>NC_057345.1:7767500-8967500 GCF_016509475.1 Prionailurus bengalensis
CAACCCCAGGCTACCACATGGAGGCTCAGGGGCAGAAAAGGTGCCTGTTCTGGGGGGGGGGGGGGGGCCAAGAAACCAAACCAGAGAGAAAACTTGGGTGGGGAGCGGAAGGTGAGGAACCTGCCCAGAGAGGATTCGATGGAAAACCAGCAGCTAATGGTGCCGGCAGCCACGCAAGGGTCCCTACACCCGCTGCCTCAGGCCTCTGTGTGGAGGCTCCAAGGTCACGAGGACAGAGGCAGGGCAGAAGTGCTTCTGCCCTCGTCCACATCCACAAGACGTTAACCCTCCCAAAGCCATGGGCCGCTGTTCCTTTGGAGCGACCGCATCATCGAATGAAGAGGGGCCCCTGGGTAGCTCTGGCCAGGCGGGAACTCCCAGCCCGGCCCCAACCCTCTCCTCTTGGGTCTGCACCTGCTGGGGCCCGGAGGCTTCCTGACTCTGCCGGGGAACAAGGGAGAACCGAGGAACGAGGCCGGGGCTGGGGTGCTGGCAAGATCAGGCCCAATTCTCACACAGAATAGAAACCAGAAGGATCTTCCCAAGCCTTTCGGTTCAGCCATCCTCCTGAGCATGAAGCTACCCAGGGGTGGCAAAGGGCTTGGGCCCCCAGGCCCCTCCGCCAGCACCTCTCCTGACCCCAGCCCTGCTTGCCTGAGTGGCCAGCCCCACATCAGATCAAAGCCCGGGAGGATGGAGTTGGAAGTGTCCAGTCTAGTTAGGAGGGAAGGCCACGGATCTAGTGCAGGCCGTGGAGGCAGAAAGCAGAAGAGCCTCCCACGCATGCACAGACACACACGCCTGCCCACCCAGACATGGCCCCCCCCCCCGCCTTAGCCTGGCATTTTGATGCTGGCTGACACCCCCTCAGAGCCAGGCAGAGGCACCAGCTGCACGCCTGGGACATCCCTGTCACCCCTGCAAGACGTCCCCAGCCTGCCCTTCTGCTCTCTCCTGTCACTCCCCCTGGAGGTCAAGCCTCCAGAGCTTTCCTGGAGGGCTGAGCTGGCCCATATGGCTGGGAATATGTTGCCAACATGGGCAAGAACTCACTGGGGCCCCCGCAGCCAGCTGTGACGGCCCCGTGCTCGCTCCAGGGTTAGGGCTGTGTAGCACTCACCCCGGAGTGTCGAGGATTGCTTCACTGTTACAGCATCACTGTTTGGGGTGGCCTGGCTCGTCCTGACCCGAGCAGGTGACACCAGGACCCGGGAAAGTAGAGCCTTGTATTAAAGGCCCAGGAAAAAGGGACAGTGGCCCACGTCAAATCTGACAGGCCGCCTATGGGAACTCACACTGTAAATTGTGAAAAGACTTTCCACGTGGAAAGATTGCTAGGATCCCTGCCCATAAACTGGGCTGGAGGTTAAGCTGGCCCGAATGGAAATGAGGAGGAGGCCTTAGACAAACCCTTTTTTTGGGTTCTACGTGACCGGATGCACGGGCGAGAGGGTCCAGAGACGCTCAGCCCTCGAGAACACGGATCGCATTTAAAGCCACAGTGAGAGGAACTGTACGGACTGGGTCCAACCTCCGACCCGGCACTGAACTCGTGGAGCAGAGGCACAAAACAGGCTTCGGTGCAGTCTCAGGGCCAGAAGGATAGCCAGCTTGGAAATCCCTACCGAAAACGGTGCCAGAGACAAGCAGGCCTCTGGCCCTCCCTCCACACGCGGCCGACCAAGAGATGCCTAATCCTCTCTGCCAGGCTTTCTCAGCAACCAGCATAGTGCCCTGGATGGTGCTTCTCCCTAATCCACAAGACGAGACACAGTGCCCCTGAAAGCCACGGGTGGTTCTTGGCACCATCAGGGTGGGTGCGTGAGAGGGGAGAAGATGCAGGGCCACAGGGGGCATCTGTAAAGCTGGAGCCAGGACACTGGCTCCTTCCTTCGCCGCTCACTCCATCAGCAAACCCTATGGACCTGCCCTCTCGACACACGGACTCCGTACCCTTCTGTCCATTTCCACCTTTCTCGTCTCAGCGGCCACAGCTGCCTCCCCTCTGGCCTCTTGGTCTCTGCTCTTGCCACCGTGCCACCCACTCTCCCCGCCGCAGCCCCAGCCATCGTTTTCATTTTGTTTTAAACGTTTATTTCTTTTTGAGAGAGAGAGAGAGCACGCGCGCACGAGCAGGGGAGGGGCAGAGAGAGAGGGAGACACAGAATCCGGAGCAGGCTCCAGGCTCCGGGCTGTCAGCACGGAGCCCGACGCGGGGCTCAAACTCACGAAACGGGAGATGGTGACCTGAGCCGAAGCTGGTCACTTAACCGACTGAGCTGCCCGGGTGCCCACACTTCCGTCTTTTTAAAACGAAAACAAGACCACTTTACCTCCCTGCTTGAAACCCTCCTGTGGCTTCCTGTCACCCAAAAAATAAAATCCCACCGTCTCCCAGCTCACTAACCCCTACATACCCCATCCACTTCCCGGCCACCAGGACCTTCTTTCTGTTACCAGAGGTACTGAGCTCATCCCACCTCAAGACCTTAAGACTAGTGCTCTCTTTGTGGAATATTCTTCTGCCTTCAGCTGGTTCAGATGGTTGTCGACTTCCTATCCTCCCATCTCAGCTAACTCTCACCTCCTCAAAGTGGCCTCCTCTGACTGCCCACACACCTCCCACTACTCCGTCCCGTGTCCATTCTGCACTAATGGTGGCCTTGTTCTTTTTTGTGGGTTTCTTGTCTGCCTGCCCAACCAGAATTCCAGGAGAGCCAGGGCTGTCTTGTCCAACTCTACCCCCAACGATTGGCAGACACCAGGCCCTCAGGATCTGTTGAATAAACATTACCAGATCTTACGTGGCGCAGCCAGAAACAGGTAGAATCTGAGCTAGACGGG
Organism: Prionailurus bengalensis; assembly: GCF_016509475.1. Taxonomy (NCBI): domain Eukaryota; kingdom Metazoa; phylum Chordata; class Mammalia; order Carnivora; family Felidae; genus Prionailurus; species Prionailurus bengalensis. Next base: position 7,770,345 of record NC_057345.1, read on the forward strand.
AACGGGGCTGCGGACCAGGTGCCAGCGTGGACTCGCCCCTCTCCCACACTCTGGCGAGTTGAGGTAGGGCACCTCTGAGACCACAGATCAGCCCTGCCACAGACGACATGGGCCCACGGCCAAACCCAGTACCTGGAAAGGAGTGAGTGAGTGCAGCGGGGCTTGGCCGCGCCGTTCCCTTTCGGAGCCCTCAGAGTCCCCAAGCTTCACTATCAAGCCCCAGACGGCCGATGCCAGGATGCGGGAGCCCCACGGGACGCGTGGAGCCCGTACCCTATGCCGGCATGGCCCCTGGGAGTCAACAGTGAGTGGAAACTTCGGAAAGGGAAAAACTAATGGGCATGTTTTGCCGAGGGAACAAAGAAAACAAAAAGCCTGCCACTGAGAACAGAACGGGCAACATTCCCCCTTCAAAGGGGGCTCCACGGGCGCTTTGGCAACCTGCTCGTGCACTGGGCCCAGGCGTGGCTAGGGAGGCCAGCAGCCAGAGGCTCGAAGACACGTGGGCCTGCCTTCCCAGGACCCGTGATCATCAGAGAAGCAGAGTCAGGCAAGAAGAGCTCAGAAGTGGAGACACGCAGGCGCTGGCACCAACACCCCAGCAAGATGGTCCTGCCGACAGTCTCGACACGGCCATCGGCGGACAACAGCGGCACGCCTCCAACGTGGCCACACCAACTCCTAGAGCGTGATCACATTCTGGACACCGGGAAGAAGAGTCTCGGCCACACAGTTGTTCCTCCACAGTAACCCAGGGCCACATTTACATCTGATTTGCAAATCCCTGGCTGCATCCAAGGCTTCTGCTAGTCCCTGAGGTGACGCGGTCTGGCGCGAAGCAGGCCTACAGCTCTGGGGACCTCTCAGACCCCAGTGGGCACCAAGGCACCCATCACTGCCAAGCGCTTCCTCCCTGCAAGTTCAAAGTCCAGAGTTGCAGAGCCTGGCCATGGAGGGAGGGGCAAGACACGCCTGATTGTGGCGCCCTTGGGGAGGGACGGCGCAGGGTGGTAAGCCGGGGCCGCTGAATCCTGTGTGGCTCACACGGGAGGCGTGGCTCGAGGCCTCTACCCTCCCAACCATTCTCCAGACCCTCAACCTCTGCCCCTGTCCTACCAACCTCTCTGGGCTGGTTCCCTTGGGATCCTAAGAGAACACTGAATAATGACCAATAGGTAGTGAGGCACCTGCTGTGTGTCAACCCCACCTGCCACCCTCCCCCCCCCCAGCAAAAACCACCACGTCTGATATACCTGCAGGCAAATATCTGACAGTACAGCCTCATAGACTGCCCATCCCTGGCATGAGTGACCTTCCTTAAGCGAGGGGTCATTTTTGAGCCTGGATCAAAAGACACCTGTGGCTTCTCCTCTAAGGAGGGTCCTGCCTGGGCTGGAGAGAGCCCCCAGCAAGTCACATGTGAACTCAGAGCAGCGTGGCAGCCTGCGGACAGCGTGGCAGTCCAGAGGGACCGGACCCACCGCTCCCAGAGGTGACGTTCGGAAAGGACTCTAGGCCTCCCCTGGAGTACCCGCGTGCTGCTGGCACCATTCAGTGGCAGGATTCTTAGAGGCCATTATTCCAATCTGTTTATATCACAGGTGGGGACACCGAGAAAGCAGTGAGTCAATGTCAAAGCCAGGGCCAATATACAGTGTCCTGTTCCTAGGCCCGGGCTCCGTCCTCAATCCTGTGTCTTCTTACTTTCACCTAGGGTGCCTGAGCTAACCCCATCCAGGTCAGAACCCTCCTGAGAAAGGCCTACTGGGGCTCTCTCCCAACAAGGAACCCCCACACCGGCCAACTACAGCCCCGACCCACATCTCCCAGACACATCTGGGAATCAGGAGCAGCTACCTTTGTGTCCCAAGAGACCGGGGTCCAAAGTCCATTCCACTGTGCACCACTGGAGCTGCAGGGTCCCCTTCTACGGGAGGGCTGACAACCGTGGTGGCCAGAAGGGCAGATGGGATGGAAGGGGTCTTGGCCTTCAGTCAGCGAGGTCTGTTTGCTACCGGAACGAGAAGGGAAAACAGATTATTAGACTCCCGTTGAGATGCACGTGGCCCCTCAAGACAGGACGGACGACAAGACGGCACGGTTCCGACACTCGGCGTGGTAGGGAACCATCCGGCAGTCGCTGCTAAGAGATTCTCGGACCCTGCCTGCCAATCGGCGGACGGCATGGCTGCGGTGAGGGCCAGGTCTGACCCTACAACCAGTGCACCCTTTGCACCATTATTAGCCAACTGCAAAGCAGTTGTCACAGCTAACAAAAGAAGCAGACAGGTAGAAACAATAAGAGGCCAATCAGATGCCACCCCCAGGTAATAACAGAGTGATCACACCCAAGGCTCGGCACCCCGGGTGAGAGGTCAGCCTGACGGTGGATCAAGCTGACGCTGGAAGCCAGATCAGACCCACGCAACCGAACCAAGCTTCGGGCTCCCCAACCTCCACTCCCTCTAGACTTTCCCTGGGCCGGCTCCCAGCTGCTCCCATGACCCCCCAGTGGCCCTGTGGGAGTCTCTAAAAACAGAATCAACAGGTGTCTCTGCAGCTACCCAGGATGGGTCAGTTTGGTTTCTTCTCTTTTCCTCTTGCCCACCCCCCGCCACCGTCCACGTTGCTACTGCGCCGTCGCACCCCGTAAAAAAGAAAAGAGCTTGAGTGCACGCGCCCAGAAGGGGGCCGCTGAGATTCCTTCGTGATAGGTGTTGGGCCAAAAAAAAAAAAAAATGTGGCCAAAGAAAGTTGGTGCCCTGCGACCAGCAACCTTTGTGTCAATTTAGGCAAATATTGTGGTGTTTCCATGGTGATTCCTGTTTTGAATATCCACTACACTCACTTTTTAAAGGGCTTTTCCTGTTTGCGTTTCAACTTCAAATCTGTAAATATTTTTGGCCTTTTTAGAAAAATTAGCCTGTGCGCGTGCAAGCACAAACCCGGCACCGGACCTCCGTGCACACGCTCCCAGGCCTGGAGGTCCAGCCCGATGGGCGTGAGAGTGGGGTACGGAAACTCCAAGGGGGCTCTCCATCTGCTCCCACACCCACCGTGCCTACGGGGCTGGCATCAGGGAGTGGGGTGGCTGAAATTCCAGTCCTTTCCTTCTCCCTCGACCGACCGGGCCATCCACACCACCTGTGTGCTCGCTCCCAAAGCGTGTGAGTGGGCTCGGCCTGACTCGACAGCGTGGCATGGTGTGGGCAGTTACCCGGCAGGTTCTCCAACATGGCCCAGCCCTCTGATCCCGAGCCTCCCTCGAGGGCACGAACCCCTCCTCTCCTGCCTCCCAAGGTCGGGCCAGTGGAAGGGGCTGTTGGGCAGTGAAGGTGACAGATTCCAGCAGCCGCTGCCCCCACCTCTGCTCTGGGCCACGGCCACGGGCCACGGGGATGGGCCAGTGATAGTGGCCCTGGGCTTGGATCGCCCCGCTCCCACCCCACCCGTCAGCACCATACAGGGTTAACAGCGGGTTTCCTGGTTTCCATGGATTCCCGCCAGGCCCCTAATGTGAGTTTCGTGTGATTTGGGGGAAGTGGATTTCCTTTGTTTTCCAGTTTGGGAATATTTTTTTCTTTAAAAAAGAGGAAAAAACACTTTAATGGGAACTTCAGGGCCACAGGGAGACTTACTCTCTGGGCTCTGCCATTCCCCTGCCTGTTGGTCCAGGATCCCCCAAAGCCCTGGGCAACCCACCCGCCAGCCAAGTATCTCCAAGCCAGAGGAAGGGGTGCCTCAGACCACCTACAGCTCCCCGCCCCCAGAACATTCTTCTGCTGTGTGTGGGGCGGGGGGGGGGGGGGTGGGTGGGAAGGGACAATTCTATTCCAATATCCCATCAGAACGACCGACCCCTGCCCCACCTGAAAAGCCAGCATCTTCTACGGGTGGCTCACACTCTCCCCTTCCAGCCACACACCTTTCCCAGGGGAAAGGTCAAGGGGAACATTCCCACCTCCCTGACTTCTGGCAAAGAGCGAGAAAGACCAGGGTCTGACCACACGCAAATGGGCATGTGAACCATACCAGGTTCTTCTGCCCTGGCTCAGAAGGGGATTCCAGTCACAGGGGACCAGGGTGTCCCAGGCCCTGGTGGGGCCCTTGTCCAGCCTCCTCCAGCTGAGGGAGGGGCCTGCCCTGGGCAGAGGGAGCTTCTCACCTTGGCAAAGCAAGAGCAGCTGAATAAAGGGTGTGGCCTAGCCTCCTCCTCCCCCTCCTCCTCAGTCTTCCCCATTCCTGCCATCCTCCAGCCCTGCCAAGGTGTGGCCTTGCTCAGGGACTGTCCCCAAGCAAGCAGCCTGACCTATTTACCAATCCAGGGCACAGGCCCTGGGGCCTGCCATGGTCGGGGCCCTCCCACGGCACAGGCCCCGGGGGCCATGGCAACAGCAGGAATCTCGGTCAGTAGGTGGAGAGCCCAGAAGACACAGCTCTCTGGCCAGCAGCTCCAGGGTGAAGGGGTGAGAAGCCATGTGTAGGTACAGAAATAATACTGGGCCGAGAATCAGAAGATGTGAGTCTGAGCCCCAGTCCGGCCACCTAACTTGCCGTGGACCATGGGACAGGCCACACGATCTCCCTAGGGCCCCCCTTTCCTCACAGATGGAGAGGACACCTTTCTCCCTCCTACCCAGCAGGGCTGGAGGGTCATCCCCAAGAGATGAGCAAGGTGTTACCGGTGCTCCAGCAATGTCCTCGACTACCACCACCTTCTTCTTCCACACCTCTTCAAGGTAACCTTCCAGAATCCACTCCAAACAGGCCATATGCCTCTCTGCTCTGCTCCTCACACATCTTTCATTGTGGCATTTAAATCCATACTGGACTAAAGTAATTTGTTCACGAGTCTGTCTCCGCCGTTGGGTTTTTAACTCCTCAAGGGCAGAGACCAGGTCCTAATTATCTCTGCGTCCTCAGCATTTAGCACAACAGCTGGCCCACAGTGGGCAGCGTAAGTGTTTGTGGAACTGAACTAGTCCCTGATCCCGTGTCAGGATCAGACGGGCCCGGCACAGCATCATCCCTCTCCAGCGACAGAATACTTCACCGGCTGTTTTCAGGCTCCCTTCCTTCTGGTTCCCCTAAGCACAGCCTGCACCTTGGTTTTCGCGCTCCAACATTAGCGCCATGAATGAGCAACTTTCAGGTTCACGGGGACCGCTCGGTTACCCGATCCTCCTCCAACGGATGCCGGTAAGTATCGACGGAGCTCCTACTATGTGACAGAGGGCACGTCGGGAGTGGAGGGCACAGCAGCTGAGAGGTTTTCACCCTCATCTGCCGGCAGGCCTACGTGATGCCTTCTATTCGTCAAGCACCACGCTAAGTATCGTACGCGTGTGATCTCGCCAAATCTTTACAACGTGAGGTAGGAAGCGTTAGGGCCCGTGTTTAGATTAGGGAGGGGAGGCACAGAGAGATATGAAGTGACTCGCCAAAGGTCACACAGCTCAGGCCCGGACTCAGGGCCCAAACCACTTCACAGTTCTTCTCTGTCCCCACCCCTGGTCTCTTTCCCCTCCAGTATCTCAGTCCTCCTGCCCCCCCACAGGTCTCCATCAACCCCCCGAGAGCCGGCAGAAAGCACTCAGAGATCTCAAAGGAGGAAGGACGAAGCTAATGCTTAGGTGTTTCCTTCTGGCTGGGCTGTGAACGGGGGCAGGTGAGGCCTATGGTGAGGTGCCTGGTCGGCAGGAGAAACCCCTGAACCTACTTAGTAAATGGGGTCCCAGTTGCGGGCATGGCCTCCGGGAGGGGGAAGGGGTCTGAGCAGCCCGTTGCTGTCATCTGGCGAGACAGGGACAAGAAGGCCACCAGAAGAGGGCCGCTCTGAGTCATGAGGTTCTGTGGGAATGGGACAGCTTCCATTTCTTCTCTCCAGACAAGGGGCAAGCTAAAGGGCTTTACCATGAGGATGGATTTCTGCTGGCTCCCCCTCACTGAGACCACTCGCAATGCACGTCTGCCTCGGCGATGTGGGACTCAGAAACAGGGACTCGGGAGCCCAGTTTGCACCTGGGTGAATGGGTGTGGCCAGGGCACCCATCGTCCCCGGGGGAGAGAAGACAACAGGAGGTGACCTCCACTGTAGAAAGATCTACACCAGAGACGATAAAGGGGTAGATAGAAGGTCAGGCTAGGACGCGGAGAGGACAAAGCCCTAATGAGCAGATTTCAGAAACCACCCGGAGTGAAAACAAAAACACAGACGGGTACGTTGCCCAACTTCGGGCTGTATGGAAAAGGGGAAAGAAAAAAAAAAAAAACAATAAAAAAATCCACATCTTAATACAAAAATCCTACATGATGTGTTGTGGCACGAAAATGTTTTTCACTGCATTTTTCATCTGTGATCTCACACGGCCTACGACGGGTCCGCCCAACGCAGTAGGTATTTGATGGTACACAAACAGAGCAAACACATACACAATTAACCAAAACAAGGGCAGCAGATATTCAAATTGGTCCGAGCTGGCATCTCAGGGCTTCAGGTGGCCTCCGGAGATGGCTGCTGTTGGCTCTGCGCAAGGGCCCCCCTGACCGCTGAGGGAGAAATAAAAGGGGGAAGAACACAGCTCAAATGGAAGGAAACGTGGAGTTCTGTGAATTCTCAGAACTCAGCAAGCAGAACTCCCGGCCAGCGGGTTATGCGGCCGTTCTGCGCTTCAGGTGCCGTCCCGCTGCCGACCGGGGACAGAGAGGGGACCCACGCCCCAGGAGCCCCTCCTGCGTATCGCTCACCCCAGTCACTGTCTCCTTTTTGTTCCGCCCCTCCCCCCCTTTTAATTGTTGGATGAGTTTACAGAGCTGTGTGCCAAAAACAATCAACTCTAGGGAACAGAGTTATACAAAAAAGGGCGTGTCGCCAGAGGGAGACGGATATCCATGGAAACCACCACCTTTTCACGGCAGCCTAGGTGAAGCCGGGACGGGGAGGACAGCGTGGGGGTAGGGAGATAGACTCCACTCAGAACAGGGCCCCAGAAAATGCCGGGGTCGCCAGTGACCTGAGGGAACCACATCAAGTGGGAGGGTCGGGAGGAGGGATTGGCCGGAGACCACCAGGAGGGCAGGGCTGCTGGGACTCGTGCGAGAGCACTCGTGCAGGCACACACACGTACGTCACCCTGCCAGATCACGGGGGCAGTGCCACACGGTGTTTAGCGTACAAGCTTTGGAGCCGGACTGCCCGGTAGGAATCCAGGCTCTGCCGTTTACAATTTAGGTAATCTTGGGCCAGCGACTTTAACCTCCCCGTGCCTCAGTTTCCCTGTCTATAAAATGGAATACTAAATCAAAAAGGCTGAAGGAAGGCGGGGGTAGGGTTTCCAGGCTCCGCCACAGTCCAGGAAAATAACAGCCGATGTTTGTTAAGCAGTAGGTGCTAAGGATTTTAATACATCAATATGTATAATCATCGCAAGAACCCAACGAGGGGGGCTATCGTCTCAACCGGATAGACGAGGACGTAAGATTCAGAGAGGGGTATAACCCACCCAAGGTCACCCACTCAGAAGCGGTTTGAACCCAGGCCTGGGTGGCACTTTCAAACGATACCACGTGGCAAGGGAAGGGGAAGGGGAGGGGTTGGGGAGGGAAGAAGGCAGAGATGGGCTCTCAGGAGGCTCTCTTTCCAGACTGGACCGAAATGCACAGCAGTGGGACCCAGACATGTTTTTCTCAAGCTTCCAAAGGGAAAACAGAAATCCTCCAAAGCCAGTGACTGCAGATGGGAGGAACAAGGAGCAGGGAAAAGTGGAGGTGGCCCACAGGCCCAGGTGGTCACATTCTTCAGGAGTCCCCATCCCAGCCCTGACTAGAGAAGGCCTTGTGAGCCTTCCCTCCCGCCCGGGCGGCCATCTCCAGCCAACAGCAGCACCTCCCAGCAAGAGAGGCCCAAAGGCCTGGGAAAGACCCTACTTCTGGGTCAGAACCCTGCGAACAGCCCAACTGTCTGCCTTCCCAGAAGCTAGCCAGATCCCTGGAGGGGACGGGGAACAGGCGAGGGGCGCGAAGGGGAGCACAGGTCTCCCCTGTGGCCAAGGCCAGGCCGGCGGAGCTCCAGGGAGGCCGAAAGCTGGAGTCAGAGGCTGCCTGCCCTGAGTGGTCTGGTCCTCACCCTGCTCGGAGACGGAGGCCACAGCAAGCTTGGTGGCTCAGCCCTTTCTGCCATCGACCACCCAAACTCATTCAGATATTTCCTCTCTCACTTGCTTTTTAAAAAAAATTTAATGTTCTCTATAATTCATCCGTCCCAGAAGATAATCGATAGAGCCCGTAATGAAAATCTGAGCCATATTTTATGATCCGCTGCAAGCAGAAAGGGCCACATCAGCAGGTCCGGTTTTGGCTCTCCCTCTCTGTCTTGCCCACTGCTCCGGGGATCACTTCCCCAGGCGGTCCTGCCCACAGCCCCCCACCCAGAGCCCTGCCCTCAGCCACGTGAGGAAGGCGCGGACGGCCCCTCTGGAGAAGAGGCTCGAGCCACAACCTCGGCATCACCCCAGCACCCCAATGCACTCACTCCACCAACCCGTGACAGGATGGTCACCTGCCGTCGCGAGGTCCTCCTGGAGCTGCCCCTGGACCTGGGATCCCCAGCCCCCCTGCCCTGCAACCTCGCAGCCATCTTTACTTGGGCCCTTCCAGAAGCCTGAAGACCCTCACTAGGATCTGGAGGCCTGAGCAGGCTGGCCCCCCAACCAAGGCATTCGGTCCCCACCAAGGAAGGCTGCCCGCTGCTCCCTGGGGGGGCTCCTGCTAGGGGTTGGTCCTTGGGGGCTCTCAGGGACACCTGGGACTCTCAGGTCACTGGAGGGTGGGTCATTAGTGCTCATTTTTACTACCTCCAACACGTCCCTCCTCTCCCTGGTCTGTGCCCTGTGAGGTGACCGTGTGCAAGGGCCAGCTTGAGGGGACACACTGGGGGCTCCGGGGAGGCAGCCTCCTCCTGCTCTGCCAGGGCCAACTGGGGGCAAGCAGAGCCCCGCCCCTTACTCTGGCACCACCACTGGGAGCCAATCAGCGGGCAAGGTTCTGTTCCTCCCAGAACCCCTTGCTGCCTGGCACCAATCAGATAGCGCCACAGCATCAGTGTGGGACCAGGCGACCCCAGCAGGCCCAATCAGAGCCCAGAAGATGTTCCAAACACCCAGGGACAAAGCCTCACACCAATAAGAAGGGTGATTCAGCCCCATCATGAACTATTATGCAGCCGTTAACACACATTGGCCCAAAGCAGGAAACCCCAGATGACTCTATTGTTTAGAATGCTGTCCAGTATGGCAGCCGCTGGCCACATGTGGCTCCGGAGTCCTTGAAGTGCACAGCGGCTGTTGACTGTGGCACTGAATTTTTTATTTGACTTGATTTCAGTTAATTTAAGTTTAAAAAGCCACATGTGGCTAGAGGCTACGGTATTGGATGGGGCAGGGTTAGACAGAGAATTTCATCGATGTAAAAAAACAAAAAATTCTTAATAAAAAATTTAAAAGCCTATTATATCTCAAAGCAGTGGAATAATCATTATTAACTATAATAATGAAAATAGTTAACGTTTACGCGTGCTGTGTGCCAGGCTCGGTGCTCGATATTTTATATGGATCCTCACAGTGAATCCAAGACGCACACGATCATCATCCCCACTTTACAGATGGGGAAACTGAGATTCAGCAAGCTTAAGGAACTTACCCAAAGTCACACTGCTGGGGGGCAAAACTGGGTTTCGAACCCAGGTCCCTCTGTTCTCCTAACCCCTGCTTTTGATGACCACGCTACATATTTTTAAATTGTTTTCTTCACACTTTTTTTTTTTTTTTTTTTTTGGTCTTTTCCAATGAGCCATGAGCATGAGTGATAATCAGGGAGAAAATGTGTTTTTTAAAAAGACCTAAAAAGAGACAAATCCTCCTCCCTCGGTGGGGAGTGTAAAGAGAGATCTCTGGGACGCCTGGCCAAGTGGGCTTCTAGCTTTTGGATGGAGAAAGAGAAGGCAGTGTGGTTACGGGCCCCCTCTGTCTCACGCTCCCACTGCCCAGATGCCCACGCTTCGGAGGCCCGGGGCCCACAGACGATGCTGGGCCTCGGATTCTCCAGCAGCCAGTCTGCCAGCAGCGGGATCCAGTTTCCTCCCAGCCCCACCCTGGAGTCAGTTCCTGACAGGTTTCTCAGCAGTTTTGCAATCACCACCCGGGTCTGCATCTTAAAGAAGGCGGCAGGCCATGGGGCTGTCTGCAAAAGACAACGCACACCATTCTTACCGTGGACCACCCTTTCCCTCTACCTTCTAGAAGAGCCAGGAACTCTGGGCTAGCAGCCCAAGCCTGGGACATGCTGTCTTCCCTCTGTGGGCATGGAGAGGCTTGTTTTTCCCAGGGGGGCGGACAGTCATTGCCTCCCTCTTGGGACTGCATCGAGGCTCAGAACAAGGGGACACACAGAATCCCCTTGAAAGGTCTATGATGAAAGAAGAAGCCCCAGCAAGTACTGAGCCTGGGTAGAAATGGAACCAGGGAAGATTCCGAGTCGTTTTTGCTTTTTTTCCCATAGCACCAACCAGGGGGTGGGGAATAGGGAGCGATTACCCTCCGTGGTCGGGTTTCCATTTCAGCTTTTTCCCCCCTCCTGAGAGGCATAGACGGTTCTCCTTTCGGGGCAAGGAGGATAAACGTCCTTACCTTAGAAAGGTTTTTTTTTTTTTTTTCTTATTATTATTATGGATTTTTGGTTCCCTGCTGTCTGCAATTCTCTGTCATTGCCAATCTACCTTAAGTTCCCTTGGATTTATATATTTATTTTTTGGGTTGGTTTCAGGTGCTTCTAGTTTATCAAACAATCAGCCTTGTGAGGTACACTGGGTGTTTCCAGAAATTACATCACAAAAAATCATGCAATTAAAGCGTAAGGGAAAAAAAAACATAGCTGTTGCTTCATTTTGTATTTTAATTAGCGACTTATTGTAAACGTAGACTTTTAAAATGGAGGCGCCTAAGCAAAGCCAGTAAACAAGTTCTTCTAATGAATTAATTTCACCTCTTTCCTCCTCCTCCTCCTCCCCCTCCTCCTCCTTCTCCTCCCCCTCCTCCTCCCCACCAGCCCAACTGTCATCTTCCGAACTTCTTGGCCTTCTTTCTGTCTATTTCACTCCTTAATCCTTGCCCGATACATTGTAGGAAAGGAACCCCCCAAATAAAAATAGGAGCCCTGGCCTGTATGATCGCAGAAGCCTTGATGGTGAGCATCATGGCTGAGGACCCAGCGGGCCATCTGTCACCACACCCCTTGCTGTGTCCCCAGCCCTGCAAACTCCTCTCTACTGGGTCCCAGAGATCCCTCTGCTCCTGCCCGTGCCCTGAGCTCGGGAAGGGAGAGAGGAGGAAAGCCCAGCACAGTGGTGACTGCCCAGGCAACTTGTTGGGGGGGGTGGGTAGGCATGGAGCACCTGTGGCAGGAATGAGGTGAGGCAACCTGGAGAGAGAAGGAAGCCCCTGCTTCTGTGAAATCCAAAAGCCCACTACTGGGAATGAAGGAGAAGGGGCACAGGAGGGAATCTGTGGTCAGGGAAAGAGAAGCTGAAATTAAAAGTCTGTCTAGGCCACATGGCAGCTCAGAGAAAGGACACATCCATCAGCCCCAGGTACCCCCAACCCCTGGAAGGGTAGACCCAGGCTGCCACCCTTGGTGAAACATCAGACGACTGGCGTAGAATCTCGCTCCTCCTCTCATAGAAAGTTCCCAGCCTTGGTGGTGGGAGTGGGGGCAGAGGGAGAGGGTAAACTCATCTGCCTCTTTTAGCCTAGTTTCTGAAAGAGAAGGCTGAAGATGGGGACAGGGTTCCCAGGAAAGGTAGACAAGCCCCAGATGTCCTAGAGAAGGGCAGATCCCCTGGAAGCCGCCTCTGCCCCACATCAGAAATATCAACCGGCCGCTTAGATGTCCCTGTTCACCGGAAAGTGTCTGAGCCCTCCTGTCACCCCGGAGGCTAGGCCAGCTTACCAAGGGCACGTGTCCGCCCCAAGCACCAGACAGGAGCACACCTCCTCCCTAGCGCTGCATCTCCAAAACCAAGGCAGAGACACCGTGGAGGAACAGGTCTGCCTTACCGACCCTCTCCTGGGGCAAGCCAGGGCATTCAGCATCGTGGGCGAAACTCCACACTGGCCATTTTTACGTTGAGTGGGAAGAACCCTAACGACGTCCTTCGGAAGGGCTGTCTTCCACCTGCTCATTCCCATCTCGGACCATCCTCAAGCTGGGATCCCCCTTGCCTCGGACACCAGGCCCGCTCTGGGATCCCCTCCCCTTCATTACAACAGGTGGCCTCCAGACAAAACTGGCGGGGAGAGGGGCACTCGAGAAGGCTCTAGAACACCTGGCGGCAGAATCCTGGCCCCCCGCTCTCTAAGATGCCCAAAGAAAGGAAAGAGGGGAGGAAGGAAGAACCAGAGAGGAAGGGGCTGGACCTCCATGTTATCATTGCACCGGTGGGAAGCCAGACCTAGCCTCACGACAGATCCTGCTCGGTTCAGCTTCAATCGGAAAGGAAAGCTCCCATCAAACATGGGCTGGGCAGGGATGTGGGCACCGAGATTAGGAATTTGGAAAACCATCTGAGGAACCTGGCCCTGGGAAGACAGCAACAGGATTTAATACCTTATCCCTGCTGTCTGGTAAACACCCTGAACCATCCCCGCGCTCCGTTAGGCAGCCTCGGATCCTCAGGTGTGCCGGCGACGGGCAGGTAGAGACAGACGTGGGCAGAGACAGGAAGGGAGGGAGTGTGGGCCTGGGGGGAGGGGGGCGGGGGAGGAGCTGGCCTGGGAGGTAGGATGGGTGGCAGCCAAGCCAGACAGTCAATGAAACAGCTGACAGGTGCAGGGAAGGGGGGCAGGGAGAAGAGAAAGGTGAGCCGGGGGTTTGGAATACTTGGGGATGCCACCGTCACACCCCGGGGGGCTGAGTGGGATGACAGGAAGGGTCACAGGCTTGTGGGCCAAAGACCTAGAAGTTCTGGCCGCCTCTTCTTCCGGTTAAAAGGGCCACTGGACTGGAGAGGGGCTACGGACCAGGCCGCAGGCACTGGCCCAGCCAAACCAAATGGGACAAGACCGCAGATAGGGAACTACCACGGCCACCTAGGAGAGCAATCCACGGTGTCCTCTAGGGTCACCCTCTTCCGAACACACAGGCATATGCCGAAAAGAAAGCCAAATCAATCCACATAGAGCTTCCTTCTATCCAGGCTGGAGCTGATGTGTGAAAGCCAGCCCCGGGAGGAAGCAGAGAGGGCGGGCGGCAGTCCTGAAGTTTCACAGAAGAGCCTCCGCTCTCCAGCGGTGGCCTGGGGACAGTTAAGAGTAGACAAGTAGAGAAGACAAGTAGACAAGTAGACAAGTAGAGAAGAGGTGCCCAGGGTCCCGGCTGTGCCCCGGGGTGGTCCGGGGGGAGCCACCTTGGCTGTGATGCTGGCACAGAGGCGGGGCCTAAGTAAGGTGCCCCTGGAGCCACCTCCATCACTAGGCCACACCACTAATCCTCTTTTCCCATTTCCGTCTGCTCCTTGATGTAATTACAGTTTTGGATTGAAATCCCCCCGGAGCGTAACCCCCCTCTGCCTGATGCACTCTCTAAATCCTTGGGTACACAGCCATGCATCTCCCCGCTCTCAGAGAATCGGAAACCATTTCAGACGCTAAAAGTCGCACCACTTTTCAATGTCCCCATCTCTGGTTTGTTTCAGCAGCCCTCTCGAAGCTGTCCTCGCCGGGGCCACCTCGGCCAGCTTAGGTCCTCCCGCTCTGTCCCCTCAGCCACCAGGCCCTCCCGTTTACCCCGCAGTGGGACAAGAGGTTCCTGGCCTGTTATGGGGCTGGGCCTAGAGTCCCTTGTCTCCTGCATGAGCCCCAGATCCCCAGAAACGCCACCTGCAGACCCCTCATCCAAAAGGAAGCCATGAGGCCCAGACGCAGAACTTTCCAGCCCTGGCAGGAAGCACGTGGGGTGCCAGCTCTGCGGCCGGAGGCCTGAGCCTTGGAGATGTTCCCAGCACCCAAGTCTGCTCCAAACGTCACCCCACAGGCACTAGAAAAGCCACCAGCAGAGTGCCCACCCCCCTCTGCTCCAGTGCCAAGTTCCCTGTGACCCACAGCGTGCTAACACCCAGAGCTCACGCCGTCTGCAGTCAAGGAAATCTTCAGTTGCCTCTGCCATCTCTGATCTGCTTCAGTTTCTCAGCTCAGTCTTGCCAGTATCCACACTTTGAATCTTTGCATCAAACACACACACGCGCACACACACACACACACACACACACGCCACTCCCAACCAAGGCAGAGAGAACACACTGACAAAAAACCCACAAAACCGAGGGTTGGGGCTGGAAACCCGTGTCACCAGCTCACCGTTTCCCCCACATCAGGCAGGCGGCCAGAGAACCCTGGGCAATACACGCTGCAGGCCTCGCCAGACATCAGTACACTTGTTCGGGTCCCTACCCTTTGGAAGCTGGTCCCCCAGTGCATCGCTTCGGGCCACTGCTGCTGATAATTTCTCAGAGATAAACAAACCGGTTTGGATGAAACAAGCGTCAACCTGAATTCTTCACCCAAAACTCAAAATGAAACTCTCCGATCACCTATTTCCTTCCCGTCTCCACCTTCCTGTGCCCTCATTTGCTTCCCTAAAACTCGGACAAACTGGATTTTTATTTTTTTTGGCTTGGTTCTCCAGCCTTTTCATTACTACCGCACCTGGGACCACTGGGGCCAACCCTTCTGAAGGGATGCTGGCTTCCCGAAAAAACGTTTTGCTTCCTGTTTCTTAAGAATGCACAGGTCAGGGGCGCCTGGGTGGCTCAGTCGGCTAAGCATCCGACTTCGGCTCAGGTCATGATCTCGCGGTTCATGGGTTTGAGCCCCGCATCGGGCTCTGTGTTGACAGCTCAGAGCCTGGAGCCTGCTTCGAATTCTGTGTCTCCTTCTCTCTCTGTTCCTCCCCCATTCACACTCTGTCTCTCTCTCTCCCTCTCTCAAAAATAAAGATCAAAAAAAATTAAAAAAAAAAGAATGCACAGGTCAGAAGGAAGAAGAGACAAGGGGAACACATGTCGGAACCTCTGCTGGGCTGGTTTCCTGCCTGGGGATGCTTTTTCTTGGCTCCTTTTAGGCTCAGGGTCTTTTCCTCCACACTCCTACTGCTCCCCTCAATTTTCAGCCCCTTTAGAAAGGGTGTGTGTGTGTGTGTGTGTGTGTGTGTGTGTGTGTGACATCTGCTCTGCCCCTCCTTTCTAGGCTCAGAGGGAAGAGGTTGCTGAGTTCCCCTTGAGGAGTCACCTGGTTAATCGAGGCTCAATGTCAAGACAGGAAGGAGGCCAAAGGGCAGAGAGGATAAAGACACAGCCCTGAGGTCTGTGGCCACGTGGGTCTCCCCGCAGGCTCAGTGCGTACATGCTCGTCTACTACCCAGAGTCCTCTGGGCCTGGCACTCTCTCGCCCACCTCCCCGTCCTACCCAATCAGACCCCTGTGCCCCTCCAGCCTCTCTGCAGAACACTGTCTACTTTCTGCTCTGAGCTAGTCCGGAACCTCTGCCAGGGCTCCCGCCTCCCAAGTCCCCATCAGTGGGGTCTGCTCGGTCCCTGTAGCTAATTTACACCCGTCAGGGTTTAAAATAGCAGAGGCATAAATGAAAAGTCCAATTTCTTCAAATTTGCATTGTAAAACCATCCTTCAACTTCCTTGAAATAAATTTTACTATTTTATTAGTGCAAACAAAATGGTAATAAAACACTAATACAGCGCCTTGTATCCAGGGGAAGAGCTAAAATTAACATAGAGCGAGCAGTGTTTGCTATTACATTCAATTACCTTTTTACTTGAGATTTACATTCTCATCCCCTTAATCTCCATAGTAGTGCCTTCAAAATCATTCCTCCCGGTCTCTGCCCTTCCGGAGCCCCCACAGCTGGAAGCCAGGCCTCCTGCCCAGATGGCGCTCACCCTGGGCATGGCGCCTACCCCTGTCACCACAGCTGCCTCTTGTCAGAGGGTACCACGTCTCTCCCCTGCTCGTAATTTCCTCACGTCTCGGCCTCTCAGGACTCAGCAAGTTCAAACCAAAGGGCTCCGACACAAGGTACATTCAGACACGCAGCTATCAATGAGCAGGTGCATGGGGCATGGGCCGGGGGCACTGCTCCACAAGCCTGCAAAGGCTCTCCCTGGCATAAGAAAGGGGCAGGGAGCTCGTGGGAGCCCTGAGGAAACTGGCGCCTCTGGTTTGACAGGTTGTCGGAGAGGGTTTGCTGCACGGCACAGCTGGGGACGCTGGACCGGGGCAGGAAGTTCAGCTGTCCTGACGGGGGACGAGACGAGGAACCACTGGGGCCAGCCTCTCATTCTGTACACGGACGGCAAAGCTGAGGTCTTGTGGCTGCTCCCGGGCGACAGAGGTGGGGCTAGAAGGCCCCTTGTCCTGGCTCACCATCCAGGGCTCTTTCCTCTCAACAGAGTCCCTAAAACCAGACCAGTCACTCCAACCACAGCCACAAAGCGTCCGATGCTCCAGAAGGGTCCCTCTGTTTCCCGGAAGAGGAGGAAAGCAGAAGTCCTCGTCTGGGACCCGTCAGCCTTGCCCCAAGCCACTGGCGGAGACGACCATGTTTCCAAATGGCCCCAAACTCTGTCCCGGTTCCACATCTGTCACGGACTAGCTGTGCGATCGTGGACAAGGTGCCTCTCCTCTCTGGGACTCAGTTTCTTCATCTGGCACAAGAACTCCTGTACTGCCTTCCTCGCAGTAACGATCACGAGGACGGAAAGATCAAGAAGGCACGGGAAAGCCCACAGAGCCTCAGAAGCTCCACCGCAAATCTGTTCCCAACATGGCCTGGACAAGGTGAGACGGGGAGGCAGGGCTGGAAGCCTCGTCAGGGCCTCAGACGCGGACAGCTGAGTTCCAGGCCAGGCCACCACAGGCCACCTGTGTCTTTGCCTCTAACCTAAGAGACTGCTCTTTGGGGCACCTGGGGTGGCTCAGTCGGACAAGCGTCCGACTCTTCATTTCGGCTCCGATCATGATCTCACGGCTTGGTGGGTTCAAGCTGCC
Source organism: Prionailurus bengalensis (assembly GCF_016509475.1). Taxonomy (NCBI): domain Eukaryota; kingdom Metazoa; phylum Chordata; class Mammalia; order Carnivora; family Felidae; genus Prionailurus; species Prionailurus bengalensis. The sequence goes on from NC_057345.1 coordinate 7,787,453, forward strand.
AGCATGGAGGCTGCTTGGGATTCTCTCTCTCCCTTCTCTCTCTGCCCCTCTCCCACTTGTGCTCTGTCTGTCTCTCCCAAAATAAGTAAATAAACTTAAAGACAGATAGATAGATAGATAGATAGATAGATGACTGCCTTCTCTTACTGGTCAAACAGCGGCCAAAGACCCTGGATTATTCCCACAAAATCCTTTCAACTAATCTTGAAGAAAGACTCACCAATCCGCCCAGGGTCCAGGCTACCTGACAGGTTCATTCACTAGGAGGCGTCGTTTGGGCCAGGGAGACGAGACAAGGTGATACGGGAAAAAATATATATACAAGGCCGCCATAAGTTTTGTTCAGCCCAGCTATTACAACTGGGGAAAAAAGTGATTAAGGGGACACACACGGTCACACTCACGGTCATACACGACCACACAACCACGCACAATCACACATACACCATCACCCACACGCCCCCATTCCCCACTCTACCCGCCCAAGGTCTTTCTTCCTGAATCTCATCCTCAAAATGTCTTCCAGTGGCCATTCTAGTCCAACCTGGCACTGCACCTTGCTCCTGATTCACAAGGAATTCCAAGTCCCACGGGCAAAGAGCTGCTTCCGGGACACCAGGATGTAGGAATTGTATTTAAACCCAACTAGAAGTGGGGGCAATGGCTGTTGGCAGTTGGGCATTATCGGCCACAACAGCCAAGCGCAACACCCACGGTCACCAGAGCCCAACCTGGCTGTCCTTGCTCCAGCCCTTTCCACCCAGGCCCCTCCAGTCCTACCTTCATCAGGCTCTGGCCCAGAGATGGGCTTCCCAAAGTAGCTTTCTTATGCAACAAACGAAAGGCAAAACCCACTGCAGGAAGCAACCCCATGTACAAAACGTGAGGAGTTTTATTTGGTTCAACCTGGCCCACTTCATTTTTTTCCTCCTTCTTTTTTTCTCCCCACCGGGGAAACAAAAGAAAGTTTGTTGGTGAGGCTCAAACGTTTCTTGGGCCCTGTCCGAGTTCTACCTTGTTTTTCTTTTCCTTTCTGTCTGCCCCCCGCCCCCACCCCGCCTTCCCTGACTCCCCACCTTGAATAAATAAAGCACCCGAAGCTGGCACAGGCTGGTAAGCTAAGTACAAACTATCTCATAATTTTATAATTTTTTTTAACACACTGGCCTAGGGTTTTGGGCAAAGGACAAAAGCTATTGTTGAACAGCATAACACGAAGGTCTGAGTCACCGATACGCCTCGGCTTCTGGAGATCTCATAGGTTTCTGTGGCTGGCACAGCCGGTGAGCTCAGCACCCTGCGGGGGCCGTGGGTGCAGGCGCCCTCACGCCTGGCGCTGCCCCGCCCCCTCCCCCTCCCCAGGCTCCCTACTGGGCCGCCACGTTGGCTTTGTTGGTTTTTAATCACAGGGGGAATTTAAAGAAAATGTTGTGAAATAAAAAACAAATCACCGTGGTCTCACCGCCCATGCTATAATTTTCATTTTGGAGGATTAGCTTCCAAGCTTTGTCCATCCGCATTTGTGACTTTTTATACAGTTTCTATCATGGCGTTCACTTGGCCTTCGGTGTTTTGTTTGTTTTTTTTCACTCGCGTAATAAACATTTTTCCGTGTTTCGAAATCATCTTCAACATTATTACTTGTACAGGTGACACAGTATTTCTTCCGCCCTGTTATTCTTGGGCTGACGCGATGAAGCCAGAGGGGGAGAAGGGGGCCGGGGGAGACCTTTCCGTGAATCGAATCATGTACACACACGCTTCTAGGCGAGGTGGGGGCTTTGCCTGAAAGAGCTGGGTCGCCCTGGCCTTGGAGGGTGAACCTGGAGGATAAGCAGAGGCTCCGCCGACACCCGGCCACGCACGCCCCTGCCCTCGTGCCCAGAGAGACGTTGGTTCCAGCCATGGCCTTCATCCCCACGCTGACCTTCACCCCCACAAGCTGTACTTCCTCTTTATGAAGCGCCCTGGCAGCAAAAGGCCCATGACAACACTCTGCTCTCCATTTTTATATCTGAATATCTCAAAGCACTTAGCAAAGACTTTCATTTTCTCATTACCCCGAGGAGAGGAGGTCATTCGGGAAAATGGTACAAATATTCCCATTTGTCAAAAGCAAGAAGGAAGTGAGTTCAAAGGAAAATTCTACCACTTAACTGTGCAAAACCAACCCAGGAGGGAACGCAAGGGTCTTCTCTGCCCGTCCATTCCCCCCAGTTGGCTTTTTCCAACGCCACTTCGGGAACCGCATTACGGAAAAGATGGCTCAGGGCCAAAGCCAGGTTTCCATTTTGCTGAGAATCAATCTGTGGCCCCAGCTCAGGGGACCTTCTCTCCCTCTTACTTCTCAGCTAAAGCCCATACTCTCTTATGGTTATAATTACATAAATTGCAGATTATACAAATATATACGGTCACCAAAGGAAAAAAAAAAACAAAACACCAGAAGGAAATACACTAAATACTAGAAGTAGGTGATAGTTAAACTACGCGTGAATTTTTTCCTTTATTTATTTTCAAAACCTATTTAAAATGCGGTTATATTTTCCAGGCACATGTTTCAGAGTCACGCCAGCCTGCATTGCAACTCCGGCTCTCCTTTAGCCAGCTGGGTAAACTCGGGTAAATTTCTTAACCTCTCTGAGCCTTATTTCCTGACCGGTGGTACAACAGGAGTCAAACCACGACCTGCCTTGTGTCCCTCAATCCCACGGAAAGTCACAGCACAGCGTCTGACACATAGTTGGTGCTCAGTAAAAATGTCTATTTCCTTCCTCTTTTAATAAGCTGCAAATGTAAAATCACCACGGCTTGCTTGCTGCCCCTTGGGGACAAAAGCAAGACGCTTCACCTGTATCCTCGCCAATTTCCTCTACATCTTTCGTCCCTTTTCCTGGCTCCCCTCGCTCCCTGAGCAAGCTCCCAGCACACAGACCTCAGGCTGCCGGGTCCCCGCTCTCCTGTGACTCTTCTGTGACTCACCTGCAGGGCTTGGAGGGGGGGGCTCTGGACGACAGCACAAGCCCTGCTCTGACCTCTAACACCAGGTCAGGCCCAGGCGAGCCCCTCCAGGGAGTAAACGGGCCTCGTGCAAGGACTCGGCAGACACACTGGGCGATCCCCAGGTTTGCGCCTTCCTGGCAGCCGCCCTCCAGGAACAGGTGCCAGGCTGCAAAGGCCACCTGCTCCTGTGGGAGGGCAAGGGCCACGCTCCCGACCGCTGAGGGGAAGCCAAGGAGAACCAAGATGGCGCCAGCGCCTGGGAGCCAACGCTCCCCTGGCTCAGGGAGGCCAGCCCAGCCCAGCGGCTGCCACCTTGGGGGTCCGTGAACCCGGCCCTGGGTGTGGGAAGCCTTCTCCCTGCTCCCTCCAGTGCTCTGTACTCCTCTGGCTTGGTCTTGACTTTCACCCTGCTGGTTTGGCAAGTATGCTTCGGCAGAATTCTGGTGACCGCAGCCTCTGGGCTGGGGTGCTAAGGCTCCAGCCTGGGCTGGGGCATCCTGGGGCCTGAACACGGCAACAGGCCTGAGTCCCTCCGCCTTCCTGCCTTCCTGATAACAGCTGGCGAGCAAGGAATAATAGGTAGCAATAACAGCTACGTTGTTACCATGTGCCAGGCCCCATGTCAAGTACCTTCCCAGCATTATTCCATTTAATCCTTACAGCAGCCCCATGCTAGAGGCACTGTGACCGTTCTTCTTTTGCAAACGAGGAAACTGAGGCTCCCGATGGTTAGGGATGTGTCTAAAGTCACAGTGCCACAGTGGCCATTACAAGGGCCAGGCGCAAGTAGTTGGCTGCTGACCAATTTACTGGTGTGGGCACCATGGGTGGCGGAAATACTGGGGGCTGGGGAGGCAGGGGCAGGGCCCACGGCATATACAAACCTCAAAATTGTAAGCCTCCTTTGCAGACCAGGCATGATACCAGCTCAAGACGATGCACGCTTTCCATTCAAGATAAAACAGGTCTCTAACGGGAGGCTGGAAGTGGGGACCACCAGACGAGGTCCCCACAGCCTGGGCCACCACCTCCCCAGTTGCCAGGAGCAGGTCCCATGGAAGCTGGTGGAGCCCAGCAAGGGTGGGGGCCGGGTGGGCCACCCGGGGCAGACAGTCTCCAATCGTGCTGAGCATAGCACATCGCTCCATTCAGGAACCCAGAGTAAAAATGTACAGCTGGGTCTAGAGTTGATTCAGCCTTTAACTCATTCGGGATCACTGGCGGAGCCATGGAGGCGATGGGGAGCGGGTTCGGCCGTCCCTGGGGGAGGGGGCAGGCTGGGGCAGAACCCCCACTGATAATGTTGATACATACAAAAAGAAACCGGGATTTTTTTTTTTTTCAAAACCCCTCTAAAACCCCAACGAGCGAGCGTTGGGAGTTTAGGGAAGGATAAGTGAGTGTGTGTGAGGTGGGGGGCAGGGGTGGGGGAACTTGTTTTCTACCCACTGCCAAATTCTCATTTACTGTCAGCTCCAATCCATTCGGAACTCACTGACTCAATTGCCTTTTCACGGGGAAAGGAGCCGGCACAATACAGGGGACTTTTCAGCTCCACATTAGGACACAGGGCACTGGGCAATGTCCAGGAATAAACACACACACACGTCCCTCCCAGAGGCCACCACCCCCACCCCCAGCCCCAAACAATCCAGCCAGCCCCGCCTGGGCCACATCTGCTCTCCCCTATTTTAATACTTTGGTGTTTTGTTGGTTTTTTTTTTTTTTTTTTTTTGGTTTTTTTTTTTTTTAACGTAGTTTGGCCAGCCGTGTGCGTGCGTGCGTGCGTGCGTGCACACATGGGCACAATTTTACGTGTGCTGGGAGGCGGGGCTCCCACAAGTGGAAGGGGCCTGCAAGAGTTAATTCTAGGGTGGTTCCAACGCTTCTTCTGGCCCAAAGAAAAAAGGGATGGGGAGAGGTGGAAAGGGATCCAAAATAGGTTTCCAGAAGGCAGGGATTGGGGGGGGGGGGGGGTTGGGGGAGCTCATTTAAACTAATTCTGCAAAGTGTTGATTATAGGGAAATTACCATTTGGTCCAGGAGTGTCCCTAAGCATGTGGCAACCACAAAACCTCTTTGATAATCACATAAAAATAATATCAACAACGATAATATAGTTATTATAATAACCGTGGTCCCCATTTTTCAAATGGTCACTCTGTGCCCAGCACTGTACTAAGTGCTTACACGCGTCGCTCAGGTGAGGACCGCAAAGACCCGGTGGGGCAGGTACTGCCTACAAATCAGCACGTCCACATGCTCAGTTACGACCCTGCCCAAAGTCAAAAAGGCAGAAAGTGAGAAAAGGCTTTATTTAAACCCCGTTCTGGGGGGCCCCTGGGTGGCTCAGTCGGATAAGCATCCGACTTCAGCTCAGGTCGTGATCTCACGGTTTGTGGGTTTGAGCCCCGCGTCGGGCTCTGTGCTGACAGCTTGGAGCCTGGAGCCTGCTTCGGATTCTGCGTCTCCCTCTCTCTCTGTTCTTCCCCTGCTCTCACTCTGTCTCTGTCTCAAAAATAAAGATTAGGGGCGCCTGGGTGGCGCAGTCGGTTAAGCGTCCGACTTCAGCCAGGTCACGATCTCGCGGTCCGTGAGTTCGAGCCCCGCGTCGGGCTCTGGGCTGATGGCTCGGAGCCTGGAGCCTGTTTCCGATTCTGTGTCTCCCTCTCTCTCTGCCCCTCCCCCGTTCATGCTCTGTCTCTCTCTGTCCCAAAAATAAATAAACGTTGAAAAAAAAATTTTTTTTTTAAAATAAATAAAGATTAAAAAAAACGTTTTAAAAAATAAATACATAAACCCTGTTCTGCTTAGTGTAGACACGCCAGCTTGCCCTGGCCCAGAAGGGAGGAAAGGTGCGCTCAATTCTAAAGGGAAGAAGGGCCCAGCACCACGCGGGCCTTGGCACCGGGCAGAGAGCCCATCTCCTGCCTCCATCACTGTCCCCTGGGGACTCATCCCTTTAGCCCAGGCTCCGAGCGAAACGCCCTTCCCTCTTAGACCCTTCTTGTCCAATAGAACCTGATGTCATGATGGAAAGGCTCTTTATCTGTGCTGTCCAACACAGTAGCCACTAGCGGCTATGGAGTACTTGAGATGTGGCTAGTTCATTGGAGAACTGAATTTTCCTTTTCTTTTTTTTTTTAAGTTTTAATTTTATTATTATTTATTTTGAGAGAAGGAGAGCACACGAGTGAGGGAGGGGCAGAGAGAGAGGGGGAGCGAGAGAATCCCAAGCTGGCTCTGCACCACCAGCACGGAGCCCAACGCGGGGCTCAAACCCACGAACTGTGAGATCATGACCTGAGCCAAAACCAAGAGTCGGACGCTTGACCGACTGAGCCACCCAGGCACCCCTGAATTTTTCGTTTCAGTTCATTTCAACTGCCACACGGGAGGGTTACTGTACTGGAGAGTCCGGATCCAGAATCCTTCCAGCTGCCCCTTTCCCTCCCAGCCCAAGAGTCAGGTTGGAAAGAAACTTAAGAGCATCATAAGACAGAGACCCACTCAGAAGACCCCCATCTCTGCCACCAAGCCTCTCCTCCATTCCGGCATGGATTTAAAAATCACTGGTCTGCCTCCAGTTTATCTGTCTCCCTCCCTCCCTCCCTCCCATCTTTTTCTTTTTTCTTTTCTCTTCTTTTCTTTTCTCTTCTTTCTCTTTTTCTTCCTTCCTTCTTTCCATTCCTTCCTTCTCTCCTTCCTTCCCTTTCCTTCCTTCTTCCCCTCTCCTCCCTTCCCTCCCTCCTTCTCACTCCATCCTTCCTTCTCCCTCCATTTCATCTTCCTTCTTTTCTTCCTTCCATCTTTCCTCCCTTCCTACCTTTCTTTTTCTCCCTCCCTCCCTTCCTTTCTTTCTTCGAAAAAAAAAAAAAAAAAGCATCAGTTTAATTAGATAAATCCTCTGAGCACGTGGCCTGGAGTTCGTCATGGAAATTAACCTGCTCCCAGATCTCAGATAGTGAAACAAGAACCGGGGTGTTTTGGCATAGCACAGTGAAATGGGAGAGGCCGGTGGCGATTCATACACCTCATCTTCCATAAGTGCCCCTCGCCCCTCAAGTGCCCCCTGCTTTGCAAAGCCCCCATGTCCTTGCCTCCTTAGGTCACTGCCTCCAAACCACCTCTGCTTCTTCTCCTGGCCCTTCCCTCCCCACCTCCACCCAGGCCTGGAGGCATGCCCCCCGCCCCAGGGCAGGATCACCCAAGGGCAGGGGGAAGCCTGGGCTGCATCCCCACCATGCCCCGCTTTCCCCAGCTCGACTCTCTTGCTGAGCACCGAGCTTAGCGCTTAGCGCTGGGTCGTCCAGGGCTCAGCTCAGCCTCGGCCCAAGGCTGGCCTGTTGTTCCTCGGATTTTCACCCCGCGGTCCCTACTGTGTGCTGTTTGTTCACCTGGCTAAGTGAATGCCAGAAATAACGTTCAAAGTAAAAACTCAGTAAAAAAAAAAAAGACCACTGTGCTCTTACTCGGGGCTCACAGGTGGGCTTCCAATCCCATTTTACAGATGTGCAAACAGAGGGGTAGTGAAACTGATCCCTGGGCCTCTGGGGCCCGCCGACACTCCGCATTAAGCCCACAGGCTGTGTGAACACAGGCAGGGTCCACCAGCACCTTGGGGCAGTTCCCAGGGGCTGCCCCCACCAACCCCTCATCAGTGTCCCCTCTGGGGTCTGACTCCAAATGTGGGCCTTCTGACTTAAATACCAGGAGACCTCAAGGTGGCCCAGAAAGATAAAACACAAAATCAGAGTTTCTGACACCACAGCACCCCACACCTTCGGGAGTCCCAGCCCCCAGATACAGAGAGCGGGTTCTCCCTTCTGTCTCGTCCACAGCACGCCCTGGTGGGCAGCAGGTGTGTCCACACTCACTCCCGTGTGAGTCTGAAACACACACAGGTGCCAGGCTGGTTCTAAGCACAAGCCTCAGCTCGTCTAATCCTCACATCAACCGCACGAGGCAGCCAATGTTATATCCCCATTTCACAGATAAGAAAACCGAGGCACAGGCTAGTTAAGTAACTAACGTAAGGACGTGACTTTGATCCCCAGCTAACTAATTCCAGAATGCATAATCTACAATCTATGCAGCTCCTCAGTGAATCCATGGCTCAAAACAGTTAAGTACATCCCACACCCTGAAAGGGGTCCCCCATACCGTCTGAAAAGCAACTGCCCCCCAACTAACTCAGTCCCCAGCTCCCAATAATGAGAACCAAAGCACAACGTGATGTAAAAACGCAACCCCAGCGCCACACTTACACACACGCGATGTTCAGGCCCACGGCTCTCGGGAATGACTGATACCATATTATATGAAACTGGCTCATCTGACACAGAGGGCAGCAGAGTACGTGACTCTGTGACCAAGATCAATTCTCCATGACATTTCATGATTTCAAAGAACTTTCAGAGCTGCTAGGCCAGCCGACCAGCAGGGCGACCCCGTGAGGGAAGTAGGGTCAGAGGCCATTTGATAAGAGAGGAAACTGAGGCCCAGAGAGGTCCAATGACTTGTCCAAGACCACACAGCGGTTTAGTGCAGAGCCGGAACGGGAACGCCGTCTCCTGACCCCTATAACCAGACCTCAGCGGAGCTCTGGACCACCCAGGTCTCACCCTGTCCCCTCCTGCCAGACCAAAGATGCTGGGCTTGGCCCATGGTCGCCCCCCCCCCCCCGGAATCAGATTTCCCTGAAATTCCCAAAGGAGCCCCCGGGCCTAGTGGGCCCGGAAATGGCCCTCACATAGCGAGCTGCACAGCTGAGCTCCCCAGGGGCGAGGGGGGCGGGCGGAGCGGGAGACGCTGGCACAGCCCCCGTGGGTACTCTGCCAGCAATTAGTGCTGGGGAAGAGTGCCAGCCTGGCAGAGCCGATTCCCCCACCCCTTCTTCTCATCACACACACACACACACACACACACGCACACGCACACACGCACACACGCTTACCCACCCCAAGACCAGCAGAGAGGCAGCGCGGCTTCCTTTCGGTAAATCTCATCAGCAAGGCACACAGGGCAGGCGATCTGGTCATTACTGCTTTTAAACAACAGAAAAGCAGCATCCACACGCCATTAACCCGTCCTGCTCTCCCTCCGGGTTTCACACCGGCTCAGTCACCAGCCTTCATCTCCAACTCCCACGCACCCCTTTTTGCATGCTCCCCAGAAGTTGCTTTCCAAAAGAAACATCGAGTTAAAACACACACACACACACACACACACACACACACACACACCTGACTATGGTAAGTCAAACCTGAATTGTATCTCCTGCCCCTCCTCTGTCTCCAGAGAAAATCACCCATGGTTTGGACACGACCTTGGCTAAGACCGTTCCTCAAATACCCTAGGAATCCTCCAGAATGCCCCTCCGGATGAGGAGAAGGCTGCCTTTGTCCTGTAGAGGGACATCTACCTGAGCAGGTATGGCTCTTTAGAGGGGAATCTGAGTGTGGGCCCCAGTCCACCTGCACGGGGCGGGGAGCTGTGTCACAGTCTGACCTGGCTCTGCTCCCCCAGTTCTGAGGTAGGCAGGGATGGGAACGGACAGAACAGATTTTGCCTCCTCACTTGCCTTCCCCCCACAACGGTCCTGGAGAATTGGAAAGAAGCCCACCAGAGCAAGGGACCCTAGAGGGTCCTTAGCTGGGTTTATAAGATCTGCTGAAACCCCTCAAAGAATAAGTAGCATTTATGCTTATGAGACCTTTTTTTATTAAGAGGATTCTCAAAGGGGGCACACGAACTCAAAGGAGGAAGGAGCAGAGACCCCCCCCCCACCATGGGCTCAGCAGTATCTCCTGCCCAACTGTCCCTCTCAAGTGGCCCTGCCCAGCTGCCTCCCTGGCCCCCCCCTCCTGGGCCTCCCCTTTGCCTGGCCTGGAAGCTGGTCACTGGGAGCGCTGGCCCCGGGAGCTGTGCCACGCTCCTGTGCCAAGGCCCACTCACCCTCCTGCCGGCCTGCCAGGGCTGCCCGCAGGCCCGGCAGAGGACAGGCCCGGCAGAGGCCACCAGCGGGGAGGAGAGAGGAAGCCAGCGGCTGCTCGTCTTGAAAAACCTCGAAGATCCTCTAAGCCACCTAGTGTCCGGAGCTGAGCTCTGGCCGCCGCTCTGTCCCTCCGGCTTACCAGAGCGGACAATGCGGGGGAGCCCAAGGGAACGGGACAAGCCATCCACCCCCCAGACCTTCTCCAGGAACCTGAGGCCAGGGTGGAGGGGGGTTGGGGGGCAGGCAGGAGCTGAGCCTGCCGGGGAGACGGTGCCCAGGAGGGAGCAAAGGCCCTGTGGCACCTGCTCCCCGTTGCAACCCAAGGCAGGGCCGACCCAAGGCAGATGCTTCCCTTATCCCAGCTAGTCACCCTCTCCTGGAGATCCCAGTGTCATCTCAGACAACCGTCTGGTCTGGGCTTCTATGGGCACCCCCCCACCCCTGCCACCCCAGCCTCCAGGTCTCCTGCAGAGCCTCCCAAACCCTGGGCCTGCCACTCCCCCCGGACTGCATGCCCCCCCTTCTCTGCTCTCTCTTTTCTCTGTGTCCTCAAGACTCCTCTCACCTTGAGAAGTGTTAGGATTACCCAGCATTTACACTCAATGCTCTCTCTTCTTTATTCCTTAAGGCTTATTAAGAATGATAATGAGTTCCGAAGGAGCCACACGTCTCTCTCTCTCTCTCTCTCTCTCTCTCTCTTCTCTATCCTTCCCTCTCTCTCCCCACCCCCCTCCTTGGCTCTCTTTCTCTACGTGTCTTTTCCACCAAAGACACACAGGACAAATCCAGACCAAAAGGAAAAAAAAAAAAATTCCAACAATATGGAACAAGGGCATTTGAGGATTTATATTCAATAAACCCCTCTCTCTTCTTCCCTCTCCCTAGTTGTTCTCAATTATTCAGATTAAAAAAAAAACTCCCCCTTCTCTTCCCCACCCTCCAGACCACCCCTCACTCTGCTGGACTTTGAGCAGGGAGAACAGTAGAAGGGGCCCGGCTTGCCCACACAACCTCGTTAACGTGCAGGCTCTTAAACGGTTGATTAATTTTTGCAGAATTTATGACAGGCGTTAGCTCCCCCCCCCCACCCCCAACCCACACGGTGGCCTCAGCACCACAGCAACTTAACTTGGTGAACTTGAGTCGGGGGGCAGAGATGGGGCACCCCACCCCCCCTCCATCCCCAGTGGCTTCCTGCATCTGGAACCACGGGCAGCCCAGCGACAGATTGAAGACACACAGGTGCCAAAGGCCAGGCGGGAGACAGACCCGCTTGAGGCACGGCGTCGACACCCACAGGGGAGATCACCAGGCGGCCAGAAGCCATGGTTAACTTTTCGCTATTCGGGACTTTTTAATTCCCAAATAAGGAAGCCATTGGAAAATAGGCAACAAGCAAACGAGCCCGCCAGCCTCCACGAATGCCCAAGTTCGCGCCCACCAAACCCCTCCGTGCATCCCAGCAGAGGGACCGCCTGATCGGTCTGCCGGGCTGCCCTTCAGAGAAGGGGAAGAACAGATCCTAATGAAATTACAGTTTTTAAAATGTCTATAAATTAAATCTCTCTCTCTCTCTCTGAATCTCCCCTTGAGCTCCCTCCTTTACAAGGCTTGTTTGCCTCTCCTCGGTTCGCTCTGCTCATGTCTGTTTTTCTGATATAGACATCAAGAGGTTACGGGCTCAATTACCACTCCGCTGGAGTCTCAGCACCAGACTCGCCTGGCCTTCTCTTCTCCTCTTCAGAAATCAGATACCAAAGAAATCTCTCTTCTGCTTTATATTTTTATTTTTAATGCCAAAAGCTTAAAGATTCATTCAGTTGACTCACAGCCTTTTTTAACTTACTTCAAATGGAGGGGTGGGGGGGGGGGGGAGAATATCCTTCTTCATTGTGTCCGAGTATAAATATAATAGAAATGCTTTTCTCTTTATCTCATTCCCCTTTTTTAAGGACACGCACAAAACCTTAGGAATACGTGGAATTTCAAAAAGATGGAGAACAGAGTATAAGTGTGCTTAATTAATGCCTGCCTGTTGGTGGGGGGGGGGGCAAAAGAGAGTATCAGTTGGACATCTAGTATCTTTCTAAAGTTAAGGAATGACATCCTAAGACTTCTTATTAGCAAAAAGTCCACTTGAAAAGGGAGGAACATAAATGGTGATTTAAAAAAAAAAAAAGGAAAACATTTCTTACACCTTCCCCAACACTGTCACTTAATACAGAAGGGAGATACGCTGGCTGTATAATTTTACATCCTCACAGAGCCATCCCCTTCAAAAATAAGTGAAAAAAAAAAATCCAGGTCATCGTCAATCATCACAGTGGATTCCTGAGAAGCAGAAATCAGCTTTAGGTTGTACGGCTAAGGGAAAAAACAACCCCTTTGCTATAATTCTGGAAATATTAAACCAGAGGGGATTCCAAAAGGTACTTTTCCAGGAAAAAACACTTGAGACAAAGGCTGGAGAAAGCTGAAGCTCAAGGTGAATCAAAAAAGAAAAACTTTGTCTTTCCAATTAACTAGACTGGGAAAAAGAAGGGGGGGGGGGGGACACACATTACTACCAACTCATTAATTCTTTCCTGTAAACAATTTAATTAAATTCTGCTAAATACAGGAGAAATACTCATTTTGGAGTGCTTCCCCCCTACCTCCAAAGCAAATTCCTTCAGGTTACTCCCCCCCATGCCAACACTTCGCCTTCCGCACAACCTTCAAATGGATTTCCAACTGCACTGCTCACGGCTGCCAGAATGACAGCCTCCTATGTCTGAAAGCTGACACTTCAGCTTTTAAAAGAAATGGGGGAAAATAAGCTGTTGACTTCTTGGTTAAAGTATTTTCTTGTTCTAACTCATGTTCTTATGTCACTGGGCTAAAAAAAAAAGAGAGAGAGAGAGAGAGAGAGAGAAGAGAGAAGAGAGAGATATGACTTTCCTTGAATGATCTGTTTAACCTAAGCCAGAGGAAAAAAAAGAAAGTCATTAATTACTTATGTGAGCTATTGCTTCAGAAAGACAATAAACCTGCCCGGTCGCCATGGATATGACATATTTGCTCTGAAAACAACACAATAATTAGCAAAGGGGAAAGATACAAGGAGAATATGCAAACTCCTGAGTTTAAAGCCACAGTGTGCTCTTTTCTCCCGTAAGCCTGTTCTGTTTGCAATCCAAATCAAACAAATTTTTAAAATATAGCAAAGGGGGAAATAGCAAGAATGGCTCCTCTCTCCTCTGAGCTGAGAAGCAACAACCACTCCACCCCCTTCCAAAAGAAAATAATGTAAAAGAGAACCAGGATGGCATGAGAGGGGGGAAAAAGTCAAGTATAGCCTCTGTTTTATTTCCTATAGCAGGGGTGGAGTCTGAGGTTTGTTTTTTCTTCTCTCTCTCTCTCTCTCTCTCTTTTTTTAAAGTGTGCTCTTATTTAGTTTTGGACCTTCTGGCCAGATATAAATTTATTTATGAAAGCCAAATGCCCTGTGTGTGGCTCACCCCTCCCCAAAGTAAATGGAAATGGGAAGGGGTGGAGGTGGGGGATTCTACTTGCAAAAGCCAAACAGTATACTCAGAAAGCATCAGCTCTAGAGAGGGACATCCACTCCCCCCACCTCCAAGAAAATGGAACCCAGGCCTTACTTTAAAATTAAAAATGCATTAAATGGTTTTACCTACAACTTAGTCCCAGAGGATCATTAGGAAATGCAATCGCTTTGTATCATATCTGTCAGCGTGATAAATATCTGAGTTCAGAGTAGGTTTGCAATTTTTCAGAGTGTCACAAACCAAGATAATTTTTTTCTGCCTTACTTTCTTAATTCACTGTACCCTCCTCCCCACCCCCCAAAGTCTACAGAAAAATACCTGAGGAGAGGAGGAGAAAAAGAGAAAAAGTTGATACGCTCTCATACACAAGACAGAGGTTACTGATATTCCCCCCAAAAGTGGAGAAATTAGGACTGCAAAATATTTGGGTATTTAAAAAAAATTTTTTTAAGTACTCCATTAAGTTTGAGTAAAAACTTTCCCCCTCTTCCCAGAGGCTAATTTTCCAAAAACAGATGGTGAGGATCTAAAAGAGAAGCAAATATACCTCAACCCCCACAGGCAGAGAAATCTAACTTTGAACTTCTTTTTAAATTAAAAGGGGGGGGGCAGATAAACTATTAATAAGTATGAAAAATTAGCTGAGCTACAAGTTTTGTTTTTCTCACTAAAAAAATTCTTTAAACACAAGGGAACAGATATAAAGGAGAGGTTTACATTTGACTTTCTATTTTTTTAACAATAGTTGTTTTTGTGTGTGTGTGTTTTTTTTAGATTGGACTCTTTGATCTTGAAAGAATTTTGCTCTTATAAGATGGGGAAGGGGGGGCGGTGAAATGATCTGTTTTAAATGATGATGCAACTTAGGCATCAAAGCCTTCGCTCTCTTCTAGCCATAATAAGCTGTACTTGCCACAAAGCGCGAGTCTCCCGGCTCCTCTCCTTCGTAAGAAGGAAATAAAAAGCACTGAGACTCAGGGAAAGACTCGAAGTGTCTGCAAGGTGCAAAGTCTAAAAACAAAGATCAAAAAGAGAGGGGGAAAGAGAGAGAGAGAGAGAGAGAGAGAGAGAGAGAGAGAGAGGGAGGCACTGCCCCTTTAAACGTTTTAGTGCATATGGAGTTTGATTTCTGAAAGAGATCAGTTTAACATCTCCATAGAAACCAGCAACAGATTATCATCAACAGAATAAATAACTAGTCTAATAAATTAAACAGGAGGCATAAGATCGCTGGAAACCTGATTACTGAAGTTCAACAATATTCCCCATAAACTCTCGTTAACCGCCTCTAAGGTGGCTAACAAGATGGGGGCGGGGGGCAATCTCTCCAGCTCGCGGGATTCCGGAGAGAGAGACGGTGACGGCCGCCGGGAAGGGAAAAGTTCCCCACCCTGCCCTGCAGAGGGTCTGAGAGCTCCAGTGAGGAGCAAACCACAAAGCCGAAGTTTAGGAAGTGGGAAAGCCACTGGCGTCGGGGGAGGCAGCGCGAGTCGCCGGAGATGGCCCGGGACGCACCTCCTGGCCGCCTCCGAGGCGCAAACCCGGCGCTTTGCGCTCGGGCGCCGAACGGCCCAGCGCCCCCTCTGGGCACGTGGAGCGCAGCCCGGGCGCAGCCCCCGGGGACCAACTACCCCCCTCACCACGCCCGGCGCAGCTGCTCCTGCTCAGCCCGGACAGCTCCCTTTAGGACGGCGACGTGTGTGTGGTGTTCGTGTGTGTGTGTGTGTGTGTGTGTGTGTGTGCGTGCGTGCGCGCGCCGCGGGGAGGGGGGGGACACCAATTTACCCGGCGATCTGTTTTCCAGTACCCTCGCGCGCTCTTACCGCGCGCTTGTACCAGCTTAGAGACGTCCTAAATTTCCCAACTTTGCTCCGCGACTACCCTGGCCTTTCTCCCCTCGCCGCCCCCATCTCTTTGAGTCTACCGGGTGTTGGCGGGACAACCACTCAGTCTGGAGGTCGTGCCCCCAGACTCCGCCGGGGCAGCGACGAACAACCCCCCTCGATCCAGCTGGGTTTGGGGGAGCTCCAGGCTTGTTGGAGGGGTGTTTTCGCTGCTTCCCTGGTGGACAAATCATACGCACCCGCACACGCACCCGCACCCTCCCCAGCGTGACTGGAAGGAGGTCCTCGCCGCACCCAGGGCCCGCTTCTCAAGCTGAGGCTGGGTCCGGAAGAACTTGTGGAGAGGGAGAAGCAGCCCCCTGCCTCCCTCGGCACTCTTCTCCGCCCCCAACTTCGGACCTGGGTCGGGAACGACTTGGAAGAAGAATCTGCGCCCACCCCCTAGAGAAAAATCTATTATTATTATCTTAATCTACGCCCCCAAAGTGTCCCTCCCGCTGTGATTGACGGCGCATACACCTGTTCCCCTCGCCGAGAAGCTCCCAACGCTGGGGACAGACATTCGCCCAAATGCTCCGCAGAGACCCAGCGCCGCTCGCCACCCTTGCCCGCCAGCCCCCGCCCGCCGCCCCAGCGCGCCCCTTGCCCGCACCTTGCCACCCGAGCGGCCGCCCCCTCCCCTCCCAGGCCCGGCTCCCCGGCCCGCCCGCTCCCGGCCGCGCTGGCTTCGGAAAGAGAGAAAGAACAGAAAGCAAAACTTCCTGGCGGCCGACGGCCATCAGCTGCACATTCTGCAAATGCCACCGAGTAAAAATAAACCGGCCGCCGCTCCGCCCGGCCGGCTCACCCCGGGCGCACGACTCGGCCCCCTGCCCCGGGAGCTCCCTGACAGTCTGTCCGACCCGATATACCCCATTCCCGCGCGCCCCCTGGAGCCCCGCTTCGCGACACTTCTCTGCCAGCCACCACGCGCTCCTTTGCCCTGAAGGTCGACCCCAAGTGACCGGGTGGTCCGGCCCTCTCCCCTTTGGTGCCCTCCTGCTCCCCTAACGAGCTACTCTTCTCTGTCCTCCAACTCGTGCCTCTTTCAGCCGTGCGTCCCTCGATTTAGGGTTTTCTTTTCCCCAACTGCTAAGCCCCGAGGTCACCCTCAGCCCACCCTGGGGGCACAGACCCCGCCAGACCCTCGCCCACCGCGGCCAAGCCCCCTGGGAGCGCACCGCTCCACCCGCCTGCCGGCCCGCCAGCCCAACGTCCCACATCCCCGGGCGCAACTTCTCTCCCGGCGCACACAACAACCGCGGCAAGTCCCCGGAACTTTTCCCCGGACCCAGGCGGCCGCCGGCGGACAGCCGCATGGCCCTAAGCCGGTGCCCCGGCTCCCTGTGCCCAGCGCTGCCAGTCCTGCGCCCGGGGACGCTGGGGTGGGGGTGGGGGGAGTGAGGAGCGCCACTTGCCGCGCCCGAAGCAGCGCACTTGAGACAAACTTCCCAGGCACAAATGAAAAAGGGGGCGCCGCTCCCCCAGTCAAGCAACCCATTGCCTTCCTTTTCCCACCCGGAGGCACCCCTTGGCACCCCGCGCCTAAGTGAACACTGCCTACCTCTGCCGGTAACACCTACACCCTGGTATTGGGGCACAAGAGTCGGCTGGAGGGGTTCCCCACCCACCCCTTCCCCTGGGCAAAGTCTTGCAAAGTCACCCCAGGCACCCCTCACCCCTGCCTCCTTCTCTGCCCTGGCGAGCGCACGAACCCCTGCAGCCGGGGTGGGGGGGGGGGGTGGGGGGGAACGCAGGGGGAAGGAGTGATTACCCGGTACTGGCGAGCACCTGCCCCCCCGCCCCGAGCCTGCAGCGCGGGGGACGCCCCCACCCTATTTGTAAAGTCCTGCACTCACGCCTGGCACCTCCCCCTCTTCTCCCCTACCCCGCCGCCCCCTCAGCTGGAGTAAGTGACCCCCAGGAGCAGCAGCCCTCCCCTCCCCCGGAGCCGCGCGCTGGGCATTCCCCTGGCCGCGGCGGGCGACGCGCCGCCCCGCGCCCGGATGCCAGCCCTCCGTGCCCCCTGCCTCCCGCACTGCCGGAGTTGGGTGGCAGCCGCCGCGCGCAGGCAGGCTGGCTGGCTGGCTGGCTGGCTCGCTCGCTCGCCCGCTCCCTGCTGCAAGCGGCAGCCTCGGGGGTGGGGGGCTGCACCGGGACAGGGGGCGAGGCGGGGAAGCACCCCGGGAGGCCCCCGGAGCTGAGGGGCGTGGGGGAGCCGCGGCGGAGGGAGCGCCGAGTCTCTTACCTGCACTTGGGGCGGCTTTGGGTGACTTTCCAAGTCCGGGGGAAAAATGTGTGTGTGTTTGGGATGGAGCGCCGCGGGCGCGCATGCGCTGCCCAAAGTTGCCGGATCCCGGATTTTTCGCTCCCAGTCTCCGCTCTCGCCCGCTGTGATTATGGAATTCTCCGCGGCCGGGCGGGCGAGTGGGTGGCATGCAAAACCCGGGCCGGATCGCAGGGCCGGGCTCCGCTCCACCCTCACACCCCCAGACCTTCCCCTCCCTGTTTCTTCCCACCCACCGCCCGGGCTGAGCTCGGCTTGTGAGCGCAGCTAGACGCGGCCTGCGGAGGAGCATCTGAGCGCACGGCTCTCTTTTGCGGCTGGAGAAGCTTTCTACCCGCACCGCCCCCCCCCCACCCCCAACCCAGTTGAGTGGAGCTGAGGCTGGGGGACAAGAGAGGAGGGACAGGAGTGGGTTGCTTTCACCTGTTCCGATCCCCCGAGAGCCAGTCTTGCTTCTCACTTTCCCACTGAAGAACTAGCTCTTTTCTACGAGTTGGAATGTTAGAATTGCCGAACCCAAAGGAACGTGATGTTCTCACTGTTTGATATCTGCTTTGCACTTATTCTTTGCAAGGGAGTTCTTCATTCAGCCCATTGTGCAGGAAATAAATCCTTAAGTGAGCAAGATAGACCATGAAGAATGAACTTGGCTGGGAGTGGGGGGGGGGGGGGTGCGGTGAAGGTAATGAACATTAAAACAAATGAATAATATTTCAGAGAGTGAAAGGACCCATGAAGAAAATAAAGCAAGGAAATAGGATAACGTGTTTGGGGAGAGCTAATTCACCTCTCTCAGGTGACAGGAGGGCCTCTTTGAGGGGAGGAGACCTTCCTATTCCACCAGAGAAGCCACCCCCTTTTCTCCCTTTGCCCCTGCTGCCCACCTCCCAGTTGGTCTGAGGTGGCCATACTGGGCTGAGCTTGGAGGTCAGCTACAGTCCTGGCCCCATGGTCCTGCCTTTCTCCATCAGGCCACCCCTGTCCGATGAGGCAGTGAGTCATTGTACCTGTTTTTTCTTCTTAACAACAGCATGATGGAAATAACGTCAGACGTGAAAGAAATGGATAAACACTCAGACTGAGAGAGAAGTGAAAAATTGACCACAATAGTAAACGAAATAGCTAAATGATTTGTCGAATAAATGAATACAAATTCAAAGTATGACCCACAGTTTGGAGACGCGCTCAACAGAATGCATTAAACTAAGAGGAAATACCGCAGGCTGGTAAATGTTATTGCAGGCTGGTAGGTAGACTTTGGGGCCTAATCTGCAAGGTTTCGGCAAAGCTTCTCAGGACTGGAAGTAACCAGAAGCCCTGGATGGTAATTACCCAAGACAGATATCTGCTGGGATGCGTTCCATGCCCTGCTTTAAGCTTGAAATTAATTGGTTAATGGATAGAGACTAGGGACTCCATGGTCCTCTGGCCCTGAGTGGCCAGGATTGGCCCTGTCCCCTAATAAAACCTCCAGATTTGGGAGAGGAGGCCCAACCATCCCCATATCCCTTAGTTGCTGAGTGATCTCTACTTCTTTTAAATTGGCTGAGAAAAAACAAAACAAACAAAAAAAAACCCTCAAAAATAGACCTTGTCTCCTTACCACCTGGAATGGGTCTGAGAATCCCATGTTTGGGATTAGTCCACACCAGAAGGCCAGACTTAGGAGTGAGACACACTTCTCAGGTTCATTTCGTCTTCTCCCCTCTTTACCCCCGTAATTAATAGGAAGCAGCAACACCTTGACAGTTCCCGTGGACCACTGACCCGATGCCACCCCACACCATCAAATCAGTCCTCAGTTCCAGGAACTGGCTGCTGGCCTGCCTCGCCTAAGACCCTGTGCCTGGTGACTCAGCAGAGCACGCAGCCCCAAAGGGCTCAAGCCCTATCCTGCCACTGTGCAGAAGGAGAAACTGAGGCACAGTGAGGGTACTGACCTGAGAAGCGGCGAGGCAGGTTTTCTCGCTACTGATTCGAGGCTAATTCCACTCCTGGGGCCGTATAAAGACGTGGGTGACGGCTTGTGTTTGGTGGTCAGACGCCAGTCACTCCCCAGCAAGGTGATCTTGGTAAGGCATTTTGACCCCTCTGCGCCTCAGTTTCCTCAACAGTAAAATGAGGATAATAAAAACGTACTACTGCCTGGGCTTGTTGGGAGGCGAAAATGAGTTAATGCAGGAAAAGTGCCTGAGCCAAGCTAGTGATCGATAAATGCCAGTAATTGTCATTGCTCCTTGGGACATCCAGCGCTCCTTCAACTTCCCATTTCTTCCTGCCCTCTCTCCCTTCTTTGCCTCGGTCCTTTCTTCCTCCAGAATGCGCTGGAGGAGTCCTGCTCGCTTGCTCGCGTTCATTCGGCAGGCTTCTGTGGAGCCCCGGCGAAAAGTAAGCAGGTCCTTCCCAGGGAAGACAGGTGAACCAGCCAGGCCCTGCCTCTGAGGAGCTGCCGAGAAACTCACTGGTCTTCTCCTTCTCGCTTTCTCACTAGAAGGTTCACCCCTCCCAACAGCCACCTCTCAAGCCACAAACATTTATTAAGACATTTATTCTTCCCTCCGTGTTTTTTTTTTTTTTCTCAGATACTTTGCAATTCTCCCATCCTCCAGGGAGTCTTTCTACCTCCTCTGAAGGAACCTCATCTGGGGAGGGAGGAGCTGGAAACTGGCAAGGGAGGGAGGAGGACCCCTCCTCCAACTCAGAAAAAGCGATTTTTCTTTTTTCAAACAAAGCGAGGGGCAGAGAGAGAACGCCACACCCGAAAAGTAGCCCCTGATCTCTCAAGCTGTCTCTGGGTGCTTCATTCCCCACCCCTCAAGCCCTTTGCAGAGACAGATCGCATGCTTTTTTCCTCATCTGCCTCTTTGAGCATTTTCTGAGCTTCCCCTAAAATAAAATACCCCGACCCCTGTCAGTCACATTACCCTGACACACCAGCTTCTGGAAAATGCTAAGCTTGTCCCTACCTCAGGGCCTTTGCACTGGTTCCCTCTGCCTGGACGGCCCTTTGTTGCGCTTGCTTCCTTGGCATCACTCAGATCTCTGCTCATATGTCACCTCCTCAGGGAGGCTTTCTCCCTAAAGTAGTTCTCCAGCTTTCTCTCTCACTTTTACCCTGTTGGAGTGTTTACACCGATTTTGCTTATTCATTTGTTTTCGTATTTCCTGTCCAGTTGCCCCTGCTAGAATGGGAGCTCTTTGGAGACAGGGACTTTGTTCTGCGTCCCTCGAACAGTGCCTGGCACATAGCAGGCCTTCACTCTCTGTGAGGCAGGCACTGAATCAAGAGAAGCCTACGTGGTCCCTGTCCTTGAGGGGCCTGTGCTTTAGGAAGATAACGACAAAGTTCCCAGGACAAAGTATGGGGGAAAGAGGAGGGGCTGGTACAACCCAGGAGCTGCCAGGAGTTGCCTGCTTGACACAGGGGCTTCGCAGAATTTCCCACTCCCTGGCATTAGGCCAGGGGTCGGCAGTGGGGAAATAGATAGTTCTGGCAAACTATGCCCCAACTATGGCCCTTCGTAGGCAGGAGGGGAAGGACGGTCGGCTAAGGCCCCTGTTGAGGTCGTCCGTCTGGCCCCCTGCCTCCACTGAGAGCCTCTTCTACTTCTGAATCTCCAGAGATGAGCCCCCTCCCCCTGTCCTCACCACCTTCCCCACTGGACCGTGAGCTTCCTGAGTGGGGGCCCTGCATCTTGGTTGCAGAAGGCCGAGGTGCCAAACACGGGGCCTGGCACCCAGGAGGCTCCCGATGACTGATTGTTGAACAAATAAATGCGTCTGTCTCAGTTTGTGTAATTGGGAAAGACTTGAAAGGAATCACAGCTCAGCTTCCCGGTCACAGTTTTTTGGTTTCGGGTCCTCCGCGGTGACGGAAAGCGACACCTAATCATACGTCAATCGCTATTAT
Source organism: Prionailurus bengalensis (assembly GCF_016509475.1). Taxonomy (NCBI): domain Eukaryota; kingdom Metazoa; phylum Chordata; class Mammalia; order Carnivora; family Felidae; genus Prionailurus; species Prionailurus bengalensis. Next base: position 7,809,084 of record NC_057345.1, read on the forward strand.
TTGCTGAGTGGCTGTTATGCGCCAGGCACCGTGCTGAGCACTCGTATCGTCTTATTAGATCCTCACCGCAACGGTAACGAGGGGGGTATACCTAACATACCCATTATACAGATGAGGACAGCAATGCACAGAGAATAACTTTCCCAAAGCTGAACTGGGCTGTCTGACTCCAGAGCCAATGCTTTTCTCCGTCAGGACGAGCTGCTTGGGCCGGGAGGTGACAAGAGCCTCAGTCCCCGACTTAGTCCAGAACAGCAAGCGTATTTTACCTTTACTCTGAGCTCATAACGAGATGAAACTCGAACGCGAGTGCGCTGGGAGAGGAGAGAGGAAGTAGAACAGATGCGTCCTTCAACTGGAAGTCTTACCCCAATCCAGGAAAAGACAAAAAAGGGACCAAAGAGGTTGCAGGGCCGAGCACCAGACTTTGTACACGGTAGACACTCAATAAATGTTGACAAAGAAGGACTATTTCTAAATGAAAGAATTACAGACTAGGTGCTTTGTCTCCCGTTTTCCTAAGCTGCTCCTGGTTTTGAGATTTTCCTTGGGCGAGGTCTGTTTCTCGGGGTCACTGGGCCTAGCCTGGTGCTACCAGCACAGTGGGTGCTCAATAGATGCTTAGTGACTGAATAATTAAACAAATGCCCGAGATAAGTGATTATGGTGATTACTGGGCAAGTTGTAATTAAAAATAAAAAAAAAAAAAGCTGAGTGCATTTCTTTTATTTACGAGTGTCTCTCCTGGGAATCCCGGGAAGGGAGAGTGGGAGAGGGGCTTTTTCCCCAAAGCTAAGCTTGGTTCCTGAATCCCATCCGAGCTTGATGAACTTGACAAATCCTTCCACGCCCCATTTTCCTCGTTCGTTTTGTAAAGTACCCGATTATTTGTTTCCGACTTTGCACACAATACATGTTTATCGTAGAAAATTCAGAAAATACCGACAAACAGGAAGAAGAAAATGTGCATCATGGGTAACCCCACCGTCCATGAATGATCGCCCTTGATGTTCCTGTGTACTTCCTGCCAGTGTAGGTTTTCTTGTTGCTTTGTCTGTTATGCTTTTTTTCACTCTGTCTTCTTTTAGACCATCAGAATCACACTGAACACACACCGGTGGTGGTTGGTTTTTTAGCCCGCCACATACACGCAGCACAAACATTTTCTAATGTCACTGACTATTCTTCCCCAACAGGATTTTTGATGGCTGTATTGTAGAGCTACTCACCATCTGCTTACCCATTCCCTGACTCTTGGAAATTTTGGACATCAGACTCATTTCCAACACTTTTCCATTAGTATAAATAACTCCAATGAATATCCTGGTGCAGAAATAATCGCGCGCCGTCCTTAAAGTGGCATTGTTGAATAAACAAAGTACGCACATTTCAAAGCTTCTTGTTCCTGTTGCCAAATGCCCCTCGGCCCCGGGGGAGGCTGGGTGGGTTTGCTCTCCCACTGACAGCGTTCTCTGCCTGAGATGTCCAACCTCTGGTATTCTCTGTCTCTCTCTCTTTTTTTTAACCCCTGTTCATTTAATGGGTGAAAGAGTCTGTGATTCTAGTAATGAATCCTTATTAGAACCACGCTGGCCACAAGCAGGGGCTGTTTCAAGGTTTGAGCGGCCTTGTTCAGACCCATAGCCTCGGGCAGAGATGAGCAGAGGGCAGCTTCCTGAAGCGTAGTTCTTTTGCAGACCGTCTACCTGAGCCCAGGCTTCTCGGGCATCTGCTCAACTGTTGGGGGTGGAGGGGTGGGGTCTGTCTCAGTCTTGCAGCCTCCACAGAGATGAGCTCTGTCTTCCTCCTACCTCTCTGCGCCCACACCTTCCAGAAACCTCTCTTGACAGAGGAGCCTTAGGGATTTCTGTGCCATAAATACGATCTGTTTTCCGAGCTCGAGATCCACACATCGTACCTGCTTTTCTTTCCCCGCCCGGGCTCTCTCACGCAGCTCCCGTTCAGGCTTCTCCTTTCTAGCGTGTTCTAATTAACTCACTTTTTTTTGAGGATTTATGTTTACCCCTGCCTGGTAACGAGAAGAGTTGCAGGTGACTAATTTTTTCCCTTTTAGGAAATATTCTCCGGTTCCAGGGGCTCTCATCTCTATGACCCCTTCCAGTTTTAAAATCCTCTGAACCATCTGACTTAAAAAAAAAAATAGCTTTAAATTTCTGGGGGAAAAAAAAAAAGGGTAATTCACACTCCATGTTAACAGTTCAGGAAACCCAGAGAAATACAAATATAAATATAATGCAGAAGATTTTTTTAAAAAACACCCACGAGCAGAGAGTCGTGTATTTGGGTGCGCATCGGATTAAACGATTAGAAGAATGAATTGAAAGGAAACCTACTGGGTACCTCTTTGGGGGCCCGCCCCAGCGGGCTGCCTGGGCGAGTTGAGGATGTGTGTGCGGATAGGAGTGTCTTTCGTGCCTGGCACTGAGGGGTATGGTTGATTTTATCTGCGACGGGAGAGTGTGCACCTGAGTGTGCCCACCTGTGTGGGGCTACACGTCCCTTTAAAGGAGGGTTTGGTCACGGAGGTACGGCTGTGCTCTGTTTGCACACGGGAAGGCTGTGCTCAACAGACACCTGAATGCAGAAAAGTAAAGCCAGGTGAAGGGCAGGGCTGACTGCTGACGTCACCTCTTACCCAAAGATCCACGGGCAACACCTGACCCCTCCCCTGCCTGCCAGGGAGGGGCAGGCCTGGCACTGGGGCTCTGGTGAGCAAGGGAAACCGAGTGATGGAGAACTGGAAGGGACCACCTGTCCTCAGAGCAAAAGCCACGTTCCCGAGGCCTTGTGGCTCCTGCCACACAGCGAGTACAACCTTATCACAGTGTGCCCAACTCCCCCCCTCCCCCCCCCCCCCCCGTTCTGCCCACCTGGTCCAGATCTCAAGTCAGCACAGACCTCTGAGGGTAGACACGAAATGGACCGGTCATGGTAGGGCTGCCTCGGCCCCGGGATGCAGTCCTGCCTGAGGTTGGCGCGGCCGGGCCACCGCAAAAGGAACCTGTCCTAAGACTCCGGAAGTAGCCATGCCTTCTCCCGACTGGCACCTGCCAGCCGCCGCCCATGGCACGGTGTCTCACAGAGGGTGGGGCTGGCCGGGGAGGCAGGAAAGAGCTGTTTTGCTGATGAGGTGCACTTGTGTCACACGGACAGGAGTGCCAGGTAGCTGAATGTGGGTGGGGGAGGGCTGCCCCGCTGTGCCAGCCTGGCCCGGATGTGAGCGATGGCCCGCCCGCCTCTCCAGCCTCACCTGTCAACATTCTCTCTGTCGTGCGCCTGCACACCCTCTCCTCCAGCCGCACGGAGCTGCCTAGAGATCCGCCAGGCCTTTGCCCAGGCCTCTCTTCCCTTTCTTCACTTGTCCTCCTCCCACTCGCCCATTAAGACCGAAGCAGGGGGGGCCCGGGTGGCTCAGTCGGTTGAGTGTCTGTCGTCAGCTCAGGTCATGATCTCGCAGTTTTTGAGTTCAAGCCCGCCATGGGGCTCTGGGCTGACAGCTCGGAGCCTGGAGCCTGCTTCGGATGCTGTGTCTCCCTCTCTCTCTGCCCTTCCCCTGCTCATGCTCTGTGTCTCTCGGTCTCAAAAATAAATAACCATTAAAAAAAAAAAAAAGACCAAAGCAGGTATCACCTCTTCCGAGGAGCCTTCCTTGATGTCCCCCTGCCCCAAATTGGCTTGGATGCCTCTAGCTGGGCATCCCACAGCCTCCCTGTTTCCTCTGTCACCGTATTTATCACCCTGTATTACAATTATCTTCTCCCAGCAGACTGCGTGTGTGTGTGTATGTGTGTGTGCGATTTTTAAGTCTATGTGTAAATAATGGGTGTATTGGAGCGTGGATTTCCCAACCGGGTAACATGGGTTCCCATCCTACCTCTGCTACTTACCAGCTTACTACATACTAGCAGTTTGACCTTGGGCAGGTTTCCCGACCTCCCTCAGCTTACACTACCCATCTGTAAAATGACAACAAAGTCAGTATCTGCCCCACAGCACTGTCAGAAGGATTCATCAAGATAATTCATACAAAACACTTAGCCTGGATCCACACATAATAATGATTATTATTATTCCCAGAATCTGGCAAAATGCTTAGAAAATGTCAGCCGAAGGAGCAGCGTCCCCGTGTCTGATGCACACGTGTGTGTGAATGTGTGGTATGTACCAGGGTGTGGTGGCCTGGAGGGGAGAACCAGCATTTAGAAGGAGGCAGGTCCTGTATGGATATGTGTGTCCACTCTGAAGGGTAATGGGCTGGTTATTTATGGTCATGGCTTAAGAAAAAAAAAAAGACAAACCAGTGTTCAGTAATGACAAAGTAATTACCTTTTTATTATTTTTTCAATAGGATTCAGAGGGAGTGTGGGCCTTGGCTGTGGCCAGAACAGCCTGGCTTTGAGAATATCATGAGGCTTTGAGCTATCCCCATTCCAACTGCCCAAACAGGGAAAAGGCTGGGGAGGGCTAAATGGTGTTCCTAAACATGTGGGGGGCCAAAAACAGAGGGAGAGGGGCTGCCCAGACCTCAAAATAGGAGCTCCGGAGGTAGAGTTCTTCCGTGTTCTGGCTGAATTCTCTGCAGTGAAGGGGCCTGACTCTGAGCCTAGAATATTTAATAGAGAACATTTCAGAGTAGGCAACTGAGGCCCAGAGAGAGGAAGCCACTTTATCACCTATGACCATGCACTAGTTAGTGGCAGAGTGGGAGCAGAGCTCAGGTCCCCTGACCCCAGGCCAGTGCTGTTTACCACCACATGACTCACTTGAAAATAGGGCACACTTGGCCCCAGAGCTCTGCCTCAAATTTCTACCTGGAAGGGGTTTGATTTGCTATAAGGTGATTTTTTTTTCTGGGGTCCTTCAGGAAATTGTTGGAGACATAATTTCAAGGCATAATTTCAAGGCATTAGGTCCTTCGCTGGATGGCTTATTTATCTATCTGGTGATAGCTAATGACCAATGAAGGAATCAAATCAGCTTTAGCCTCTATTCATCCATCCATCCATCCATCCACCCATCCATTCATCCATCCATCTTATAATGTATCCATCCATCCAGCTATCCATTCATCCATTCCATCATCCGTCTATCCAGCCAGCCAGCCAGCCAGCCAACCTTCCATCCATCCATCCTTCCATCCATCCATCCATCCATCCATCCACTCACCATCCATCCATATAACTAACAAACATCTGGTGAGTGCCCCATGTACCAAGACTCTTGCTAGAACCTGAGTGTCTGGGGAAGCTGAGATGTACAAAGCGAAATACCAGGAACAGCCCATGGAGAAAACTCAGTGGCGTAGGAGGTTCCTCAAAGATACCTGGAGATAAGTGCAGATAGATGAGGGGTGACCTGGCAGAGTCAAGCCCCCAGAGTTCCAGGTCCAACTCTGTCACTAGCTTGCTGGGGGGTCGGGGCCTTGAATATGTACCTTCCATTCTCTTTTTGCTATGGTTTCTTCCTCTATCACTTGAGAGGGTTAGACTAGTCCAGAGGACAGGCAGGTGCTCTACCGAGAAGATTCTCTGGATGGGTAGCTTTTTGAGAGGGAGCTTGTGAAGCTCCAAGGGGGCAAGGGACAGGAGTTCCCTCGGTGTACAGTAAAAGGATGAAGAGCAGAAAATTCCGGAAGAATAAAGAAGAGGAAATGAAGGGTGGAGAGTCTGCTTCAGCTCCACCCGGGGTCTTCAAACCATTGCTCTGTTTCCCTTACCCTGCTGTGGGTCCCCTAGAGCTGGGTGTCTGATTCCAGGTAACTGACAAGGCCCCCGTCCCTTTGTCCTCCCTTCCCCACCTCCCAGCCCCTGCCTCCTCACAGCTGTGATAACCCACACGTAGCACTCTGCCCTCTGGAATTTATTTTAAGGTCTTGGCTGTTTATTTATTTTATTTAGAGATTTCTCGGTGCTTTGAGGGGAGGAAAATTCGAATGGGGTGATTATGAAATACTATTTCACCTCGCTGTTCATTCACAACAAACAAAGAGAAATGATTGGTGATTAAAAATGCATTCTCTCTGCTTGTTTTCTTTTGTTTTACCATTATGGAAATATTATAAATACTGAATACTAATCTGGACCTGCGGGGACCTCACAGACCTTCCAGAAACCGAGGCTCCCGCTCTTCCCCGGGGCAATCTCATGCTCTCCTCTCAGGCACAAAGCTATGGCTTAAACCCTCCCAAGAGGATCCCAGGCCGGCAGGCCCGGCACTCAGTCCTCACTGGACAGGTGTAAAACTCTCCCCACTTCCCTGTCCTGGTTCCCTGCTTAAGCAGAACTAGTCAAGGAGAGCAGAGCTGTGAATGTCAAGAGCGCTCGATATTGATGGTCCAAAAGTCACCATCATGGGGCTTTACTCCCAGAGTCAGGCTGCCTGAGCCCTACTCCCTGCTCTACCCCTTCCTGGCTGTGTGACCTTGAACACATTGCTTTACCTCTCTGAGCTTTCGTTTCGTCCTCTGTTAGTAAGCTGGGGAGGAAAGTGGTACCCACCCCAGGATTGCTTTGAGGATTAGATGGAACCATAGCATCTTAGCACAGGGCCTGGCAGACAAGTGCTCCTAAACGTTGGTTCCTTTGGGGGGCTCAGATTCTCTCTCTCTGGAAGGTGAGAGAGCTGTACTGGTGGTCCTCCCAGTCCCCCCAGTTCAGGTGGGCAAAGCTTCTGCCTCCGGGCTGGGGTGCAGCGGGGACATCCTCACCCACCCTGACTCTCTCTCGGAGACCTTGGCTCCTTCCTGGGAACGCAGCGGGCACCTGTTCAGAGGCCTCCTGATCAGAGCCTGCTCTCCAAGGCCTCCTTTTGAGCCATAAACCTGGCACTTCCCCCTTCGTGTCAATCACAAACAAATAAGTAAGAGCCAAAGGGCCCGCTCCAATTCCAAAGTGTTACACCAAGTCCAGATAAACAGCGAGTTCCGTGGCGTCCGCGTTCCTTTTATCTTTCACTTTATTTAACCAAATTAACTGCTCTCCATGTCCCCTGCGTGTGAGTGTCTCTCTCTGTCATATAAAATACAATCACGCTTGCTTGCTACATGTTTCAGATACTTTATCATTAACATCAATTCCAGCCAAATTAGGAGTTTCTCCCAACATAATTGCCCTTCCCATTATCCAGCACTTTATTTTTTCAAAGCACTTTCCAACCATTAATTAGTTAACCCTTAGGACGCCCCAGAGCCGGCGCTCAATGTCACCCTCCCTGTCTCCCAGCTGAGAAGAGGGGGGTGGGGGTCAGGTGGTTTGTTGGAAGTCACCCTGGACTGTGGGGGCTGGGGGCCAGGGTGGGACCTTGGAAATTCTCCCTCCAGCCTCAGACACTCTGTCTCAGCTGGCCGGGTCCGGGCTTGGGCTGCAACGGACTTTAATCCGATCTGAGCTGGCAGGGCCAAGGGGGTCCTCAACACCTTAAAGTCTGCTCACTCCCGAGTCTCTCTATGGCCAGTAAGTGAAGTGCCTCCGGCATCGTGGTTATGGTTGCTGACAACCACAGTAGGGGGGCTTGGGGGTGTGTGGAGGTGTGGTTCTCTTGGGCACCCCTTCCAGAAGAGGCCGTGGCTACCACCGGGGGCCCAGCCTTCTCTAATTCTGCCAACGCTTTGTCCTTTCCTTGTCCAGATGTAGCCACGGTCTTCACGGGTCCCAGAGAGGTGGGCAAATTAAGATCTGGTGCAGACATCCCGGGAAGAATCGGGGGGGAGCCATCTGGGGAAAACAAAATGATTTATTTCTTGGACCGCGTTCTGCCTTGTCAAGATGAACTCTTCCTGGGCTGCTAGGGATACGCTGTCGAACCACCGATATTTTACGTTTATGGCCTCTCCGTCGTCCTAAGTTCTTTAATGATTTTTTTTTTTTCCTTAAAATACATGAACTCGCTCCCCCAGGGACACTGCCAGGAATCTTCAGAGAGGTTGTTCAAGCTTCTCGTTACCTCGGAGCCCCGGTGAGTTTCCAAGCACGTCTGTTTCCGGAGCTCCCCTTCCTTCTTGCTGCCTCGAGGCTGGGGCCACGCTCGCTCACTCGCTCGCTCACTCGCTCGCTCAGGCAGCCTTGCTGGTGGGGCCTAGCTACCAGCCTGGGAACCTTCCCCTGCCCGCCCCCCACTTTCCCCGCGCTCGCACGCTGCGCGAAATCAGATCGCCGCCCAAGGAATGGATTCTTCAGGGCAGCTGAGCGCACACTGACCGCCTGGTCTCTGCGATCAGACCCCCCGGGGTCCGAATCCCAGATCTGCCACTTACTAGCAGTTTGACCTTGGGCAAGGTGACCTCCCTAAGCCTCCGCGTTTCTGCCATCAAGCCGAGTTGTTTCGAGGGCCGAGGAAAGCACGTGAGGGTCTCGACACAGCGCTGGCCCGCGGTGAGTGCTCCGTGGACGTGAGCGCTCCGTGGACGTGAGCTGTCCCTTCGGTCAAGGAGTAGGTTGGAGGCTTTACGAGGACTTTTCATTCTTCCAACCCCCTGCCTTTCATCTCGTCTCCGCTTTCCTTCAGGCTCTGGTCTGAATACGTAAGCAAGGTGATGTGATTAGCCCCCGCCCTGGTCCTCAAGCTCTTCAAAATACAGGGCAGAGGGGGCATATAAAGCCGGTGAGATGTGGTGGGCCCCAAGCCCCTGCCCCGCTGCCCCACGTGTGTTCCCTTCCACGAGGGCCTCCTGCTCCAGTCCAGCTCCACTGCTGGTGCCAGAAGCACCACGAGGGCAGGACAATGTCTGGTCCCGCCAGTGTTGAGTCTCCAGCTCCTACCCCAGCGCCTGGCATATCACAGCCGCTCCGTAGATGCCGTGAACGCCCGAATTGTCCACGGAACTGCACTCCTCCTTCCGGGTTGGGATTTTCTTTTCTTTCCTTTCTTCTTTCTTTCTTTCTTTTTTCTTTCTTTCTTTCTTTCTTTCTTTCCTTTCTTTCTTTCTTTCTTTTTTCCTTTCTTTCTTCTTCTTTCTTTCTTTCTTTCTTTCTTTCTCTTTCTTTCTTCCTTCCTCCCTTCCCTCCTTCCTTTTTTCTTTCTTTCTTCTTTCTTTCTTCTTTTTTCTTTCTTTCTTTCTTTCTTTCTTCCTTCCTTCCTTTCTTTCTTTCTTTTGCTTTCTTCCTTTCTTCTTTCCTTTCTTCCTTCCTTCCTTCCTTCCTTTCTTTCTTCTTTCTTTCTTCCTTCCTTCCTTTCTTTCTTTCTTCTTTCTTTCTTCTTTTTTCTTTCTTTCTTTCTTTCTTTCTTTCTCTTTCTTTCTTCCTTCCTTCCTTCCTTTCTTTCTTTCTTCCTTCCTTCCTTTCTTTCTTTCTTTCTTTTGCTTTCTTCCTTTCTTCTTTCCTTTCTTCCTTTCTTCCTTCCTTCCTTCCTTTCTTCCTTTCTTCCTTCCTTCCTTCCTTTCTTTCTTTCTTTTGCTTTCTTCCTTTCTTCTTTCCTTTCTTCCTTCCTTCCTTCCTTCCTTTCTTCTTTCTTTCTTCTTCTTTCTTTCTTTCTTTCTTTCTTTCTCTTTCTTTCTTCCTTCCTTCCTTCCTTCCTTTCTTTCTTCCTTCCTTCCTTCTTCCTTCCTTTCTTCCTTTCTTCCTTCCTTCCTTCCTTTCTTTCTTTCTTCCTTCCTTCCTTCCTTCCTTTCTTTCTTTCTTTTGCTTTCTTCCTTTCTTCTTTCCTTTCTTCCTTTCTTCCTTCCTTCCTTCCTTTCTTCCTTTCTTCCTTCCTTCCTTCCTTTCTTTCTTTTGCTTTCTTCCTTTCTTCTTTCCTTTCTTCCTTCCTTCCTTCCTTCCTTTCTTTCTTCTTTCTTTCTTCCTTCCTTCCTTTCTTTCTTTTTTCCTTTCTTTCTTCTTTTTTCTTTCTTTCTTTCTTTCTTTCTTTCTCTTTCTTTCTTCCTTCCTTCCTTCTTCCTTCCTTCCTTCCTTCCTTTCTTCCTTCCTTCCTTCCTTTCTTCCTTTCTTTCTTCCTTTCTTCCTTCCTTCCTTCCTTCCTTTCTTTCTTCCTTTCTTTCTTCCTTTCTTTCTTCCTTCTTTCCTTCCTCCCTTCCCTCCTTCCTTTTTTCTTTCTTTCTTTCTCTTTCTTTCTTCCTTCCTTCCTTTCTTTCTTTCTTCCTTTCTTCCTTCCTTCCTTCTTCCTTCCTTTCTTTCTTCCTTCCTTCCTTCCTTCCTTTCTTCCTTCTTTCCTTTCTTCCTTTCTTTCTTTCTTTCTTCTTTCTTCCTTCCTTTCTTTCTTTTTCTTTCTTCCTTTCTTTCTTCTTTCTTTCTTCTTTCTTTCTTTCTTTCTTTTTCTTTCTTCCTTTCTTTCTTCCTTCTTTCCTTCCTTCCTTCCTTCCCTCCTTCCTTTCTTCTTTCTTTCTTTCTTTCTTTCTTTCTTTCTTTCTTTCCCCCTCACCTCTCTTAAACTTCTGGAGCCCTGTGCAATAACAGGTAATAGCTTAAGGCCGGCAAAAGCTCTGGGGGACTCTTCCCTCACTCCCCCTGCCTTTATAGCTTCACTGAAAAGGCAGAGCCCACTCAGTATCCTTTAACCAACAACTTCCCTGCAACCGTTCAGTCATTTGTTCCTTTATTCACTCAAGAAACGTTTCCTGAGGGCCGGGTGCAGCTGACCTGGGTTTGAATCGTGGCTCTCCCACTTATCAGCTGCAAGAGCTTAGGCAAGCACCTGGTTCTTGGGGTTCCTCATCTGTGAGAGGGGAGAAGCGTGCCCACCTCACCACAGAGTGGGTCCCCTGGGAGGAGTTGACACAGAAGGAATGCCCGGGACTCTCAGCCCAGTGCCCGGCACATAGTAGGCCCTGCCAAAATGGCGCACGTTTCTCTTAAGGGTAAAACTCCGTGTTACGACCACAGTGGGTGCAGCGGAACTTGAGTCTCTGGAAAGACTTCTGTCGTGGTTAAAGGTTTCTGTAGGACCATCGGCCAGTTTGGGCTCCTAAACAACACGACGCCTGAAGGTTTATGACGTGCTATCAATTTACAGAGCACTCGACTGGAGACGCCGTCTCCTACAGAACTGCTTAGTCCACGTGAAGAAAATCAAAACTCAGAGAGGTTGCGTGGCCTCCTTGAGGTCACGGAGCAGAGCTTCCTCTACCACTCCCCGCCTCTGCCTTACGCCCCCTCCCCCAACCTCCACCCTCTGATCTTACCTGTCACTTACACGGGTGTAGCCTGGGACCTTCTCCGGCACCTTTGGATGGGCAACCGCTGAGATGCCCTCCCGCCAGAGACCCGCCATTGCAGGGGGTTTATGCTAGAGGCCCCACCCATGCACTTCCGTGAGAGCAAACAGTGAAAACCATCCTTGGGGCCCAGCATTTGCAGATGATGCTGGGGGGGTGGGTGGGGATGAACAAGCCAAGAGTGTTCAGAAAAGAAGGACCACATTTGGATCTACCTGCCCTGTGGCTCCCCTGATGGGGACCCATCGAGACGCTTAGCCATGTCCCCAAGTCCTGGCACTGAGTGGGGGAGCCCTCCCGTGCAGCCCCAGCAGCCCTGCCCACGGCCCGGCCCCACCCCAGCAGCCCAGGGGTTTAGCCACCTGTCCAGTTCTCCCCCACTTCTCCTGGGGCCTCTGTTCCTTTTTCTGCCACCAACACCCAGCAGCCAATAGGACTGAGCCCGCGGTAGGCCCTGGGCTGAGGGCTTTGACTTATAGCATCTCACTGAAGCCTCACTCTGTCCCTCTGAGAGAGTCTGTCATCACCACCACCCCCCCTCCATTCCACTGGTGGTCAGACTAAGGCTTAGAAGAGGGGGGGAAAGACTTGTTCAACCCTGCCCCCTGCACCCAGGCAGGTGCATAGCAGACACCAGATCAATGCCTGTGGGACAAATAAAAACATGACCACGAGAGTGAATAAATGAATGAGACCAGCTCCTTTTTACTGGGGGACAAACCACGGTCTACAGAATTTCCACGAGTTAGCTTGCTTAATCTCCGTAGCAATCCTGTGGGTGGGTACCATGATCATCCCCTCTGAACACGCAAAACAAGACCCAGGGAGATTAAGTGACTCCCTCGGGCACGAGGTAGCAGGCAGTGGGGCCGGGAGTCAGACTCAGACAGTCTGTCTGCAGAGCCCACGTTATTACTGTTCTCTGCTGTTCTCTCGGTGTCTGAGCGAATGGGGGTGGTGGTGGATGAGGGCTTGGGGCTCTGGGAGCTCTGCCGCCTGGGTTTCTCTCTGCCTCTGCAGCACTGGTGTTCCCAGCTGGCATCCAAGCCGGGGGAAGCATTTCCTCTAAGTCCTGACCGCTCTCCCAGGCACATTCCCACCGTTACCTACACAGGGAATTAAGACTCAAATCCTCGTTTGACACGATGCAGGAGGATGCTAAGTACTTAAGCGCTAATTAATTAGTGAGCTGTACCCGCCGCCACCAGCCGCTGGAGGAAACCTCAAACAGACCCCCAGAGCGAGCGCCAGCGCCCTCCCTGCCATGGAGGCCGACGCGCCGGCCAAGCACAGGGGACAGACAGGAGAGGGGCCACACGGGCAGCCCCAGGCCCAACCTCTGCAGAGAAGGGGGTCCAGACCAGCTCTGAACCTTGCCTTTCAGTCCTCAGAACCCTGTGAGAGCTGGAGTTCTGGGACCCTGTCACGGCCGGAGCCCTGGATGTGACCCTCCCATGATGAGCAAGCCTGAGTTTGTCTGATGCGACAGGCTCTCAAAGGAAGGCAAGATTCCAGGGGCCACACTGACCCCCCTCCATATCTGGGGCAATTTCTGGGGCCCTTTAGATAAGAAGGAAGCATCTAATTCCCCCGAAACCAGCTGGACCTAACCAGGGATGGGACCACCGGGCATCCAGGTCTCCCAATACTGATAGGCAGGGGTCCCATAGAGCCAACCACACCAAGGGAGCACTCGTTTAGGGCTGGGCTCTCTCCACCTCTCTTGACCTTGGTCTTACTATCTGTGGTTGGCCAAGGTCAGTCTCCTAGATGGGTCAGATAATAACTGAACCTAGGGTTTTGGAATCCCACTGGGGTTTACTATCCCACACTTCCTCTTCCCCGCTGCGTGACCTCACGCAAGTCAGTTTCGGAGCCTCCGTTTTCTCAGCTGTAACATGGGCCTCATGGTGGCAAATCATTCAGTAAACAGCGGTGGTGATGGTGGTGGATGCTGTTAGCATCATTATCATCATCTCCAAGGAATCTCTCAATTTTTGGAGACCTGTAGGGTGGCCAATCATTCTGGTTTGCTCAAGACCATCCCTGTTCTGGCCCTGAAAGTCCTATCACAAGAAACCCCACAGTCCAGAGCAAACTGGGACCGTTGGTCAAACTCCCCACTGCCCCAAAGAGAATGGAGATGGAGGGAGGCCTGGTGTGCTGGGCCAGGCCTGCTTTCCATAACGTCTTCTCCCTCGGACCCCGGTCCCTGAAGGCCTCTCCCCAGAGGTGGCTGGATGGGAGGGGCGGACAGGGGGACCTGGAGTCCCCCCAGCAGAACCTGCGGGTGGCAGGGCCCAGGACGGGGGCTATAGGTCTGATGATGCCTTGGCCTGCGTCAGCAGTGGGGCCCGCCTTCTGCAATATTTGCTCAGCGATCAGCCCAGAAACGTGCATTGTTCAGGACAAAAATGAAAAACACTGGGCTGGGGCTTGTTTTTTCTTTGCTGTCCAAATTCCTCTGGGCCCTTGGGAGGGGAGCCCGTGTCTTGGCACTTGCACCCTGAGGACAGGCAGAGGTAGGAGCCGGCTCTCCCAGGGTCTGTTCCCCACAGATCTCCGCCCCCTCCCCCCCACGAGCTAGCGAACAGGTCCTCGGTCTCCCCGGGTACTCCAAAGGAGGATCTTCAGACCGGGAGGTGAGGCACGAGAAAATTTGGTTAAGCTGAAACAGCTTTTACTAAAGCCTCGTAACCATCCAGGAAGGAAGTCTCATCCCATTATACAGAGGAGGAAGTTGAGGCTGGGGGCGCTCACCAGAGCCAACCTCTAAACCAAAGCCAATCAGGGGAGGCAGGGGAAGGAATGGGTCCGTAGCATCTCAGAGGAGCCACAGTGGGCCTTCTCTTTAAACCTGTGTTTGCTCATTAAACCCCTTTTCCGGAGGGCTGAGAAAGCGGGCTGCAGGAAGGAGAGGAGGGGGTTTTGCCCTTTCTCCAGAACTCTCTGACCCCCAGAGAGCACGGCTGCCCTCTGAGCCCAGCGCCCACTCCGCCCCAGCCCCAGCCAGGAGCCCCCACAGGACCCCGCGCCCTGCCCCACACCCAGGTGGGACGCCCCACGGCCCAGCCCTTCTCCCCGCCGCACACAGGAGGGAGGGCGCGGGGCGGGCCTGGCTCACCCCGCCAGGCTGGCTTCGGCGGGGAGATAAGTGTGGGGCAGAGACTGAATGTGCCCGGGGACGGGGTCGGGCAACCGACAGAGGCCAGGCAGGGCCAGTCTGGCTGCGGGGCTGGTGCTCCTGGAGCCCCTTCCTTCTCTAGACACTTCCAACATATCACCTCCTGTGTCTTTATAGCAGCTCCTTGAGGTCAACTCCTTCTCATCGCCACCACTTGGGAACTGGGAACGGAGGGGAGAAAACCCGGGCTCAGAGGGGCAGAATACCTGCCAACGGTCACTTAGTGGCAAAGCTGAGGTTCAGGCCTGTCTTGGTCCTGGCCCTCGCTCATGGCACGGCATTCCCAGGAACGGTCTTCCCCGCGGCTCCCAGCCCCTACCCCTCCACCGTCAGCTCTCCAGTGAGACAGCCCTTCCCTGGCTCTCCGCCTTAGTCTTGGTTGCTCGTCCTTCCTCTAGGCTCCCTGAGACCCCTGCTTTTCCTGAGCGGAAGACCACCTGGTCCCTGCCCTCAAGAAGCTTAGAGTCCTCGGGAGGAAGTGAAGCAAAGCCACAGGCGCCGGCTTCTCCACCCACGTCATTCTTCTTCCTGCACGGTCTGAGCACCTACTACGAGCTGACTCCCAGGGCCGAACCTGGGGCGCCCGCACCCCTGGGCACGAGAGACCTGAGGTCCTGGGGAGCCGGGGGGGGAGGGGCGGGGGGCTCATGCTATTTAGAAAAGTGCCAGGGAATGTATGAGGTGCCCTCCCCTGGACATGGCTGAGCTGTGTCTTAATAATGTTTTCTCTCCAGGGGCGCCTGGGAGGCCCAGTCGGTTGAGCGTCCGACTTCGGCTCGGGTCGTGATCTTGCGGTCCGTGAGTTCGAGCCTCACCTCGGGCTCTGTGCTGACAGCTCGGGACCTGGAGCCTGCTTCGTGTTCTGTGTCTCCCTCCCTCTCTGCTCCTCCCCGGCTCATACTCTGTCTCTGTCTCTCTCTCTCAAAAATAAATACAGATTAAAAAAACACTAAAAAAAAAAATAACGTTTTCTCTCCCCTCCACCTAGAGAGCACAGCACAGGGATCGTCTGCATGGCTGAAGAGAACTAAAACATGGCACCGAGGTCTCCATTACAGCTTTGTGGGCTCTGGGGGGAAAAGGGGACTGTCGTGGGCTGCAAGGGTCAGAGAGGCCTTTCTGGGGGAGGCTCTAGGATCGGGGCCTTGAAGACAGGGCAGGGAAGGGGGTGGGTATCTCTAGGCATGGTCGAGGCGAGGCTTAAGGTAGGGGAGTAGGGGCTGTGGAGTTGAAAACAGGGAGGGGTGCGGGGGGGGCATCAGTACAAACCTTGAGGGTGAGGGTCTTATCTGTGAATTATATCTAGGAAAGATCCAGGCAGCCCTTCTGGCTGGGAGCCCCTAAGTCCTGCTCTGCCTGGAGATGACTGGGGGCCCCAGTCCTCGTGTGCAGGAAAACAGATGCCTGCAGTCAAAGAAGTGGGTGCCCTCCCCCAAGCCCCAGGGCATGGGGAGTGCCCTGGGCAAGGCTTGTGCAGGCCTGGCACTCAGGCTGTGCCCTCTGCCCTGGGACGTCCTGTACCAAGGAGGACCTATTAAAGGGACAAAGGTCCTCACAGCGTGCAGGCACCCCAGTCAGCCCTGGCAGCTGGCCCAGGCTTGGGCTGCAGCAGGAACCCCCACTCACAGCCCTGCCATTCCAGACCTCAGGGCAGAGAGAGAAGGAGCAGGGTCCTGGGGCCGCCTCCCAAGTTAGAGCCACCCAGGTTCCATGAGGACAGGATGCTGCCTGGCAGGTGAGCTCCCCCGGGCAGAGCACAGGCAGGAGGCAGGAGGCAGAGTGCTCCAACGCCTGGACCCTGGAACCTAACATCTTGAGTTCAAATCCTGACTCTTTCCCTACCCGGCTGTGTGATCTTAGGCAAGCCCCTTGAACTCTCTGAGCCTTAGTTGGCTCATTTCTGAGTAAAGTGGGTTTAAGAACAATACCTGTTACTTAAGATTTATGGTGACAATGCCTGGAACACAGAGCCTACCACAAGACAGTTGCTCAATAAACAGTAGTTGCTGCTTGTTGTTATTTGGAGAGAGGGATGGGTGGATAGATACCACGGGTGAGTCTTAGGTGTGTTCTATATACGTCTTGGAGGAAAGGGGGCAGCTTTGAGATACTTCTAGGGATGGGAGGCTTCATCCTGTCCCCCGAGGCTTCCAGGGGGCCAGCCGGTGTGGGGAGTGATAAAAGTGGCCGCAGACACCATGGGGTGGCTGCACGGAGGTCTCCACCCGGGACACCGGCTTCGGCTTCGGTATCGCTGCATCAGGGCGTGGGGCAATCAGCTGTTAGAAAGTGGAGTCGGGTTTATTATTGCTGAATGTTATCATGCCTGATAAGAACTAGATTAAAAGGAGGGAGGGGGAGGCAGAGGCGGGGTGAGGGGTGGGGGAGAAGCAAAGTGCAGTGCTGGTCTTGCTGAGCAAGCCCTCTGGTCAGGGCCCGGCCGGGACCCCCTGAGCCAAGCCCTTCCTGGGGACACCGGGAGAGGCAGCGGCCGCAGCGACAGCAGGGGAGTTTCTGGCACCTGCCTCGTGGAACGAGGAGGGTGGGCAGGGACTTTGCAAGCTGAGGCCCTGATACAGGGACACAGCCCCCTGCCTGGTCCTCTCTGGTGCCAGCCATCATGGGGGGTGGGGTGGGGGTGGGGGTGGGGTCTGCCTGCCAAAAGAACCCAAATGAGGGACAGGCCCCAGGTCCGAATCCCAGGTCCGCCCCTATTAGCCGGGTGACCGTGGGTGGACCCCTTCGCCTCTGCCAGCCTTGGTGTCCCCATCTGTCAACCACGTTGATAACTGCTCCTACCCCAAGGCTCAGGGGAGGATTAAGCGAGGTAAAGCAGGCGGGGTGCCTGCCACCCAGAAACACTTCCTCCCTCCTCCCGCCAACCAAGTCCTTTATCACAGCGACCGACTGAGGCTTCAACATGGACACAGACCCGCCTACGTTTTCCCTGGTCCCTTTCCCTCTCCCTCCTGCCATCCCAGGGTTCTGTCCGTGGGACACTGGCCCCGTTCATTCCAGAGGCCCCTGACCCCTCACCGCTGCCCCCTGGAGGCAGGGGAGGCCCAGCAGTCCCATTTTACAGACGGGGAAAACTGAACCTGGAGAGGATCGTGGCTCGCCCCAAGACCGCAGTTGGAACTGGGGACTCCTGACTCCGACCCTCTGTCCAGGGCACGTCGCCTTCTTGGCCAGCCTCCCTGCCCCTTTGACACCTGGCAGGAGCGGGGATCCCTGGCCTGGAAGGGCCCCGGACTCCTGGGGTGTCAGGCTGGCGTGACTGTGGGGCCCCCAGCCCCTGGAGGTATCTCAGCCCCAGGACAGGACTTCCCAGGACGGGCCCCACAGGCCCTTGCCATCAGGGAAGGCTATAAAAAGCAACACTTTTCAGCCCCAGAGTGTGACCCGTGCGACTTCACAGAATCCAGAGAAAAACAGAGATAACCTTGGGGAGGCCCGACCTTCAAGAGGAGTGGGGGCAGGAAGGGGGCACCCCTGGGCTGTAGCTCGGCCTGGATTTGGGATGGGGCACGGGGCCATGGTCGAAAATGAAAAACAGAGCTTCTTGGTGGTAGTTGGGACAATAATTACTACCACTACTATTAATTATTAGTTAAATAATTAATAATTATTATTATTATTGCCACTGCATACTCAGGACTGGCCGCGGGCTGGGCCTGTGCATTGAAGCCTGGATCCTCCCAACTCCTGAAGAGGTGGATCCTTTTATTATCTCATTTGACAGACCAGGGGACTGAGGCTCAGAGAGGACGAGTAACTTGTCCAAGGTCACACCACGTCCCCCTCAGCCCATGGCAGCCACATCTGCCGTATTCGAGCTCTTCTAACATTTACTCACTTGAGCTAAAGGCCTCCGTGCGTGCTGTTCCCTCCGACTTGAGGGCTTGTCCCTTCTCTCGCCACCTCCTTATCCTTCGAACTGCAGCTAGAATATCTCTTCCGTAGGCAGGCCTCCCCAGGCCACCTCATTTGCTCATTCATTCAACACATTTATTGAGCACCTACTGTGTGACAAGCCCTGTTCTGGGCGCTGATGACACGGCAATGAACAGAGCTGACGGAGTCCTCTGTCCTTGAGGGGCTGGTGTCCAGAGTGGCCCATTAAATGCCGAGCTTGTCTAGCTGCGGGGAGCTATCCCTCCGCTGAGCTACTGCCCGATGCTTGGGGGAGAAGAATCCACGAGAAAAACCTGGCATATCATCCCAATACGTCACTTTCTGTCTTAAATTGGCCTGTGGCGGGGGGTGGGGGGGGGCAGGGAGAAAAAGCATTAGCTTTTATTTAAGTAGCACAGATCCATTATGGGATAACATCTCACACTTACGTAAACTTTTTAAAAAATTTTTTTGATGTTTATTTATTTCTGAGAGAGAGACAGAGTGTGAGCAGGGGAGGGGCAGAGAGAGAGAGGGAGACACGGCATCGGAAGCAGGCTCCAGGCTCCGAGCTGTCAGCACAGAGCCCGACATGGGGCTCGAACCCACGAACCGTGAGATCATGACCTGAGCCGGAGTTGGATGCTTAACCGACCGACCCACCCAGGTGCCCCATCAAACTATGTCAACTTTTTAAGAGGAACACAAGCCTGAAGGAGGTCCCTGGGATCTCACTGTCAGCACGCCCCAGCTAGGACCCTCTTAGTGGCTCTTTGAGACCTCATTGTCCCAGGTGTTGAGCTGTCCCAGCCTGAGAAAGCCAGGCATCCAAAAGACTCTGAATTCCTCTGGCTGAGCCCAGAGCAGGAAGGTCAGCGGGTGCTGAAGCTGAGAGCCCAGGTTCAAGTTGGGGCTCTCCGCCCGTCTGCTGTTCAAGCCGCCCTGCCTCTTTGGGTCTCTGTTTTCTTAGAGGTAAGACGACGAGCTGGTCCTAGAGATTCTCCAGGAGTCTAGCAGGCCTGAAAAACCTGTCTGATTTTAAAGCCAGAGTTGGGTGACCAGCTCATCCTGGTCCCGTGACATCTCCCCAGACCCTTCCCCATGGTCTTCTCTCCCCGTCCTTCCCCATCCCCACCCTGACATCCGACCTGCAGGCACTTCCTGCCTGAGACCCAGCTGGAGGAGAGACCCTGCCCCACCCTATCCCAGGCTCAGCGAGGAGAAAAAGGAGAGGCGGGAGGAAGGTCACATTTCTTACTTGGCCCGCTGCCTGGTTTTCATTAGGCCCACTGCCTAATTTTCCTGGGCGGCACTTGCTTTCTTGGCTGGTCCTCTCTCTTTCTTAACCATTTCGGAGGAAAGAGCTGTCACACCCCCGTCCCCCTTGCCTCCGCTGGTATCATGGCCTGGAGTCTTCCTGCTGTGTCACCTCGGTTTCTCTTGTTGCCACGTCAGCCACGTCCCCTTTACCTGGAGTCCCTGGGCACAGAGAAAAGCAGCTCAGAAGTACCCAGACTTGATTCGTAATAACACTAATTATGATCATTAACATTTATTGAGCACTTACTATGGGCCAGGCCCTGTGAACTCAGTGACCTCCTCCAGCAACCTGATGAAGTAAGGACTATTATTATCACTCCCATTTTATAGATGGGGAAACTGAGGCTCAGCGGTGGTAAGCAGTGGAGCTGGGATCCAAAATCAATGCCACTAACTACCAAGCCATAGGGACAAAAAGAGCCTTTGACTGTCCCTCTGCTGGCTAAGTGCACCCTTACCCCCCACCCCTACACCCTTGTCTTCTGGCTCGCCCCCTGTCTGCTCCAGAATGATGTTAAGGGTAAGGGCCAAAGCCCCAAACACAATGCCTTTGGGGTGGGCACTCCGGAGGACCCAACCCATTTTAAAGGTGCAGGAGGTGAGGCTGTCTAGAGGCCCCCACCCCAGGCTGGGATGAACAAGGCAGAGAGCTGATGCGGGAAGTAAATCGGGCTCCTGTGGGCAGAGGCATGTGAAATGGGGCAGGGAAGAGTGTGTTTGGGGCTCTAGTTGGTGTCCTAGCTACATGGGGGGACAGGGGCCCTTCCGGTCTGAAGAAGGTGGGAGTATGTAACTACCACTAGCCTCAGCACCAAAACCTACCTGCCCCCGGGAAGAAATACCCAGCTCTCGGGACCCAGCGCCTGGCCGGTGCCAGTGGGGCTGCCCAGAGCCTCTGGCCAGCCCTGTGATAAAAATCCTGCAGTGTCGACTGCAGTGATCCGAGTCGAGAGAGAGAGAGAGAGAGAGAGAGAGAAAAGAAAAGGGGAAAAAAACCCTCCAGTGCCTGACATTCTTTTTAGGATGCCCATAAAAGATAATGTGACCTGTAAAATCTGCAAGCTGCTTCCCAGCCTGTGGCATCCGGGCCCCACACCCTGCTGCCACCCCCCCCCACCCAGGTCCACTCTCTTGCCCTCGAGCCGAGGGCACTACCCTGGCGTCCCCCAGGGTTCAGGCCTTTGGGGCACTGGGGACCCTCGGGCCGGGGGAGACAGCAGCCCCAAACCACAGTGGTGTGCCCAGGTGGGGGCCCCTTCTTCGGCGTCCGCCTCTGCACCCCCTCTTCCCCGGGGCCCTTGGGTCAGCAGGGCTGCTACTGCCGGGCCAGGGGGCAGGAATGTGCTGGGGCTGGTGTCTCTCTGCTCTCACTCTCGGTGAGTCACCCCTGTGGGAGTGTGTTGATGAATCCAGGCCTGGGCTCTTTGTCTGCAGCTCCTGGGAATTCACGCGCGCACGCAGACAGCCCCGGGGCCGTTCGGGTGGCCCAGAGGAGTGGGAGGCAGGAGGCTGGGGCTCTGGTCCCAGTGTTGCCACCGACCGGCTGGCTCGAAACCGTGTCAGTTCCGAGCTGACTTAGGTCTCGGTCTCTCTGCCTTTAAACAGGCCTGAATATCTTGTCCTTGGTGATTTTGCAAGAAGGTAGTCAGGCAGATATGTCGGAGCTAACTCCCGGGCTGGTGACAGTAGCCGTCATTTATTGAGTGCCCACTATGTGCCAGGCACCGAACGAAGAGGTCTAAAGTCCATTCCCCCAGCAACCTGAGGAGGCCTGTGAGATTATCATCCCTTCTTTTAAAGGAGGAAACTGAGGCTCAGATAGGTTAAGAAACTCCTCTGGGGCCACACCACATACACCCAGCTACCAGGCTCCCCGGCCACCCACAGTGGGAATGAAGGACATCCTTGCAAATGCCAGGCGCAGTGATCACGGTGCTGGCTGAGCCCCTCCCCTGCCCTCCAGGTGGAGGCCAGTCCCCGAATTAAACGAGGTGTTCCCCTCCCCAGCTTCCTCACCACGTGACCCGCCCCTGCCACTGTCTTCGGGAACTCGCAGCATCCTCCAGAGCCTCTCCAGCTCTGCCCCAACTCAGAGAGGCCCCGGCTTCCTCCCGGCTCCCTCCCATGGGCGGACAGGGCTTAACTCCGTGTCCCAAGACCCACAGGTACATGCGTCATGACCAGGGAGCCTTCCAGATCTGCAGATCTGCCTTGGGAAGGGCCCGCCGGCCAGGTTTCCCAATTTCCTAGACTCCACATCCTTACCCCAGCCTGGGGAGGGAGTGCCTCCTTGCGTCCCCGGGGCCATCTGAGGACAGACCCTGGGCACACCCTTCCTTGGTGGCGTGTGGAAATCCCAGGCCTGCTGCTAACCGACTCTCGGCCCCTTTCCTGGGGGTTATGGGACATTTCTGAACGTTGCAGTTGGGCAGTGAGGCAAGGCGTTAAATGTCCCTTCTCTGGGCGGAAGCTCTTGGACCCACGCTTCTATTCCCTTTACATTTCTCTAAATGCCTCATTCATGTTTTCCAACTCACTGTGTGGCTGAGGAAAGCCACTGTCTCTCTCTCTGCCGCCTCGTGGTGACAAAACAACCATGGCGGCCGGGGTCCTGTGTCGAGCATGCGCTACATGCTGGGTGCTCTCCTAACATGTCTCCTAACATTAAGACAGCCACTCGTCGTAAGCCCATTTTAAAGGCGAGGGAGTGGAGGCCTCCAGAGAGCAAATGACTTGCCTAAGGTCATGCCCACCCCCCCACCAGCCACATCTTCCAGGCACAAAGGCCCTGGCTTTTAACCACCAAGCTTGTTTCCAGCTCCACCAGCTTGCAAGTCTCTTGCCGATTCTGTCTGCGTGCAGAGCGACTGGGTATACAGCAGGCGTCCAACGCATGCCGACGGCGCGGATGGACTCACTGAGTGGTTTTTAAATGCGTGAAAGCACAACTGAGTGAACGAATCCGCAAACGAATGAAGGAAACAACCTCACCTCTCACCATAACCGCGAGGGACGGACAGCGTCTATCCTCCTGCGTCAGGTGAGGACACTGAGGCTCAGAGAGGGAAAGCCACGTGCTGGAGGTCACACGGAGAGTTGAGGCAGAGATGAAAATCAAGACCCTTCCCGCACCAGGGCGCCCCGCCAGCCCTGCCCACCTCCCTCCTCCTCTTCTTCCTGTCCCAGCTGCACGCCCGGTCCGGCTCTGTCTCCCATCGCCCAGGGAGGCTGCGGACGCGGCGTCTTTAAGCTGCCCTTTGAGGGACGAGCTGAGGAGGGGGCCGGGGAGGGGGCCTCCACCCGGCACGCAGGGCAAGGAGCCCAAACCCGTCCGTCTGAGATGGGGTCAGTGCGGGGGGTCCTTCTCTGCAAGCACTTACGGCACAATTGATGAGAGAAGTGCTCATCAAATGAGGGACAAATCATAAAGTTCGGGAGATGGAAATTAGGCACGGACAAACGATCCAGGTGCAGGGGGAGATTTATGGGGGAGGCTGTATTCTAGCTAATGATTTCTGCTAATGATTCTCCAAAGTGTAGAGTGGCACGGAGCCCACGCTCCATGGGGTGACATGAACCCTGCGGGCCGGATGAAGGACGTTCCTGGGGAGACAGCGATGGGAAGAGGATGATGAAGGATGATGGAGGCACCCCCTCCCCCCAGAGAGCCGGCCCCCCGAGGGGGAGGGGTGGCGGGAGGAGTCGGGGCTCTCGGGGTGCGAGCGGCCCCTGCCAGAGATTGATCGCCCGACCCGGCCCTTTGGTGCTTTCTCCACTTGCCCTGAGAGTGCCTCCCCGCCTGGCGGCTCGAAATGTTGGCGGGGTCTGCCCACTGCTGACACACACATTTTCAGAGCCCACTAACATCTTTCATCCCTCCAGCCCCCTCGCAGACGCAGGGTTCTGGCTGCAAACGGTCGCCCCTGCCCCCTTTCGTCCCTCCCCCGCCGCCCAGTCCTCCCTTGTGTAAGAGCCATCCTCTCCGAAATGCCCCCGCCGCCCTCGGTGCTGCGGAGGCTGCCTCCTCCAGAGAGCCCTAGCCGGGGCTCTCCCCCAGCGTCTGGTCCTGAAGCACCTGTTCCTTCTCTCTTTTCCTCCATCACCTGACCCGGGGAGGCTGACCCTCTCAGCCAGGCCGGTCCTCCCATATCTACCTCAAGTCCTACCCACCGCTGGCCACATCCTGACCTCCTGGTTCCGTAGCGGAGGGCCCTCGGGGATCGGCAAGGCCCTGCCTTTCAAATCCATGACCAGAAAATGTTCACAGGAGTTAATTCACAGGGGTCAACTCACCAGGGAATTAAATTTGCGTCTTAGAATCCTTAGTGTTTTCTGATTTCTCCTCAATGAGCCTGTGTGTGCGTAGTTTTTGTTTGTTTTTAAAGCACAGAATAAAAGTGAGAAGAGCCGTGGGTGCGAGGAGAAAGGAACGGAGGCCATCGGAGTCCCTCCGCATTCTTGCTCAGGCTGCCCCTGCCTCGCCTGGACAAACCCTCCTTCCCGCCCAACCGTGCTGAGCCCCCGCCATGTGCCCCAGCCCAGGACCGCCTCACGCCCACAAGCTCACCGATTCCTCACACCGGCCCTGAAAAATGAGTTCACTATTTCTCCCATTTTTCAGATGGGAACACTGAGGTTCGTAAAGAGCTTATTCAAGTCCTCACGGTTCATACATGGCCGGGCGCCGCTTACACCCAGGGCTCTTGAATTCACACCCGAGTTCCTGCCGCCGCACCAAACACTTTCCACCGCCTGGACCGGCTCGTGGCCTGTGAGCTGAGACCCCCCCCCCCCGCTGCCCCCAACCCCCCGCCTCGGTGGATGGAGCTGGAAGAGCAAGGTTGTTGGTGGGGAGGCAGATGCTGAGATGCCCTGGCGGCGGGGCCAGGAGCAGAAGCGATTTCCAGCCCGAAAGGATTGGTTAAATACAACACAGTGAGGTCTCCCGTATGATCGTCGAATGTGGCTTTTCAACGGCCACAGAGAAATGTTCAGAGCACATGGGAAGTGAAGAAGGCAGGTTTGAAAACTGTCTGAGGCACAGCATCCTGTGGAGAAAGACCTTGTATGCGTAGAAACCGGCCTCGTCTTCCCCCAGGGTCAGCGACGGGGAGGGATGATTTGGGGAGTTCTCTTCTGTAAGGCCTGAGCCTCATACGACAAACACACGTGGCCTTAATAATCGGGGTTGGGGAGCCCAGCAAAGCTACTTTTATCTGAAACACGCAAAAAAAAAAAAAAAAAAAAAGTAGCCCCAAGAGCAGACCAGAGGCGAGGTCCAGATGGGGGCCTTGTGTCCGAGCCCCAGCTCCCAGCCATCCTTGTCACCCGGCCCCGGAGCATCACTTCTGACAGCAGATGCTCGTACCTGGCGGGGGGGGGGGGGGGGGGGGGGGGGGTTTCTCCTTGGAATCCTCTCCCCCCCGCACCCTGTCCTCCCTGGCCCACCCACCACCCACTCTGGGTGCGAGCAAAGGCCAAAGTGAAAACGAGACATGAAACTCGAACCTGGAAAAGCAGCGTGCTGCTGATAAGGAGGGCTCACCGCTCACCAGCTGGGCGCCCCCCACCCCGGGAACCGCCCCTTCCCTCTTGTCACCTCTCCCCTTTTGGGGACGTGGCCCCGGGAGTCCCCCACCCCGTCCAGTGTGCGAGTAGACTGAGAGACGCCCCTTATACTGGCACAGCCCTCTGGACTCCTCTGACGGTGAGCAAGTTCATTCATTTAGCCAGATGAAGTGTTCAGATTGGTTGCTAAGAGAACAGAGCCCTGATGAGCTTGGACCTGAAACAGAGACTCGGGGGGATGGGGCGGGGGGGGGGGTTCCCTGGCCAGGTGACTCTGGGAGGAGGGAAGACCACTAGACAGCTTGGAGGGCCACAACGCAGACAAAGTGTGCAAGGGCATTGTGGAAAAATCACACGCTCTGGCATCAGAGCAACACAGCCGAGATCCCAGCCTGACCATGCCTCGCTCTGCAACCTTGGGCGAGCCACTCACCTTCTCTGAGCTTCCCTCTTCATCATCTATAAAATGGGGATAATAATAGTAACAACCTCGCCCAGCCTGTAGAGTGATTAGATTCATCTTATGCAAAGCAGCGCATAATTGGCAAGCGCTCCACAAATGGCAGCTATGACTACTGTCCTCAAACTTAGAGAAGAAGAGACAGAAGACCTAGGAGGACCACAGACCTTGTCGAGCGTAGGAGACGTTTGGGGCTGAGTAGTCACTGTGTCAGCCTGGCCCACCCAATGACTGGAGGAGGGGAGGACAACAGGAAGAGGAAGGGGAAGGGGAGTCACTGGGGAGACGACAGAGATAAAGATATGTCCCAATCTTGCCCCATCTGGGTCAATAGCTGCACCCCAGGGGTGATGACTCAGCTAGCGAGATGTCCTCATCCAAAGACTGGTCCCACAGGCTGTGGCCCAGTAGTCCCACAGGTGCAAGAGACACACACTGGGGAGGCCCGTCGAGCAATGCCCGGGGTCATCTCTCTGCTCGGTGGCCCGGGCATCCCCTATCGCTTTACACCCCAGTCCAGACCGAGGACCCAGAGCAAGCTAAGTGACTTCCCTGAGGCAGGGCAGACCCAAAGACATCAAAGAATTTGCTGGACTACATAGCAAGTCCCATGAGCTTCCTCCTGTTCAAAACCGGAGAGGGGCGCCTGGGTGGCGCAGTCGGTTAAGCGTCCGACTTCAGCCAGGTCACGATCTCGCGGTCTGCGAGTTCGAGCCCCGTGTCAGGCTCTGGGCTGATGGCTCAGAGCCTGGAGCCTGTTTCCGATTCTGTGTCTCCCTCTCTCTCTGCCCCTCCCCCGTTCATGCTCTGTCTCTCTCTGTCCCAAAAATAAATAAACGTTGAAAAAAAAAAATTAAAAAAAAAAAAAAAACCGGAGAGGTCAAGTCACTTGCCCAAGGTTACGGTCAGGCATGATAGAGCCAAGAAACCCAAGTCTTGCCCATGATAGCCTGCTGCCCAGAATCTGGCTGGAGATGCTGCTGGTCTGAGTCTTAAGCCTTTTTTGCTCCCCAAACCCAAGAACCATGGGATGCTCAGGAAAAGCCGCCCTGTGGGCCCCGGGCACTCAGAAGGTGCTTCTCCAAGGCTCCCAAGGACGAGATTCATGGGTGTTTTCACAGCAGACCTTCCCCCCGGGAGTGAGAGAGGGACAGTCCCACTTATTCATGGGCTCTCGGGGACCTTCCTCATCCATGAGCTCCCTAAATGCCTCTTCTTCCACTGGGGGCACCTCCTTCTTGCCTCTGTATTCCCAATGCACCCCTATTTAAAGCCGTCTGGCCTCCTCCCTGCCCCACTGTGCCTCCCTGAGCCATCTGGACCATAGGCTCAATGTCCTGGACCCAATGATCCTGACTCTGGGGGTTGTTGGGTAACTCCTCCGGTCTGTCTTTTCTTTTCCTGTGTATGTGTGTGTATCACCTTGTTTGTTTCTCCGTGGCATTTATCACTGTGTGTGCACGTCTTGTCCCCCAGCTAGGCTCTAAGCTCCCAGAGAGTGACAACCATATCACCGATGCCCTCTGTCCCCAATCCCCCCAAAGGGCCCTTGTCTGCAACAGGAGACTTCCAGCGTACTCCTAAGACTGACAAATCAGGCCAACCTTGCTGTAGGCAAAAGTAACTCTTATTTTTTTTTTAATTGTTTTTCACGTTTATTTATTTTTGAGAGAGAGACAGAGAGACAGAGCGTGAGTGGGGGAGGGCAGAGACAGAGGGAGACCCAGAATCTGAAGCAGGCACCAGGCTCCGAGCTGTCAGCACCGAGCCCAACGTGGGGCTCAAACCGGGAAACCGCGAGATCATGACCTGAGCCGAAGTCCGATGCTTAACCGACTGAGCCACCCAGCACCCCTAAAAGTAACTTTTAACAGGCTAATCCAATGCCCAAGAAGGAAGAAGATCATTCACTTTTAAGAAAATCTTCAGTTTAAAGATGCTGGCAGAGTCCCTCAAACAGCAGGCTGCCTTAGTACCTGCAAAATGGATTTGTTTACAGAGATCCAACTTGCCTGCCCCGCTCTGAGCATCTCGGGCTGGGTTCACCAGCACCCCGAGAAGCCCACACGCCTATCGGCTGTGTCCACCTCTTCGGTGTGGCATTCAAGGCCTTTCCCAATCCAGCCCCAACCTGCCTGTCCTGATAGAGATAAAAATGATGGTGATGAAGGTGGTTGACGTTCGCCGAGTGCCTACCGCGTGAGGACAGCTGACGTACTTGGCATTCATTCATTCTTCAGGTGACTCTCAGGTGAACCACCCATTTTCATCCTCACCGTCGAGAAGGCAGCAGAAAATCCCAAAGGTCCAGAAAGGAGCCGGGACTTGAGCCCGGGTTGGCCAGGTGCCTCAGGGCACGTCCAGAACCACAGGGCCTCGCCCCGAACTTGTGGCAGGCTCTCCGCCCCCCCAGGCCAGCCAGCCAGCCCTGTCACTGTGGCCACAAACCTCTGTATGCACACGTCCCTTGCCTGGAAGTTGCCTCCCCCTGCTCGTCCTTGGGTCCACCTCCCACTTCCCTTTTCAGACCCGGCTCCAATGTCACCCCCTCAGCTCTGCCGCACAGAAGCAGGACCACCGTGGTGGCCCTGAGTTCAGAGCTCTGTGTGGCACCGACGATGTGGCCTGAGGGCTGTCGACGTCCGTCACCCTTGCCGAACCAGGAGCCCAGCCGCTCGATCGGGATGTGTCAGAATCAGTCGCCTACTCAGTCGATGTTTAGTGAATACCTACCTCCTGCTCTGCGTGAGGACTCGAGGCGAACAAGACAGACAAGGCCTCAAGCTCAGGGAGCACAAACCCGCGAGGGAGCGACAGACAGTATATGTGTCCACAGACCCACGAACAAGATCATTTCAGATCGTGATAAGCAAGCATGGCGATGTTCTAGAAAGAGCGTAAGCAGACGTCAGAGCCAGTCTTCCTCTTCGCCCGACTTGGCTCTGATGATTGGCTGCACCTGCCGCTCATTCATTCGTTCGTTCGTGCATTGAGTCATTGAATCACGTGTTCACCGAGCATGGACCGTGCCGCCGGGGCCCGTCCTCCAGCACCCTGGGCTCTCTGTGGGAGACACATCTGCTCCGAGTGCCCACGAACCCAGGGAGACTGAGGCGAGGGCGGGGAGAGCACAAGGGGGTGGGTACACGGTATAGACCATTTCTACCGCCTCTGATCAGTCATGCTTCCTAATTCAATAAGGTGAGAAGGAGCATAATTTGATCATATTTGTTTTGCATCACTGCAAAAACAGAAAATGAAGGGCTGCAGAACTGCGCCAATTTACTTCATCCGACCTTGATTAAAAGAAAATTAATTGTCGCATCTCTCAGGGTATCACAGGCGGCAGCCAATGGCTCTCCAGGATACCACAAAGAGAGGGAAAGGCAGCGAGAGATGCTCCGTGGCCTTTCCTCTGACCACTTCCAGCCGGGCTGGCAACAGACAGCCGAGCTGTGGAGGCCTCTGTCCGCGCTGTCCAGGCGGCTGATGGCGGATGGCGGGGGGCAGGGGGGTCCCTGAGCCCTTCCTCTTCTCTCTCACCCACTCGGTGTTTCATTCACCCCCACGGCTGCCTGCTGCCCAGAGAAGATTCTGCGCCCTGGAGCCCTATCTCAAAGGCCCTCAGGGGCTCCCCTCCCTCCCCAGTGTTGGCAGGTGCCTTGGGGAGGAGCCCTGGGAAGATGCCCCCCAAAGAGCCAGGCTCCCTTGGGCTTACCCCACCCCCACCACGGGCTACCCAGCCCAGCTCAGAGACAAGGAAGGAAGGAGCAGGCTTGGTGCTGCCCGGGTGAGCCAGGGCAGGGGGGTGGCGGGTGTCAGTGGGGAGAGCATCTCATGAAAAGTTAATGCCCCCTTGCAGGTTGTTGATTTTTGTTTGTTTTTCTCTTTTTGCCAGAAGAGAAGCCTCTTTCATTAGCCCAGACTGTCATTACCCGGCATTAAATTTTCATAGAGCGGGCGGGAGGCCGGGCGAGGGGAGGCAGGCAGCAGGGCGGGCTGGGGGGCTCCCTTGGCTGGGCCTGCTGGGGGCTGAGGCTGGCTCCCCTGGGTTCCTGTCTGCACACGACTAGGTCTTCATAATAATAATGGCTCTTCTCTGTCACCACTAGGTAATAAGAGTGGCACGGACTGTGGCCTTTGATCTTCCTAACGCTCCTATGTGGTGTGTCCAACGATTAGCCCCATTCTACAGATGAGAAACCAAGGCTCAGAGACCTTGCGTCTCTTGCCCATTATAGCCAGCAAGTGGTGGCGTCACGGACTCCAGCACAGGCTCTCCCCAGGGCTCAGAGGCAGACAGAGGAGCAGGGAGGTGGTGGCGGTGGAAGGGGCTGAGGAGACAGACCCGAGCAGGGCAGAGACTCAGGGTGCTGTCGGGGTGCCCACCCTGGGGGCGCAGGAGCCTAGCCCCCAGCTCTACCCCTGCCGGCTTTGGTGGGCGGCTCCTCTCGGCCGGGCCCGCACCCCACCGGGCAGGTGTCAGGGCCTTCACAATGGTGCACCTGGCATGGGCGCCAGGCCTGCCCATTCAGCCCGGAACAATCACAGCTCTGCAGCCGCCGGGCCGGCCGGCAGCCTCCAGGGGCGGGAGGACAGGAGGGCAGCAGATGGGCCTCGGGTGTCAGATTTCCAGCCTGGGGACGGAGGGGGTGTGGTGGGCAACCCAGGGTGGGGGGGGGAGGGGTTGGCTCCTCCCCATCCTCCAGTGGCCCCTCCCAATCTCTGATCCCTGAAAGAGGGTGGGATGGATGCGGTTGGGAAGGTCTGGGGGGGGAGGGGGGAGCCTCTCTGCCCATCATCATTGCCACCTAGAGCAGGGCAGGGCGGGGGGGGGGGGGGAACACAGGCCCCAGGCCGGGACTGGGCTGACTGGTGGGGCTGGTGGGCTTCTCATAGTGTTAGGGAATCCCGAGAAGGCCATACTCTGGGCCTCAGCCTCGGAGCTCCAGAAGGACAGACTTATCAGGGCACCTGGGTGGCTTAGTCGGCTGAGCGTCTGACTCTTGATTTCCGCTCAGGTCATCGTCCCAGGGTCATAGGCTCGAGCCCTGTGTCAGGCTCCACGCTGAGTGTGGAACCTGTTTAAGATTTTCTCTGTCTCTTCCTCTGCCCCTCATTCCCCCTCACTCTTGCTCTGGGGGTAGACTTATCACCCCCGCTTTACAGAGGAGAACACTGAGGCTTGAGGAGGAGAGGATAAGAAGTCATGCCCCATGTGCTGGGTGCAGAGCTCTGCTGTCCCAGGTCGGAGGTGAGAAGGTGGTGCAGGTGACACCGTCCAGGCTGGAACTCGCACTCTAGTGCTCTGTCCATTTGGTACCAGAAGGCAGAGAATTGATGGTGAAGTCGGGGAAAAAAAGCGCCCCATAGCTGGTGCATGTTCGGCCCATCTTTGCAGGGGTGAATTTAGTGCCCCTGCGCTTTGGAAGCCCTTCCTTGCCACTCCGAGCTTGGCTTTGAAGCGTCAGACACCTGTCAGGGTGGGGACAGGAGGATCTGAGAAGGAAGGATCTGAGAAGGAGTCCAACCTTCTCATGTTACAAGAGGGGAAACCACAGCCCAGAGAACGCCTTTGGAAAAGCCGCGGCCCATCCTTGGCCTCGGTGATCACATCTGTGCAGTGGGACTGGGGCTGTAACCTGTATAAAGCGCCAGCCGCTGTAGGGCTACAGGTATTCCCTTCATCCACGGCTCAGGAACCCTCAGAGATCAAGTGGGAAGAGTGCCTCGAAGGGACCCCTGCAGAGGGCCTGGCGTGCACTGGAGGGTCCTTGGGAAGAGGAAGCATTCACAAGGGCGTGAGGATACTTGCGGTGCGCGCGGAGGCAAACAGCGGTGCACCTGGCAGGGATGTAGGTGGGGACCACGCTGAGGACCTGCTTACCCCTGCATTTGTTGCGACCGCCTCATGTCTTTGGGTGACAAGCAAAATCTCTTTGGAGAGGTGTCATAGAGGCTACGGGGCCCTTCCCTGGACCAGGAGAGGGCCACAGGCAGACAAGGAGTAGCAGCCTGGTGGAGGCGGAACTCTGGTGTCACAGAGACCTGGCTTCAACCCCAAACTCTGCCGCTTGTGCGGGTGCGACCTCGGGTACTCATGTGGCCTCCCACGCCTCCGTTTCCTGGCCTCATGGGTTTTGGGGGAGGACTCGAAGAAAGAGCACGCACAGCCCTCGCACAGCCTGGGCCCAGGGTCAGCGCTCGGTGTGGATGCTGTCGTTCGCGCTCCATGAGCCGAGGAGTGCCATGCCAGCAGGACGGGTCACGGGGCTTGAAAGTTCGAGGCTTCACCCGAGGTTACAGAGCCCAAAGTGAAAGAGCCAGGATTTGAACTCAGGTCCGTGCTGTCCCTGGGCTCTTGTCAGCCTCTCCGGTGCATGGTGTGGAGGAGGAGGCCCAGGAGAAGGCAAATGCAATGAGGCTGCCCTCAGGCCCCTCCAAGTCCCCCCAAGGACACCCCCACGCGTGGGCCTGGGGCCTGCCTCATGCCGTGGCACCCACCAGGCGGCCGATGAGGGATGAGGGCACCCTGCTCCCCGCCCCAGCCTCCTTGAGCTTGGCTGGGTTCCTTCTCTCCCATCCCCCACTTATTCATTCTAGGAACAAAGGCAACACGGGCACATCCCCACTTCCTGGCGGTGCTGATTATCTAATTCTCTACCCCGCAATTACTGCTTCCTGAGGGAGGCATTACCCAGGCAGCACCCACCTTCTCTTCTGTCCCAGAGGCTGTTGGGGGGTGTTTGTAGTAGGGGCCCCATCCATTCAGGCACCACGCTGGGCCCTGACAGCTGACTCTTGGGCAGCCTCCAGGAAGCGGGCCCTCGGGTGGGAGCACCCAGCCCGCCCCATGGCCTTACCCACCCAACCTGCCTCTCCCAGCACCCTGGACTCTTGGCCTGGCTGGGACACAGGTCCAAAGGCTCCCTCGAGTTCAAGGATTGGTAGGTGCCGGGGTGCAAGTGGGTGCATGCTAGCAGGTGTAGGTGACATGCATGTGTGTGAGCAAGTGTGCTACGGCGGGCGTGCAAATACGAAGGTGTGAATGTGTGTAGGTATATATGACAAAGTGAAAGCGTGCAAGGATGAGGGTGTATAATGAGTCCATGAGCACGTACGTGGCTCACACAAATACTGCATAAATAAGCGTGCAGGTGAGTGTGAGAGTGTGTGACTGGGTGTGGACCGGGTCAGCTGGGGCTCGGGCAGGAGGAGGCGGACCTGGGTCCCAAGCGGGGGAGCCAGCAGGGCTTGGCAGTGGTGCGGGGAGAGGGAGGGGAATGGTCCCCAGGCTAGGAGGCAGGGACCTCGGAACTAACTGCAGCCAGAGGCCCGCTCCCATCCTTCCTGTCAAAGGGAAGGAAGTGCTCACCTAGGGCAGGTCGGGCTGGTTGCAAATGCAAAACGACTCAGTGCTGATTTGCATCTTTCATTTGCATACATTTCCATAAGACCCACTGATTGGTTGTTTGAAAGCCCCCTCCCCAACCCCTGTCTGCTTGCAAGGGACCTGCCTGGGGGGAAGAAAGCAGGGTTGGGTTCTGCTTGACCCAGGGCTGAGGCTCACCTGCGAGCCTGGTCCGGGTGGGATTGGGGGGGGAGGGGGGTGTCCCTGAGAAACGCGCCCTTAGGGATTGCTCAGTAGCAGGGAGCAGATAACAGTCCTCAGGTCTTGCCTGACACCAAGAAAGTGCTCCCTGGCCATTCCATCTATGAATGAGCAAAGTCATGAATGGGGGCAAAGCAGGTGTCACCTCCCCGGGCTTCTTAAATCTTCAGGTGGGATCTTAGGTGATGGGTTCCCTACAACCAGCTGGGGCCTGGTCCCCCCAGGGCCAGTGTGGCCTGAGGGTGGATGCCAGGGGATCTGAAGGCTGCTCGCCAGGATCCAGCCTCCGGCTTTGCCTTCTGCCTCCCAACCGTCCCTCCCCCTTCGACCTCCCTCCCCCCCCCCCCCCATCAGTCCTCACCACTAAGATGGGATCCAGAGGCATGACTTCCTCTCTCCGTATCAGATCGAGATATGGAGCCAGATGCCTGGCCATGCATTTCTGGAAACCCTTTCTGTTTCCCCAGGCCTCTGAGTTTCCCAGCCGCCCAGCGGGCTGGCAGTAAGAGTGGGCAAATTCTCAGAGGGGAAGAAAAAACTTGAGACTCCCAGCAGAGAGGTGAGTGTGTGGGGGGTGGCGCGTCCATGCGCGTGCATATGCCCGTGAGCACGAGAATGTGGCCGAAGGCACGCGTGTTGTGGGTGTGCCCCCCCCATCTCTGCAGAGGGGAGGAGACGTGCATCTCGGGCACGGCGCGTGCGGGGACCCGCGGGTCTGTGTGCGTGGGCGCCCATTTGTGTATTACCGCCCGCGCTCAGTAACGTGTCAAGGAAAGTCGTTTTCAACACGCAAGGCCTGCGTGCCCCTTTCCGTTTGTCTTTTCACCGAAATTGTCAGATTTCCGCCTACAGTGAACAATTCCGTTGGACAGTGATAAAACTTAAAAATTTTTCTTTTCTCAGGGGCGCGTGGGTGGCTCAGCCGCTTGAGCCTCCGACTTCGGCTCAGGTCGTGATTTTGGGGTTCGCGAGTTCGAGCCCCGCGTGGGGCTCTGTGCCGACAGCTCGGAGCCTGGAGCCTGCTTCGGATTCTGTGTCTCTCTCTCTCTCTGCCCCTCCCCCTCCTTGTGCTCTGTCTCTCTCTGTCTCTCAAAAATAAGTAATAAACATTAAAATAAAATCTTTTTCTCGGAAACGTCACACACGCGCGTGTGAGCACGCGCACCTGGGTAGCTCTATCACTGGTGCGTGCACAAATGTGTAAGCACATCAGGGATGTATGTGTGCACGCACGTCCACACATATTGACTGCAAACACGCTCGTGTTAACGCCCAAGGGTACCGCGTGCTCCGCGTTTGGGCACATGCTTGTCCACACGGGCTATTTGCCCGTGTACTTATACGCGGCTCCCGTGTGAGTTGTGTGCAGCACGTGTGGACGCAGCGCCGCACCGGCGTGGGTGTGCTGAGGGCCCCTGGCTGCGCCTGCACGTGTGTGCGGGTACACGGGGTGTGCGTGACCGTGGGCAGTCGGCGTGTGCATAGCACAGCCTACGTTTGCATATCGGGGGTTGGGGATGTTTAGTAATTAAATCCCTTTTCATCCTTCTGCACCTGTCTGCTTCTGAAAGCCGAGAGAACAGACGTCAAACGGGACAAGGGCTGGATTGAATATAGCCAATTCTGAAATATTTATTAGCTTGCGACTCCGCTCAATGGAGGAGAAGGAATGCCAGTTAATCCACCCAGCAGTGCTCACAGCGGGGACATTTTTCAACAGGGACTTCTTATATTTCAGCGACTGCCCACTCTGTCCAAAAATGGGAGAGTTTTCATCTGGGCCCATGTGGGGGTTCTCCAGTACTCCCGTTAAGGATTCACAGGGCCGAGATCAAACCTCTGAGTTTATCCCTGCGGCCTCTGTCGCCTGCTCCCTTCTTCCTCGGGGCCCCTCCTCAAGCCAAGTACTGATGAGCCCGTAGATAATCACGGTGGCCTGTGCCAGCCACTGTTAATGGGGGCCCTCACTGTGTCCCCGGCCCTGTGCGTGGGGTTGTCCGTACATTCTGTCATCGAATCGTCACAAAAACCCAATGAGATAAGTGTTGGGTATTACCCACTTACTGTATTAAGAAACTAGGGAAGTCGGAAACGTTTAACAAGTCAGGAAACTGAGGCTCAGAGTCATGAAGGCCCTTGGCCAAGGTCATAAGCTACTTAGTGGTGCAGCCAAGATTTGATCCCGGGGAATCAGGACCCCACGCACAAACTGTCAACTGCTATACCTGTTGCCTCCCAAGAGAGCTACCGGGGGCCTACTGCGTGGACTGTGTTGAGAAGCATCCGGAGGCTGTACCCGAGGTCAGCGAGGAAGCGCGGAGTGGTCCATCAGTGATGTGTGCCACGGAGACAGGAGGAGATTTTGCTATCCCCGGTCCCCACCCCACCCCAAACCTAATCGCCCGAAGTCTCCCCTTCCTGCACATGGTAACTCAGCTCCTCCGATCACCCAAGCCAAAAGCTCTTGAATCTTCCCTTACAGGCCTTTCTCTCTACCCCACGTCCAACCCCCTTGGCAAATCTTGGTGTCCTTACTTCCAAAAGATACATACTCAGACGCCGATCCCTCTCACCGTCCGCATGGATGCCGCCCAGTCTGGGTCATCATCGTTTCCCCCTTAGATTATCGCACCGGCCCCCTAAACAGTCTCCCTCCTGCCAATCTCGCCCCTTAAGGTCCAGAGTGAACCTTCTAAAACCCCGTTCGGATCCGTCACTCCTCAAGGTGCTCCAAGATTCCCATCTCCCTCAATGTAAAAGTCAAAGTCTTTATGTCGCCCACAAAACCCAACCTCACTGACTTCATGTACTACCTTTACCCTAGCTCACTGCGGTTACATTGGCTGGCTTGCTCTTTCTTGAATACACCAGGGATGACCCCTTTTCAGGGCCTTTGAACATGCTCTCCCTTTTTTTTAAAAAATTTTTTTTCATATTTATTTATTTTTGAGACGGACAGACAGACAGAGAGTGAGGGGGAGAGGGGCAGAGAGAGAGGGAGACACAGATTCTGAAGCAGGCTCCAGGCTCTGAGCTGTGAGCACAGAGCCCGATGCGAGGCTTGAACTCACGAACCACGAGATCATGACCTGAGCCGAAGTCAGACACCTAATCGACTGAGCCACCCAGGTGCCCCCGAACATGCTGTCCTTCTGCCTGCAATCTCCTTCCCAGACACCCATGCCCTTGTTGCCTTGTTTCCTTCAGGCTTCGCTCCAGTATCACCTTATCAGACCCACCGTATGGAAAACCTCCTTCCTCTGGGTCTGGTACTGTCTTTCGCCCTTATCTTGTTTTCTTATTCTTCCTCGCTTTTATTTAAAAATTCTGTATAGGGGCGCCTGGGTGGCTCAGTCGGTTCAGCAGCGGACTTCGGCTCAGGTCACGATCTCGCGGTCCGTGAGTTCGAGCCCCGCGTCGGGCTCTGTGCTGACCGCTCAGAGCCTGGAGCCTGTTTCGGATTCTGTGTCTCCCTCTATCTCTCTGACCCTCCCCCGTTCATGCTCTGTCTCTCTCTGTCTCAAAAATAAATAAACGTTAAAAAAAATTAAAAAATGAATAAATAAATAAAATAAAAATTCGGTATATTTGTTAATTCCATCCATTTCAATAGTTGACAAATATTTATTGAACATTTGTGCCAGGCCTTGTTCCATCACAAGTTGGTTTTCAGCAATTGATCTGTGATGTTTCTAGGTGTGGTTTTCTTCAGGTTTCTTCTCTTGGGGTTCAAGACGCTTTGAGGGTTTGTGGGGTATAAAGTTTCCATCAAATTTGGAAAATTTTTGGCAATATTTCTTCAAATACCTTTCCCCACCGTCTCCTCCTGGAACTCAATTACACGTATGTTAGACCCGTGATGTTGTCCCACTGGTCCCTGAGGCTTTGTTATATCCCCCTACCCCTGTTTCTTTCCCCTCTGCATTTTATTTTGGGTCACTTCTATTGTTGCGACTCTAAGGTCACTGAATTTACTTTAGCAGTGTCTAACCTGTTGCTAATCCCATCTAGTATATTTTTCTTTTTTTTAATTAAAAAAACTGGGGGGCATCTGGGTGGCTCAGTAGGTCGAGCATCTGACTTCACGTCAGGTCATGGTCTCACAGTTTGTGGGTTCGAGCCTCGCGTCGGGCTCTGTGCTGACAGCTTGGAGCCTGGAGCCTGTTTCTGATTCTGTGTCTCCCTCTCTCTCTGCCCTTCCTCTGCTCACACTCTGTCTTTCTTGGTCTCTTTGAAAAATAAACATTAAAAAAATTTTAATAAACAAATTTTAAAAAATTTTATTTGAGAGAGAGAGAGAGAGAGAGAGAGAGAGAGAGAGAGAGAATCTTAAGCAGGCTCCACACTCAGTGCAATGCCTGATGCGGGGTTCAATCCCACAACCCTGGGATCATGACCTGAGCTGAAATCAAGAGTTGGACACTCAACCAACTGAGCCACCCAGGTGCTCCTATCCAGTGTATTTTTCATTTCAGATATTGCCTTTTGCATCTCTAGAATTTGAGAGACCCTCTTGAATAATTTTATTTCTCTCATCATGTTCCTGCTTTTCTCTGCCTTGTTAAACATGAAGAGTATTTTTTTAATTATTTTTTATTTTTTTTAATGTGTACTTATTATTGAGAGACAGGGAGAGACAGAGCGTGAGCAAGGGAGGGGCAGAGAGAGAGGGAGACACAGAATCCGAAGCAGGCTCCAGGCTCCAAGCTGTCAGCACAGAGCCCGACGCAGGGCTCGAACTCACGGACCATGAGATCATGACCTGAGCTGAGTTCAAGAGTCAGATGCTTAACCAACTGGGCCACCCAGGTGCCCCTATTTATTTTATTGTCCAAATTACTCCTGCTCTAGTTAATGGGAGCTCGTTCAGTTTGACATGTCAATACTTTAGGTTTTGGAACGCTTCCTTATTTTCCGGGGATACAGGATGGCCTGGCTCATCTTGAATTTTCCCTACCCTGGTCCTAAAACCTTCCATTTCTCCTTTTATTGGAGAATGGTATTAAAAACCAAGATCTGGCTGAGTAGGCTTGTTGCCACTAGCATATCAATGTTTCTAGGGCCTTCTAGCAGACATAACTCATGTATATGCACATATCGATCATTGGTTCTGCATCTATCCATCTGTATCTAAATTAGGCTAAACATGAATTCATACTGATGTCTTCAACTAATCTAATCCACAGATTTCATTCTAACTTCCCCTCCTTGTGGGTCTGTAAC
Source organism: Prionailurus bengalensis (assembly GCF_016509475.1). Lineage (NCBI taxonomy): Eukaryota > Metazoa > Chordata > Mammalia > Carnivora > Felidae > Prionailurus > Prionailurus bengalensis. The sequence goes on from NC_057345.1 coordinate 7,847,509, forward strand.
TCCCTCTCCAACCATGAGAAACCTGACTTTCCACATCTACCATCCGTGAACTAATTTGTTCCACCAACATTTTATTTTTATTTTTGTAACACTTATTTATTTTTGAGAGAGAGAGAGATAGGGACAGAGATTGAGCAGGGGAAGGGCAGAGAGAGAGAGAGGGAGACACAGAATCCGAAGCAGGCTCCAGGCTCTGAGCTGGCAGCGCAGAGCCCGACGCGGGGCTCGAACTCACAAACCATGAGATCATGACCGCAGCTGAAGTCGGACGCTCAACTGACTGAGCCACCCAGGCGCCCCATTCCACCAACATTTAAAATGTTACATTGTGGAAGACTGGATTTAGTTGTATTCCTTTAAATATTACTGGCTTTGTTCCAAGATGCGGTTAGGCTACATGGAATTAGTTTGAGGCCATTAAGGAAGGCTTGCTTTTAAGGTTCATGAGCATTAGTTCAGCACAGCCATGGTCCGGGGCTCACTCGGCCCCACTGCTAAGGCCATGCCCTTAGGACACTACCCGATGCCCCATATAGCGTGAAGTCTTTCCACTTTGCCTGGTGCGAGAAAGGACCTCTTCTCACATCTCTGCAGGCACACTCTGCTTAGTCACAAATTCAGCCTCTTGGCCTCCCTGATTCCAAACTGCATTCCTTCAACTCAGGCTCCACTTGGCTTCCTCTTTTCCTTCCCCATACGCATACCTTCCCTGGCCCGGTACTTTTCTCTAGGCGGTAAGCTGGGGGCGATCGTAGGGCTCCCTTCGTGTTTTCCTTCTCTTAGGGATCACTGTCCTGGGCCATCTGTTTTCTGTTGCCCATCGTCTGAAAACCATTGTTTCATAGATCTTGTCCGGTTTTTTAACGCCTTGGGTGAAAGGGTAAATTCAGTCCCGATAGTCCATCTGTCCAGAAGCAGAAGTCCAATCACCATTCTAGACGCCGGGGGGGCGCAGTAACAAGCAAAGAGACAAAAAGCCTCTGCCCTGTGAAGCTCGTGTTCTAATGCGGGGGTCAGCAGACTTCTGTGAAAGGCCAGATAGTAAATATTTAGGCTTTGTGGGCCAAGAGGCAAAATCGAGTTGTAACCACGTCACGGTGATTTATAGTGTGCCGGGCACATACGGTCTCTGCCACAACTGCTCAGCTCGGCCGTTGCAGTGTGAAAGCGGCCAGGGACAGTGCGTAAATGAATGAACGTGGCCGCGTTCCAATAAAACTTTATTTATGGATATTGAAATCTGGATTTCATATCATTTTCGCATGTCACAAAATACTATTCTTTTCATTTTTTCTTTAACCATTTCAGAACGTAAAAGCCATTCTTAGCTCACCAGCCATACGTAAGCAGGCAGTGAGCCAGATCTGAAGGACTGTAGTGTGCCAGCCCCTGATCTAGTGGGAGAGATGGAAACTAATCAAGACAAATACATTAAGGACGTGGTGTTTTAGATAATAAGCGCCAAGGAGAAACAAAACCCAACGAAGCAACAGGAGGCAGGGGGAAACCTTGGACGAGATGTCCCAGTTTCACTGAGAAGGGGATTTTGTGTCAAAACCTAATGAGAGTGGGAGAACACGCTACCTGGCATTTACAGTAAGCAAGAGGTTAATTTGCTATTGGCCCGGCATCTGCTGCTCTGATCAGACTGGGCTCCTGAGAGAGGAGACTGCCCGTGTCCCCACCTGGCTCAGAATGGGTGCTTACTTACAAAATTACACGGAGGGCCCGGGTGGCTCCGTCAGCAGCTCAGGTCATGATCTCGCCATTCATGAGATCAGGCGCTGAGTTGGGCTCTGTGCTGACAGCACAGAGTCTGCTTGGGATTCTCTCTCTCCCTCTATCTCCTCATCCCTGCTCATGCTCGAGGGCACTCTCTCTCTCTCTCTCTCTCAAAAAAAAAAAAAAGTTACGTGTGTGTGTGTGTGTGTGTGTGTGTGTGTGTTATTTGACTGACCAAATGAATCCCTAGGCATCAGGCAGATTCAAATTCTAGTTCAGTCACCTTCCGCCTCCTTTACCTTACTGAGCCTTGGTTTCCCCATCAGTCAAACAGAGGGCATCCCACCAGATAGTTGTGGGATATATACGAGATGGCATAAGGAATGTGCCTGGCTTGGCCTGATGCCTGGTTTCAGGCTGCCATTTTATCAGAAAGAGACAGAAGTTCTGCCCTGGTGTAATCCTGGGCTGCATCTGTGAAGCCAGACCCCTGGGCTCCCTGTTCCCTGCCCATCACCTCTGTCCCAAGAGGTCTTGGCCTCTGCACAGCTGGGCCCAAAGCACTGGGATCCCCCACCCAACTCATCGTAGAAAAGTGGGCAGAGGAAGGAACGGCGGGCCAGGACTCCAGGGCCCCGAGTTCTAGTCCTGACTGCATCACTGCCTCCCTTGGAACTTTGGGCAGCTCACACACCCTTTGACTGGACAGTGATCCCTGAGAGAAGGCAGACGAACAAGGTGAGCCCCACGATTGCCCCGTCTTCTTGCCTGGAGAATAAATAAATAAAATAATAAAATAGTGAAGAGTGGAGCCAGGATTCAAAATCAAGCCTCGGGCTTAACCAGCATGCCCACCTGGTTCTCCCAGTGGCCAGCCAGCTTTGGCCCAGGCGGCTCCCCTGGAAAGGGATGGGAGCCAGGAGATTCACGTTCAAGTCTTGCCACCGTCGTTTCCTGGCCACGTGACCCCAGATGGTGACAATTGGGGGTGCATGCTGCCTGTAGGCTGGGCCCTTCCTCTGCTCGTGTCATGCAGGCTAATGTCACCTCCCAAAGAGTCTCCTGGCCCCACTCCCACAGAAGCTCCCGGTCACTGTCACTGTCCCTCGCCCTGTTGTCCTCATAAGGCTTGCCGCCACCTGGTTTCCCTTTCCTCCTTGCCTCCTGTCTGTAACTGCCATGAGGGCAGGGCTTGTGTTGGCCCGTTCACCACTGTGCTCGCACAGCTAGGACGGTGTTGGGCGGGTTGTAGGTGCTCAGAATAAATGCTTGCGAAATGGATGAAACCAAAGGACCTCAGAGATTATTCAATCCGGTGCCCCCGCCTTCCCCCATTACACAGGTTTGGGGGAGCTAAGGGCCACGTGGGGGCCGGGCTCGCCAAGGCTCCCTAGGGAGTTTGAAGCAGAGCTGGGGTTATTTCCCCTCTGCACACTGCTCCTCTCTGAGCCTCAGTTTCCCCATCGGGACAACGGGTTGTGATGGGCTGTCAGTGAGTGCTCGGGCACCGTAACTGGCTCCAGCAAGCCGAGGCTGCAGGGTGGCAGGGATGATCTGTTCAGAGCCACTGAGCAGGACACTGGCCAAGTGGGGGACGTCTGAGCCTCAGAAGACCCATGGTGCCAGGATAAAGCACTCAACACAGTGCCTGGCACAGAGCAGGGCTGAAGCGGGGCCATTACTATTCTATTATTACTCTTCCTCTTCCTCCGTCTACACTCAGAGATATTCTAAGGCTCAAATGTCCTGAAACGTGTGAAAGCACTTTGTTCTTTGAGAATCTGCAGCCCAGTGCAAAAGGGGAGGGGGCCCTCCTTTGCTGTTATTGCCAACGACGATATCATAAACTTGTATTTTCACGGACTCCCCTCCAAAAGGAATAAGCAGGATGCTATAGACCTGTTCTCACTGACAAATCCTGAGAGATAGGAGAGCAAAAGGAGGGCTCTAACCTGATCATCCAGGACCTAGAGAGGTGTGAAGTGGCTTGTCCTCAGGATCATGGCCAGTGGCCTGATTGTACCCACGCCAGCCACCCACAGAGCCCAGGGAGCTCTCCCTCCCCTGCTCCCTGGGTCTGCTGGCCAAAATCCAGCCCATGCCCCCCCTCCCACTGCCCCCCCCTCCCCGCACAACTTGGCTGACTCTTCCAAGGCAGGCCCCCAGGGAGGCCCCAGTCCCCGGGGCGGGGAGGGACAAGTCAAGGGCAGACAGAGCTCATTTGGGTCTGATGCTGTTAAATTCACGGTGCCCAGTCAGCCATTAGCCAGCCCCTCGGGACACACAGAGCATTAAAGGGGGCTCAGCCCGCAGGAGCTGCACGGCTGTTACGTCCCAGCCCCAAATCCTCCCTCCGCTGGCCCTAGACTGGGAGCTGAGCCAGGCCTGCCCACATTCTGTGCTCTCTCCTGAGGCCCCGAGGCCCAGGCCCACCAGACAGTTGAGCGGCAATATCCAAACCGGGGAGCCCAGGGGGCAGCAGAGGGGCTGTGAATCAGCCTGTGACCTAGGTCAATAAGTATGGCATTCCCTGAGCACTCTTTGAGCCGGCCCCTGCCGGGCCCCGGGGCTGGAGGTGGAGGCAGGGACTGCCTACAGCAAGTTCACGCTCAGTCTGAGTGTGGGGTCAGACGGGCGGCCGGGCCACTGCACCGCGCCACGGCCATCCCAGAGGAGGTAGGCACAACCCATCCGAGGCTGGTCAGGGAAGCTTCTGGAGGAGGCGACCCACTGTGCCAGCCAGAAGGACAAGCGGAGTTCCTGAAGGTAAGAAGAGGAGAAAGAACATCCCAGGCAAAGTAGTTTCCTCCTCCATAAAACAAGTAACAGCGTCCATCTCAAAGCGTTGTTGTGAGTTAACAAGAGAGAAGGGAAGAGAGAGTTCTTTTTAAACTGTGAATCATAGGACACATGGGAGGAAGTAGTATTTAGGTCCCTAATATAGACAGGGGTCCCAGGTCCCCAGATTCCTTGGTCAGACTCCCCAGGCCTTGTGTCCTTGAGCTGCTCCCAGGACTCACATTGCCATGGCTGGTCCCTGTGGAGAGTCTAGGTCCTGCGGGTCCGCTAGGTTGGGAACCTCACCTTGGACCCAAGCCAGGCACTAGGCAAACAATTCCCACCCGAGGTCCCTGTCAGCAGACCCGGATCTGTGCCTTGTGTCCTAAGGCCCTAACTTCGGCTCGCACTCAGTCCTCCTGATTCGAGGCCTTTTGCTTCTTTGCCCTCTTGCCTATCCTTTCCTTGATTGTCATACTTGACATGTAACCGAATTGTGACTTCGATGACCTCTTACGGGCGTGCTTAAGATCTACCACCTTCTTCCCTTGGGCCACACTGAGGCAAATACTCCATTTAGTTTGATTCAGCCGTCAGCATGGCAGCCATCAAAGGATCACCACCTTTGCTCATGGGATCCCCACCGTTACCATCCCCACCATCGCTGGCCTCACCATAGGCACCAACGAGCACTGTCATGTTACTTAAAAGGAACTTTTTAAAGCCCGCTCCCCCCCACCCCGCCCCGCCCCGCCGCCCGGGTCTAGACCAATTGTCACAGACCCGATCCTTGCTTTCTGGGATTTCTAAACTGAAGACCTGTGCCGCTCCGAGGGACAGGCATGTGGATGGTGGGTTGTCAGAGTCCTTCCTTCCCAGCCGCTCCTGCTGAGCTCAGCCGAGCACACTGTTACAGGTCTCCCCGGGGCGGTGTTCTTGTTTGCCTCCGTGCCCCTGCCCTGTCTGTTTCCTTTGCTTGCGGTGTTGTTCCCCTCGACACCTCCACGAACCAGCCCCTGATAACTCGAGAAACAGCCCCTCCAGGACACATTTAGCCTCGCTTCTAGGTTGAGAGCCCTTTCTCTGCTCCCAGGACCTGTTCTGCCCAGCTTTGGCACCCATGGCTCACTTGTCTTACTGCTATGCTGTCTGCCCCACTAGATGGTGAGTTCCTTGGGGGCAGGGCTGAGCCTCCTTCAGCTTTATAGCCCTGGCACAGAGCCTGGCTCAGAGTAGGAGCTCAAGAAGTATTTGCTGAATAAATGAACACTTGTTAAGTAAATGTACGAAATGTTGCAAATCATGAATCAGAGAGCTTTTTGCAGGGAAGAAAAGGGGAAAATGTTCTGTATTTCTCAGGGTGGGGCCAAGGAGGGGAGCAAGCGAGGAGCAGACCGTGGAGGGGAATGGCGTGGGGGGGGGGGGGCGGTGAAGCTTGATAAAACTTCTCTGGAGTGGAGAGGCCTGACTCAGATACACTCTGTCAGCTGAGGAGCCCTCTCCGAGCCTCTGCGCGGGGGTGCTTGGGGCAGCGGGGTCAGGGGTTCAACTGCCCACCAGGCTGGCCCTCTCCCTCGGGACCCTCCGTCTGGGGAGGTGGAGGAAGAGGCGGGCCAGCACCCCTTGCAGCCACGCGCACAGTGGCCTCCACTCGACCCCTTTAAGACAGCCTGGGCGGCTTCCCTTTGCTTGTTGAAACTGTTCAGTTTTCGGACAGGACAGAGGAGGGGGGCGGGGGAGAGGTCACACCTGTTGTGGAACTTGAGAGAAGGCTTATTTATAAATGTTCAGGGCTCGGGATTCTTGCGGAGCTGATGTCCGGAGGGGAAGGTCACCAAAATGCTTGTTTATAAAAGCAACAGCAACTGGAAACACCATAAACGGGCGAAACGATGAAATTAACAAGCTACCCGAGGCGGGGCACGGCGGGGCCTCTGCTGGCCGGGGTGCCGCCGCTGGGCAGAGCCCCAGGCCTGCCTCCCAGCCAGGTCCCTCCCCTGCCTCGGCCACCCTGCCTGCCCCCCAAGGCCCGGCCTGGCTCCAGGGACACCCCCGCCCCACGCCTGCCCTTGCTCCGTCCCCACCCAGGGACACACGGCTCACGCGACAGCTCCCCCGGGGCACAGCCCCTGCGATGCCACCCCAAGGCGGGCGCTTCCGGGCCCCCACTCTCTCGGGCCCCCTCCCCGCCAAACGTGTCGCGTCGGTGCCAGATTGGGAAGTTTTGGGGTTTGGGGTTTGGGGGTTTTGTGGGGCTTTTGGTTTTGGCCTGTCAGGCCAGACGCGGGCCTCCAGCCTGTCCCCGCCTCGCCCAGGGGAGGGCCCCCTGGAAGTGGCAGAGGGCAGGCATTTCCCCCATGCTCACCCCCTCCCAGGACTGTCTGTCCAATTCCCAGTTTCAGGAAAGCTGTGTTTTCCTTGGGTGACTGATGGCTGAACAGGTGGCTTCTGGGTTAGAGAGTGTCAAGTGAACAGCGGCCAGAGAAGTGGCCCTTTTACGGTTCACTTTCACTGCCTGCCTGGTCCTTGGCTGCCGGCAGCTCTCTGGCCTCCCCCTCCCGTTGAGGGCGTGTGTCAGGCCGCCCCCCCATCAGAGCCCTGCGGGCCCTCCAGCCCGGGGCCATCTGCACACAGAGTCCTCGCCGAGGGGGCAGGGGGACAGCTGAGGGGGAAACTGAGCCCTGCCCCCCTGCACACCATCACACGCTCACATGCGTGCACACACCACACATGTGATCGCAGACTCTCGGGAACGGTAACGTGAGGAGGACGGACATGCATCATGCATTCTCTTGGACGCAAAACACCTGCCCCCCGACCACATCTTAATTTTCCATCGGATTTGAAGGTGCCCAGACAGCCCTGGACCCGACACACAGACTCACGGAGCCCCGACGCTCGCTCCGTCCCTCCGTCCGCCTTGCACACGCACACAGGCTCCCCGTTGGCCTCACGCTCTGGCCCTTTGCCTCAGTGTCCCTCCCCGTATGTCTCTCTGTGTCTGCGTGACTCCTAGTCGCTCCCTCCTTCTCTCTGTCGTCTCTTGGGGTCCCTCTGGCTCCGCTTCTATTTCCCTGGTTCTTCTCTTTTCGCTCTCCCCCTCTGCATCTTTTTCTAGATAAACCTGTCGCTTTTCGCCCCTTTTCAGCCAGACTGTCTTTCCCCGCTCCCTCCTGGCCGTCTGTCCTGTCTGGAACCGCTCCCCCACCCCCTCAGCCCGCCCCCCTCCCCCAGCACACGGCCTCTGTAAGCTGGAAGGCCCGTCCTCCAGCACCAACACTCTCAGATCTATTTTCTCCCTCAGCCTCACGACGAGGAATTTTTGAGAGGAGTTACGCTTCAGCTTGGCCCTTGCTGCGGGTCCCGTGGGGTGGAGCGGGCGGCTCTCCGGAGTCACTAGTGTCCCCGTGGCCCACATGCCTCCTCCGCCCCGGGGCGCAGGCGGGCCTGGCCCAGACACCTCCTGGCACGGGCTGCGAGCGGGCCGCCGGCCTCTGGCCTCCCCTCGGCACCAGACTCGGTTAGGGTGTGAGATGTGGGTAACTTGGCACCAGTGGGATTGGGGCTGTGAGAAGGGGGCACCCAGGTTTCTTCCTCGTCATCCTTGGCCACTATCATGAGCTCCCCAGGAGCACCCAGCACCCTGCAAACCCTGCTCGAATTACTGGGCTCTAGCTCTTCGTTCAAGGGCTGCACCCTCCCTGGGGAAGGGATGTCAGGCCTCTGTTTAGACCCTGAGGAGGGACAGCCGAGCTGCCCCGGGGAATCTTCAGCCCCAGGGGCTGGGAGGTGAGGGGCCCTAGACACCCCGCGCGGCCTCGGGCAGGCCAAGAGGGAAAAGCCTAGGAGGGGATGCTGGGGGCACCCAGCTTGGAAAGGGCCCTCCGTCCCACCCCATGCCCTCCACCAGCATCTCACACGAGCTCCTGAATCCGCAGGGAGGTGGGAAGGTCCATTCTAGTGAGAGAACGGGGACAGGACCGTGGGCAGGGCAGGGTTTGTTCCTGAGGCCCAAGACAGAGGCAAGCTGGGTCCAGGAGGCCACTCCCCGCTCCCCCTGAATCCCTCATCCAGGTGCCTCCCACTCTTCTACGTGGGCCTCATTCAATTACTCCTTCATTCAGCAAATATTCATGGAGCACCTACTATGTGCCAGGCACCGTTCCAGGTCAACCCACAGTCTCTAGAGAGACAGACAATAAGCAAGAACACAAATATTTAGTTGCAGGCTCAGTGAAGGACCAGAGAGCGTGCTCCCATGGAGATTAACGGGAGAGGAGGTGCCATTTGAGCCCCAAGACCCTCCTTCCATCCCGGAAGCACTTCTCCAGGAAGGAAGCCAGGAGTCCCACACTCTAGCTCACCACGGACGGTGGGCAGAGCCGCCTGGGCGGCTCAGTCGGTTGAGCGTCCAACTTCAGCCCAGGTCATGATCTCGCAGTTCATGAGTTCGAGCCCCGCATCGGGCTCTCTGCCGTCAGCACAGACCTGCTTCAGATCCTCTGCCCGCTCTCTCTCTCTGCCCCTCCCCTGCTTGCATGGGTCTCTCTCTCTCTCTCAAAAATAACCATTAAAACATAAAATAAAAACCTTCAGCAATAAGTTCACTTGTTGAAGATCTACCTGAACCCAAGCACCCTGCCATTTACCTCTATATATGACGTCTTTTACTGTATACAACTTAGAGTCAAATAAGACTCTCAAAGAGAAAACTGAGGCTCAGAGAGGTTAAGTGGCTTGTTTAACGACACACAGCTTGTGGGAAGCAGAAGCAGGATTTGTGTAACCCCTGCCTCCCCATGGCCATTCTCCCAGATTCTCCCTCCCCTTGGAAGCCATCTCTGGTCCCAGGAAAGGGGAGTTGCCTGTGCCCTGGGGAGGCATAAGGAAATGGAGGAAGAAGAGGGTCCTGACCCCATTTCTAGGGCATCTGTCCCCAGTCAGACCCTAGTCCTTCTTAGCCTCTCCTCTGGTGCGGACTGTGGACCCCACACTCCCCAAATCTCCCCACTGGCTCATGGCCTCAGCCTCCTGGACCCCAGCCCGGTTTGGGGGTGGGGGCCCACCCTGCAGGCACTCTGAGCACAGAGAAGCCTCAGTTCCCCAGTTGCCATTGTCTTCTCCAGACAACCATTAACATATGTGCAATGCAATTACCCTTCAGCTCTCCTGGCCTGGGCTGACATGGAGGTCCCATCCCCAGTGATTTGGGGGAAAGGGGGGTTATTACAACTCACAAAACCTTAAATTAAGAATGAATAAGGGAAGCGTCGCATGCCACTTCTGAAAGGCTGCCAGCTCAGGCTGGGGTGGGTGACGGGTGTATTATACTGATGGATGTGAGGACGGAGGCGAAGGCAGGAGTTCGGCTGGTACCTGCCCGCGGCGTGGGCCCCCGCACACGCCCGGCCTCGCCGGCTGGGGGGGTGGGGAGGAGAACCAGGCCCCAAATATCCCCTTAGGGAGGTAGGATTCGCAAAAGGCAGAAGTGGGGCTTGATTTAGACCGGATGGGGGGAGTGGGGTATGTGATCTGGCGTCTTCCCAGGGAAGCTGAAGTAGAGTCTGAGGGTTGAAGAGTAGCCAGGCAGGTGAAGTGGGAAGGGCAGCGATCCGGGCAGAGGGAGCCGCTTGTGCCAAGGTCCTGTGGCAGAGACACCACGGCACACGTCAGGTAAATAGCCAGAAAGGCCGTGGAGTCGGGACATGGAGCTGGAGAAGAACGGGTGACCCTGGGGAGGTCGGCAGGGTCCACTCCCTGGTGAGCCTTCTCGGACAGCATACAGACTTGGGATTTGACCCCAGGAGTGAAGGAGAAGCATACAACTTAGCCGCGCTGCATTTTAACAAGGTCTCTCCGGGGGCGCCTGGGTGGCTCAGTGGGTTAAGGGACCGACCTCCGCTCAGGTCATGATCTTGCAGTTCCTGAGTTTGAGCCCCTCATCGGGCTCTGTGCTGACAGCTCGGAGCCTGGAGCCTGCCCCGGATGCTGTGTCTCCCTTGCTCTCTGTCCCTCCCCTGCTTGTGCTCTGTCTCTCTGTCTCTCTGTCTCTCTCTCTCTCTCTCTCTCTGTCAAAAATAAATAAATATTAAAAAAAAAAACACTTAAAAAATAGTGATTTAAAACAAGGTCTCTGTGGCCATGGTACGGAGAGCAGACTGGAGCTGGCAGGGGACTTTGGGGACACTCCGGGAGACCCTGCCATGTTCCAGGAGAGGAATGGTGTCGGAGAGAAGGGGACGGCCTTGAGAGAATGTTGGAGGACGGCTGGTCATGGTGATGGTGGGGGGTAGGCGGGGATGCACGCCTGATTCGGGACATGCAGCTTGGGGGAGCCAGATGGGCAAGCCATGGGGACCGGGTTTGAGGGTGGAGGGACAGAGCAGGCTCCCATGTGGGTGCAAATGTCACAACCTTCCCTGAGCTTCAGTTTCCTCAGTCTGTAAAGCAGACTGACCGGAGGCCCGGCTTCCTCATGGAAAGGTCAGTGCTAAGCTAACAGGCGTGGGTGTCTTAGGGGTGGGGTAGAGGGTCTGAGCACTAGAGAAAGCACCATGAAGGTGCAAGTACATGGACTCCACTTGTCCAGTGGGGTTAATGGAGGGGTCTGGGGGTGGGCAGGGGGTAGGCGGGGCCCCCCACCCCCACCCCGTGCACACAGAGCTGCAGGCAGGAGGTTACTAGGTTCTGATGCTTCCCAGCTGTGTGGCCACAGGCTTGTTCTCTGCCTGCCATGAGCCTTAGATTCCTCGAGAGGGGCCTCTGAGCTCTAGTGCCCTTGGAAAAGGAAAAAGCCCATGGCCTACCGCCAGGAAACGGGTGCCTCAGCCCAGGGCTGGGGTGGGGGGGTTGCTTGGAGATGGTTGGACCTGACCTGCCCATCCCTGCGTGGCTGGACAGGAATCTTCCACTCACCAGCCAGGCAGCCTGGAACCAAGCTTTTTCCTCCTTCACCAGAGCTTGAAGTTGAAGGTGGGAGTGGAGAGGCCCTCTCCCTCTGGTCCCACCCCCTCTCCTGCACCTCAGGCTGGGCCCTCTGCCTCCCACAGCTCTGGGGCCCTCCCTCCTTGAACACACCTGCCGGCTGGCAGCTTCAAGGTCAGTGGGGATGAGCTCGCCGGCAGAGGAAAGATGGGGCTGAGATCCCCCCACCAACTCCCCACAGGTGAGGGTCAGAGAGGGCTCCCTCCAAAGCCCTGTGCCCTTTGGCCGCAGGAGAGTGGGGGGAAGAAGGAGAGAGCAGCCCCCTTCCCCCAACCAGGAGCCCTGGGCCGCTGCTCGTATATCTGTCCCTGGATAATGTATATCCAGCTTATGGAAAATATTCATAATGCTCCTTACACCAAGCTGGCCCCCTTCCATAGTGCGTGATCTAAAATTAAATCCATTTCAAATATACAGTAGATCGAGTCAAGCTAATATAAATGAAACATGATTAATAGGCAGAACGCTGTCCTCCTTCACAGGGACAAGGAGGCAGGGCTGGGGCCACTCTACCTCTCCCTCCTCACGGCTCCTGAACCCCCCCCCCCAAGGCCTCTGCGCCCCTGTCCTCATCCCCAAATCTCCCATACCCTGAAATGTGAGCCAACCCTGGAATTGACCCAAATGGTGCCACGCCATCAGAGCAGAGCTGTTAGGAGAGTGGACTTTAGCCTCAGGACAGAGCTGAGACTTGGAGCACGTGACTTTGCATCTCCGAGCCTCGGTTTTCTCATCTATACAATGGGATATTAACGACCCCCGCCTGGTAGAATGGTTGTGTTAAATGAGATAACATTGCAGGTAAAGCACAAAAGAGCTGAAGCCCCGATAAAGACATCGAGCATTGTTTGTCTGTCGCCCCCCCCCCCCGCCCCGCCAAAGTCTGCTCCTTTAGCCCCCAGTGGGAGTCAGGATCTGTGCCCCCCACTGGCCCCCTGACCAGCCAGCAGAACAAGGGCCAGCCAGAATTCCTGCCATTGCAGGGATACGCTGGGTGGGTTATTTTTAGTTCATTGGCAAGTGACTGTTACTGACCAAATGTTCCCACCACCGGGGACAGACTCTGTTAAGAGGGCACTTGTGTGCTGAATGCAGGGTGGGGAGGGGTGTTTGTGGCCTGTCCCCAGGGGCTCCACGAGTGTCCCTTTTGCACACACACATTTGGACACGGGTTCCAGGGCCACCGAGAGCATGGGGATCAGAAGGGCCTGGGTGGGTCGGGGAGGCACGTAAGCCTGGCCTTACTCCCCTCCCCAGCCGGGCACGTGGCGGCCTCACTCTAAGGACGTGCCTCAGCGTGGAAGAGAAACAATGTCACCCTTGGAGAGGAGTGTATCTCTCAGTCCGTTGGCCGGCACTTCGTGTTCCTCCCTTCAGGAAAGACCCAGGCTTCCACTGGCTGAGGGTGTGTGCACATGCGTGTGCCCATGCGTGTGCCTGTGCGTCTGGTCGTTGCCCTCCCGGCAACACCGTGCCCCAGGTATGGGTGCCCCTTCCTACCCGCCTGGCCTCCCACGCTCGCTCCGGAATTCCTGGGTCTTTCGGCCCCACACCATAATCCCCATTGTGGGTGGTCTGCCGAACTTCCCTGTGTACTTGACCCAGTGGGGGGGGGGGGGGCGGAGGGGGGACCCTGCCTTTATTGCAAGCCCAGGGGAGTCCCAGAGCCTCTCCATTCACCCATCCATCCACTCACCCCTTTGCCGGTCCTTCCTGTTTCTCCCCGGAGGGTAGGAAGGGGGCGAGGCCCGCGGAGGGGGGTGCCGTTGGCTTTTTCCTTGTCATTGGCCACTTGCTGCCTGCTTCACCAGGCGTGTTTGGAGCGTGTTTGCATAAAGTGGATGCAGGCTGCAATTCTGTGATGAATTCTATGAATACTAATCCGCTACTACCCTTGACCTTGGGGTCACTGAAAGATCAAAACCAAACCATTTAATATTTTCCTTTTGCAGATCAATAGAAGCATAAATTCCCCCTCAATGACAAGTATAATTTCAAACAGATCTATAGGAGGCACGCATGCATTTCCAGCCGGAGACGCTCGCCGCCTGCTTCGCCTTTTGGGGAGCAGACGAGGAGTTTCTTGCCTTTTCTACCATTGAATTTCTTTTTGCCTTTTTTATGGCTCTGAAATGCTATTTTCAGCAGCTGCTGTCATATAAATATCTCTTGTTTTTCTTCTCCTCTTTCCCTCCTGGTGAAAAGGGCAGGGGACCTATTGAAAATTCCGCTTTATCTCTTTCAGTTGGGTTCAAGTACAGGTCGAATAATCGATCCCTCCTCCTTTTCTTTTTTAAGTTTCCTGTCGTTCTTTTGGCCGGATCAGCAGCGGAGAGGCATCAGGAGAGGGCAGCTCTCTTTATGCAGATCCTCCCCGAGTGCCCGTGCCGCTGTGTTTGTGTGCACCTGCACGTGCACGCGTGCGGTCTGTGATGGGGGGGGGGGGAGGTCTGGGCGTGTGTGTGCAGGCGTGTGACCTTTGTGCACACGCCCGGAAACGCTCGTGCTGGTGCAAACTCTCACACACAACTCGAGGGAGGAAATGGAAAAATCATCAAAGAGAAGAAGTTAAGGGCACCAGTGGGCATAGTTCACCCTGCAGCTTCCAGGCTGAGCCCCCCGGTGGGGCTGGGACTATCTCCCAGCTGCCTTCCCCGGGCCGCCCCCGCCGCGGCTTCGCGTCCACCTCGCCCAAGCGGCTGCCTTTGTATGATCACAACTCTGAGAAGGGGTGGGGGGGGGAAGATGCAAAAGGAAAGGGGGGGGGGCAGAAACAAAACCAAACAAAACAGGAGACAGAGGGGAAAATGCAAAAGAAAAGAGAGAGAATTAAACCATTAATCTGCCCGGATTTTCCACTTCACAGAGTAATCAGTTTGGAAGTGACTGAAATAAAGTGGAATGTATGGCCTGCTCCCACGTGTTCCCTCCAGTCCACATTTCTTATTTACAGAAAAGCGGGGAGACTCCCTGCCCCCCCCACACACACACAGAGGCCCCCAGTGTCCGCTCCGGAGGAGGACAAGGACCCCAGCCCTCAGCTGCAGCCGCCCGATGCCTCGACACCCGGGCGAGGCCGCCCTGAGCTAGAGGGTGCAAAGCCGAGATGATTTAATTTATAGAAAGGACAAGGATGTCGTGTAGCAGATTTAATCATCGGAGAGTTTAAAAAAAATAAGGACCGGGCTAATGTCGTAATTTACATTTCAGGATAATAAAGAGAGAAAGACAGAAAAGGAAGGGCCCCCGTAGCCTTCAAGAGGGAGTGAGGAGGGAGGCCGACCAGGGGGCCGAGGGAGCCCAATAGATTTGCCTGAAATACCAATAAATTTAAAAACAAACCCAGAAAGCTAAAGACAGCCCCTGGAAAGTGCTGGGAAAATGGACCATCGATTTCAGACTTGATCTGCATTTTGTATTTTAATAATGCTCTCTCTGTCTTTCCTTTTCTCTCTCTCCCTCTCTCCCTCTCTCCCTCTCTCTCTCTCTCTTTTGCAAAATATAAAAGCTGATCTGATAAATATTAATTTGAACCATCATAATGTATTTGAAAATTCCAGCTAAAATGTCACCACATGGAACATTAATGTAATATTTCAAGGCCCTGAGAGCAATACTCATATTGATTGCGTTTATTTCACCCTGGGGAGGAGAGATAATTCTTCAATGTGGGACACATCTGGGAGCCAAGGAGGCAGGGGCTGAGGGGAGAAATGCGAAATTATATATGGTCATAAAAAATACAAAACAGAAAATCCTCCCCAAAACTCTCCCCTCTCCCTCGGCGCCCCACGCCCAAACTTGGCTTTTTGATTTCTCAGCCCGGCAGAAGCTCGGATTCCGAGGCCTGTCGCTGGGCCCCCAGCTGCACGGGCCCTGCCTCCCCGTTGGCTGCCTCCTGGGAAGGCGTCGGGGCCCAGCTGGGGATGGACAGACAGACAGAGGGACTGGCCCAGCTGGGGCCCCCTGAGCTGCGGGGTGAAAGTTTGTGAATGCATAAGAGCTGTGGGGTCCTGGGAGGGGGAGAGGGAGACGGGAGGTGGTGGCGGGGAGGCGAGATGGAGAGAAAAGAAAGAGGGGGTGGGGGGAGAGGAAAGACAGCAGGATGGAGAGAGAGCAGAGGGGAGAAGACAGGGACAGGCATGCGTGAGGAAGGAGGGAGAGAGGACACAGGGAATAGGGTGAAAAGGAGGAAGAGGCAGCGGGGAGGGGGGAGGGCGCGGGTGGGGGGCGCGGGCGTCTGGAGTCCGGCTCCTCTCACTGTCATTAAGGATATTGATGTGCTCAGGCGTCAACGAGTCTTTGCACAAGTGAAAGGAAATCCGATGCTGGTGATGACCCCCAGCCCACGCCCTCCATGCCCCCTGCCCGCGGGCGCAAAGCCGGGGACCTGGGAGGCCGCCGGGAGGTGGGGGCGGGGCTTGGCGAGACCCTCCCGGAGGGCTGCGGGGCGGAGGCTCCCAGCCCGGTGCCCGTGCAGGGGTGAGGAGGGGGCACCTTTCAACGCAGATGTTCCCCCCCCCCCCCCCCCCGCCCCGCCCCAACCCGTTCCAGGCCTGGCTGCCCGGCCTCCTGCCTGCGCCTCAGCTCCTGCAGCCCAGAGGCAGGCGGGGCGGGGATGCCCTCCTGACTGAGCCCTCCACCCCGTCAGGGCCTCCACCCTTCTCCCTGTTTCTTGGGGTGCTGTGCGGGGTTGACCTCTACAGCTTCCCGAGAAAGCAGGAGGTGGGGCAAGGAGAAGCAGGCCCCAGAGGCCCAGGAACTGGCCAAGGTCAGGCTCATCCATGCCATTCTTCAGGCCTCTGCAAAAACGTCACCTTCTCACAGAAGCCCTCCCTGACCACCTAATCCGCCCCCAACACACACTCGCTATCACGCCTTTGTGTTTTGTTTTATTCAAAGCGCTTGTCACTATCTGGGATTATCTTAATTGTGCGTTTACATGCTTTTTATCTGTCTTCCCCCTGGCCCCCCACTTGGAGATTAAGTTTTGTCAGGCTAGGGACCTCGCATCCCGCGTTCACCATTACACCCCCTGCACGGCGCACAGAGCAGATGCTCCCTTAGGTGCTGGTTGCCTTGATGGAGGGAAGGAAGGAAGGAAGGAATAGATGAACGGACGGACGGATGGATGCTAAAAGCTCGGCCCTTACACGAAACTACACACCACCCTCGCGTGGCTCCCTTTAGGCGCGATGACCCGGCGTCGCCCCCACCCCCCGACCCCTCCCAGCCCCGGCTCCCGCTGCCGCCCGCCGCCCGCCGCCAAGGCTGCGCACCCCCGCCTCCCCTGAGCCGTCACTCGCGGAGCTGCCACAATATTGTGAAGGCTCCGCGCTCCCGCTCCTCGGCGCAGCCCGCAGCCCGCGCGGGGAAAGCGAGGGAGGCGGCGGCGGCGCGGGCGGGCGGCGGGCGGCGGGCGGCGGGCGGCGGGCGGCTCGGCGATGAATAATGCATGACCAAGGCGCCCCCTACCGGCGGCCGCGGGCTCCGCGGGGACAGCGCCTCGGCCGCGCCCGGGGACCGAGCCCGGACCCGGCGGGCTCGCAGGTGTCCCTGCCCTCCCGGGGCCTCCCTCCCTGACCCCGGCCCGCCCAGCTCTCTCCCTCCCCGGGTCGTCCTCCCGCTCCCTGTCTGGGGGGCAGCCTCCACCCTCCCCAGGACTGAGAGCCGAGTTTGGGGAGGCGTGGCCGGCTGCCCAGCGCCCGGGGCGTCTCATCGTGATCCCGGGGCTGGGGGCAGGAGGGGGAAGCCCACTCCCACCCATCCCAGGGCTTCTGCACGAGGACTTGGGCCGGGCCAGGAGGGCTGCCTCGGGGAAGGACCAGCTGCGAGGCAGGAGAGAGCAGAGGACGTGACTTAATTCATTTATAAAAATTAGCGCAACTGATTTGGTGACATTTGGGTCTCTATAGCTCATGGTAAATATCTAAATATATAATTATCTGATTAAGTTAATGATATTTTAAAAAATAGTGCAAACAATTTCACAAGTGTTTCCAAGTTTCTATAGGGCATTTAGAACATCGAGACACCTTAAAAAAAAAAAAAAGTCAAAATGACACACAGGGAAGCCCATTGTGTACACGAGGGTATCTGACAATTTAGGATATGGGTCCTGGCAGTGTCTTCCTGGGGGATCCTTTCTGGGAGGAATAGACCTTCTCGGCTGCCCTCCACCTGCCGGGTGGCAGAGGGCACAGGTCAAGGGTGATAATCAGGGGCGGACCCCTGCCAGGCCTGGAGTGTCCCTCAGGATGGCTGTGATCTTTGGGGGTCTGCTGCCATGGCTGCCTGTTCTCCAGGCCCACTGTCTTCTCCTGACAAGCAGGTAATGAGAAGAGCAGAGGTCTTGGCTGAGCTTTCCAGAAGCCGATTTAGCTCCCAGTCGTGCAGGCCCCTGAGGACATTGACAACAGATTCTGCTGAAATCCCACTCCCCCAGTCCTTCCTGCTGTCACCTGACCCACTGCCCAGCCTTAGTAAGCCAGAAGGGAGGGGCAGCCGTTTCAGACGCTGGGACCTTGGGCCTCTGGGTAGCATCCCCAGCATCTCCATCTGGTGAGCACCTTCTGAAAGACTGGCATGTTGGAATCTCTAGTCCCAGCAACACCCTGCAAACTAGGACTGCAAGACCCATGTTACAGACGAGGAAACTGAGGCTCAGAGAGGTGCCCTATCCTAGCTCAGGGTAGGGGAGAATTTCATTCTCCCACCCAGAGACACCTGTTGTGTCCTAGACCCCATCCCCAGAGGTCAGACTTGAACCTTGAGCTGGACCACAAGCCCTCTGCACCGGGGCAGTGCTTGGTCTGGTCACTGAAAATGGGGAGCGAACTCAAGTGCCCTGGGGGCCAGACTGGTAACACCAAACACGGGAAATACGTGGTTCCCTGGTAACATCCTGAGTTGTCTTGGCTTTTAAAACAACAACAACAACAATTCAGGGCGATGATGTCAACCTGTTATAACCTTCACCCTGGAATCTTGCTCCTTCAAGCAAGGCCCGGGCTCCAGCCACCAGCTTCCTTTTGCTCTGTTAGCTCAGCTGAGGGAGCTGACCTCTCTGAGACTCGCTTTCGTCATCCGGAACGATGGCAGTAAAAGCAGCGCCTGGGTCACAGGGGGTGGCGGGGGCCAAGAGAGATAAGGGACGGGCAGGGCTTTGTAGGGCAACCCAGCGTCCTCCAGGATGCATCCTGTTAGTAAGCAGGGGTCCTCAGATGGTTGCCATTCCAGTGTGGGTTTCCCCCAAAGGGGACCAAAGATCTGGGTGTGTGACATTGGGAGGGGGGAGGCTCCCCAAGGAGAACAGTGAGGGAGTGGGGAGAGAGGCCGCGGAAGGTGTGTTGATGTGCAGTGACTGCCGTGGACGACCAGGGCTCCCTTCACCTGGGGATCCTGCACAGACTAGAGCCCATCACAGACTGTCCCAGGGAATGTGTGTGTGTTGGAGGTAGGGCAGCCGGGGTATTTATCCACCAACTTCCGTCTGTCATTGGTTGAGAGCCACAGTGGGCCCAGCTTGCTCCTGTGGCCAAAGAGATGTCCTTGGGGTGCTTGAGTCAGCGTGACGGGGACTGTCGATAAAAGCAGCAGGTGACTTCTGGGGCAAGATGAAGGATATGACGGAGGCACAAGGCCCACTCTTCCCTCGCCCCTTCCAGCTATATGCGTCGTCTTCTGTGCCCACCGAGGCTTTGGAGTTGGACGTGGCCAGACTCAGCTCTAGCCCTGCCAGAGGGTAGGGAGGAAGCCTACTTTTCCATCGAATGAGTCTTGAGAGAGAGGCGGGGTTCTGTTGGTTGGTTGGTTGGTTGGTTGGTTGGTTGGTTAGGAGCCCAAAGGCAGGATCCTCAACTTAGCCTGGGGCCGGAAGACTTCCTGGAAGAGGGGACATTTTCTTAGCAGAGCCATGAGTTAGTGACTCAGTTCTCTGTGCTGGAGCCTAGAGAGGCCTCATCTCCCACCCTCCCCTGTGCCCCAAAGCTCCTTCTGTTGCTGTGCTAGGCCGGCAGCCCGGCCTCCTCCATCATCCTAGACCCCAGGACAGCTGTCCTCTGGTCCAGACTCTGTCCTGTCTCCGGTACTCATTGTGGGTAGTAAGAAGAGAGGGCAGTTCTGGACCTAGGACCTGAAGGACAACCTGAGATTATCCAGGGACAGGTTCCCAAAGCTTCCAGAATGCCTGGAGAGCTTGTTTTAAGTAGGGAGACAGGCCCATTCAGACCTCCTGACTCAGAATATTCAGGCGACGGTGTAAGCTTCTGCCTTTTCAAGCAAGCACCCCAGGGTCTCCTCATGAAGCCAGAGGACTTGGGTTGAGGACCCATCCCCTGCTCCATGCTGAGCTGGTGGTCATCTCCCATCTCCCACCCCCACCACCCCCCTCCGGGGAGTCGCCACCAGACTTCCCAGGGCTGTGAGTCACAGGAGCTTCCCTCCTGCCAAGGCCTTCCCTCCCCCACCTTATAGCTGGAAAGCTAAGGCCAAACAAAGGGGGTGAGGAAGAGGAGCCGGCCTCCCCAGGGGTGTCCTCTCCACCTCTGGGAGCTCCACCTGGCAAAGCTCCCCACCTCTGTTCCCTGGAGAGCCTAGGGGAGTGTGGGGCGCTTTCCGTGACTGAATCTGTGACCTCCCATTCATTCATATGCATGGATCAAATTTTGGAAATGCAATTAATTACCTGTTGTTGTGTCTGCTTTAATTATTGTCGTGTTTTCTATGCACTTTACACAACTTAATAAACAGTTGGGGAAACAAGATCTTGGTGGGGGCCAGGGCTCAGGAGAAACTGGGCTCTGCCCCCAGCCCTGGGAAGCTCCACCCGGTCCTCCGTGATGGCATCCATTCATTCTTTTGTTCATTCACTCATTCACTCTCCAGTCAGTCATTGATTCATTCACACAGTCCCTCACTCATTCAGAAATTAATTTACTCATTCATTCATTCATTCATTCATCCATCCATTCATTCATTCATTCATTGTATCCAGTGAATACATTTGAGCATAGCCATGTGACAAGCTCCAGGAAAGGTGCCAGGAAAAAAAATAGTAAACAAAACAAGAAGGTTCCTGTCTTTGAGGAGCTGACAATCTGGTGGGAGAGATAGACGGCAAACACATGCAATGAATACAAATCAAGCTAGGATAGTCAGGGAGGACTTCTTGGAGGAGGCAGCTTTTAAACCCACTTCCTGATTTATTCATTGGCTTATTCACCCATCTGGGCAGAGCGGGCTCTGTTCCTAGAAAGGGCTAGAGATGGAAGGCTGAGTTCTGAGCCAATTCCTAGGGCAAGAGACAACCAGGAGCCAAGTAATTACAGGACAGTGGAAAACATGGCGGTGTAGGAATGAACCAAGTGAGGTGGGAGCACGTAAGCTGGAGAAATAGCCAGAAAAGATTTCCCTGGGGAGGAGTCCTGGGACGGGGGCGGGGGAGGTCTTCCAGGACCCATGAAAGGTGAGGAATCTGAGCCTCCAGAGGACAGGCCCTTCAGGGTGCTTGCGCCAGCTTCTTTGAATAGAGACCGACTCTCAGGTCCCTTGTTACAAGTGCTGGGCACGGTGGTGGTGGCAGAGAAGAGGAGAAGGAGGTCTGGAGAGTAAGGCTCCCCGGTTTCCAGCCCCCTGAACTGACTCTGATTCTCACTCGGAGTCCGAAGGGCTCGGTAAGGCGGGGCCTTTGCAAAAGAGCAGCCTTGTATCAGCCCCAGAGTAGGGCCCTCCAAGATAAGCCCTGCACTTGCAGAGGCCTAGGGACAGGAGGGAACTGGCTGTCCTTGGGGACGGGGAGAGGCCTGGCTCTTGGCAGAGGATGGGGCCCTAGGCCTGGAGGTGGGTGGGAAAACAGGAAACTGGATCGCAGGGGGCTGTGGGGACACTGAAAGCCAAATCCTGAAAGCAGTCGGGAGCCATGGATGGTCTGCGGGCTGGGGAAATACCCATCGGAGCTGAGTATGCCGTGTTTGTTTACAAAGACGTTTGCCCGCTGTGGGCAGGGAGTAGGGCAATAAGCAAGATACGGCTTCCCCTCCCCCCCCCCCCCCGCCCCGTGCAGAGCCATTGACGCCAAGGGGGCCGCTGGGGATGCCATGAGGGCGACCTGCCCAAGTGCCCAGGAGCCCAGAGGAGCAGGTTAGGTTCAGGAAAGAAAAATTAAAAGCCAGTGATACCTGGTATTTATCAAGTCCTTCCTCCATGCCAGGTTCTTCCCATTCGTTACCCATTAATAACGATGATGGCAGCAGCAGCAGGAATAACTAACACTTACTTTGTGCCAGTTCCTTTCCATTCCGGGTGCTTTTGCCCACGTTAATTCCTTTAATCTTTACAACAACCCCTGGAAGGTGGGCGTTATTGTCACGTTCCCCACTGGACGGACAAGGGCCTGGAGGCTCAGAACTGACTTCTCCAAGGAACCAGGGGCTGGGCCAGGATATGAGCTCAGAACCTCCTGGTTCCACGGTCCATGCTGGCTTTCATTCCGCGCCCCCTCCCGCCCCACCCATCCCCTGCACTATCAAAGGGATGGGCGGGCGGGGGGGGGGGGGCACAGGGTGCTGGTGATGAGCGGATGGCGGGGTCCTCTCCCCTCAGGCAGCCTCGGGCTGCCGCATTCTCCTTCTGCCGACTGAGGCTGGTGTTTTATGAACCCAGAACCGCAGCAAGATTCTCCTATTAATTTATTGGTATTGCTAATTAAACATCATATTCGCAAATGTAAATTTCCTAATGGCCTCCCTTCCATTTCCGAAGCTTCCTTAAAGAGCCTTCTTGTTATGGTTGTCAATTGAAACCAATTAAATCTCACCGGATGGGTGGGCTGTGGCTGGCTCAGGGGTCACTGAGGGGCCTGGGGCCTCTGGACAGGGTGTGGCTGGGGCCCTTCTTGACCCCAGAGGAGAACTGAGCAGGGAGTGTTGGGGACGAGGAGCCAGAAAGCTCTTGGGGGCCAGCTGCCTTTTCCCTGACATGCCTTCGCCAAAGACATCTTTCTTCTTACCCAGGTGTGCCTGCTGGCTTAGGCCTGTGGCTATTTGCAAGGCTGGGTGGGGAGCCAGGACTAGGATGAGGGGTGAGGGCCAGGGAGGGGAGACGGGAAAAGGATCCAAAGTGAGGATCCAAGAAGGAGTGAAGGACAGTGCCTGGAAG
The DNA here is from genome assembly GCF_016509475.1 of Prionailurus bengalensis. Lineage (NCBI taxonomy): Eukaryota > Metazoa > Chordata > Mammalia > Carnivora > Felidae > Prionailurus > Prionailurus bengalensis. Next base: position 7,870,150 of record NC_057345.1, read on the forward strand.
GGCCTCCAAGAGTTTCCAGTCAAACCCCTTGTTTGAAAAACGGAGAAACTGAGGCATGGAGGAGGAACTGACTTGCCCAACGCCCACAGAGCCAGAGGTGGAGGAGTTGGGATTTAACCAGAGGTCTGTCTCCGATCCCTTTGAGAATACCTGGTGAGCTATGTGCCTTTGCTCCAGAAAACTGTACACAGAGATTGCATAATTGCAGGGACCCTGCTCTATACCACGGGGACTGCTACCCCGGCTCATCATCGTATAGTGTTTGGAACAACAGTTCTTGGGCCAGAAACACTGCTTTTGAAACCCCATCAGCAAGCTCCCTGTCTCTCTGGATCTCAGTCTCCCTATCTGTAAAATGGGGCAACAGTCTTTCCCAACCAGGGCTGCTGGGAGGATCATTTGACAAGGCATGTGAGTGAGCGCTCAAGAAGATGAGCCTCATCATGTCAGAGCCCAGTGAGGCAGGGACGCCGGCTGGCCCTGGGCTGGAGTGCCGGGTGACCCCAGGGAAGCTGAGAGAGGGTGAGCCATGCAGGCCCGGCGCTTGGCCTCGCGTCCGGAATGATGATCACTCTTTTCTCGGCACTGGGATGTCACACGCATCATCTCTAATCCTCCCCCGCCAATGAGGTAGGTGCTGTCATTGCTGTCTTTACAGATGGGGAAACTGAGGCTTGGGAAGTCAGTGACTCATCTGGCCTGGGCTGAGTCTCTCTGGTGAGCTCTCTGTGCTGAGCAGCGGCATGAGATGCAAGAGCTAACAGTCGACCCGCTGTCAGTGCTGGAGACCTTGGGGGTGATCCCCGATACCAGCAGGGCTTCGGGTCCCATCGGAAATATATCGGAGAGGACTAATGGTCCCTGCAGGCTGGTGTAAGGTGCCCGAGTGCACGGCAGAAAAGAGAACTGAGTCAAGGGGCCAAGGTATTGGCAAGAACCCCCCTCCCGTGCCTTTTGTCCTCGGTACCTTAGGGTAAAGCTGGGGACGGGCGCTGCTGGGGGGTGGGGATAAGTGAGGGGCGCTGCCCAGATGCCAGGAAGCATCCACCTCGCTCCAGGCCTCCGTGGCCCACACGGCTTTTATGTGTCAGTATCTTCAGGGGACCAGTGGGTAATCTGAGTGTTTTGGTTGCTGCTTGGGAATCTCCATTAGGGAAAGTTTTAAAAATACACTCTATTGTTGTTTATTATTAATGGTAATGACACAGGGAGTGAGGCTGCCCGTCAGCTCCCTGTTGTCCCAGGCTTCTAATGTGCTGGGGTTGAGCAGCCAATACCAAGAACTCTGCGCAGAGTGTCAGCTGGCCTCAGGCACAGGACTGGGCCCCCGGGGTGTCCAGACATTAAAAAGAATTTTTTTTTTATTGTGGTAAAATACACGGAACATAAAATGTAACACCGTAAGCATTTTCAAGTGCACGATTCAGTGACATTAAGTCCATTCACAATGCCATATGACCATCCAGTTCCAGGACTTTTTCATCACCCCAAAAAGAAACCGCATACCCATTACACAGTCACTCCCCACTTTCCGTTCCCCAGGCAACCACTAATCTGCTTTCTGTCCCTATGGATCTCCCTTTTCTGGATTTGCCTACACTGGATCCATTAAATGCTAACTCCCCCTCCCCCTGCCCCTAGTCCCACATTCTACTGCTGCGTCTATGAATGTATCTAGTCTTTGGTACTTTGTATAAATGGAATTATGCACCATCTGGCCACTTGTGTCTGGCTCCTTTCACCGAGCATCGTGTTTTCAAGGTCCATCCGTGTTGTGGCATGTACCAAGTGCTTCATCCAGTGTATAGCAGAATAATATTCCATCGCATGGATATACCACATTTTGTCCATCCCTCCACCCACCCTCTCCCCCTCCCTCCCTCCCTCCCTGCGTTTCTCCCTCCATCCAACCATCCATCCATCCATCCATCCACTCACTCATCCACTCATCCATCCATCCACCCATCCATCCATCATCCAACCACTCACCCATCCACCCATCCATCCACTCATTCATCCATCTACCCATCCATCATCCATCCATCCATCCCTGCATTTCTCCCTCCTTCCATCCAACCATCCATCCATCCATCATCCATCCATCCATCCATCCATCCACCCACCCATCCACCCATCCATCCACTCATTCATCCATCTACCCATCCATCATCCATCCATCCATCCCTGCATTTCTCCCTCCCTCCATCCAACCATCCATCCATCCATCATCCATCCATCCATCCATCCACCCACCCATCCACCCATCCATCCACTCATTCATCCATCTACCCATCCATCATCCATCCATCCATCCCTGCATTTCTCCCTCCCTCCATCCAACCATCCATCCATCCATCATCCATCCATCCATCCATCCACCCACCCATCCACCCATCCATCCACTCATTCATCCATCCACCCATCTGTCATTCCATCCATCCATCCATCCATCCATCCATCCCTGCATTTCTCCATCCATCCATCCATCCATCCATTCTTGGACATTTGTGCTGTTGCTACCTTTCAACTACTGTGAGTAAGGCAGCTATGAGCTGTCCAGATGCTGAGCATACAGTCTCTGCATCCTGAGCAGAGAGATGTCTTGATTCTGGTGCACACATATCCTGAGAGCAGATAAAAGGATATCCACATATGCGGGATATGAGAGTGCCTAGGTGCTGGCCATGAGGGTGTGAGGCTGTCCAAACTTCAAATTCCCAGTTCAGGGGCCCGAAGGACCACCCTGTGCTCTCACTAAGTAGGTAGCCTGTCATAGGGCCCAGTCCTGAGCCCCAACGGAAACGATCTGCCGCTTGAAAAGGTACACGTTTGGGGCACTTGGCTGGCTCAGTGGTAGAGCATGGGACTCTTGATCTTGAGGTCCTGAGGTCGAGCCCCAAGTTGGGCATAGAGTTTACTTTTTTTTAAAAAAGGTGCAGCTTCCTTGAGGTGGAGGGAAGAGGGGCTGGGGAGAATCCCTCAGACACAGAAGCCTGTGGGAGGGTGGGAGCTGGATGAGATAAACTTCTGAGGGTCCTTCGTGGGCTGGCATACAGTCAGAACTCTCTCCCCCACGTGGCAGAACCTTGGTGCATAGACCATAGAACACAGAATGTCGGAGAGACAGGCCTCGCGACTCTCCAGCTCAAATGCCCCACCCAGAGCAGTTTAGACATGGGGCAACTGAGGCCAGGCGGAAAAAGTGACATCGTCATTAGTGTCACCAGTGCCTTCATACCTACCGTTGACTGGCCCTTGCCATGTGCCTGGCACCGCACTCAGCACGGGCTCCCGTAAGCCACACACTTAGTGAGGCGCGTCCTAATGTTATTCGCATTTTACAGGGGAAAACAGGAAGGCTCAGAGGAGCGAACCCATTCTTTCAATTATAGGGAAGAGGTGGAAATTCTCAGGTGTCCCAAAGGGACAAAACCCAGAGGTTTTTCTGGCTAATTGCACACCACTGTGGCCAGTGACTGAGGCGTCCCCACCCAGTGGGTTCAGCGCCCCTGTGGCCTCCTGCTGGCAGCTCCATCCCTCAGCCTATCCCTTTGGTGAGTCTATCCCACTGAGCCTCAGTGCGCGCATCTGTAAAGCGGGGAGTCTTGCCGATACCCACTGCAAGGAGTTGTTTAAGAGTTAAAGGAGTTGTTATATCCACATGGCTTGCTCAGAGCTTGGCACACGGTGAGTGCTCCAAAAATGTAGCCCAAACGAACATGGCCTCCCTCCGTGGCCTCCCTCCGTGGCCTCCCTCCGTGGCCTCCCCCTGGCCTCCCCACCGGGCCCTTTGTGGGAAGAGCTGGACCAGAGATCACTGGACGAGAGATCAGGGAGCCTGGTGCTGCCCCCGGGGATTCACAGCCGAGAAGAAGCGGCACTCAAGGTCTCCATGGCATAATCGGAGAGGACACAACCTTAATTCCACCTCCATCAGACCTCCACCAGAAGACACGACCCTTTCACCTCATCAATATTCAAGAGCTTAACAAAAAAAGCTATAACTAGGGAAGTCAGAAATAATGGAATGCAGTATTGATTATTTTATGGTGCGATTAGGGGTAATTACATCTCTCAAATTTTATTTTAATGTTACTTTCTACTACTTTTAGCCTTTTAAAATTATCCCAAACATCCCCATTTAATGGAACACACATGCCTTCAATTTCAATGTGAAATACTTTTTTTCTGCTAAAGTGTGACCTCAATATATTTGAAAACATAAATTACACCATGTATAAACCATAAAAAATGAATGATGAATTTAATTCTGGTGAAGCGTGAGGGATTGAGGAAGCAGGCGGGCGGAGGTGCTGTTTATCCAGTGTGGAGGGGACAGTCAGAGGCGGGAGGGGGCAGTGGGGGCCGGAGGGGCTGCCTGACCTTCAGGGGCACGGGAACGGGGCTCAGAGCTCTTGGGGCACAGGCCAGGCAGGGACTCGGAGGCTGCACCTGCCCCGGTGCCTGCCCCAACCTCCCTTGGTAACATTGCTGCCAATGTCTCTGCCCACCTTCTTTGCAGGGGGGTGGGGGGGTGGGGGACAGTTTCCAAAATACTTGCTGTTGCAGAGTCTGGCTTGAGCCTCCCAGCCTGCCTCTGTCCATAAGGGGTAGTGTGGTGTGGTGTTAATATGCTATTGCTCCATTTGATTGGCCCGTTAGACAGATGAGCAAACTAAGGCTAAAGGGACTCCCCCAAGGCGACTTGGCAGATAAATACGGCGGTGCTGGGGGCTGGCTGCAGAGCCAGCTCTGAGAACGCTGCAGCCCAAGTGCTTCGAGCTGTCAGAGAGAAGAGCCTGTTGTCACTGCCCGCGTCCCCACGGACATCCGGACAGTGAGCGGAGCGGCTGAGGACAGAGGCTTTGGGGCCAGAGTGCCCCGGGTTCAAATCCTGACTTCTTACAATGCTATGAGGGACTCTACCCCCTGAGAAGCCCCTAGCATGTCACTCCTGTTCTTGCCTAGTCCAGAGTCTATGCTGGGAAGGGTCAGGTGGGGGATGGGAGGCTTTGGGCCCAGGGACTCGGGCAGGAATTTCTCCTGAGCCCTCAGGGCAGGGCCTCCGGCACCTTCACCTTCGGGGCTTTCCTGGCTCTGGCACTCTCCTTCACCTTTCCTCCAGGTGACCGGCAGCTCATCATTTGGGGACCCTCCCTGCCCCTGCTCTATTGTGAGCCCCGGGTGGGGGGCGGGGGCAGGGGCCAGCTCTCCTTGTTCATTGATGGACCTCCAGCCCACAGCAGTTGTAGGAACTTGGGAATATTGTCTGAATGAAATGTTCTTGGCAGCTGGGGACCACATTGCCAATTTCAATGGTTAACCCCGGACCTTCCCCAGCTCATCAGAACATCTGCCGCAGGGCGCGGGGCCCTGTTCCCAGAAGTTCTCTGGCCCTGGTTTCCTGGACAGCCTCCCTCCTGCATTCCACCTCAACGTCTTCATCCCGGAGGGTCCTGCTCGATGTTCTCGGGTCTCTGCTCGATGCCACTCACTCCCACGGTCACTCCCACGGTGACCCCGTCCCGCTGACACCTTTCAACCAGCATCTAGGCCAGCGCTGTCCGACAGAAATATCCTGCAAGCCTCGTAGACAACTGAGCGTTTCTTTGGTAGCCACATTTTTTTAATTAAAAAAAAAAAAAAGTGAAATGAACCTAAATACTCTATTTTATCTAACGGAACATATCCAGAATATTCTCGTTTCAACTTATCAATATAAAAGAATCATTAACGAGCTGTTTCACTTCCCCCCCCCCGCCCCATCCTAAGCCTTTGAAATCTGGTGCGCATTTTTACAGCGAGAGCACATCTCAGTCAGACTGGCTGCATTTCAAGTGCTCGCTGGGCGCATGTGGTTCACAGCTGCTGTGCTGGCAGCGAAGGTCTCCGCTCGGTTTCCAGTGCCTGTGTCCAGCCCAGATCTCTCTCCTCAGCTGGGGACATGAGTATTTCCTCCTACTCAGCGTCTCCATTTAGAGATCTAATAGGCATCTCAAACGCCCAACATCCAAAGCTGAGCTCGCGATCCGCCTCCCGCCCCCCCCCCCCCCCAACAAGCTTCCTGACCCTGTTAAAGCTCCAGCTTTCCCAATGCTTGGATCAAAACCCCCGAAGTCACCCTTGACTCCTCTGTTTCCCCACCCATCCAGTCTATCAGCAAATCCTGTCTATCTTCAAAATACGTCCAGAATCTGACCACTGCTCTCTTCCTCCAAGGCGCCCAAGCCAACAGCTCCTCTCACCCGGGTTAACCGCAGTCGCCACCCCTCTCGTCTTCCCAGGACAACTCTCGCTCTGGCCCCTACACTCCATGCTCCTCCCAGATCCCAGGGTGATCCAGTTAAAGCAGAAATTGACTCCTGTCATACTTCTGTTCACAATCCTTTAATGCCTCCCAGCTCCCTCAGGGTGAAAGTTCAAGTCCATATTTTTAAAAATATTTACTTATTTATTTTGAGAGAGAGAGAGAGAGAGAGCATGAGCGGGAGAGGGGCAGAGAGAGAGAACGAAGGAGAATCCTAAGCAGGCTCCACCCTGCCAGCACGGAGCCCAATACGGGGCTCAATCTCACAAACCGTGAGATCATGACCTGAGCTGAAATCAAGCGTCAGAGGCTTAAAAAAAAAAAAAAAAAAAAAGGGTCAGAGGCTTAACCGACTAAGCCACCCAGGTGGCTCAAGTTCATATTTTAGACCTCAAAACACACGAACATGTTCCTGCCTCAGGACCTTTGTACTGTCTGTTACCTGAGCCCAGGTGGCCCTTATAGACATCTACAAGGCCAGTGCCCTAATCTCCTTTGAGTTTTGACTGAAATATCACCTTTTCGTTGAAGTCTTTCCTGCCCTTTCTATTTTAAATTGCTGTTTCTCTCCCTATCCCCCTACCCTTCCTTTATTTCTCAAAGATTATATAACTTACCTATTTATTTCATTGATTGGCTGCCTCTCTCACCAGAATGTCAGCTCCATGGGGCCAGGAATTTTTGTTCTTGTTGTCTGTTTTGTTCACGGTACTACCCCAGTGTCCACATGCATGGTGCCTGGCCTGTGTTAGGCACTCACAAATCGCTGATGGATAAATGCATAAATATTTGCCACCAAATGGATCGCAGTTGGAACCACGACCGTTAACTGAATTCTGTTTATTTGATTTTTTTTTAATGTTTATTTATTTTTGAGAGAGAGAGTGAGACAGAGCGTGAGTGGGGGGAAGGGCAGAGAGAGAGGGAGACACAGAATCTGAAACAGGCTCCAGGCTCCGAGCCGTCAGCACAGAGCCCGACGCGGGGCTCGAACTCACAAACCGTGAGATCGTGACCTGAGCCGAAGTCGGTCGCTCAACTGACTGAGCCACCCAGGCGCCCACTCCATTTATTTTTTAATATGAAAATATTAGGAGAAAATATTGTCACAACCTTGGGGTAGGAAAAACAAGACACAAAATCCAGGAGCCAAAAAGGAGGAAGGTTGTGCTCTTTTTACAACATCAAATTTAACATTTCTATGTGAATAAAGAGCAGGCTACAAGAAAAATATCCCACATCTAGAATATATAAAAATAGTCCATTAGAAAAATGGACAAAGGATATAAACAGATATTTTTCAGAAGGACAGAATGAAAATGGCCAATAATCATAATTTTTAAAGTTCACACTCAGTAATCAGGCAAATGAAGATTAAAACGATGGAACATTCTTTTTGATGGACAAAGCGGCAAAAATTAAAGATATTGATAATGTCAAGTGTTGGTAAACATACAATTAAATGGGCACTTTCATACATCGGTGCTGAAGGCACATGTGAGTTAAATTTTTAGGAAGCAATTTGTTAATATCTATTGAAATTAAACAAAAATTGACTTAGCAATTCCACCTCGAGGGCTTTATTTTTTTTTTTTAAGTTTATGTATTTATTTTGAGAGAGAGTCAGAGATGAGAGTGAAGAGGGGAGGGGCAGAGAGGGAGAGAGAGAGAGAGAGAGAGAGAGAATCCCAAGCAGGTTCCGCACTGTCAGCATGGAGCCTGATGTAGGGCTCAAGCCCACAGACTGTGAGATCATGACCTGAGCTGAAACCAAGCATCGGTTGCTTAAGCAACCAACCGAGTCACTCAGGCGCCCGCCCCCACCCCCCGCCCCCACCGCCACTTCTGGATCTTTAAAAAAAATTCACTTGCATGCATAAAGATGTGTGTAAGGTAGTTTACCTGTTTTGTAGTAGAAAACATTTTTGAAAACCATCCATCAGAGATCAGATAAATACTTATAGCCCAGCCACACTAGGAAACCTTGACCTCAAAATAGTGAGGTCTGTCTATAAAGATCGCGGAAAGATCCCCAAAGCACAAGGCCAAGTGCAAAGACACAAGTCAGAACAATATATGTATTGCGATGCCATTTGTTTAAAAGATATTTAAGACGTTCGAAAAACGGACAAAAGGTTTGAACAGACGTTTCTTCAGAGAAGATATGCAAACATCCAGAAAGTATGTGAAAAAATGCTCAACATCAGTGCCATTAGAGAAATGCAAACCCAAACCACAATGAGATACTTCACACGCACTAAGAAAGCTAAAATCAAAAAGGCAGATAATCGCAAATGTTGGTGACGATGTGGAGAAATTGGAGCCCTCACAGGCGGCTGATGGGACTGCAACAGAGTTGCAGCCACCCTGGAAAACAGGCGGGCAGCTTCCTCAAAAAGTTAAACATGGACTTACTCTGCGACCCAGAAATTCGACTTTAGGTAGACACCGGAGAGAAATGAAAACACACGTCCACACAAAAATGGGTGCATAAATGCTGGTAACAGCATGATTCACTACAGTCCCCAAAAGAGAAACGCCCCAAATGTCCACCCGCTGGTGAATGCACGAGCGTAATGTGATACATCCCTACGTACAAAGGGATATTCCTGGGCGATAGGAAGGAATAAAGCACTGATCCATGCTACAACAGGGATAGGCCTTGAAAACATTATGCTTAAGTGGAAAAGCCAAACATAAGAGACCATGTGTTATGTGGTTCCATCTATATGGAGTATCCAGAACAGGCAACTCCGTAGAGACCAGGAGATTGGTGGTTGCCTAGGGCTGGGGAAATTGAAGGGAATGGAGGGCCCACACTAGTGGGCACAGGGATTCTTTTTTCTTCAATGTTTTTATTTTTATTTATTTATTTATTTATTTATTTTTGAGAGAGAGAGAGAGAGAGCATGAAGGGGGGAGGGACAGAGAGAGAGGGAGACACAGAATCGGAAGCAGGCTCCAGGCTCTGAGCGGTCAGCACAGAACCCAACGCCCCGCCCCGGGGGGAGGGGGGGTTGAACCCACGAACCATGAGATCACTACCTGAGCGGAGGTCAGGCGCTTAATCCGACTGAGCCACTCAGGCACCCCAAGGATTCTTATAGGGTGATGAAAATGTTCCAGAATGGGTGTGGTGATGGTTGCACAACTCTGAATACGCGAAAAAACATTGAACTGGACCCTTTAAATGGGTGAATTGTGTACTATGCGAATTATCAAAAAGCTAATGAAGATGCTTGAACTTGAGGCTTTCTCACTGGTTAATCACAGTCCTGGGTGTGGAATCCCAACCACAATCCACAATCCAAGTTCCTCCCCACCCCCCCACCGCCCCCCATCAGCCTCCTTCAAAGTCAGGAACAACCCAAGATGGACAAATACCAACATTTGATTTTAGTTTTAAAGGTTTTATTTTTAAGTAATCTCTACACCAAACAAAGGTGGGGCGGGAACCCACACCCCCGAGGTCAAGGGCCACACATTCCACCGACTGAGCCAGGCGCCCCCCCCCCCCCCAAACACCAACATTTTAAATAAAACAGGATCGTATTCCTCATGTCCCTTTGCGGCAGGGCCCCTCTATGGCTCCGCTTGGCAGTTACTGACCTCGCGTTTAAAATGTTATTTTGTTCACCACGGGATTTTTTGCACCAAAGTCGCTCTTTAAAGAGATTGCATTAAAGCATTATTTATCTTGATTTCTGAGGGTTTGGGGGGAGGTCGCGCCTCGAGTTTTGCCGCTGAGGGCCCCATCCGCCCCACCCTGGCCCCCCTTGGCCTTGGCTTTGTCCCCAAAGGAGCCACCTGGGACTCCCAGGCTCCCAGCGGCGAAAGGGGCTGCAAAGGGGAGCTGCCGGGGGGGGGGGGGGGGGGGGGGGGGGGGGGGCGCGGGGTGACAGGAGACTGACGGGTCCTCCTCAAGACCCGGATAGGGAGAGACAGACACTCAGAGCGCGAAGGGGAAAGGGACCAGGACAGGGGCCTGGAGAGAGAGCCTGGAAAGTCAGAGGCGAGCGCCCAGAGGGGGAAGGGAGCCGGGCGACCCACGGCGGGGCGCCCCTCCCCGCGTCGCCCGTCGCCACCCCCGGCGCGGGAGGCCCCGGAACGACCGGCGGAGGCGCCCGGGGGAGGGGGCGCTCCCGGCCGCCCGCCGCCTGATGCGTATCGATCGGCGCCCGGGGTCGGCGCGGGGGCACCAGCTGCCGGCGGGCGGGGCGACCGCACATTAGCGCGGCCGGGGACCACTCCCCGGAACCCGGGCCGCGCAGCCCATTAGACGCCCCCCGGCCGGCCGTGCGACCACCGCGCGGGCGGGGGGAGGGGGGGAGCTGGCTCCGCCGAGGCGGCCCCTGGGGCGGGGGGGGGGGGGGGGGGGTGGGGTCCGAGAGGGCAGGCAGGCACCTGACCCCACGGGCCGGGCTGCAGGCCCCGGGCCACCCCCAGTCCGCCCCGACGCCCGCTCCAAACAGCTGGTTTCCCCCTCGGTTGCCTGAACAGCTGGGCCTTTGCACGTGCTGTGCCCTCTGCAGGGACACCCGCTCTTCCACCGCTCCTCCTCGCTCCTCGCCAAGCCTCACGTCGCTCATTCTTTGGCTCTCGGCTTGGAAGCAGCTTCCGTGGGAGGTCTTTCCGACCACCTCCCCCTCCCAGACCGGCTTGGGTACCTTTACGCTTCTCACCGACCCTCCCCCTCCCAGCAGCCCTCAGGAAAGCTGCCTCCCGGTCTCATCATCGGGATCGTGGATGGAGCTCCCCAAGTGGTCTGTGAGCCCTTTGGGGGCTATGCCTTGCCTCTCGTCTTCCCCGGGGACCCTGGCACAGCTGTCCTGAAGGAATAAACACAAAAGCTAGTCGGGAAGCAAAACCTGCAGAACCCACAGGGAACTTTTGCCTTGGATCTCTTGACCTCTCTTCTTACCCTTGAATGTGGAGGACAGTGTTGGGCGGAATTAGGGTAGATAGTTCTAGCTCTGCCACCTAATAGCTGTGTGACCTTGGGCGAGTTACTTCACCTCTCTGGGCCTGTCTTTCCCCATTTGCAGCTTCATCCAGGTCAGTATCCTAATTCCTGCCCGCACCCGCCCCCCTGCAGGAGATCCCCCCCAGGGACTGGTACCCAGGCTGCAGAGAGGGCTAGAAACCCCATAAGGTTTCTCTTGAACCGGGCAGGAGATCTCCAGTGGAGGTGTGCAGGGGAGGGGGGTGGCGGGGATCAGGCGCGTCACATGCTGCTGCTGGTGGGGGAACCTTCTGGCCACAGGGACTCTCCCTGTCTTCAGGCTCTTTCTCATCAGCCTCGTTTCTCCCGCACATCACTTCGCCCTCAAGCCCCCTTGCCCACCAGCTACCACCCCGTTCTGTGCACCTTGTCCAGGAAGATTCCCGAGAGCCCCCCACCCCTTGCCGAGCTCCCTATTCTCCAGTTCCTCCCCTGCCATCCTCTCTTGAACCTGCTCCACGCAGCTGCTCTAGTCCGAGGCACCAATGACCCCACGTAGCTAAGCCCAATGGAACCAGTTCTCAGCTCTCGGTTTTTCTGCAGCCAGGTGGTCACTCTGTCCTCCTCGGAACCCTCTTCTTACTTGGCTTGCTCTCTCCCTTGTCCCAGCTGTTCCCTCCAGTCTCCTCTGCGGTATCAGAGGCTCGGTCTTCTGCCCTTTTTCCAGGTACCCCCTCCCTCCCGCCCCCCCCCCCCATGACCCCGCCCCACGCCATGGCCCTTTAAACACCAATATATGCTGACATTTCTCAAATCCGCATGTCTAGCTCAAACCTCTCCCTGGAGCTCCGGGCTTGCCTCTACACCGGTCTACACGACATCATCACTTGGAAAATAGGTAGTGCTGCCTCTAGCCCGTCAGCCCCTTGCAGTTAGGAGAAAGTGTTTTCCTTAAGTTAACAAAACAAGACAAAACAACTTAAAAAAAAAAAAAAAAAAAAACCACCCCATCCTACATACTATTCTGTCCAACCACAGGCAGGCTGGCCAGGAGAAAGGAGAATGAGATGCCAGCTCCAGGCTGTGCTAGGCAACCCCAGGCTGGCCCTCCTATAAAGGAGGGGGATGGGAGGAGAGGGGAGAGAGGCTGGAGGGGAAGGGGTGGAAGGAACTGGCTCTGGGGTTTAATCGGTAGCATCCAGCTTAAATTCATATGAATGGCAGTTCCATAAATCAGACTTCTTGTTAAATCTGTAGCCAGAGCATATGTATCCCGTTAGGAGGCAGTGAAGCTTCTGGAGCGTGGCTGTGCCCCCTCACTCACCCCCTCAGCTCGGCCCAGATCTGCCCGGGAGGAGCCTTCCTGGGAGTGGCAGTCCTGGCGGGGCACACACTCATATCCACACTCTTGCTCACTTATACCCAAGCGCTAAGGCGACAGCCACGCTCTGAACGCTCCCACCGCCGCCACCCCGCGAGGTGCCTGTTGTAGGTTTAGAGTTGGGTAGGGGGTATGGTGGAAATCAGGCATCTGAGAGAGCCTAGGAAACAAGAGGTGTAGCCGGCGGGGGGGGGGGGGGGGGGAATGGGGTGCCCCGAGTGTGTTTGCAACAGGACACCAAGACACAGTCCTTCACATGCGTGCCGGATCCAGAAGTTAGACAAGTCTACTGTCAAAACGAAACACCCTTGGGTATGCTGCCCTGGTACAGTGTACAGCCTGTGCAACCTTACATAGCAACCCTACTAATAAGTTCTTATATTATTCAGGGTAGGACCAATTATGCTGTGATAACAAATAACGTCAAAATCGCAGTGTCTTAGTACCACAAACATTGATTTCTGATGAAACGTGTCCGGGACGGGTGGGCAGAGGATTTTCTGCCATGAGTCCCTCAGGGGCCCAGGCTGGTAGAGTCTCACGGCACGCTCAGCAAGGGCCCGGCAGAGCTGGAGGGATTAAAACTCCAGCCCAGGGGGCGCCTGGGTGGCGCAGTCGGTTGAGCGTCCGACTTCAGCCAGGTCACGATCTTGCGGTCCATGAGTTCGAGCCCCGAGTCAGGCTCTGGGCTGATGGCTCAGAGCCTGGAGCCTGTTTCCGATTCTGTGTCTCCCTCTCTCTCTGCCCCTCCCCCGTTCATGCTCTGTCTCTCTCTGTCCCAAAAATAAATAAACGTTGAAAAAAAAATAAAAAAAAAAAACAAAAAACTCCAGCCCAGGAGTTACACATGTCACTCCCACCCACAGCTCTTTGACCAGAGCTCGTCTGTGGTCACACGTAACTTCAAGGTGGGAGGATGTACCGTCCTCCTGTATGCCCAGCAGAGGGGATCAGGCTATCAGGCTGGCAGCGATGTTTGCCTTAGCACCCCAGCCTCAACCGGTTCAAACCAAATTCTTCCCGTGGTTTTCTCACTGTGTGTCGCCCCCACTCCAGGGCTCAAGCTCCAGACCGTGGGGGCGTCCTTGATTCCCTACTAGCCCATAGCCAAGCGACTTGTAAATCCTGTCAACTCCATTTTCAAAATGTATCTGGGAGGAAACCACTTCCTTCCACCCCACGTTACCAGCCTGGTCTGAACCACCATCATCTCCAGCCTCAACTGTGGCACGACTGACACTTTTGCCCCTACGCTGGTTCTCCACCCACTGGCCAGAGGGATCCTGTTAAATCAGATCCTATTAGGCTAGGATCACATCATTGCTTTGCTCCAAAACCCTCCATGGCTCCCACCTCCCTGGGAGAAGAGCCCAAGTCTTTACAGTGGCCCCCAGACCCCTGAGATCTGCCCCTCTGTGATCTGTCTGACCTCACCTCCTCCCACGTTCCACCTCTTAACTCTGCTCCACCCTCACTGGCCTCTTTGCTGCCGGTTCCACAGTCACCTCGCTGTTGCCTCAGGGCCTTTGCACCTGCAGATCCCCCTGTCTGGAGTGCTCGCCCCTCAGATCACAGGAGAGCTCCCTCCCTCACCTCTTTTAAGACTTTGTTCTAATGTCTCTTTCTCATTGAGTCCTTCCCTGACCCACCCCTTCCCTGACCCCGCCATTCCCTGACCCCCACCCCTGCCCCAATGCTTTAAATTGAACACCCACCTCTGCACCTCTGCTTTTCCTCTCCATCACTTTTTTTTTTTTTGGCCAGGAGACAAATAATCTCCAATAATCTAAAGATTTCACTTATTGTGTTTACCATCTATCTCCCCGAGTAGTATGTAGGGCACAGGTTTTCATCCCTGTGGTTCACCGTTGGACACCCGTCTACTGTAATAGTGCCTGGCACATACTAGGTGCTCAGTAAATATAGTCGAATGAATGAACGAACCCAAAGCATGGCATAGTGGCTAGGAGCCCAGGCTTTGGAACAGAGCTGTCAGCACAGAGCCCGACGCGGGGCTCTAACTCACAGACTGTGAGATCATGACCTGAGCCGAAGTCGGACGCCCAACCGACTGAGCCACCCAGGTGCCCCTATTTCTTTTTTTTTTTTTTAATGTTTTTATTTCTTTTTGACACAGAGAGAGACAGAGCATGAGCAGGGGAGGGGCAGAGAGAGAGAGAGAGAGAGAGAGACAGAATCCACAGCAGGCCCCAGGTTCTGAGCCGTCAGCACAGAGCCCGACGCGGGGCTCGAACCCACGAACCGTGAGATCATGACCTGAGCTGAAGTTGGATGCTCAGCGGACTGAGCCACCCAGGCGCCCCCCAAATGCTATATTTCCACTTCTCTCCGCCTAAGTAAAGGAATAGAGATTGCTCTGGTTATGGGCAAAGATTTACATCGAGTAGCATCCATCACAGTGTTCTTTTAAATAGTAAAAAGTCGGAAACAATCTGAATTTCTAAGAAGATGGGATTTGTTAAATAAAATATGGTACAGCCTTCGAAGGAATACCAGGCAGCCACTTAAACTCGGGTTCTCAAAGAATATTTAATGGCACGGGAAAATGTCCACGGCGTAATGTGGAGTGAAAAAGTAGTAGATAATTCTTAAGTTGAGTAGTGGCTATCTGGAGGGCTGTTTTTATTATGGTTCTTTAATTTGTATGATTTAAGAAATTCATAAAAATGCAGGAAAAAAGCAGGACGCAGAACTATATGATCCAATTTTTTCCTTTTTTTTTTAAAGATTTTATTTATTTAACTAGTCCCCACACCCAACGTGGGGCTTAAGCTCGTAACCCCGAGACCCAAGAGTCGCATACTCCAGGGGCGTCCAGGTGGCTCAATTGGATAAGCATCCGACTTCAGCTCAGGTCACGATCTCACGGTTTATGAGTTCGAGCCCTGCGTCGGGCTCTGTGCTGACGGCTCAGAGCCTGGATCCTGCTTCTCCTTCTGTGTATCCCTCTCTCTCTCTGCCCCTCTCATACTCTCTCTCTCTCTCTCTCTCAAAAATAAATGAACATTAAAAAAACGTATAAAAAAAGAGTCACATGCTCCACCAGCTGGGCCAGCCAGGCACCCCTATGTGATCCCAATTTAGATTTACATGTTTTTATGCACTTCCCCACAGGCCTACACGTTCACAGGAAAAAAAAGACTGGAAAGAAATAGACCAAAATGTTAACAGTGGTTCCTACTGGGTGATGAGATATTAAGAGATCTAAGCAATCTTTTGAGTCCTTATTATATTTTCCAGATTTCTTACAATGAACATGGAAACAGTAAATGCTTTGGTAATCAGGGAAAAGGGAATTTTAAAGATTGAAGTCAGAGTTTTCCAAACGCTGGTTCGACAGGTGATCATTGAAACAAAGGTTGTGGGGTCAGGGAAGTGTGACCATGGTAGAGTAGAGGGAACACGAGCTGTCTCACCTACGCGGGCCTTCTCAGGGCCTTTACTGTAACACCCATGATGGCTGTCAGGAAGAGGGAGCTCCTTGCCCCACAAGGGATTCATGGAAATTCCCTGGATATGAAATGATGCTGGGAGTGCTTGAGTGCCACTCTTGCCCGCCACGGAGCCCCTGAGGGCCGTGCTGGTCTCTCCAGGCTTCCCTGGACAGGACCTGGAACCTGCAGTCGGCCACTTTGGGTCCCCCCTCCAAGCCTTTGTCCATCTGGGATGCCTTTCCTCTGCACTCACCCCAACACAACCTGTCTCTGGGCCACTTTCCCCCTGGAAGCCGGAGGCTACCCAACTCCTTGAGCTCCAGTGGCACCGATGGAGTGGCCAGATTGGGTTGGGGGTTATCAATGTCCCCCGCGATTCCATGACTGTATTCGGATGAGGGAAGGGATCTGTCCTCCCAGCTGACCTGCAAGGTCCCTGGAGGTGAGGCTGCCTGTGAGGGCTTCCCTGGGTCTCACGGGGCGCCCAGCACAGCCTGAGTGTGTGCAAATGTCCCATCAGGAAGCCCACCCCGGCCCCTCTCTGCTGCCCTCGGCCCCCAGAGGCTGCCTCCTTTCTCTCACCCAAGTCAAGACACCCACCTTACTCAAACTCTCACAGCGTCCGTCTCCCAATTCCTTCTTCCCTCCTTTCTGAAGACCCCCTACCCATCCCCCCCTCTGCCATCGCTAGAAAGAGCTGCTTTCCCACACGCCCACCTGTGCCAGGCTCAGGGGCATGGAGACCGCTGTGACCAATGGAGAGGCGTCCAGACTGCTTTTCTGGAGCATCAGGAATCCAGGTAGCTTCCTGGGGGTTGCTGCCTGCTGATTCACCCAGAGTCTGAATCATTTCTCTCTCCTAGATTTTGGCTTGCCTGTCTCTCCGATAGACACAAGGGCGGGAGGGGGCGGGGAGGAATCCCCTTTCTAAGCACTGAAGAGCTTTTTGTCCGGGTGCACACACGGGGGACTGCTTTGGAGCGTTTTGGTCACTCCCGCCGTGTTTCCTTGGGGCACGCGGATCCAGGCATTCCTGTGATAAGGCACACCGTGCCAAGGGCTCATTTTTGTGGACGTGAAGCCTGGAGTGCCCGGCTCTGTCCCTGTGTGTGTGTGCGCACGTGTGTGTGTCTGTGAATAGATGTGCGTGGAGACCGAGTACCTGGGAATAAGCAGCATGTGAATATTGGTGGGGTCTAGTGTCTATGCGAACCCTAGACTGTAAAGCACCCGTGCCAACGAGTGTAAATGCCGGGAAACGTGTGTCTTTGAAGGGCACGTGTAGCCATGGCTCTCGAATGGTTCCAAGTTTCCTCTTTTCCGGTGGCCCCTGGTGAGCTCCGTGGGTCTCTGGGCCTGCGTCATGTGGCGGGGGCCCCAGGGCCCTCTCTATCCACCCCCCCCACAACAAGGCTGAGCAGCTGGGGAACACCTTACCCCCCTGCCCAGAGAGACCTAGCTTTGACTCACAGCCACAAACAAATGGAGTGAGGACCCCTGGCGCCCCACTCCCTCCCCTCGTGGCCACTGTTCCTGCAAAATCAATCATCCTGCCACTTCGTTTGCGGGAAGTGGGGGCGGGCAGGAGGGCTCTCAGGGCGCCTGCTCCCTCGAGGTGGGGGGGGGGGGTGGCAGCCCAGTGGGGGGTGGAGGTGGAGGACAGGGCTTGCGGCAACTCCCAGCCGACCCCCGTCCCAAGTTCTAGGCCACCTCCCTGCGGGCCAGGCCCTGAGCTGAGTGGGTGGAGTGGGTGGGGGTCACGCAGGGGAGGGGGGGGCACTGCCGAGTGTGTGGCTGACATGGCTGGACACAGAACAGCCCCCGCAGAGGCTGGAGCTGGGGAGTGGGGGGTTGCAGGCGAGTGTAACTGGCTTCGCAGTGTTAGGTGCCTCCTGAGTGGGAAGTCGGACCTGATTCACTCCTCCATGTGTTCTGGAGCCTTCCCCGAGCCCTGATGGGCTGATGGGCGGGGCAGGCGACGGAGGAGCCTCCTCAGGCCTCCAGGAGCTGAGTGTTAGGATACAGGAGTCTCGGGTGTGGGTGTGGGTGGGCCGGGATGGTGAGGAAGAGCCCCGGGCACCTGCTGCGTGGGCTGGCCGCTGCTGTCTGGATTCTACCACGAGACGGCCATCCCCCCACCCCAGGGAGGATGACCTCCCCTGCCCCTCTTCTGTCACAGGGAAATGCCCCAGGTTGGGGCACCGAGGAAGAGCCGTCAGCTCCATGACACCTTCCGCTTTGCACCGTTACTGCTAATAAAGGCAACAGGGCTCATGGTGAACGCACCCTGCGAGGGTAGGCCGGGGAGTGGGCATTATTATTTTCGCCCCCATTCTGCAGAGGAGGAAACTGAGGCTCCGAGAAGTCCACGTGTCTGAACGAATGGGTAAATGGCAACGGGTCAGGGCCGGTGGGCGGGGCTCGAGGCCCAGAGAGGAAGGGCTAAGTGTGCAGTGTGTGGTGGGAGGTGGGGAGGGCTGAAGTCGGAGGGAGGGAGGACAGCCTCCCCGGGGGGATGTGGTCACGTGGGAGGAGCACTAGACCAGGAGTCCTGCAGCCTGCGTCGGGTAGAACCCTGGCTCCTGCACTGGCTCGCCTTGCGAGCTGTCGTCTCCTCCCCAGGACTCTACTTCTCCTTCTGTAAAATGGACTTAATGAGCCCTGCCCTGCCCCGCCTTACCCTGTGGGATGTTGTAGGGAGCAAACCAGCGCTACCGGATGGGACAGCTTTGGAAACTTCGGGGAGTTGCCAGCGTGCAGGCGTCATCAGCCCACGTCTGCCTTCCAACATCTCTGTGTTGGCAGAGGGAGGCACCCCAGCTGGACCCCGGGTTCTAGAGCCTGGAACTTGGCCGGCTTGGAGTTCCAGAGCCCTTACCTGGCCCACCAGCCTCTTCTCTAGGCCTCGCGCTGAGGGCCCCTGGGGGCTGAGGTGGGAACAGAGTAGGGCAGCCCAGGATCCACCGAGAGCCGCCTCCACCCTCCTCAGGCCAGGCTGCCAATGCGAATATTAGCTGGTGTGAACTAATTTCATGGTACTGATAAAGGCTGGGCTGCCTGGGGCCCCTGAGCCCCACCCAACACCCCCCTCCGCCCTCCCAGATAACATCGAGGCTGAGCTGTCCCGGCTCCCCATTCTCGGGTGATGAAATCCTGGCTGAGTTGGGCTGGCCAGCGCTACAGTTACCAAATCGCTGTAATTGAGATTAATTTGGGTGCCTGATTGGGTCAGCCCTCACAGGCACCCATTAATTAGTGGGGGGAGCTCAAAACCCCAACAGCTGGGCCCTGCACCCAGCAGGGGCTGGAGCCACTCACTGGATAGGGGCTGCTGGGAGATGCCCGGATGGGTGGGCGGCGGGGGTGGGGGGTACGCGGCGGGGGTGGGGGGCACGCTGGGCAGATCTTCTGTACCCCATGCCCCTCCTTCAGCCCACTCCTTCCTGAGCTCTTCCTTCCCTGCCCCTTGGACTCAGGCCCTAAGGCAGCTCTGGGTCTCCAAGGGTTAAAGGGCTCATTACAGGGGTGGGGAGAGGTGTGTGTAGGGGGGGTGCTCAGAGGCTTCTTGGACATCAAACAGCTCTTGCAAAACTTCTAGATGAGTTAAGTGCAAATGAATTTGAAACAGACAATGAAGTTCCCTTTAGAGACACCTGGGCAGAAAAATGAAGGGAAAAGTGCCCCAGGGAGAGCTCATTTGGGGATTTTTTTTTCCCCCTGAACCCAAAACATCCAGGGGAAAAACAAACCCACCCGTCTACCCTGGGTGCCAGAGGCAGGCTGGCGCGCCCTGACTCCGTGCCGGACTGGCAGTGAGCTGGGCACACAGGTGAGGCCCGAGCGCACGCGTGTGAGTGGAGAGCTCCAGCAAGATGCGTGAACGGAGCCGGAAGTCCTGGGCACACACGTGTGGGGAGGAGGGGGAAGGAGGGCAGAGGGAGGGGACAGCAGCCCAGGAATGGAGCAGAGCCCAGCTTGCCGGTGGAGGATGAGGGCATTCGAGTGTGGGCGCCTGGACGGAGGCCAGATGGAGGTGGGGAGGGCAAGGGTCCCTCTGTGGCAAGAGGCAGAGCCCAGGGTCCCCCCAGGGTGGCAGCGGGCAGGGCTCCCCCAGTGAATGCTTCTGGCCTGAGCGAGGTCCTCCCGATTGCCAAGCAGCTGCCCCACCCGCCCTGTCCCACTCACCTGACTTGATCCAGTTAATTGTTGGGGTGTTTTATTTTTTCCCTGTGACTCTCACAGACGGACAAAAGCAGGTTCTGAGTCACCAGGAACCGGCCCCCACTTCCACCCACCCGGGGGCCCTGTCCTCTCCCCCACCCTACCTGAGGACCCGACGACCCTGTGGCAGCTGCGGCCTGGCCCGGGGTGACTGCAGGGAGCCCCAGACCCCCGCTGGGTCTTCTAGGTGTCCCCACCACTGCCCAGGGCCCTGGGGCGCGGGGCGTGTGACCTCTCCGGGGGGGCCTAATGGAGCAGCCTCCTCACTGTGGCGCATTTGCAATTCATGGCTCCAGCCCAGATTGCATTAGGGCCCGGCTGTCACTCGTGATGAATGTCGCTTGTTTTCCAGAAAAAAACGGACCCTGGATGCAGAGTGACAGAGCCGAGGGAGGCACCCGGCCCTTCCCTGGCCTGATCACCAGGGCATGGCCGGAGTCCACGTCCACTGACATCGTCGGCGGCCTGTCAGTGGCCTTGGAACTTGACTCCTCCTTGGGTCTCTCAGGGGCTCCGCACAGGCTCGCCTGTTCAGCAAGCCCTTCCTGTTCCCTGCCCCACAGGGTTCTCCTGATAGCCTTGCTAGAGACACTCCACTTGAGCAGTTCCATTTGACAGATGAGCAGACTGAGGTTTTCAGGAAGAGGGAAGGTCCCTGAATGTGCGTTGGCTGGAGGTGAGTTGGAGAGTGGCCAGAGGTTTGCAGGCTCAGGGACCTTCCCGAGGGGGAATGTTTGGGTGCTTTGTGGGGGAAGCCCGTGGAGGGGGAGATACGAATCCCCTGTAGACTCAGTCCTCCCTACCCCATCCTAGGGCAGAGATGAGGGGCCAGCCCTGGGACCCAGAGCCGCTACCTGCCCCCCCCCCCCCCCCCCCCCGTCTGCCTGTGTTCTGCCTTCTCTCTCCCTGGCAACTCCCTTCCTGTCCAAAAGGGAGGAGTCCCAAGGTTGGGGGCTCTGGGCAGTGCCTCCTCCTAGATGCTAACTTTGATGGGGGCAAAGAGAATTCGTTCCTTCCCATCGACCCAATCCCAGATCCTCAGCCAAGTTATGGGGAGCAGGGATCTGGGGTGCGGGAGTTAGCTGGAGGTCTCATCCGGGGCCCCTCCCACATGTCTCTGCCCCTTGGCTTCTCAGAGAGCCGGCATTCCCCAGGCCTTCTGGAGCAGAGAAGCCTGGATAGGCCTCCTTGGTGACTTGTTCTGGCTCCAGAGCCCACCATGGCTCCCCCTTTCCCAACATCCCATATCTAATTGTTTCCCCTCTGCTCCTGCCCTCACCACCCTCAGCCTGGCAAGGACACAGACAGAAAAAATAATTCCATCCACGAGTGTTTTGTCAGGTCTGTTCATTGGAAGAAAAGAACAGTCGCTCACTCGAGGGCAGCGCTTACCATGTGCCTGTTCACTTCTGTGATTTCACACAATTTAGCCAGAAGTAGTTGAAAGAGGCCATACTAATCCCCCTGTCACAGATGACAAAACCGGAGCAGCATGTTCCTGGCAAGAGGCAGAGGCTCCTTCTTGGGCTGTGAGTGTTGCTTGTTCACCCGTGTGTCCCTGTCCCTGGCATCGTGCCTGGATTATTGTAGGTGTTTGCCTAAAGTGAATGAATGAATGAATGCCCTCAACAGGAGTGTGTGGAAGCTGTGGGCTGCTAGACAGGCTGAACCACAGGGCCAGGCAGTCAGGTCCTGATGCCCCCTCTCCTGAGCATCCCCCACCCCCCAACCCCCCCTCCCGCCTCCCCTTTGCTCTAGGTCTGGGGATGGGCCACCTGCCGACACAGCCTTATGGGGTTTCCCCCATGGCAAAAGCCAGCTGATGGGGTGGAAGCTGGCTCTCACCCAATCAGAGGCCTGGTTCTTTGGCACCCAGGCCCCATAGCCACCCCCCCCCAAAGGGACCGGGGCAGTGCAGACCAAAAGAAAAACATTTACTTTCTCCAGCGGAGCCCTGGAGCCCAAGTCTGACCCCAGATAATGCCATTATAATAGGGGCTACGTAGCCATGTACGTTGGTAATGGGCACTTCCTGTGACAAGCTGCCCAGGTAGGTGTTATCTTTCTCCCCATTTCAGAGATGTAGAAAAGGACTCAGAGACTGAGGGGTGTGTTGGGACCAGAGTCTGTGTACCTGACGACACCCCCGGTGGTGATATGGACCCTCCTGACTGTCCATCCTTTCTGGGCTCACGAAACAGCAAAGTATCACCCGCTCTAGTGCCCTCCCCTCCCCAGGTCCTCCCCCTCCTGTCCTAGTATTTTTGTCCACTCCCGCCAGCTGCCTGCCCTGTCCGAGGGCGCCTCCGGGACATCACTGTCCTAGGGCTTCCCTCACTATCGGTCCGATACTTGGGGTTTCCTTGGCAACAAGGCCAGAGGTCCAGCTCTGGGTCCACCCGAGCGACCCTCCCCTGGCCCCAGAGTCCAGGGATCGGGTAGGTTTCCGGAAGCCAGATGCCAAGTCCGCACGCCTTCCCCATATGGGCAGGTGTTGGTCCTGCCTCCCCGGGCTGCTACACAATTCTGGAGCGTGCCAGAGGCCGAAGCCCAGCGTCAAGGCCATACCACCCTCCAGCCGCACCTTGCAAGAGAAGCATGAGGCCACTGCAAGAAGAACGTTGGTTCTAGGGTGAGCTGGCTCGGGGTTCCGATCCCGCCATTATCCCAGCTGCGTGACCTTGGATAAATTGCTTTATCACCATGGAGGCCAGCCGTCTCATCTATAAAATGGGCATGACCGTGCCTCACATCGAACAGCGACAGCGGGGCTCACGGGAGCTGTGTGTAAGCACGCAGCACACAGTAGGCGCTTTGACAAGTGGGTAAACGACGCGGCCCATTCTGTAGACCTGGCGGGCGGTGCAGTGCTCTGAGCCCGTGGGCATCGTCCCGCCAGGTCTCTGGGTCCTCTCCATTCCTGTCATCCATCAGTGCTGCCGTGCCACCATCTGTCAGCACCAGCTGCCGCCTGTCGCCAGCGGGGCACCAAGCAAGGTCCCAGATGCCCCGGGGGCCCTGCCACACCCTGTCCTCCCAGCTGACTGCTCCAGCCGGCCTTCGGGTCCCCAGAGGAGGGGACTCCGGCAGCTCCCCCGGCTCCCAAGGGCACCCCTTTATCCTCACCCTGGGGCCTTCCACACCCCCAGGGGCTCCTCACGAAGGCCCGGGGCCCAGGGACCAGGATGGGAGCCCCTCTGCTCCCACAGCGCAGCCCCCGCCTCCCGCCCCTCCGCCAGGCTCTTACCACATCCTGCCGCAGCCCTGAGTCTATTTCATCAAGCCAAGGATTGCTTTTTAAATAAATCTAAAAAACTCCACTTCCTCCTTGGCAAGTTCATTTTAAGTCATTTTATCTCTTTCCCCCCTATATTTTTCCCAAATAATGTGATTAAGTGACTCAGCGCCGGCTGCCTCTGGCAGGCCTGGCCTCTAATTCAGTTTGAGGACGGTCACCTTTGACCCCACTCCACTCTGGCTAAGAGAACACTTAAGAGTTATTCCACCGCTTCCTACAGAGAGAGGCTGGGGGGGGGGGGGGGGAAGGGCCGGGGAGGGGTGGGGGGCGGCGGGTGGGGGGGGGAAGCGAAACAAACTTTCACATAAAATTATGGTATATGGATAATTGAGAAGTTTAAAAACATGAATCTAATTGTACGGTCCCCGGAGAAACCCATATCGAGCCACCCTATAAGAGGCCTGGAATCTCCCGATGATGATTTATTGCTAAATCCTCGTATTTTTCAATACATTATAGTTTTTAAATTGTGTTTAAATTGAGTGTAGAGGAGCAGAGGCCATTAGGAGATGCAGAAATGATGATTATATTTAAATATTCATGCACGCAGTACCTTATTATTGAATCTGAACACTAACAAAATCAATATTAAGTGCGGTTTGACATGAATTTATTTATGAATTTCGACTTTCTAAGTACTGTATTTTTTCACTCAAAAATTGTGAGTATAATGTAGTAATGATATCAAAACACAGTGTCAGAGAGCATTAGCTGGGGAGGTTATAAACCTCAGGATTAGGGGGCCCCAGATTGCCCTCAAAAGTGCTTAGTACACAAAACCCAATTCTTTTTTTTTTTTTTCTTCCCTGTTCCTGAATCGTGCAAATCCACATATACTCCGGGGGGAGGGCGAGCGGGGAGGGCGCGGGCACTCGGCTCAGCCTCAGCTGGGGTGTCAGAGATCCGTGGTTCTCTGCCAGGTCCTCCCTGAGCTTGACACGTGGGAAGCAGCACCCCGGGCTGGGGGTGGGGTGGGGTGGGGTGTCCTAGGGGGCCCGGGGTGGGGAGGGTCTGAGGGTCTATTTCCCAGACTTTTGATTTGGGGGGGCAGGGGGAAAACCGGTAGGAAACCAGCACATAAGGAGCCAGAGGGGCTTTGCCCCAACGTTCTGGGTCTTGCCCCCAGATGCATCCCCGGGGCAGTTTCGGCCACCACCTCTTGTTCAGCCCGGGATAACCTGCTGCCCGTGCTTTGGCAGTGATGCTGGTGAAGATGCTGAGTGCATGGGTTGTCACCCTCCGGGGTCCCCGTTCCTCCCCGCCGTCCACAGTTTCTCCTTTGAGTGGCCTGGGACCCTTCCTGCTGTCCCTATGCCACTGCCGACCAAGAGGCCACCTGCAGCTGGCAGGGGGTGGGGGGGTGGGGGGAGGGGAGGGGCCCCTCCCAACTGCAGAGGGTTGATGTCTACCTGCTGGCTTAGCCCCCGAGCCTGGCACGGCCACGCCAGCCGGTGGTGGCCCCTGTGTGCATGGAACCGCTTGGCTGTGCCTCGTTCCTAAACCCCCAGACCCCACAGAGCCTTAGACACACACACACGCACACACACGCACACCCTACGTGAGAAGGAATGAGGGGCCAGCTCGGGTGAGACCCCATTTTTCAGATGGAGAATGACTCCTGGGTGGAAACAGGCAACGCCCGTTCCCCACAGGGAAAGAACCAAATACAGTTACCGTCTCTGACTTCAGCTGGCACCGTCACCACATACCTGACCCTGACACTCGGTGACCCCGGTGTCCTCCAAATGGGCTCCTGCCCCCCAACTCTAAACCTGCAGACACCCCAGGACCCTGCGCTCACCATATCCCGCCCTCAGGGCACCCCTAACACTGTAACACACAGACCCCCCCCCAAGCACCCGGCCTCCCCGACACAGAGACACCCCACTGCCCAGCACCCTGTGCCCTGAAGCTGGCTGGGGGCCAGGTGAGCGGAGCAGCTGTCCAACAGCGGGGGACACAACCTGGGGCCCGGGTCAAAAAGCACTTAGAAGCTTTGATTCAGAATATTCATCAGCCTTTGGGGGGGGGGGAAGAAGCCCACACAAGGGGAGGGGAGAAAAAAACTCAACCCCGACCCTAAACTCTTTTCCAGTAAATCGATGTATTTTGCTATAATTTTATTAGGAGTATAAAAGGAGCCTTTTCAAAAGTGCTTAGGACGCAAAAAAAAGAGGCGGGCGATGGAAACATTAGTCTGTCTGTATTAGCAATCCCATAGTCACATTTTATTGTTACTGTCAGGATGCAAAAGCTGTGCTTAAAACAAAATAATACATAATGTATTACTGAGGCATAAACATCAGTGAGCTGCGAGCGGCCGGCGTTTTTATTTTAAAAAGAAAATGCAAGGGGGGAAAAAAAGATTGAGGGACATAGGGTGGGGGAGGGGTGCCGGCAGTCTCTGGGGATCAGCCAGTCACGCTGGGACCCCAGGCTCTGAGAACTGGGGTGGGGGCTGACCCCCAGTGATGATTTCAACCACACTGTCATCTTCTCATCGGCTCCTCCCAGGAAAAACATCTGTCTCCCAAAGTAGCCCCAGGCTCAGGGACCTCCTCCCTCCTAGCTTCACGCTCAGCACCTTATGGTTCATGGAGCTCTGGCCCTTTATCCTGCCCCAACCCTGGCCCTGACCCTCACCGCATCCCCCGGGGAAGAAGGTTGGGCAGTTCTTGTCTACATCTTGCTGATACAAGACACTGAGGCTTCAAGGGGGACAGTTACTGACTCTGGTCACCCAACTAGTGAGAGACGTGGCCAGGATCAGAATCCAGGGCAGAGTACCAGAGTTCCAGCTCAGTGTCCTTTCCACTGTCCCCAGCTGGGTAGTCTCCAGACTGGGCCCCTGGGCCCCTGGGCTGGTCTCTCTGCCCCATCCTTGCCCCATACTCCATTCTCCAACATCAACCAGTGTGATCTTCCAAAATGCAAACCACATCTCGTCTGACACTCTCCAAACACATTCCATCCCACCCGAGGAACATTCGGAGCCCCAGGAGGACCTGCCTCTCCCACCCCCTGCCCCTTGCTCACTCTGGGGCAGAGCCATTGCCTTCGCTCTTTTCCTCCAGCCACTAAGCTCACTCCTGCCTTAGAGTCTGGGTGCTGGCTATTCCCCCTGCCTGAAGTCTTTTCTGGCCGTTTCCGTCAAATACTGCCTCCTCCAAGAAGTCCTCCGGGATCGCCCAATCGAAACTCCGTTACTTTTTGTCTTATCTCTCTGTTTTACATTTACTTGTTTATTGCCTCAAACTAGAGCATAAGCCCCGAGGAGGCCAGGATCTTATTGGTCTTGTTCACTGCAGTGTCCTCAGCATCTGGAACAATCCATGTGCAGACGGAAGGATGGATGGATGGACACTGCCACTTGGGTGCCTTTGTGGGCCAAGGCTGGAGCACATTGGAGCCCCAGTTACATCTGGCCTGTGGCCCCTCCTGCTCTGTTCCCCCAAAGCCCCCCCCTCCCACTCCCCGGGCGGGCCCAGCTTCCCCTGTTTGGGGGCTCCATCACCCCACCAGAGCCAGGGCCCCCAATCTGGGCCTGACCCATCGCAGCCCGCACAGTTAGTGACAGGGCCTCCCAGTTTCAGCACCATATGGGCCCAGCACTGCCTGTCACATCTGGAACGACTCCTCCCCCATCCTGTGCCCACCCCTCAAGTTCCTCCCAGCTGTTCTTGGCACCCTAGGGGAGCTGGTTCAGCCTCCCCACCTCGATTTCCCTTCCAGGCCCTGACCCCCTCCTCGCACTTCGGCGGGACAGCTGCTGGGGGATCGGGGAGGAGCACCCCCCCCCCTCCAGCCGGCTGTGAGGCCCTCGATTCTCCCTCCACACACAGCCCCGCCCCCCAAGCCAACCTCCCCGCTCTGAAGGCTTCCTCAGAGGCTCAGGCCCGCTCTGTGATCCCATGGTTCACGCAGGGGGACACTGACCCTCGTGAGACAGCTTTAAGGAAGCAACGGTTAGGAATAGAGCCAGGCTCAGCTTCTTTTTAGCTATGTGACTTGGACCCATCGCTTTAGCCTCCCTGCACCTCGGTTTCCTCATCTGTAAAATGGGGCAAGGATGGTGTCTACCTCCTCAGGCCTTTGTGAGGCTTGTGGGGCAACGCCGGGTAATGTATGAAAACCCATCAGCACAGAGCCCGGCATTTAGGGGCTGCTCTGCCATTCAACGGAAGGCTCCTGGTGGCAGGACGCCGAGCCAGCGCCGGAATGGATGATTCTGGGACCAACCTCCACCGTTCCCACCCCTGAGCCCTTTCGGGGGTGGGGGGGGCAGCTCCCCACTGTGTCAGAGCACTTGGTGCCACCTAGTGGTGGGCAGGGGCACCGGGGGCCTGGCCGGGGCAGATGGGGCTGTGGGGCAGGATGGAGACCAGAGAAGCAGCCAGAGGCAGGGGTCCACCACCTCTCTGGGCACTGCCTGGGACCAGTGTGCACCCAAGAGGCCTCCCCGCTCCGGGCCTGGTGGCCATCCTGAGAGAAAGAACAGGGAGGGGCCATCTCCGGGGCACCCAGTCCCCAGCTCGGGAGTCACCGTCCAGCCACAGCTCAGATGTCTGCGCTCCCACCCAGAGATGCCCAGAGAGGGGCAGGAAGGAGCTAAGAATGTCATCTCCAGCCCGCAAGTGGCCACAGCCCCCTGCCTCCCACCCCTGCCCCCTGGGACAACACCAAGGGCCACACCATGACCTCAGCATCACCTAGTGAGTGAGGCCTGGGGCAGCTGCCAAGCTGCCTGACTCTAACCCCGCTGTGTGACTTTGGGGGAGCTACTTAACTCCTCTGAGCCCTCTGAGTTTCATCGCTACTGCATTATCTCACTACCTGACGGGTGGTTTTGTCACCAGGACTGACTGAGGCTCAGAACACAGGATGGTCTGTGGCTTTTATGGCAGCCTCAACTCTGGGACCCTCTGCTTCTCCAGACCCCGCCCCACCTTCTTCATTACACACACACACACACACACACACACACACATATACACGGGGCAGAGGAACACCAGAGGCCATGGACCTGCTGCATATCCGTGTAGACATGCCCACGCGGTCTCGGGAATCAGCGCTAAGCCTGGACAGGTGTGCAAGGCCCTGAGCGTGCGAGGCCAGGCACATCTATGGATGCCCAGCCCAGGGAGTATGTGGTAAGCATGCACGCATGAGCCTGTGAACACGACTGTGTGTGTACCTGCGTGTCTACAGGCCTGGGAGTCTGTCCTCGGGTGAGGTCAGGGTTGCGCCAGGCAGGACCGTGCTCATGGGCGAGTGGGGCCCTGGCAGGGGCCGTAATGACCTCCGACTACCAGTCACTGGGGGAGAGACGTCACACGCTACTCCTCTCAGCCCGTCCCCAGCCTGGCGGGGTGACCCCAGGCCTCTGCCTGTCAGAGCTGCAGGTGAGGAGACCTTCGAGCCCACCCCCAGGGCAGGCGTGTCACGGCCCCACCCTGGTGCCCACTCTGGGATCCCCTCACCTGCAGGGTTCAGCCCCTGGGGTTGGGGCATCTCCCCTAACCTGGGGTGGGGAGCAGAACTCAGGGAGGCTGTACTTCCTCTTCTGCCACTATAGTCATGGGCAGTGCTGAGGTTAGCTCTTGGTGTCACAGCTCTGGGCCCTGCCCTGCATCAAAGTTCCCAGGGAACAGGAGGCCACAAGGTCTCTGGGGTCAGGTGGACTTGGGTTCCAATTTCCAGCCCCACCTCTCCATGGCTGTGTGGTCTTGGACAAGTCACGCAACCTCTCTGAGCCTCATTCCCTCTCGTATGAAACAGCAATAAAGATACTCACCCCTGCAGGGTTCTGGTGGGAACGGATGTCACGAGAACGGGTAACATTTAGCCCACGGTACTTGGCAAGTGCTCATCAATGGTAGCTTCTAATCCATTGATGGCCAGCCCTTGGTATACACAGCCTCACTCTTCAAATCCCCCGAGCAGTTCCCCACAGCGGTGGCTTTATCGCTCCCCCTGTTCTCCAGATGAGGACACTGAGGCTTGCTGAGTGGTTTGCCTGAGTCAGGAAGAGAAGCAGCTTCTGGAGGCCTAGCTATTGTCAAGCTACAGTGGTTTTTCCCTCTAGCAAAACATTTACATCAAGACACAAGGGAGTCCCTGGCGGGCCAGGGGTCCTGGCTCTGCCCTCAAGGGGCACCTGCTCCTAGCAGACCCTCCGTCGCGTCCCAGTTCAGTCCCCAGGACTACATTTCGCTCCGTGTCGCCAGACTTCAAACAAAGTCCATGGAAATGAGCCAAGATGGCCAGACAGAACTTCCTTCCCATTACCCATTCCCGCCCGTTCCCTGTCCCATTACTATCCACTCAGGGTCTGTCCACGGGAAGCTGCCTCACCCCTTTCGGAGGATCCCAGAGCAAATGAGCAAATGATCCCCAGACTCCTCTCCATCCAACATTTTCCTTTCACAGTGGGGATACGGAGGCCTGGAAACGGAAAAAAACCCAACCCCGGGTCACTCAGAGTCCAAAGCAGGCCCTCGTGTCCGAAAGTGTTCCCTGCAGGGGGGATCTCGGGGGATACAGGCAGGGGTGGCGTCCAGACTTGAGGCAAAGACCACCAATCTCCCCGGAACAGCGTGCATTCTCTGTGCCTTCCAATCAGTCCAACGAGCTGGTGCCTTTGCCAGACGCAGCTGGCGCTGGCTGGGGCAGGGGGCCAGGGTGCCTGGGAGGAACGGGACCTCAAGCCCGCTCACTAGAAGCTCACAGCCCGGTGGGGAAACCTGACCACGAAAATAGTAGACATCGGTGTGATGAGCCTTGCAGGGAACAGAAGAGCACCCCACCTGCTGTAGGATGTCAGGGAAGAGGGAAGTCTTCCTGGAGGAGGAGGTGAAGCCTCCCGAGGCTCTCAGCCAGAGTTTGGGCTACTTCTTAGAGGAAGAGTCAGATATTCGCCAGCACAGGGAGGAAGGAAGGGCTGTTCCCTCGAGGGAGGGAAATACGTGTGGGAAAATGGAGAGACCCAGGTGAGATTGTTCTAGAAACCATGGCTGCAGAACACAACGCCCTCAAAACTTAGTGGCACGAAACAACCACAGACTGCGTGGGGCAGGAATTTGAACAGGGCCCGGGAGGAATCTGCTCCGTGATTCTACGTCCGGAAGACCCGAAAGCTGGAATCATGGAAGGCTTGCCGTTCACACATCTGGCTTTGGCTGGGACGTCAGCTGGGCTCTTGGCCAGAACTGCATGCATCCCTTCTCCCTATGCAGTCTCTCCATGTGGGGTACCTAAGGCTTCTTCACAGCATGGTGACTGGGTTCCAAAGGCCAGTGTCCCCAGAGAACAAGGCAGAAGTGTGTGGAATTTTAATGATCCAGCTTTGGGAATCATATAGTGTCACTGCCATCGTGTCCACCGGTCAAGGCATTCACGAAGACCTGTCCCCATTCAAGGGGAGGGACACAGACCCCACCACTGGAAGGCAGGACGGTGAAGGCCACGCTAAGCCCTTGTGGGATGAAAGAAAGACAGGGTGGTCGTGTGTTTGGAAAGCAATCGCTACAGAGGTCATGAACATCATGAATGGTGGGCTAGTAGTACTGACTACCCCCGGGACAAGAGAGAAGAAGAGCCTATCAAGGAATAGAGAGCAAAGAAGACAGAAAGCTTTGGGGGGCCAGTCACCAGTCAGGGACAGAAGCTGATGTCTCGGTTTAGGATTTCCCGGATGGTCCACCGAGGATGCCGCCAGGCTCCAACTCTAGAGCCTTGTACCCAAACAACATTGGGGTTCCGGGGCCCTTCCAAGACCTTGGAAGGCTGTGAGCCCCGGTATCTCCCTGGAGCCCCTTATGCTGGGCGGAGGGCCCTTGCTTCTAGTGGTCTCCTCTCGGGCGACCGACCTTCCCAGACACAGGTAAGAGGGGCAGCAGAAGGGGGCTCTCTGCTCTCACACCACTGCCTCTGAAGTAGGCCCAGGACGCTGCCCCGCAGGTGGTAGACCAGTTGTCCTCTCCGCCATCTTAGGGAAGGGAAGAAAAAGGAGGCGTGTTTCCTAGATCCTGCCGGGCTGAGCCTCGCATCTCCCTGCCCCATCCCCGCTCCCACCCCCGCCCTGTGGACCTCGGGGCCAGCACAGGGATGACCTAGCAGCTGCCGAGCCCTAGCCTGTCATCACACTCACAGGTCCAGGTGACAGGGCTCACAAGTCACCAGGATCTCCCTCCCTCAACTGGGCAGCCTCCGTCGGCCAGGGGATAACTGAGGCAGGGTTTGGCCTTCCAGCCTGATCAGCTCAGGGACTCATTCTTTGCCGGGAAGTCTGTCTCCCCAACTTCACAGGGAGCAACCGAGGGTTGACCCAGCCTGCTCCGTCTCTGTGGCCCAGCCCAGAACCTGGCACCCGGGAGGTTCTCGGGACCTGCTAAATGGACGAATGAATGAATTCGTGAACCTTTCTGATACCTGGATTCCCAGCGCGTAGCCCTGTGCTGGCACACGTGGCTGCTCATCAGACACTTGTTGGATGAGTGAATGAGTGAATGAATGAGGTTTATTTTTCTCCCGATCCCTATTTTGCAGCACGTGGTAGATATTCTGGACTTGCTGAATTGAAATAACACAGCAAGAGCCCCCGAGGGCCTGTCTGGTGTGAAGGGGCTTCTGTGATGGACTGTTGTTTAGAGAGGCCCACGGAGCCCCAGCCTGGGGCCTGGGTACTGTGACCATGATCTTCCTGCCCCCACCCTCCACCCTGTGCAGGGCAGGGGTGAGGAGGGGGAGCCTTCCTGGCCGTTAGCCCAGGACAGATGGGTCAGAGGCAGGAGGGAGACAGGGGAGAGGCAGACAATCAGACCGACTGACAGCACTACAAGGGACACCAGGGCCCCCCACCCCCGGGGCATCTCTGGAGGCCCCTCCCCTGCCAACCAGGCCATCATGTGAGTGGTCATCAGACGTGCGTGATGACCTACACGGTCCCTACAAGGGACATCAGACCCCCCCGCCGTGGAAAGGGCTCCCCGCAGCCCCCCACTCACAGAGCCTGGCTTCCCGACCCTCCGGTGCACTCAGTGAGTTGGGGAGGGGGAGGCAAGCCAAGGGGGAGAAGGAATTCTTCCTGACAGTTTTAAAAGTTTTGGCATTTTCACGAGGGCACATATAATATTTAAATTACTTCCCCTCAGCACGCCCTCATGCCTGCCTTGGCTTCCCCAGGTGAATTTGTAGGCGCTGAAATGGTCTAATTTCCCACACAAGCCATGTCAAATATAATTTGGGTGCAAAGTTGGTAATTATACGTAACATCAGTCTGATGTTAAAAACACTGAAAAATTTAGCAAGAAGACACTACTGGAGAGAGAGACATAAGTCTGAGGCCCAGCCAGAAAAAGGCAGGCCTGGGCCCCACCGAAGCCAAAGTCTTTAATTAATAATAGCATGTTTTCAGAGACTCAAAGGACGCAGGTCCCCAGCTGTCTGAAACTCCTTTGTCTACCAATTACCACCATTTGGGGGGAGAGGCAGAGAGGAAGTCGCAGGGGGGCACCCAGATCCTGGCTGAGAAGTTGCCGAGGCTTGGGCTGGGGCTGGGGCTCACCTGGGGGCCAAGGTCCTGCTGCTGGGTGACCCCGCTCGGCTCACCCGTCTCCAGAGACCAACCCCGATGAGTCCACGGTCAGCGGCAGGAGGGGATCGTGTCCCCCAGGCTCCGTGGGTGGATTGTGGGGAAAAACGGGGAGGTTTGGCTACGGGCCAAGCAGCCCAGCAAGGCTCCCGAAACAATGCCTGTGCCCCTCTTGGTTTAAGTGGGGCTTTTTTTCTTTCTTTTAAAATAGCGTAATGGGCTGTGTTTATGAGGGCAGGGACCACATCTTGTTTGCTCACCCCTGTGTCCCTGGCATCTGGCACATAGTAGGTGTTCAATAAATATTTGTCAAATGAACGAAACAAGTTTTAATTATTCCTCGCTCTAACCCTGTGTGTGTACCTGCCGGCCCTGAGGCAAGTACATAAGACATCTCGGAGGTTAAGGGGACAGGCACAAAGCCTGGAGTAGAATCACACGATTCCACACTTATGAGCCCTGTGACCTTGGGACGATTACTCAAACTCTGCCTCAGTTTCCTCGTCTGTAAAATAGGCATAATAATAGATCTATCTCCTAGAATGACTGTGAATTCCGAACGAGATTCTCCACTCTAATTTTTTTTTTAAGTTGACTTATTTGGAGACAGAAAGACAGAGAGGGTGTGCAAGGGAGGGGCAGAGAGAGAGAGAGAGAGCGCGCGCGCGTGAATCCCCAGCAGGCTCTGCAGTGACAGCACAGAGCCTGATGAGAGGCTCAAACTCGCAAACCGTGAGATCCTGACCTGAAGTGAAACCAAGAATCGCACGCTTAACTGACTGAGCCACCCAGGCGCTCCTCCGCGGAAAGCGGTCTGGACAGTACCTGACAGGTGGCTCGTTTTGCTAAGGGACGTGGGTGGGGTGTGGCTTTGTAGAACTTCTCTCTAGAAGGGGTTTCCAAAGACTGGACCAGGGCGAGGAGACAAGGGGCGGCCAACAGGATGGAGGGACTTGGAGCAGAGAGCCAGATTTCCAGTGGGCACTTTGGAAACATTTCTGCTGTTGGGGACATGACGAAAATACCTTCTTCCTGGATTGCCTGAGGAACCTGCAACAGAATAGCCTCAGTCTCGTGGAATGTGTATGGAGTTGTGTCTGCGGGGATACATGGCCTCCAGGCGGGCAAGGCTGTGAGCTCGGGCACACCCAGAGGTGGACATTATTATTATTATTACTAACATGTTGTTGATGAGAAAGCAAGGCTTGCCCAGGTGAAGTGAGGGGCTCACACTTCGCACTTTGGCTTGGTTGAGTTTCCCTTCGAACGCTCTGCTCTCGACCCCCCGTGCTCCCCTGAACGTACCTGGAGATTCTGCAGAATAGTGAGAAAAGCCAGAGCCGAAAGGAAGCGCTTCCCAGAGCCAGATGTCCTGGTGTACCCCATTCTGCTCCAATGATCCTGGAGGCGTTGGGGTGGGGTGTGGGGGGGAAGCAATATTAGTATCTCCATCTCGTGGAGGAAGTTCCAGCACAGAGGGCTTAACTCACCTGCCCCGGATCACACGACGTGGGAGGTGGAATGAAATCCGGGCGACCCCGGAGGAGCCCTTGACAGTGAAGAGACCACAGCCTGGAACACCGCCCTGATCCGCGCAGCTAAGCCCTGCAGAGAGGTTCTCAGTCTTGCACACCGGAATCATCTGGAGACCTTTAAACCCACGGATGCCCAGATTTTTAAAATATTTTTTAAGTTTCTTTGTTTATTTTGAGAGAGAGAGAGAGAGAGCACACTAGAGCGGGGGAGGAGCAGAGAGAGGGAATCCCAAGCAAGGTCCGTGCTGTCAGCGTGGAGCCTGACACGGGGCACGAGCCCACAAACCACGAGATCATGACCTGAGTGGAAATCCAGAGTCGGAGGCCCAACCGACTGAGCCACCCAGGCGCCCTGATGCCCAGGTTTTAAATGGCCCGGGTGCTACCTGGGCAAAAGGATTTTTTTTTTTAACTGCCAGGCTATCCTGATGTCGGGACCCACTGCCCTAGCTGTGCTGTAGCTAAGTCTTCTTAAGCTTCTCTGGCTGTAACATGCACACGAGCCCTGGTAAAACGCAAGTTCTGACCCAGTAGGTCTCAGTGGATTGGAGCTTGGGGGTTCTGTATTTCTTTTTTTTTTTTAATTTTTTTTTTTAACATTTATTTATTTTTGAGACAGAGAGAGAGCATGAACAGGGGAGGGTCAGAGAAAAAGGAAGATGCAGAATCTGAAACAGGCTCCAGGCTCTGAGCTGTCAGCACAGAGCCCGACGCGGGGCTTGAACTCATGAACCGTGAGATCATGACCTGAGCCGAAGTCGGTCGCCCAACCAACTAAGCCACCCAGGCACCCCTCCGTTAGAACAATTTTTTAAAATTTTTTTAATGTTTTATTTATTTTTTTTCAACGTTTATTTATTTTTAAGACAGAGAGAGACAGAGCATGAACGGGGGAGGGTCAGTGAGAGAGGGAGACACAGAATCCGAAGCAGGCTCCAGGCTCCGAGCTGTCAGCACAGAGCCCGACGCGGGGCTCGAACTCACAAACCGTGAGATCATGACCTGAGCCGAAGTCGGACTCTCACCCGACTGAGCCCCCAGGTGCCCCTCAGCTAACCCCTCTAAACAGCATCGCCCACCTCAACCAGCAGGCAGCAGTCACGGGGCTGATGGGGCCCCATTCCCTGGGGATCCAGGACATGGGGAAATGAGAAAGGCCACGGAAGGAGACCAGAGGCCAAGCTGACGAGGGGCTGGCCCAGGCTGTAGGCTTCTGTCCCCACCTCTGTGGCTGCCCACCCCTTAGAGGTCAGCTCTGCCCTGGAACAGGCAAGGGGGCAGGACTCCTGGCTTCTGAAGAAAGCGAGGTGGGGCAGCGGCTGGAAAACCAGACAGGAGGACTCCTGTCTAGCCAGTTCCTCTCCCTCTGGCTCCCTGAGCCACCCACCTGGGCAAGTCGGGACAACCCCTCACCCATGCCTCCATTCTTGTATTTTCTAAAATAAAGGGAATAATCTCACCCCACCTCACCTTGTATGTGTGATTGTGTGTGTTATATTTTTAGATTAAAGTCGTAACTGCTCAAGGCAATGTATTCAAACAGATCAGAAGCGTGTTAAGTGAAAAGTCTCTTTTGGAGGTACCACCGTTAATAGTTTCTTGAGTGTGGTTCCAGCCATTTTCTTTGCATGTACAAACATACGTCTGTAGACGCTTATTTTAAAAACGGGGATCCTATATGCCGCAATTTGGTTTTGTGGACTTGGCCACATGCCATGGGTCTCCTTCCATGGGAGCCCATAAGGATCTATCCGATTCTGTTTGCAGCCCGTGTGATATTCCACAGTATGGGTCTATCATCGTTAATTTCGCCATTCTCCTATTGGCAGACATTGAGGCTGCTTTTGTTTTTTTCCTACGATAGACAACGATGCAGCAGACGCCATGATGTGAGTGCTTCTGGATACTTCTACGAGCATGTCCACAGCACGTGTTTGAGAATGGCATCGAAGTTCACCTAACTTTCCATCTCTCTCGTTTTATGAGAAATTGTTGTCAGGCTGGAGTCAGCATAGATCCCACTTGAGATCTTCTGTTCCCCTCTCTCTGTCCCTCCCACACTTGCCTCTCTCTCTCTCTCTCAAAAATCAACAAACATTTTAAGTAGAAAGGCGTTATAAAGTTGTATTAGGCAGATGCCTAAACGTAAAATCTTTTTTTAAAAATATTTATATATTTGGGGGTGGAGGGACAGAGAGAGAGGGAGAGAGACAATCCCAAGCAGGCTCTGCTCTATCAGTACAGAGCCCAATGCAAGGCTCGAACTCACAAACCACGAGATGACGACCTGAACCGAAATCAAGGGTCAGGCACTCAACCGACTGAGCCACCCAGGCGCCCCCCTCAAACGTAAAATCTTAAAACTATAAAATTCCCAGAAAAAAAATAAAAGAAATTCTTCAAGACCTTGAGTTAAGCAAAGATTTCTTAGGGGTGCCTGGCTGGCCCAGTGAGTAGAGCATGCAAATCTTGATCTCAGGGTTAGGAGTTCAAGCCCCACATTGGGTGTAAAGATTACTTAAAAACGAAATCTTAAAAAAAAAAAGAAAAAAAGCAAAGATTTCTCAGGACAAAAGCACAGACCATAAACAAGAGAAAAAAAAAGAGAGAGATTTAGCTTCATCAAAATTAAAAATGTCTGCTTTTGGGGCGCCTGGGTGGCGCAGTCGGTTAAGCGTCCGACTTCAGCCAGGTCACGATCTCGCAGTCCGTGAGCTCGAGCCCCGCGTCGGGCTCTGGGCTGATGGCTCGGAGCCTGGAGCCTGTTTCTGATTCTGTGTCTCCCTCTCTCTCTGCCCCTCCCCCGTTCATGCTCTGTCTCTCTCTGTCCCAAAAATAAATAAACATTGAAAAAAAAAATGTCTGCTTTTGGAAAACACTGTGAAGAAAATAAAAAGACGAGCCACAGAGTGGGAGAAAATATTTGCAAAACACATATGTGATAAAAGATTGGTGACCAGATATACAAAGAACTCTGAAAACTCAAAAATGAGAAAAGAGACAACTCAGTAAAAATATGGGCTAAAGAAAAAAACTAGCCCATATATCTATATGGGCTGAAGATTTGAATAGATATGTCGCCACAGAAGGTACACGAATGGAAGATACACACATGAAAAGATACGTAACATCATTAGTCGTTAGGAAAATGAAAATTAGAACTGCAGTGGAATACCACTATACAGCTATTAGAATGGTTCAAATCTTGGGGCGCCTGGGTGGCGCAGTCGGTTAGGCGTCCGACTTCAGCCAGGTCACAATCTCGTGCTCCGTGAGTTCGAGCCCCGCGTCAGGCTCTGGGCTGATGGCTCAGAGCCTGGAGCCTGATTCCGATTCTGTGTCTCCCTCTCTCTCTGCCCCTCCCCCGTTCATGCTCTGTCTCTCTCTGTCCCAAAAATAAATAAAAAAAAAAAAACACGTTGAAAAAAAAGAATGGTTCAAATCTTAAAAACTTACAATATGGAAGATATATACACACATTAATGTAAATATTTATATTCATGTATATGTGTGTATATATATGTAGATATGTAGCTATGTGCACAGCATGTGTATACACACATAAGTTTGTTATAAATCTTACCGATATAGAAGGAGGGTAGCACATTATTTAAAAGAAAATTTTTTTCATGTTTATTTATTTTTTGAGAGAGAGACAGAGGCCAAGCGTGAGCGGGGGAGGGGAAGAGAGCGAGGGAGACACAGAATCCGAAGCAGGATCCAGGCTCCGAGCTGTCAACACGGAGCCTGACACGGGGCTCGAACCCACGAACCGTGAGATCATGACCTGAGCTGAAGTCGGACACTTAACCGACTGAGCCACCGGGCGCCCCTAGCACATTATTTTTTACATTTTACATTCACATAACATACAATTAACCATCAAAAAATATTTTTTTAGGGGCACCTGGGTGGCTCAGTCAGTTAAGCATCCGACTTCGGCTCAGGTCACGATCGTACGGCCTATGGGTTCGAGCCCCGTGTCGGGCTCCGTGCTGACACCTCAGAGCCTGGAGCCTGCTTCAGATTCCGTGTCTGTCCCTCTCCCACTCATGCTCTGTCTCTCTGTCTCTGAAAAATAAATAAACATTAAGAAAAAAAAAGATTTTATTTTTTAAAGTAATCTCTACATCCAACGTGGGGCTTAAACTCACAACCCTGAGATCAGGAGTCCCTCACTCTACTGACCAAACCAGCCAGGTGCCCCTGTAGGTACGCTTTTAAAGAGCTTCCAAAAATCTTTGATTATTTCAAACTTTGAAGTTTTTCTAGGTCAAATAGTAAATTGGGTTCGGTTCAATGGGTATCTAAGTCTTTTCTAAATAAGATTCTGGTATAACAATTCACAATTGCTTACCACTTAGTTTCCGCTAGACATTAAGGACTCGAAGCATTAAGAATATAATTAAGGCTACTGAAAATAATAATGGGAACAATTCCGTATGCAAGGAAAGATATATGTTTTTGGTAAGCAAGGTATGAGGAATGAGAATACATTTTTTTAAGGGAAAAGAAAGTAATTTTGTCCTTAATGAGACGGGTTGTTTATTTTTTTTCCCAATACTTCAATTTTTTTTTATTCATTCTTTTGAGAGAGAGAGAGAGAGAGAGAGAGAGCGCATAAGTGGGGGAGAAGCAGAGAGAGAAGGAGACACAGAATCCGAAGCAGGCTCCAGGCTCTGAGCCGTCAGCACAGAACCCTACACAGGGCTCGACCTCACGAACCATGAGATCATGACCTGAGCTGAAGTCGGACGCTTAACGGACTGAGCCACCCAGACGCCCCCACATTTACTGATTTTTTTCATTTATTGCTTGTGCTTTTGCTGTCAAGTTTACGAATCCATCGCCAAATCCAAGATCATGAAGATTTACTCCTATGTTCCTAATAATAGTTTTATAGTTTTTGCTCTTATATTTAGGTCACTGACCCATTTTGAGTTAATTTCTGTACAAGTAGTGAGGTTGGGGTCCAACTTCATCCTTTTATGTTTGGATAGCCAGTATCCCAGCACCACTTGAAGAGCTAGTCTTGCCCCATTGGATGGTCTGGGCACCTTTGTAGAAAAATCAATTACTCATAGATGTTTGGGTTTATTTCTGGACTCCCAATTCTATTCCATTGGTTTCGATGTCTATACTTATGCCAATACCACATTGTTTTAATTACTGTCACTTTGTGGTGACTTTTGAAATTGGGAAGTGTGACCCTTGTTATGGGCTGAACTGTGTCCTCCCCACCCCTGAAATTCTTATGTGGAAGTCCTAACCTCCCGGAACTCAGAATGTGACCTCCTGAGGAGAGAGAGTCTTTGGAGAGGTGATTAAAATAAAATACAGTCACTAGGGTAGACCCTAATCCAATACGACCAGCGTTCAAACATCAAGAGGAAATTTGGACGTAGACGCTCACGTAGAGAAGACCATGTGAAAGCACAGGAAGTGAAGATGGCCACTGACAAGCCAAGGAGAGACGCTGCAGGGGAAGCAGAACCTGCCGGACACTTTGATCTCACACTTCCAGCCTCCGAAATTGTGAGAAAATACGATTCTGCTCAAGCCACCCTTTCTTCAGTCCTTTGCTTCGGCAGCCCCAGCAGACCGACACATCCCTCCACTCTCCTCTCCTTTGCCAATAATTCTTTTGGCCATTCGGGGCCCCTTTCAACTCCGTATGATTCTGAGGATTGGTGTTCCCATTGTTGCAGAGAAGGCAATTTGAATTTTGATAGGGATTGTTGGAGCTGTTCATCTCTTGGGGGCATATTGCCATCTTAACAATATCAAGTGCTCCGATCTATGACCATGGGGCGTCTTTCCATTTATTTAAGTCTTTAATTTCTTTCAGCAATATTTTGTAGTTTTCAGAGTGCAAGTCTTTTACCTCCTTGGGTATTTTCCGAGCTGAGTTTTTCCTCGGTGTTTTAATCCTTTGGATGCTATTGTAAATGGAATTGTTTTCTTTATTATTTTTTTTTTTTTTGCAGATTGTTCATTGCTTGTAGAGAAACACAACTGACTTTCGTGTGCTGCTCTTTCGCTCTGCAACTTTGCTGAATTTGTAGCTCCTACTTTACAAATAATAAAATTACAAATTTCGTACAGCCAACTGATGCTCATAGAACACTTTAGTTACTTTGACGAAACCCATGCGGGTGCAATTAACAAATGTGTTCCAACATGAATATTGGCCGATAGCTTCCTTAACATTAGAGAACAAGAACTAAAACTACCAACCGTCCCACAGCTTCAGCTCTGAAGACTGACACTATCTCCCCCGACACAAGTGACATTAATAAGACTTTTCTATTCCGTTGTCTTCACTTTTCCAGGAGACTTGTTCAGGTAAATGGCTTGACTATTTATTATATAAACTTCCCCAAAGACTCATCGAGTCTTCAGTGGAAAACATCAACAAGACGACTTTCACCCTTAGATTCCTTGGCTCCCTTGACTCAAAAATCTTTAGCTTGGGGCGCCCGGGTGGCTCAGTCTTTGAAGCATCTAACTCTCGGTTTCGGCTCAGGTCATGATCTCACGATTCATGAGATGGAGCCCCTCGTCCGGCTCTGTGCTGACAGTGCAGAGCCTGTTTGGGATTCTCTCTCTCCCTCTTTCTGCCCCTCCCCTGCACACGGTCTCTCTCTCTCAAAATAAATAAATAAACTTAAAAAAAAAAAATCCTTAGCTTGCTGTCTCTGCCAATTCTGGACTGTCTTATAGTGGCCCTAACCTATTCCTAAACGAAG
This sequence comes from Prionailurus bengalensis, assembly GCF_016509475.1. Lineage (NCBI taxonomy): Eukaryota > Metazoa > Chordata > Mammalia > Carnivora > Felidae > Prionailurus > Prionailurus bengalensis. The sequence continues at coordinate 7,911,630 of NC_057345.1, forward strand.
CCTTGCATTGAAAGACTCTCCTTAAACCAAACTCACAATTCTCAATAAATGCTAATTGTGTCTGCCCACTTTGAGATACTACTGACAAAGCTCTGGTGTGGTCTTCTTCCTAAACTCACCTCTGCCTTACCAACAGGCTGTATTGGAGTAGGATTAGGGGAGCCATCATTTGATGATCGCAAGACAAAACCAAACCAACTGAAACACATGTCAGAACTTCCTTCCTTCATCAGTGGTCAGGTGGCTCCATGGCTGAATCAGATGCTAGTTGTTAAATACTGCAAGAGTATCCCCCCCCCCTTTTTTTTTTGCCATGCAATTCACAGAGTAATGCCCCCAGACACAAAACACTTTTTTTTAAAGTTGATTTATTTATAATCTCTACACCCAATGTGGGGCTCCATCCCACCGCCCTGAGATCAAGAGTCACGTTCTCCACCACCTGAACCAGCCAGGCAAACCAGGATGGCCTATTTATTTATCTGTTTGTTTTTAACAAAACACCTTTTTATTTTATTTTTTTAATTTTTAACGTTTATTTATTCTTGAGAGAGAGAGAGACAGAGGGACAGAGCACGAGCGGGGGAGGGGCAGATCGAGAGAGGGACACAGAATCCGAAGCAGTCTCCAGGCTCCTCTGAGCTGTCAGAACAGAGCCGGATGCGGGGTTCGAACTCACGCGCTGTGAGATCGTGACCTGAGCCGAAGTCGGATGCTTCACTGACTGCGCCCCCCGGGCGCCCACAACACACCTTGAAGTTCCATCTGCATTATTCACATTTCTCCATCACTCCCTCACGTCCAGACGATCCAAAAAATCAAACCCTGATATGTAGCCTTTGCCAATTTCTCTGGCGCAAATACTCCCACCACCGCCAATTTCACGCCACCCACGCGAAGTCACCAAACCCAGCTGGGGGGACCCTCACAGCAGCACGTCATGGGCTAGTCTTTCTACCATTCAGGGATAATAAACACCATCTCAAGGGCATAAATAGTGAAACTTAGCAAACTAATTAGGACTTGATGAGTTTATTGCCTTTGTGTTCGATATAAGTTATTTGTTAATTTAATACTTAATAATGGCTACGTTTAACAACCAGCTTGCAAAGTTCTTGCAAATTCAACAATTGCCTCTCACAAACTGGTGCCAGCCAGCTCTAGCACGGCCCTGGGACTATGAAGTGGCCCTCAGGGCGGGGGGCGGGGGGGGGGGGGGGCGCGTGGAGGGGGCACCTGGCTGGCTCAGTCAGTGGAGCGCGTGACTCTTGATCTCAGGGTCATGAGTTCAAGCTCCATGTTCGCCTAGAGCGTGGGTGCTCACACCACGGAGGGTGGCTGGGACGCCCCTGCCAGGCCCCTGCTGCTTCTGCAAGCTGGTTGTCTCTCCCGCAGGCTCTAGAGCGTTCCTCGGCACTGAGCCTGCCACCGCCTCTTCCAAAGCTAAACCCTGGGTCTGCACGTGATTGGTGGAGGCAAGGTCACATGACCACACTGTAGCGGCAAGGGAGGCTAGGAAAACGAATTTCTGAGTTCTGCCTTGGGAGAGCAGGACTCATAACGGAAGAGATGCTTCGCATCTAGGAAGAGGGTTCGAAGCGTGCGGAGCCGGCACAGGAGCACAAAAATTGTCCCCTACGGTGACCACCGGTTACTGTCACCAGCGCACGATCACAGACACCAGGAACAGTATCATCCCAGTTATTGTCAAAAGCCTGGCCCGGCCCTTCTGTGAGCGGGCGCGCTCCGAGGGCCCACGTGGGGACAGGTGTCCGACGGGCCCCTACCTAGAGGAGTTTGCTGTCTGGTGGGAAGGGCTGGTGACCCGCCTGCAGGCAGCCTGTGCCCAGCTGCTGTGCGAGGACTTGAGCGCTACAGGAGCCAGAGGGGGAGGTGTCAGTGCACTGCGGGGGCGGGGGAGGGGAGACAGAGGGCTTCCTGGAGAAGGGGGCATGTGAGCTGAGCTTTGAGGGTGGGACAAAACCTCAAATCGGAGGACCCATGTGGGCAAAGGCTTGGGAAAAGAACTAGCTTGTCATGCTAGGGGCCTTGGCTGGTGCAGAAACGGAGGCAGCGTTTCTCAAAATTCTTGACGGGCAACTTCGAAGTGGGGAATATAGTTTACATTGTAGCGCACACATAGGTACATAAACCAGATACAAGTTTCACACAGCGGTTCCCACACGCTTCCCACGCTACCACACGCCGTGCACTCTGATGTTTTCTCTCCCAACCTATCCTGTGTCATTATTGTTTTTCAAACGCTAGTCGCCACTCATGAAATCGACTTCATGACGCATTGGTGGCGCAAGGGCCACCGAGCTGGGGACAGAAGCAGCAGCAGGGCTCTGGAAGGCTTCGAACACCCAAACCGCAACATTTGGACTCTGCCCTGTAGACTCTTGAGACCAGAGGTCGTGGGCGGCAGGGTGATTGGAAATGATCCATATATACCATTTATCAATATTTAAAATGCACATAACTTTTGACCTAGCAATTGCATTTCAAGGAATGCAGGAGGAGCTCGGAGAAGCACAAGCAAGGATGTTTGCTGCAGCGCTAGGAAAGTTGGAAGCAGCTAAATGTGGAGTGCTCTGCAGACCTTCCAAAGAATGAGGTCACTCTCTGTAGGGGAGAGATCCCCAGGACGCTGGGGAGGGGAGACAAAGTCAAATCACAGAGCCAAACGTGCCCTTTGCTCTCAGTTTCGGATCAACCACACCCGTATACGTGTGTGTGCATTTACATGTGCGGGTGTCTCTCAAAAAGGCTTATTTTTTATTGTTTTTTAAGTTTATTTATTTTGAGAGAGAGAGAGAGAGAGAGAGAGAGAGTAACAGAATCCCCAACAGGCTCCTCGCTGACAGCGCAGAGCCTGATGCGGGGCTCGAACTCAAGGACCGTGAGATCACGACCTGAGCCGAAATGAAGAATCGGACGCTTAACCGACTGAGCCACCCAGGCGCCCCCCCCAAAAAGGCTGAGAAGGAAACTCGAACACATGTGCGAAGCTTAAAGATTTACTCTAGGTAGAATAAGCCAGTCGCGAAAGAACAAATCGTGTGTGATTCCACCGCTACGAAAATACCTAGAGTAGTCACCCTCATGGAGACAGAGAGCGGAACAGGGGTTGCCAGGGGCTGGGGGTGTCGGGGGGCAGTGGGGAGTAGTGTTTAATGGGGACAGAGTTTCAGTTTAGGAAGACGAAGAAGCTCCAGAGGCCGGCGGTGGAGATGATGGCACAAAGTGAATGTAATCAATGCCACTGAAAGGCACACTTAACAACGGTTAAAATGGGGGGGGGGGGGGGGGCGTCTGGGTGGCTTAGTCGGTTGAGTGTCCAACTTCGGCCCTGGTCATGCTCTCACTCCCTGCTATCAGGGTGGAGCCTGCTTCATTCAGATCCTCTGTTCCCCTCTCTCTCTGCCCCTCCCCTGCTTGCGCTCTCTCTCTCTCAAAAATAAATTTTAAAAAATGGTTAAAATGGTAAATTTTAGGGACGCCTGGGTGGCTCAGTCGGTTTAGCGTCCAACTCTTGGTTTCGGCTCAGGTCGTGATCGCACACGGTTCATGAGATCGAGCCCCCGTGTCGGGCTCTGTGCTGCCAGTGCGGATTCTGTCTCTCTCTCTGCCTCTCCTGTGCACTCTCTCTCTATCAAAATACATAAATAAACTTGCAAAAAAAGGTAAATTTTGTTATATATGTTTTACCACAAACAAAACCTAGGAGTCCCTACACCAAACCTAACAATGGTTGCCATGGGGAGGGGAGGGGGCTGGAAACTAGAGCAGGCAAAGGGGTTCTTTTATACTGCACCCTCCATGCTTCCGTGTGTTTGTAACCCTTGCAGTGAGCACTTATTCTGAATGACTCACATGATTTTTTAAAAACCAGTCATATATGTGTGTGTGTGTGTGTGTGTGTGTGTATAGAAGTTCAAGTGGATCTAGGAGCAGAGAGCGATAGAGGGTAGGCATGGGGGAGAGGTTGGGATCTGGAGAGGCCTAGGGGTACGGGTAGATGTGGGCAAGGAAGTTAGTTACCCTATTAGACCCGGGGCTAATTAGCTCCCTGGAAGGGGCAGTTATAATCCACCAAAATAAACACCGGGCGCTCTGGGAACCCGGCAAATGTGCTTGACCCCCTCCGAAAATCAGGGAGGGCTTCCTGGGAGAAGTGGCTGAAGCAGGAATTCGGAGTGGGAGTAATGAAACCAGACAGCAGTTGCAAGAGATTAGGAGGAAGCATCCTCTGGAGGCCAGAGCCTGGACCCTCAAGCGTCCCCTGGGCTGGAGGCTGAGCTGGGCCCACGTGGTTTCTGTCCAGCCACCACCACCCTCCCCCAGACTGGCTGCAGGGCAGTGTGGGAGCAGTTATGCAAATCACCTCCCAGTGTGGCTCTCATTACCTTCCAGTGACTGGCAGCTGCAGAACCACACTGGCCTGGAGGCGGTTTGGGGGGTGGGACAGATTGCCTCGCCCCCTGCTCCTACCCCGCTTTCCTCCAAGAGCCCCCAACCCTAATCACATCTGGTCCACATTGGCCCTGTTTGGTTCCAATCGTGCCACTTCCCGCTACCGTCTCTGGGCACCCCCAGCCCCCACGCCCGGCTGTGGGAACAGCCCCCCTTCCCTCGGCATTCAGGAAGTCCTGCACACTGGGATCCCCAATAGCCTTGGGGAGCTCCCCTTGAGCCCCCACCAGGAACCAGATGGGTCATCTCACTGCCCCCAGATGTGCCCCCGGACCGTTACTCTGACTCTCCCCTCCGCCTGGGGTGTCCTGGGCCCTGATAGCACCCACCCATTCACATCCTTCCGGTCCAGGCCAGACCCCTAGGAACACCGCTGTCCTCTGCCTGGTCCCCCCTCGCCTCCACTGTGTGGGCTCCCCCAAGCCCAGCCCTCCCTGGGAGGTTCTTGGTAAGAGCGAGCAAGAGAAGGTGTGCTTACTGGAGGGTGGTTCTCTCCAAAAAAGAGAGCCCTGCAGCCACCTCCAGGGGCCACTGGACCTCAGGGACAGAGCTGGGAGAGGGGGGTGGTGGAGGTGACAGGGACCAAAGGGATGAGGGGACAGGAAGCAGGGTGGGGGTGGGGGGAATGGAGAGTTGCTTATCTCAGCGAACGCCCCCCCCCCCCCGGCACCCTGGTGGACCCAGAGAAGTGACTTGGAGGGAAAGTATCCGCTGGGAGTGTGGCCATCCCCAGGGCAGGGCTGTGTCCTGGGGATAATCTATAGCATTCGTCCTACAATATCTTTTTTAATTAATTAACTAATTAATTAATTTTTTAAATTTACATCCAAGTTAGTTAACATATAGCGCCATAATGGTTTCAGGAGTGGGATCCGGTGACTCACCCCCTACATACAACACCCTATGCCCATCCCAACAAGTGTCCTCCGTAATGCCCCTTATCCGCTTAGCCCATCCCCCCACCCCCCCACCCCTCCAGCAACCCTCACTTTGTTCTCCGTATTTAAGAGTCTCTGACGGCTTGCCCCCCTCCCTGCTTTTATATCCTTTTTGCTTCCCTTCCCCTGCGTTCATCTGTTTTGTCTCTTAAATTCCACATATGAGTGAAATCATATGATATTTGTCTTTCTCTGACTGACTCATTTCGCTTAGCATAATAGCCGCCAGTTCCATCCACGTCGTGGCAAATGGCAAGGTGTCATTCTTTTTGATTGCCGAGTGATACTCCATTGTACATCTACACCACATCTTTATCCATTCATCCGTCGACGGACATTTGGGCTCCTTCCATACTTTGGCTACTGTCGATAGTGTTGCTAGAAACATGGGGGTGCACGTGTCCCTTCGAAACAGCACCCCTGTATCCCGTGGATAAATGCCTAGTGGTGCAATGGCTGGGTCATAGGGTAGCTCTGTTTTCAATTTGTTGAGGAACCTCCACACCGTTCTCCAGAGTGGTCCTGCACTGTTGCTAATTGCTCATTATTGCTTGCCATTAGCCAAGCACCAAGAAGTAGGCTAGCTTTACTCCTCACAGGAACCCCCCTCCCCGTGAAGGAGCTGCTGTTATGATTATCAGTAGCAGCCCCATTTAACAGATGAGAAAGCTAAGGCCTGATGAGGCCAAGTAACTCACCCGAGGTCACACACTGGTAAGCAATGAAGCCAGGATCTGGGCCCAGGAGCCTCTTAATCACCCTGCTGTTCAGAGGCCCAGGGCACCCCCCCCCCGCCCCCCGCCCAACCCAATCTCGCAGAGGTGGGATCTCTAATTCCACCCACCCACCCCCAAACTGGACTAGACTCTGGACGAGGATTTGAGGGCAGGAATGAGGACAGGGTTCATCTGTGTCTCCCCTGCAGCCAACACCAAACATCCATTCATTCATTCCTTCATTCATCCTGTGGGTTTTTACTACCACCGGGGAGTCGTGTGCCAAAACCCTTACAAGCTTCAGCCCCTACATCTGTAAGATGAGAATGTCGTCTGGAGCCGAGAGGCCCCAATAAGATAAAGTGGGCCACGTAGGTAATTTTAAATCTCCTTGTGGTCACACTTAAAGGTGTAAAAAGTAACAGGTGAACTTAATTTTAAAAACATCCCTTGCGAGGAGCGCCTGGGTGGCTCCGTCGGTTGGGTGTCCGACTTTGACTCGGGTCATGATCTCTCCATTCATGAGTCTTTTTTTTTTTTAATTTTTTTTTTTAATGTTTATTTTCTTTTTGAGACAGAGACAGAGCATGAACGGGGGAGGGGGAGAGAGAGGGAGACACAGAATCTGAAACAGGCTCCAGGCTCCGAGCTGTCAGCACAGAGCCCGACGCGGGGTTCTAACCCACGGACCGCGAGATCATGACCTGAGCCGAAGTCGGACGCTTAACCGGCTGAGCCACCCAGGTGCTCCCGTTCATGAGTCTTAAGCCGCGCGTCGGGCCCTGCGCTGACAGCTCAGAGCCTGGAACCTGCTTCGGATTCTGGGTCTCCCTGTCTCTCTCCACCCCTCTGCCACTCACACTCTCTTCGTCTCTCTCAAAAACAAATAAACATTAAAACATTTCTTTTTAAATCCCGTGTCAACCCAATACTCCATAATATTATCACTTTGGCACGTAATCCATGAAAAATGATAAACGAGAGATCTGACGTGCCTTTATTCACATCATGTCCAAGACGTCCCGGGTGTATTTTATCCTCCCCACACATCTCCTTTCAGACGAGCCACGTAATCTGGTGCTCAGTAGCCACGTGTGGCCATCATCCTGGACGGCGTGGCTCTAGAAAGGTTCTAGAGAGGTGAGATGGTGAAGGGTGTGCGAGCCTCCAGCTCCCCGCCTGGCCCGCGGTGGGAACCACCATAAGCGTGAGGACCCCCACCCGTTTCTTCCGTCACCTTGGTGGAGTCCCCTTCCTCCGGCATGGCCACGAGTCGGGGTCCCTCCGGGGCGCCCCTGGGACTGACGCGCTGCTGGCATTCCAGGAAGGAGCGGGAGGGAGCGGGAGCACAGGCCGGGGCCCCCAGGAGGGAGCTGCTGCAGCCTGGCACAGCGAGAGTTTGTTTGCACCTCTTTGAAGCCAGAGATGAAAGCGGGGCCCACATGGCTGCTTTGATTCCCTCCTCCCTGGGCCCCTCGCAGCTGCAGCCCGGCCTGGCCCAGTTCTTTGCTACCCCAGGGGGAGCAGAAGAGGCCCCAGGACAAGGGTCTTTCTCCCCTGGGTGGCTTGTGGGGTAAGCGGAGGAAACACCCTCCATCCTGGGGGCTCCGTTCTGCCATAGACGGACCCACCCGGAAGCGACAGTGACAGACTCCCTGGAGAGGCGGGACCAGGTGTGATGTGTAGAACCTGGGGGAGCCGGCCACCCCAAATCTCTCTGCAGCCAGCGCCTGACCGTCCACCATCAGCGGTCGGTCCTCGTGAAGAAACAGCGAAGGAGAGTTGGGTGAACCTCTTCACCTCCGTAAGCCTCTTCAACTCAACAAATGTTCGCTGAGGGCCTACTGTGCGCCAGGCACTGTTCTAGGTGCCCCGCTGGCGTATATCACAGAGCAGATGGAGTGAAATGGCGCGTGCCAAGTGCTTAGCACGGCGTCTGGCACGTAGAAATTGCTCAGTAGTTGTCAACCCGCATCGTCATCATCATCAACAGCATCATCACCACGACGACGACGATCTGCAGGGTCTTCTAACCGCTCCCAGGCACTGAGGGAAGGGAACCAGCTGCCAGAAGGGTACCCATCGCCAGGGCTAATCCCTCAAACTCTGGCCTGCGCTGTTTTCTCCTCTCTCCTAGGTCCCCTGGGGGCAGCCCCTGGCCCGGAGGGGAGACAGCACCACTGACCTTGACCGGTGACCTCTGGGGCCCAAGAACGGCAGCTCAGACCGGAGGGATGCTCAGAGGGCCTCGTGGCCATAATGGAGGCAAAGCCACATATGGGACCAGGCGGCACGGTCCGGGCGTCCTAGGCCCTACCCTCTGACCGGGCGGCTCCCGGCCAGCCCACCTCTGAGGAAGAACCGCCTCGTCCTCCTCCTTCTCCTGACGAGGGCGCTGGCCTCACCGTCCCTGTCACAGCATCCTTGCGCACACATCGGAGGGCCGGTGAGCCCCTCGAGGGCGTGCCCCTCTCTCCTGAGCCTCTCTTCGTGGGCGTCTCGCTGCCTCTCATGAGTCAGGGAGGCGAGGTGGTGAAGCCAGGGCTGGAGACAGGAGCAAAGTGGGGAAGAGCCAGGGCCGGAGCGCTCACGTCACGGCCACCGGGTGTTTCCGGGCAGGTGAGGTCGTCCCCATCCGTAGGATGGGGAAATGGAGGCTGACAGCGACGCAGTCACTCGCCCACAGCCACACACTTGGGAGGGAGGGCAGCCAGGATTCGGATCCACGTCTGACTGATTCCAAAGGCTGTGTGCCTTCCATTCGGCCACAAACTCAGCCCCCATCACGGGGACCTCAGGGTGGCCCCAGGCAACTCCTCCAAAGCCTGAAACTCTAAAGCCAAGAAGCCTGCCCTAAGGACAGATGCGATGGAGCGGGAAGAAAACTCGCCTCAGAGACAGATACCTGCTGGGACTCTCATCAACCCGTGTGACCTGGGGCAGGTGCCCTGCCTCCAAGACCTGCCTCTTCTCTCCCAGGGAAAGGGCCCCGAGAATGCAGGAATTCCTGAAGCAGGCACAAGGGACAGGATGATTTTAGGTGGTGGTTCATAGCCTTTTCTCTTTATTTCGGTGGTTGTAGATGCATTTATTGGGTGTTGGATCAGATAGATATAACTGGCACATCGAACGCACAAGTTCATGGATGCTTTTGCTTAGGTAGTGTCTCTCTGTAATGTGATGGACAGACCGCTGACTTCGGGGACAATACTGCGTGAAAACATAGGTGGTGGGAGGGCACCGCTCATCAGTGTGACCACGTCTGGGAGGCACGAGCGGCTGTGATGACCGGTGTCACCGAGAGGGGGACCCCAGGCGGTTAGGAGCCTGGAAGGGGGGGGGGTGCCCTGGCCCCAATGGGTGTGGTGAATCCCACGAAGTCCTGGGAAAGAGAGAGGGAAGGAGGCAGCTAGGGAGGTGGAGCAGACGGACAGAGGCAAGGGGGGCTCAAGGGCTCACCCCGCCGGCCGTCTGCACCCACCCGGTGCCGCCGAGCCTCCTGGAGGCCACATTGCCGCCTCCCCTTCCCGGGCCGCACAGTCCGCAGCTGGCTGATGTAAAACACACATGTTTTGACTGAAGCTGCTCTCCCCCCACCTCCTGAAAAACGCCAACATTAAAGGGAGCGTAGCTTTGTAAAACTGAAACTGGAAAACGCTTCTGAAACCCAGCCCGGGGGATTAAAGAAACCACATGAAAAGGGACTTGGGACGACCTGGATGCTGACTTCCTGTTCAGAAGTTCGCTCAACATGTGCCTCCCACCCGGCCAGTGGCGGGTATCGAGGAGGAGGAGGAGGAGGATGACGAAGACGAGGACGAGGAGGAGGAGGAAGGCCAGGGCCAGTGGGGCTTTAGGGGGCCTCCAGAAGTCCAGGACTTACAAGGTCCAAGGCCCGACGACCTTGTCGCGGCCCTCCCAGGCCTCTGACCTCCAGGGGCTCCGAGGAGAAGGTACCATGTTGCCCTTGACCTTGGGACTCCACCCCGCATCACAGAGGGGTTGGGAATCAAACAGGCCACAGCTCTCTACCATCCCGGTGCCCCGTCTCTGCCAGTCTCCCCTGCTCCTCCAACATGGTGTCCCCGGCCCTGGACCCTTGGACCCCATAGCAGCCTCCCATCCCTTCCTGGCTAAGTGCCTCCCCCAGGCACCGGAGCTGACTGGGAGTTCGAATCTCAGCTCTGCCGTTTAGTCGCCATGGGACATCCAAAGAGCCACTGCTGGGAACTTCCCATCTTTCCCCTCCCCCTGTCACCAAGCAGCGTGCAAATAGAATGAGCAATGTGTGTGCAAGGACACTGCGCTCAGGACGGTACGAAGGGGTTCTCTGCTCTCACAAGGCTGAGGCCGAAGTGTCCCCACTGGTCTCCCTCTTGCTACAATGGCGGTGGCCAAGTCCCATCCCCTGGGTGGGCTCGGGGCCCTCGTCCTTGGAAAAGAAGATAGGGTGGGCTGGGTCAGAGGGGAAGCCTGGGCTGTGGACTCACACCCTCGCATGCCGCTCATCACACACACGCACATCACACACACGCGCACCCAGATGCACACACAGACACATCACAGGCCACTTGGTGGCCACTGCCACCTCAATCTTCATCGCCACCCTCCCTCCATTATGTAAACTCCCCGTGCCCTCCAGTGTCCCCCGCAATCACTTACCTAATATTAGGATATTAAAAAATATGGCAAGATTTTAAGAGACTTATTAAAATGCAATTAGCGGCGTGTACGACTTAAGCAGGAAGATTATTTTTAAAAATGACTTGATTGTGCGGAATACCACGCACCTTCCCGAGGCCGTAAACCTGCCAATCACACTCATGCTCAAAGGAAGAGGTTTCCTCGCTTTCTCTTTGTCCTTCAGGGTCTTCTCCTGCGCCGCGCCCCCCCCCCCCCCAACCCCCGGCCCCCACCATGAAGGCTGGAGTCCTCCACCCACAAAAGCGTCCCTAGCCACAAACATACATTCTGAGCCCCTTCAAGGGTCCCCTCAGAAGGAAGCTAAAGGGTTAATCAGACCCAAAGTCAAGCCCGGAGAAGTTTGGAGTAACCGGCCAGGTGGCAGGCAACGGGATGGAGAAGACCCCACCCCATGACGCCCACCCCCATTATGATTTGGATCAGCAGAGGCTGCAGCCAGAGGAAGGACGACAAACTGTCGTTGCTTCAGAGGGGCTGGGGTGGGGAGGGCTAAAGGGAGGAGGGAGAGGTCCCAGCTTGCGGGTTACAGCTGAACCCCCCCCCCAGCCTCGGAGACCCCCTGCCCAAGGCGCCCGCCGCGCCCCCCACCCCACTCCCGCCCTAGCTGGAACGGTGGGTTATGCTGCCCCCTGCCGCCAGCTCTCCACACTGCAGCCCGGCTCCCAGGACCGGGCGGCGCAGCGAAGGAGCTCGCACAGTCCAGGGTCAACCCTTCTCCCCGTCGCGGGGGGTTGACCAGAGGGACCCCGCATCTTCCAGGCTCCGACCTGAAAAGAACCGTGCATCTGGAAACGTGGGGACAGTTCTCCGGCCGCCCCCTCCGGGACCGCCCCACCCCTGGCTGAAGGAGTTTATCAAATGTGCTTGCTACTTCCTGGCATTAGGCTCCCGCTGGCACTTTTATTCCAACCATAAAAAGTCTATTTCATTGAGAAATAAAGTCCCATCTCCCTGACGTGTGACTCCTTTCAGAGCTCTCAGCCGCCAGGCAAAATTTATGTTTCCCGGATGCTCTCTCCGGGGTTTGCAACTGGAAATTGGGGAGAGGGGGCTGGAAGGGGGAATTTCCTCTCTGGTTGATGGACTTGTGCTTGTTTCATTGGTCTAAGGAGCCCCGGAAACCCAAGGCGTCCAGGAGAGAGCCCTTGCCTTGGAGGGAGGAGGAGGCCAGGGTTCGAGCCCTGGTTCACCAGCTGTTAGCTGTGTGGCCTTGGGCAAGGTCCCGAGCCTCAGTTTACTCATCTCTAAAATGGGAAGAGCACTTCCTCTCTTCCTCAGAGGGTTGGAGCTCGATGCTTTGGGCAGAGGAAGATGGAAAATACCTGGAAGCTGTAGAAATGTCCAGTGTTGCTATTATTATGGAAGCAGAGGAATTCTCTTATTTGGATGGAGGGTTGCTGTCCCTGGCACAGGTTCTGCCAAGCAGTGAGTGGTCTCAGCTTCCGTGTGCATCAGATTCACCTGGAGGGCTTGTTAAAACAGACTGCCGGGCCCCACCCACCCTGTGTTTCAGGATCTGCAGGTCCGGAATGGAGACCAAGAATTGGCTTTCCTAACTATTCCTTAGGTGACGCTGATGCTGCTGGTCTGGCGACCCCACTTGGAGAACCGTTGTTCTGAGGGCTTTGAGATCTGGGGTGTAGGACAGCTCGGCCCGGGCATTGGGAGAGGAGTAAGGAGCTGGTGGGAGGTCACACCTGTGGACCAAGGTAGGGGTGGGGTCTGGCCAGCTACGCGGAAGAGAGTGTCTGTCCATATTGTCCCATCCTGTCCCCCCCCCCCCCCTACTGGCTTGGCCTCATGTCGCTGGTGGCCTCCACCACCAGAAACCAGACCCGGGAGCAGCAGAGATGTGGGCGGTGGCCCAGGGCTAGGCTGTGCCTAGGAGGATAGACCCTAAGGGGTGAGGGGTTCTACAGAGCCACACTGGGGACTCTTGATTTATCGTCCCCCTGGGCTGAACCTCCCTGCCACCCACTCCTGTTCCCTATTTCCGCCTGTTGCTCAGAGAAATGAACTGACTTGCTCAAGGTCACACGGCTTGGGCAGGACACTCAGAAAGAGCCCTTACCACCACACTGCCTCTCCGGCAATGCAGTAATTTGAAGGATTACTAAGTTGATGACTCTAATTCCAGTTTAAGTAATATTCAAATACCCAACAGAGACTTGTAGCTAAGGCTAGAAAAGCATGCAGCGGTTGAAGAAGTCTGCCGTGGGAGCGCCTAAAATCTGGGAATTCAAGACCTTCAACGAGGAAAACAACAACGAGCCTGGATGTTACAGGGCATGAAAACAGGCTTTGTGCTCGGGGAGGAAACCCCAAAAAGGAAACTGGATCGTGGCCGCCCCGTGTAACAGGACAGAAGGGCAATAAATCGTCCCAGCCCCTGAAATTTACACACAGCCGTGGGGTGAAAAAGACGGGGACCCAAGCTACTGAGGGCAGGGAGTCACACGGTGTCTGACCACCCCGAATCCCCGACTATCTGAGATCCTGCCCAGCAGGAGGCTGAGCTGGAGGGGAAGAACCACTCCTTGCCAGGATCTCAGTGGCCACAGAGAGATCAGCAGTAAAGAGATGACTGCTGTAGACCTGGAAGGTCTCCACGGGACAGCTGGAGGTCCCCCGTGGCTGGGAAAACCCTCGTGCGCATGCACACGCGGCACTGGGATTGGGCACAGGTGCCATCCAGGCCCTGGCGGATCCGGAACCCTGGGCAGGCGTGGTTCTGGGGCTGTCCCGGATTGTGGGAGAACGGGAGACTCCCCAGAAGCTTGAGCGAGCGCTTTCTAACTAAACACGACTGTCCGGGTTCTGAGTCGGTGCGGAGCGGAGCGAGGGGAAAGAAGAGAAGCGAAGTGCTTGGTTCCAGCTGCGCAGCCCGCTGAGCTGGGCCAAGTGCCCAGATCCTCTCAGCCTCGCAGCTCGCTGCCCGCTGCGGGGAGAGCCATTTATGCCAGGTAAAGGCTGGCGATTTCATTAACTCCGTTCCCTTTGTCTCGTCTCCAAGGGCGCCGGGTGGTTAAACATGTGGAGGACTTGGTAAAGGGTCAGCCCCGGTTTATAGGACTGTCTTGCGGGGGCGGGGCCCTGGTCTTTGAGGCCCTGAAGCTGGGTGGTTCAGCAGAGGTGGGGAAGGGGAGGAGGGAGATGGGGGGGCCAGGAAACAGAGACTGCGGGCATCTCAGACATCACCTGCAGCCACCTTCACGGAGTCATCTGGACGCCCCCCCTAGAGGGGCCCTTTGAGTCACCCTTCCTTCCAGCGGGGTGGGTTGGCCTCTGTCAGCCAGGGCCCCCCTCCTCCGTTCCTTTCGGCCGCCCCTGCCCTCTGATGTTCACTTTCCAGCTTTTTTTTTAAAGCCAGCTCCTGTGGCCTTCTTTCCGTCTCTCCAACCCTCCTCAGAGCCCTTGCATTTGCTGTCCCTCTGTCTGGATGCCCCCTCAGAGGGGCCGTCCTGACCACCCCGCCCCAACCTACCCTCCATCCAAGTGGCGTATTTGCGTCTCTTCCGAGCACATGGTGTCATCTGAAATCGGCCACGCGTGGATTTACGGTCAGTCTCCATCCACCACCCCCCCTTCACACATAAGCCCACGCTCTCCCACACACGCGAGTCCGCTAGAACTTTCGTTCCCACACGAGGGACCTTCTCTGTCCAATTCACCGTTCCCTTCCCAGCTCTGGAACAGAGAATGCACTCCATCAACATTTGCCCAGCGATGGGGTCCGTGATATGCACCATGAGAAGGCAGGTGGGGGTCTGGGGAACCAGGTGACAGGGAGCCCACAACATCAGCGCTGGGCTCTAACCCCCTTTCCCACCAGCCTCTGAAGTCTTCTAGCCCGGAAGCCCCACGGGCTCCAGTGAGGTGATCCCAGCCTAGGGGAATTCAGGCTTCTTTCTCCCCCCCCCACCCCAACCCCCCCAGGCCAGACCACCCAGACAGGTGGGGGGGGGGGGCGGCCGCCACAGCCTGGGGCTCCTCTCGCTGGCTTCCCCTGTAGGTGTCAGGCTCGCCCTGGCCTGGGGGCTGCCGTCCCTGGGCAGCGGCTGCCCACAGGGGAACCGCCTGGCAGGGCGGGTGGGGGTGGGGGGTTGGCCTTGGAGTCACGGCTCCGATTCAAGAAGGGAAATCATCCGAGCTTTTAAAAAATTAAATGGAGTCAGTAATTTGATTTCAGAGAGAAGCTGAAAACCTCGTAATGGCAGGAGCAGCTCAAGTCCGTGGTGAAAAGGAAAAGCCTTAAATGGGGCTATTAAGCTTTTGCCTGGGATGGATCTGCCCGGAGAAGGAGGAAGGAGGGGGGGGCGGGCAGCGGGGAGAAGTCGTCCTGGAGGTAGAGACCGTTTATCAGCCAAGACAACCCTGATTATTTATTTATTTATTTGTTTCGCGTTCCGGGCGTTGTCCGCGGCCCCCTCTCCTTGGCTGTATTTCAAATCCCACTTCCAGCGACAGACTTGGGGGGGGGGGGGGAGGGAGTGCCACCGTCTCAGGGAACCACCCCCTGTGCTGCTGCCGCTCGGGCCACAGCTGGGCTTCTGGGCCAGGAAACGTGGGACCCCGGTGTTCCCTGGAGGTCAACGGGGGTCACCCGAGTGATCCAAGCCGGTGGGGTATCAGCTGCTGCCATGGGAACGGGAGGCAGGGAATAGTGAGTCACGGAACCAAAGCAGTAAGGCTCCCCGTCCTCCTCTCATGGGGTCCTTTAGAGACCTAGGGTCACGGCCCCTGAGGCCCAGGGGAGGGCGTCTCACCCTGTAGGATCTTATCATCACCCAGCCCTCCCCCACCCCAGAATGTCTGAGCCGTGGCTGGAGGCTTCTATGCTCTCCTGGAACAAGCAAACACGCCCTCCACCTGGGCCTGGGAGCCCAGCAGTTTGGCTGCTCTGATTTGCCAGAACGGCAGGAATGGTGACCCCAGGGATGGCTCACGGGTTCTGAGTACATGCTGTGTGCAGGGGCCTGCGCCCGAGGCTTCGCGTCCACGTCCTCCCAGCCCCAAGTACTATCACCCGCCCCCCACCCCCACATTTGACTGATCAGGACACTGAGGCACAGAGAGGTTAGTGTCTCGCCCAAGGTCACACAGCCAAAGAGTGGAGAGACCAAGACTTGACCCCCAGCAGCCCGCTACAGAGCTTGCACGCTTACCCCCTAACTGCTGCCCCCCACCCCCGGCCCATGCTTCACCACATTTAACAGTGAGAGGGCACGCACACCAGTGCTGGAGGTCCCGGCGGGTGGGAGGCATGCCCATATATCGTCCTCCCCATTCCTCTTACTTGGCATCCCCTGGGCCGCTCCCAGGACTCACCCCAGCCAGGGGGCCTCTCAGAAGCCCCTCCACATTTTTCTGAAGCTCACAAGCCCTGTGACTTTCGGGACTGGTTGCCCATGTGGGTTCTGCGGGCTCCAGCTAGAGCATCCCCTGGTCAACAGAAAGGGTCTCCAGGTTCAGCCAGGCTGGACCGGGAAATGTCTGTGGGGGCCCGTGGGCTCTGAGTTTGCTGGATGCAGGTACCACGCCCCACTCGGCCTGCTCCACCGGCCAGGGGCTGACTCGAGGCCTCAGGCTCACTATTACCCTGCCTCCAATGGAGCTGCCGGCTTCTTCGAGGTGCAGGCCAGAGGAATCTCCAGAAGAGCTGTCCTGGACCGGTAGCTGCTCAGCGGGAAGAACTGGCCGGGGGCCTGCTGGGCCCACCCTGTGCCTCCCTGGGGGCTCGGAGCCTGGGGCCCTCAGACGGGCACTGGGCCTGGCTGCTGCCATCATGCCTTGGGAGTGCTCACGGCGGGGCAGTGACTGTGGTGTCCATTCCCAGCCAGGGGGGCGAGTCCTGGCCCTGCTGTGTCCTGGGCTGGTCCGAGGTGCCCCTTAGCCTCCTTCCTGGATGGCCCTGGGGCCTCCATTGTGGAGGACATCTTCTGGGGCTCTCTGGGGCAACAACAGGGAGCCAAGGCCTCTTCAGCTGGGCTGGTCATCAACCTCGTCAAAGGCCGGACCTCCTGGCTGGCCTGGCCAGGTCCCCCTCGCCGGGCTAACTGGCAGCCACATCCCCCCTGACAATATTCCCAGCAGGAGGGGACTTCCTGGTGGCCGGGCAAAGCTCTGCTCAGGCCTCATACTTCCTAGATGTCATGGAAATGGATGGCCTTGAGACCGGGAACACTTTGGACTGTTTGGACCCCAGAGAGGAGCTGAGGAGGGGAGATGTCTGAGAACAATGCATGGTCAGGGCTGTGGGGGCTGGGAAGACTGGACAAGGGGACCGGGGCTGGCCTGGACAGCTCCCATGGACTCTAAGGACAGAGCAGCTGAAGGTGGGACATGTCCAGGTAAGTCCACCTTCCTCGAGGGAACCTGGGGACCATTCTTCTTCCATAGGCTTTGCTATTTGCAGGAATGGTCCAAGTCCCTTCTTCAGCGAGAGAGCAGTGGAGAGAGAAAGTGCATCATAAATAAAGGGATGTGAGCTTAGGCCCTGCTGAGGACGGCAGGCCAGAGACAGCCTGTGGGAACTGCGCCCTCAGGCTGGTACTCCAGGCCTGGCCCCAGGCTCCAGCCACAAGGTCTTTGAGGCAGGCCTTGGTTCCCCTCTGTGTGCACAGCTGCGGACCCTACCGGCCACCTCCTTTTGCCTGGTCTCAAGGCCCTGGGGGCTGTGAACCAGGCAGGACAGCTGGAGGGGGGCGGACCTCAGGTGGGAGCTCTTGGGGGCCCTGTTTTCTCTGGGGACTGTTCTGAATTTGAGGAGAAGACTTGGGCGGAGGTCAGAGCGCGGCTCCTTTTGGAATAATGGTGGTAAAAGTGGGGGGGGGGGTCTCATGCCTGGCTGGGTCCACCAACACCTCGCCAGGATGGAGCCCTTCAGAGGAAGCGAGGCCAGGTGACAGACCGGCATCAGAGGGCTTGAGAGCAAAGCTCTGACAAAGCCCTTCCCAGAGGCCACCCATGGCGGCAGATCCCGCAGATTAGAACTGGGGAGAGGAAGCAGGTGGCCTTCCTGCTGGAAGGGTGTCCCCTCCTGGGGATGGTGGAGGGGGAGCAGACCTCAGAGTGACAGTTCAAGCAGACAACAACCTTCTAGAACTTTCCAGAAAGGAAGCAGGAGTCAGCTCTCCCAAAGAGCCAAGATTCTCCCCAGCCCACTGGTGAAAGGGTCACCCATGCCGCCTTCCTACAGACGGGAAAACAGAGGCTTGGGAGCTTCAGATTCAAGCACTGGGTTAGGAACTGCCTCCACCGGCTGAATTTCACAGACCTTCAACCTGGAGTCCTTTTTGAGCATATCGGAATGTCAAAATCTCTTTTTGAAACTGAATCACAGAATTTTAAGTTTTCTGTAAAGACCAGCCGGTCCCAAGTCCCCACCCCTGTATGATGCCACCTCCCGGTTGCATCTGTGAGCTAGTCGAGGCCAAATACGTGGGCCCAGCCCCAAGAACCACACAGAAGCAGACTCTGCCTCGATACTGTTGACATCCTGGGCCAGATCCTTCTCTGCTGTGACAAAGGCTCCTGAGCACTGTGGGATGTCCAGCAACACCCCTGCCCTTTACCCACCAGATGCTGATAGCATCAGAAATATCTCCAGACATCGCTAAACGTCCCCCCGGGAGGCACAAATACACCCCGTGTTGATAACTGCTGGGTTAGAGCTTGCTGGTTCTGGCTTATGCCTTCAGACACGTTTGGTTTAGCCTGCAGAGGGGTTGAAATATTTTTTTATTTTCTTTTTTTTTTTAATTATTTTTTTAATGTTGCTTTATTTTTGAGACAGAGAGAGACAGAGTGAGAGCGGAGGAGAGGCAGAGAGAGAGGGAGACACAGAATCGGAAGCAGGCCCCAGGCTCGGAGCTGTCGGCACAGAGCCCGACGCGGGGCTCGAACCCACGAACCGTGAGAGCACGCCCTGAGCTGAAGTTGGACGCTTTATTGACCGAGCCACCCAGGTGCCCCGCGTTTTAAATATTTTTTTAGATGAACTGAGAAAATGTAAGCAGCTTCTCCTGGGAAAACAGAAGATTTGGCCGCATTGGCCTGCCTCCCTGACGAGGCAGGGATGGGCTGCAGCTAAGCAGAACTACTTCCTCTCTTTAGCGGGGCCCGGGGTCTGCCCGCTCACCGGCATTTCCACCAGTGTCCTCTCCCTGGCCTTCAGCACTGTCACCTGGGCCACCGGCTCTCTTCCCCTCACTCATTTATACTCCCTGCCTGACCCCTAGAGGCATTTTTGTCAGAACCTCTGCTTTAAAATGTCAAACAGCTTTCTCTTAACCACCCTCCTGGTTTCTCGTCTCCAAGCTGGACAGCCCATTGCTTCCACTGCCCTTGACATCTGTGATATTAAATAATCAGGATTTCTCCTATATTTCACTCTGGAGGGGGTGGGGGGGGGGCGGGGATGGAAAAGACTCTGTAACCACTGAGTGCTTAGGCAATCCTGGTACATTAATATCCCAGCTCATTAGTCATATATTTTCACAGAGAAATGTTCTTTGTCCGAAACGTGTTTTTAAAATTCCTGGTGAAAACATAGTCCAACGGGCATCTATTAAGTGCTTACCAAGGGGAAGGCGGTGTGGTAGTCCCTTGAAGGATAAAATGCAGAACAGGACACAGTCCTTGGCCTCAGAGAGTTCCCATACGAGAGGGAGACACAGGATTGTGCACCGATAACCGTAACAAGCATAGAAAAACCTAGAAGCTACAGGGGAGGTGCAGGGAAGGTACGCTGGGAGCCAGGGAGAGGGGAGATTCATTCTGGCTGCTGATGTTAAATTAATAAAATGAGGCAGAGAACATTCTTTCCCCGTGTAAGTCTTTCCGGAGAGGCCAAAAAGTCTTCCTAAGATGTTATTGCCATTGCTGAGTTGTTTTTGTATTTTATTTACTAGAGAATCTACCCTCTCTTCAAAGCCAGGGGCAAAGGTCATCTGGTCTTTGTCCTCTCCCCCAGGCCTGCCTGCCCTCCCTTATAACTCTCTGGACATTTCTTTCCTCCTGCTTCCAGACTGGACGCTGCCGGAGAGCAAGGGCTGTGGACCCGGTGGCCTCTGTTCCCACCCCCCCCCCCACCAGCCTCATACAGGCCCCTCCCACAGGCAAGTGCTTAGTGAATATGTGTCAGATAAAGATCTAGCCCTCCCTTTCCAAAAATCAATGTCATTGCTGCAGGAAACTGTTAAAATAAAGACAGCCAAAATGTGTAAAAACTTTCAAGAAACATTTCCATTCTTAGCAGGCTGTTAGAGCTCATCCCCCACCCCGCTTTTTTCCTTTGTTTCTAATTCTGAGTTTGGGGCTAGATGTGGTAGGCAGTCCCCCTTTTAATCTTTAAATATAGTTCTGAATATAATTACATTTTTATGCAGCACCGAAACATCATATCCTGGTAACGGGGCATGCTTGCACTCTGCACATCTGTGTTAAATCTCCTTCACGTCTGTCTTCTATTGAGGACAGTTGTGAAGTCTAAGATGAAAGTGATCGACATCATTTGCGAATTATGTGTATTTCCTTATGCTGTATTTCAATGGGCTTTGCTCCTGGTGGTTTTGCAAATGGCAGGTTGTCTGGTGGCCGTGCCGTCACCGAAGACCCCTTTCAAGACGCGGGTCCCGGCGTCCTGGCACAGAGGACACACCCCATGCTTAGAAGAGCATTCGTCCTGGATTAAGAAGCCGCACCGCGTCTTTGCCAAAGAGCCCGATCCGTCTGGTAAGTGAGCGGAGGCACGGAGCCCACACAGGTCAAAATGAAAATGGATCACCTCGTGCTAGGAACCCTGCTGAGCTCCTAACCCCGTCCTCCCCCACGGGCACCCGTATTCCCATTCTGCAGATGAAAACACTGAGGCTCCGCGGGGTTAAGTGACTCGCCGAGGTCCTGCAACCAGCTGAGAAGTTGATGTGCCCCTCCCCACGCCCTGGCAGTTTGAGTCCAGGGCCCGTGGCCACATCACCACTCAGCTCCCAGGCCCCTCCTGTTCCCGGACCACTTGCAGCCAGCGTGCCCGACGCCGCTTACCGCCGGGTGTGAGACCTGGCAGGCCCAGAAAGGGAAGGCTTGTCACAGGAGAAGGAATCACAGGGCCAGGGAAAGAGGGCTCGGGTGACGTGTCCTGTTACCGGGAGGCGCACCCCCATGGTGACTCGCTCACCCACACGCTGGGAGGAGCTCTCCACGGTCCGGGGGACGGGGGCAGCCATCTCGCCCGTTCCAGGGCTACCCTACAGACAGCCTGCATTCCAGAGGCTTCTTGGGCCTCCTGGCATTGCTGTGGGGCGACGAAGAGTGAGTTGCGCGTGGCCGGGTGCATCCTGTACCCCACGGCCGCCGTCCACCTGGGGGGGGGGGCGCCCTGGCAGGAGTGTCAGGCCCCAGGGGCACAAGTGGCCAAGGTCCGTCTTCAGCTGGCCCCACAGCCCCGCCTTCCAGGTCTCTGATTCCACGTGGCATCAGTGGCCCAAAGGAGGAGGGGCTTCCAGAAGACGCGAGGACGGCTGTCATGACGGATGCTGAACTGGACCCACAGCACCCTTGCCACCAAGCTCAGGATTTCCTCCACGTGGCAACCTTCTTTGACCAGACCCAGTCTCTGCGTTGGGATGTCGAGTAAGGCCTCTGACTCTGGAATGGGGAAGGTCACGGGACACAGAAAAATACACACTTCGCAGGTATGCAGACAAAAAGGCGGTTCCAGGACCTCAGTGGGGGTTGATGTCCCGTGGCCAGCACAGTGCGCTTCCTGATCGGCGACCTGAGATTACTTGGTGGCTGGGCGGAAGGAAAGAAACAGGCCCTCCCCAAGACCCAGGGACGGACCCCACCATCCGGGAAGGCCCATAAGGAAGCAGATGCCAGGAGCAAGCCTGCCCCTCGGAAGCTGCAGAAATGTCTCCACGGAGACCGCCTTTAGCTTCAGCGACCTGGTGCCCCTTCCTCACCAAAGCTGCTCTTAAGAAACAAAGCTCGGATCAATTGTTTACACTTTAGCAAGAATTTCGTGTGTCGCCCTCCTCATGGGGGCGTTTTAAGCCCGCGCTGCGGGGGCGCCTGGGTGGCTCAGTTGGCTAAGCGTCCGACTTCAGCTCAGGTCACGATCTCACAGCTCGTGGGTTCGAGCCCCGCGTCGGGCTCTGTGCTGACAGCTCAGGGCCTGGAGCCTGTTTCAGATTCTGTGTCTCCCTCTCTCTCTGACCCTCCCCCATTCATGCTCTATCTCTGTCTCAAAAATAAATAAACGTTAAGAAAAAATTAAAAAAAAAAAAAAAAAAGCCCGCGCTGCAGTGGCTAAATGAAAGCACCTGTCTCCAAATAAAGGGCTTCAAGCATCATGGATAAGGAAAGAGGTGTTTGGGGGCTTGGCGAGGCCCCTCCCCAGCGCCTTAAAATCACCAGAGCTCCATCGTGAACTTTGGGCCACGACAAAATTCTATCAGATGTCAAGTCTTAGTCCTTTCTGATCTACCCACACAGGATGAAGCCTTTGATCCACCCAATGTTGCAAACAGAGTTCCTTAGAATTTAAACTTCCCAGAGGTAGGAAGTACTCATCCAGGTTCCAGGCCTCTCTATATGACACCCCAGGCTGAACGAAGTAGTTATTACGTACACGGTCTGGATCGGGTTCCCAACCACTGAGGGATCGCGGAGCCCCAGAGGGCCTGCTGACAGGTGCAGACCTTCTGCTGTCTTTATTCTCAGGCCCCCTGGAGCCGATCACGGGACCTCCCAGGAGAGAAGAGTCCCCGGGTTTGGAGGCCTCTAGTAGAAGATTTCGCTTTTCATCCATACTCTACACCCAACCCGTACTCCATACACATTCATACCTTCCGGAACAGCAAAAGTCTCTCTGTCCCAAGCAATCCAGGGAGGCACAGTCAAGGCTGGGGTGACGAAGAGGCGAAGTGGGGTGGGGCCCTGGGGATAAGGTGTCCAGAGGAGGGAGGAACACAGACGGGACGGGACGAGACAGAGACGAATCCAGAAAGGGTGGATTTAGGGGCGCTCCTGGGTCTTACCCGGTGGGCAAGCATCTTCTAGAAAACAGGCATAGAAGCCGTTCACCAGTTAGAGTGGCAGGAGACCCTCGGAGGTGTTGAGCACCTGGTGAGGCAGAAGTGTCCCCCCCGCCCCCCGCCCCCCCCCCCCCCCGCAGTGGCCTCTGAACTTCCAGAAGCAAACTCCCTCCACAGGGGACTGGCCTGCGGCCTAAACCCCCAAGTGTCACCCAGCTCAGGTCAGGGACCATTGCTCCAGTGCCACCAGGAAATATTATTTAGCCCGGATATTTTTAGCAGGAACCGAGCTCCGAGCAAATGTCACGTGAGCCATCTTCTCTTACACGGCAACTTTGGGCTATTTAAAGAGATGATAATTACGCTCCTGCCACCGCGATCAGGACGGGCTGAGTGCGTGATTACAGGAGCCCCTCATCTGCCGTGCGGAGCACTTTACGCTAATGGAGCCCAATTTTCTAAGCTGCCTGCCTAAATCTGGCCGGTCTCCCAGGTGGACCTTTGAATTGGCACCGGAGGGGCGGCAAACTGCTCTTTGAGGCCTCGTAGCTGCCCCCCAACGGCGGCTCCGAGGGCGCTAGGCCACGAGATCCGCCCCCCACCCCCCAGCCTGGCGGGACTGACGCTCGCCACTGACCTCCCGCCTCGGAAGAAGGTCTCGCCTTGGCCTTCGGGCGATGACAGCGGTGGTCTCCGTGCCTGGCATCTTTCAGAGAAGCCAGGAGCAACCCTCGAAGGAACGGCAGTCATGGGGTCTGAAGAAGCAGGACAGTCAGGCCAAGGAGACGCGGTAGCTAGGGGGCCCAGGAGAAGGCGCACTAAGGGGACACTTGGGAAGGTGACAGGGCCAAGGGGGGGGAGGGCGGGACCAGGAGGCAGGGCAGCAGGCCAGTCGGGGAGGAAGGCAACCTAGACGCTTGCACTCCTTACATCGGAGGGAAGCAGGCACCTTGCAGGAGCTGCTGGCCCGTAGTAGGAACGTTGTGCAGCACACACGAGAAAGAATGGATGTGCTGTTACCCCTACGGGCGACGGATGCCGACCAGGCAGCCCATACTCCGTCCAGCCAGGCACAACTGGGGTCCTGTGCTCCGATCCATTTGCAGTGTGCTCGTGGACATCGCCGACGGGGGTCTTGAATAAAGGTGGGCGCTTGGATGGTGGGGGGGGGGCGGACAGGAGGGAGTCCCCAGACCCCATCCTAGAAGGACTGGCAGGAGGAATTCAGGGGCGACTCGAGGAAGGGAAAGCTAGCTGACTTCGAATACTCGAAAGGATGTAAAACGGAGAAAGGGCCAGGTCCTTCCAGAAGGCTGCTGAGAACAGACTTAGGATCAGCCGGAGGGAAGCGCGTGCCCTGTGGAACCAGGCGGCCTCGCAAAGGAATGAGCTCCCCATCACTGGAGACTTTTCGGAGAGAGTCATAGCATGAGACGGACCTCGGAAGCCTCCTGGCCAGCCTCCCACCCAAAGCCGGGACCCCTCCTCAGAGTTCCTCCCGGATGGCCTCAGGGCTCTGCCCGGAGGGCACCAAGCGAAGCATCCAGCTTCAGCTGCCAAGACACGAGCCCAAGAAAAGTTGGCACTGTCCACCAGGCCCGTCCAAAGGAAAACAGAAGTCAGAGCCTCCTGCCTTGGAGTGTCCCTGAGCGCCGGGCCTGGCAGAGCCTTCTAGAACGTTTTGCTCCTGCCCCGCCTACCTGGCCACTGGCGCTTCCCAGGGGCAGTGTCAGGGAGACTGCGAACAAAGAGAGAGCAAGGGTTCCTGGCAAGCGGTTAGCAAAGGTGAGCGAGTAAACATTTCTGCCTGAGCACATAAGCGTGGCAATTACCTCAGCAGGACGCCGGCGAGAGAGCGTTGCCGGCTGGGTTGTTTGCTCATTAAGACAAGAAAATCATTTATGTTCTGGGACTCAAGTGTCAACAGACCCAGGGAAAATGTCTTGCCTCAGCTGCCACCCTGGGGCCGGCCAAGGGGGCAGCTGGGATCCCAGGCACAGCTGGTGGGGCCAAGAGCGGGTGGGCACGGCACAGACACGGTTCGGGACCCACTTCCCATCAGCGCCGTCTCTCGGGCCCTCCTACCTGTTTTCCTCCCTTGCCCTTTCTCCTCCCTTCTCGGGTCCAGCAGTGAAGGGTGGAGAGAGTGCGGCGGCGGGCCTGGCGGGCCCGCCACGGGTACCGTACTTAGGCGTGACCCACCCACCCCAGGCTCCCCGGGGGCCGAGAGGGTTCCCCTGCGGTGGGACTTTCAGGGAAGCCCCAGGCAGACCGGGATGGCTGGTCGCCATACCGCCCATGAGCCCTGTAGCCGCCCCATGGGGGGGGGGGGGGCACCATTCTGTCCATTTCGCAGATGGGGAGGAAGGTGCCGGTGAGGGCAGAGCAGAGAACCTTCCCTGGAGCCCCTGTTGCAGCCATGGTCTCAGCCTCCACTCCAGCTCTTCTCCCACTTTTCTCTCCTTGCTGCAGCCCCCTTTCGTGTGCTTCAGACCTGGGCAGGGAGGGAGTCACAGACCCACGGAGGGTCCCTCGGACAGCACCTGACCGACGCCTGCCCCGACAAGCTGGGGAGGGGAGGCCCGGGGACGGAGTGGCCTCAACAACACCCTCCCCAGCCCACCCCCAACTCCTCCAGAGGCAGGGACAGACTGGGCCTTCATTCTCCCATCTATAGGATGGAAATAATAATAGCAAAAAGAAGCAGGTGGGAGGAGACCCCAGCTGGCGCGGCCTCCTCGGTGGCCCAGCCTTGCTCCCCCTTGGCCCTCAGGACGCCCCGCGAGCCCCTGGGTCTCCCTGTCCTTGGAGGTGCCGCCTTCACTTGGGCAGCAGAGACGCTGGAACGGGGTGTGGTGAGAGCAATGAAGAGGGTGCGACGTTTCCCTGGGCCCCCACCAGAGCCCGCCCGCTACTCCCGCGTCCCGTCTCTCCGCTGCAACCTGGAATAAGGCAGGGAAGCCCTCGGAGGCCAGGCTTTAAGGAGAGAAGCTATTCTGCTTCCAGGAGGGGAACTTGCGATCGGCACCTTGCCCTTTAAGGCCCCACGCGGAGGCTATATTTAGGGCCGAGGACATTCCGCAGGACCTCGGGCAGCCTTCACTGGGAGCAATCGCTAATCACTGCATTGAGTTTACGGGTGCCCCTGGGCACACTTAACCCAGGGCAATGAATAGTTATTGCCGGCCTCCCGCTCGGGGCCTGTGGGCACACTTAAGCAAGAGCGCGGATCGCTGCTAGCGGGCACGGCTCGGGTACACCCTTGGGCACCCTGCGCCTTCAGCGGGGAGAGGCAGAGTATTAAATATCTATGTGCCCTGTGCCCACAGCTGCATTTAGCCAAGGGCAAGGCCGGTGAAACGGCTTTAATTAAAACTTAATGCAAGTTCAAGGTGCAGGCACGGAAGCAGAGGCTGCAGAAGTCACCGGGAATGAATCAGTCAATTCGATGAGGTTCTCAGTGGGGGGGAGGGGGGCCAGGGCAGCAGAGACCCGTCTTCTCTTTCGTGCCTGCTGCCCACCTCTCTGTGTCCATGTTTTGGGACGTGGGGCCACTGCGGGCTCCCACACCTCACTTGGTGAAGGAAGCTGGACATCGCGGCTTCTAAGGAAGACCGTTGGAGGCAAAGCAGGCGCCTGGGCCAGAGGCGGGTCCTGCGTTTCTCAATAACCCGGCCCGGTGCCGGTGACTCTGGCCACACCGTCCCCCTGGCGGCGGCTCCCAGAATTACAGACCCGGTGCAGGGGGAGAAGTGACCCGTCCCGGAAACTTCAAAAGTCATCACCTGTGGGCAAAGCTTGGGGATCCTGGGGTAGATTCTTAGGAGGACCAACACCAGGCAGGTGGGCAGAGAAAGTCCTGCTCCTTAAGACTGGGAGGCAGAGGAATAGCCAAGCAGTCTGCCCATTAGCCCAAGCCCCAAGCCAGGAGGAGTTCAGGTCACCGGGCCTGGGGGCACCCCAGAAGTGGGGCTCCCTTCTGGAGCCACTTCATGTTTACAAGATTAAAGTCAACTTTTTAACATCAGAAGAGCTCACATACAATTACGGATTTCCAGTTTCTCGTGAAAAGTTGGAAAGGCTGGCCAGATGGGGCTGGGGTGGAGTGGAGGCTGCCTTTCTGAGTGGGGGAGGGACCGGGGGGGGGGGCGGGGGGAGCAGGGAGGGTGGGAGCCTGTGCCCGCCTCAGCTGTGGCCCCGCCACAGCTCTGCCTGGCTCACAGCCCGCCTCCTCCACATGCCTCCTAATCCCTCCGCTTCATTCTCCCATCTGGAGGATGGCAATAATCATAGCACCCATTGCTCAGAATCGCTATGGAGATGCAGTGAGTTAATATTTGCAAAGGAGTTAGAACAGTGCCCAGCACAGAGCAGGTGCCTTGAAAGTATTTGCTAAATAAAGACACGAGTACAATTCTGTGCTGCCTCCTGAGCCTGGCACACTCATTTCTGGGGCGGGTTTGGCCCCCCCTAGGCATTTGCATTTGTAACCACCCACCCATCCAAGTCTTGTTTAGCTCACAGAGACTCCCGCAGGACTAGAGAGAAAGCTGACGAGCTGACGCAAGGAGCCCACAAAGCAGGGAAGGAGCTCACCTTGGGGGGAACCTCCACTTCCTGGTCTTTAAAGTAGGGACACTGCACCTGATTGTATCTGAGGTCCTTTTATGGCTAAAAGACTACAATTCCTTGACTTCACCCCAGTCAAGAAGGGGTATCCAGACCAGACGTTTTTTTTTTTTTCAATCGAGAACACGAGGGCACAATGTTGCAGCTTCGGTGACAGCCCCAGTGCTCCCGCTGGCCCCCGTGCCAGCTAGTTCAGACGCCTTGAACACACCTGCCCCCCCGCATCCCATCCCAACTCGCTCAGACAAAGCCCAGGGGGACCGGGCACCCGGCCGGTGCCCACGAATGCCTGCGGGAGAGCAAGGCCACGGTGCGTCTCCAGCTGCCACCTCTCTGCCGGACTACGTCTGAAGGCTCAGCAGCCGTGGCCTTTGGAGAGAAGCCCAGTCTGGGATGTTGCCCCACCGTGTCCCCTGGGCCCTCTGAGCCTGTTACTTGAACGAACGTGGGCCCACAGTAGACGCCCCCTGGTCCAGCCTGGACGTTAACACTGGACACTTCATGAGGAAGCAGACACTCTGCTCCAACCTTCTCACCCCTGTTTGAAATATTCTGATTTTCAACCTGTAATTTTGCTTTCTGGAAGGAGGGCAAAATTCATGCGTGCAAATGGAAGAGGAAAACACAGTTCACAGGGCTGCAATTATAGGTCAGTGACTATTCACAGCAAGTACGGTTCACGTCAACTGGCTGGCAGCCGGGAAGGTGTCAGGAAGAGGGCTGGGAAGGGAGACCGAGGCTGTGGGGCCTGGGAACCTGGGTCTGGCTTCTGGGTTCCCACATTGCAGCCCCCACCGGGAAGCCCTCGGGGCTGGGAACGTTTGCAGATTTCAGGAAGGCCAAGCCTGGGCAGACAGGACCAGAGCTTGTGCCCGAACATCCCCTGACAGGCACCAAATGTTTGCTCATGCCTGACCTTCCTCGACCGCCACAGATGACTCCTAAAGTAGGCTTCCCTGCTCCCATTTGATGGATGAGGCAGGTGAGGCTCAGAGTAGGTCAGTGACTAAGCCAACGGGTTGGTGGGAAGAGGGAGCAACTGAAGAAAGGAAGAGAAAGAGAAGGAAAGGTTAGGTCCTGGGATCGCTCCCCCCCACCGCGACCCCCTCGGGAGACACTCTGGGCTCGGTCAGGGAAAAGAGTCCGCTCCCCCACCGACTGGCATCAGCCCAGCCCTCGGACCCCAGCCCCCAAATCCCGCCTCTCTGCACCTTCCCTGGGCAGGGTCCAGGCCGTGCGGCGCCTGGAGCTCAGGCAATTTGGGGGAAGGGCCTCTTTAGGAAAAAGAATATAAAAGTCTCTTTTGCCAGCGTTACAGTCATGGTCTTGTGAGCACCTAAGGGGCCGGTGCAAGTGAGGGGCCCTGAGGCTTATGCTCCATCAGCGCCAAGGCCAATCAACTTCTGCGAATCTGGCCGCACCACTTATTCACTTTATTAAGCACTGATTAAGCCCCAACTATGTGCCAGGCCCACAGGCCAACGCTGTGGGCATGCCCCACCCCCTCCCACCCCGCCCAAGGCACCCCAGATCCAGCCAGAGACAGCTGTGGGAGGAGATTTGTTACTAATCAGGGCAGCAGGTGCCATGATAGAAGCAGGTTCAAGGCACAGGGGTGATCAACTATCAGGAAGACTTCCTGGAGGAGGCAGTCTCTGATGTAGGTTCACGCGCCTGGCAGTCTGTGCCCCAAACTCTGAGAGGTCAGAGCCTGGGCTTGGCCCCTCTCTTCTGTCTCTCCCCACTCTGTGTCTAGGAAGGAATAATGATACAATGTTCCCTTTCTTGAGGTCTGCACTCATATTTAGCTCTTTTTGTCTCCCTGAGTGGAAGCTTCCCAAAAGACATCAGCAAAGCCTGATCTTTCCCAAGCCCACCTCCTTCTGCACGAGGCAGGCTGAGTATCGAGCTCAAAATATGAAGTCACCGGGGCGCCTGGGTGGCTCAGTCGGTTGAGTGTCTGGCTTCAGCTCAGGTCATGATCTCACCGTTCGTGAGTTCAAGCCCCTCATCGGGCTCTCTGCTGTCTGCTCTCTCGGCCCCTCCCCTGCTCGTTCTCTCTCTCTCTCTCTCTCTCACTCAAAAATAAACATTAAAAAAAAGTTTTAATCAATTAAAAAAAGCAAACGAAAACAAAGTCACCGTCAGGATCAGGATACAGGAAGTAGCCACATTGGGTAAGAAAAGAATTCAGGTGGTTGGGGCCCTCCAGGTCCCTACGATAAGCAAAGGACAGAAGTGTGGTTGAGCCTGTAGAGGCCACTTTTTTTTTTTCAATGTTTATTTATTTTTGGGACAGAGAGAGACAGAGCATGAACGGGGGAGGGGCAGAGAGAGAGGGAGACACAGAATCGGAAACAGGCTCCAGGCTCTGAGCCATCAGCCCAGAGCCCGACACGGGGCTCGAACTCACGGACCGCAAGATCATGACCTGGCTGAAGTCGGACGCTTAACCGACTGCGCCACCCAGGCGCCCCTAGAGGCCACTTTTCTACAAGTGGAATCTCAGAAATCTCAGACACCCAGATGTAAACCTCGAAGTCCCTTATCTGGGGTAGAGAAAAACAGTAGGAATAGGGCAGGGCTGAAAAGGTACAGAGCAGCAGGGAATCCTAAAGGTTCTACCTTCGAAACATATCTAGAAGCTCACTCCTTCTCCCCACTCTGGTCCCCGGCTTGGGTTTCTGTAGCAACCACCTCCCTTACCTCCTGAGCCCCTAACGGTCTGTACTCCACATAGCAGCCGTTTGCTTCTTTTTCCACACTCGGTCAGATCATGTCCCGCCTCTGCTCAAACCCCCATTTTTCACCCCGAGGAAACGCCAAGGTCCTAGAAGGCCCCACGTGATTTGCCCCTCACCTCCCTGACCTCCACTTCTACTTCCTCACCTCCCTCCCTGCGCTCCAGCCACCCTGGCCTCTCTGCCCTTTTGCAAGCAAGCCAGGCGTCCTTCTGCCTCAGGGCCTTTGCACTGACTGAGTCCTCTGCCTGGAGCTCCCTTCTTTTAGAAACCTGCACGGCTCACTCCCCCATCTCCTTCAAGTCTTTGTGCCAATGTCATCTTCTCAATGAGGCCCACGTCCTGGGTAGAGAGATTACGGGTCCCTTTTATTGTTTTCTTCGGGTTTTCTCTAGTTTCCATAATTATCTTGTGTTCCTTTTGTCATGATTTTGTTTTAAAGTCACTTTTAAAAGCTCACAGTTTGGGGGCGCCTGGGTGGCTCCGTCGGTTGAGCATCCGACTTCGGCTCAGGTCATGGTCTCGCCGTTTGTGGGTTCGAGCCCCGTGTCGGACTCTGTGCTGACAGCTCAGAGCCTGGAGCCTGCTTGGGATTCTGCGTCCCGCTCCCTGCCCCACCCCCCCACCCCCCCACCCCCGCCTCTTCCCTGCTCTCTCTCTCTCTTTCTCTCTCTCTCAAGAATAAACATTTAAAAAAATTTTTTTAAAGCTCACAGTTTCATTTTCAAATTCTTGACTCAATTCTGTATTTGGTGGAAGATGGAGACACTATTTCAGAAAACAGTCCTGGAAGCCTTTATGCGGGGGATTCTCTGGTGACATGTGTTCCTTTTAAAAGCATGCAGCCTCCACCTCTATCTTTAGCAAGAGATCAAGGCCGTGCCTCTGGCAGAGGGCGGCTCTGAAAGGTAGGAGATCACTGGGGAAATAAAGTGTCGCAGCCTGGATGTGCAAATTGACCTGGATCATTTTAGTTTTGCATTCACGTCTGCACTTTGTAAATATTTGCCTGGCATCCCGCTGCTCACACCTGCTTGCTGTCCCCTCAAGTTTATGGAAGGCAGCAGGCACCGTCATTTCTCTGTCCCCACCTGGCCCTGCTAAGCACTGCCGTGAAAGGAAAACTCTCCAGCGAAAGCCACAGGTGTCTCTGACAGTGCCTAAAACTAATGGCCTGTGGCTGGCCGCTGTGACTAATTCTCTGATTATTGACTTTATGATTTTACGCTTAAAACTTCTTTATAATAACACACAGAAATGTTTAATGGGCTCTATCCAGAGCCATAAAAATTACTTATTGAACAAGCGTTTTAAAACTATTAATCTATTGTTTTCCATTAATAATGGCTCTCCAAAGAACAGGCGACAGCTTAATGTATCCACGGCATTTCTCCTCGAAAAGTGGCCTTTTAATACATAAATGCCGCTCCCAAGACTTCATGGGTTGGCTGGCCATCGGGCAGCTGGCCCTCCCAGGACAGAATTAGGCTCCACCAGTCCCAGAAAGTGCTTTATAGATTTCCCTAAAAATCCTTAAGGGGGCCCTGGGAGATTTTCCCGGTCTCTGAGAGAGATCGAAAAGCCTCTCTGCTCGATATCTCTTTCTGTGCAAAAGAGAAGAGGTATTTCTAGGGCCTGTGCTGCGGTGCCCACGGTGGAGGACACAGAGGAAAGCGGGCAATGTGCACATCTCTCTACTCTTGTTCCCTCCAGAAGGTTCCCGGTAATCACCTGTGGTACCCACCCCCTTCCTACTTCCGTTGGCAAGCCCACGGCTGAAAGGCTTCTGTGATCCTATGCCCCTGTGTTCTGCTATTTCGGGTAAGCAGTTCCCTCACCAAGCCTGAGTGGTTTCCCACTTCAGATATGTAAAAATTTCCCCTTTGGGGTACCTGGGTGGCTCAGTCAGTTAAGCGTCCGACTTCGGCTCGGGTCATGATCTCATGGTTCGTGGGTTCGAGCCCCGCGTTGGGCTCTGTGCCGACAGCTCAGAGCCTGGAGCCTGCTTCAGATTCTGTGTTTCCTTCTCTCTCTGTCCCTCCCCTGCTCCCACTCTGTCTCTCTCTCTCTCAAAATACATAAACATTAAAAACGAAATTAAAAAAAAAAAACTTTTGGCCCTTTGGGGCCCTTTGGCCCCACATCTATTTATTTTTCTGGGTGATTTAGATTTTGAAACATATCAGCACCAGATGGGCGTTTCTTCTAGGGCTTCAGGTTGTTTATTCATTCAACAAACGTTTATTGAGTGTCTACTAAGTACCA
This sequence comes from Prionailurus bengalensis, assembly GCF_016509475.1. Taxonomy (NCBI): domain Eukaryota; kingdom Metazoa; phylum Chordata; class Mammalia; order Carnivora; family Felidae; genus Prionailurus; species Prionailurus bengalensis. Next base: position 7,944,137 of record NC_057345.1, read on the forward strand.
GGCCGTGTTCTCGGTTCTGGAGATACAGCAATAAACCGGAAACGTGGGGGCCTTGCCTGCCCGGAGCTACCCTCTGTGGGGGGAGCACAGACAACAAAAAGTCATAAATGATAACTTTGGGGGCCGCCCACCTGGGTGGCTCAGTCAGTTGAGTGTCTGACTCTTGATTTCGGCTCGGGTTATGATCTCGTGGTGTGTGGGATTGGGCCCCACGTTGGGCTCGACAGGGTAACAACGTGGGATCCCTGCTCGGGATTCTCTCTCTCCGTCTCTCTCTGTCCCTCCCCTGCGTGTGCACACTCTTTCTCTCTCAAAATAAATAAGTAAATTTAAAAACGATTATTAAAAAAATCGTAGAAGATCATTGTAAACAGTGGTGAGTTCTGAGGGGCAAATAGGGTGAGGTTGTGACTGGGGGTGGGCGGGGACTATGTTAGACAGAGAGTCAAGAGGCTTCTTGGGGAGGTGGCCTTTGAGCGGAGATGTGAGTGACAGGAAGGAACCAGGGGTGAGAAATGGAGGAGGAGCATCCCGGGCAGGGGACAGGGGACACCTGGGATGAGGTATCCGGGCAGGCATCTCTCCCTAGGCGAAGACCTACCCAGCCAACAACCGTTCCCTACCTGGCAAGTGCAGAATTCTGCTCAGCCATCTGCCTCAAACTCTCCCAATCTCTCCTGGGCATCCACAGGCCATGTAGTCTCAGAGGCACTTGACCTTATCTGTCGAACAAGAAAACACTTCTGAGAAGGATGGAAGAATTTCTCGGCCCAGCCTCACTTCAGTGGACCGGTTAGGTAGGGGCATGGAGGAGTCATGTTGTCAAACCTGAAGGGGCCCTTTACCCCATGCGGAGGTGTTAGTTCAGAGAAGGTTAGAGGCCAAACGTCTTAGGGTGGGGTTTCTCAGACGTCAGTGTGCCACAAATCACCTGGGGGAGTCTTTTTAAAATTCAGATTCTGATTCCGTGTAGCATCGAGGTAGGGCCTGGGGTTCGGCAATTCTGTCAAGCTCCCGGGTGATGCTGTGCTACTGGTTCAGAGACCACACTGAGTGGCAAAGGTCCTGGACGTCATGAAGTCCAACCGTGGTGTTTCATGGGGGGAGACAAGGAGAAATGGGACTTAATGGTGAGAGCACAGCGCTGAGGTCAGAGCACCTTGTTTTTTAATACATATAATGTATTGTCAAATTGGTTTCCATACAACACTCAGTGCTCATCCCAACAGGTTAGGGCACCTTGGTTTGAATCCCACCTCTTTTCTGTGTGTGTGTGTGTGTGTGTGTGCGCGCGCTGGTTGCTTAGTTTCAGTTTCTTCCTGTGAATTGATTGTATGATGACAATGGTGGTGATTATGGAAATGATGGTGGTGATGATGGTGACGATGGTGGTGGTGAGGTGATGACGATAGTGATGGTGACGATGATGGCTTTGACAGTGGCAATGATGGTGATGATGGTGACGATGGTGGTGATGATGATGATGATGGCAAAGATGGTGATAATGATGGTGGTGATGTTGGTGGCAATGATGGTGGTGATGATGGTGACGATGGTGGTGATGATGGCAATGACAACAACAACGATGGTGGTGACAACTTCATAGGGTGGATGCAAAGCTCGAATGCGTGCATACTATGGTCTTTACAGGGTGCTCGTTGTAGAGAGTGGTGCCTAAAGGTGACGGCTCTTATGATGATAACTACCGTCACCCAGAGACAAAACGACTTCTCCATGGTCCCAGAGCAGTAGAACCGGATGCCCAAACATCCCTACTATAATTTTCCAGCTCATCACGTAGCCAAAGAAATTACAGTGTCAGAAATCGAGCCAGTGTTAGAACACACATGACCCTGAATCAATATGGAACCCACTGTAACGTTCCCCTTCTGGTACAGGAGGTACATCTGACTTCTGGCAGGCCTCAGGGCCATCGCTGTCGACACAAGCTCTGGGAGAGTCAGTAGAGAAAATGGGGACTCTGAGCTGAATCTTCACAGCACAGACATGTGATAGCCTGGTACGGTTTAGAAGATATGAGTAGACCCTGTGGAACTTGTTTACCGGTCACTTGACTCCGAAAAGTTGAGTAGGGGCAAGCCAGGGCATCCCTGGAGCTTTGCAACTCAGGTGAGGACTCCAGGTAGAGGGCACAGGCTAGAGGTAAGAAGCAGTCTGCAGTGTCCTGATGCCACCCCACCCCCAACCAGTCTCCAGATGGCATCCAAGAAGGATCTTGAATATATGAGATCATGCCAGTCCCTTCGGAGAATGGTTCAACAGCTCCCCACTACCCCTGGGAAAAATCCAAACACTTGCCCAGCCCATGCAGCCCCACCCACTTCTCTGTCCCTTCCATCACCATAGTCCAGCCAAACTCGTCTTTCTCTCCCTCGGGTCCTCTGCCCATACTGTTCCCTCTGCCTTAACACTGTTCCTCATTCTTCACATGGCCAGCTCCCCTTTATCCAGCAGGTCTCAGCTTCAGTGTCTCCCCCCCATGGAACACCCTCCCCGACCACCTCCACCTGTAACCTACCCTGGCCTTGTGTTCGTTTCCTTCCCGGTTTACATCACTGTTGGGAACTATGTTACCTAACGGCTCAGAGGGATTTCTGTGCATTTCTTCCACTTGAGTGAAGGTACGTGCAGATAAGCTTGTCTCCCATTCAAGTGAGGATGAGCTCAAGGGGGCAAGGGCCGTGTCTGTCCACACTCTGTTCCCAAGGCCCTGCCATTGACCTGTGCCTGGCATGTAGAACTGTTCAGTAAATATTTCACAATAAATAGCTATAGCCGGATCCTAGCATGCTCAAGAGAAGGGGAATGATGGAAATAACGTGTGGTGATTCATCTGCTTCCCTTCCTCCCACAACACGTAACTGATAAGCTCTATGAGAAAGCCCAGATTATGTCTAACTCATTCACCGTAGCACCTACAAGACTTTGCCCAGTGCAAGGTGCAAGACCCCTGATAAGTAACTGTTAAAGATGTGTTTTGGGGGCACCTGGGTGGCTCAGTTGGTTGAACGTCTGACTTCAGCTCCGGTCATGATCTCACGGCTCGTGGGTTCGAGCCCCGCGTCGGGCTCTGGGCAGACACGCTCGATGTCTGGAGCCTGCTTCCGGTTCTGTGTCTCCCTCTCTCTCTGCCCCTCCCCTGCTCGCGTTCTGTCTCTGTCTCTCTCGAAAATAAAATAAAACATTTAAAAAAAAAACACGTGTTTTCACCCCAAGTATGCTGGAGTTTTCTGTAATCACATGGGAACAATATCAAGTGTGAGGGTTTGGCCAAGGGAAGTAGAATCTTGTTGGATGTGACACGTTTTCCAAACAGATCCCTGCCCGTGCCCCCCTAATGGCACAGAGTCGATAGAGTTCTTAAATTAAATATAGTCTAGATGTGACTTCTCTGACAACTAGAGAAATGGGTAGATGAAAAAAATCTCATCTCCTGGGTTAATGTGTCTCCCAATGTCAGAGGCATTGAAGCTCCCAGAAGACCACAAGACGCAGGGGTCCCGGAGTTGGGATGTCAGGGCTCAGATGCTGGATCTAGCTACATGACCCAGACAAGCCATTTAACATCCATAAGACTCCATTTCCTCTTCTGCAAAATGGGCACATGTGCAGTAAAGGGTTAACCCTGCCTATGGAAAGGTCTGGCCCTTCACCCCCAGTTCCCAGGAGGCAAATTCTAAGCCCTTGGAATATTTCACGTGGGAGCCTTGGGCCACACCAGATAGCCTAAGCCTCCATGTGATGTATGGTAGGGCGCCTTGGACCATGTGATGTCAGCTCAACCTTTGGAGGGGCTGGAGACTAAGTCAGCTATGCCCTAGCGAAAACTCTGGACACCAAGGCTCAGGTGAGCCTCTCTGTGTACCTGTCACACACTGTCACTGGAAGGTAGTGTGGTTAGCATACCTCCCTGGAAAAGGACAGACAGAAGCTCGGACCTGGGTACTTCCGGATTCTGCCCCATGCTCCTCTGCTCTGGGCTGATCTTAATCTGCATCTTTTCGCTATAATGAACCGTAACAGTGAGTAGAGCAACTTTTTTTTTTCCTTTTTAGAATTTTTTTTAACGTTCATTCATTTTTGAGAGACAGAGAGAGACAGGGCGTGAGCGGGGAAGAGGCAGAGAGAGAGGGAGACGCAGAATCAGGAGCAGGCTCCAGGCTCTGAGCTGTCAGCACAGAGCCCAACGCGAGGCTCGAACTCACGGACTGTGAGATCATGCCCTGAGCCGAAGTCGGACGCTTAACAGACTGAGCCACCCAGGTGCCCCAAGAGCAACTTTTCAGAGTTTTCTGAGTCCTTTTTGTAAACTGAGGGTGGTCTTGAGGACCCTTGAACTTTGAAGCTGGTGTCAGCTTGTCACCTTGTCAAAGCAAGGGTGGCGTTGGGGACTCTGGAGACTTTCAGGTCAATACTAGCACCTCCCCCATTGGATATCAAGAAGACATGAGCCGATGTAGGTGAAACCCTTAGCACGGAGCCTGGCCCGGAATACATGTTCAACAGGTATTTGCTCCTCCTCTAGAGTCTTCTAGTTGGCGAGGTGGCTCAGTGTAGACCCTCTGGAGCTCTCCTGCCTGGGCTGAGGTCCTGGCTGTACCCCTCGTTGCCATGGGACCCGAGACTAGTCACCTTCTCCTCGGGACCTCGGTTCCCTCGTCTAAAAGTCAAGCTGTCATAAGGATGAGTTAATGGACACAGATCCCTGAAGGCAGGCCTGGCACACACATCATGCTCCGTGTGTTGGTTTTTATTATTGAAACAGTGCTAATCTCTGAGTCAGAGGATCCCAGGCCCAACCCTATTTCTGGCACCAGCCAGCCACCGTGACCTCTAGCACTTGACCTCCGGGAGCCCCATTTCCCTGCTGGGAGGATGAGATCATGAAATCCACGCTTCTGCAGAAAGCTTTCTCACCCCCAAAGTTACCCAGTCTCCCCGGGTTGCTTATCAATCTGCTCAGTGGGGAAATGCCGGAAGCCTGATGCGAGCCATAAACACGTGATTTATTTACCTGCCAGAAACATCAAGTGCAGGGCTTGGCCTGGCCTTGTTTAACCTACAGGGGAGGATCCATGGGAACAACATGGGTTGAACACAGATTAGACAGACGGCCCTACAGGAAAGGAAGGACAAGGGAAGGGAATGAGGGGTAGTATACAGCTGCTTTTCTCCTTTCCTTCATTCAACCCGTTATGTTTATTTGTTGGGTTTTTTTTAATTTTTTTTTCTTAACGTTTATTTATTTTTGAGAGACAGGGAGAGACAGAGCATGAGCTGGGGAGGGGCAGAGAGAGAGGGAGACACAGAATCGGAAGCAGGCTCCAGGCTCTGAGCCGGCAGCACAGAGCCTGACGCGGGGCTTGAACCCACGAACCGTGAGATCATGACCTGAGCCAAAGTCAGTGGCTTAACCGACTGAGCCACCCAGGTGCCCCCCATTATGTTTATTTGAAGCGCCCACCCCATGCAGGGACCAAGACGGGGAAAGACCCACTGAAAACAAGTAAAGAAATACATGAACGAAGTCATTCCAGATGATGATCCAGCTCTGAAGAAAATAAAACAGGGCAACGAGATACAAAGGGTTTGGGGTGAGGAAGGTGAGTGTTAAAAGGTAAATTTCAAAAAAGGTAACATCGTGGCTCTCGTGCAGACAAAAAAGAAAACGAACCCGTGTTAGAGATTTTATTTAACTCATTATTAATGAGGGAACCAGGCAGAAGTTACAACCAGTTCAAAGAAGAAATCAAAGAACAGACACATTTATAGATGGGGAATGTTGAAATGAATTTGCAAATAGATCCGAAACTGGCTTCTTCCTTATTCTGCAGAAGGGGATGGAAGTCAATTGAACCGCCCCATGCCATTGATTTGCCTGTCCAAAGACAAGAATCACTTGCATTGCCATAGGAGATCTACATCTTATAACACTAAAATAGCTCTGAGGCAATAGCATCAGGGGCATCAGCAGGAAGGGTGTCCTATAAACAATACAGTTTTCTACTGGAAGCATGCGATAACTTTTGGGTTTTTTGGGTGGTTTTTTTTTTTTTTTTTTTTTTTTTTTTTTTGCTTATTCCAAATTGTCTCACGTCAGGTAAAACATCACTGAGAAGTGACATTTGAGCCAAGATGGTCTTCCAAAGAGTTCCATGCAGATATTTGGGGAAGGGCATCACCAGCAGAGGGAACAGTAGGTGTAGAGCGGGGAATGAGTTTGGTGTGTTTAAGCAACTAAAAGATCAGCCGGACTGGAGCCAGTGACAGGGGCAAGTGGCGGCCACAAGGTGGGAAGAACAGGCAAGGAGCAGAGCCACAGAGCACAGACTGAGATTTTAAGAATGAAGGGAAGCCCTAGAGAGATCTGAGCAAGGAAGGAACAGGATCTCACTTACGTTTTAAGAGAATCCTTCTGGGGGCTCCTGGGTGGCACAGCCGGTTAAGCATCCAACTTTGGCTCAGATCATGGTCTCACAGTTCGTGTGTTCGAGCCCCGAGTCGGGCTCTGTGCTGACAGCTCAGAGCCTGGAGCTGCTTCCGATTCTGTGTCTCCCTCTCTCTCTGCCCCTCCCCCGCTCGCGCTCTGTCTATCTCTCTTCCTCTCCCTCAAAAATAAATATTTAGGGGCGCCTGGGTGGCTCAGTCGGTTAAGCGTCCGACTTCAGCCAGGTCACGATCTCGCGGTCCATGAGTTCGAGCCCCGCGTAGGGCTCTGGGCTGATGGCTCAGAGCCTGGAGCCTGTTTCCGATTCTGTGTCTCCCTCTCTCTCTGCCCCTCCCCCGTTCATGCTCTGTCTCTCTCTGTCCCAAAAATAAATAAAAAACGTTGAAAAAAAATTTTTTTTAATATATTTAAATAATTTTAAAATAATAAGTAAAAGAATCTTCCTGGGGACACCTGAGTGGCTCAGTCAGTTAAGCGTCCAACTTCAGCTCAGGTCGTGATCTCATAGCTCGTGAGTTCAAGCCCCGCATTGGGCTCTGTGCTGACAGCTCAGAGCCTGGAGCTGCTTCGGATTCTGTGTCTCCCTCTCTCTCTACCTCTCCCCTGCTCATGTTCTGTCTCTCCTCCGTCTCTCTCCCAAAAATAAATAAACATTAAAAAAAAGTTTTTTTTTAAAGAATCTCTCTGGTTGCTGAGGCAGTAGCTATTTAAAAATGACTGTAGGCAAGAGCCTGAACTTCTCAGGAAGATGTTTCCTTTGGGGGAGTGTAGGGAAGGATCTTGGACCCAGAAGCTGGAAAGAAGAAAGACTGACAACAGCAGGAAAGTAGGGGGGTAGGAGCAGTGAGAAAGCTCCCTCCTCCTGGTGGGAATACATTGGTTCAACCACTTCTGGACCCTCATGGAATCGACTCAAAAGGAACCTCTCCAGCGTCTGATCTGCAGCAGAAATGCAAGCACATGGGCATCAAAGGACACGCACAAGATCGTTCGCCACAGCATTTATTTCCTGAAACTGGGAACTGCTCAAATGCCCATCAGTAGTAGAGTGGAGACCGCGGTCTCTTCATCCAATTCATCCAACGGACTCCTATGAGGCGATAGAAAGCGGTGAGAGACTGATGAGTGTATACAACACAGATAAACCTCAGAAACATTTTGCCGAGTGAAAGAAACCAGACGTTGAAGCATACGGGCTCTTTGGTGACACGTATCAGAGGTTTAAAAATACACACCACTAGCCCTTGGGTTTGGAAATCTGGACAGTAGTTACCTTCGGGAAGAAGGCAAGAGGAATCAATGGTTGAAAGGAGCCCAAGAAGGGCTTCCAAGGAGCGAATGTCCTGTTTCCTATCCTAGGTTGTGGTTCTAAGAAGGTTCTCTTTGGGACAATGATTTGAGCCATACCATAGAGCTGGGGAGAAAAACAGTGAACGCCTAGAAGTGGATCCCCCAAACTACGAGGTTTCTTCAGTAGAAAACTGGGTGTTGTCTAGGAATTGGAATTATTTTATTCTATGCAGCTCTCATCACCTTTGAGCTATTTTACAACTCAGTTGTTGACTCTTGGGAATAACGCAAATGATTCTTCTTTTCTTTTTTAAGAGAGAGTGCATGCGCACAAGCATGAGTGGGGTAGGGGCAGAGAGAGAGAGAGAGAGAGAGGAAGAGAGAGAATCTTAAGCAGGCTCCGTGCCTAGCTTAGAGCCCGACGTGGGGCTTGATCCCATGACCACCATGAGAGCATGACCTGAGCTGAAATCAAGAGTCGGATGTGAACACACTCAACCAACTGAGCCACCCAGGCGCTCCTGCAAATAATTCCTGTCCAGAAAAATATACGCTGTGTCGGACAGAGTGACAGTTGGGTCTGGACTGTGGATGTTGACCAATGTTGTATCTGTGAGGCTGATCTGTCCTGACTGCCTTCAAACCGATGGTAACATGGTACCCGCTCCTCATTCGTTAATGAATTGAATAAAATCCCTGACACATGGGGGCACCTGGGTGGCTCAGTCGGTTAAGCGGCCGACTTCAGCTCAAGTCACGATCTCGCAGTTCGCGGGTTCGAGCCCCGCATCGGGCTCTGTGCTGGCAGCTCGGAGCCTGGAGCCTGCTTCGGATTCCGTGTCTCCCTCTCTCTCTGCCTCTTCCCCGCTCACGCCCTGTCTCTCTCTCTGTCTCCATGTCTCTCTCTCTCTCTCTCTCTCTCCCTCTGCCCCTCCCCCACTTGTGCACACTCTCTCTCTCTCTCTCTCTCAAAAATCAGTAATTAAACATGTAAAAATTTTTAAAAGTTTGTTTAAATCCCTGACACATGTTTATTTCATATTTGTTTGAAAGTCATACTTACAGCCTTCTTTAAAATTTCTCCTTTAGGGGCGCCTGGGTGGCGCAGTCGGTGAAGTGTCCGACTTCAGCCAGGTCACGGTCTCGCGGTCCGGGAGTTCGAGCCCCGCGTCAGGCTCTGGGCTGATGGCTCAGAGCCTGGAGCCTGTTTCCGATTCTGTGTCTCCCTCTCTCTCTGCCCCTCCCCCGTACATGCTCTGTCTCTCTCTGTCCCCAAAATAAATAAACGTTGAAAAAAAAATGTTTTTTTTTAAATTTCCCCTTTAACAAGGTCTCTATCTTTCCCCGTAGGAGTGTTAGATTCCCATTTAAAAAAAAGTGAATAAAACAAGTTACATTCAAAAGGGCAGGAAACATCACCATGGTTCTGCGCAAGGCAGTTATCCTCCGGTCCTTCAGTTCCTGGGTGGGACAGGGGGCCGGGCTAACTGCCAGGAGTGGGGCTGGCAAAGAATGACAGGTGATGTCCCCAGCCTGGAATCTGAGCAGAGGGCAGAGTCCCTCTCCTAGGAGGCGGGCTGGCCCTGCTCTTCAGGCGACTCCTGAGGCTGAACCTGCTGCGGGCCTTCCTTCGGTTCCCCTGCAGGGGGGAGCGCTATTATTATTCGATTAATTCGCAAACCAAAGACCTGGCTGGGGCAATTGGGCTTGAAGTAAGGTTCTCCAAGGGCGAGCAAATCTGACACCAGGGCAGAGAAAGAAACCGGGGGGAAGGAGAGGTGGCTGTGCCTGACATTTAGCAACCATCCTCGCTGGGGGAGATTCCTACCTCTGCCCTTACATAAAGGAAGGCTGCGCAAAATCGAGCTTGCAGGAGGCCCCGGGCGCCTCCTTCCCTAGCTGCTCCGATACTCCTCCTCGAGCTTCTGACCCCGCCGAAGATTGACAAACGGTGAGGAGGAAGGAGTGAGTTGTGGGTTTTGCCCCCTCGCTTCTGCAACCCAGCGGAGGCAGCCCCTGACCTTGCCCGTCCCAGCCTTGGAGTGGAACCACATTCCCTCCTACAGCTGAGCCCCCTTGTTGGGCGTTCTTGAGAAGCAGGTGGGATCCAGGATCTGCAGGAAGGAGCAAGGGGGACAGCGCCCAGGCCTCGTCCCAGCTGGCCCTTCCCTGCCCGCACCTCCTGTGCCTTCATCGTCATCAGACTTACCAACCTCACCTACCAGAGACCAAAACCCTGCTGCGATTGCCACCGTCCCCTCCTCCCCAGGCCCCCCCCCCCCCAGGGAGTGGCAACCATCAACTATTGTTGACAATTCGAGCCCTTGGAGACCTGCTTCCGATTCCCGATTCCCGGCTCCCCTGAAGGAGCTTTTCAAAGTCTCTCTTTCTTTCTTTCTTTCTTTCTTTATGTTTATTTTTTTATTTTTGAGAGAGAGACAGAGAGACAGAGAGAGACAGAGCATGAACGGGGAGGGGCAGAGAGAGAGAGGGAGACACAGAATCCGAAGCAGGCTCCAGGCTCCCAGCTGTCAGCACAAAGCCCCAAGCGGGGCTCGAAAGCACAAGCTATGAGATCATGACCTGAGCAGAAGTCGGAGGCTTAACCGACTGAGCCACTCAGGCGCCCCTCCTTTTTTTTTTTTTTTAATGTTTACTTATTTTTTGAGAGAGAGAGAGAGAGAGCTCTCATGCTAGTGGGGGAGGAGCAGAGAGAGAGAGAGAGGGATAGAAGATCCCTCCAAATCTTTCTTAAAAGGGGATGTCAGGGGCGCCTGGGTGGCTCAGTCAGTTGAGCCTCTGACTTCAGCTCAGGCCATGGTCTCGCAGTTCATGAGTTCAAGGCCCACGTTGGGCTCAAAGAAAAAAAAAGATGTCAGCGGGGGAAAACAGGCAACAATTCTGTTGCAAAGGAAATTGAAATTTTCTCTGTATCCTTACCATTTAGTAGCTCATGACCACAAGCCCATCATCTGAAAACTCCTTGAAATCAAGCATCTTTTGGCCAACTCGAACCCTAATTTGTCTTAAGAACCCCTCCAAGAAACACAAGGAGTGCTGTTTCCTTCATGTTCTGGGAGACAAGTGCACCTGAGAAAGCCTGCCCCTTCCCAAAGCACCCCCAGACCTCATCCAGCCTCACACATTTGGGCCCCCCTCCCCACTATGAAAAAGGAGACTAGAGGCCCCAAATGGAGTCATTTGTGCAGCAAAGCAAGACTTAATTCCTCATCTAATTTCTGTTCCCGACCTTCCTCAGAAACCTTTAACCAGCCAGCCTGGAATTTCCTGGCCAGCACTAGGAAATGACCGACAGACCGCCCCTCAGGACGTGGGCCTCGCCTAAATGCCTTCTCTGCTAATGAGTTCCTCTTTTCTGTTCCCTCTCGGCCTTAAAAGCTTTTCCTTTCCTTCCGTTCCACGGGGCTCCTTTGCATTTGCTAGATGGGTGCTGCCGATTTCATGAATCACTGAATGAGGCCAATTTGATCTTTGGATTTACTCAGATGAATTTTGGTTTTTTTTTTAACACCACCTAGACATGAGGCTTCAGGCCTCTGATGGAAAATATTTGGCCTCTGCTCCAAGGCCTGTGGGGATTTTCAGCACTCCCCTGGCTTTTCCCAATTCCCACAGGCACCAAGGAAGACCTTTCTGGATGACCTAGTTAAGAGACACTTCGCAGACAACTGCTGGGGACCCTCCAATCCTCAGGCTTGGCCACTCTCTTCTGCCCTGGACGGATTTAAGAAACAGAGCCAAGAGCACAAAGGTCAGCCTCTTCTTTTCCCCTCCAGTGCAGATCTCAAGGGTCACTGTGGTACCAGAAAGCACAGGTGGATGCCACCGTATCTCAACCCTTCCCTGCCCGCTTTGGTGACATCAGCTGCTTCAGCCCTGGGAGCCCCAAGTGAAAGATGCTAAGATTCCCCGGAAAGGCAAGGCCTCCCCCTCAGCTTGAAGGAGAAGGCTGTGCAGGGGGGAGAAAAACTTCCCTCTACTTCTTAGGGTCCCTGGCCACACTAGGGTCCACACATCAAACCACCGACAGAGACGGATTGTAGGAGAAAACACGTTAACGTAAGTTTTACGGGACACGGGAGCCTTCCTAAGGAAATGAAGACCTGGAAAAAATGGTTAAACCTGAGAGTTTGTATGCTAGGTGGGATGAAGAGAGGGCAGTCGTGGAAAGATATTACGGGCAAAGGGGTGTGCGTGCAAGATAGAGAACTGGGGGAGACCTGGCAAGGCCCGTCCGCTCAGACCCCTCTCAGTGTCCCTCTGTCTCAGGGGTAGGGATGTTCCTTTTCTCCAGGCATACAGAGGACCCCTCTCTCTCAATGGTTCTGTGACCTGCTTCAGGGGAAGGTCAGAGTGCCTCCTGCCTCTGCCATTTTCTCACTCCTTTACGGTATTCAATACGCCAGAGTGCCACGTTTTAGGGGAGCGTGATGTTCTGAGCCCTGTCAGCTGTCTCCAGGCCCAATGAAGAAAAGAAAAGAAACCCAGAAGCCACGTATAACTTGAGGAACAGTCGTGTTCTCTTGACCCAGCTTCCCAGAAACCTCCCCAGGGCCCTTCCCGGTGGAGGTCAGAGGTCGCTGAGAGCAGACACACAAGCCAGCTGAGGCTTAGAGGGGTTCGGAGAGAATGAATGGAGGATTTCTGAATAAAGCAGCTGAGGCAAGAGAAATCATGAACCGAGGAGGGAAATGAACTGACTTGAGGTTTTTAAGGAGTCACTGTGGCTGCCGGGTTGAGAATGGCCTAGAAGTGGGTGAGGGAAGAGGGAAGGAGACCAGCTGAGAACATCCTAACACCCCCCCCCAATCCAGGAGACAGGTGTTTCCCCTCCCCAACCCCGAATACACCTGGTCCTTCCTGCCTCAATCTATGCTCTGCTCTCCCACCCCCACCCTCCCCCCCACCCCGCCCTTGGCAAGACTCACTCAGCGGAGTGAGTGTTCTCCAAGCTTTCCAAGACTAACAGTGTGTGCCTGGATCTTGTTGTTGGATCGTTTTTTTTTTTTTTTAAGTTTATTTATTTTGAGACAGAGAGAGTGTGAGCAAGCAGGGAGGGACAGAGAAAGGAAGAGAGAGAGAATCCCAAACAGGCTCTGCTCCGGCAACTCGGAGCCCAATGCGGGGCTCGAACTCACCAACTGTGAGATCACGACCAGAGCTGAAACCGAGATTTGGACGCTTAACCGCCTGAGCCACCCAGGCGCCCCTGTTGTTGGATAGTTTTAAGCATGTGATACTTTAGCCCCACGAAGCAAGGCTGCGAACAAGACTGGGAAGAAGGAGAAGGAGAAGAACCAGACCAGAAGTTGGGTAAATGCATCCTGTTCCCAGGTCTGCTGCCGATGAGCTTGGGCGAATCCCTTCCACATCTGCTGTTACGGGCTGAGCCGTGTCCTTCTGAAATCCGTAGGTTGGGGTCCTAATCCTCAGTACTTCAGAACGTAACCTTATTCAGAGGTGAGGCCTTTCCGGAAGTCATTAAGTTCAAATGAGGTCGCTAGGGTGGGCCGTGATCTAGTCTGACCGGTGTCCTTTTACGAGGAATTAGGAACCAGACACACGCGGAGGAAAGATCGCGTGAAGACACAGGGAGAAGACGACCCACAAGCTCGGGAGAGAGGCCTCAGGCGAAAGCAACTTTCCAGACCCCTTGATCCCGGACCTCCAGCCTCCGGACTGTAAGAAAATCCACTTCTGCTGTTGAAGCTGCCTAGTCTGTGGTACGTTGTCATGGCTGCCCCAGCAGACAAGTGCACCTGTAAAGTGACGACTTAGGACCCTTTGGCTCCTGATGTCCCTTGCAAGTCAAAAATATATGTCTCGATTCTAACCGTGCCCATTTCATCTGTACCTGTAGCTTCTCCCCGCCCCCTGCCCCGCACCCCAGGAGTTGGCATCGTTGAAAAGTCCAGGACCGGGGCGCCTGGGTGGCGCAGTCGGTTAAGCGTCCGACTTCAGCTCAGGTCACGATCTCGTGGTCTGTGAGTTCGAGCCCCTCGTCAGGCTCTGGGCTGATGGCTCAGAGCCTGGAGCCTGCTTCCGATTCTGTCTCCCTCTCTCTCTGCCCCTCCCCCGTTCATGCTCTGTCTCTCTCTGTCTCAAAAATAAATAAACGTTAAAAATTAAAAAAAAAAAAAAGAAAGAAAAGTCCAGGACCTTCAAATCCCAGCAGAGTGCTGGGCACGCCGTAGCTTTCAAAAAACACTGAACGAATGAAGAAAAGTAGCAAGAGGGCAGAAATAGTAGGGAGGGAAGCGAAATAGAGGGGACCTTTGACAGACACTTGACAGGGCTTGGCACATAGTAGGCACTTGTCAAACGGGGACCCGCAAATCCTCAGGCGTGGCCACTCTCTTCTGCCCTGGACGGATTTATCCAGAAACGGAACCAAGAGCACAAAGGTTAGCCTCTTCTTTTCCCCTCCAGTGCAGATGTCAAACCCCATTCCTCCTACACACACGTACCCCTACACACATAGCCGCACACTCCTCTGCACACCCTCACGCAAACCTGAAGCACACCCTCACACACACAAGCGCACAGACAAGTCTCCTGTCTTGGAGAGGCTTAGATTCACCCGGCTCTTTTCAGTGGGGCTCAAATTGCATTTCTCCATTTGGGAAAAGTCACATTTTCAAAACTGCTTTTACTCGATACACCGGAAGCCCCGGGATTGGCTGAACCACAGCCCCTGCACGGTTTCACCACAGTTTTATTTACGAACACCCTCCCTCTCTTGCAAATGAGAAATTGCGAAATCCTTTTAAAACTAAGGGCCCTTCTACCTACTGACTAAGCCGGTTTTTCAAAAGCAGAAACCACTGACCCACTCATGGGTTTCTTTTGATATTTAGAGGTCAAAGATTAATGAAATATATTTAACTCCCATTGCCAAGCTTCCAAGGCTTTTTAAATGTGCCCATCTCAGTGACATCTGGCATCATCGTCACCACTTTATGGATGTGGAAACTGACATTTAACCAATTATCAGGCTTGCTGAAAAGCTCCCTGATTACTCCCTTAGAAAACACACACAGCACCCTGGGAACCAGGAAATGAATGGTCAACTAGTTGTGATGCAGAAACAGAACTTTCTTCTTTGCTCTATTAGAAGGAGTGATTTAATCCATTCTAGGAAACAGTTAGTTCCCTCTCCTGGAACAGAATGCAAATCTTTGACTCTCCTTCCCTCTCCAAGGGGGGAGCCCGTTTTCTGCTGCTGGAAATCATCATTTATTGAGTACCTCCAGAGCCAGGCCCCGTTCTGAGACCTAGAGCATCTAATTTGGGGATTCTTACCCCAGGGTCCACCCCAAGGCATATACAGAATCTGGGGGTTCTTGAATTTGGGTGGGGAAAAAAATTACTTCTTTATTTTCACTAACTTCTAACTGGAATTTAGCATTTGCTTCTGTTATGAAGGTAGGCAATACGCCAGAGCGTTGTTGTAACTCTGTCCCCAACAGAAATCCCCGATAGTTTGTTTTGTTTTATTTTGAAGTAGGCTTCACGCTCTTTGAGAAGCCCAGCACGGGGCTTGAACTCACGACCCTGAGATCAAGACCTGAGCTGAGATCAAGAGTTGGATGTTTGACTGAGCCCACCCAGCACACCTATATGCTTTTTTTTTTAATGTTTATTTATTTTTCAGAGAGAGAGAGAGAGAGAGAAAGCGTGAGCTGGGGAGGGACAGAGAGAGAGAGGGAGACACAGAATCCGAAGCAGGCTCCAGGCTCTGAGCTGTCGGCACAGAGCTCGACACGGGATTCAAACTCACAAACCACGAGATCATAACCTGAGTTGACTGAGACACCCAGGCGCCCTCACTATGTGCTTTTTAAAATGTTATTTAGAGAAAGGGTCCATAGGTTTCACCAACCATAGAAGGGATCCATATGTAACACACAAAAGATGAAGAAGCCCCATGAGACAGACATTAGAAAGATGGGCTCAGAGAAGTTAAAACACTTGCCCAAGGTCACCCAGCGGGGATTCGAGCCCAGCTCAGTCAGACACCAGAGCCCATTAATAATGGTATGACTTCCCTTTCAGTGAGACGACTTCAACTCTGGTTTCAATGGGCATTCAGGGTCTTTCCGGATGGGCCCTGAAGGGAACAAACATATCTTACATCCCAGCACAGAAGCCCCAGGCATGGGTCAGCGTTTGTAGGAAGAAGGTCAAGGCTGTTCTCCACTCCCACTTCTTGGGCAGTACCCATTGGGTCTGGGTCTTTACTCGGCCTCTTTCAGACCCCCTAGTGAGGATCCCAGGACAAGGAGCCCCAAAGGGACCCCTGGATGCCTCCTACGGCACCCGAGCCCTCAGATCTGGGACAGTGGGGAGTGAGCATCCGATTATAGCCCCAAGCCTGTGAGCATATGGCTGGAATACTCTTCTTCTTTTTTTCTCGTTTCAAAATTTTTTTAATGTTTATTTATTTTTTATTTATTAAAAAAAAATTTTAATGTTTATTTATTTTGACAGAGAGAGAGAGAGGCAGAGCATGAGCGGGGGAGGGTCAGAGAGAGAGGGAGACACAGAATCCGAAGCAGGCTCTGGGCTCCCAGCTGTCATCACAGAGCCCGACACGGGGCTCGAACTCACAGACTGCGAGATCATGACCTGAGCCGAAGTTGACGCTCAACCGACTGAGCCACCCAGGTGCCCCAATGTTTATTTATTTTTGAGACAATGCGAGACACACAGTGCAAGCAGCGGAGGGGCAGAGAGAGAGAGACACAGAATCTGAAGCGGGCTCCGGGCTCTGAGCTGTCAGCCCAGAGCCTGATGCGGGGCTCGAACTCACGAACCGTGAGGTCATGACCTGAGCCGAAGTCGGACGCTTAACTGACTGAGCCACTCAGGCACCCCTGGAATACCCTTCTTACGTGACAGCTGGACGAGAGCAGTGATCCCAAACCCCACATGAAGCCATGCTGTCCAACAATCGTGTTTTACTCCCGACCTAAACTTTCGGGTCCTGTAATGCCTTTCGTCTAGCAACATCTCCCTCAGAAAAAAGCTAAGGACCCAGATTATTCACACTGTCATGGGAGATCCTCTGGAAAATGCTAAACTCTCTGACATCACCGCATAATGACACTTTTTCCCTTTCTCATGAGCACTGACAGGGTTAGAAATAGTAGCTAATACTGACTGGCACCTTTTATGTGCCAAGCACTTTGCTTCTCCAGCAATCCCATGCGGCAGTGGCCATCACTAACCCCACTTTACAGAGCAGGAAGCAGAGGCCCAGAGCATTTTGTGATTGGCCAGAAGTCACAGGGCTGGTGAGAGGTTGGCACTTTGACCCCAAGCGGTCCGCATGAAGCACTTCATGCCAAGACCTGTATGTCCCCTTTCTAGAACACAAGCCTCAAGCTGCGACTTCCTCAGGGAGGAAGGCACCTAAACGCCTGGGAGTTTCTCTGTTAAAAACATTTTTTCCCCCACTCTGTTTAGAAAATATGCCAGTTGCAGAAGAAGATACACTCGTTGGATTTCAAGAAGCAAATGAACAGGCGTCGAGAGCCCAGATTCTAGAAATACTCAAATTCACTAGAGATCAGAGAAATGCAAATGAAAACGACATTAGGAGAGAGCATCTTATACTCATCAAAATGGCAAAAATTAGGAAGGTGGAAATTAAGGGTGGAGTGTTGGCAACGCTGTGCAGAGTCAGGAGATCAAAATGCTGAGAGCCACAACCAGTCAGGGGTGGAGTTCACGTCCTGCCCTGGCATTTCTTCTTCTTATTCTTCTTCTTCTTCTTTATTTACTTATTTTGAGAGGAGGGATGGGCAGAGAGAGGGAGAGAGAGAGAATCCCAAGCAGGCTCTGTGCTGTTAGTGCAGAGCCCGGCGCAGGGCTCGATCTCATGAACCTCGAGATCATGACCTGAGCTGAAATCAAGAGTCGGACACTCGACCGACTGAGCCGCCCAGGCGCCCCGCCCCCGCCTTGGCATTTCTGCGCCGGTCTCTTCATCTGGCAAACGGAGGTGACATTGCCTACTTCACACCCTCGCGTTGTGAGGGTCCCAACGCTGTTGACGCCAGGTGCTGAGAAGGACACCCGAGCGGGGTAAGGGCCCCGTGAATACAGCACTGGCCACCGTAAGCTCCCAGAGGGCAAGGACTTTTCTCTGCTCGTTTGCTGTATACCCACTGCCCCGAATAATCGCATGTTCTGTAAGTGAAGTGCTCGGTTAATATTTGTTGCATAAATGATGCGCGTGACTGGTCTAGAGAGAGGAATAGCTTGATGGAATGTCAAATAGTGAAAAGAGAAAAACAAAAGGAAAATCTTAGAAATTGTTAACAGCACAGAAGAAAGGAAAATGAAGTGTGCGGCCACGGCATGAGCCAACTGTCTCACCTCGATGTAGCTCAGGGAGGTTTGTGACGGGGAAGCCAGGGGGCAAGCCAGAGGCTCACAGGGGAATGAACCAGTAAGATGAGGGGGTCACACGACAGAAGACCGTCACTCAGAGCACGGCTTGGCAAGCCTTTTTGTAAAAGGCCGGATAGTAAATATCTTGGGCTTTTCAGCGCATAGAGTCTCTGTTGCTGTAGGCTTTAGGTGATATACAAATGGACGGGTGGACACTGAAATGTGAATTTCATGTAGTTTGTGTATGTCACAAAACACTATACTTCGTTTGATTTTTTTTCTTTCCTCGACCATTTAAGAACCTTAGTTTGCAAGCTATACCGAAACTGTCGTGGCCCAGGTCTGGCCCTAGTTTGCTGAGAGTTGTGTACCCAACGACACAGCAAATTCTAAAAAATGCAAGGAACAAAGCCAGTGATCTCAGGCAGGATGACAGCTGGAGAGAGATGACCACACATCCTGTTTTTCCAGGGATAGACTAGTTTACCCCAAGTCGTCCTAGAAATTAACAGCCTCTTTTTCACTCTCAAAAGTCCCAGATGGGATGATGAATTACATGCATGCCTCCACTCCATTAAATCCTCATTTGTTTTGGGGTGCTCGGGTGGCTCGGTCATTTGAGCAGCCGACTTCGGCTCAGGTCACGATCTCATGGTTCGTGAGTTCGAGCCCCTTGTCGGTCTCTGTGCTGACAGCTCAGAGCCTGGAACCCGCTTTGGATTCTGTGTCTCCCTCTCTGTCTCTGTCTCTGTCTCTTACTCACTCTCTCTCTCTCTCTCTCTCTCTCTCTCTGAAAAATGAACATTTAAAGAATTTAAAAATTAAAAAAACCACATTATTTGTTTTATATAAGTTAAAACATATGTTGAATCACTCACTGTACCCTAACATCTCAAGCAGGGGTCAGCAATTATTTTCCCTGTAAAGGGCTGGATAGTATATATTTTAGGCCTTGTGCCATAAAGCCGATGCAGCATGAGAACAGCTATAGACAAGATATAAATGAACGAATGTGAGCGTGTACCCCTAAAACTTACTGATGGACAATTTGCATATCATAAAATATTCTTCTTCTGATTTTGTTTCAACGAATTAAATATGTGAAAACCATTTTTAGCTTGTGTGTCTCACAAAATCTGGCAACAGGCTGTAGTTTGCTGACTCGCACCTGGTAGGCACTGCATAAGTGGCTTGCTTTGCTGAGTACACTCACTGAACAACCATGCATGTCCTGCAAGGACCAGTGCATGATTTAAGGTGCAGGCGGCAAACACCAGTGTGAATGTCCTGGGGCAGGGTGAGAGGGGCTAGGGATTAGGAATACGTGGGGAAAATAAATAAGAGAAATGGGGAAGAAATGGGGAAGAAGTGAGATGCGGGACAATGGTGGATCATGAACTGAGAAGGTTGGTAAACCCAGCTCCACTTCTAAGGCCCAGAAAGAAAAAGAGGAAAAGAAAAAGAAGTGAGGGGTCCGGAGCCGGACAACCTAGAGTTGAAACCCTGGTGCTGCCTTGACTATCTGGTGATCTTGAATAAGTTTAACCTCTCAGCGGCTCTTTGCAACTCAAATACAACTAAATACAGTATGTACTTCCTAGAGACGTGGAAGGATTCCATGAACCCACGCAGAGAAAGTGCTCAGAACAGTGTCAGGCACTTAGTAAAGGGTCAATAAATGTTATGATGTTGTGGCTGTTTTCTATAAAGAATAGAGAAAAGGGGTGCCTGCGTGGCTCAGTCGGTTAAGCATCTGACGCTTGGTTTCAGCTCAGGTCGTGATCTCACGGTCACGGGACTGGGCTTCACGTCGGGGCTCTGCGCTGACAGTGAGGTGCCTGCTTAGGGTTCTCTCTCCCTCTCCCTGCCCCTCCCCCTGCTTGTGCTCTCTTTCTCTCTCTCAAAATAAATAAACTTAAGAAGAAGAAGAAGAAGAAGAAGAAGAAGAGAAAAACTTGTTCCAGAGGATGGACAAAATGGAGTCAGAACAAAAATCCCCTGCGAAATACTCCAGAAGTTCCCAGAAGCTGGGCTGGGGACTCTGAGCAAAGACTCTGTGGAGGAAACCTCTAACATGAAAGACAAGACCAAAACAAACAAACAGAAAATAATTATCCTGATGAAACAGACATAATGCTGAGTGCACGAAAACATCAAGGAAACTATCATTAGCGTCTTCCGAGAGTTAAATAAAAACGTCAGTCCTGTGCAACAACAGTTGCTGCCATTGAGGAGCAATCAAACAATGAGAAAGATCTTTTGGAAAACAAAAATATAGATGCTGAACATTTTTTTTTTTGAGCCAATGGAAGGATTGAAGGTAGGGTTGGAGAAATTCCACAGAAGGTAGAACAAAAAGGAAAATTTGCACAATAGAAGAAGAAATACTTTTTTAATGGTGGGACATTGCAGGAGGTTCGATAGCTAGCTAATAGAAATTCCAGAAAAGAGAACCAAGAAAGGAGTAGGGAAGTAATTGTCAAAGTAATACTACAACAAACGTTTCCAGGACTGAAGAACAAGAGAATCTAGAACGAAAAGCTCTCCATGTGCCCAGAACAGTGAACAAAAAAAAAAAAGATCTCCAGGAAAACAAAGTCACCATCTTGAATTTCAGGCTACGAATAATGAGGAGAAGATTACGAATGATTCCAGAAAGAACACACAGAGTACGCGAATGACCAAGAACGCAATAGACTGCTCAAAAGCAACAAGAGAAGCTGGAGGGCGGTGGGGAAAATGTCTTCAAACATGTCAACCTAAAATTAAAAATGTCTTTCAACCTAAAATCCTGTTGCAACTGACTACCAGTCAAGTGTGAACATGGAATAAAGCCATTTTCAAACATGTAAGGAAGTCCCAGGATGACAGCTGAAACAAGGTCCAGAAAGGAGGGCTGAAGTCTCCAAGAAATTTTTAAAAATGTAAATTATCTGATAGATTTGACTGTAAGGAAAACCTTGAGAAGTTTCTACATCTTTTGGAGAGTGCAGGGGGAGATTTGGATGTTCAAAGAGTACAAAACAAATGAAAAAAACCCAGGCAATTATTAACGCCAGGGAAAAGAAAAAGTTGCACAAGAAAGGATACTTCTTGGCTCAGTATTGAATGAAATGTATTTAGTTATAATAAGGAAAACATTGAATGTGTACTTAACTAAAAATTGTGAGGGCGCCTGGGTGGCTCAGTCAGTTAAGCATCAGACTTCGGCTCAGGTCACGATCTCACAGTTCTTGAGTTCGAGCCCCGCGTCTGCTATCAGCGCAGAGCCTGCTTCAGATCCTCTGTCCCCCACCCCCACCCTTCCCCCACTCATTCTCTCTTTCTCATTCTCTCTCAAAAATAAACATTAAAAATCAATCAATCAGGGGCGCCTGGGTGGCTCAGTCGGTTAAGTGTCTGACTTCGGCTCAGGTCATGATCTCACGGTTCGTGAGTTCGAGCCCCACATCGCGCTCTGTGCTGACAGCTCAGAGCCTGGAGCCTGCTTCACATTCTGTGTCTCCCTCTCTCTCTCTCTGCCCCTTCCCTGCTCATGCTGTGTCTCTCTCTGTCTCAAAAATAAATAAACATTAAAAAAAATTTTTTTTAATCAATCAATCAATAAAAATAAAATTGTGATATTTTAAGAGGATGGAGGAAATGATAAAGGAGCGTGTGTGAGATGAAAACCTTCACTGATAGTAATAGGAAATCAACAAGATCATCTCTAAAGTGGATACATCAAAGTATTGTAGAATAGATTTATTATTTAAGTATGTATACGTATAAATATGGGGAAAATCAGTTTTTTGTTTTGGGTATTTTTGCACTAATTGGCTGTTCACAAAAAATAATTTAGAAAGTCTAAGACCTCAGTCAAACAGGGGAGGCATATCTTGACTTTGGCAGGTTCTAAGATACTGAAATTAAAAGGAAAGTCAATCGTAATGAAACTGAAATAGCTTGCAACAATATTGTTATTTTACCTTTCAGAAATGCTCTTGACAACCAAAGTAGCAATGTGTACACCTAAGGTCCAGATTCTAGTTTCTAAATGCCTTTTCTCACAAAAAGGAATCAGGGCTCTTTAGAGGAATTCATTCATTCCAGGTGAACCTGGAACATCTTGTACCAGAAACAAGAGCATGCTTAAAGACTAATGGAGACACATTAAAAGGACCCGAAGCTAGTTTAAAGGGTTTCCCCGGCCATCATCAGGACAATCTGATCATTAAAACCACTAATGACTGTAACTTATTGTAAAACATTGAATAAATAAAATCCAAGA
Source organism: Prionailurus bengalensis (assembly GCF_016509475.1). Classification (NCBI taxonomy): domain Eukaryota; kingdom Metazoa; phylum Chordata; class Mammalia; order Carnivora; family Felidae; genus Prionailurus; species Prionailurus bengalensis. The sequence goes on from NC_057345.1 coordinate 7,966,585, forward strand.
GTTCATAGTGACTATCAAAAGAGAGAGAGAGAGAGGTGGGGGGCACCTGACTGGTTCTGTTGGTGGAGCATGTGACTCTTGACCTCAGAATTGTGAGTTCAAGCTCCACGTTGAATGCAGAGATTACTTAAAAAATAAAATCTTTAGGGGTGCCTGGGTGGTTCAAACAGTCGATCGTCTGACTTCTTATAGCTTGTGAGTTCAAGCCCCAAGTCAGGCTCTGTGCTGATGGCTCAGAGCCTGGAGGCTGCTTCGGATTCTGTGTCTCCCTCTCTCTCTGCCCCTTCCCTGCTCATGCTCTGTTTCTGTCTGAAAAATAAATAAAAACATTTAGAAAAAAAATTTTTTTAATTTGCCATTTTGCAACCCCAACAAAGTGACTGAATCAGGCAACTATCACCAGTGGATGCAAAACCATGAAGTGAAAGGTTGTAGGCAAACGGGATATTTGCCTGTGTCAAAGTATCACCCAGAGATTACTTGCAAATTGCAAAGACGGAAAATATGTTTTTCCGGGAGGGATGTGGTGGTCATGCTCTTAACCAAGAGATCAAATTTAGCATCACCGAAAATAAGACAACCAGGCATAATGTGTTCCTGATGGGGCGCAGTGGAACATACGTAGCTTTACTCACAAAGTGTTCGGGCCATTATGTCTAACCTAAGTGTGATCTCAGGAAAAATAGGGGAGAGAGGAATGAGCTAAGTAATGCCATGAGGAACCAATCTAATGAATCCAAAATGCACCACCTTCTACAAACTATCTGGCCAGATATCTTCCAAAAGTCAGTATCTTGGATGGGGAGATTATTCTAGATTTAAAATGACTAAAGAATGGGGCGCCTGGGTGGCTCAGTGGGTTAAGCGTCTGACTTCGGCTCAGGTCATGATCTCGCTGTTCATGTTTTCGAGCCCGCGTTGGGCTCTGTGCTGACAGCTCAGAGCCTGGAGCCTGCTTGGGATTCTGTGTCTCCCTCTCTCTCTGCCCCTCCCCTCCCAAAGATAAACATTAAAAAAATTAAAAAGACTAACGAACACAATAACCAAATGCAATGCATGCAACTTAACTGGACCCTGATTCAAGAAAACAACTGTAAAAGACATTTGGGGGAATAATTGTGGAAATTTGAATACGGACTGGATACAAGGTGCTATTAGGAAATCATTGTCAATTTTCTTGGGTGTGAGAGCAGCATTGTGATTATGTAGAAAAATGTCCTTGTTCTTAGGTGATGCAGGTTGAAGTATTTAAGAGTGAAATCTCACAACAACTTCAACCTACTTTGAAATGGTCCAGCAAAAAATGGAGAGCTAGCTAGCTAGCTAAACAAATAGGGCAAAATGGTAATGATCCTTGCATCTGGGCGGTAACTATGCTAATACTCATTGTAAGTTTGCTTCAATTATTTCTAGTTTGACATTTTTTGAAAGAAAATTTTCTTAAATGTTTATCTAGTTAAATTGAGAGAGAGACCATGTGGGTGAGCAGGGGAGGGGCAGAGAGAGAGGGAGAGAGAGAATCCCAATTAGGCTCTGCGCTGTCAGCACATAGCCTGACACAGGGCTCAAACTCACGAACCAGGAGATCGTGACCTGAGCTGAAATCAAGAGTCAGATGCTCAAGTGACGGAGCCACCCGGGCGCCCCTATTCTCACAACTTTATCGTAAGTTTTCAATGATTTCAGAGGGGGCAACTGGATGGCTCAGTGGGAGGAGCATGAACTCTTGATGTCCAGGTCGCGAGTTCGAGCCCCATGTGGGGTGTAGAGATTACATCCACGTACACTTAAAAAAAATATTTTGGAGTAAAAAATTTTAGAAAAATCTAAGTCAGACCTAGACCAGTTGGAGGTGCGGCTTCCAATTTAGGGACCTAAAAACACCAGGACTAAGAAAAGTAAACCTTGACAAAGTTGCCCTTATTTAAATACTTGTATTGTCTTGGTTCTTTCAGCGTTCAGGAATGTATGTACACTTTCTGGAGCTGGCAGACCTGGGAATCTAGGGGAGACACAGCCAAGTGACCAGAGTGAAAACTGGGGCCCTTTCCCAGACATTCTGGTTCTCCGCCTAGTGTCCTTTCTTTCCAGTTGAGATTCCTCATCCTTGTGCTTGGAAGCTAGCACCCCAAAGAGCTATTGGGGAGCCCCTCGGTCCCTCAGCATCTGCCTAGCACTGGCACCCGTGTCCTTTATGTCCTCTGGGATTGTTTCCCAACTACTCTCTGTCCCAGCCCCCACCTGGATTGTAGACCATTCCATGCAGGCTGTGGCTGGCTTCCATTTTTCTCGTGTGTCTTTACACTGTAATTTTGGCAGTGCTGGATGAGCCGCGAGAGCTCGGTATATCCTTTCTGATCCATTATCTTCAGAAAGCATTTAATAAATGCTCAGAAGAGAGGAGATGGGTAAGAACAGGAATGTCTGGCCTTCTAACAAATCCTCAGGCTTAACGTGTGCAGGATACGAACAAACAAACCAACCAACCAAGGGAACTTACGAAACACATTTCAGGGTGCCCGGGGTGGCTCAGGTGGTTAAGCCTCTGGCTCCTGGTTTCGGCTCAGGTCACGATCCCACGGTTGATGAGTTCAAGCCCCACGTCCGGCCCCGCACTGATGGTGCTGGAGCCTGCTTGGGCTTCTCCCTCTCCCTCTGCCCCTCCCACACTCTCTCAGACTAAATAAATAAAATAAAATAAAATAACACACACACACATTTCAAACAAGTAGAACGTTTGATATGATCATCGCTGTAAAGCTGTAGCCCAGAGATGAATTACAATTAAGAGCAGAAGGGTTCCACACTGTCCAGCCTCCCTCTGGCCTTATCGATTCTCTTCCTGAAGGAGCATTTGCCCTCTTCAAGACGGTGTTCACTGGTCTTCCCAACTGGCCGCGAAACTTCTGGGGGGAGGGACGGCTTTTGTGGTTTTGTCCCTGCTTGACTTTTCTCCAGTTTCTGCACACCCTGCTCCACCCACCTATGGCTGGCATCCAGGGCCCACAGAGCTGCCCACACTAAATGCCTCAGTCTCAGTCATGGCACAGAGAGTGGGCCAGGCTGGAGGATGGAACACAGCTTCAGGGTCTGACAGAACCGGGGAGAGCAATTTACGGCCTACATGACATATATGGGCAAGTGTGTGACCTCAGGCAAGTCACGTGGCCTCCGAGCCTCAGTTTCTTCTTCTGCAAAACGGGAATAATAAAACTAACTTCTCTCCCCAAATGGCTGGGTGGATGAGTTTAGATGACTCAGGCCTCTGCGCTTTATCTAGTGCTGCAAAACGTTAGTGACCATCAGGAGCCACATGCCCAGCTCTGCCGTCCTGCGTGTAGGGCCGCCTCTGGGTGTCTGTCTGCCCCCACCCTCTCTTCCCTTATCCCTGCGAATTGATTCACGAATAATCTGATTAATATGAACAGCAGGCATCAGGACTGGCAGGTCTTGACATTTACTCCCTAGGAAGCTTCAAGGGGGTGGCGGTGGAGCTCCTCCAGCCCGGAGCCAGACTGCCTGGGTTCAAATCCCAGTTCCACCAGTTACTGGCCCCGTGAGCTTGGGCAAGGTGTGTCCTAATGTAGACAAAGTACAGTATTATCATCAGAGGCCTGGAGCTGGAATATTTTAGCATTAGGGTTAGAGTTCAAATCCCAGGTCCACCATTTACTACCCGAGGGACTTTATGCAAGACAGTTAATTTCTCTGTGCCTCAGTTTCCTCCTCATCGGCACAGGCGAATAGAATCAATAGTACCTACCACACACAAGACTGTAGGGGCAATCGGATATGTGAGTACGTGGAAAACACCTGGCACATAGTAGGCTCCATCATTTGACTATTTCAAACAAGGTCATTCTTTTCAGGTGTGGAGATCGGCTAGGGGAGGGAGGAGTGGATGCACTCGGCTGGCTTTTTAGACAAAGGGGGCTGGGCTCCCGGGCTCGCTCAGGCCTCCAGAAGGTCAACCGGACCGGGGACCCAGCTCCTAGCTCCGGTCTGGCCCCGCCCCGCCCCACCTGGCGTCTCCCGGCCCCGCCCCGCCACTCCTAGCCCTGCCCCTGCGCTAGTCTCGCGCACTTTGAAAGTGCGCGAGCTCGGCCGAGACCCGGGGCCGACGGTTGGCCGGGCGAAGCCATTTGTTACGCTACGTGGGGGGAGCTAACAGCCTACGCCTCCATATTTTTGTCAACTTTTAGCCTTTCAGTCTCAGGTGCTGGTTTTACTGTCGCCTTTAAGTCCGTTCTGTTTGCTCAGCCTCCCGGAAGGGAGCCGTGCCGCTCTGGGGAGAAGGTCGTTGTGCCTCGGTGCGGCGTCCTTCCCCTCCCGACGGGGAGCCGGTGGGAGAGGACGACGGCCGGCGGGGGGAGGAGGCGGCCCTAGCGCCATTTTGTGGGAGCGAAGCGGTAGCTGGGCTGCTCCTGGAACCGTCGCTGCTTCGGGTTCCCTGTCGGGCTTCCTAGCAGCGGCCTAACGGGTGAGTCGCGGCCGCTTCTCACCGAGGACGCCCTGGGGGTCTCGGCCTCCGCACGCCGCGGCCCGAGGCGGACGCAGCGGCTTCCGCCCCCGCCCCGGGAAGGGAGCCGTGGGGCCGGGTCCGCCTGGTCCTGCCCGAGCGGGCTCGCGCGGGCGCGACGTTAGGGGCCTGGCGCTGGGTGGCAGCCGGCGCCGAAGCCGGGACGCTGGGCCTGCGGTGCCGTGCAGCCCGGGGCGGAGCTTCCGGGCCCTGGCAGGGCTCTGTGCTTTCGGCGCTTCGCAAAGCGCCGGGGGACGCCGCCAGCCTGGGCCCTGTGCCCCTGCGTCTGGTCCTCGGGCCGCGCCGAAAAACCCCTCCGTCGGCCGCCACGCGCTGGCTTGTGGGAGGTGGCGGCCCGCGTCGCGAAGGACCTGTTGTCGCTGTCCTTGCCCGAGTGTGGGGAGCCCCCGGAAGTCCCACAGTGAGGAACAGGGAGGAACTTTTCTTCCTGCTCTCTTCACCTGGCTCGCTGCCGCTGTTTCTCAAGACACAGCTTCTGCATCTGGTTCTTAGGGACATCAGCTTTCATTCCCACACACGTCTCAGCCCCCAGGATGATTATTTACTTCTTTCTGGCAGCGCATATCAGAGCCGTAATAAATAACTGCTTGTTTGGTATCCTCTCCGGATGTTCCCCCGCCCCCAGTAACCACCTTGCCACCTGCGACTGACTGTTTTCAGTTGAGCATCTGATGCCTAGTAGGCACGCGGCAAGTGGTTATAGCAGGACTGAAATAGCCAGGCATCGTGTCTTGTTAGGAATCACTGGTCTTGCCTTTGCCTGCTTTCGGTGGTAACCCGCACGTATAAGAGCCCAAACAGCAGAGATGTCCCCGGAACATGGACGTGGTGGTGGTGGTGGTGGTGGTAACCAGGTGATGATAAGGAAACAATTACTCTGACTCGAGTGTCGGTCATTAATGGTTCTTTTTCCTTTAAGAAAACTAAGAGAAGATGTCTGAATATATTCGGGTAACCGAAGATGAGAACGACGAGCCCATCGAAATACCATCAGAAGACGACGGGACCGTGCTGCTGTCCACGGTTACAGCCCAGTTTCCAGGGGCCTGTGGGCTGCGCTACAGGAATCCAGTGTCTCAGTGTATGAGAGGCGTCCGGTTGGTGGAAGGAATTCTGCATGCTCCCGAAGCCGGCTGGGGAAATCTGGTATATGTTGTCAACTATCCCAAAGGTTCGTTGCCGTTTGGCTTTGCAACGCTCAAGCGTTTGTTTCTCATTCTAAGTCCGATCATGGCCTCGTTTCACGGCGAAACATCTCCTATAACCCAAGTATTTCTTTAAATGTTCCTGTTAGCTGCTAGTCCTCTAATTAGTGAAAATTGGAAATACAGAATTTTTTTGAGAGAGAAAACTATGTATTATGTGAACAGATGCTGCCAAGTTCATGCCAAATTTAAGGAACCGCTGAGAATGCTTTGCAGTAATCAGCCTCTTGTAAATAGATTCTTTTCAGGTGCCCTGATGTTTTGCTTTGGTTTTTGGTCCTTGCAGGCTTCCATCAGTCATTCAGTTGCTCTGATGTTTTTGCCCCTTAAATCGATGGCTGTAACCCAAATCTGAATTAGTGCAACTATAATTTGGGGTTTTGGTCTTATTCTCACTGCCCCTTATCACTGATGTTCTAAATCTAAAAAAAGGAAATATGAAGGAATGGTGCCGAGGAAGTAGGTACATTTCAGCAGAAGGAATATGCTGTAGTTGATCTCTTTTGTTAAAACGCGATACCAACAAAGTATCATTTTTAACGCGATACCAACAAAGTATCATTTTTGATTAGTATGCAAGACTTTGACTTACACTTTGAGAACATTTTTAACAGCAGCTTGGGGTTTTTGTTTTTTGTTTTTTGTATGCTGTTTTTCGAGCCATTGGCTATAGATTAATATTTACCCAAATTTAAAATGTCATGTAGGGGTACTTGGGTGGCTCAGTTGGTTAAGTTCTTGATTTTGCCTCAGGTCATGATATTGCAGTTCTCAAGATCGAGCCTCGTGTAGGGCTCTGCGCTGACAGTGAGGGGCCTGCTTGAGATATGCCCTCCCTCCCTCTCCCCTCCCCATGCTCGCTCTCAAAGTAAACAAACATTAAAAAATAAAATGCCATTTAGATGATAACGTGTCAATACAGGTTCATCGGTTGTAACAAATGTCCCATACTGGTTTGGGGGGTTAGTGATAATGGGGAGAAGCTATCCATGTGTGAAGGTAAAGGGGGTATGTGGGAAGTCTCTGCCATCCTTTCAGTTTTGCCGGGAACCTGAAGCTGCTGTAAAAAATAGTCTTTCTAAAAATCTCACTTAGTTCCTTTCCTCTTCCGAATACTGAGGATTTTTGTTTGCTTTAATGTTAGTTTATTTTTGAGAGAGCGAGCGTGGGGGAGAGGCAGAGAGGGAGACACGATCCCAGAAGCAGGCTCCAAGCTGTCAGCACAGAGCCTGACAACATGTGGCTCTAACTCACAAACTGAGATCATGACCTGAGCCAAAGTCAGACGCCTAACCGACTGAGCCGCCCAGGTGCCCCCCAAATACTGGTCTTGAAAAATAACCTAAGATTTTGGTTTTTGTTACAAAATCAATGTGAGTTCACTGTTGAAAGTTTATAAAAGAAAGAAAAAGAAAATTGAAATTACCCTTAAAATCCACAGCTGGAGATAAAAGTTGATTGTGTTTTGGTCCGTAACTTTTCACTTATAGGCATTAAGGTAAGCAGATGTGTTTAGTAGGCATAAAGATATTACAGCACTGTTTTTTAACCTGGTTTTTTTTCCTTCTTAATGTGTTTTAAAGTCCAAAATGAAGTAGAATTAGTTTTGTTTTGATGTGCCTTTTGAGAGGAGAGAACAAACCATTGTAATCTTGAGATCCTGCAAAACCAGAGGTGGGAGGGAGTCCCTGCATTTCCACCAGAAAAGCCCTTCAGCCACTTACTCAGTCCCTCCTTCTGTCTTTGAGAGCTGATGTCATTCCTTGCCAAAAGTTTTCAGTATCTTACTGTTCTTAGAATCTTTTTGCTTGTCGTTGTTAGGTGTAGGGGTTAATATGTCCTAAGAAGTGTTAAATGGGGAGTTCACTGAGAGATTTCTGCTCCTTTTGTTCAGATAACAAAAGAAAAATGGACGAGACGGATGCTTCTTCAGCAGTGAAAGTGAAAAGAGCTGTCCAGAAAACATCGGATTTAATAGTGTTGGGTCTCCCATGGAAAACGACTGAACAGGATCTAAAAGAATATTTTAGTACCTTTGGAGAGGTTCTTATGGTTCAGGTGAACTTTGATTTCATTTGACAGTTTTTCTTCTCCAGTGAATTCTTTTCCCCGAATTCCTGCAGTTTAGTGACACTGCCCTTCATGTTCAGCAGATAGTATCTTTAACATTTGTTACATGCATGCATAGGGGATGCCGAAATGGTTCGGGTGCCCGGCGGGGTTAGTTGGTGGAGTGTGTGACTCTTGATGTCAAGCCCCATGTTGGGTCTAGAGCTCACTTAAAAAATTTGGGTTATACTCTTTCCCTTTATGCATATATTCTATATTAACTTAGATTGTTGGGAGATTAAAAAAACCTTTTTTTTGTTTTTAAGTTTATTTACTTTGAGAAGAGAGAGTGAGTAGGGGAGGGAAAGAGAGGGAGAGAGAACCCCACGCAGGTGTGGACCCTGATGCAGGGGTTAAACTCAGGACCCTGAGATCATGATCTAAACTGAAATCAAAAGCCATGCAACCAATTGAGCCACCCTGGGTCCCAAAAAAAACACCTATTTTTTTTTTAAAGGGGGGAGCCACCTGGCTGGCTCAGTTGGAGGAGTGTGCAGCTCTTGATTTCCATGTCGTGAGTTCAAGTCCCACGTTGGGTGTAGAGATTATTAAAATAACTTTTAAAGAAAGATAAAAACACATTTCCTGTTTTTCCAATTTAAGAATGTAAACATTAGAGGGGTGCCTAGGTGACTTAGTTGGTTAGGCATCTGACTTCAGCTCAGGTCATGATCTCACTGTTCGTGAGTTTAAGCCCTGCATGGTTCTCGCTGTCGGGACAGAGCTGGCTTCAGATCCTCTGTCTCCCTCTCTCTCTCTGCCCCTCTCCCACTCTCTGTGCAGGCACGTGTTCTCTCTCTCCCTCTCTCTCTCTCAAAAATAAGTAGTTTAAAAAAAAATGTAAATGTTAGATCTAATTTATCTTTGCATTGTAAACCAAGTTGTTAAAATTCTGTTTCATAACATGATTATTAACACGATCTGGATTCAACATTTACTCTCCTGTTGTTTTTACTTCAAGAATAACTTGGTTTAAATTTTAATTAAGCAACTCCATCCGAGTGAAGCCATTCAAATTACCAAGGAACTCTGATTTGGGTGTGTGTGAGTGTGTGAGATTTTAGTAAATTTCAGTGATTTTTTTTTTCCCCCCTAGGTCAAGAAAGATCTCAAAACTGGTCATTCAAAGGGGTTTGGTTTTGTTCGTTTTACGGAATATGAAACCCAGGTGAAAGTAATGTCACAGCGACATATGATAGACGGACGATGGTGTGACTGTAAACTTCCTAATTCTAAGGTACTTTACTCTTCTTTCCTCTGCTTTGGGAATTTTGCTTTGGGAATTTCCTCTGCTTTGGGAATTTTTGTCAAATTTTGACAAAACTCCCTTAAAAGACACTGTAGAATAATAGTAAATGTACTTGGAAAAGGTAGTGGCGGGTATATTCCTGAAACATTTTGTCTCGTTAAAGCCTTAGGACCTTAATGCATGCTGAATGTTTTATGTTTGTTTGAAATACTTAGTTTATTACCTCTCTTGCTAAAACTTCGTTCATTTTATTCTTTTTTTTTTTTGTTATTTCTGGTGAGTGAACAGTTTCTTACATGGTTATGTGTTAAAGCACAAAGACAGTGAGAACACATTAATCTTGTCACAAAGGCCTAATTTGTTCCTAGCAAGCAAGACTTATTTGGAGAGTTACCATCTTTGCTAGGGCGTTCCTCAGTCATTGACTTTCCTTAATCGAAATAAACCTTTTTGTACTTGAAACCTTAAGACTTTGGAGGCACCTAGCTGGCTCAGTCTGTAGGGCATGCAACTCTGGATCTTCGGGTTGTGCATCTGGGCCTCGTGTTGGGTGTAGCGATTACTTAAAAATCTTTAAAAAATAAAATGTTACTCTTCGCTGAAGCATTAAAGAGAAGTGCTAATACAGAAGAACGTATCTCCTTTTTAATGACTAATCGCATATAAAAGGCAGATCGCTGTCGTTACATCCTCTATCATAATGCTCTTTTCGTAGCTCATAAAATATTTCTCATGTTTTTCTTTCCTTTCGATTTGACCAGCAAAGCCCAGATGAGCCTTTGAGAAGCAGGAAGGTGTTTGTTGGGCGCTGTACAGAGGACATGACCGCCGATGAGCTGCAGCAGTTTTTTTGCCAGTATGGAGAAGTGGTAGACGTCTTCATTCCCAAACCGTTCAGGGCTTTTGCCTTCGTTACGTTTGCAGACGATCAGGTACTTTTCTCTTTAATGATAGTCCTCTGACTGGGTAATTTGTCGTGAAGATTTCCCATCCCGCTGATTGCTGTCCTCAGCTGAGCTTTCTCACCTTGTAAGCTTTGGGATATATTTGGGTCTAGATAGTTGTCATAAACCCTTTAGGTATTTTTTCAGGATGTGGCACTTAAGTGGGAGTGTTTTATATCTTTTGAAAATAAGCTGAAAAAGTCCGTGCTGCTGTTACTACACCTAAAGTCCATTTTACGGGTTTAAATGAAATGAGCTTATTTTTCCTCCCGCGTAGACACTGGCTTGAAATCTAAGTTTGATTGCTACTCTGGTGCATGAGTCAATGGTTTAATTTCCTTTATTTACATCCCCTATTTCTTATAGGTTGCCCAGTCTCTTTGTGGAGAGGACTTGATCATTAAAGGAATCAGCGTCCATATATCCAATGCTGAACCTAAGCACAATAGCAATAGACAGTTAGAAAGAAGTGGAAGATTTGGTGGTAATCCAGGTGGCTTTGGGAATCAGGGTGGTTTTGGTAACAGTCGAGGGGGTGGAGCTGGTTTGGGAAACAATCAAGGTAGTAATATGGGTGGGGGGATGAACTTTGGCGCTTTTAGCATTAATCCGGCAATGATGGCAGCTGCCCAGGCGGCACTGCAGAGCAGCTGGGGCATGATGGGCATGTTAGCCAGTCAGCAGAACCAGTCAGGCCCATCGGGTAATAACCAAAGCCAAGGCAACATGCAGAGGGAGCCAAATCAGGCCTTTGGTTCTGGAAATAACTCTTATAGTGGTTCTAATTCAGGTGCAGCGATCGGTTGGGGATCCGCATCAAATGCAGGGTCAGGCAGCGGTTTTAATGGAGGCTTTGGCTCAAGCATGGATTCTAAATCTTCGGGCTGGGGAATGTAGACGGTGGGGTTGGTATAGACTGGTGGGAATTCAAATTTTTCTAAACACATGGTAAGTATATTGTAAAATACATATGTACTGAGAATTTTCAGAATTGGTCTGTTCAGTGTGGAGTATATTCAGCAGTATTTTTGACATTTTTCTTTAGAAAAAGAGGAAAAGCTAAAGGAATTTTATAAGTTTTGTTACATAAAGGGTTGAAATATTGAGTGTTTGAAAGTGAACTGCTGTTTGCCTGATTGGTTAAAAAAAAAAAAACAAAACAAAAAACCCAACACACTACAATTGATATCAAAAGGTTTCTCCTGTAATATTTTATCCCTGGACTTGTCAAGTGAATTCTTTGCATGTTCAAAATGGAAACCATTGATTAGAACTACATTCTTTTCTCCTTGTTTTAATTTGAACCCCACCATATGAATTTTTTTCCGTAGGAAAATCTCCTTTTTTGGAGATCATGGTGTCACAGTGTTTGGTTCTTTTGTTTTCGTTTTTGTTTTTTTTTTTTAACACTTGTCTCCCTTCATATGCAAAAGTACAATATGAAGCCTTCATTTAATCTCTGCAGTTCATCTCATTTCAAATGTTTATGGAAGAAGCACTTCATTGAAAGTAGTGCTGTAAATATTCTGCCATAGGAATACTTCCGTCTACATGCTCTCTCATTCAAGACTTCGTCATCACACTGCACAGGCTGCGTCTTTGACGGTGGGTGTCCCATTTTTATCCGCTACTCTTTATTTCATGGAGTCGTATCAACGCTATGAACGCAAGGCTGTGATATGGAACCAGAAGGCTGTTTGAACTTTTGAAACCTTGTGTGGGATTGATGGTGGTGCCGAGGCATGAAAGGCTAGTATGAGCGAGGAAAGGAGAGAGCGCGTGCAGAGACTTGGTGGTGCATAATGGATATTTTTTAACTTGGCGAGATGTGTCTCTCAATCCTGTGGCTTTGGTGCGAGAGTGTGCAGAGAGCAATGATAGCAAATAACGTACGAATGTTTTTTGCATTCAAAGGACATCCACATCTGTTGGAAGACTTTAAGTGAGTTTTGTTCTTAGATAACCCCGTTAGTTGGATGTGTTAAGTGAAACGATACTTGTATTTCCCCTCCCCTTTTGTCAACTGCTGTGAATGCTGTATGGTGTGTGTTCTCTTCTGTTCCTGATCTGTAAGTGTGGTCCTGTGAACTGAAGCTGGTGGGTTGAGAACATGGACTGAGCTTGTGGTGTGCTTTGCAGGAGTACTTGGAAGCAGAGTTCACCAGTGAGCTCGGGGTGTCGCCACGAAGGGTGGAAGTTCTAATGTCTGTCAGCTACCCATAAGAATGCTGTTTGATGCAGTTCTGTGTCCTGTGCTTGGATGCTTTTTATAAGAGTTGTCAATGTTGGAAATTCTTAAATAAAACTGATTTAAATAATATGTGTCTTTGTTTTGCAGCCCTGAATGCAAAGAATTCATAGCAGTTAATTCCCCTTTTTTGACCCTTTTGAGATGGAACTTTCATAAAGTTTCTTGGCAGTAGTTTATTTTGCTTCAAATAAACTTATTTGAAAAGTTGTCTCAAGTCAAATGGATTCATCACCTGTCATGCATTGACACCTGATACCCAGACTTAATTGCTATTTGTTCTTGCATTGTCCAAAGTGAAAAGTTTTTTTTTTTTTTTCTTTTGAAACCTAGTTTTTAATAAGTCTGGGTGACCGCACCTAAAATGGTAAGCAGTACCCTCCAGTTTTTTTTTATTAGTGCCTCTGTGCATTTGGGTGATGTTCTATTTACATGGCCTGTATGAATCTCCATTGGGAATCATGCCTTCTAAAAATATTCTTATTTGGGGGGAGTGGGAAAAACAACGTTGATTATTTTCAAATGCTTTGTAGCAAAGCATAGCAGTTGGAAAGGAGGGCATTTCAGCACCTTTCTAGTTTGGGATTTGAAAAGTGGAATTAATTGCAGTAGGGATAAAGTAGAAGAAACCACAAATTTATCTTGTGCCTGAAATCCATTACAAAGCCTGATAGCTTTAAGAACTAGCAGGGTGGGATGTCTGTCTGAAAGTGTTAAGTGAAATGGGCTTTGTCCTCCACAGGTGGGGGAATAGAGTAACGTTGAATGAAATCGTTGACAGAAAACTCAGATTAGACTCTCACGGCGCATTGTGCAGTATGTAAAAGCAATAATCTATGATTCTCTGTTGTACTTTTTATGTAACTGCTGTGAGAGTTGAGCTTGTTTTCTGATGGAAGAATGTTAACATTTTTGTGTCGGTAGCTTACCTGATGCCCTTCTCTAATTAGATGATGATAACTAGGTTTGTCATTTTTGTTTTTCAAGTTACATGTTTTAAGCTTTTAGAAATGAAGTCGTCCTTTAGACTTGTGATCGCCACGTTGTTTCGTTACTCAGTTTCCTCTGTAAAAGGATCTTGCATTGTTTTAATTTTTTTCTGCATCTCCATTGCATGATTTCCAAACCCTGTACCATCTGAATTTTGCATTTTAGCACTTGCACTGTTACTCAGCAGCAGTAACTTGGTAACACTTAAAATGGTATTCGGGGACCTCCAAAGACTAAACTGACAAGCCTTCAAGGAGCCCAGGGGTAAGTTCACTTGTCAATGGCATGGTTTTAATCCCTTACTTGCACTTGTTGTGAATCTAGTTTCCGGTCTTAGAAGGCTTTCAATGTGCAGCAGCCTTCTGTTAACAATGTTTGTGGTACTAGTAGCTGTGGGTATTTAATTCTACCCTTAAAATTAAAAAAAAAAAAAAAAAAGAAAGAAAGAAATGAAGTCCAGAAGTAAAACTATTTGGCAAAGATTTGTTTTTAAAGTTAAAAGTCTTATTTGGTCATCTCAATGCATTCATTCTTAAAACTTTTTTGAACCAGTTGAATAAAAAATTTGTTGCCACCACAGTTTAGTGTCTGGAGTCTTACTGGAAAAATTCAATTTCTTTTTTATATGTGACAAAGGTGATGGAAAGTTAACTTTGGAAAAGTCTCAAGAAGTTCCCCTTTAATATGCACGAGAGGAATCAGGCAGAAACTCAAAATGAATTTTTACATGAGTGGTAAATATTTGGCTAGAATGAAACTCTTTGTTAAGTGTTAGCTATTAAAACTTTAAGGAGGAATAGCCAGCCGAAATGACCTGAGATCTTTAAGGTTAGGTGAGCTTAAATTGTGTCCTTAGGGAAAGTATCTTAACCGCTTGATAATTCCAAAAATGTATGTGATAATTAGAATAATTTGTTGTTGAGTGCCAGGAGAGTAGCTCTTCATTGTGTATGAGTTCTGTACTCAGCTCTTGTGATTTGTGATCTGTTGTTTTAAGTATGCCCAAGGATTTTCGTGTTCGTTGTGAGAAATTAAAAAAAACTACAGACTTACCTATGCTATGGCCACTTAGTTCTGATGTCGTAGTTCTTCTTAAGGAATTGCCACATTTGATTCAGCTGTCTTCTGAATTTGAACATTATTTAGGTTATTCTTTCCAAGTGCCGGGAACATCCTCACAGCTGAATTAAATTCTTAGCGTTGGCGTTACTAGGTCAAAGACTGCATGCTTTCAGGGCTTTTCAGATACATTGCCAAGTTGGCCTTTAGAAAACCTGTGTTGTCTTTGACAATGTGAAATGGTGCTGTTCTGTGTTTTTCTTGTCTGCCAGTTGGATAAGTGAAAAATTATATCTCACCAGTTGATGGCATTGGTTTTGCACATGGGAATCAGTCAATACCTAACCTGAAGTATTGATGTTTCCGTTTTATCTACAAAATCACGATTCAAGGTTATACATGAACCAGGACTGCTATAATGTGTAAAGCTCTGTTAGAGATCAAGAACAAGTCCCCAGACAATGGAAGAGTTGTCAGAGAACATGAACGGGCAGTTTATGGAAATGCAGATATCTGGTGCAGATACTGCACTTTGTAAGTCATGAAATGCAGATTTAACTGGTGATTTTCTGTGGGATTGGCACAGGTGATCTCACTTGCCTGTGTCCCCTCGAATCCGGCAGGAAGCGGTGAGAAGCCCCAAGGGAGGGGCACCCGTGGTGGCCTTCTTCCCCGCAGTTTGCTTTTGGGTTTGGCGGTAGGGCCGTAACTGCCATGTTAATGTCTCCCGGGTCACGTTGCTGCTGCGGTCTTTTAAAGGGGTTTCTGAAAAGAATCCTTTTCTGATAGAAGACACAACGAATTAAAAGTTATTAATTATGTTCTTGATCCAGGGAATATAGTTAACAACTTTTGTGTACACCCCGTACTGGTTTGCTTCCCCACAATTCATGGAACCCCAGGACACTATTCCTCCCACAAACCATGTCTGTGTCTCGTTATCTAGAAACACTAATGCCCCTCCACTGTCCCCTTTGCAGCTGTCCTTGCCCCCGCCTTCGAAGCCAGCGCAAAGCATGTTTTCTGTCACCCTTCCCCCTGGATAGGGCTGCTTTTCATACGCAGCAGTACATTTCTGGTGATCGACAGTTGGAATGTCAACAAACATTAGACTTCTGGCAAGAAAACCCCTTTGGGTCAATCCCCATCCAGACACGGTTCCAATGTCATTGGTCCTCATGAAGGATTCGGCTTCTTTTCGTGGCAAACAGATAGGCAGGATGTTGCTATTGATTACAACTCTGTTCTTCAACTTAATCAGTGCTATGTCGTTATCAAAGCCAGCATCATGAGTATAGCCTTCGTGTATAAAAATGGCCTCGGCCCAGGCTTGTGTATAATGAGCTGACAGTCTCTTCAGGGCACCCATTCTGATCTCTAAGGAGGAGGCATCTTCTTTTTGCTCATACACAGCGTGAGCAGCTGTGAGGACCCAGTTGTCCTGTAGGAGTGCGCCCGCTGCCGTAGTTCGACCCAGTAATCGGACTTGCCAGGGAAAATGGCCAAGCTTTGCGTTCTGCCCTCCGTATATACGCCCTCTTACGCTGCGAGTTGATATTCCACAAACTGGGGGAAGAAGCAGATACATAGAGCCTTTATAGAAACCCAGTGGTGGTTTTTTCCGTAATCATTCCCACTTTGGAATAGTATCTATTTAGTATCATCCAAAAATATCATCGGGTGAATTGGTGGGTGTCCACCCACACGGGCAAGTGAGACTGCTTTAAAACGGCACAGTTCGAACCCGAGGAGGAAACCTTTTGGTATTAGCATTAGCTCCTCAGAAAACGAGGTGTATGAAAATTAGCTTTTAGAAACTAATTTGTTTTGCTGAAATAATTTGGCCTACACGATAGGGAGTATTAATAGGGCAGACAGGAATTGTCTGGGCTGATGTACTGGGGTGATGTGATTCCAAATCCAGTGAAAGGAAATAACCTTTTCATTGCTTCTGTTTTCCTGCTTGTAAAATGGGGTATTTACCCTGTAGTTCTGGGAAAGCAGGAACTAAGGTCACTGTTGCAGGATTTGCAAAATCACTTTCGCCTTTGAACATTTAAACGTTCTGCAAATCAGAATGTTGGCAGTTGTAGCCAGGAACCTTCAGGTTAGGAAATTACTATTTTAGTCTAGTCGGTTCTTCCAAACTAAATTTTCCTGTGTGTATTGCTAACTAAATACACTCATTAATGTAGCAAATAGGTCTCCTGTTGTGGCAGAATACTTGCACTAAAACGTACAAATGTTGTGTCAGCTAAGATGTAGTTTTTTTAAGAAAACTAATTTAAGCCAGATAACGCAGGAGTAATGAATACATTATTACCTTTCTGATTTTTTTTTTTTTTAATCGCTGTACTCAACTACATCTTCAGAGCCAATTCTGGCAAAAAAATTTTTTTTTGGGTACTATTCAAAAGGCAGATTGCATTAATGTTTAAAAACTAGATGTCGTTGAAAACAGTTGCTTAGGGAAATGAGTTATTAGCTTTGGGCTTTAATAGTTTCACAGAGAAGAAAAAGTTAACTCCACAGCAGGACTTGTGTTTATAAATGTAAATGGTTCAAGATAATTCTTAAAATCGTTTCATTTTTTACGCTCGCCTAGTTGTGAAGTCAAAAATAATCCAGTGACTGACGTGCAGTCGGCACCTAGCAGCCCCTCCGCATGGAAAGGGGAGAGTGAGAACGTATTATCTGGAAATAATAACTTGGTGTAAGAGCCAAGTGCTGAGGTTCCATTTCTGCCCAACACCAGCCAGAGCTCCGCTCGCCTCCCGCCCAGCTGTACTTTCCATCAATTACGCGTCTCTTGTGTAAATGTATCCATTACCAGGCTCACAGACTGGGAGCGATTTTTCTCCTTTGGAGCTCGTCCAGAATCCATCAGCCCCACACACATATTTACCTGCAAATCATTGGAAAAGCAAAAATGTTTAACTGCATGGAGAAGGTGGTTGTCATTTGCTTGAATAGCCCCTTGAAGAATGTTGATTCTGGAGCATCATCGGGAAAGAGAGGTGTCTGAGTAACCATTTTACATGATTTCATAAATAGGAGGTCTCTGCATTAACCATGTTTGCTTGCAAAGTGGAAACCTTTTAGATGTGTAACTTGAATATGTATCAAGATCTCGAGTGCTTAATGATAAGGTTTTGACTTGTTAAATTAAACCATTTGGAATATATTGTGTGTTCGTAGTAGTCATTTACTAGATAAGATCTGTTTTCAGATTCTTGCAAATTGACATTAAAGTCACTTGAGCTGTACTACTTCACTTAGCGGGTGGGGGTGGTGCCTTTTAATCTTCCCTGCAGCCTTAGCCAAAAATGTTGGCCCAAGTTTACTTTCAGATCCCGAGGGTTTAGGTTCCAAACCGCTCACCCCCAACTTTGAGCACTTTGCTTACCATCCTCCGATCTCATCGTGTAGAAGATCTCGGTACAGCGGTATTGAATCTCCGCCTTGTATGTGGTCACTTCAGGACCTGTGACGTACTGCACTTGGCCGTTGGGTAGATCTTCCGGCGGGCCGCAATCCACAACTGGTGAAGGGAGAGGGAGGAGTCAGGTCGCACTAACCTGATTTGTGTCCAGCGCTGACCGCGGAAGGCCAGACGGGCAGGTGGCTGCGCTGCCGGGCGCTGTGGCCCGAAGCTCCCCCTGTGTGGGAACAACGCTGACCCTCTTTGCCTGAAAACGGAGAGGTCGGCCTTACTGTGATCGTAAAGCATCGCCTTCCTCCCGTTCCGACCCGAACGGCTAGATTGCGGTGAGGCCCCTGGGGTGGGAGCCGCACGGTGCTTTCCAGAAGGAAGGGGTTTGAAGCCACCTGGGACTCCTTAGTGCCGGTGCCCTAACTTCCGACGGAAATTCTGGGGCAAAAGGGCCTCCAGGAAGGAAGAACGGGGCACCGCCCACGCGTCCCTGGAGAGCAGTACCCCGTTTGCAGTTTGGCCCTGAGAGCCAACAATAGGACGGAGGACTTGGTTTGTGCTAAGGCTCCTTGTCCCAAATTAACTTTCTAGGAGATCTGGAAGTCCTAGTACCTTGAATTTGCATTAGAATGCTCACCCGTTAGGACACGAGTGTGAACGAGCTGATCTACCCAGGTTCGGAGATGAAGTGATAGGCCAGAAGCCCTACTTCACGCAGGAGGTCGAAAACTCGACACTGGACGTTCTTTCTCCGAACATTCAGAGCTTACACTGAGAGAGCAACTTAGCCGTGAGCCTGGTTCTGTGCGAGTGCTCCTCTGATTCTCCGCAGAGAGGTGCCCACGGCTACCTGGCTTCATTAAAGTGGCCGCGCTGGGGTTCGGAGCCGGACTCCCAGCTCCCAACGCTCCCGTGGTGCCGGCTCTCCTGCTTTGGAACTAAGCATTGGTAGTCGCGGTGGTGGGGCTGAAGCTACGAAGTGAAAGTGTTTCAATTGCCTGTGAATTCTGTGGGAACCCTTGCACAACATGTGCACAAATACATTTACAGGGGCGGTGACCACAGCAGTGGATGTATTCGGAAAGACCTGGGGACAGCACACAGGCCGTGGCGGGGGTGCCACGCAGCCACTAACGAGGGCGTGATTCTCCTAACCCTGGGGTTGACGTGGAAAGAGAGCCCAACAACAGACCGAGTCTCCCTTTGCTTCAAGAGTGTGGACTAGTGAGATACGTTAGGATGCACACACAGCATGGGAGCTAAAGCACGTGAAGGCACGGACCTCCAAACTCTCAGGGGTCGTTTGGGGACGTGGGCAAAAGAGGCTCTCGCTGTAGGTTTCTGTAAACTTAGTTTTTCGACTTAACTTGCATTTTATCGCTGGGAAAACAACTTACGATGTGATGCTTAACTCACAGGCTGGAAGTACACCCTCGCTCCAGTTTGGTGTGTATGTGTCCGCGCAGTGACCCCCGTCCCTACAGTATGGTGGCCTGTACCTGTGCACACGTGTGAGAGCGTGTGTGACCGCGGGCGTGTTCTAACAGTGGGATCGCGGGCCTTAAAGTGCCATTTTCTCTTTCCCATCCTGCACGGAGATTTCATACTTGGAAAAAACAGTTTTAAAGATTACGCTTGTCCAAAGGCGATACTTTTCCTAGTGGCTTGGTTCCCGTTTAACCTGTAAGAGCGCCCGGAGAGGCCGGGGAGGAGGGGCAGGTTTGGAACCCGGTCCCCGAGAAGCGGACCATTTCAGAAGAGACCGGAAGCGGGCACGGCGGCAGAAGCCGCGCGGGGATCTGGGGTCACGGGGCCTTACTGCTGCACCGCGGCATCGGCTTGTCCCAGGATCCGTCTTTCTGGCACACGGCAGCAAATGACCTGAGGGGCAGACGACCCTAAAGAAGAAGCCGGAAAGGGTTGCGTTACTCGTTTGTATCGGGACCCCACTCCCCGAAGCTCCGCTCCCGCAGCAGTGCCGGGGGGGGGGGGGGGGGGGGGGGGGGTTGGTTCAGGGGGTGCCGCACCCACGTGACCGGTCACACCCCCGACTCTGCTCGGTGCCCTGGCGCGCTGGCGGCCGACAGCTCTGCCCGTTGTGCCGCCGATGCCGCAGACCACCTCTCCCCAAGAGAGGTGTTGGCGCTGCAGGGATCAAATGGTGACCTCTGCGGCAACTGCGGAATACTTTGCGCTCTCCACTGCAATCCAGGAACACAACACATCCAGTGCCTGCTGCTTTTTCACCAGTTCTTTACATAAAGGGCCAAAGGGCGGTGGCCAAACTTCGGGGAAGGCCAGCCGGCTCCCGCGTGGAGCGAATGTGCCCGGAGTTTTCTAGCCTTGTGGCCATCAGCTGGGGGGGACAGTTACTAAAAATACTTTCCTAGGCCTCGCCTGTGCGTTCTCAGTGATTGCTAGACTGGTTTGCAGAGAACGTGTCTGACTTACTGAAACGTTATTTTAAAGTTGGAAGTGAAAGATCACTTGGGCAGAGAAGAAGCCTTTATGCTTTCAAGGAAGCAGGAGGGTTTTTTCGTTCTTTTTCCCTTCCACCCCCCCCCCCCCCCCCCCCCCCCCCAGCAGAAACTGAAGAGGTTTGCAGTCCAAGGAGCTGCGGGCCAAGAGCCTGGCCGGGAACTTTGCAAGGTGGGAAAAGTGCCGGCTTTTGTTTTGCTTCGTTTTGGACTCACTCCTCCGCAGGACTGGACTGAATAGCTAACTATCGTTTCCGTGTTATTACTTTGCACCGCTGGGATTCGGTGACAATTTTGAAGAACATAAAGAGGACGCGTTAATCTCTTACCTGTGCCCCTGAAGCAACACAGTAAGCATTTTTTAAAAAATTATCCTCCCTCACCCTTCACAGAGGTCACTATTTATAACTTTGCAGAATGTACCGTTTCCTAGTGCCGTTTAATCTTCGCCGCGCCCGGGACTTGTGGCACGGAAAGGTCGTCGCGTGACCGGGGGCGGGGCCTAATTTAATGCCAGGTGGTAGCCCGGGCCTCTCGGGCTGCCTTAGGGTGTGACCAGGGAAAAAATCCCTTTTAATCACCAGCTTCGGAGAAGAAAAGGGCTTCTTCTTTTCTTCCTTTTTCTTTTTTTTTTTTAAAGTTTATTTTGCTTATGTTGAGAGAGAGGGTGGGAGGGGCAGAGAGAGAGAGAGAGAGAGAAACCCAAGCATGCTCCGCATGGAGCCCGCTGTGGGGCTCGAACCCAGAAACCGTGAGATCACCGCCTGAACCGAAACCAACAATCCGGGGCTTGACTGAGCCGCCCCAGGTGCCCCTTAGAGCTTTTCGCATAAAGAACGAAAGAATTCTCCATAGACCTCTGTCTTCTAGGCCAGCTTCTCTCTTTGAATGTTAGTGGCTAATCGTGGGCCAAAGAAAGCCCCGTGCTGACCACAGCTGTTTTTCCACTTGCACCCATCTGCCGATACGAATATGTAGCCACGTAAAAACCGGTCATGATCCTGCTGCGCTTGGAGCTCTGTGCTAACTTACCTGCAGGAGCTCGTACCCAGTCTCGCAGAAGACGGCGAAGCGGTCTTTCAGGACGTACTGGGCTTGCACAGGCGCGAGGCGGCCATTAGGTGGAGCCACCGGACCAGGGCAAGGCCGAGCTGCGCGGGGAGGGGGGGGGGGTGGAAACCGGGTTTAGGGGTTTTGATGCGGCCTCTCGAAGGCCAGTCTGAATGCAGCCATTTCAAGGTCTTGATTTTATAGCCGGAACACTTAACACACAGAGAGAGCTCGCCACAAGTGGGGGTAGACCGCTTCAGAGTTCAAACCAGAGGCCAGATGACCCTGTGGGGCGCGTATTGCACCGATCGGGATTAGTTGCCGCGCCTGGGCCTCCCGGAAAGCGGCGTTGCCCGAGCCGGGCACCCGGGGAAGCGTCTGCTCTGCCCCGGGGACCTTACAGTCCCTGCCGCAAACCAAGAGAGAGTGTCGCTTGGAGGAAAAGAGCTAGACCCGCATTCGCAGCAATTACTTTTAGCCTCTCTGGGCCTCCGATTCCTCTAGGGGTCGTGAGGGCCGGATGGAAAGGCTAGTGCCTTGCTGAGCGCTGGGCCAGAGTGGATGCGGGTGACCGCCCACAACAGCCCGGAGACACCTGGGGTTCCGATCCCCACCGACACTCAGGGAGCCTGTGCTTCCCCCTCACCAGCAAGTGCTCACAGCGCTCAGGCCCCCGGGGACACTGCCTTCCACTCCGGCCCCCAAACCCCAGCCTGGTGTCACCCTCCGCTTCCCCTCTGCCACGCCAGTGGTTTGCTAAGTCCCCCCAGCAGCGGGTCTCCGTGCCCTGGGGTGGCTCTCAGTCCCTTGCTGTCCCAGAGCCCTGCCCACCAGCGCCCCCTGCGCACCCCCCACACCCCCACCCCTCCCCTGTCTCCAGGGACAACCCTGGTGGCTGCCCTGCACCCAGGCCAGAGCCCTGCTCGGCTCTGCCTTGGCCCTTCACCCACCAGCCCCGCAAACCTGACTCCCCCTTTGAGTTGCTCTGAAAGCAGCACTTCCGTTGAAGACGTGTTATTACTCTGACCTACAGGAGAATGAATGAACCGGGGACAAACCAATGGGTCTCCTAGCTCCGGTCTCCCTCCTCCCGACCAGTCTCGCCCCTTCCCACGTTTCTAACCGAGGTGGCCCAAGGGTCAGTCTTTTCTAATCCAGTTTCCTCGTTTAAAAAATGACTCCAATCCCCATCATCCCAATTATCACTTCCTCCAAGCCACACCCTGTGCTCAGCGCCTTCCCTGCATCAGCCCAGGAAGGAACGCCTTTTGAAGGAGACATCGTTCTTTAATTGGGACGACTGGGACATTACGGCTCAGAAAAGTTATGTGAGAGGTTCGGCGTCACATAGCCAGGCAACGGGTTCGTGCCCGGACACACACCTAGGCAGCCTGACACCAAAGCCTGCACTCTGATTTCCTGGATGGGTGGGTGGTTAGAGAGAAAGATGGATGGATAGATGGATGGATAGAAAGATGGATGGATGGATGGGTGGATGGAAGGAAGGCAGGCACTGAGAGTGGAGGGAAGGAGGGAGACATACTCTTTCCCCTAAGAGAAGGTGATCTTGCCTGGAACAATCCTTTCTTTTCTTTTGCTTATAACTGTCTTGCCCCCTCTTTCTTCCTATGTTTGTACACCCCCCCTTCAGAGCTCCCCTCCACTTGGTAGATGGGATGCTGCCCAAATCATGAATCGTTTAATGAAACCAATTAGATCTTCACATTCGCTCAGTGGGATCTCGTTTTCTGGTTTTGATGGCTGGACGTGAGGGGCGGTGCAAGAGGGCACCCCAAGATACGACCCTTTAGCGTAAGGATTGTTTTGAGCTGGTTATTTCCAGACATCACAGACACAGGAGAGGCTCTGAGAACAGAGTCGAAGTTTTCCTTTTGTCAGGGAACTTTATGTTTACAAAAGACACGTCCATTTTGTAAGCGTGTCCCCCTCTCCGCCCTAGAAGACTCTAGAAAACTCCGTCACTAGAAAACTCATCACCGGAGAAGGCAGGGTCTTAAATCTGTATTACGGACCTTACTTTCAATGACCGTACTTTTCCTGGTCACGTCACCGGCCCGTAACTGGCTCCCCGCCCCCCCCCCCCTTGTGTCTTTAGCTGAAGATGTCATCGAAGCCTGAGTTCTAAGTCCCCATTGTCCCCTGGGTAATCTCCCACGTGTGCATGAGACGTACCTGTTAACAAACTTGTTTGATTTTCTCTTGTTAATCTGTCTTTTGGTCCCAGCTAAGAATTTAGGAGGGAATTATTTTTTCCTCTCTTACAGAGGAAGGAGGGCTGGTCGGGTGGATGGAAGAGGGAGGGGCAGGAGGAGGGGTGAGGAGAGGGATGGACACGTGGGCGGATGGCATTTCCTCTTGGGGTACCATTGTCTCTCGCAGGCCATCCCCCCCACCCCCAAGCCTGCTTTGTCTTCTGGCGGAATTTGGGACATACTATCCCGAACTACAGCACCTTGGCATGTTGAGTATCTTTTTAAACTGAAGGAGTTTGAGAAAACGGAACCAGGGAGATCCCTCAGACCTCTGCTCCCCGGCCCTTTGTCATTGTCACAGTCAGAAGACCCTCATGTACTGTCATGTGACAGGTGCCCTCCTTGTGCCGGGAGGGAAGGAGCATCCTTATCTCTAAAGACAAAGGGGGCCAAGAAGAATCCAAATAAACAGGCCTTTCTAAGTCCTCCTCCCGGCACCCCACCCCCCACCGCGTCTACCGCACTGACCTTAACGTGTCATTTTTTTCCCGTGACCATCCATCCACCTTTCTGCAAACCCGGCACAAAAGTACACAGGCCTGTTTCTTTGGGCCTTTCTTTCCTTATGACGTCTCCCATGTAGAACTTACGTGAAATAAATCTGGACGTGTTTCTCCTGTTGACCTGTCTTTATCATCAGACCCAGCCAGGGACCCTAAGAGGGTCGAGGAAAACTTTTTCTCCCCCTACACTTCCCAGGCGCAGCTAGGAAAAGTCCCATCCCGTGTGGCTCCTTGACTCTCCCGAAACAGCTTCCTGCTGGGATCTGAGACCCACTGGCCCTCACCTGTGCTGGTGTAGTGGATCTTCCAGCCCGTGTGGTCCCCCGACTGATCCGTGACAAAGGTGATGGTCACCGCGTTGCTTTTTGTTTCAATCCTGCTGGGCAACGTCGTCCCGCAAAATGGGCCATATTCCTCTTTGTCTGTTTGAATCTGAAGGCAGAAAGGGCCCTGTCACCTCAGGACCCGCCAGAGCCAGATGAGGTCCAAATCCCAGGAACCTGACCTTGAGGGAGTCGTAGGGGCACAGGGTTTCAGGGTGCGTCTCCACGTCGAAGGACCCCACGAAGTCCAGGATGATGCTGAACCCCTCCTCCAGGTGGATGCTGTAGGAGCAACTGGACAGTTTGGGGTACGGCTCTGGGTATTCAGGGCTGCTGAGCACCCCCGACCGGCCGGTGAAGACCTGACCTGAACACAGGGCTGAGAGAGGGGGTGTTCCTGTGAGCCGGGGCGCAGGCAGCCTGGCTCCGCCCCGTCCGGCTGTCCTCACTGCGGTCCGGCCCGGGGCCCCGCGCAGGCCCGCCCCACAGACACCTCCTCGGACCGAACACCGCACCCCAGTGGTGAAGGGACAATCTGGAGTTTCTCGGGCTTCCTGGCTTTGGCTGAAACAGGTGACACCTGGATGTACATCCTCCAGGCCCCACTCACACCCCTGGGGCTCCTGGACCAAAGTCACAATCCCGGGGGGTAAAGAAGTGAGCGAGGTCACCGGCGGGGTTGGGGGGGGGGGGCAGAGGGGGGCGGAGATGGGGGGGTGAGGGATCCCTTCCTTATCTACCCCTGACCCCAGCAACTCCCAAGTTCATCCACCACGGGGCTCCCGCCTGCACCCGGCCCGGAGCAGTCCAGCCTTCCCTGGTTCCCCACGGGGAACAGCAGGGCCTTCTCTTGTCCACTTCCCCTCCCACCCTGGGCCTGGGCTCTGCCCCGGGGGTTGGTTGAGGGAAGTTCAAGTTCACACTGATCAAGCGTGTCTGGTGCCCTTTCCCCACTGGGCCAGCTTGATTGTGCACTTGCTGAGGGAGCGTCTATACCAGCCATGGGAGGTCTCCGACCACCCCTGCCCCAGGCTGTAGACAGGGGGTGTGGGCATTTGAGCCGGGAGATTTCCAGAACTGAGGAGTCCCAGCACGGCCTTCCTTGCTCTGTGTGGCTGCTCCCCAGGGGCAGAGGGAACAGCCCCTGGGTGTGGGGGACCAGACCCCCCCATCAACACAATCTCGCCGGGCCTCTGTGCTCGGGGTCAGGCTCCCCCAGCCCAGCACACGTGGGACAGGAGCCATCCTCTGAACAGGAGCTGGTCTCAGGATGCTCCCAGCTCAGCCCCTGGGGACCTAGTGGGGCGTAGAGAGAGCTCGGTTTCCCTGTGTGAACTCAGGCCAGCCCTCGCCCCTCTCTGGGCCTCAGTGCCCCACCTTCCAAATGGATTGGGGGTTGCTGAGTAAGCCTTTCTAGCAAAGAGGCCCGTGGCCCGTGGAGGGGACTCCCACTGACCGAGGTGCCTCCAGGCCTTGATGAGGGTAGGGAGAGAGGGGAGGCGGCCAGGGTGCACACCACAGCCCTCTCCCCACAGGGCCCCCCAAGAGACACGAAGCAGAAGTAGAGGTGGAGGCAGGTTTATTGTTAGGTCCGGGGATGGGGCGGTCGGGGGGGCTGCAGCAATCTCGGCCCGACCCAGACCGGAGCCGGAGGTGAGGCTAGGGGCTCTGCTCTGGAAGAGAGAACAGAGAGACAGGGAGAGACACTGGGAGAGAGACACTGAGCAGGGGGAGGCGGGGTCAGCACTGAGGCTGGGGGCAGCCCTCTCGCCGGGACACCCCCGGGTTTCCTGCCGTCTGGCCACCTGGCGCCTGGCAGGAGTTCAGAGGGGGCGGGCAGTAGAGGCCGAAGGGGCTGGCCTGCTGGGAACCAGCCGCTTTGAGCACGCCCTGTCCACACTGGGAAGTTTTGTGCAGGGAAGCTTGTGTGAGCCAGGCCCGCGTCTCCCACTCTTCCCATCGGGGGGCCCAGGGCGGCTGTATGGGGGCGGGGGGTGCCCGGAGCCCAGACGGGATACACGGTGGGGGCCTAACACATGCGATTTAAGGGAACGGGCTGAGGACCAATGGCTGAGCAGAGGGCAGAGGGAATGTGAGTGGATGGGACACACGGCAGGAGGGGACAGAAGGTCAAAGGTGGGCCGGCGGCCTGCCAGGAGAAGTGCCCAGTGGGCCAAGGCCAGGGGTCCCTCCGGAGCCCCGGGCAGAGCGGCTATGGCCTTGAGGAGCTGGCTGTATCCTGGGCCAAGGTGGGGGCTGGGCTGGGCGCCGTGTCCGCCCCGCCCCCACGGCCACAGCTCACCTGAGCACGTGCGCTTGTTGCGGTGGAGAACGTAGCCCGCGCGGCAGGAGCAGTAGAAGCCACCCAGGTGGTTGTGGCAGTGGTGGTCGCAAGGAGGCGCCTCTCCTGGGGGCACCTGGCACTCGTCGATGTCTGGGGGAGGAGCAGGCCAGGCGGGTGGTCAGAGGGAAGGAGACGAGGCCGATCTGGGGCCTCACGGCTGAGCCGAGAGGAGTCCCCTCATGTCCCAAAGAGGCTGGTGCCTGGCCAAGCATGTTCCAGGCCCAGGGGCACCGTAACGTCCCCGGGACGCTTGGAGGTAGACGTCAGCACCACCTTCTCCAAACCAGGGACAGGTGAAGCGTCCTGCTCCGAGTCACCCAGCTAGCGGGTGATCGGTCGAACCCACTGAGCAGGTTCCGCCAAACCCCGCTGCACCCTCCTGAGGAGCACAGAGAGGTTGAGCCACGTGCCCAAGGTCACACAGCGGCCCCCACCCCCACCCCGGAGCCGCCATGTGAAATCAAGGGTCAGGCTCGAGGCCCACGCACAAGTACAGTGTTCCGGGCCGTCAGTTCTCGGCGGAGTAAGTGGGCTCCCTGGGCCCTTGCACCACAGGGGGGGCTGTGGGCATGTCCCTGGCTCAGCACCGTCAGGCTCAGTCAGAGGGCGGAAGGCATGGCTGTCACCGATATTTGCACCGGGGATGGTGTTGGACTGATCTGCGGACTTCTCTCCCGCTGGCTTGGCAGGAATCCAGCCTCGGGGAGGTGAGGAGGCTGAAGGGAGAGCTGGCCTGGCCCAAGACAGAGTCGCCCCCGGCCCGCGGATGGGCCCTCCCCCGCCCCCACCTCCTCTCGGCTCACCCTCTGCCGCATAGAAGGCCTCAAAGCCTGTGAAGGGCTTCTCGTTGGAGTAGTCGGAGTGGAAGGTGACATCCAGGCTGGAGGCCGGTGAGTAGAAAGTGTCGTTGCCGGGGGCCCGCTCCGTGTCTGTGCTCTCCTGCCCGCACAGCGTGGCCAGCACCTTGGTCCCTGAGCTCAGCTGTAGGGTCGGGGTCACAGGGAGGGAGGGCAAGACGCAAGGCCCGCCGTCCCTCCGTCCCTCCTTCCCTAGGAAGCCAGACCCCGCTCCCACGTGTCCCTGCCCAGCCACCCCCCCCGGCGGGGCCCCTTCGGCGGGAGCCCCCAGCCCCCGAGAGGGTCCGGGTCACCCCCCGCTCCGTCAGCACCTTGACAAAGTCATACTCGCAGAGGTAGGAGAGCTCCAGGTGGAAATGGGTGAAGTAGAGGCCCAGGCGGTAGCCGGGGGGAGCCCTCAGGGTCCAGCGCTGGTCCTGGTTGTTGCCATACTCCCCGGGGAAGCCAGGAGATGCCAGGCGCCCGAACACGGGCTCGGGCCACTGCGGGCCCTGTGGTGCGGCTGCCGAGCCCCACAGCAGGCCCAGGAAGATCAGCAGCAGCCTGAGGGCGGCGGCACGGGGGTGGGTGAGGGCCCGGAGGCCTGTCCTCACCCCTCGCCCCTGCGGGGGAGGCCGGTGGAGGGGGGGGGGGGCCGGTGGAGGGGGGGGGGGCCGGTGGTCCACTCACCTCATCGTGCACCCATCCAGCTGACCAGGCCGGATCTGGAGCCTCACGGTCTCACCTTTGATCTGTTTGTCCAGTGCCTGGCCCTGCCCCCAGCCTCCCTGACCCTGGGATTCTGGGAATTGACCCCGTGACTCCTGCTTGCCCCGGCTTTCCGGCAGGGAGGACAGGACGCTCCAGGAGCCAGGAATTGCACCTGGATGACAGATGGCCCCGGAATGAATCTTGGCTCCGTCCCTCACCCTTAACTTCTGTGTTTCCTCCTAAGGCCGGAGGGGGGCCTCCGTGACAACGATGGCTTCTGGACGGAGGTGGGGGATGCATTTATGTTTGCTCCCTCCTGAAACCCTATGCAAGATGGGAGAGAGAGGTTTCTTAAATGTCTTTTATTTTTGAGAGAGAGAGGCCGCAAGTGAGGGAAGGGCAGAGAGAGAGGGGGTGGGCAGAGGATCTGAAGCGGGCTCCACAGGGACAGCAGAGAGCAGCCCAATGTGGGGCTCAGACGCACTAATGGTGAGATCGTGACTTGAGCTGAAGTCAGACGCTCAACTGGCTGAGCCACCCAGGCGCCCTGGGAAAGAGAATTTTTAAAAACACATGAATGTATGAGGACGGAGGCTATGGGAGAGGAGGCAGCGTTCCCGTTTTGGAAGCTGGGGTAATGGACAGGTGAAAATAACCCTCTAGAAAGCAACTCTAAATCGGCAACGGAAGGGGAAATCGGCTTGGGGATTGGCGGCACTGAGTCCTTCTGGAAGCGTTAAGAAGCTAGCCAATCCCGGGATGCCTGGGGGGCTCAGTCGGTTGAGTGCCCGACTCTTGATTTCAGCGCAGGTCATGACTCCAGTGTCATGAGAGCGAGCCCCGCGTCGGGCTCTGCACAGTCCTCTGCCAGACTAAAGCTTGGGGGTACGATACAGCTGAGATGTCTGTTACTCTGTGGCCAGGCCCTAAGGGACGCTGCAACTTCTGTCTGGCTCTTTTTGGGATCAGTTGCTCTGGGGGAGGCCAGCTGCCATGTTGTGAGGCCACTCGGTATCCCTCTGGGGGCCACATGGGGGAGGAACTGAGGCCTCCTAGCAACCACTGGCGTAATTTGCTGGTCACCCATCAAATCACCAAGATGGTGAGGGACCCGTCTTGGAGGTTGATCCTCCGGTTCCAGTTAAGGCCAGGTGACTGGCCGACGGCTTTGCCGCAAACTTACGGAGGAGTCTAGACTGCACCAGCTAGCTAAGCCACTCCCAAATTCCTGACCTGCAGAAAAGCATTTCAATCTGCCACCTCTGAGGTACTTTTCAACACAAGAGATAATCCATAAAAATGGAAAAGAGCAAATCTCAAAATGCTAAAGGGAGATGATTTCCAACATAGAATTCTATACCTATCCAAATTCTGTGCCCATCAGTCAAGCAGTGGAACAGGGACATTTCATGTGTGTCAGATTTTTCAAGCATCCCCTGTCCCCTTTCTCAGAAAGTTACTAGGGAATATGCTCCACCAATACCAGGGAGTAAACCATGAATCAGGAAGGCATGAGGTCCAGGAGACAAGACTTCTGATAGGGAGTTCCACCAGGGGTGGTCCAAGGCTCAGGGGTAGTCAGAACACTTGTTGAGTCTAAACATTAAAGCTTTTTTTCAGGGGCGCCTGGGTGGCTCAGTCGGTTAAGCATCCGGCTTTGGCTCAGGTCACGATCTCACGGTTCATGAGTTCAAGCCCCTCATTAGGCTCTGTGTTGACAGCTGGGAGCCTGGAGCCTGCTTGAGATTCTGTGTCTCCCTTTCTCTCCTCCCCTCCCCCACTCACACTCTATGTGTGTGTCTCTCTCTCAAAAATAAATATACGTTAACAAAAAACCCCTACTTTTTCAGTAGTTACTGTTTCTTAAAAGAGTGCTATGTACTTTCCGGTATAAATCATAATGAACAAATGCATATTAGGTATGTTAATATTTCCTGTTACTGAACATTCTATTAAACATAATCATGAATGAACTATAAATTATAATGGGGCAGTTACTAGGGTCTCATAGCAAAAAACTGGTTAGCATTCTGTCCAGACCCTCATGAAGTATATTGAGTCCAAAGATCTTAAAAAGAGCTTTCAAGATTTGGTAAAAAGTTCGGGGCTGAACTGGCGATGAATTTATTAAAAATTAAGACAATGTGAGGGGCGCCTGGGTGGCTCAGTCTGTTAAGCGTCAGCTCTTGATTTCAGCTCAGGTCACGGTCTCGCAATTTGTGAGTTCAAGCCCTGCACAGGGCTCTTCACGGACAGCGTGGAGCCTGCGTGGGATACTCTCTCTCCCTCTCCCTTTCTGCCCCTCCCCTGCTAATGTGAGAACACACACACACACTCTCTCTCTCTCTCTCAAAATAAACTTAAAAGAAATTTAAGCAGATGTGAAACACCCCCAGGGGAAGTGAGGGGTGCAGATGAAGTTGGTCTCCTGTCCCAGCCGAGAGTGACGTTTATAGAGCTGTACTGGCACCCGTGCTGAATGTGGCCCCGACCAAGATGATCGTTTAGTTGTTGACAGTGTGGCTGGGTCAGGGAAGAACAAAATCCTCAGCTTCCCTAGTGGAAAGTCAACAGATTATGACTGAAGCTGCCACGCTGAGAGGCTCCAGGATGCTCCAGATGTGAAGGCAAAGACCAGAAGCCTCGGCTGAAGAGGTACACGTGGCTGCCTCTGGGAGAAGTGCAGTGGCCGAGGAGGCCCGCTATTTTCCTTCCGAATGGTCCACCTACTGGAATCCTTACACCGGAGCAGGGCTAGTTTCGATAAATAAGTAAACTTCAAAGCTACGGGGTGCCTGGCCGGCTCAGTCAGTAGAGCATGTGACTCTTGATCTCAGGGTCACGAGTTCAAGCCCCGGGTTGGGCATAGAGCTTAAAAAAAACCAAAAAACCCAAAACTCAAACAAAAACAAACCAAAAACAACAAACCAAAAAACAAAACCCCAAAACGTCTTTATCTGCCATGCCACAGAGGGGGCCTGTTTGTGGCCCTCTCCGGCATTTCTGGGGCCTCGGGGCTCAGGCCACGTCTGCACTGAATGCCCCCCTCTGCTTTGGTCCATTAGTCTGTGTCTACATCACACCCACCTCGATATGGGGCCCAGTGCTAGTCCCTAACTAACGTGCACCCCTTCAAGGAGGCTTTATTAAAAGTTGGGTAAGTGGAGGGATTTACGCTGCGGACAACTTCAACGTCCAGGAGAGGCATTCTTGTTTCCCGATGGCCTCCCTCTTTCTACACCTTGGGGCCTCCTCTCCTCTTTCTCTGCCCTGATAGGCGATCCTGATTCTCACCTACTCAGCAAGCACTGCGTCACCTACACCCCTTAACGAAGCCCGTCATGGGTAAGGGCTATGAATGCTCCCATTTTACAGGCAGGGTAAGCAAGTCAGGAGCGGAGTGGCTCAAAGCCACAGAGCCAGCAGGAGGCAGGGTTGAGATTCAGATCCAGGTCCAGAGCCCCTACCAGCAGCATCCCTCGGATTAACCTGGGGACAGACCTTCCTGGAGTCTGGTAAGATGGGCCGGGGCAGGAGGCTCCCTGAGAGCAGAGGCCCGGTGATGTCCCTGCTGGGGCCCGAGGGTGCCTGGGCTGAGCTGCAGAGGCATGTGGGGCAGGCAGAGTGGAGTGGCTCTCAGAAGGCCAGGTGCCTGGTACCCCCCATTGTGTGCTGACTAGATGTGTGGCCCTGGGCAGCATCCGCCTCTCCTGGGCGCAGTACCTTACAGGCAGCTGTGAAGGTTTAAGGAACGAAGACCTGTGTTGGGTCAGGGCTTTGTAATTGGCCACAGCATCTTCTTTTAACTGACACTCTGCCTTGCGGCCCAGACTTGTCGTGATGCCACCCGGCCCCCCTGGGAGTGGGGAGACCTGGGGGAACAACGCCCATCCCCAAGCCTGGGTTTCTGGCAAAGTTAGCGATCAGGTGTCAGAAGGTGGTCCGGGTCCAGTGAGGGTGTGGGGTTGGGGTGCGTGGAGCCCAGAGTAGGGAAGTGACCTGCCTGCGGCCGCTCAAGGAATTATCTGTGCAGCTGGAGGCTTGCTCCCCAACCCCGTGATGACTGCAGTTCCAAGCCCCTGAAACTGTCGGGTCTGGGGTAGCTGCCCAGGGTAGGTGCAGGTCAGGGGGGTGTTCTGGCATCCTTCCTCCCTGCTGGAGCCACTCCCTTGTCACCGCCCTGCCAAGTCCCCTTCCAGGTCAACTCATCCTCCGGCAGTGCCTCTGTCGAGGGCGGAGAAGGCGGTTGGTGAGGTTGGCTTTTCCAAGGAGCAGGGCTCTTTCCTGTAGACCCTGAGATGGGGGTGGGCTGGAGGCCTCCCCCCTGAACCTGCACCGTGTTGTGGCTTCTCTCGTACCAGCAGAGCCTCACAGTGCAGGTCATCAGGAAGGGTAAGGTGCCTGGGGCAGAGGATGGAGGTTCAGCACCTTGGAGAGGGGACAGTCCTGCGCCCACAGTCCTGGTATAGCCACCCACACCTGTTTTCTCAAGCTCTCTCAATGCTCGGGGGAACTTCTGGGAATTGACCACAGCACACTCACGGGTTGGCAGGCAGGATCGGAACCTAAGTCTGAATCCTGAGCCACGTTAGGGCACCTGATGTGCTTACACAGGCCCAAGTAACCGGACCCCAAGCGTGCCCCAGCCAGCTGCCTGGAGTCATCTCCAGCATCCCCACCCCGATCCCCAGGATGGCACCTGACAAGCCTGTGAGTGACCCAAATTCTTCTGAGATGACAAAGCCTCCGAGCGGCCCCGCCATGATCTTGTCAGCCCCACAGCCCCGGCCCCAGGGGTCTGTCACCTCTGTCCTTGTGGGGTTCAGTGAAGGAATGACTAAGGTAGTGTCTCAGGACAGGACAGATGCGGGCCCAGTTTGAAAACTGCTGTGTCCCCCGGTGCCTGAGGTCGAGGGCCAGTCCAAGGCTACACAGGGAGGGTGTGGGGCAGACACCTAGAGGCCCGACACTGGGGCCGCCTTGGAGCCTGCTACACAGGAGTGTCCAACCGTGGCTGAGGTGGCGCCCGCCTGGGCCCACTCAAGATCGGGGGACACACGATTCAGACTTTGTTATAAATACACGTGTTTGGTGAGTGAGGGTGACAGAAGGCGGAGAAGGTGCCATACACAGCTGCCATTGGCTTGGAGGCTGAACGCCACATTGAGAGAGACAGACAGTCCGCCCAGCGGGGCAGGCTGGGCAGCATTCCGGGGCCTGTAACACTTGCTTGGTGGGCGCGCCGGTGGGGCAGGGTCGGGGGGTCCTGTCCAGGGCTTGTCACACCCGGGCGCCCCGGAGGCTCCCTGGCCTGAGGTCCTGGGCAGCACGGGCGGTGGTATCTGGGCTCAGCTCACGTCATTCAGGGCCTGGGGGGACAGAAGGCCTCGTCAGGGGAGTGCTGGGTCACGTGGGGGCTCAGGCGGACCCTCGGGAGGCCCCGGGCCCCCCTGCCCGGTCCTGCCAGCGGCTCACCTTGCGGGCAAACTCGGGCAGGACGAAGGCTGCCTGGTGCACGTCGGAGTTGTAGTATTTCAGCTGCATCTGTTCAACCTGCTTCCGTGTCAGCTGCTGCACGGGCTTCCGGAAGTCGGTGCCCTGGGGACGGGGGACGGGGGCGTCAGGGAAGCGCCTTCGTGCCCACCTGCCCCCCTCCTAGCCCCAGGAGGGAGCGCAGCTCACCGGATTTTTGCTGCACAGCATGAAGCCTATCTGGCCGCTGGGGTAGGTGGGGATACTGCAGTAAGCGTAGGCCACCACAGGGAAGAGCGACTTGCAGAACTGTCGCATCTCCTTGATGAGGTCCAGGTGCAGCCACTGGCACTCACCTGTGGAGAGAGCAGGGCAGTATCAGCGCCGGCAGGCAGGGCCGCCCAACACTGGAGGACCCCGCCCCGCCCCCGACGCCGGCCTGCTCACCCTGGCAGCAGAGGACGCCATCATCCTTGAGAGCCGTTTTCATGAGCTGGTAATAGGATTCCTTGAAGAGACTCTCCGCAGGGCCTGCAGTGGTGGGGACAAGGGACACCGGCTGAGACCTCCTGAGCCTGGCTCTGGCAAGTACCACCACTGCCCCTTTACACGTTCACAGCTGCCAAAGGGGGCAGGGCCGGGATTTCAGCCCAGGTCTGTGGATTCAGAAACCAACCACGAAGAGAGTGCTTTTGAGGAGCGCAAGGACCCACTGTCCACCTGAGGAGGGCTCCACGTTTTCGTCCCATTCCTGGGCAGGGAGGTGGGGGGTTCTCATTGCCATTTTGTTGGGGGACTCTCCACCCTGGGCCCTGGGTTGAGACTAGATCCCTGCCCTGATGCTGGCCTATTAAGACCAGAGAAGAGGCTGGAGAAGAAACTTAGGCCTCAGTGGGCCAAGACCAGAGCCCCACCCTCCTCTAGGAAACCAACCTGTGAACTTTGGGCAACAGCGTGGTCTGCCTCTGCTGGGCCAGGGCTGGGTTGGGGAGGTAGCAACCAAGACAGGGAAGACGCGGGACCCCCGCCTCTGGACGGTGGCTGCCAGGGGCGCCCAAGGCCCATCCCTCGCTTACCCATGGGGTCTGAGGAGTCAGTGATGATGACATCGAAGGCATCCTCGTTCTGTTTCATGAACTCAAAACCATCACCCACGTGTAGGGTCAACTTGGAACTGGAGTAGCCCACGGCCATGCCCGGCAGGAACTTCTTAGAGACCCGAATGACGTCCTGAGGAGGGAGGAGGGACCGGGCTCTGCCGTGGGGGTTGGAGGCCCTCCAGCAGTCCCTCTAATCGCCCGGTCACTTGGGCAAGCCATTCATTTTGTGGAAACCCGGCTTCCACATCTGTAAGATGGGGGGCACTCTGGTACCTCCCTCTCAGTCATGGCAGGATGGCTCCTCCCTGCTCCCCGGCCCACATCCCACTGTCCCTGTTCTCTGTCCCCAGA
This sequence comes from Prionailurus bengalensis, assembly GCF_016509475.1. NCBI lineage: Eukaryota > Metazoa > Chordata > Mammalia > Carnivora > Felidae > Prionailurus > Prionailurus bengalensis. Next base: position 8,001,802 of record NC_057345.1, read on the forward strand.
CCAAACTGTCCCTTCTGAGTGACTTTCTTGCTATCTCAGAGGGAGGCGAGTCCAACCTCTTCCAGGAGGACCTTCCCCTGCCTCCACGTGGCCAACTGTTTTCCATCCGAGCCTCAGCTGAAATCTACCTCCTCGGGAGGCCTGCGCTGACCAGCCTTCACCCGTGAGCTCTGAGCCTGCCTTTTCCTTTCACCCCCGGCTCCCACCACGCCTTCACCAGATCACCCTCTTAAGTCTCTTCCTCCCTGGAAGACAGACTCCAAGGGGGTGGGGACTGGACGGGTCCATTCACCACTGTGCCCCAGCATCTAGGACGATGGCTGCTGCGTACTAGATGCTCATTAAAAACAAGCTGAGCGTAAAGGGTAAACGCATGCACGAGTAGTTGGAACGCTCCTGGATCTTGACTTGAAAACCAGCTTAGTCTTACTAAGAGCCAGCACTGAGGCACACTTATTACGTGCAAGGCCCTTTACTACCCAGATCTTCTACTGAATCCTCCCAACGAAGAAAGAGGCTGAGCAAGGTTAAGCAACTTGCCCAAGGGAACACAGCCAAGTCCCAGGGCGGAGCTGGGACTTGACCCCAGAGCCCAACACTCACCTCATCAATCTCACACTGGACCACGGACTCCACGGAGGAATGCTTCAACACCTCCCGCAGGACACCCCCGTCCCCACCCCCGATGATCAGCACCTAGGAGCGGGAGGAACAGTCAGAAGCAGGGCATCAGCTGAGCATCAGCCTCACCAAACAGGCTCCAGCAGGACTCAGCGGCCTGGGCCCGCACGGGGCAGATACACTCACGCAAAACCATCTGAACAGGGTAGGTTTCTCAACCCCGCTGATGCACAGACCTTATTATTTCATCTGCTACTCTCAGCAACGCTGTCCTGCCTCAGGAACCTGGCACGAGGCGTCCCCTTTTCCTGGAAACTCCTCCCAGGGCTGCTGCTTCTTAAGCTTCGGGCCTCAGTGAGAAGGGTTTGCTCCTCAGAGGCTGTGTCAGCCCCCACCCTGTGAAGTGGGCCCGCCGCCACCCCCACCCAACTTACTCCCCTTGTGCTTTGCTAACACTTTCTGACAACCATTTAGGAAGCAGCTGGGCCGAGCATGGGCACATCCATGCGCGTGGGGGCCTCCCGCACTGTTCTGCGGGACACTGAGCAGTGGGCTTCCTGTGTGGGGGCTGAACCTTGCAGAGCCGGGGTACCTTGCGTGGGTTGGGGTGGCTGCAGAGGGGCAGGTTGGCTATCATCTCCTGGTAGGAGAACTCATCCCTCTCTGTGCACTGGATGACGCCGTCCAACACCAGAACGTTGCCGTAGCTCTTACTGAAGGCAGGAGTGACAGTTAGGGACCTGGGTCCCCTGCAGTGGGGGCGATGTGCCCCCACTCGCCCTGGGTGAGAAGGATCTCCCCCGACCTGCCAGGGGGTCCCAGGGGGGAGTACTGGGGATGACACGTGGCGAAGCTGGGCAGGCAGGCCCGCCGGGTGGGGGGTGGGGGTGGACTCAGGGTCCCGGCTCTGACGTGTCCGGGACTGACACGTGGAGCTCGGCGCGTGGGGTCGGCGCAGACTCCGACTCCCTCCCCGCGGAAGAGGACCGCCCCAAACGGCGGCCCCCGGCCCAGGGAGACGGGGAGCAGGGTGGGGAGGGCATCGCGGCAGGGGACGGGACCGCGGGAGGGGACGGGCCTAGTTCTTTAGAACTTCAGACAGTTTTGCATGGGGAGGGGCGGGGGGAGAGACGGCCGGGGGCGGGGGGCGAAGTAAAGGGCGCAAGGCAGGGGTCGGGCAGGAAGAAGGGTGGTCGGGACCGAGATTCGGGCAGGAGGAATCCCGGCTGGCTCCGGAGCAGCGGGCAGCGGGCGGTCTGGGCTGAGGGCCGCCGCAGGCGCTCGGTGGCGCGGGGCCGGGTGGGCGGTGGTACCTGCGGAAGACAAGGATATCCTGGTACCGCGAGCGCTGGTGGTGTAGCAGCTGCTCCACCTGCAGCGACAGGGCCTGGCCTGGCCACAGGCTGCACGTCTCGCGGAACCAGCCCTCGCGGATGTCAGCGGGGCCGAAGGCGGTGGGGCCGTCGGGGCCGGGCTCCATGGCAGGCGGGCGGGCTGCGCGGGGCGCGGGCCCGGGACTGCAGGCCGCGCGGAGCCGCAGCACAACGGGACCAGCTCCGCCCGCCGCCCGTGAGGCAACCTAACCCTGCCGGCGGGCGGGGCCTGCCGGCAGGGGGGGGGGGTAACCCAAACTCGCCAATGGCGGCGCGGGTACGGGAGCGCGGCGGCCCGGAGGCACCGCCCCCACCGGCGCTCAGAGCGCGCTCATTGGCTGCCGGCCCTCAGCGCGGTGTCAGTGGCTGGTCGCTCTGTCTGTCGGCGGCAGCAGGGTAGTGCGGCCGGCTCCGAGGGGCCACGTGGGGACGGGCCCGGGCGGACGGGCCCAGGCACCGGGGAGGGTTCCGGCTCTGGGCGAGCCGGGCCGGCGGCGGGGGTCTGGTCCGCGTCCGTCCCCGGGCCCCGCGCTGGCCGGGCGGTGCAGGCCCCCGGGCCCCGCCCCTTCTCCGGGGTCCGGGAGGCGCCGGGGGCCGCAGGGAGGGAGCGAGGGGGCGCCCCGGCGCGGGAGGGGAGACCGGAGCGGGCGTCTCGGGCCGGGCGCGGACCCTCCGAGCGCTGGGACGAGCGGACCGCCCGCCTGAGCCTTCGGTCTGCAGAAGCGGGAGCGGGCGGCTACACTGCAAGGAGCAGAGTTACGTTGTTGCGTCAGGGCGGACCAGGAGAGTGTAGCTCTCGCCGTGTCCCCAAATTTGGCTCCTTGTTGGACGGAAAGTGTGGCTTGTCGCCAGGCGCACTGTTGTTGTTGTTGTTTTACTTGAAAAGGACCGACTTAGCTCCCTGACTTAAGCGAGATCTAGCCATTTTCTCTCAGATTCTCCTCCGACCCATGAGCCGTGTGGCTGGCTGCTGGATAAGGAGTCTTTTTCCAAACGAGTTTCTAAATTTACGAGCAATGTCCCGGAAGAGGACAACCCACGTATATTCAGCACCAAATAAGACTGGCACGCGAGTTTTTTAAATTTGTCTTTTTATTTTTTCAAACAAACTGGGCTTTGCTCTTTGAAGGGGTGGGCGGGAACGTGCTGTTTTTAGGAAAATGTCAAGGAACTTATCTGAATCACATTAAGCATGCTAATTACCAAATATTACATGCTAATTGCTCTACACGCATAGTTCTTTGCACGCCAAGGAAGGGAGCTGAAGCTGGTGTAAAACTACCCGTGGCATGAGAGGGATGTCTTTTGACTGACGTTTTGCGGCCTCCCCTCGGAGGTGGGAAGCATGTTCTCTGTAACCTCAGATGAGTAACAGGCTGGTGTTTACCAGCTGGTGCAAGCCTCAAGCCTTACAGCAACAACGTATCTTGGTTGGCTTTAAGCTCCTTTTACGGGGAAGGTGAGCCAAGACAATAAAAGAATTGCTAGGAGACGTCTCATGCAAAGCCGTTTCAGGACACGAGGTCATTCAGTAGAGGGTCGCACAGCAGGTAAGATTCGGTCAACCCCTCTGTCCAGTTGCCACAGGCTTGCCTGCGTTCAGTCCCGTACTGGGGTCACGGCATTTGCCTCACAGCCTGTACAACCTCCGTCAAGACATTTGCACCTCTGAGCTCTGATCGCTTGTTTACTTCTGTGTCCCGAGGCAGACTGTAAGCTCCATGAGACTAGAGCTGGCAGCACTGGGTTACAGGCTGAGTTGATGCTGGCGGCCTGGGCCCTAGTCCAGGCCCCTCGTAGTCAGCTGTCGCGGCTTTCTTCCAGGGACTTCACAGCTGAGACCAGACCGGGGCCCTGGCATTCCTGGGGCACTGCAAGGTCAGGGGATGGGGGGAGTGGAAGATCAAGTCCATCCCATGCCCCCTGTGAGCTGCACAAAGCTGCTCCCAGCATGCGTCTCCTCACAAGAGAAGGAACATAAATGACATCTTATCGCCTCCTGTAGAGGACGGGAAACCACGGCCTCCGCCTCAACACCAACAGGGAATGGGATCTCTGGGATGGTGTGTATAAGCAGTAGCTCAAACCTTCCAAGTTCAAAGAAGACAAAGGCCCTGAATAAAATACAGGCAGAAAAGTCCCTAGATGTACAGGACCATGATCCATCCCATAAATGCCACTCGACTTCAGATCACGAGGAGGAAACGCAGTGGTTCTGCCAGAAGTGGCCATATTGTGGAGCCCAGTTATTCAAAGCAGGTGGGGAAAACCAGGATGGCGGCAACCAAGGGATAGCATGAAATGTTTCCCCGAATTCAGACCAACGTGCATTTAAGATTCCGTTGTCACGCGTCACTGTCTAGCGGGTCAACTATCCCAACCTGTTAAAGTGTAGATAATATGTAAAAAGGGGAGAGGGGAGAGGACAGAGGTGGGCGACTGGCCACTGTCCAAGGTGGAGCTTCAGGGGGACCGCCGTGGGAAAGGTATGTGTGTCTGTCACCGGAGACTTTTAGCAGCTAGCACCTGAGGCATGTTTCAGGCACTGTGTTCGGCCAGGCTGACAGCTGTGGCCATGAGTGGGAATGAATTTGGCCACCGCATGGTATTACTTGGTGAAGATGTTTATGGCAAGCTGACCAAAGTGCCACAAAGAGCAGCATGCCTCCTTGAGTGAAGAGCCCTCCTCCTAGATCCTCTCCCCGCCGCCAGCCCGCTGACCCTGCAACCTCACTCCTCCAGAGCCCAGGCGCAGTCCTCCGCGGTTCCAAATCACCGAGCCTTTCCTCCGCAGGCTTACCCATCCTCCCACGGCCTTGGGGATCCACGTGCTGTCCCCATGGCTTGACACACCAGTGAATGGAAATAGAGCTGTTCTCCAAACATCCCCAAGGTTCAGGTCTCCATCCCGTGGCTCAGGAGTCCTGGACTTGTGGTTTCAGGGCCCGGCCAAGTTTCAAAAACCCATCTGGGGACTGACGTTCAGGTTTTGCCAGCTCTTTCTTTTGCAAGGAACGACATTTTAGAAAGACCTCAACTAGTACTATTGTTCACGGTCCCCATCTTTTTAGAAAACAAACGCACCAAAAACCATTGCCACAAAGACAAAACTAATAAAGATAATTTCCAAGGACAAGGAATCGTTTTAGCCACGGAAGAAGCTGAACACACCGTCTTCGTTGTTCTCATTTCCCCCTTGGCCTGCGTGCGGGAAGCCCACTGAGGCCCGCTAAGCGAGGCAGGGGGCCCACCGCCCCCCTTACCATGGCGGTGCTCAGACTTAGGCCACTGTGACAATCACCCGGAGAGTTTGCCGAGCCCGGCTCCCGAGGCCGCAGCTCCAGCCTGGTTGGCAGCTGTGGGGTGGAGCCTGGGTTTCTTTGTATTACAAGGTTCTCTGGACTTTCTCCCTTCCTCTTCCAGGTCCGACCCAAATGTGCCTTTCACGAAGTCTCCTCGGGCCATCCTCAGTAGAAAATGATTACTCGCTCTTAAAAATTACCATCTGTCCCATTTTTTAATCGCAGGGACTCTGAGATTTGGGGGGGAGACTGCTTATCGTGCCCCACTGTCCATTCTCTCCAAACTGCATCAGAATCCTGGACTTTTAGGGGCCCGTGGGCACGGAAATGACTTTCCCAGTAGCCCTTGCTGTGGCATGTGACTATAGGCCGGCCAATGGGAAGTGGAAACGGGCAACTTCCACGTAAAGGGAGGTGGGTGTGCGTCTCCCACTCCTTCCAGCTGAATGGAATGCAGATGTGATGGATGGAGCCACGGCAGGTCCCCGTAACCCATGCGGTGGAAGCCCTACGTTCCTGTTGAGAACGGCAGCGCCACACGTAAGTGCCAGAGGGAGGACTGCAAAGTTGTCCCACTAGCTCTGGACTAACTAGGCCTGAGGAGAGAGGAAAAAAACATCTGCTTTGCTAAGCCACCGACGGTTTGGCTTTTCTGTTGGTTGCGACCGTTCCAGTCCTGACTAGGCCAAACATCAGCCCGTTTTGGGCCTGGGCTGTTCTTCGCTGTTCTGCCTGACTGGCTGCTCCCTGGCAGTGCGCCTGCTTTGGCTTCACGGCCCCTCCGGGGGTCGCACACAGCCAGCCCTCTCGATGATCTCTGGGAAAAATTTCTACGAAAATACGTTCTTTGTTTAAGTAGTTGTGAAAACAAAAATGATGGTATATTTTGTGCCTTCTTGGCTTAATATCCCCTCTTGATATTAAAATCAAATGGAATTCTGAAGAAGTTCAACGCTCCATTATTAAGAAGAACATAAAAATGCAAATATACATGTTCAATAATGGTGCTTAACTAGAATGAATTTTGGAATGAGAAAAGATAGAAACTTTAAAGGTGAAAAACTGCAGAAGCATAAATCCAAGTTTGGAAATGAACACACACATAGTAGAAAGCCTTTCTACCAAAGCGTGAAAGCTTATCTCTGTGTGGTAGGGGGACGATATAATTGTTCTCTTTTCCTCATTTCCTACAGTGAACATGCTATTACTTTTTTAATTGGGGAAGTTAAAAAAAAAAGGGGGGGGGGAGACAGGTACAGGGAAGAGACTGGGCCCTCTAGAGGCCACAGTTGGCTCTAAAGCTGTACCAGCCGCCCCCCACCCCTGCTCCACCCCCCCCCCCCCATGGGGTCTTTACCATTTGGCTTTCACTGGCATGACTGGAAGGCATGTGAAGGAGGGAGCACGGCTCATGGAACCCTCTTAAAATGGAGAGTCGATGCTCCATGAACAGGGTGCTCTGTGTTTTCTGGGTGCTGCCCTTTTCTGAGTCATAGGAGATTTTCCTGTGTTCTCTCTCAGGAATGATTCTGGACTTCTCCAGAAATCACAGTGTCCTCCAGGGCACGCTTACCCACAGACAGCCGGAGACGGTGATCTGAACAGGGTGGGATCTGTCCTCTCCTGCCGGAACTGTGGTGGCAGCAAAGGAAAAGTCAGGAACCCGCTTTCTTCCAGTAAGAATTATTTTTAATGGTTTAAAAATGAGTCTGTACAAAACCAGCACCACCGTCTGGTGCTTCCGGTCCGCTGGGGAATTCCAGGGGTCTCTTCCAGCGCTATCTCTTTGGCCAGCTGTGCCTGAGACCTCTGCGGAGACAATATGAAAACAAGAGTTAACTTCTTCCAGTTTGGCTGGAGAGCTGCTCTCAGCTGTTCATAAAACCTTGCAAACCTTAATGCACAACTGGGGGAGCCTGGTTTGTTGGCGGGGGGGGCGGTGGTCCTGGACAACTGAGCTTGGCAGTAGGGTGCCCCCCCACCCTGGCAGACGAGAGCGGGCTGGGGCAGTGCCCTGGGGCCCAACGAGGGTGGCTGTGCTGGCTAAGATCTAAAGGCAGATTCCCTCATCAGGCCACCCCCCAGGGGTGAGTCCTCTGGTTTCAGGGTCTGTCCTGAGGATAAGCGTTTCAGGTTCTTAACTAAAATTTTCTTAAATGACAACCCACATTTACTTCACTGATTTTTCCCCCCCATTCCTCAGAATTGGGCTGATCTAGGAAAATCCCAAGCCTATCTGCTCGGAGGTGACCCCGAGGCAGCTGCGTGGCGATAGGTGGTGAGTGACAGGAATCTGAGTCTGGGACACAGTAACAGCACTCGGCAGTCCCTTCCCCTCCTCCCAGCTCGGCTTTCCTAGAGTGACCGGGAGGGATCTGCTCCAGTGAGGCTCTCTGGGTCTTTCCAGCTGAGACCTCTGAGCCGCTGCTGGGTTTGCGGGGCCACGCCGGCCTTGGCCACATACCTGTCTGGCTTTCCGCTTGGAAAGGACATGCTTTTGTTTCCCACCGACTGTTTAAGTTTTTTGGGTATGGCGCATTTCTGAAAAGATAAAAAGAAAAAAAAAAAAATCACTTTGGCTGAGTGATAACCTGACTGCAGGAGACACAGGAAACAGCTCAGAAGGCCCTCCCGAGACACCAGCACCGCCGGTGTGACTGGTTTTCTCTCCACTGGACGTTTCTGGGTGCTCTGAAGAAAAGGCCGTCCGGAGGAGGGCTCCACACAGGCCTCAGCCTCCGCGTGCAAATTTTCGGCCACTTTTGGCTCCGACTGGCACCACGGCACCCACGGGGGCGAATGCAGGCTTGTGCCGGCCCAGAAAGGAGTGTCTGTGGCCTGCGGCTGTGATTCCCATGGTAGCAAACCGCATGCCAGCCGTTACGGCCTCTTTAAAAAAAAAAGCTGTTTTTTTTTTTTCTTTTTCTTTGTATTGCTGGAAGAGCTGACGGGTATTGTCCGGACTTGGGAAGGGATGAGGTGAGGGCAAAGATATGCAAAGGAAGATGACTGATGATTCCTAGCTGGGCCCTCTTCCCAGCAGTGGAAGAGGAAAAAAAAAAAAAAAAAAAAAGCACCACAAGCACGTGAGAATTCTCAAGCAGATTTCTATTTTTCATGTAAAAATTTTTTTATTTTAGAGAGAGTGTGCGTAAGTGGGGGACAGGGGCAGAGGGAGGCAGGCAGAAAGAGAGGGAGGGAATCTTAAGCAGGCTCCACGCTCAATGCGGAGCCTGACGCGGGGCTCGATCCCACGACCCTGGGATCACGACCCGAGCCGAAGTCAAGAGTCGCATGCTTAACCGACTGAGCCACCCAGGTGCCCTGTCTTTCCTTTTTTCCTTTTTTTTATTAGCTGTATCTTGTGTTTTGTTTTTTAATTTTCAATCAAAATATAGCTGACATATACAATCTCACTAGTTTTCGGTGTCAAATACATGTCTTACCTTGCCAGATGGCATCTGCTTATTTGGATCAAACTGGGAAGAAGGTTTCGATTTGCTGTTTCCTGGAAGGTAAGAGAAGAGAGACGCCAGCGATCACGTACAGGAGTCAGTACACCCAACGGGCGGACTCCTGGGTGGGTGCTCGGTGTTCAGGAAGGGTGGGGCTGTCAGCCTGCTGACCCCTTTACGAGGTGGGCCGATGGCTGACACATTTCCACGTGTCACGCTCCCAGTACAGAAGGACAGCCCGAACACTCGTTTCTCACAGATCTATTCTCAGCTCAGGGCAGGTGGCTACAGCACTGGCTCTTTTTCCACCGAGGAAACCCATTCTGGTCTGCGTGCTGGTCAGATGCCACTGTCGGGAACTTGGGCTGTGAGGTGACAATCCTGCGCTACCTTCTCTCTCTTCAAAGGGACGTGGTGCCAAGGAGGCTGCTCTAGAGTCAGGAACGCCGCCTGTAGCCCCTCCAACGTACACGGACTCTGACGGGCCAAGGAAGGGGAGAGCACCTCAGGGGCGTCAGGTTTCTTCAGTAAACTCCTTACCATGTTTGTGTGTCTGAGAAAATGTGTTTCTGGGCACAAGCTACAGTGAGGAAAGACCACGCGTGCCATCTCGCTCAGCTACCAGAGAGGCCCCGGCAAGTAAGGCCCAGCACAGGAGGGCGGCGCTTTCTGTCCGGGCACTGCAGGCTCCTAGGGCGCCGGTGCCTTGTCCTTCTCGGGCTCAGTCGGTGCCTAGGGCACGCTTTCTTCGCGCTACAGTTCCTCCCCCCTAAGGCGGCCAGACATTCCTTAAAGGGCACCAGTCCCGGCCTCACCAGCAAAAGCCTTGAAATCCGACTTGCTGTAGTCGTAAGGGGTAAAATCTTTTTCTGGCAGATCCGGGTCTTTTGGCTTCTTAGAAGTTTTGAGTCGTTTCTTCTCTTGTTTCTGCTCTGTGGTCCTCGGGTCACTTGTCGTTCGCTCTCTCTTCTTGGCGGCGCTTTCTAGCTGTAGAGGGAAGCGAGCACGGGGGTAGGTGAGACAGACGGACGGTCCCACTAGGGACTCCGCCGCTGTGCTGGCAACTGGAAGGGGAGTGCGGGCCGTGAGTCTGGGCAGGGCTAGGGCCACGTGGAACAAATCCCTCGCTGGAGAATGACGGCAGGTCACCGAGGAAAGATGGGCTATGCGCTCTGGAGGGCTCTAGCGGGGTGGAGAACGAAATACGTACTAGGGCAGAGCAGGACGGTAAGCAGGCTTGGCTGTTAGAAGCTTCAGCACCTTATCTCCTACTAGAGTCAGGGGTACGGTCTGTTGAGCGTAAATTCAACAGAGGAAATCATCTAAGAGGAATTACGATATAAACTTTTTTGAGGGGAAATAAGGCAGGCACTAACTGACAAGCCAAAATGGACGGGGAAGACATAGCATTTAATTTGAACCACAGGGCAAGCCCTCCTGCCATTCGAGGAAAATCCTGGCCACAACCAGGGGCATCGGGTTTCCTAAAAGAAAGAGAAGGGCCGGCACGTACGGCAGCCTGCTGTCGGACGGACACGGCCTGTTCCGCTGTTGCTTTGTACTCTTCCCTGGCCTGGTCCCGGGCGGCTGCAAGAGAGAGCACTGTCTGTGGAGCTGCTGCCTCCGGCAGCCAAGCCTCCTTCCTCATCCGGCTGCCCCGGCTGCCAGGGCCGCCACAGCCAGGGCGTCCTCCCTGCTCCCCAGCCTCCCGCACCGGCCCCTCTCCCCCAGGCTTGGAAGAGCGGCTGCCTTGAGGCTCAGGCCTGGCTGCTCTCCCCACACTCTCAATCTGACGGCCCACCTGCCCCTCTCCTGAGAGCCCAAGCCAGACGTCCACCACCTACGTGACTCCTCCCTGAGGACGTTTCAGATGGACCTCAACCACGGCACATCGAGGACCAGAACGAAACCCAAATTGGCGCCCTGTGCGCTCTTACTCTGTTGCTGGCCACCCTCGTCTTTCTAATCACTCAGGCCCAAACCTTCTGGCGAGTCGGGTGAGGCACGCTGTCAGTGTCACCACCGGAAACGTCGGCTTCCAGCCGCTCGTCCCCTCACCTGGGTTACCACCCTGTCTCCTACCTGGGCTCCCACTCCTGCCCTCTCCACTGGGCCCTCCGTGGCCCCTGAAGATCAGTGCAGGTCACTGCTCCACTCAGACCCTCCAGAGCTTCCCAGTCTGCTGGGAGTATAAGCCGTGTCCTCACAACAGCCCTTCCTGCTCTCCTCCCCTCAGCCGTGCTGGCTTCCCGGCCTCTCTCTGTGCGCGCCCGACAAGCGACCGCCTCGGGGCCTTGGACTTGTGGGGCTTCCCCTGGAAGCAGCCTGTCTTTGCTCAGTGTCACATTGATTAGACTGCCTTCACCAAACGCCACACGGAAGCAGCCACCACTCCCCCGTGCCCGCCCCCAAGCACCTCCTACCCCTCTCCCCGCGGAAGTGTCTCTGGCCATCTGAAAGGACAAACGTTCACAGTAGGCTGTCCACTGTCCCCCAGGAAAAGGCAAGCCCCGCAGGCAGGGGCCATGCCGTTCTGTTTGCTGCCATACGGGCACTTTGTTGAACAAACAGAATGATGTCCAAGGCCCGTTCTTTGACAGACACACCGACGGGCTGACTTACAAGGAAGTGAGCACTACCTGTTTGCTCCGCTGCCTTCTCCTTGGCAATTTCTTTAGATTCTTTGCGTACCTGCACCTGGCTCGCCAGCTTCCAATGGTTGCTGATCTACAATGAAAACAAACAAGACAAAAACGCTCTGAAACTCAGCCACCCAGGAACGCTGTATTTTTTTAATGGGGTGATACCGGACATGCTAACCTAACAACTACACACGTTCTAAGTCAGAAGTTCCAAATCTGATGACACACACACAAAAAAATCCATTTTATTTATAAAATCTTTACCAAGAAGGACAAAGGGCAACTGTATTGCAGGCACTGAGCCGGATGCATTCCCATCCGTTGTCTCATTCAATCCCTTCTAATAATCCCCGGGACAAAGGCATTATCATCACCCCCACTTTGAGATGGGAAATAGGTTCAGAGAAGCTAAATAACTCATCTGAGGGCCCACGGTTAGCAAATGGTGGAGCTGGGATTCAAGGCAGGACTTCTCAGGGCTGTTTGCTTCTGTATGAACATTTGCCTGCGGTCAGGACGCATCTCGCTGACATTAGACAGAAGCACGGTAAGGGACGTACAGTTGCCGAATGGGCCACAACTGGTGGGGGAAGAGGGGGAGAAGGCATAAGATCCACCTGACTCCCCATTTCTAAAGGCAGGAGGCTAACCACCAGCGACAGGGCAGGGGCCCGTCAGGTTTCTGGCCTGACCCTTGGTGCCTAATGAAAGAGCGGGAGGCAGACGGAGCCAGGCCGTCCATCTGACTGGAGCAGGAACTTCCTGCAGGAAGGAAGAAGGCTTTTAACAGACAATTAACAACGCTGGCTCCCAGGAACATCTCATGGGGCTCCAGGGAAGGTATTTCCTTATTCCTCATTATGCTATTAAAAACAAACCAAACAACAGAAGACAGAGTGTTTTAAATTTAAGCTGTCATCTATAAGAGCCTTAAAGTAATATTCATATATAAAAATGCATCAAGCTGATCTACAAAGAACTTATCAAACTCAACACTCAAAAAACAAATAATCCAGTGAAGAAATGGGCAAAAGATATTAATAGACACTTCTCCAAAGAAGACATCCAGGTGGCCAACCGACACATGAAAAAATGCTCCACTTCACTCATCATCAGGGAAAGACAAATCAAAGCCACAGTGAGATACCACCTCACCCCTGTCAGAATGGCTAACGTTAACAACTCAGGCAACAACAGATGTTGGCGAGGATGCGGAGAGAGAGGATCTCTTTTGCATTGTTGGTGGGAATGCAAACTGGTGCAGCCACTCTGGGAAACAGTATGGAGGTTCCTCAAAAAATTAAAAATGGAACTACCCTACGACCCAGCAATCGCACTACTAAGTATTTATCCGAGGGATACAGGTGTGCTCTTTCGAAGGGACACATGCACCCCCATGTTTATAGCAGTGCTGTCGACAATAGCCAAAGGATGGAAAGAGCCCAGATGTCCATCGATGGATGAATGGATAAAGAAGATGTGGTATATATATACAATGGAGTATTACTCGGCAATCAGAAAGAATGACATCTTGCCATTTGCAACTATGTGGATGGAACTGGAGGCTATTATGCTAAGCGAAATTAGTCAGAGAAAGACAAATATCATATGACTTCACTCATATGAGGACTTTAAGAAACAAAACAGACAAACATAAGGGAAGGGAAACAAAAATAACATAGAAACGGGGAGGGGGACAAAACATAAGAGACTCTTAAATATGGAGAACAAACAGAGGGTTACTGGAGGGGGTGTGTGTGGGGGGGGATGGGCTAAATGGGTCAGGGGCATTGAGGAATCTACCCTGAAATCATTGTACTATATGCTAATTAACTTGGATGTAAATTAAAAAAAAAAGGAAAAAAAGGAAAAAAAGGCATCAAGCTGTACACCTAACATCTGTGCACTTTGTGACATATAAATTAAACTTCAATTAAAACCAAAAGCCTCAGGGCACCTGGGTGGCTCAGTCGGTTGAGCGTCTGACTTCGGCTCAGGTCATGATCTCACAGTTCGTAGGTTCGAGCCCCGTGTCACAAGCTCTGTGCTGACGGCTCAGAGCCTGGAGCCTGCTTCAGACTCTGTGTCTCCCCCTCTCTCTGCCCCTCCCCTGCTCACGCTCTGTCTCTCTCTGTCTCAAATTAAAAAACAAAAACAACAACAAAAAAAAAATTAAAAAAAACCCCAAAAGCCTCTTTCTTAAAAGGTTCCCAAATGCTTCTGAAAGTCAGAATAAAGTTCTCGCCTCTCTCTCTAGAAGCTATGCTTATATGTATTTATATATAAAGCGTTTTCTGTATTCAGGAGGTTCAAGATGGGCTTAAGACAAGAGCTAGTTCAGATAATTAAGAAGTCTCCTTTTCCTAGAAAGTCACTCTTGGAAAGGATGGTGAGTCCACTTACTTCATAGATTTTTGATGACGGATCAAACTTCGCTGCCTGAGAAACGTGAGCGCGGCGTTCGAGAGAAGGCAGAAACTGGAGGGACAGAAACAGTCGTGTTAAAGGCGGTCAGGAACTGGACGGGGGGTTTCGGTTGGTGTCAGCATGGGAGGCCTCGTTCAGAGCATCAGCCGAGCCATAGCTCACTGGCATTTGAGCGAGGTATCCTTGCCGGTTTCATCTGAGAAGATCCCGACTCCATCCCAACCTGGACACCAGGGACAACGAACGGACACACTGGATTCAGGGGCTCCCTCTTTCCTGGGCTGTCGGCCTCTTTTCCAGGCAAAAGGCCCCTACAGCGGCAGAAACCTCTGCCTGTTCCGTCAGCACTCAACTAGATACACAACGCTTACTTACCATCCTAAATGGATTTTCAAAGGACTCCATTATGTTCTGGGCTTTCTTCTGTGCAACTGTTAGTGGGCCCTTTCCACTCTCTTCAGCACTAGGTTCCTGCAGGGACAAACAGAAAACGATCAACTCATCATCGTCATCATTTTGTGGGAATACGATACAAGCAATGGCATAATCGTAACAGTAATAAGAATACTGGCTAATTTTTTAGGGCTCTTGTCTGCATAAAGCACTGTAATAGCCTGTAATAGCACACAGTGGGGTGTACTTAACATCTATTTATTAAACCAATGAACTCTCACTGTGTCCTTACAGACCATTAAAGTATGTGGTATTATTCTCCCCATCTTACAGATGAGGAAACTGAGGCACAGAGAGGCTAGGTCTTCCAGACCCCGACGGCTAACAGCGGCACAATGAGGACTTTAAACTTAGGTCCATCTGGCTCTAGAACTCGAGGTTGTAACCGGACACTCACAAATGAAAAAAATTACACACTTTTGCAGGGAATCAGGACAATTCTGCACCAGGGTGTTGCTTCCAACCGGGTTCAGCATGCATGCTATCCTTCCGTGTGCTCTGTGGTAGCAGTCTTGCCACCCAGGGCACAGAGACACGACGGTTTGTTAAGTACAGCGCTTCCGTGTTCACACGGCCCCAAGTTCACGCTCGGATTTGTAGCTGCTGAGTCACCTTGATGACTCAGTTAAAGCGCCCAGATTTCTCTGGTCACGAGTTACTGAAGCCAGACCCAATCTAAGTTTATGTGATTAAGTGAGAAAGTTAACTCTCAGGCACCACGTCTCGCAGGTGGCATTCTGTCTTCCTGGCTGCGGCCTCGCGCTCTGGGGTGATTCTGGAACCTACGGAACCGCCCAGCTGTTTCTTACGTGAACACCTGCTAAGCTCGATCCTCATCTTTGTCCAAATGGATCAGACGCTTGCTTCTCTTTTTTTCCAGAAATTCTGAATTTTTCCTCTACCACCTCTGTTGTTGGCAGTATTCAGTCTTACCTGTGTATTTTCCCTTCATCCTGGTCATTTTGGTATCTACCTATCTTGACCAACAACCACACCATTCATCCTCCCTTTGCAAACAGCCTGAAATTCCAGTACTGGCAGAAACACCCACTAGGGAGGACAGACCGGACAGGCTCCGTCACAACCCAGTGCGTATTCCGGGAACACGGCCTGACCCAGGTTGGCCACACTCGGTCCCATACTGGACGGGGTCACGACCTACCACGACTCGGCCCCTCTTTGGGATGGGAAACACGTATCTCCCCGCTTCCCAGTGCCCTCATATCCTGCCCTTCGCTTTCCTTAATCGGCCAGTGTAGAGAAACGCATTTCAAAGCCTAACCCTCTTTTGCATCCAGAGCACACGCGGATGGCACCGGGGCGTGCTGGGGCGCAACGAGCTACGCTCACGAGAGTGCTCAGCCGGCCCCTTCCGGGACTCAGGCCGAGCCGCCTCCACTGTGGCCGTCGGGAAGGTCCTGCTTATGGATCACCGTGGCCCACGCCCTCCTCCCCGCCAGGCGTTAGCGCTCTCGTCAAGATGTTAACCCTTCCTCGAGGATCTCTTCACACAGAGCTCAGGAGACAATCCTCCGCCCATCTCTCACAGACTGCTTAGCAGATCTGTCTCCACGCCTGTCCCCTCCGGCCTGGGTTTTACTTCTGGCATTAGCGTCCACAGTGGATGCGACGCTCCAGGCATACAGCCTGTCTGGTAAAGCCAACAAATCCCTGCCGGTCTACATCACCTCACCGGCGAGTCCCACTACTCACGTTAAATAACGTGATGACAGCGGTAGCGATCAGGCATTTGGTCTCTGGAGGGGCGTCCTCCTCTCTTTGGTCAGGGAAGAGGCTTGCCTGTTTCTGCACGGGCACGGGCCCTACAGGGATGGAAGCCAGTAAGGTCAAAGCCTAGCGGACAGCGTGCAAGGCAGTTTCCAGGACATTCCAGAGGCCTCTACGTTACCGTCGCTTGCGACGACAGGGTAGCCATCTGAAGGGGCGTGGGAGCAGTCGTGGGGTCCAAAGAGAACATTCTCCAATCTCTGCGTCAGAAAGAAACCGACAGGCCTCATGAAAGCCTTGCAAGCGTGCAGCAGCTTTTCACAACTGTGCTGGGGGCTGCCTCGGACAGGGAGGTTTGTCCTGCACCGGCTCTGACTGGTGTCCCCCCCCACCCCGCCCGCCCACTGGAAAGAGAGGACAGATGCAGGACCATACCTCGGGACTGGGCAGCGGGCTGGTCTTTTTCACGCCGGTTGCCACTTCAGACTGAGGAGGAAAAATAAAAAGCATCTGAGGAAAGGTACGCCAGTGGGGCGCCCGCACGTGTTTCCCTGGCATAGACTGTGCCCTTCACTAGACTGTCGTTCACGAGCCCAGAGATTTTCTTTCGTCCTTCATCCCTTACAGCGCCTGGCGATATGATCAGTTGGTACTCGGCAATTATCTGTTGAACGAAAGAATGAAAGCCTTTCTCATGGCAAGGGACGACGCAGCAGATTTGCAAGAGCTTGAAAGAGATTCTTGTCTAGAGACCAGGGTTTCTCTTTCCCTGGACAAGCTGTAGAGCCAACAAAGGAAACTTTAACACGAGGACTGAGATGTGTATATCTTTACACATCCTAAAGGAATTGATTTTAAGTTTTTCTGGGTCAATAATCTTTCAAAAAAATTACAAATACGGTTTACCATATGCCAATGTTACTACTGAGGCAACACCGTTAAAAATTGTCCCCTTCTCGGGGCGCCTGGGTGGCGCAGTCGGTTAAGCGTCCGACTTCAGCCAGGTCACGATCTCGCGGTCCGTGAGTTCGAGCCCCGCGTCGGGCTCTGGGCTGATGGCTCGGAGCCTGGAGCCTGTTTCTGATTCTGTGTCTCCCTCTCTCTCTCTGCCCCTCCCCCGTTCATGCTCTGTCTCTCTCTGTCCCAAAAATAAATAAACGTTGAAAAAAAAAAAAAAAAAAATTAAAAAAAAAAAAAATTGTCCCCTTCTAGCTCGGAGCCTGGAGCCTGCTTCAGATTCTGTGTCTCCCTCTCTCTCTGCCCCTCCTCTGTTCACGGTCTGTCTCTCTCTCTCTCTCAAAAATAAAGATTAAAAAAAACCTGCTCCCCCCCCCACCCAAATACAAACCAAGACACGTAGATCTATCCGAACATGCTGTAGCATCGACACAGGCATGTGCACACACACACACACACACATCTGCCACTGTGCCCACACCCGGTGCCACGTGCATGGAGATGCAGGTAACCGGACTTTTGGCTGGCTAGCCTGCCTTCGCCTGAGTTTGTCGAAAGTTTGGCATCTCCTTCACAAAATCAGATCTTCCTGAATTCCCCATTTCTATCTGAGGCCCTCCTATTTTCCCAGTCACCTAGGCTTTATATTTGGAGTGAGTTGTCCTAGACTCCACTTCCATTATCCCCAAATCCACAGTCTGAGAACACGCCGGGGTACTTCACCCGGTGCTCAAAGAAAATGGCAGTTGCTTTCATCGTCTGTTACTAATTCCCATCGACCTTTCTTCTGATGGCGCTTCTTGTTCATGTTCCTTTCCTTCCATTTCTGGGACCGCCAAACTCACAAGACGTTATCATTTCACATCTTGGACCCCTGTCAGGCTTCCAAAACATGCTCCCTGGACTGAGACCCTCAATCCATTTTTTTTTAAGTTTATTTATTTAAGTAATCGCTACACCCAATGTGGGGCTCAAACTCACAACCCTGAGATCGAGAGTCGCACGCCCCTCCGAGCCAGCCGGGCGCTGTGACCCCCAATCCATTTTATTCCACCAGGTTAACTGCCTCCCAACAACAGCTAACTGGCCCAGTCATTAGACATTACTTGCTGTCGACTTATTGAAGACAGGATCATAAAATAACAAAGATGAGCTTTAGCTTTTCACTGTCATCAAGGAGACATGTCTACTGGCTTTCCTAGCCCCTATTATTTTCGTGGGGTTAAAAAAATTTTTTTTTTAAATTTTTATTTATTTTGGGGGGGGCAGAGTGTGAGCGGGGGAGGGGCAGAGAGAGAGGGAGACACAGAATCTGAAGCAGGCTCCAAGCTCCGAGCTGTCAGCATAGAGCCTGACGCGGGGCTTGAACTCACAGGCCGTGAGGTCATGACCTGAGCCGAAGGTGGACGCTTAACTGCCTGAGCCACCCAGGCGCCCCTCCTGGGGTTTCTCTTTAGCACGGAGACCAGATCATGTATGGAGAAGACCACAGGTGCCAGCAGACAGAGCCTGGTGAGCTGAGAACCTTTGGCAGCAAAGCTTCTTACCTTCAGCAGGGGCATCTCCCGAGCCTGCTGGATCAAGAGGTGCATCTCATTGATCTGCTGCCGTACGAGGGGTGGAACAGGGTTGCAGCAAGCTATGATGCCCTGGGGTTCCCTGAAGACAAGGAAGGACAAACTCATCACCCCGGGACATGGCCCTCCGAGGCTTCCAGACAAGCACGGTGATCGGGGAAGCCCGAGCGCTACGGCTGAGGGGAAGACCAGGGAGACGAGCTCCTAGCGGGGGGCAGTCGGGGCCAGCCGCTTCCGCATGTGCTCTCTGCTGCGGCAAGCTTGGAGGAGGTGGCCCCTGCAGCCTGCCTCCGGCTAACAGGGAGAGCTGGAGAGGGGCACCACAGCCCTGCCGAGCCGCTGCACTGCAACGGGGTCAACAAGAGATGACGAATTTGGATTCTCTGCGTATGCTTCAATGAACATCATAAAGCATTCAAAACCCCAAGATTCCAAATTACAGAGGAGAGCATCTGTGACACTTTCCTCCCTTCAGAGTGGGTACTGGAGGCTCAGACTCACAGCGGATCCGATCTGAGGCGTAACCATTGAAAACGGCTGCAGTTCAGAAGCTTTAGTTCCTACTGGGCAGTCCAAGGGAGGAAATTCTGAATCCTTGGACTCGTGAACTTCCTTAGAGCACTCATTTTCTCTGAGTCAACAGCACTGGGGTAATAACTATCAGAGAGGCTGATTTTTGAAGGATAAAATTTCTCTGTTGAGAAAGTCAACATATTTATCAGTTCTCAGACTCACTTGGGCAGTTCTTCAGCTATCTTTAGCATCATGTGGTTTGGCAGGACGTATCTGGAACAAAACACACAGTGGTAGCACGTTAAATTCAGCCAGCGAGCCCCATTAAAAGGCTACAACCCGGGAGGGGAAAACGTAACACACTTTCAGGGTGAAAAGAAAAAAGCCCATTATTTCCTTGTCACCCGAGCTGCTCAGTCTAGGAGCAGATATTAAAAGAACGTCTAATCCCTTACCCGTAACTTTCATCTTCCCTACGAGCTGTTTTATCCCTCCAGGCAAACAGCAGCTGAAAGGCTGTCAGCTGCTGTGTGTTGAGATGCTTCTTCTGCTTCCTATACAGTTCGAGGTAGGATTCGTCCGTGAAGATAGGTTTGATGAATTTCTGCAATGCATTACAGAACATTCAGGATCAATGGGAATCAGAATTGTGCCCTGGGCTCTTGAAGACGTTTGGCTCTTTTCCTCTGTGTAAAGAACAAAGCAAAGCACGAGGACCCGGCCCGAGACAGGATGGCCGTGACCGCTGACACTGTACCTTGAGGCAGATGTCCCTGCTCCGCTGCCACACCACCTGCAGCTGCACGGGCTGCTGGTTGCCTCGCTCCCACAGCTCCAGCCTCATTTTATCATAAATGTAAAGCAGGTAATGGGTGTCATCTCGGGCGTAGTTGAGCATTTCCTCAGGCAGAGGTCTAGAATTGCAACAGAGGCAATAATTTTGCTGGTTTCTGCCCCGGGTGTGGCAATGTAAGCTATGTGCTCTGAGGGTGCTAATAAGACTTTGGCTCCTTTTAGTATCACAGCCAATACTCCAGTTATGGCGACATTTCCTCCATCTTAACAGGACAAGCCACTGTCTCCACGGTTGGGGAGAAAGGGCAGCAGGTAACGATGTGGTTGAAAATAGAGACCCTGGGGTCCCGAGTTTGAATCTTAGCTCTCAATACCTGTCCTCGGACAAGTCACTGGGCTCACTTTCCTCACCTGGGAAATGAAGGCCGGCACCTCACAGGCTGCTGTGGGGACCACCCAGCACAACATCCCCGAAGCTCTTAGCTCAGTGCTTGGCACATGGCAAGGGTTAAATAACAGGTAGTGGCTTTCAGGCTTTGTCAGTTTTCATCTTCTATCTGGGCTTTGTTAGATCCTCTTTGGAAGTTCTGGTGTGCACAACTGGAGGAAAGCTCATGGGAGGAGGCTGCAAACAACAGCTGCAAACTCAGGAAGCCGGCCACCTGACAGTGATCGAGCTGAGCCCAAACCCCGGAAAGTGTGGCAGGACTCCACCAAAATCTCACACTCTAGTAAATACTCATTATAAGGTGCGATCACCTACATACCTTAGAATTCTTTCAGACCTCTGGGAATTCACCACACACACGCACGCACGCACACACGCACGCACGCACCCATCCCGACTGCAGAGATCTGAGTTTCAAACGAGAGACTGGCAGGGATACAGACACGAACACGGCACACCTCTTCCAACCTCTATTCCCGAGAAGCATGGTGTGATAGCCCTACACACACTCCACGTGGTCACCCTAAAACTTCCAGCTGTGCTGGAAACAGCTGGAAGAAAGACCAGCGACATTCAACTCAAGGTTTGGCTAACGTCACAGTCTGAACAAAGGTCTGCGGGGACGAGACGCTGATGGGCACCCATGCTTCCTGCGCCATCAGTATTTCCTCGTTAAGCACAAACTGACCGTATCCTCCAATCAGCCAGCTGAAACTGTTTGTTGGATTCCACGTTGCAGTAGAGTTTCAGCAGATGGTCCAGCGAGTGCCTGCCCAGGTTTAGAAGGCGTGCTGCCTGATGGGTATCGAACATGTTCACTACATACAACCCGAAGTCTTTCTGTAGCCATTCTATGTCTGAATCAGCACCGTGGAAGACCTGAAAACAAAGCCGGACTCAGGGGGTACAATGTGCACGAGGCCACTTGTGCCCCGAAACACACTCTACCTCTAGGGGATTATAACTCTGGAATTAGAAGCCAGAAGGCAGATTCAGATGCGTTCAGTTTTAAACGCTTCTTTTAGTTTGGACCGACAGCCTTCTACACTCCTAACGGCACACTCTTCAAGTCTGAAACTGCTAACAGCCAGTGATTCTGAGAAAACAGCTCCACTGGCTTCAAGGCTAGTCATTAAGTCCGCAGGATCCTGATGGCATGGGCTCACTGCAGGAATCCGTAACATGACGTACCGTCGCCCCGGGTGGTAACGAGCTGGAAGCTGTATCTTAGGCTGTTCTAACTGGGGCTTAGAAACAAAAGCAGTTTAGCGTGGGGGATCCGAGTGCAGGAAATTACAATGATTTCTCTCCACGTCACCAGGTCTACGTTGAAATAATGAAACAGTAAAACGAAAGCACTTAACTCCTGCGCTCATGCGCCAGGGCTGGAAAAGGCTGGCTGACCTTAACGATGGCGGGGTCTGTGAGGCTCTCATTGAGAATGTACATGTCACTTCGGAGCTCCAGGGTGTCGACAATGAAGTCTTCTGTTCGGGTGGAGATCTGCATCAGGCAGGTCAGCCCCAGGAAGCTCCTGTAGGAGTGGTGCTAAAACCCGGAAAGAGGGGAGAACAGGGAAAAATGATCTTGCTAGGCTTTCCTTTACGGATTTTAGGAGGCCAGCTACAAAAGTTACAAGGCTGATTGGTCTCTGCCAAAAAATAGATCTGTTGGTATTAATTTTATACTCCTCAAGTAGGTGCACTCATAGAGGATGTAAAATTTCACTCAAGGTCATTCACAACTTACCTCTAAGTCTACCGCAAACTCCTGACAAGTCAAGAGCTTCTCATTGAGCTCCACCAGTTCGTCCAGGGAGGATACAAAATGGCAGGGTGTTTCTCCCACAGGCCTATATAACTGGAGCATGAACGCACAGGTAGGAAGAGAGAGGAACATTACGAATCATCCTTCGCTAAAGCACAAAATGAATTAGCAGTTCAAGAAATGACTCAAAGTTGCAACCTTCTACTTTAAAAGATATTTAAAGAAAGCCAAGATTGCATGGATTGGATTTTTCCTGGGCTACCTGGCCATCATCCATAAACTCAGTTTGGATGCTAACCTGGGGTTCTGGCTTTTGAAGGACTGAATCTGGTGGAGTGAAGTGATCTAGTTCATACTGATAAGGATGTGCGAACCTGAATAAACAAAACAAAAAGAAAAGTCCTTTTGAGGAGTTTTGTGATTGAAGGAAGAACAACTGCTTTAATCCAATTTGTAAAGACAAATGAGCAAAGAACACTGTGAAAATATCTTCTCTCTATAAAAAGCACCATTATTTCAGTGAGAATTCAAGGGCATCAAAAAAAAAAAAAAAGATCATGTCATACTGGTTCACCCTTATAATGTGATTAATTAAAAATCTACTGATTCATGGGGCACCTGGGTGGCTCAGTCGGTTAAGCGTCCACCTCTTAATTTTGGCTCAGATCATGATCTCAAGGTTCAGGGGTTCGAGCTCCACACTGGGCTCTGCGCTGATAGTGTGGAATCTACTTGGGATTCTCTCTCCTCTCTCTTTCCCTTTCTCTCCCTCCCTCGCCCTCTCCCCCTCCCCCTCTCTCTCCCCACTCTCTGCCCCTCCCCTGCTTGCGTTCTCTGTGTCTCAAAATAAATAAACTTAAAAAAAAAAATCTCATTTATAAAAACCTGAACTCTTATTTCAAAACACTGTATGACTGCCACTGTGGATGATAAAAAAATGTGCAATGTAGAATTCCTTGTGGTTTGGGGGGAAAAAACACAAACCTGTGGAGAGAGAGAGGGAATGGGGCAGGTATCTCAATTGGTCATATGCTAAAGGCTCTATTTTTTGTTTTTCTGTCATCTACTTGCATAAAAACCCTAAATCTCTGAGTTCCTTGAGGGCAGGGCCATGAGTCATCACCTTGATTCCTTTGCACCTGCCTGTGGCCTCATGGTGCAGAGCTGGGGCCGAGGGCATGCCGCTAGGGCAGACTCCAGCTATATGTGAGAAAAAGACCAACACCAGCAAAGTCATTGCCACCTTTTTCTTTCATACGGAAGGCAAGGTCCCTTTGTCTATTTTAAGCAGTTAATTATTCTTTTTTAAATTTTAATTAATTTTTAAAAGTTTATTTATTTCAAGAGAGTGAGAAACAGAGAGTGTGTATGTGAGCAGGGGAGGGGCAGAGAGAGAGGAAGAGAGAGAGAGAGAATCCAAAGCAGGCTCCGTGCTGTCAGTGTAGTGCGGGGCTTGAACCCATGAACTGGGAGATCATGACATGAGCAAAAATCAATAGTCAGATGCTTAATCGACTGGGCTGCCCAGGCACCCCTACGCAGTTTTTTGCAGATGCTTACACTGCCAGTGAAAAATGCCGTCTCCCTACTGACTTTATTAGCGGGCCCCTATCTCATGCCTGGTGAGAAAGGCAGAATGTCAGAGAGGAAGGACAGTTTTTTTTTAACATTTATTTTTTTGAGAGAGAGAGACAGGGCATGAGCAGGGGAGGGGCAGAGAAAGAGGGAGACACAGAACCCGAAGCAGGCTCCAGGCTCTGAGCTGTCAGCACAGAGCCCGACGCAGGGCTCGAACCCATGAACCATGAGATCATGGCCTAAGCCGAAGTCGGATGCTTAACTGACGAAGCCACCCAGGTGCCCGTAGAGGAAGGACTGTTTTAAGAAAACTGGAGGTTTCGAGTTCTGGTTGTATGGGAAGTCAGCATCTCTCGGTGGGGGTGGTGGGGGTGAGAGCGAGTGCTACCTCTGAGGACTGGTGACGGTTACCCAAGATGTCACCCGTGCAGGCCCTCTGTGAACACCAGCAGGAGGTTTGACCAAAGAGATCCACTGTTAGGATAGTGATAACAATCACCCATGCTTCAGATTCTCTGTTTACACGGATATATTTTACAAGAGTGAAGCCGAGTGAGAATGCGGCATAAAGGCAATAATCACTCATGGCAGAAAATCCCGACAGGCAAATACTCACATGTCCTGCTCCACCTGCTGGGTTCTCTGCTGATGGATGAAATCAGCCAGGGCAGGGGGGACATCCAAGTCCTCTGGACGATCCTGTGGGCGTTCCCTCCTTTCTTTAGAGAGTGCTAGAGACCCAAGGAGCAACAAAAACGTCATCCCAGGGTGTCTGGGTGGCTCAGTCAGTTAAGCATCCAACTTCGGCTTAGGTCATGATCTCACAGTTCATGAGTGCGAGCCCCACATTGGGCTCTGTTCTGACAGCATGGAGCCTGGAGCCTGCTTCAGATTCTGTGTCTCCTACCCTCTCTGACCCTCCCCACTCGCACTCTGTCTCTCTCTCTCTCAAAAAGAAACATTAAAAAACAAAAACAAAAATGCCATCACAAAAGGGGTGAATACATTCACATCTTGTCTAGTTATGGAGGAGTTAGCTGGCTCCTTCCAAGACAGGGAGGCGGGGGGAGACTTTTCCCGCTTTCTTTAGGCAGAGCCTGCACGACTTACCCTGAGGGAGGGGTTTCTGAGCGTTGGGCTTGATGAAGATCTTAGGAAGAAATGGTGTGTTGGAGTTGTCGATCCTTTCTCGGAATTTAAGCTGAGGCCGGGCGATGTTTTTGGCATGAAGCAACCGGAAAGTTTCAGATTTTGTTTTTTTGCTATATTCTCCTGCCTACGATAACACATACAAATAGCTTATAACACCGCAACTCATCGATGAGAAATACAAATCCTATTTCTGCCTTCCAAAAGCATTCATTTGAGAGTGTGTGTTGTGGATTAGGTTGCAGGGTGCAAAGGAGAGAAGAGGTAATTAGGTTGTGCCTGTCCATGAGAACAAGTTGGGCAGTGGCCAGTTCTGTGTCCAATGAATCAGAACAGAAATGCAGACTTGCGCGGCCAGGGGCCCTATTGTAAAGCCGGCATTAGAAGCTCTAGTCCATCTGAAAAGCCTCCCTCACCTTGCGGTTCCAGCTGGACACTATTGTCTTGGGGACCTGTAATCCTGCAGGGAGGACTGGCTGTTGGTTCTTATTCACACCTGAAGCTTCATCCAGTAAAATACCCTAGGGGCAAGAGACAACAGTTCAGGGTTAACAGGTTAATTATTTGACATTCTTAAGAAATACATTCAGGGGCGCCTGGCTGCATCAGTGGGTTAAGCGTCTGACTCTCGGTTTCAGCTCGGGTCACGGACTCGTGGTTTGTGAGTTCCAGCCCTGCAGTGGGCTCTGTGCTGACAGTGTGGAGCCTGCTTTGAATTCTCTTTCTCCCTCTCTCTCTGCCCTTCCCCCACTTGCTCTCTCTGTCCCTCTTTCAAAATAAATAAATAAACTTAAAAAAAAAAAAGAAATATATTCAAAGAATCATGCGTGGGAACATATATAAACACACACAAGAAAGTCAGCCCAAATAATTAAAACATTATTTGCTCAAAGACAGGGCAGTAATTGACCACTCCCAACCCTTGATCAGTTTCCCTGACAACTCTCAGTTGAACTGAAAATTGAAAAATGATTAAACAGTGTGATCTGGCCCACAAAAAGAATCAAAAAGACCCTAGACTGTAGCTATTAAATAAGGAAGGATGGTACTCAGAGGGAGAATGGAGGGTGTTTTGATCCATTCTGCCCCATTGAAGCAGACATAGGGTATCAGTCTGGGCATCCAGATGACAAATGGTAGCATGGCCAGACTTGAAATCATAAAATATGAGAAACTGCTGAAGGACCCATGGGCATTGAGACTATGAGAGGGATGACTTCACAGGACAGGAGTGTGTGATTTAAATATCTGCAGGGCTGTCACATGGTTGAGGGTTCAATTTGTTTTGGACGATCTCTGTGTATTTCCTGCTGTAGAATTGGGCCTAAGTAGACAATAAGCCAGATCATATGATCCACATCTCCTTCTAATCATGCAAATCAGGCTGTTTAGCAGATAGTAGATAACAGTGAAAAAAAAAAAAAAGACTCAATTTTGGTTAGGCTCTGTACCCAGAAGCCTCTTCTCTCGCAATGCAAATAGGACTTGCAAACCTGGAACGTGAATTTCTTAACAGGCCTCCACTGAGCAGTGATAGGTTGAAGTAACTTATTTGAAGACAACTGTGTTATCTTTGGGGAAAAAAAGCCAACTGTCAGGAAGGGAATGTCATTGGAACAAGAAATGCTAAATTTCTGGGGCGTCTGGGTGGCTCAGCTAGTTAAGCATCTGACTCTTGATTTCGACTCAGGTTATGATCTCATGGTCGTGAGACCGAGCCCCACGCTGGACTCTGTGCTGAGTGTAAAGCCTGTTTGGGATCCTCTCTCTCTCTCTCTCTCTCTCTCTCTCTCTCTCTCTCCCCCCCACTCTCTCAAAATAAATAAACACTTAAAAAAAAAAAAAGAAATGCTAAATTTCCTTTTCATTTCCTCAGATGCTGGGGTTTCTTTTCATATTTTAATAATACAAAAGCTCCTCATTTGTTAATTATCTTTTGTTTTTTTTTAAAAGATTTCATTTTTAAGTAATCTCTATGCCCAACATGGAGCTCCAACTCATGACCCTGAGACCAAGCCAGCCACGTGCCCCCATTTGTTAATTATCTTAAGAGTAGGGTGAAACACTCACCACTCTTTCCAGAATGACGTCGTTGGTATCGACCAGCAAATCAAACTTGTCCTCCAACTCTGTCACTTTACTTCGGTCCTTAATGTTGCTTCGACACCCGTGGTACTGCATTACTCTGCTCATGCTAAAAGGACAAGAAAACCAAGGTTAGTTTGTATACCTTTATTCATTTGTTCCCAGTCTGAGAGAAAGCTTGAAAGGCTTGACTTAGACTGTTCCCGATACTTTGTGATCAAACTAATAGTATTTGCACCCTTATAGCAAAGTTGTGTGGCCTTGGGCAGTTCCCTAAATCTCACTCAGGCTCACTTTCCTCACCTGTCAATTGAAGGGATGGAAGAAATTACTGAAAGCTTCCTTTAAATTCCAAAGAATGCATCATACTACGTAAATAATACACTCCTCATTCATTGCTTTATCATGAAATCTAAGAGATTCTCTAACTCTGTCACATGACAGTTAAACAAAAACACTGTTTGTGTACTGTCTGTCCTCATACTCTTATTAAAAAGCTAATCCTCACGTCCCTGCAAGCTGTATGAGAGACTCTTGGATCTAGGCTTTCAAGTCCCATGTTATTCAAAAAGATTCACATATAGTGCAAGAGTCAATGTTTTTTAAAAGTTAAACTCAAAAGGTACCAAATAACATTTCCCTAATCAAAATCCATTGTCTTGGGGGACCTGGGTGGCTTAGTCAGTTGAGCACCTGACTCTTGATTTCAGCTCAGGTCATGATCCCAGGTCGTGGGATCAAGCCCTGCATCAGGGTCCACTCTGAGCATGGAGTCTGCTTAGGATTCTCTCTCCCTCTCTCTCTCCCTCTGCCCCTCTCCTCCGCTCACTCTCTCTCTAAAATAAATAAAATTGGGGCACCTGGGAGGCTCAGTCAGTGAAGCCTCTGACTCTTGGTTTTGGCTCAGGTCATGGTCTCATGGGTTTGCAGGATCGAGCCCCACGTCAGGCTCTGTGCTCATAGCAGTGCGGAACCTGCTCAAAATCCTCTCTCTCTCTCTCATCTGCCCCTCCCCTGCATGTGCACACACTCTTCCTCAAAATAAATAAACATTAAACAAAATAATAAAAAAATGAAATAGATGAGAAAAATCCACTCTTTAAAAAAATTTATTTTTTTAATGTTAAAAATTTTATTTAAAACATTTTTTTGTTTATTTATTTATTTTGAGAGAGACAGAGAGAGCACGCAGGGGAGGGGCAGAGAGAGAGGGAGAGAGAGAATCCCAAGCGGGTTCTGCACTGTCAGCGTAGAGCCCGATGTGGGGCTCGAACTCATGAACTGCAAGATTACGACCTGAGCTGAAACCAAGAGTTGGATGCTTAACTGAGCCATCCAAGTGCCCCTAAAAAAAATTTTTTTTTAAATGTTTATTTATTTTTGAGAGAGAGAGAGAGAGAGAGAGCACAAGTGGGGGAGGAGAAGAGACAGAGGGAGACACAAAATCTGAAGTAGGCTCCAGGCTGTGAGCTGTCAACACAGAGCCCAACACAAGGCTTGAACTCAAACTGTGAGATCATGATCTGAGCTGAAGTCGGACACCCAACCCACTGAGCCACCCAGGAGCCCCTATTTTTTTTTTTAAGTTTATTTATTTATTTTGAGAGAGAGAGTGCATGAGTAGGGGAGGGGCAGAGAGAGAGGGAGAGAGAGAATCCCAAGCAGACCCCATGCTGTCAATGTGGAGCCCAATACGGTGCTCGATCATGTGATCAGTGAGATCATGACCTAAGCCTAAACGAAGAGTCAGACACTTAACTGAGTGAGCCACCTAGGCGCTCCAAGGGTTTTATTTTTTTTTAAGTAATCTCTACATCCAACGTGGGGCTGGAATTCACAACCCCAAGATCAAGAGTCACATGTTTTACTGAATGAACCGCCCAGGTGCCCCCACTGTCTCATTTTTATATGTTATAGGTCTTGATAGCACAGAAAAATATGATGAAGATCAAACTAATCTAGGAAAAATTATCGTCTTCTTTATATTCATTATTCTCACTGTAATAAAATAATAGAGTACTCACCACTGAAGCAGCCTGTCTCCCTGTGTTTCACAAAATGCCTGGAAACCAGGAAAACTTCGGTAGAAATCATACTCATCGCCAAACTGTGGTAGGCCCCCAGATGCCTTGGTGACTGCCACCACTGACCCAAGAGCAAACTGTCAAAAACCAGAAAAAAAGCATTTTTTGTTTAAAGTTTATTCATTTATTTGGAGAGACAGCGTGTGTGCATGCATGCAAAGCAGTGGGGGAGGGGCAGAGCGAGACAGAGAGAGAGAGAGAGAGAGAGAGGGAGGGAGGGAGGGAGGGAGAATCCCAAGCAAGCTCTGCACTGTTAGCACAGAGCCCGTTCTGGGGCTCAATCCCATAAACCGTGAGATCATGACCTGAGCTGAGATCAAGAGTCAGACGCTTAACTGACTAAGCCACCCACGCACCCCAAAACAAGCATTTTATCTATCTATCTATCTATCTATCTATCTATCTATCTATTATAACAAGCATATTTTAAACACGGGTCCCCATTCATTCAAAAGCTCATTTTTCTCAGGGCGCCCGGGTGGCTCAGTCAGTTAAGCGTCCGACTTCAGCCCAGGTCATGATCTCTCGGTCCATGAGTTCGAGCCCCGCGTTGGGCTCTGTGCTGACAGCTCGGAGCCTGGAGCCCGCTTCGGATTCTGTGTCTCCCTCTCTCTCTGCCCCTCTCATGCTCACGCTCTCTCTCTCTCTCTCTCTCTCTCTCTCTCTCTCTCTCTCTCGATAATAAATAAATGTTAAAATACGGGCGCCTGGGTGGCTCAGTCGGTTAGGCAGCCGACTTCGGCTCAGGTCAGGATCTCGCAGTTTGTGAGTTCGAGTCCTGCGTCAGGCTCTGTGCTGACTGCTCAGAGCCTGGAGCCTGTTTCGGATTCTGTGTCTCCCTCTCTCTCTGACCCTCCCCCGTTCATGCTCTCTGTCTCAAAAATAAATAAAACGTTAAAAAAAATTTTTTTTAAAAAGCTCATTTTTCTCAAGATTTACTATATACAATACATTGTGCTAGACGATGCATCTTCACACATTCAACAAATATTCATTTAGTGCTGATTTTACCTCAGGAACCAAGTTTTGGAGCTTACATTCTTGGGAGAGTGGGAGAGGAAGACTAAATACATACAAGACTAATATTCAAAATGGCCTGGGTTTGGGGATGCCTGGGTGGCTCAGCCGGTTAAGCGTCCGACTTAGGATCAGGTCGTGATCTCACGGCTCGTGAGTTCGAGCCCTGAGTCGGGCTCCCTAGTCAGTGCAGAGCCTGCTTCGGATCCTCTGTCTCCCTCTCTGTCTGCCCCTCCCCTGTGCTCTCACTCTCTCAAAAATAAACAAACATTAAAAAACAAATGGCCTCGGTTTGAATCTTGGCTCTGCTACCTATCAGCTGTGATCTTGGGTAAGTTGTTTAATTTATCTGGACTTTAGTTTTCTCCTCTGAAAAAGAGGCATAATAAAAGTGCGAGCCCCATAGAGCTGTCGTAAGGATTAAATGAGCTAATGAGATCAGAAAAGGTAGTGCTTGGTAAGCACCTAAGTGCTACCATTATTACCACTCAAATTCAGGTCCATGAATTTTCTTTTTTTTTTTTTTTAAACTTTTTTTTTTTTTTCAACGTTTATTTATTTTTGGGACAGAGAGAGACAGAGCATGAACGGGGGAGGGGCAGAGAGAAAGGGAGACACAGAACCAGAAACAGGCTCCAGGCTCTGAGCCATCAGCCCAGAGCCTGACGCGGGGCTCGAACTCCCGGACCGCGAGATCGTGACCTGGCTGAAGTCGGACGCTTAACCGACTGCGCCACCCAGGCGCCCCAGGTCCATGAATTTTCTATGGGAATTGACTTCCATGTTTCCATTTAGGCAAGCATCTAAAACGTAAGAACATTCTAGATCCTTTCACTGACCAAAGTATGACCATCACTGCCCACGACTGGACTTGTGTTTATGTTCCAATTAGTGCCAAGTGGTTCTTTATTTTAACTGTGGTGCGATCATGAGAAAAAAACCTGAAGTGCTGTCATAAAGAAATCATGGTTGGTAACATGAAGGCCAAACGACACCACCGTGAGTTGTGTAACGAATGGTTCCAGTTGGGGGGGGGTGGGGGGTGGCGGGAGAGAAAGGAGGTGGGATACATGGTAGCTGGTGAGCATGAACGCCACCCAATCAGGACCATGGCTAGTGCTCCAAGAACTATCCCAGCCAAACAAATGAATTAATAATGACATGTGCTAATGATGATCCACCTAGCTGAGTGGAGGTTGGGGGAATACACGGTGCTAATTTACAAATTATTTTAGTTTTGTGGATTTGTAAGAGTTATGCACGAGGCATAATTAAACCTACTTTTGTTTGTTCATGTTTAAAAAGCATTACACAAATAATTTAGATGAACCCTCTCTGTGTTCCTCCGAAGAGGCAATGGTAAATGTTCTAAGGCACCCAGAGGAGGCTGAGTTGGTGGCAGCTGTTACAGGTGACATTACACCCAGGGTCTGGGATTATATAGGACTGCACCGCATAAGAGGAAAGGAGGATCATCCCGGCCGCGGGAGAGGAGGATGCCCGTGCGGCGTAAAGCAACCGAGCCCCTCGGGGGAGTTGGTCAGGTGGCTCAGGCCCGGGCGGGGACGAGGGCCCGAGGGCTGGGGACATCAGGGTGACAAGGAAGCCCTTCCCAAGACGCTGACACGGCTCTCCACACCCGAGGCTGCATGGGCTCAATGTGAGAACGAGGGTCCTGGGAAGCGGGGCGTCCCTCAGTGTTCGCGTGCGATCACCGCCCGGGAGGGGAAGTGAAAGACTGTGCCCGGCTCGGACAGCGGCCTCTCGATCCCTACCCGGGGCCGGCAGCAGCGCGCGTGCGGCCGGCTGGGCGGCCGCCGACTGGATCCGGGCCTACCTCTGGCCGACTTCGGGCGGCTCCCGATGCCCCAGAGGCACAGCAAACTTACCTTCACGAAGCTGTCCGCGTCCGGGAAGCCCGGTAGCACCATCTCCCCGTCGGGTTTGGCCGCGCTAGTGGCCGACTGGGCCTTGGGCTCCCGGGGGCTGGGAGGCGCCATTTTTCCCAGCCTGCACGGCTCTTCTCGCGAGAGCGCCTCGGGTCGACGCGACGTGCGCGCACTACGCACGCGCAAAGGTCGTCTTCTCGGGGGACGTGCTGGCTGGGAGTGTGAGTTGCTTTTCGTCCCTGAGCGCCGCGGCGGGGGAGTTTACGTTTTCTCTTTCACCTCTTATCGTATCTTCCTGATAACCTTGTGTTTTACGGTGGGACCCGGGGGATCCAAGTATCCTCATTTAAGGCCACCTCCTCGCAAGCTCGTCCCGTGCCCGCTTCACCCGCTTGGTCGTGTCTCCTGTAATGATGCCCTTTCTCCGCCCAACTGTGAGCCACCCAGGCTTCCTTGTAATGATGCCCTTTCTCATTCCTAACGGCCTACACGTGTGCTGGCATCCCTGCGACAGAGACACAAAACATCGCCGCACACCTCCTTCCAACAGCCGTCACGTTTCTCTTGCCCTTTTTTAGGTAAACTATTGGAGAAGGCGTTTTCCTGCCACACGGGCGGGCCCTCCAACTCTCTTGACCTCCTCCAATCAGTCATTCCCCCCCATCTGCACCGCTGGAAGCACTCTTGCTGAGGCACATATGGGGAACTCACACATTTGTTAAGTGAACCTGGGAAGAAGGGCTTTTGTTCGGAGGGAGGCAGTTTGGGCAGCCCAGGAGATGGTTCGGAAGGTTAGTGGGGTGTAGCCTTTCTCCTAAGTTCAGGGGTGGCACACCTTTAACAATTCATTTGGCTTAGTCAATGTTCAGTAAACATTAACAGATCCCATTATTCAGACTGCCCTATTAACAGGAATATCCTAGTAAGAGAACACTTGTTTTCACTCTCCCCCCTCCCCACTGGCAGGGTACCCTGGCAGAGCAAAGACCTAGCCTGGGTCATTTTAACAACAAATATTTTCGAGCACTTATTCCGTGTGGCTCAACCTAATACCACATTTCAGGCTGTTTTGTGTGCTTTACATGTATTATCTCGTCCTCAAAACAACCTTATGGCCTAGATCATACTATTCTCCATACCGTCAGAGGAGGAAGCAAGCATAGATTGAATAACTGCACAAAGGTAGTTTGAGGTGGAGTTGAGATTTGAAACTAGGCAATTTGACACCACAGCCTTAGT
Organism: Prionailurus bengalensis; assembly: GCF_016509475.1. Classification (NCBI taxonomy): domain Eukaryota; kingdom Metazoa; phylum Chordata; class Mammalia; order Carnivora; family Felidae; genus Prionailurus; species Prionailurus bengalensis. The sequence goes on from NC_057345.1 coordinate 8,034,901, forward strand.
TCTTTCAAACTACTTTACATGCCTCCCAGAGTTTTAAGACCTAACCTACAGAAAGGTACCAGGGCTTGCAAGGATCCTGAAAGTCCTTTGCTACATGCCTCCCTTCACACAGGGTTACGTGAAGCCATCAGGGATGGATAGGTTAATTACGACTGTCCTTAAAGGTTTCCATCAGCTCACCTTCCTTGGGTCAATTCATCTCAACAGAGTTGGAAGTTTTTGTCCAGATACAACCTGAAACCCGTTAGATTCACTAAAGATCTTAATCCCGGTGACTCTTTTCCATTGATAGCCACCATTTTCCCGAGTCCATTCATTCCCGTACCCTTTATCTTTCACAGAAATGGTGACGTCACTGTAGTCCCTGATAGTGATTTCACGTAGAACCAAGAAAGTTATGGTGCCCGTATTTTCTGGAGCAGAATAGTTGATGCGTGGTGTAGAGTGACTATAGAAAAATCTAAGACAGGTATGAGGCTTTCTAACTGAGGGGGTTAAAATAGTATCAATATTTAAACTCATCTTTGCTTTAATACAGGAGTCCTCCAACAAATGAGTACGGAGCACCACTGTGGTCCAGGTCTCTGGCAGGTTTGGGGGATACAAAGTCTTATAAGAAATGGCTCCTGGCCTTGCAATTCTCATGCTTTCCCTAATACAGGTTCTCTGAACAGCGTTTATGACTCAGTATTTCAAACTGGGTAGCTGCGGCCCATGGGAATTTAGAAATAGGAAATTTACTTGAACTGAAAATGCTGTTCTTCGGAAGAACTCCTTAGGCATGCTCTCTCTAGAGGACTCTCTATATAGTGCTTGGCAGCTCCATGTAGAGTTCTCTCCTTCCCATTATTGTATGCCTCTTTAATAGGTCGTGTGGCTTCTAGTTTTCTCTTTACCTGTTTGACACTGGTTATGTTTTATTTTTTATTTTTTATTATTTTTTTTTTTAAAGATTTTTTTTTTTCAACGTTTATTTATTTTTGGGACAGAGAGAGGCAGAGCATGAATGGGGGAGGGGCAGAGAGAGAGGGAGACACAGAATCGGAAACAGGCTCCAGGCTCTGAGCCATCAGCCCAGAGCCCGACGCGGGGCTCGAACTCACGGACCGCGAGATCGTGACCTGGCTGAAGTCGGGCGCTCAACCGACTGCGCCACCCAGGCGCCCCTATTTTTTTATTTTTTAAGTAGGCTTCACGCCCAATGTGGGGCTGGAGCTCGTGACCCTGAGATCAAGAGGCGGATGCTCTACCGACTTAGCCAGCCATGCGCCCTGATCTGTTTTAAACACTACTCAGATTCTACTTCTGTTTTGAACTTCCCATGGTTCCCTGTTGTTTCCAGTGTCAGGTTCAAACTCCTTGCTGTTGAATTGTGAGGCAGGCCACGGTCTGCCCCACACTCTACTTTTTAGCCTCTTTTTAGTTGCTATTATTCCTTTTGTTCTCCAGTGACCACTCAGCCAGATGTGCTGAACTGTGAGGTCCGACTGGGTGAAACTGCCGTTTTACATACCAAAAATGGTCTAAGACTTGCAATTCAATACAGTTCAAGTTCACACTTGCCATTCCTGCAGGATACTGTACTTTCAGACTGCTTTTCCGCAGAATGTCTTCACTTGCTTCATCTGATAAGCTCCCACTTATCCTTTAAAACCCATGGCAGATGTCCCCTCTCCATGAGGCTTTCCTGGCTCACCTGGTGGAATTAGTGCCCCCAGCAGAGGCTCACACCCTGGATGGGATTCTTCTCCCCACTTAGCTTGGCGGGAGTTACCAGTCCACTCCTACACGATGCTGACCCGCCTTGTCTGGCCTGTGAACATCCCAAGGAAGGGGACCATGTCACAAAGATCCCACATCCTGCATAGCCCTTAGTGCCACGTGCATAATGCTGACTATTGGAGGACTACCCGCTTCCTTTATGAACTTGTAATTATGAAAAGACACTCCTACATGTTTTTAAAATTCTGATGTCGTTTATTGGCACAAAAATTATTCAGATACAACATGGTGTCTAGAATGGCTACACTTGATACTTTGTGCATTTACTTTAATATTTCCTTTGCTCAGAATTCCCAGCGGGTACCAGACCTTCCCTCTCTGTGTTGAGCACCTCCACGACGGCATTTCTATTTCCAAGCCCTTGCTCTAAACACAGAGCGTTCGGACTTCACTGACAACATCCCAAAACCGTGCTGGGGAAGGCCACTGTGGGCCACCCTACCGCACCACGATCTCTGTGCATTTGCTCAACTAAGGCCACCCAGCGACTGGAAGAAACCCCTTCTAGCACTGGGGCCTTGGATTGAAGTGAGTTAAGTCACGGCATCACGAATGAGGCAGAAGACAGGCGTTTGCCACCCATTTTGGCCCATCTTACAAATGTTGTTGCCGTCCACGGACCAGTGAGGTAACGGGATGGGTGGAAGTGACCAAGTCAGCTCCTCCCGATTTCTAACACGTGTCCTCCATGGCCTGAGGCTTCCTGACTGTGCAGAGTTTGCCGTGTCCTTATCGGGAAGGACAAGGAGGCCATTCTTCCATCAGCAATGCTTATGATGAGTTCTCTTGTGAGTTAAGTCAAAACCCGTATTTCTAAGTTATGGATCTTCTGTTCCCCCAAATCAATGGCTTGATTTATGTAGTATTTCTGTGTTTACTGTCCTGGGAACCAAATCAAGCCTTGTGTTTCTGACAATATATTCTTCAACAGCAGCTAGAAAGTTGGTTCAAACCAACGTTTAATATACAGTAGTTCTTTTCATTTACATTTCAAGATATTTAACAAAGTCGAACTTCCTGGCCATGGTTGCGGTTTAGTGGAAGCATATCCAAAGTACAAAAGCCTCAAGAGAAACGCTGTGGGCCCTTCTGGGCCTCGGGTTACCAAAAAGGACACCTAGGAAGACAGAGAGAAAAGGAATATTTTAATAGTTTGGGCTTTTTCAGGGCTTTACACAGATACACTGAAAGTGGAGAGACCAAGGTCTGACAACCCCTGGGGACATTCCTTGAGATCTCCCACAACTAATTGTGTCGGACACACTCATCATTTCCAGTCAAGGGCTGATGCCTGCTGCGGTCCCAGAAGGACACTTCGCCATCCCCCTCCCTCTCAAGTTTCTATCTTCAAACGTGCCTCCGGCAATTCATCAAAGCAGACCCCAGCGTGGTCCTTGAGGTTACAGTCCCGGAGCATTAATTAGTCTTTGCGTCTCCTGCTCTGTCACTGCTCTGGCTTCTTTTCTGTGGCCCTTCCCTCCATCTTTGAATTGACAGCAAAAAATCCAAAAAGAACCCCTCTCCCCACCCCTAAGGAAAGGGGGACTCACCTACTTTTCTAAACCACTTTTTTTAAAAAAAAATTTTTTTTTTTCAACGTTTATTTATTTTTGGGACAGAGAGAGACAGAGCATGAACGGGGGAGGGGCAGAGAGAGAGGGAGACACAGAATCGGAAACAGGCTCCAGGCTCCGAGCCGTCAGCCCAGAGCCCGACGCGGGGCTCGAACTCCCGGACCGCGAGATCGTGACCTGGCTGAAGTCGGACACTCAACCGACTGCGCCACCCAGGCGCCCCACTAAACCACTTTTTAATGTAATTTTATTTCGGTGTTTGCCTCCCAAGTAGGCACCCGTGTTTCTCAAGTGGCTCCCTTTCTAGAACTGTGAGTGCACACGGTGAATACCAACTTTTAAAGAGATCTGACACTACGATTACCCTTTATGGATAACCCCCCCACCCCAGGCTTTCTGCAGCTCTGGGACTGGGGCACAGGACGGGGCCCCACTGGCTGGTTTTAGCACAGGCGCTCCGGCACGCCCACTCACCAGCCGATGTAGCACTGGCACAGGTTTTCATGGGATGTTGCTTGCTTGATCAGCAGCTCAACTTGAGTGGGGACATCCAGGGTTTCGTCATGAGAAAAGTCCCGACCTAGGACAAGAGAAACAAAAACAGCTCTTGTGCACTTGGTTTTCAGCTCCGTCCTTGCCCCGGGGCCGGCTGACCTGTCTGTGCAGCCGTATCAGGTTCTCCTTGCCTGTGAGTATGAAGGCTACGCGGTGGCTGGATTTTAAATTCACCTCCGTGAGACATGAATACACACCAGTCTCCTCCTCCAGACAGAGACTGGGTGTGAAGAGGGTAAGTGTAAAGGTCTGCAGTTGGCTGAGCCCAGGGGTGATGCAGGTCTGGCTGATGGGTCTGCGGAGATTCCTTTATCTGTTGCCATCTTCAGGCAAGTGGACGGGAAACCCTTCCCCCCTTTCAATCCTATAACCTCCGTTGTTGAGCCTTTGCTCCCACGGGCTGGCTTGCCTCCGTCATAAACCAGAACAGGCACTCGTGGCCGGCCGATGAAGCCTCTGGTGAACGTGCCTGTCCACCTCCCCGAGGGCTCAAGATGGTCGAGCTGGCCTTTCACCGCTGGCTTCTCACCGCCAGCACGTGCCCTCGGCTCCTCCTTTACAAGTTAATTCATTCACTGAGCTCATAGTTTCGGACCCCTGATGTGTCAGGCAGCGCTCGAGGCGCTGGATTTGCTGGACACGAGCTCTCTCCTCATTGCTGCTACCGTCTGGAGGCACCTCTCCTCCCGCTCAAGGCGAAGTTCCTCTGCACTCGGATCCCAAGGCCTCCCGGTGCCTAGGGGGGCTTCGCACGGTCACTTGCCCTCCTTCCCTGTCTTTAAATTTTGTAAACTAGGTCCTCTTGCCCATTAAAGAACAAAGGGCTCCCGCCCAACTACTCCCTCTGCAGCCAGGGACTCTCCGGTCCCTGCACAGCCAGCTTCTCACACTTTTGACACTTGTCTCCCCTGTCTGGCTTCTCTCCCCAAGTTCACATCCTCTTCAACCCCTATGGTCTGGCTGCCAGCCTTGTCACACTCTCAGAAGGCTGCCAGTGACTCGGGGCTTCCTGGGTGCCTCCCATCCTCACGCCCCATCATCATCAGTCTCTTGGATTTTGCCTCCTGAAGTTCTGGAGGCTACCTCAGTCTAGTCAACTGTCCAGCCGCCACTTCGGCACCTGCTTCCTTCCTCCATGCAGCCTCCACATGGCAGGACAGGCAGGATTCCCCAGGGTAAACCCAGCGGGCCATTCCCGCCTCTCCACCCCACTTCAAGACCTCAGGGCCTTCCCACTGCCCTGAGAATGGAGAACGAAAACGCAAGGCCCCGCGTGACCCCACCCCAGCCCCCTCAGAGTGAAACATTTTGCGCTGTGCTCCTCCCGTGCCGCTCTCTGTGGCAGTCACACTTGTCGGCTTTCAGACCATTTTTCTTGCCAGCTTCCTTCCCACCACGGGGCCCTTGCATGTGCCGTTTCCCTTACCTAGAACAATGTGCTTCTAATTACGTCCTTTTTCGGGTGTTAGCTCAAGGGCTGTTTGCCTAGGGAAGCTTTCCTGAACACCAGCACTTAGATTTCCCCGTTACCGGCATCACAGCCCAAGCCCTTTCTTGCACCTGACACAGTGTCTCCTTTAGACGTTGACCCCACAAGGGCAGGAAATCCAGCTGCTTTTACCAGCACAGTTTCTTCAGCATCTAGCGCTTGTAGACGCTCAATAAATAAATACAACTTGACCACAACACTTCTGTGCCAGCCCCTCATGCTAAGGCTTGGCATCCCATGTCTCACTTGAGCCCCGCCGCCTTCTGAGAGAGGCGCTGTCGTCATCTTCCAGATGAGCAGACAGGGAGGCCCAGGAGTCACACAGGATGCGGCAGAGCTGGGGTCTTCGGTCCCCCGTGACCACTGCCCCCCCCCCCCCCCATCATACCCCCTGGTCTGTATGACACGTCTCGTTTTCAAAAGTATGCATTTCTCTCCCTCCATGCTCTCCACTCTGTTAACAGCCACCAAAGTGCAGGAAGGCAGTGAATCCGAGTGGTCAGATTTGCTCCAGTATCAAGCCAGGATGAGAAAAAAATTTTTTTCCTGAATTTGGCGGACTTTGGACCCAAAAGGACTGTACCCACCTCTGTCTGTTAAAATGAGATTAACGTCTGCTTACAGTGGGTTTATTGGTCTTTAGAGAATTAGAGAGGGTCCTTAACAGATACAGCCTCGGAGACCCTCCAGTGAGCTGCAGAGTCCAAGTTTAGGCACCAACACCACCGGGAAGAGGCTGACCACCCACTCGAGGACAGAGAAATCTCTCAAGATTCTATGTTCCTTTTAAGCAAACGCACGCACACACTCACCAGTGAGCTTGTCTCGAACCCGGTTGATAATCTGAATAGCTTTCTTATTTAGGGCCTCTGGTTTCACCAAACCGTCTCCAACTGGAATACACAAAAGTAGAAATAACAGTAGGACTGGATCATCTCAACAGTCTCAACAGACGCCCCTGTTTTTCTCAAATATTCACTTTTGTAAGTGTTGGGTAATTCTCCCTCTGTGTCTATCTTTGTGCTCGGAATATAAAGAGGAATTCACAGAGCGCTGTCTGCTCGAAGGCAGTTTTGTTGCCTCGCCCTGTTGGCCCCTCTCATGGCACAACACAGCCGCTGTGCTCTTCACGAGCTGGTCCTCGGTGCAGTTCCTCGGACGTTGCACTTACTGAAGGAATGAATGGACTCTGGCACCGTGGTCCCTGTTTTCTTATGCGCGGGTTCCCCAAGCTCCACACCGTCCAAAATTTCTAGGAGGAGAAAGAATCGACTGGCAGAACATTCCACCACCGAGAAACCACTGTTTCAAGTGTTAGCTCTACTTCTCCACACACCACCTCCCCTTTCAAGCTCGCCCTGCTACCTCTGAGGGGAAAGGAGAGGAGGAAGGGTCACTATGGATTTGAAAGATCTTACGTCTCCAAACACGAATTTTCAAGCAAACGGCCTTTATAAAATGTTCTGACGTAGAGAACAGGAGCGGGAATGAAAGCCCTGTTGGTGAGACTTGTTTGGCTCGACAAAATCTGATGATATAAAAAACACGAGCCTTCCCTGGGTCACGCTCATGACCCGAGTGTTATTCTTTGGAGGAATCTATATGCCATTTCTGGGCAGAAAAAGTCCTCAGGCTTTAGGGTCACTCTCCACCAATTGTGGCCTTCAGGAGGAAAGAGTCTGGAAGCAGGAGTATGAGGTTATTTGCACATCGCCCTTGCACAACACAGGCCTTCAAAATGAAGCGAGTAGTCGTAATACTTCTATGAAACTTCACTTTTAAGCCCCATGACACCAGCCAGGTCCACCACTCTCTGGTGCCACCGGAACCAGCTGTCCTAATTCCCCGTAGGCAGCACAGAGGAGTCACGCGATAATGTACGAATGAGGCGGACCCTGAGCACGAAAGTCTCACGTGCTTTGGACAAGACCAGTCACCCGCACAAAGTATCCCAGACACCGCAGGTAATCCCAGCATCATTCACAAATCCTGTCGCAGTGTCCACGGTAGAGTCCGCACCAGTTCACAGACTGCACCATAGCCCAGGACCTCAATGTCCTGCCCAGAACACCCTCTTCCCTCCCCCTCGTCTGAAATGGCCAGCCTAAATCGCACTGACCCGGGACCTCCCTTCTCGACTGCAGTTCAGAGTGGTAGGTCCTTGCTCTCAGCCCCACAGCCTCTCCTCTGAACCAAACCGCAAACCGTGAGCTGCGGGACCACACGGGGCGGGGGGATGACGGTTCTCTGATCAGTTCGTGGACTATACATGTTGATTGATTCTGTGATGTGATTCTATGCTTCTCTAAGGTAATCTCTGTATGTCCCATTCTTTTTGCACCCTTAAACATTATTTGGCTTAGCTAAGTAACAAGTTGCAAATGTTCCATAGGTATTTGTAGAGAATATTTACCTTTTTTTAACACCCCAACAGTATTTCCAAGGTGCGAACTATGTAGGATGTTGTTAGATATTATGGGGGAAACAGGGGAGGAAGGACGGGGAAGGTGAAACAAAGTTAAACCGCTTTACTCTTAAGACTTTTGAGAGGTTCACACAAACCCCGTTCTGGCTCTTGAAGGGCATTATCTTCCAGGGACCCTGTTCTGTGGACCCACTCTTGACAGCAGTGTTTCCTGTGGCTTCCCCGCCCCTCAGACAGCAGTGTGAGTACACTTCCAGTAGCTTCCTGGGTCCTCAGCCAGCAGTACGAATACACTTCCCGTGAGTACGCTTTCTGTGGTTTTCCTCAGACGACAGTGTGAATACGCGTCCGCTGCTATTTCTAAGCTACTAACAATTCTCTAGGCCCGTGGACATGGCTAATAATTATCCCAATCCAGACAGCATTCAAGGGCATATGCGGGCTAATATTCAGACATATTTTCAATTGTGTTTACAGATAGATTAAGACTGGAAAGTTTGATCAAAATTTCTGAGCCTCAGGTACCCACCCCATCCTGAGAGGCATTAAATAAAAAAAAGTGTGCTCAGTAAATATTTCTAGACTAACTTTCTAAAGTTACATAAATGCCCATTAGACGATATTTTAGCAGTGACACAACTTCTGCACGACCGTATCACTGGTAAGAGCCTCTGGAAACACATGCTTCCTTCCTTCATATTCAGCATCCATTACCGCTTTCCATCATGCCTCCTAATGGCAAGAACAAAGCTCACCCTGTTTGAGACAAACTCTGCACAAAAGGGACAGAATCTGCAATCTCCCATGGGATGCACCCACCTACTGACTGGCCAGCAGAGTAGGAATCTGTCCTTGTTCGGGACCGCTTGTTGCCTTTGGTATTTGCTGGGGAAAGAAATAAAGAGAGGATAAAAAGTGCTTCCAACTGTCACTTGAAAGAAATTTGGTTGAGACGATGTTTTCTTACAACCATAAAAATAGAATTTTTCGAAAAGCTAGAGCGTTGGGGAGAACTCAGGATAGATCCCTCAGGAGTCGGCAGGTGAATGTGAGCATGGGTGTCCAGTCCTGTGGGACGCGCTATGTCACGGAGCTGAATGTAGATGCTGGGGACCATATAACAGAGCGTGAAAACAGGGTTTGTTGGCAGTGGTAGAGACACCCGTGTTAGTCACCCCCTTCTAAGGAGGAGGAACAAGGGGGAGACGGAGAGGTTGCTGCCCTAGGTCACAACTGCCTGTGTCTCCTGTCAAGATGCCTGCTTGCTACTCTATATGAAATGCAAACAAACAGAAATCACTAGGGTACTTAATTTATCCTGAATTTATTTATTTATTTATTTATTTACTCATTCATTCATTCATTCATTCATTCATAATGGATGTCTTATTTTTATATATTTTTTAATGTTTATTTTTGAGAGAGAGAGAGAGACAGTGTGAGCAGGGGGAGGGGCAGAGAGAGAGGGAGACCCAGAATCTGAAGCGGGCTCCAGGCTCTGAGCTGTCAGCACACAGCCCGATGTGGGGCTCGAACTCATCAACTGCGAGATCATGACCTGAGCCGAAGTCGGATGCTTGACTGACTGAGCAACCCAGGCACCCCTAAATGGATTTTGTTTTTTACGTTTATTTATTTTTGAGAGAGAGAGAGAGAGAGAGAGCAAGCAAGCGGGGTGGCGGGGGGTGGCAGGGAGGGGATGGGGAGCAGAGAAAGAGAGTGAGAATCCCAAGCAGGCTCCGCACTGAGAACACAGAGCCTGACTCGGGGCTCGATCTCAAGAATCACGAGTATGACCTGAGCTGAAATCAAGAGTCGGACGCTTAACAAAATGAGCCACCCAGGCGCCCCTTAATTAATATTTAAATTGATGATTGGTGTTTTCTGTTCTACTTAGAAAAACAAACAAAAAAAACCCCTTGAAATTCATTTCCAGCCACCAGAACAGCTCCATAAAAATACAATGCAATAGGGGCGCCTGGGTGGCTCAGTTGGTTGAGCATCTGACTTCGGCTCAGGTCATGATCTCACAGTCGGTGAGCTCGAGCCCCACATCGGGCTCTGTGCTGACAGCTCAGAGCCTGGAGCCTGCTTCAGATTCTGTCTCCCTCTCTCTGACCCTCTCCCATTCACGCTCTCTCTCTCTGTCTCAAAAATAAATAAACATTAAAAAAAAAAAATACAATGGGATAGCCCAGTAATACACCTCAGGCTCCAGGCTGGCAGGGGAAAGATGAGTGAAATGGAACACATCAGATGTTCCCTGTCTGGAGGGTGTGGGTTCCAGCTCCCAGACATTTGCTCATACTCACTGTCCATCAGCCTCCAGTTCAGCAAGGGGTCATAGACAAAGGCTTCCAGCACGGCCATGACACTATCCTTGTGTTCCCGAAGCACTTCCATCACTGTGTGGCACGTGATTCTATAGTTGCCATCCAGACCAGTAACCTGCAGGACCAGAGCCATTCGCCACAGAAGTCGCTGGTACCAGCCCCACCCCTGAAGGCCCCACAAGCAGAAGCAAGTCAAGAGGGTCTGCTCCCCACACTTAGGAAGCAGACACAGGCCATTAATGATGTAGCAGGATGGGAAGGTGTTTGGAGCAAGGGGTGGGGTCAGGCCTGTGGCTCGTAGGAGACAAGGTCTGACGTGAAGCATCTCAAAGATGGATCGTTTCTAACACAATGGAAAATACCAGGAAACCACCACAGAAGCCACCCAGGTACTTCAGGGAGCTGATGCGATCTAACAAGCAAGTCTGCTTCAGAGCGGGTCCTGACTACACCAGCCCCCATTCCAAAGTAGCTCGTTCCCAATGCCCACTCACCTCCATAGCATTGGTCAGCATTCTGGTTAGTCTAAATGGAATCTTCTCTGGGAATTTCTCCCTGGTCATAGCAACCTGTGGGGAAAAGAGAGAAAAACCAAGTCTGATGGTTAAATTGTTTTCTTTAGAAGAAGCCAGGCGAAGGCAGACGGCTTTTCTTTGTACTGATTTGAATTAGGGCGCAGAGATGAAGTAGCTTGAGTTTAGCGAGGGGACTTGTCACAGGGATTTAAAAGACAACCAGAGAGAGAGAGAGAGAGAGAGAGAGAGAGAGAGAGAGAGACAAAGGGATAGAGGGGAAAAAAGAAAAAGGACAAGCGTGCATCATGCCAGGCCTTTGACCGGCAGGCTGTGTCGGGAAGGAGGATTCCTCCACTTGAGAGGGTGTGTGAATAGCCTTGCTTGCCTCCAGAGAAGTCAGAGACCAATTACAGCAAGTATCAACGAGCACTGATTTTATTTCTTAGATTGACTTTCTGTTGCTTTGGTAGGAGAGGCAGGAGTCAGGATAGGCATTTTGGGCTTAAATTTGCTGGAATGGTCAGAGGGTGGAAAGTGGTCATCTGGAAAGGAAAGCTTTATGTGGTGTTTGAGAACGCATGGTCACCTCAAAGCAGTCCCCAAAGTCAATGTGCAGGATCTTCCCGCTCAGCCGGTCCAGCATTAAGTTGGATGGGTGTCTGGGAAACAGGAGAGAGACCGGGGAGAGGTCACTAGAGCAGCACTGATGAATAAATCAACAAGGATGTGATATTCCAGGCCCCGTCCACAGGCCAAAGCCAGCCCCCGCCTGCTTCTGTAAACAAAGTTCTACTGGACACAGCCGTGCTGGCTGGTCACGTTTTGTCTCAGGCTGCTTTTGTGCTATAATAGCAGACATGAGTAGCTGTGAGACGTCATATGGCCAGCAAAGACTAAATTATTTCTAATCTGGCCCTTTACAGGGAAAGTCTGCTGATCCCCGCTCCAGGTCTGAAACGAAGGTTTATCTATGTGAATCCCAAGTTGCTTTCCCAAGGTCTTTGGTCACAAGATAAATCATTTCTGGCGGTGCTGGCATCTCAGAATGACAAGCCTCTATCAATACCCCTCAGCATCTATCACAGGGTCTCACCTCTGAATTCTTCCGGTTCTTTTCAAAAACAAGAACTTATTATTTTTGTGGGAAAAAATTATTTTACTCTCAAATAATTGCACAAGACATGAGCCCAAGAGAGAGTAGATACCAGAGAACTAGTTTTTCAAAGACTTCTGGTGAGTCAATTTCTGAATATTCCTTAACTATTTTTTCAGTCAGTATATTTGGATACAATTTCTTATGTAGAACTACCAGGAGGATCTACTTTGGTTGGTTTCATTTACAGAAATAGAATTATTTATCTCAGCACAGAGGTGACCGACAAACGTTTACTGAATCAATACAACCAATCAAGATTGTTCTTTGTCTTGTAAGTAAGGTCTGCACCCACTGTGGGGCTTGAATTTGCAACCCTGAGATCAAGAGGCACGCACCCTACTGACTGAGCCAGCCAGGTGCCCTTGTACGTGGCTTTAAATATATCAAACCAACCTATGGAGAAAGCAGTACCCTAGGACTAAGCTTTCTCTTCTCTTTAGGTTGTTGTGTGGCTGTTGTGTGGATAATAAATTGGGACCTAAGGCTGATGCTGCAAACGAGGGCCTGGGGTACAAAATACAAATATTTACTAGATGGTCATAAACCTTACTAGAAAACAAAAGGAAACTGTTTAAGAAAGGTACAATGTAGAAAAAAGACTAAAAAAACCAAATTAAGTTTGCTCACCTATCTCCTAGGCCCAAAATATACCCGACCATGGACATGACCGCTAAAGAGCGGGTGTAGTTGGTTCTTCGGTCAAACCACACCTGGAACACAGGAGCACACTTGAACCAAGGCTCTGGGAGCTAACTAGCTTCAACATAATTATACCTCAATCAGTTGCTTTTTAATATTTCATTGGTAACTCATTAATAACATAAAATAGAATAAAAAATCTCATTTATTATTATAACAATAAAGTATGCTTGGAATAAACTTAGAGATGTTCAGAACCTAGATGAATAGAAAAAATTAACCTTTGCTTTGGAATATAAAGACCTGAGTAGATGAAAATATCCATGTAAGACAGAAAAAATATAATAACCTCCCAAATTATTTGATAATTTAATGTAATTCCACTAAAAATTCAGCGGTACTTTTCTGGGGGGAGTGTGACAAAATGATCCCAAAATTTATCTGGAAGAAGAAAAAAATTAAAATAGCCAATAAGAAGAGACTTTATACTAATAGTTGTATTAATAGTATGGTACTTGAAATACAGTATGGTACTTGAGAATAGGCTTTGGAAATAAAGATCAATGAAATAAAACAGAAGCCCTAGAGAGAAATACAATGGCACAGAAACAAATTTTTGTATAATAAAAATTCTCTTAAAAGTAGGGAAAGGATGGATTATTTGCTGAATACTACAGTGTTGGCTAATCATCTTAAAGAAACAAAATTTAAGGGGTGCCTGGGTGGCTCAGCTCAGTTGGTTAAGTGTCTGACTTCACCTCAGGTCATGAACTTGAGGTTCATGGGGTTGAGCCCTGCTTCGGGCTCCATGCTTTTAGTGTGGAACCTTCTTGGGACTCTCTCTCTCTCTCTGCCCCTCCCCACCTGCATGTGCTCACTCTCTTGGTCTCAAAATAAACAAACTTAAAAAAAAGATTTTTAATCTTACTCTTAAATTTGGAACTGGGTTGAGGATTTATATATTTTAAAATGTTTATTTATTTATTTTTGAGAGAGAGGGAGAGAGTGTGCGAGCAGGGGTGGGACACAGAGTGAGGGAGAGACAGAATCCCAAGCAGACTGCACTGTCAGCACAGAGCCTGATGTGAGGGCTTGGTCTCGTGAACCATGAGATCACGAGCTGAGCCAAAGTCCAGAAACAAGACACTTAAGCAACTGAGCCACCCAGGCGTCCCTGGGTTGAGGATTTAAATGGATAAATAAATCTTAGAATCAGTACAAGAAAATAAATGTAAAAAGACACATAACCTTGAGGTGGGGATGGCCTTTCTAAATGTAAGGCCAAAGGTAGAAACTTCAAAGAAAAGGATAAAAAACCTGGTAACTTCTAACTTTCAAAAAAGTTTGCATATCAAAAACGAAACAAAAATCCCAAACCAGGAAACATACCATTAACAAAATTAAAAAACCAAATGGACAGGAAATTTGTACCGTACGTGAAAAAGATGTAACAGCCTTAACCTAAAGAACTCAAATACTATTGCAAGAAAGGGGAGAAACATTAAGTTACTAAATCTCTATCTGCTAAGCTGCACGGCTCACCCATTTAATTGCTGCTAGAAAAGACCGCACATAATCTAGAATCGTTACAAAGACGAGTCCGCCAGCACATGTGAAGGAACAAGGCCATCCCCGACAAGCGAGTGGGCCAGGGGGCGTGGCGTGTCGTACCTCGGAGCTGGGGCTTTTCAGCCATAGCAGCTTGGCCAGGTCATCCCCGGCCGTGTTATTGACGGCGTGCTCGAACACCTCCACCTTCTGCATCAGCGTCAGATGGTCGTAGTCCGGAGCCATCTGCATCAGGACACAACCATTCTGAGAGCGGCCCCAGACTAGCAGCTTGGACCCAGGAAGAAACAAGGCTCTGGGCCCGGGCAGAGCTGGGTGCTAGTTTCACCACCGCGGCCCAAAGGAAGAGGAAGAAAGAACAGTGCAGAAGGCAAAAGGGTGCGGCCCCTCAAACCCAATGACCACAGGGGAACTGCCAGGGCCTGAGGATAAAACATCAGGCCCCACCCTGAGTACAGGCCTGCTGGTGGGAATGACAGCAGTGCGGGCGTCAAGGTTCCGGGTAGCAAACGAGTCTCTTTCTTACTACTTACGCATCCACTGAACATGTCCCCACGTGGCCAGTGCCCTGTATACATTAGGTGTTCAGAAGATACACACTGCCCAATCAACGATCCCGTCCAGTCTCACCTGGAATGACCGAAACCTAATTTCTGGGCTTTAGTGTCCTTCTGTTTCTTAGAGGTAATCTGCTGTAGGACTCACTTCATTAAAACTTCTTCCGTAGCTAATTCTCAATAGACTTTTTGGTGCGGCTTTGCCTAAACTTCTCAACTTCTCAACTTGTGAGTTATGTCCAGACGTGAAAGCGCTGGGCTTGGCAGCCTCATCACGTACCCGCAACATGATGCGATGCTCGATGTTGAGAAGGATCTTCTTTTTCTCTCTGTAGTCCCGGATGAGGGCGTGCAGCGTGTCGCAGTGGGGGACCCAGCCGATGAGGCCCGAGTTGGTTGATAAGGGGATGACGGCGTATCTCTGGATGCTGGCACCCACAGGAACGGAGGGTTATCGGACAGTAAAAAGAGTGTTGACCCGCTCGCAACACACGTAAATGGGCCGAGCGAAGTCCCCTGCACAGGGCTGTCGTGAGGTGTGCAACGAGGGCCCTTCCCAGAAGGATATGGCTGTGGATGGGGACGGCATCAGCCTCCTCAACCTGCCTGACAACCTCCCTGCTTCGGGGGAGCGGCCCAGCGATTCTCAGCCGAAAACAGCCTCACCACTTAACATCCGTGTTCTTAACAGGAAGAGGAGGGAGAGCAGGGTGGACAGGGAAGGTCAAACACACCAAATGTATAGCATCTCTAGTCTAATGGCCACGGGTTGTTCTATTCCAGACCCTTTGGCGTTGTCACAGGCATTTCCCGTGCAAGCACGTTAAAAATACGAATTCTTCTCTGTGTTTGCCACCTTGGCTGTTGAGGACTTCCTGTCCGGGTACATAGTTCTATAACTGATTTCGTGAAGGGATGTAAGGAGACCCTAGAAGACCTGTCACTACCGTGCCCCCCCACCCCATGTCCTGCATACCTGAGGTTCTTGCGAAGAGACGTGGGGTCGTTGGCCAGGAGGGTGTTCACCAGGCCGAAGAGCTGCATCACTCGCTCGTCCTGCCGCAGGTCCTCGTGGCCCTTCAGGAGGAAAACAAACTCATGCCCGTTGCTGCCTGTGAGGAATGGTGGGAGCAGTTAGCACAGACCGGCCCCGGACTCACGAGCTCCTACAGACTATGCGGACCCTACCCAGTCACACTTCCCCCAAACACGAAAAAACGCCCTGGACCTCATGAAAAGAATGGCGCTAGTTTTGATGGTCTCCCAGTGAAAAATGAAAAATGGTCTCAAATGAAAAATAAAATTTTAAAAAGCTCTGTCTCTGAGGATCAGGAAGGCCTCTGCACAGAGATGGTCACTCCGGACGTTCCCTCACAACCCACTCTCCGCCCTTCTCTGGTGTGCTTGGGCCCTGTGAAGCCTGACCCCTAGAGACCTCATCACCCAGGCTCCCGGTTGGGCGGGGACCATGGCAGGAGGTCAGAGGGTGGGAAGAGGGAGAGGCCCAAGGGTTTGCCCCTGACGAGCGGCCAGGCTCCAGTTCTAGAAACAGCCGTGTTCCCTCCGTCTGGGCTACAGCTTCTGGTGAATGGCCCCTTTTTCCAGGTCACATGCCCTTGACGGGCTCCTTGCCCTCTCGGGTCTGGAGGGTGGGGGCAAGTCACAGCTTCTCACTGTTGGCTCTCTTCACCCTGTCACACCCTAGACACGGGTCCTTCATCCAAGTCTCTAATGAGACACCGTGGAGAACCTAACACACAATTTAGTACAGGAGACGCCAGCCCACGGGCACAATCACTTGTGTACCACGACTAACTGGTGGTGAATAACTACTGCATTTAAAAAGCACGAGCCTTTCTGAGGCGCCTGGGTGGCTCAGTGGGTTGAGTGTCCAACTTCAGCTCAAGTCATGATCTCACGGTTCAGGAGTTCGCGACCCGCATGGGGCTCGCCGGTGTCAGTTCGGAGCCGGCTTCGGATCCTCCGTCCCCAACCCCCCTCTGCATGCGTGTGCGCTCTCTCTCTCTCAAAAATGAATAAGCCTTTATTAAATAAATAACTAGCACGAGCCTTTTAAAAGGTGAGAACCCTCAAAGGACCACCAGAGCATCCAGGCGTCCTGCAACTACGCGAGGTGACAGAGCTGCCCGTGAGAACTCGTTTTTACCTCGGTTGTTCCTTTTACACAACCATTTCCCACAGAGAGAGACTGTGACGGTAAGAGAATATTCAAGAGCCCGGGAGCCCTTTCTCCAGCCCTGCTCGTCCCCTGCCACACCTGCATCCAGGCTCCTCTTTGCTGGCCTGGTCAGTCCCCTACAGCCCCCCCCACCCCCACGTCCCCACGCTGAACACCTTTACGGTTCCCTCCACCTGTCCCGCTGCAGGGCCGTCTGGCTTCAGGTAAGCGAGCACGTGACATGAACGCAGTGGGAGTCCTGAGGAGGACGTAATAAGGAGCCCGCTTGCCCTCGGTTTCTCCCTCAATAAGCAGGAGCGAGGTGTCGCATATGAAAGATGGGTGGTGTGAACGGTAAGTGGTAATTTCAGAAAAGGGGAGGGGTTCGGCCAGGGTGGGAGGGAGACGCAGGTGGCGGGAGCACAGGGGTCCTTACCCATGAGGGTCAACTTCCGGGGCCGCTGCTTGGAGGTGATGACCTGTAGAGACGGCGCTATGGACTGAATGCGGATGATCGGCTGGTGGGGGTCGTATGTTCCCGGCACGGCCAATTCAAGGTCCCGGCACATCAGAAGTTTGGGGGAAACATACTGCAGTTCTAAGGATGTGAGCTGTAAATAATTAACCACAGGATTTAGTTTTCTACCTCCAGGGAGGAATTTCAATGCCATTTAGGTAGTTTTCAACGGACTGCTGATAGCAATGACTTGTCTGCAGACAGAAGTGTAACCAGATGCTTCAGAGTTAGCGTTAGAATGTTCATAAAAAGTAAGACACACAGGACTCTACTGACAGTTCACCCCGCCAGAACCTGGAGACCCACCTGAGGCAGCTGCTTTGAGATTCGTCTGAACACGTGGTAGTAGAGGTCCCAGGCTTGAGTGAGGTCCTTCACGTTTCCCGATTTCATGTACTTCCTGCACCACTCTTGGGCCTCCATTAAGTCTCGCCCATATGCCTGAGCGGGGAAGCGGGGGAGGGATGCGAGCTGTCAAGGTGCGGACTAGGCCGTGGGCTGAACCCCCAAGCCCAGACAGCGGAGCTGCTCGGGCACACGCTATGGCCGGATGGCTCCGGCCCCTGGCAAGGCGTAGCTCTCTGGTCCTGGAGGCCCCAATCCCAGGACGGCTTATGGGCAAAGTAAGGTCAGAGGAGAGGCAAGATGACCTCGGGAAGAATCTTGTGGTTTTCTGGTTAAAATCTGGGGAGGGTTCCCATAAGTTAGTGACAACTAAACTGTGCTGGTGTTTTTATATTGTGACCTCAGTTCGGAGAACACTGTATTCAAGTCAGCAGAAAGGCCAGAGGGAAAGGGGTCTGGTAGCGGCTTTGGGTCACGTCGTGTCGCACTTTCTTATCCCATACCTGATTAAAAGACGTTTCCTTCAGAGTCTGGGGGCCCCGTTCCATCATAGCATGCAGGGGCTCCAACACCTCAAACATGCCTTTCACGTTCCTCTCCCCAAAGTATAAACGAGACGCTTCTTCCAGGCCTTCGTGCCACATCTCGTGCCAGAGGATGGCCACGCGGATCAGTTCCTCACTCACCTGGACCAAAGAGGGGAAAGAGACAAGCGCCGAGGATGAGCTAACCTCGGAAAGGCCTGTCTTGGGGGTGCCTGGGTGGCTCAGTTGGTTGAGCGTCTGACTGTTGACCTTGGCTCGGGTCACGAAGCCCTGCCTTGGGCTCCATGCTGAGTGCGGAGCCTGCCTGAGATTCTCTTTCTCCCTCTCTGCCCCTCCCCTGCTCATGTTCTCGCCCTCTCTTAAAAAAAAAAAAAAAAAAAAAAAAAAAAAAGGCATGTCTTGGAGAGACAGGAGGTGCTCCTTTCAGCAGCACTGTCGTGAGGAAGAAACCATCTCCCTCAAGACCTCTGGCTAGGTGGTGGGGTCCACGAAGGCCCACACGGACTCCTGACTCACCATCATGGCCTGCTGGACCAGGGTGTTACTGTGCTCACACATGTTCTTCAGAATCTTGTTGGCTGCGTTGTGGCGGGCCGTGGTGGTGGACTTGGAGGCCACGGTCAGGGGATAGATGAGGGCCTGAGGCAGACACAGAAGGAACATTCGCAAACTCTGACTTTCAGGAACACAAGAGAAATGGCTGACAGCGCTCCTGTGAGTCCACCAGGCGGGGGCGCTGCTCAGTCTCGGGGTGGGTGGGGGGCTCTTTGTCTTCGGGAAGGCCCCGGGCCTGGGACCTCCAGCTGGACGGGTGGGATGCCTGGCTCCCAGTTCCTGCACTTGCGTCTCTAGAGCAGCTTTGGGAGAGGCTGAGCACCAGGTCAAAAGGCCAGCTGTAAGAGGAGAAACCGCCCAGGCGCCCACGTACCTGGGGGTGGTACCGGCCAATGTCGGTGAGAAGCTGGTGGATGAGGCGTCCCACCAGGGGCCTGGGCGTATCAATTCTTGCAATGAGCTGAGGTATGACCTGGTATTCAGAAAGACCCGGAATGCAGCACGTGAGACACAGAAACAACTAGTTATTCTCCTGGGCAACGACCAGCTCTTACAACTTGTCACGGTAGATGCTGGGAAGCTCTGAAACGGTTCGTTCCCTTCAGTCCTCTGGGAGAAACTAAAGAAACTATGGCTCGACCCCTACCTCTTTACCACTGTTGACTGAACACGCGCGACTCCGGGAGGAGGCAGACCAGGAGTGAGTCCGACCCTGCCTTACCTGTAACCACGTGTCAATCTGGATCGCCTTCACCCCCTCCACCAAGGCTTCGTTTACGTCGGGCCAGTGACCGTAATCAAACCACAGGGTGAGGACTCTGGAAACAAAACATGAGAAAGTCACAGAAAACTTAGTCTCCCAGCTTGTGTGTGTGTGTGCTTTAATCTTCAAGGCTCTTGAGAAAAGAATTAACTGGCAGGGCCTCAAATCGGTGGCTCCCCAGTGTTTGGTCTCGGGACCGCCTGGGAGGGTGGGTGGTGATGGCCGTTTAGAACTGGGCTCACACGAGGAGGGGCATCCCAAGTGAATGCTTATTTTATCCCAGATAAAATCCCAGAGGGATCGGCACGGTGCAAGCTCGGAAATCAGACAGATGAGCCCAGGGCTAATCACGGATAATCTTTGCACGTATAGAAAATCACCTGTAGAACAGTGTCAATGGGCTAAATGTGGGACTTAGCTGCCCCTTGTCACCTATGGTCTCCGGACTGGCCGGTCTGTGCCATGTTTAGGACTTCCTAAGTGGCCTCTAAAAGCCGAGGGCATTTCGGCACTCGGGCTTTCTCCCTACAGAACACAGCACACGGAGTGCTCCCAGGCCACTCCTCCTCCTGAGGGGGGGAGGCCTGTCAGCAGTTCCCCTTGGACACACCCATCAGGGTGGGGCGGGGGAGGGGACCTCCGTGTCATTCCGTGTCCCGCAGAGGCTCACGCAGCCTAGCAGGGCCCGCCCTTTGATACCTCAGCGTGTCCTGGAGGTTGTTGCCTCGTGACAAGGAGATAGAACGGAAGAAGCCCTGGACGGCAGGGACGGTGTACATCAAGAGGGTTTTGGACAAATCCTGTTGGAACACACATTCTCGCCTTAGTGTTCCCATCCGTAAGAGGGGCCTAGCAGCATCCCAACAGTATCTACCTCAAGGAGTGGTTACCAAGTTAAATCAGTTAATGCATGACGAGCCTCTGGACTAGTACCTGCACACAGCAAGCACTCAATAAATGGCAACTGTGTCACAATCGCTATCATCTTGGGCTAACGGTGGCTTCCTGAGCAGGGTGGCAGGAGGAGGGGCGCAGAGTCTGAACACGCTGCTCTCTGAACTGACAGCCTGGGGGGAGGCGGGGCGCGGGGGGGGAAAGGCGAAGGCAGAGGACGGATCCCGTCAGCCTCTGTCCTCAAGTGGACCCGCAGATGTGCACGGCCACCCACGCGCGCAGGTGCAGGGCTTTCAGGGAATGAGCTCATTCTCATGGGAAGAACGACAAGAAACTCAATCTTCAGCTCTGGGGCCATAGCAACGCCTCAAATACAAATACGAGCACAAGGGCACCGTCTCAAACAATGGCGGATGGCAAATGAGCAACATCGTCTAGGGTTCGTGAGGGCCCTGACAACACCCCACTCCTCAGAGCGCCTGCTGCCTGGGTCTGTCCTCGGTGAGGGAGGAAGGGAAGGGTACCTCAGTGACCTTCTTCTGCAGAGGGGACGGGGTGGGGCTGTTCTCGGTGCTCTCGGCCTCACTCTCGCTGTTGCTGCCCTCGGTGCTGGTGGCCGTGGCGGTGGCGGTGGCCGCTGTGGTGGCGGCAGTGGTCGTGCTGGTGACGTTGGCCCCGCTGGCGTGACGCAGCTTCTTCTTCTCGTCGCGGGCTTGGTTCTGATGTTTGTAGTGCAGCACAGCTTCGAAGTTCATCACTGCCCACGCGTGCCAGGCCTGGGTGTGGCGAGAGTCGAGGATGAGGAGGCCTGAGTGCCAAGGGGCTGCCCTTCCCTCTCAGTGGCCAGCAGAGCAAAACTGCACTTCACTGAAACACTGGGGCAGGGGGCCTTTTACTAGACGCAGCCCGATTCCTTCATTTTGTGGGGCCCTTACTGTACCAGCACTGTGGCGAGTGCTGCGGGGGAGGGGCGCTCCAGGAGAGGCAAGCCGGGTCCTCACCTCAGGGCGCTTCTGGTCTGGTGAGGGGCCCAGCAACCCAACGACAGGCGAACGTCGGGGGGGTGGTGGCAAGGAGAGACGGGCAGTGGGCAGGCCAGGGCAAGCTTCACAGAGGGGAGGGATTTAGGGGAGGGCTTGAAGAGCAGCCTTCAACAGACAAGGCAGGGACAAGAGGCCAGCAGCAGGGACTTCCTGACCTGGGGAGGTCAGGGAGAAGATGCGGGGTGGCCAGCATAGGGCGATTCACAGGAAACAAACAGACCTGATTGGAGTGCAGGTACGCAGGAGGACGGTGAGGGGAGGGTTAGAGAAGCAGCGGGGTCAGATTATGGACGGGTTGACATATTAGGTCAAGGAGGTCCCATTTCATTCTAGGTTTGAAAGATTCCCTTGGCAGCCGGTATATGAAACAGCTTATTTAAGACAGCAGAGACTTAGTGGTGCAAGTCTTGACCAGGTTCCAGGCCAGTGGGAAGGGGAGCACATCAAGAGCACGTATGGGAGCCGGCATTCCGCCATCCAGCTCTCCCATCCGGCCAGGGCGTGCGGCCTGTCAGAGAGCCCATGCGCCATGACGTTTGCTGGGAGAAGCCTTTGGTGCTTATTTTGGTAAAGGACGAACTATCCGCCCCGTGCCATGTTCAAGGACGGTACAGCACTGCCTGGTGTAGACAGCAGGAGGCACGCTTTGATTTGGGGGCCTTGTGAGTGAGTTTGCAGTGGGGGCAGGGCATCAAATAATCCACTAAGAGTTGGACTTTCTGGATAATCAGGTAGTTCCTTTGCATCCCTTGCTAGAAACCTTTCTTTAACATAAATGTCTCCATTTTTCCACCTAAGCAGAGTAGGTTGACCACAATTGACCTTTATTTGATGAGTAACAATTCTACAATGACCCAAGCTCAGTTTCCCAATACCTTCATTTAGTCAACAGATCACTCCTCTATATCCACTGCATGATGGGCACTGAGCCAGGGGACGCGGTGAGCAACACGGAACCAGTCTTTGCACACCGATGGGACCACACCATGGGCAGTAAGACAGCACAGACCCCAAAGGACTCATACGAGGGAAAAACTTAAATTCCTGGAGTCCGTTTTTTCCCCCTGATGACTTGTTTCTTTTCTAATCTGGTTAGGAGATAGTTCTAATTGGTAAGGTTCTGGCTAGTCAAGGGTTTACTGGCTATATTTTCCAGTGTAGGACTGAAGCTGTTCTAGATAAATTACTGCTGCTACCACGAAACAGGCATTTTTCCGATCAGTATGAAGCATGCTTAAATCAGGATAAGATTTTTACTGTGGATGCTTCTGTGTCTTCAGATGCGCCTTTTGATCCCAGAGGGATTAAATCACAAAGTATCAACAAGTTAAAGAAATACTGGAAAGAAATGATGACATCTGTTACACCATGCGGCCATTACCAGGAGGTCCCTGAGGAAGGTCTAAAAACTCAGGGTATGTGCTCTCCTCAAAGATGTGTCCTTCCAAAAATCCCTCCTCTACCGGTCAACCACATCTTTGATACATTTTCTAATTTTGTTTATCTTCCTGAAAAGTCTCCTATGCCGTAACAGGATGTTACCCAGAGCTTTCCAATACAAATAAGAGAAAGTCAAGTTCTTAGATGAGGACCAGGCAGGGATGGAAATCAGGAAGAAGCCGGGAAGGAGCGGATGACCCAAGGGAAGACAGAGTTCCAGAGATGAACTGTGTGTCCAGATGCTCGTAGGAAAACAATCCGCTAAGATTCTAGAAGACAACAGCATTCCCCAGAGCCACACACGTAATAACGGTGCAGTAAAGTATCTCACAGATAAAAGATTCGATCAATCTTTCTGTATCGATTAAGCTCGTAAGGGGCCTCTGGCAGTCCAACAAGCAAATGCCCAGAATCGGACCGGCACCATGAGGCTCTGCCGTAAAGCACAAACGCTCGGGATGCCGGGAGCCGGGCTCTGCCCCGGAGGAGGCGGGGCTGGGACACGGCCCGGGCCGCGGTTACCTTGTACCAGCCGCGGTCGTGCTCCGTGGCGGCGCTGTAGTACTGCAGCACTTTGGGGATGGTGCTCTCATTGATGCCCTGCAGGTTCAGCTGCCACTCCCCGAGTTTCAGGAAACACCTGGAAACAGAGAAACAGGCCCCCGTGTCGCCGTGCCCGCACACCAGCCCTCGCCCTCCACCTCCACCAGGGAGGACAACTGTGTCAGGGGGGCACGAAAGCCTCCCGGACAGTCATGCTTGCTCTCGGGAAGCGACGTGGTGGAACCATAGAATTCTCAATCGCACAGGAGGGAAAAAAAAGGGCTTCGGGGATGCGTATTTTACGTATCGTCTCTTCCCCTTGACGTGTCCTTCAATGCTAGCATAAACCAGTACCTGGGATGGGCAGGTCTGTATGGACCTGTCCACCCCCATGTCAGTGTTTGGTGGGAGTTGGCTGTTGAGTAACTTTCCTGATCGACTGCTCCTGGCTTCCCCCTCACTTCTCCCTTCTCCTCCATTTATAATGAATGATACAATACATATCAAAATATTACACATATACTAATAACATTAAGAGCCAACATTAACTGATTGCTACTCCATTCCAGGTACGGCTCTAAATCGTTGCCAAGTTTGTTCTATTAACCCTCATATCACCTCATACCACCCTCACAAATAGGAGCTCTCGTTACCCCCTTTATAAATGGTGGGGAAACTGAGGCACAGAGCGGTTAAGTCATGCATCTGAAGTCACACAGCAAGGTAGCGGCGTATCTGGCGTTTGCAAACGAGGAGTCTAACTCTACACTTGATCTTAGCCGAGAGGCCGAGAAGCGATAAGGAGTCTAACTCTAAAGCCAGACACCAGGAGGGAGGACCACAGCACGTGGATGCTCTCGGGCTGCTGAATCCTGGGAAAACAGCAGCAGGGGCTCTGGAGCGGCATGATTCGATGGCCGCCTGGGGTCCCTACTGGAAGAGGTGAGAGCCGGGTCAGCAACTAGTGGCCCACGGAGCCCTGAGTGCTCCTCCCCCCGTGCTGCAGAGGCGGCTGGCGTTGGTAGGACCGGAGCACGACCGGCCCTGGCCCGGAGGGCCTCACCTGGCCATGAGCTTGTGCAGCTCCTGCTTGTGCTGCTGGTCCTCGCTGGCGATGGCGTGCTGGGCTTGCTGCTGCATGGTCTGCACGAAGTGCTGCATGTGCTGGAAGGCATCGATCTGGAGCAGGACACAGGCACAGGGAGCTGCTTGGTTGGGGCCCAGCCTCAGGGGCAAGAGACTCCTGTCCATCAAACGGGCGCGTGAGCCAACCGCCCCTCCCAGGGGGACACCCCGGGGCGGTGGCGAAGGGTCCCCCAAGGTCAGGGGAGCAGGGTGTGATGCTGGGAGATGGTCAGGCTTTTCAAAAAGATTCGTAGTTTTCCACCTCGAGCCTTAGCTCCCCTTGGTTAACTGCAGTACTATTTTCCTAAGTCTGGGAAAAGCTACGGCCCGGTTACCCCAAAATAACAATTCATATGAGGTAATCTGAAACGACCGCTTATTTCGCTATCAACACACTGCCCCGGGGCAAACCAGGCTTATGGGGAGCTATTTGGGGCCCGTAAAACTTTAGTTTTGTTTAAAACACTCTGGTGCCTTGGGACACTCCAGCGGGGCAAAAACCGTGGTTTAAAAACCCCGACAGAACCCTCAGTGCCCGACTGAGAATACAGAGGTGGCGTAGAAGCCCCTCAAACGTGCAGGTGAAGCGGGGGGTGGAGGGAGACACCGGCCGAGCAGACGTCCAGTTGAATGGGGTAGCTTAGGAGCAAAATGCTCACAGCAGCCTCAGTCAGATCTATTTACATCACGGGGTTTTATACCAACAAGGCACCTGGGCTAGGAACGGGATGCCGAGTGAGGGAAGAGTGGAGGGAGACACGGAGCCAGAGACCTGGGAATAAGTTACAAGCCGTCTGTAGAAGCCCACATGTCCACACACACCAGTATCTTAATAAACGGGGTCCAGGGGCGCCTGGGTGGCTCAGTCGGTTAAGCGTCCGACTCTTGGTTTCGGCTCAGGTCGTGAGCTCACGGGCCGTGACTTCAAGCCCCGTGCCCGGCTCTGCACCGGCGGTGGCATGGAGCATGCTTGCGGTTCTTTCCCTCCCTCTCGCTCTGCCCCTCGCTCTTTCTCTCCCTCTCAAAATAAATAAATACATAAATGGGGTCCATATGCTCTTCAAAGGGCTTCACGGGTGGAGACAGAGCATATGGACACAAACGTTCCGACGGAAAAAAATGGTGGAATCTAAACCCACCAACACAGTGAGGGGAAACGTTATGCGAGAGGATGTGAAAAACAGGCTACGAGTCCTTTCCTGTGGGGGGGGGGGCGGGAAAAGCTAACGTTTTAAATAAATAAGGTCAGAGCGGTCTTCTTCCGTGTTTTTAAAACACAGAAGCAGGTCAGCAGTGACAGTCTTGAAGGAAAAATAAAACTCCCTGGCTTGGAGGCAGAGACCAACCTCAGACACTTTTCAACGTAAGGAATTAATTGGCATCAACGGGATGGGCTCACCCCAGAGCCAGAATGACGTGACAAACGATTTATCAGGCAGCTAATCCGTGCGGGGGGACATTGCAGACACACATGTTCAACAGTTAACAAGACAACTGTCCCCCTCAGACAGTTAGCTGCCTTCATAGGGTCCCATTACTCACCACTGGCTTTGAAAAATGAACTACGTTAGCATCCCACACCTGGGAAGTGATAAGTGTTCTTTTAGTTTTTCTACAAGAAACTGCACTGACCAGACTTAGAGCTGATTAAAAAGAAGAAGAAGAAAAAAAAAAAAGAATTGAGAGGCAGCAGTAAAAAGATCAATCGGGGGGCTCCTGGATGGCTCAGTCGGTTAAGCGGCCGACTTCGGCTCAGGTCATGATCTCACGGTCCGTGAGTTCGAGCCCTGCGTCGGGCTCTGTGCCGACAGCTCAGAGCCTGAAGCCTGTTTCAGATTTGTGTCTCCCTCTCTCTGTCTGTCCCTCCCCCGTTCATGCTCTGTCTCTCTCTGTCTCAAAAATAAATAAACGTTTTAAAAAAAAAAAAAAGATCGGGAGAAAGGTGGCTGACTGATAACTCAGTGTGATGAGCGTGTCCATCAGGTAAGAACTACACCAGGAACGCTGAGGTCAGGGCTGTTTGGAGCCCATGAGCTCTGTGTCACTGACAGTCCAGACACACAGGTTAGAGACTTTTGGGGAGGCTCAACAAGGCACTGAGCAAAAAATAAATTGCCCAAACCGGGGAGGACTGGGTATTACTTTGGATTTGAAGCTCAGTGTAAAGTAAATTTATCCCACTCGGGAGAATCTATATCCTTCTCCTCTGTAGTATGGAGGCAATTTATTTTCAAGGAATTGAAAATGTTCTATTAAAATCCCTCTTGGCTCCGCCCCTGGGAAGCGAGGAGAGAAAAACTGATTTTCTCTCTCTCTCTCTCTCTCTCTCTCTCTCTCTCTCTGACAGATGAGGGACCGGCCACTCAGAGGAAGGGGTTTCTCTCATGCCCAGAGTTCAAGCTGCACATCATACTCTTGGCTCCTGGATGCCTGAGTGGTTTGTGGGCAAGACGGACAAGCTCAGCTTAGCGAAATGTCATGGAAGGACCAGCCTGTCTCTAGATTCCGGGAAGCAGCTCACCTAGGAAAACACGGTACGTTCACCTACTGCCCGACGCCTTCCTGCAAAGCCGATGTTGCTTTTCTCAAACTCTTTCTGCCTTATGCAGGGCAGAACACGAAAGTTTACTGAATTGTTTCTAGTGGGAGGAAAGCAGAGCTCAGAGAAGAAAAGCACCTTGTTCAACAGCACAGTTATTACTAAGCACTTGGTTTTCTTTGAGTAGCTCCCGAATGTCTGCGAAGGCAGAACATCTCTAGCTCTGGGCTTGAAGTTCGAGCCCCTAACTTGAAAGAGGTTTCTCAATTTCTAATCCATGTCATTTTATGGGCTCCCACCAGAATGTGGGCTCCCAAGAAGAGGCTGTAATGTGTGGAGAAGCCGGGCTGTGGTCCCATGTTGAAAGAAGCCACTCCTTGGTTGAGACATCAGCCAAGAGGCTCCCGCTGCCTGCCTTCGGCAAGACGTTCAAAGACTTGGAGGCTGCACGTAGGAAGGAAACCGGACTGTATTCAGATCCAGTACCTTCTGTTTTTCTCATCTGCCTGGAGGAGGTCAGGCTTTGAATCGGAACCGCTCTGGCCTGGGAAGCTTGCAGAGCCTTGCAACCACACCAAAGCAAACCAGACCCCAATGAACAACAGGAGGAAACACCCCCCCCCCCTTCCCCACCCCCGACCATATGAGTAGGGAATGCAGCTCGGGTCGATACGACTGAAGTGCACCCCTGTCAAAGACCAGCGCTGGGCTCCAGGGCTCCCGATCCCACTCTGGGCGGCGTTCGTCGTCAGAGTCGACCATCCAAAAAGAAGGCAGTTTCCAGACACAGTCCTAGATTTCCCTAAGCATGCCTCCCACTGAGACACGACTGCTATGTTATGGCATCTTTCCACGGCCACGGCTGACCCCTCTCACGACGGGTCCCAATGCGGGGACCACAGTGGCGAGAGAGGGAGAGCTGGGACGCCCTCTCTGTCTGGTAAGGAGGATGAGGAGCCAAAGCGGATGCTGATTTTGCCTCCGGGGCCAACTTTTTGTTAATCATCGCCATCATCCAGGAAGACGGTTTCAAAAAAATAAAACCAAAGCCCCCGCCAGGAGCCGCACCTAATTCCCTGTCGAGGGAAGGCCCTGCCTGTAACTGAAGTAAGAGGAATTCTACGCTGGCTCCAAGGTGACGCTCCCGACTGGATTCAACATTACACTCAGTGTGGCTGCTTCTGAATCCCAAGCGATGATAGGACAGGAGACGAGAAGTCTGAAAACGCAAACTGGTCTTGTGAAATTTCCCGTCTGTGCTCTCACAGATAGGCTGCCCTTTCGGTATTGAATAGCCCACCTTCTCCTGGGGGGTGGGGGGGCGGGCGGCAGAAATTCAGCTTTCTCTATGTTCTAGCATGCTCTATGTAATATAATTGATTACACTCATTGGTTCGATCAACTGTATATGTGCACGTCCTCGAATATGATTCACTTTTGAAATCGGGCCAAATAGCTTCCTACCAGGAGCTAACTCCCTGACACGGTGGTTTGGATGCTGTTCCCCTTTGGGCCCCGAGGCAGTGACAAGCCGATTAGTGAGCATTCTGGAGCGACTCGGTCTACTGCTGGACAGAATCGGGACACAGACCTTGCGAGCACTCTTCCACATGTTTTTCATGTAGGCGTAGGTCACCTGAGGGTGAACTGTTGGCAGAGGATGGTCAAGTTGCCGAGACGGATCAACTCCCAGGAGCAACACCAAGGTCTTATGAGCAAGAGCCTTAAAACCAAGAGAGGTCAGGTTATAAACAGAACGGGACGGGGAGCGCCGGGCCCTCCTCAGCCTCCCACCCTGTCCTGGTGGCGGGGGTGACTCACCAGCCTGCCACTCTTGCCACACAGGCTGGCATACTTGAGCCAGGTCCTCATGTCCTCGTGGGGGCTGACCACGAGGGAGCGCACCATCAGGATTTTCTGCCAGTCCTCCACGATGCGCTGGCAGCCCTGGAACATTCGGGGGTGAGAGTTAGGTAGGTCTCCTGCTGCCGCTTAATCCCCGACAAGCCAACAGGAAAACCCACCTTGAGCCAAAGAAAAGAAACTCATTTTTACAACCTCAACTTTCTCAAGGGAAGGGTACTGCGAAGAAAACAAGAAAACAAAACACTTCTTAGGAACCTCTCAAAATCTGAGGACGAGGGGAGTATGGACTGGTGCTTGGATCCTGGCCCTGCCACTTACCGTTGATGTGACGCTGTGCAAGTCACTTAGCTGGTAAAAGGGGGTAAAGGCAGTACCAACTTCATAGGGCTATGATGAGGGTGACAGGAGTTAAATTATTTAAACTGCTTTTCTGGATTGTAAATAATGCATCTTTAACTTTGAGGTTTTTTTTTGTTTTTTTGTTTTTTTTGCTTCAGTTTCTCTGGATGAAGTGGACTATCACTGACAAACGCAATGTTAAAATGTATCATGCAGGGGCTCCTGGGTGGCTCAGTCGGTTGAGCGTCCGACTTCGGCTCGGGTCACGGTCTCGTGGTCCGTGAGCTCGAGCCCCGCGTCGGGCTCTGTGCTGACAGCTCAGAGCCTGGAGCCTGCTTCAGATTCTGTGTCTCCCTCTCTCTCTGCCCCTCCCCTGCTCGTGCTCTCTCTCTGTCTCAAAAATAATAAATAAAAACATTAAAAAAAAATGTATCATTCAGGGGCGCCTGGTTGGCTCAGTTGGAGAAGCTTGTGACTCTTGATCTCGGGGTCATGAGTTCAAGCCCTGCGTTGGGTGTAGAGATTACTTAAAGATAAAATCTTTTTTGGGGCGCCTGGGTGGCACAGTCGGTTAAGCGTCCGACTTCAGCCAGGTCACTATCTCGCGGTCCGTGAGTTCGAGCCCCGCGTCGGGCTCTGGGCTGATGGCTCGGAGCCTGGAGCCTGTTTCCGATTCTGTGTCTCCCTCTCTCTCTGCCCCTCCCCCGTTCATGCTCTGTCTCTCTCTGTCCCAAAAATAAATAAATAAATAAAAAAATCTTTTTAAAAATGTATCATTCAAGATTTGAAAGATGAATTAAGTACAAAAGAAGTTTAAACAATTAAAATTTCACATGACGTTGCTCATAAATTGGTGGCATAAATAGTCCTGAAGTTATTAATCCCAATTGATGATAGGAAAGGTGATGAGGAATCTGAAAAACCGAACCAGACTTGTGACCAGTTATTTATTGACGCCTAAACCTTCATGAAAACTTGCCTAGATTCTTTCCTCTTCATTTTCATTTGTCCCAGAGCAAAAACTGCACGGAGAAGGAAAAGTGCCTCATTTGTTCACATCTATACATTCCTTTTAATGACAATAGAGTGGGGGCACCTGGGTGGCTCAGTCGATTATGCGTCCGACTTCGGCTCAGGTCATGATCTCACGAGCTCGAGCCCCGCGTCGGGCTCTGTGCTGACAGCTTGGAGACTGGAGCCTGCTTTCAGATTCTGTGTCTCCCTCTCTCTCTTTGCCCCTCCTCTACTCATGCTCTTGGGCTCCCTCTCTCTTGAAAAAAATAAAAGTAATAATAAAAAAATAGAATGAATTCATCATTATTAAAAGGGGTAGGCTAATTTTATATCAAAAACTTCTGAGGGAGAGCGGGCCTCTCCTCTTCCTCACTGTAAGAAGTCAGGCTCAGAGACAGACCTGCAGGGGAGCAGAGCTCCTGAGACCTGTCACTCCTTTGGTGAATTCATCCATTCAAAAGGCAAATGGAACCAAATGAACCATCCCTCCATGGAGGTGATTCTGAGAGTCCAGCAGCAATGGCCACAGGCTTTTAAGTATAACAGGATCCAGAGTGAACTTAAATGCAGAACTCAAGGCACATGAGGCTGACCTCTCATGCCCCCCACTGGGGACCTCTCATGCTCCCCAGCTCTCATGCTGGTGGGGGATCTCAACGGAAATGACCTGATCACAAAATGGCAGCCTTCCAGCTAAGGTGGCTTATCAAGTGCTTTGACGACAAGCCATCCATGAGAGCCAAATTTCTGCCACAAACTTAATGCTTTATTTTCAGGCCTTGGACCGTGTCTTTCCGTCCCATTAAGTGTGGCAACAGTGATTTGGAAAGTTATAAAAACAGAAAAAAGTACATCGAGTGACTGTTTTGGGAACTTCTCACCATCCGCTAGTTTCTTCCAGATGCTGAAATGATCGGGCCCCCTGTGAGCCAGAAAGCATCTTGCCGTCTCAAGGTAGGAAAGTCACGAAGGCCTCCGATGACGACAGTGTTTTGGACACGGTAAAGTCAAGCACGGGTTTCCCCTCTCCAAGACTCATTTACTCCACCCCCGTCCGGGTCTCTATTTGGACAAGGTCTCCCTTGTCAGAATGGCAAAAGATTCATCAGATCTCTGATGCGGAAACTCTTTACCCCATTACAGACACTTAAAAAAAACCGGGGTGTGTCCAAGGCAGGTGGGAAATGCTTGCTCTGTGGAATTCTTTTCTGGTGGCCAACAGACAATTTTCCGTCAAAACATTCACTGGGCATTTCATAATTGCTAATAAAACATCTGAAAGAACTGCATGTGCTCACTGCAGAGCGTAAGTGACCGCATTCACACACGATCTTTGCCTCCTGCTCTCCCCTCGCCAGCGGAATGTGCCCAAAGCTCCCCAGACAGGAATGCAGCCTGGAGTGAAAAGGTTTTATCACAGCCCACTGAGGAGGGGCCTGGAGCAGAATCTGGAAATAGGTATGGAGGGGCCAAGAGGAACTGTCTAAAACCGTGGCGGGGGGGGGGGGGGGGACGACGGACGAGTGGCTTCTGGAGCGGTGAAGGCTCTTTCTCCTTTGCAAATGAACTTGCCCTCCTACCAAAGCAAGGAATGGGAGAGCTGTCCTTTCCAAGAACACTTAAGACTGCTGACTCCCACATCTGGAACGGACTGCTCCTCACGCTTCAAACGATCAGAATGTACAATGAAAACACTGATGCAGGACTTGGAGAAGTTCCTCCGTGAGGGAAACTTCAGTCAGAAGAGAGACTGTGGACGACTATGGCCTGAGGAACTGTACACGGCAGGGGTCGGTCAATCGAAGCATCAGGTAACCCCGGTTAAAAAGCTGGATGTGGGTGGCCAGTAAGTGGATTCAGAGCAGTGGTTCTCAGTGTGGGCCACACACTGGAAACATCTGGGGAGGCTGAAGAGATACTGATCCTGGGTCTGTCCCCAGAAATTTGGATTTATTTAGTCTGGGAAGCGGCCTAGGTATCCGGACTTGAAAATCTCTGCAGGTCGTTCTATCATGCAGCTGAAGTGGAGAACCACTGAATCTGGGATTAAGATTCTCAGCAAGTTGTCTAGAAGTGGCACTTATTAAAGACGTTTTCTTGCACTCCTCAAAAAGGGTAAGAGGAGGCTGAGAATTGGTCATTCTCTCACACCTAAGGGCTTAGGTGCCCAGACTTTGAGCGCTTTGCCTTGAACGCAGCCCCAGCCTCTGTGAGGAGGCAGGGAGCGCATGGCGAGCCAGAGCAGGGGAGGGAGAGTGGGCGGGCTACCCCGGGGCTTTCTACCGGCCTCACCTGCAGTCTCTCCCACCAGATCTGGCGGATGATCTCCCGTCGCTCGGGGACGAGTTTGTACTGGATAACCTCCTCCAGCTCGGAGAGCATGTGGCAAGAAACCATGGCCTGATGGAAGCAAATCACATTCCAACTTAATACGGCATGAACAATCCACAGCCAGGATTCATTTCAATCATTCCTTCTGGCGACAGGGTATCTGCTGAGAACACACAGGCATGTTCTCAGCGGCCTGTGAGTCCTCACTGGCCCGCGCTGATAAAAGAACTGACATGAGCCTTTAAAACGACACTGTGCAGAATGGTCGACACTCACCCCATATGCCCGACTGTAGCTCTCTCCTGCCATAGCGGTTAGCTCTGCATCCAGCAGGTCCCTGGCTTTGTCGATACACTAGAAGAGAAACAGAGAAGCCTGGAACTGAGCCATGGGCTCGGGAGCCGAGTGTGGTCTTAGGCTTCCTGACTAGATGGAGCTTATCTGTTTCACTTAAATTCTAGTGATGGAGAGAAAAGTTCACTGAAGAAGGAAAGAAGCCTTTTACCAGATTTGCAAGGCTAAAGAAGAGCATTATCCAATTTCCCAGAAAAGACAGAACGTATGGCAACCAAAAGCTTAACATCCCGAATCCTAGGTAACAAGGGAAGGAATAGGTATGCTGAGAATCACTGTGTTCTCAGGACGTCAGGGTGGCCCAGTCGGTTGAGCGTCCGACCTCGGCTCAGGTCATGATCTCACAGCTCGTGGGTCCGAGCCCCACATCGGGTTCTGTGCTGACAGCTCGGAGCCCGGAGCCTGCTGTGGATCCTGTGTCTCCCTCTCTCTCTCTGCCCCTCCCCTGTTTGTGCTCAGTCTCTCTCAAAAATAAGTGATAAACATTAAGAAAAAGTGTAAAAAAAAAAAAAAAAAAAAAGGAAAGAATCGCTGTGTTCTCGTGTCTCAAGACGACAGCTTGCGGACCTGCCTTCTTTCATCTTTTCCTTGCTGGACGTATTTGTGAAACTAAACTGTGCACACCCTTAGTAGCTCCAGGTGGCCATCACTGGCTTCTAAGCGTCTTGTCCTCATGCAGGAGTGCCGTGGCTCCTGGCAGAGGAATGTCCAGACCTGTCCATGTCCCAGGCGCTTCTGTGCCTGTGAAACGACGGCCCAGGCCTCAGTTCTCATCATGTAAGCCCGAGCTCAGGGGATGGCCCCAGGACTGTGCTTTGAGTCTTGTGTTTCCTCAACTCAAGACCCCGCATGCAGAGCTTTTCCTTTCTCGAATATTTGAGCTTCGTTACTGTGCCCCCTCCCTTGGGTGCTCGGGTCATTTACCCCAGCACCTCACCCAAGACAGCCTGGTGCCTGTTAGGATGTGACCACTTTGTTCTTTTATCCCATGAGCCAGCACAGGGTTCTCAAATACAGAGCTCCCTTTCCCAGACCATCACTATGTGACACGCCTGAACAGCTGAAGAACCTGGAGACTGACCTCTGCAGACGGGGCTGCTGCTTCCCAAACCCTCCTCGGGTGAGACACACCGCCCTTCTGTACTACAAGGCACGCTGCTAAAGCAGAGCGATCAGAGGGTGCAGTGCTGACCCGAGAAGCGAATTCCAGAACCACGTAAATGGCAAACTCCAGAACACCTCTGTCCCGCTTAGAGCAGAAAGTGGCCCTGGCTGATGTGCTGGCAGTCTTCTTGCGAGTCTTACGCTCCAAAGCCTAGATTCTGATGTGCTCACGGAGCCGAACCCCAGAGCGGAAGGACATTAGCCCATTTCCACAGGGGCCGCGTGCCTCGGCACTGACAGGGCACGACTAATTACCTTTCCTTTGCTAGACGGTTTGAGTACACGTAGGCTTTTACCTGTTGCGCCAAGGAGAAGAGGTCCTGATGCAGTGCCAGCACGGCTCTATAAAATGCCCCATCGTGGGTGTCCCGAGGGATCATACAGGTATATTCCTCCATGCTGTCCCACTGACCTACACACACACACACACACAGAAAGGGAGAGAGAGAGAGGAAAGCATTAGGGTGGTCAGCTTGCTAGGATGCTAAGGTAGCAGCTCAAACTGGCCTTGTCATTGTACCTTGCATTTAGCTTGGGGTTCGAACGAGACGGGCTCGTGCCTGATGTACCAAAATCCTGCAGAGACTCTATACCCTACAGGGTTGCGCAAGCCAGTGTAACAAACAAAGCCGCATCTGTCTTCCAAACACAGGACTCCACTGCTGCCCCAGGGAGCTCCGTGAAAGATGGGAGACACCCAGTGAGTGCAAAGCCTACCTGTCAAGAGGCTTTAACGTAGCACCTCATTAACCTAGAGGACTCTCTCAGGCTTCCCTAGGTGACACGGGATGGCTTTCTTCCCTACTAGCAAAGCAGCTCGCAGTTCAATGGTACATTGGAAATTACATTTTCCCCTCAACGACTGAAAGAGGCCATTACCCAGACAGGGGGCAGGATTAGACAAAGAGCTCGCCCGCCTCACTCTGGCACTACCTGTGCCTCAGGAGGGAGGAGATAAATATTTTAAGAGGTTCTGTTATAACAGAAAGATGGGCTGGGCCATAGCACAGTGGTCTCCGGATCAGGGCACAGACCGGGGAAAGGGCTACATCCAGAAAGAGACATTGACTTCCCCTGACGGGGGGGGGGGGGGGGGGGGGGGAGCACGCATCAGATGCCAGCGTTTCCAAGCCCATCTGCAGAAACGCTATCAGCCTCATTAGCTGCAGACTGCAGGGCAGCCGATTTTACAAGGCATTTTCCTGCCTTTCACTCCAGACCATCGACTCATTCATTCTCGGTGCCTCTGGGCAAAAGCAAATGGCAAACGATGACTCCTCAGGAAGCACTTTGTTTTTGAAAAATGTCCTGGATCCAGCCCAGAGCTCATGAATGGAAAGGATATAAGCTCCGTGACTCAAGAGGGATGGAATGGAGGTAGAGGGTTATGTAACCTTCCTCTGGACTCCACAGGTGAAGCTTTTCACTTGGGGCGTCCTGTGGCTTCTGTCCCCGCTTATTGAGAACATCTCTGGACCAGACATTGGTAATCTCAGCTGGGGCCCAGTGTCAGAAATCTACACTTGTCTGTGGGGACTGAAAGGAGATTTCTGCCTTAAAATACTCAGGGAGTAAGGGGGGTATCAGGCAGCAAGGAGGAGAACAGAAAATACAGAACTGTGAAAATGTTTATAAGTGCTGGAGAAGGTAAGGGCATATGGGAGTTCGTTATACTATTCTCTTCACTTTTATATGTGTTAGGAAAGTTCTAGAATAACAGTTAAGAAATAAAAGGAGACAGACAGCTGTCTTCTCTCTTTATTCCTGCTAGGGGTAAAGACATGATGGGTGGAGCTCCAGCAGCCATCCTGGATCATGAGGTGGACTTGAAAATGGAGGTCCCACACAAAGCGGAAGATATGGAGAGAGGCTAATGGCAATGGAGCCAGACACTGGGTTGGAAATTTCTACTTCTAGATTAATCATTCGTAAGAGAGAAAAATAAACCAGTAATTTGTTTAGAATAAACAAAACCTCACTAAATATGTCAGTTTTGATGCTGGCTGGCTGGTTTTCTTGGCTTCCCTGGCGAGGGCCATTTTTACCCATGTCTACCAAGTCAGTCACGGTCATCAGGTAGAAGGGACGGGTGGGAGAGACAGACGTGGGTACAGGCTCTTTGACACTTCTGTGGACCTCGCGTTTCTACCTGTAACCACAGCTGCCTTGATTTTTGAATGCGGGCCCCCAGCCACCCCCTCCCTGCCCTGACAGGGGTGCCTGGGAGGGAAGCCTCACCTAAGCCCCAGGCAGCTGCAGCGGCCATCCGGGCCATCTTGGCTTGGGTCTCATCGTTAACCAGGGTCCACTTCTCACAGCACTGCTGGTGGAGCTGCCCCCTGAAGGAAGAGAACCAGACAGCTGTGTTACCCGAAACCACTTCTACAACCTGTGCGTCGTCCTCTCTGGCCTCCTGGGTGAGCTGGGGCCTGCCGTGAACCGGGAGCCTTCAAATAAAAAGCACCCTTGCCTGGGTCCTAAGATATAGGAGAAGTGGTCGGTGACTTCTTTCTACGGCCTGGTGGCTCACCATTTGTCGGCAGATGACTTTATCGAGGCTGGGGACTGTGTCTAACTCTGGGATCGGAGAGGTCCTGGGCATCCCGCCCCCTTCATAAATACTAAGTAGCTTCTTTCCTAGGCCAGTGAATTTTGGGCTCTTTCCCCTTAGCGGGCCTACAGAGAAAGCAATCTGAAGAGACACAGCGACATCTGGACATTCATCTTGGGCTCAAAGGTTTAGGGAGAACGGGCTCTTGAAAGTGTGATACAAACGGCTGTGGTCTGAAATGAGACGCAACTGAAATCCATCAGCACAGGAGGAAGAAGGCTCAACCGTGGTCACGCCCACCAGAAACCCAGATGCTCGTTCCCGGATTTTATACAACTGCCGTTCGCGTGGGGAAGGACTATGAGATACCGAGATCTGAATGGTGCTCAAGAGACTTCAATCCACCAAGAGGGCAAAAGACCTCTCGAGAAGCGAGACGTCCCGTTGACTCCTGACACCGTTGCCTTCCCATGTTCCCCTCCTGAATGAATGGATGTCAAACCTTGCTGGTGGGCGGACAGGACCCTCTGTTTTCCTGTCAGCTTCAAGACTCAGCTAGGAGACTCTAATCCTTCACGCTTTCCAAAAGAGACGCTGCAGCATTTTTTTTTTTTTTTTTTTAGGATGTTCTAACTTGGTCTTGGCAGTGGAGTCAAGAGAAAAGGTACAAGTTCCAAGTGGCCCAGATCAGAAGCTGTGTGGGACACGAGCTACACGGTGTGTGGTAAAGGATGCTGAAGCCAGTCAGTTCTGAAGGGCTCTAGGCTGAGCTCACCGAGAAGCGGACTAGCGACCACCGCTAGGACAACTGCTCAGGGCCGTGATCCAGCACAGTGGCACAGCCGTCATTAACTTCTCTGGCGCACGATCAAGAGAGCCGGGGCCACGACATTCTAGTTCAGTACACAGCTAGGATCAAAAAGAGGAGGAAGGGGAGTGGGCCGCCTCCGTGCCCTGGGCACTCACTGAAGCTCGGTGACGGGAGCAGGATGGAGGTCGCTGTTGGCTTCCTGCCATCCACCCCCAAAACCTTCACCACTGGGCCCTGCAAGGGGCGACCTTTGAGCAGCAGTTCTCAAACTGTCTGTGCATCACAATCCCCCGGAGGCTCCTTCAAATAGATTGGTGGGC
The DNA here is from genome assembly GCF_016509475.1 of Prionailurus bengalensis. NCBI lineage: Eukaryota > Metazoa > Chordata > Mammalia > Carnivora > Felidae > Prionailurus > Prionailurus bengalensis. The sequence continues at coordinate 8,072,733 of NC_057345.1, forward strand.
GTCACTCCCCGAGCCTGACTCAGGAGGCGTGCACTGGGGCCTAAGAAGGTCCATGTCTAACAAGTTTCTAGGTGGTACTGACACTGTGGCCCCGTGTCTGAGAATCACGGACTCAGCGGCAGATTTTTGTTGGGGTCCTGCCTAGACGTCGGGGAGGAAGCTACCTGATCTCTGAACGGTTCTTCTAACCCTAGATTTCAAATCTGTATAGCTGGGGGCCACAGGCAACTCAGCACCCTCCAGTCTTGTCAGGACCACCCAGCTCTGTGCCGTAGGTCTGCGGACCCAGCTGTGCCTTTCATCTAGAGGCAGGGAGCGAGTTCAGTGTGAAACACCACGAACTGTTACCTGAAAAGACACAGCAGGGAGCAGCGGCCCCCGACGGCAGACATGGGCACCGCCTCCAACCCGTGGCCGTGTTAATAGCTGCCAGCACACACAGAGGGGGGTTCCTCTCCCATCAGCATTTGTCACAAACAAAAATGCAGAATACACTGAATCTTAACGCTCAAAGGCAAGGGGAGAACAAAATCAAATACATAAGAAAATATGAGTCTGTGTGGGGGGCAAACGGTACGATCTCTTTTCTGGTACCTCTCACGGCACTCCAGGGAGAACTGGGTAAAACGCCTGTCCTCCAAGACTTTGACCTTCCCACTGAGCACAGGGGCAGAAAGCTCGGAAAGTGTTCTTTCATTTGAACACCTAAGTGGCTGACGGCCTCTGATCTCGCTCCTGAGCAATCTGTTCTCTAGGACCCAAGGGCCTGGGAAGGAGTAGTTAGGGAGAGGGCTTACTCACACTCACCCTGGCAGCAGGTGTGGCTGTGTGTGCCATGGGGCTGGGCTGGGGGGACTAGCTCTTGCACTTAGCTTCCTGGGGCAGACGAGCAAGGGGAAGGGGTAGGTTCTTAGCTCACTGGTAACCCCTGGTCACTGCTGACGCCGCCTCTGCGGGCGTGTTCAGGATACATACTCGAAGCGAAAGCTGCTTAGAAATCGCACGCTCGATAGAACTGACCGAACAAACCATGTGAGAACCCTGCAGGTGATCAGGAAAAGGATTCTGCTTCATTCATCTCTTTTTAAAATCTCTTTCAGCCGGCCGCGTTCCTAAATCCCCTGGTCAGCATCACCAGCCATTTACACTTTATAGGTAATTGTGGAACTGGAACGGATCCAAGAGAGCAGAGGCAAATGGGACCCAGCCCCGCCACGGCAGGAGACCTGGATCACTTAGCTCTTGGGACCCCGCAGGCAGGCTGTGTCAGCTTCCCCGAGTGTCACAGGGGACTGGACAGAATCACAACGAAAGCCTCTTCAATACATCCAAGCTACCCCTACATACCCAACGTAAGAGAGTGCTCGTCTCGAATTCCTAAAGTGAGAAGGGGGCTGGAAACGGTCTTGAGGAGGAAGAAACAGTACGGATGGACTTTGAAAGGGGGGCAGGGTTTCAAAAAGTGGAAAAAGGAGCAGAGGAGGAAGTGGGTACACTTCAGGGAACTGAGTCGACAAACGCAGAGGAAACAAATTCTGTGGCGTCTGAAGGGCAAGGTTTGGCCAGAGCTCGGATTAGGAGGTAAAGTTCACTGAGAAACGGGCTGGGGTCACAACACAAAAGACTTGGATGCTAGGCTGTGACACTTACATATAAATTCAAGGGCAAAATGGAGACGCTAAAACATTTTAGGAATTGATGGGTTAGAGTTGAATTTTAAGAATGTTTAAACCTTGTTTTGTTTTTTTTTTTTAATCTTTCTCTTAATAGCATGGTTGTATGATAACCAATTTGAAAGTGGAAAAAATTGTTTTTGAAATAACGTGGCTAGTTTTCAACATACTACTCTTGCTTTAGACCAGCACCGTCCAATAGAAGGTTTCTAGAGTGATGGAAATGTTCCCGATCTGCACTGTCCAATGCACCAGCCATCAGCTGCATGCGGCCGAGTACTTGAAATGTGACCAGTGTGACTTGAATCATTAATTTTATTTAATTTTAAATAGCCACACTTGGCTGGTGGCTACAGCAGTTTTGGATACCTGTCGGACATGAAAAACAAAAAAATACCTTAGTTGTACAAACTAATGAGGCAGATTTGATAGGCTATGCTTCCTCATTTATTGAGGTGAACGACTCATTAGGAGACTGCTAATTATGGAAATAAATAATAACATTTCAATCTCCCTAATAATGGTTAAACCAGACAAACCGATTTCAAGCAATTTTAGACTATTATCTGCATATATGTGATCCAATGCCTAAGGCTAAAATCATTGACATTAAATTTTCATGCAGTACAATTAGATCTTTTGTCTCAGGAATACAGTAATAACTTTATATTAAGAAGTAAAAATAGCCATCGTTTGCCAAAGAATATCTATAATTAGGTACAGAAAGTGTGTAGTGGGAGAGCTTTCTGCGTTCTTCTTAGAAGACTTCCTTTGATTTTTCTCCAATAATATTCTTTAAACTGCCCAAGGTATTAACATTGCAGAACAATCTAAATTTGCCTATTTAGACAGACTGAGATTTCCTAATAATGACAAAATGGAATACCGTGAGGCCCTCGAGAAAACGAGACAGCACTTCAGGGAGTGACGGGAGAGTGGCTTACACGCGTTAAGTGAAAAAACAAGGTGCAGAGAGGTGTGCAGAATTCGCCATCATAATGTACATGGTGCACCGACGCGGACCGTCACCGGGAGTCTCCACAAGGACCCGGCCCCGGCGCCTGCGGGTCTGGGTGGCTGCGGGACGGGGAGAAGACTTGGTTTGCACAGCTCCGTCACTGTTTTGTACTAGTGGATTCTGTACCATGGTGGATTTTACCTTTTCAAAAATACAATGCTTTAAAAATAAAAACGGATTACAAGAACGTAGAGTAAAACAAAACAAAACAAAACAGAACAAAAAACGTCCTTCAGGGACAGAGGCTGCCAATGCAGATCCAAATGCGAGGGTGCGGGCCTGTGGAACTTCCCCCAGACGGCTCCTTGGAGGCCTGGTTTCAGGGAAACCTCAGGCTTTGGGTTGATCTGACCTCTGAGGAGCTCTGGGGGTGTTCCAGCTTCCCTTTATTCTGGAAGCTAAAACCGTAATTTCTTCCGACCTCACTTCCACACCTAATCAGACTCCAAATCCTGTCAACACCGCCTCCTAAACACCTTGGGATCCAGCCCCCTCCCTCTCCCCCTTCTCCCCTTGGGTGGCCTCTGAACAGACCCTTCCAACCCTTCTCTGGTCTCCCTTCGATCCACTCTCTTAATTTGCTCTGAAAGGTTCTGTGTATAATGCAAACCTGCCAGTCACGGCCCTCCAACTCCTCGGAGGGCCGGTCAGTAGCCTTAATTCCTCACGTGGTATCCACCCCACGCCACCTGGCCCCTGGCAACCTCTTCTGCCTCCCCTGTTACCTCTCCACATCACACTTGACCCTCCGAGCCACACCGAACTTTCAGAACACTGAACATACTGGGTTCACTCCTCACTACACACGTTCAAGGTAGGTATCACTTCCTCCTGGAAGCCTTCCAAACGCTTCTACGCCTGGATCAGGGCCCCTTCTATTTCCCACAGCCCCCTACACTTCCTCTTTTTTACTGTATTCACTCTGTACTACTGCAGCCCAGTTACCTGGCCTGTGAGCTCTGGGAAGGCAGGGGCTGTGTCGCCTGGTTCGCTGCTGCGTCCTTGGGACCTGGCACAGACACTGGCCATGAATAGGTGCTCAGTAATTACTGGCTGAATGGGTACATAGGGGCCCTCCGGTCTCCTGTCTCAGAGAAAGTCTGGATAATCCACTCGTGGGGAAGCAGCATGGCATTTCAACTATTTAAAACTATTGTTACAGTATTTCAGCATTGTGATGCCTGGGGGGCTCAGTCGGTTCAGTGTCTGACTCTTGATTTCGGCTCAGGTTGTGATCTCACGGTTCGTGAGATTGAGCACCACGTCGAACTCTGTGCTGAGAGTGCGGAGCCTGCTTGGGATTCTCTCCCTCTCTCCCTCTCTCAAAATAAGAAATAAACATTAAAAAAAATAGCATCTCACCACTGTACTGTGGCCTTTTGTTCCAACTATTTAAAAAAACTGCACACAGGGGCACCTGGGTGGCTCAGCCGGTTGAGCATCTGGCTTCGGCTCAGGTCATGATCTCACAGTTCATGGGTTAGAGCCCCGCATCGGGCTCTGTGCTGACAGCTCAGCGCCTGGAGCCTGCTTTGGATTCTGTGTCTCCCTCTCTCTCTGCTCCTCCCCCGCTCATGCTCTGTCTCTCTCTCTCTCTCTCTCCTTCAAAAATGAATAAAAACATTAAAAAAAATTTTTTTTTAAACCTGCACTAGATGCTGGGAAACAGAATAGGGACCATTTTTCCTTCAATGTCCCCCCAAAAATCCCCAGACCAAGACCTCGGCAAGTGTTTGCAGCTAAACTCCCCATTCCCCTTCAGTGTCCCCCAGTCTTAGTCCTCCCTTCAGGGGGCAGGGCAAGGCCATCCTGCTCCCTCCGGTGGTTAAAGTCGTCTGCTCAGACCACCGTCACTGTACTCTCCGGCTTTAATGACTATCTGCGATATGCTTGTCTCACGAGCCTCCTGATGGAGGGAGGCCTTACTTTCTGTGCCTCTTTTATGTCTGGGGCCTGGCAGAGTGCCGGGCACGTAGTAAGCATTCAATATAGATGAAGCATCTGAAGAGGGCGGTAACTCGTTCTTCTCTTCCAAAATCGTTAGCAAGAACTAATAAAGAAAAGGCTGCACAGTAAGAACGTGAGGTCTGCATAGTCAAGGTCAAGAGGCAGACGGGAAGGAGCAGGTGTAGATCCTAGCAGCTCACCCAAGCCCGCCCCGTCCTCGAGGACTTACAAAGTCTAGGTCTGAAAAAAACCCTCCAAACACCCAAGGTCTAGATGATCCCCGGGAAGATGCCCAGTGAAACAAAGAGGAGTGTCTTAGGTGAGAACTCTGCATGGGGGAAGCCCTCCAAATCCGAAACCCCAGAGAGGACGTCCCCGGCGGCTCACCATTCCCCCAAGGCCTCGAGGCAGCGCATGCGACCCAGCATGAGCTCTGGGTCGTCCTTGTTGGTGTCCATCTTCTTGTCGTAGGCCACGAGCGCATCTTCCCACTCGTGCAGCTTCTCGTACCAGGTGGCCTGGATCTCCTGCCAGGTGGGAAAGAGAGAAGACTGCTGTGCGCATGGAGAGCTGGAGAGCAAATTAAAATTGCACGTTTTAAACCCTATGCTGCCTTTCCTAAGGTGCTAGATGCTTCCCCCGTCACCGTATGTCCTGGCTTTGGTGGAAAAGAACTTCAGCATATCTGGAGGCAGCTTGGGTGGCGGTGCGAACACAGGTGCCTTGGCATACTGATGGAGTGACCCTGTGATAACCTGACAGCAGAAGGCGGGCCATGTCCCCGTGCCCCGTCACGTCCTGCCCAGACGCAGGGGCCACCAGGGCCCCGGCAGGTGGGGATGCGATGACAGGGGAGATCCTTTGGGACAGCAGGAGGCCCCGACCAAAGCTCCTGCAAGGATGCCAAGGCCTCGGTCCGCTGGAGTGCGGGCCGCGGGCCACCGGACCGGGAGCTGCTTTCCTGATGGGGCCGGAAAGACCAGGCATATTTGCACATTTGCTGGAGGAAAATAACTCGAATTTTTAAAAGCTCCTGATTCTCTGCATTTCTTAATGCGTTTTTAAACTTTCAGGAAATACTGATTTAAAATACGATAGAGCGCCACCACTTAAAATTCTTTGGAAAACCTTTCCTCCCTTCTTCGACTCCTGCATCCAATGTTCCCTCCTGCTCAGCGCCTGGCAGGTCTGCCAGTGTCGGGGGCCAGAGGATGGTTTCCATTACCCAGGCAGATGGTGTGCCACGCTGAAATTCAGAGCTGGCCACGTGAGGAAGAGGGGCCGCAGGCTAAAAGGGGCAGACTCCGGCTCTCCAAATGGTCAGGGGACACACCGCTTCCCGAGACGTCTTTGCCTGCAGCCCCCCCGCCCTCCACCTCAGCCTGTCTTCTGGGCTTCTTCCTCACCAGCTTAGTGAACGGCTACTTCTCTACAGGCCAGGGCAGTGGCTCTCCAGGGATTTCTCTAACAACAAGAGGAGTCTGCAGCGGATTCTGTACGATACGATCCAGGGCCCACCCGCGCTTCCCCCCATTGCCCTCCTTTCCTTTCTGAATCAAAGTCTTATTTGAGTGGTATTATTTGAGTAGCCGACCGCTACTCTCTAAGCTCTCTGAAAGGACCTTTTCTTCTCGAACCTCCGTAAGGAGGTCATTTCTATTTTCAGTCGTTAACTCGTGCCGGCTTCCCCTCGGCGGTTCTTGGCACAGCCGATCCCCTCGGCCGCCCCTGCACGAATTCCGCTGCCCGACAGCCCTCTGCCCTGTGTCGGTGCACAGGAGGGTTCACCCAAACCGGCCTGTCTGGCTCTGCAGAAGGGAAAACTACTTAAACTTCATTGGGAAGTAAATGATTTCTACCCCAGCGGGAAAGAGGAAGGGGGCCGGTGACCAGCGGATGGCACACGCTAGGCGCAGACAAGCAGAAAGCAGAGGCAGCGGCATATGGAGCAGGTCAGGCAGGGGGCAGGATATTTTGAATTGCAATAGATTGCAGAAACTATAAGGTTTAAGCAATGAATCACACGAAATTCTAATGAGATTGCTGTTACATAAATTGTGCTGAGAAAGCGCACAGGTTCTGCCAAGAAAAGCCAAACCATTGTCAGGCTTAATACGCTTCAGCTCCCTAAATATAACAGAAAATCCACCACGGGTTTAGCAACAATCCTGGACCTAATGGCCACCTTTAGAACCTGGAGACAGAGGAACTTGCACTTAAGGCTGGCGCTCTGAGCCGCTGGGTATTAGCTAGCTGCTGGCAGGTCACCCGAATGCCAGATGGTCATGGGAGCTTCGTTTCTATCGCCCTTACTGTGGCCCAAGCTCTAGGGAGAGCAAAGGAGGAGAATGAATGTCTTTGAGAGACTACGTTAAGTGCCCCCTCTGCAATCATGGATTGAGGCAAAGGTAGAGACGTTGTCCCTTCTGTCCTGTCATCTGGACAGATGCTGTCTTGGTCTAGTTACAGACAGGTGCTCAAGATGGCAAAATACTCCCTGGAAAGTTCCAGTCCAATTGACTAGCCCCTGTGTGAGGCAAAAGCCTATGAAGCGGCCATGGGTTTCTTCACTCTAACACACTGGGCTCTTGATTACGGCAAACCTGAGTAAGTGACCCACGCGACTAACAAAAGGTTCCTCATCAAATGCACGGACCCGGAACATCTTGACCTTCCCGGAAGTCAATGCCGAGTTGATTAAGTCAATGCTTTATATATGGTTAGGTAGTTACCAAAGCACCCTCCCCGGACCACAGAGGGTAATGGAAACATTTTAATATTGATAAGGCAAAGATGGCAGGAGAGAAGAAGCTATGTGAGCAATAATGAAATGGAACAATTCCTTAACAGGAGGTATAAATTATAGTACATTTTTTTCTGGAGCACTGGCCATGGTTTCTTCTGAGGTATGTACTGAGCGTTAATCGTGGGCCGGTGGCGATGCCAGCCGCCACAGATGACACAAAATAACTCAGGTCAGGGTTAAATGGATGATGCCAGACTGCCTGGGTTCAAGTCCTGGCTCGGCCAGTGATTCGCTGTCAGATCAGGTGAGGTTGCTGTTCTGCTGGGACCACCGGCTCCCTTCCTGTAGGATGGGGTCACGATTGCACCTCTACTCATCGGGCTGTCGTGAGGACCGAATGAGATGGTGTACCCAAAGTACGCGGCGAAGGGTCGGGCACGTGCCAAGAGGCTGATGCACACCAGCTATTACCCTATATCAGGTTCCGTCCTCCCGACCTATATTCAATTTGAATGTAATCCATACAGCCGCTGTCTCCTTCATCCTTACGGTACAGCAAAGTCAGATGTCAGCAATTGGGAAAAGAACAGGAAAGTAACTTCCTCCAGGAGGTGGCTGAGTGCCTCCCTAGCCAGGTCTCTGCACTTACCAGCTCTCCGAAGTGTTTCATGGCATATTCTAATACCCCGGCAGCTGCCTCTGGCTGTTGTAGCTTATTATTAATGCTGGGGAGACAAAAGGAAGAGGGGGTTACACTCAACATGTCAGAGAGTGGGAGGCGTGGGGGTCGTGGCGGGTAGATGGCTCACCAGCCCACTGGAGACATGTCTTGCAGAGAAGGTGACTGTCTGTTACCACCCAGCAAGCTCAGTCTGAATGACTTCTTCTAAGGAACGATTTCATCTCGACCCCACACTCCTGGTTTTGAGGGGGCAGCGTCTGGTAGACAGGAAGCCTCACCGGCTCTGGGGCCCTTTCTCCAACCAGCACGGACTGGCTTCCTCTCAGATACTGTCAGTCAGGCACCTTGTGTCTGTTTTCTAAAAACTAGAAGCCCTGGATCCGTATTTGGCCCTGTCGTTGGACACGACCAGATGAGGTCCCTCTGAACTTTGACCTCTTACTTCCACTCATCAGTTGCCTCCAGGAATCAGAATGATCCAAGTCAATAAAAACCATCAGGCTCTGTGGGTGACACAGAAGTGGCACGGAGGCTGGGTCATCCACGCTGATGACAGAGCACCCCAGGGACTGTGGCTGTGCGACCATCTTGACTGCTCCCCCGATAGCCCATTTCCTTCCAAGAGGGACGCTTCCTTAGTCCCTCTTCGAGGACCACCCCCTCCCTCTGCAGTGGGCAGCCAGGGACCTCATCCAGGGTCACATGCCTGGCGGAACGATGCTTTTCACTAACGACACGCTACTCTGCTGTCATCTGGGGGCAGCATGTGGCCACTGGGACCGACTGGGGGACTGTGACGTGTCGGGACAACTAGGCGGTAGGCTGGCGGTGGGTGCCTGGCGCTGGCTAACCAGGGAGGCTGTAGAGAGGCCCCGGAAGTTGGACAGCAGCAGGGCCGAGACCCTTGTTCCGACGGGAACGTACACGAAAGGGGAAACGGAAACTAAGCCAACACTGAACGTCAGCTGGAGTTACAGAAGGAGGGAAACGAGGGACGAAGCAGGCCTGAGAAACTCATAGGACAGCAGTTTCTTTATCTGTTCACGGGTGGGGAGCAAACGATGTCAGTCCAACTTGGGAGTCTAGACTGTTTAACGAGCAAGGGATCCAGTTTATTGCCCTAAGTACAAACTGTCTACTTGACTAGAATTAATTTTTAAGTGGTTTTGGGAAACTCCAGGATTTGGGTGGAATGTGGTAATAATACGGCAAGAGATTGCTGGTAAAAATATTATTTTTAAAAATTCAAATTCCACCACATTTATTCCAATAAAACCAAGAGGGAACTGCCCACAATCTGTCAAACTAGAGAGGTTAACATTTGTGAAAGTAATAACCTAATGCCTCATGTTTACAAAGCACATTTCAGATCATCTTTCCAACCTATCACTGCTTTAACCTCATGCATCCCTGAGAGAGTGGAAAGGAAAGGTATTACCAGTCTTGTTTCACTCCTGGGGAGACTCAGGCCTGAAAGGGTAGCAATGTTCCCCGAGGCCCACAATGAATGGGGAGAGTCTCCATATGATCTGAAGCAATGTTATGACTCTCCTTTGTTAAGGTGAGGATGGGGAGGGGGTGGGGGGCCGCGTTGGATTTGGAGTCAGAGAGTTTGGGTTTACATTTCTGGAGGTCCAATCCTGCCACCTATAAGCTGTACGACCATAAGCAAGTTCCCTTTTTTGAGTTTTAAGCTTCTCATCTATAAAATGGGCCTAATACCACTCCTTTCAAGCTTCCTCAGGGAACAAAATGAAATAATGGGTATGAAATTACTAAGCAGATCCTGGTAAATGCTCCTCCCCTCATTTGGTTTTGTCTAAGAATAAAGGTTCCTAGAAACATAGCTGTATGCTTGTGTACAGAAAAAACACTCATCTAAGGTTGAGCCTCGAGCCAGCACTAAGAAATCATCAACTCATCCTGAAGACAACTATTTGAGTAGGGTGCCCAGGCTCTAGGCCCTGCAACTGGAGGGGAGAGTCACCATACAGATGTCTCTCTCCTTTATTTACAGCAGACAGGTGACCTCAGGTGGCATCTACTGGGCAGACCCACCGGCACTTCTGTGCTGCTCCTAAGCAATGAGCCAGAAGGTTCTCCATATAAGTCAGTCCACTGCAGGACTCAGAAACATTCAAAGAGAAGCGATAACACCATGGTTTCTTTCCAGAAGTCCTATGAGATTTAAAAAAAAATTTTTGTGTATATATGAATGTATGTATATATTTACTTAAACAATTTTTTAAAGTTTATTTACTTAGTTTGAGAGAGAAGAAAGAGAGTGAGAGTGGGTCAGGAGCAGAGAGAGAGGGGAGAGAGAATCCCAGGCAGGCTCCATGCTGTCAGCACACAGCCTGACTCGGGGCTTGATCTCATGAACTATGAGATCATGCGTGACCTGGGTCGAAATCAAGTGATGGCTGCTCAACTGACTGAGCTACTCAGTGCCCCTGTTTATTTTTTTTTAAGTAAGCTCTATGACCAATGTGGGGCTTGAACTCACCACCCCAAGATCAAGAGTCACATACTCTACCAACGGAGCCAGCCAGGCACCCCATGTGAGTTTTTCTAATAAGCTCACTCACACAGGGTTAGGTGAATTATATTAATATCACTCTTAGCTGTATCCATACAGCTTTGTGATTACCTAGTTCCCTGAACCCAAACACAGATTTTGGAAGCTTAAGAAGACATGGAAAAAAAAAAAAAAAAAGCCAACGTATCTTCTTTCATGAAACATGTCATATGCCATATGTAAATACATATAATTACATAGTCTGTATATTCTTTTTGGTTCCAGTGTGGATTCTGGGATGACCGTAGCAGAGATATTAACTACTCTGGTGAGGAAGACAATGTGTTCCTTGCCTAAAGCAAAAGAAGTTAACTCTAAGAATCACACATAAAAATCCAGGAGTTCCAATAAATGTCTTCCGATCTTGCGTTCTGGAGCATATGCTATTTTCAAGAGCAAATTACAAACATTGCCAAAGTTTGCCTCACTTGGGACAAAGCCAACACAAAAACGGAAGCAAGCAAAAGCCTCTTCCCACCCCATTCTCCCACTCATTATGCCTAAAAAGGAAAGCTTTACAACAAGCTGATCAAAATCAGGAAGTAATAACGACTAGGAACCAGAGGAGAAATACGAATTTTACCTTAATATTGCTATGGCTTTGATATCTCCTCATCAAAGGAGAGACTGACTTAGCTTTGCAAATTAAAAACAACCCCCCCACCCCAAAACTCATCGTATGGCCCCTACTCCTTCAAGGGAAAGTCCAAATAAGTCCCCTACCTGTAGAATACAGACAGAGGTGCTGGGCTCGCTTGGGGGAACCACCGACCAGGACTTTAGAACCTGCCAGAAAACTGGGGGTTGTACCTTGAGAGTCTGTCCAACAGTAAGGATGATCACTGAAAAATTACAGCTTTGACTAAACGGACTAAAACACAGCCATGAAAAATAACTGGGATCAGCCTGAGGAAAGGGTCCCTTATTAAATCCTTGGTCTCTGGATTGAGGACCTGAAGGAAAGGGGGAGACTGTGTGCACCTACGGGCGACCGTTCAGAGTAAATATTTTGAGTTGACCGGCCGCTATCCCCATTTATTCTTTTCTCCTCCCTGTTCCCTCTTTATTTTCCTGACTACGCTTCCCTCTTCTTTCCTTCCATGGAGTCTTCTGCGCACGCCACGAGGCTGCTGGAGAATGCAGCTGCGGACGTGGAGAGGGGGTTCTGGTGAGGGAAGGAAACAAAACTCTTGGTGATACAAGAGTCTGTCATCTTGTTTGGGACCTTAATTTTTTCTCCTTCCGCCATGACTTCTGGCATTCCACTGTGGGAGGCAACGTATCAGAACAACAACAAAAAGAGACCTAAATTTACCGAGTGCTTACTGTATGTACCAGCCACGGGGCTTACTGCTTTTATGTGTTATCTCATGAAGTAGGCACTAATATTAATATTCCCATTTTACACATGAACAAGCTGTGGCCCAGGTCACAGGCTCCCGTGCCATTAAAAACGATCTTAAAAAATTGTTTTTTAATGTTTATTTATTTTTGAGACAGAGAGAGACAGACCATGAGTAGGGGAGGGGTGGAGAGAGGGGGAGACACAGAATCTGCAACAGGCTCCAGGCTCCGAGCTGTCGGCACAGCACCCGATGCGGGGCTCGAACTCACCGGCCGCGAGATCGTGACCTGAGCTGAAGCTGGACGCTTAACCAACTGAGCCACCCAGATGCCCCTAAAAAGGATCTTAAGTTGGGGCCTTAAGATGGCTCAGTCGGTTGAGCGGCTGACTCTTGATTTCGGCTCAGGTCACGCATGATCTCACAGTTCATGAGATCAAGCCCCGAGTCGGGCTCTGACTGACTGCACGGAGCCTGCCCGGGATTCTCACTCTCCTCTCTCTCTGCTCCTCCTTGCCTGCGTGCATGTGCTTTCTCTCAAAATAAGTAAACTTAAAAAAAATTTAAAAAATAAAGAGCATCTTAATTAATAACTAAGAGTGCACTGTAGCTCTGCAACGGGAGGGACAGCGCCTCAGCCTTCCCCTCTCGGATCAGCAGGCGTGCATAAATGCTTGTACAAGGAAGGAAAGCAAGCACCGGGGGGGGGGGGGGGGTGCTCCCTATAACCCGCCACGCGGGAGAAAGCAGCCCTACCAAGCTTTCGTTTTAATTTCCTCATGGACGCTGTGGCTGACCGCCCCTCTGACCCCGCAGCTCCCAGCCCGTCTCTTTCCTTTCAGACGCTGCGGGTATGCCTTGACGCTTCCCGACAAAACAGCCAGCCAGGTCGCCACCGTGGGCTTTTTCCAAGGCAGCGTGTTCGAGGCTGCTGGGCTTACAGACACAGTCCAGGCTACAAAGTGCGGGCTGCCTAAGTCTCTGTAGTCAAGTGCCCAGTCAAGTGCCCTGCCTACTTGGGTGACACAGGGCTGTCCTCTGAAACAGTCCCCTTTAAAAAAAAAAATGTTTTTTAAAAATGTTTATTTATTTTTGACAGAGAGAGAGAGAGAGAGAGACAGAGCATGGGCAGGGGGCGGGGGGCAGAGGGAGAGGGAGACATAGAATCCAAAGCAGGCTCCGGGCTCCGAGCTGTCAGCACAGAGCCCGATGTGGGGCCCGAACTCACAGACTGTGAGATCATGACCTGAGCCGAAGTCGGGACGCTCAACCGACTGAGCCACCCAGGCGCCCTGAAACAGTCCCCTTTTAATAAAACTCAGATGTGGTTTTATGAGACTGAAGGGAGAGGCTCTATGTTTGGCTCGTGGGGAGAAATCACCTTCACTCAAAGCCCCCTTGATGAGGAACTCTTGTTTCATGGGGCAGCTGGGAGTTTTCTATCGTCCGTTCTATAAACGCTCCCTTGTGTGCCCCTCAGTCGCTCCGTGTTACTGCTGGAGGCTGCAAAGGGCAAACCGTTCCAAACCCCACAACAAGGAAGCGCTTAACGACACAAACCAGACCCCACGGACATCAGTCCAGGTGACAAGATCTGACCACAGACAAGCTGAGAGAGGTGGAGGTGCGGCAGCCACGTGCCCACGAGAACAGTGCAGAAGGACAGGCTGACGAATTTCCTGTCTCCTCTCGACAGGGGCTGAGGCCACAAGGACACAGAGCTTTGCCAGCCGGTGGAGGCCCAATCGGCAGGGGTCTATCTGCATTCTGCTCTGTCTTCCAGTGGGAGCAGCCGGTTGAGATCTTACAGGCACGAATCTACAGAGCAAAACAGAAATGCCCTGTCCACGCGATCATCCTGGAGCCCACAACTGAACCCGGCGTTAGAAAGCCCGTGAAGAGACAGACAAGAAGACAGCAAAGTAGGACAGCAAGAGGGGGAGAGGCAATTCTACCGACATTCACTTTCACTCATTCCCCACCCCAAGACTTAATTTTTATTAAGGGAAGTGGAGTCGAGAGCTAGAAACTGGGAAAATTCTTGGCAATTGAGGGAGACACTTTCTAGAGTTGCGCCAAATTAACAAACAAGGACCAGACCAGAGTGCCTCCATGCCTTCTGTGGCAAACACCTTAAACCATGTATCTTCTCTCCCTGCTACCTGAGAATTCTTCTCCAGAAGCAGGGGAAGCGGGTCAGGAGGGCCAGTGGCTCAGATGTGAAGGAGATTCTCTCGCCGCCTCGGCAGATGCCCCGTCAAGAGCGATGGCGGGAGAGCTAGTGCTGGCGGGAGGGCCTGCTCGCGTCTCCACGGCTCTCCCTCTCGAGCTTCTCCTCAGTGCTTTTCCCGTGCAGGTGATGACCAGCCCCACGAGGATGAAACTGACCGAAAGGGTCAATCACTAAGTCACTAGCTGCTTGGGGTCTTAATGCTGACCCACAGCATAGCAGTAAGACGGTCTCTGGCTTGGCATCCAAATGCCACTCCTACCACCTGAAGAATCCTCAAAGGGTTTGGCTCGTGGGAAGAAATCCCAAAGCGTTCTCAAAGTCATTGCTCCCCACGCTTCTGGATTGATGTCAAATCCCAAGTGGCTTGGCCTGATAACTAATTCCTTCTGGGATGGCTCCTTTGGTTACTGACCTCATCTCTTAGCCTCGCTGCCTCAGCGACCTTCAGGCTATTAAGAACAAAGCCCGAGGGGCGTCTGGGTGGCTCAGTCGGTTGGTCGTCCGACTCCGGCTCAGGTCACAATCTCACGGTTCGTGGGTTCGAGCCCCGCGTCAGGCTCTGCGCTGACAGCTCGGAGCCCGGAGCCTGCTTCGGATTCTGTGTCTCCCTCCTTCTCTGCACCTTCCCTGCTTGTCCTCTGTCTGTATCTATCTCAAAAATAGACATTTAAAAAAAAATTAAGAAAAAAAAGGACGCAGCCCAAGCCTGTTGGAAAGTCAGTCAAATAAGGAGCATCTGCGGTCACATCTGGGGGACCGCTTAGGCTTTCCTAGCGCTCCCATCAGGAATTTAGGAGAACGTTATGCACTCGCTTCCCAAATGGCTCCGGGCCTTCTTTCTCCTGTCTATTTCTAGTGCAGACCACAGTCTGTGTTTTATTTGGTGCCCAGTCAAGTAAGAATTCTCCGAATTCCCTTAGCGCCAGGCCGCGGACACATGCAACACAGCTGACTGGGGACCTTGGCAGGTCCGACCGAGGAGCTCCTGACCAGCCAAGATGAGGCCAAGGGGGACATGGCTTTGCATCCTTACCACCTACCTCAAGCAGTCCCTCCTGCTTCTCTTGTAGAGGCAGAGCTGCTTCAGACCATTCCCTGTCCCTTCTCCCAGCACCCAGGCTTAGCTCTGTGTGCCAAGCGTGATCCCCGCACAGAGCCAGGGAGATCTGCGGCCGGCCGGGCCACGTGTCTTTATCAGGCAGTTCCCCCGGGACTCTGGGAGCAGCAGGGTAGACTGGGGAACCCAAGGGTGCGGCAGCCTCTTTCTGAAGAGGGTAAGTGAAGACAGAAGGCCACGTGAGGCCATCTGAACTGCGACATGGACAAAGGCTGTGAGGACGATTTAAACTCAGGCAGTAGGAAAGCACAGGCAGGCTGGTTGGCCTCCATCGCCCACGGACAGCTAGGTCAGGTGATGACGATAGCACCTGTGGCTCTGTCAGGGTCAAACTTCCCTTTTCTGCTCTAGGAACTCAGGAAAAGTCACTTTAGTCCTTTTTTACATATTCACAGACAGGAGGCTGGCCTCATTAGAAGGTTTCAAAGCTGGGACAGTCGGTGTCCCTGGTGTTCTAGGGCACCTGGGGCATCCAGATAAAAAAGATTTGATGCAGAAGAAGCGGCCTGCCTTGGACAGTCAATGGGTTCCCGACGTCTCAGTCCAGAGTGGCTTAAGGGTAAAGAGCTCTTACTTGGTCTCCACCCTTTCCTTCGGTCACAGTTTAAATGGCGTGTCGGTCACGATACTTGGAGGACATGCTAACCCTGCATGTGAGAAAGTGGGAGATGTCAAGAGGAAAAAAGAACACTAACAGCTGTGTTAGGGACAGATTAGGGACAGGGGAGACAAAAAATCCTATCTTTCCAAGATTGGAGAGGGGAGGTGTATCTTCTTGTTAAACTCCACTGCAATTCAACCACTTTTCAAAATACTGTTTTCACCTACGCATATTCTACATAAACAGGTATGTGTTTTATACACAGCAGTGAGCAGAGCATTCGTACAATTTTGTATGTTGCTTTTGCACGTAACACGGGCGTTTCCCACTCGATCCAGTCTTGGCAATTACTTTTAAACAGCTCCACCATTTCGTCCTGCCTGTGGCTCCCAGGCCTGTGATCGGTCTCACGGGGGCACCTTCTTGGCTGGTGGGCGGGCAGCACTCGCGTTAGATTCCCGACCTCCAGGCACGCCGCTCAGGAGCACACATTCGGCACTCTCGCACGCGCAGTAAGTGATCTGTCCGGCAGAAGTCTGCAAGGCTCGCTCTGGGAATCCAAGCCCCGAAGATGAAGACAGCGCTCAGTGACAAGCCCGGAAGGCTGTCCCATTTTACACATCACCTCCAGGCAGCCCCTGGCTGGACGCGGGGCCCAGGTGCCCTAGCACAACCCGGCATAAGGCACGGAGAGGCCGCAGAGCCCCGGAGTGTCAAAGCACACGATTTGTGCCGGCCGGGTTTCCAACCCAGGGGCCCGTCAGAGGCGCGCTGTAAAAATGATGAATGGCTGTCACATTTCCAAGGCTCCGGCTGATTTAGGGAGCCATTGGCAGACACATCACTCCCAGCATGTCAGCCAGTTAATTACTTCCAACTTTATCTTTCTTGTCAACACTTCTTGACAAATTGGCCATTATCTTTTTATTCTACAACAACGAGCACTGCTCCTTTTCTGGCGATGCCTGGAGGTTTTTCTCCTTTCCGCTTCTTCGTACCCAGAGTGGATTGAAGAGCTCTGAGAGAGCCGATTAGAAAGAGGAGCTGTCAGGAAGAGGACAAAAGCGGCGAGGGCTGCTAGAGTGAACCCAAGGCTCATTATCAGATGTCTTCACTCAAAGCAGAGTTGATGTTTTGGGTAAAATACCGATTTCCTGGCTTCCCGATGTCCGAGAGCTCTGCCTCAGTCTCTCGCGGGGACGAAGTTGGGACACAGAAAGGTAAATGAGCTGACGTCTGCTGATCTGGCAGTGCTGAGCTCTTCTCCCCACCTAACTGGGTACGCGGACGTGAGGTGGCCCTCCGCTCCCCTGAGAGGCCACATTGTAGAAACAGTGATGCCCATTCTGGAGTCAGGGAAGAGGGAAAAATAAACCTACTTCTTGGTAAGGCCAAGCCAGTAGAAGATGAGCATGACACGCTATAAACGGGCCACCGAGATTCAAAGTCTACGAGACGACCAAAAGTTATCTGGAGAGACCAATGGTGTCACCACCAATACGTTTCGCCATCACTGCACGGACTTTGTCAGGGGTGGCCATGGGGCAGAACCCAACCCCTACTGTACTCCGCCAGTTGTAAGACACACACTTTAACATCTCTGAATCATGATATGGCATATAATTCAAGGCTTGAGAGCGCGCTGTGACGTGGTTTAGTTGCCAGCAGTAACCCCGGCCCCGCCCCACCCCGCCCCAGAAGTACATGAAAATCAGAAGCAGCGTCTCTAACTCACCATTTACTGGTCCCATTAAACCTCGAGGCGTTCCGGCGGGTGAGCTACGTACAGTGGAAGGGCAGACATTTACTACTGAACTACCGCGAGCTTCTCACTTTGGGATGGTCTTGGGCTGCAGTGAAAGACCCTGTGTCCTTTTGGTTCAGCTTCAGGGGAAACCCCGGGATTCTTCCCTTCGTACGGCTCCCTGCGGACGGCCGGCTTTCTACACTGACAGGCAGCTTCCCTGGGGTTTCTGAGGTGCTCTATAAAGACAGGCTGTCGTCCAGTGAACCTGTAGAAAGTCTTCAGAACAGCCAGAGATACATTTATGCTCTCCTGGCGACTGGTGAGAGACCTGACCTCTTGGGTAGGGCTGGATGTTAAGAGGGCACTAAGGCAAAAGACGGGCCCGGGAAGATACAATCTGCATTTGTGCTCTGGCTGCACGAGGGTTTCCTCTGTCCATCCACTCTCCCCTGTGTGGAGCTGCCCTACAAGGGGTACAGATTCCTAGAGGCACATTGCACTTTTGAAGTCAGCATGAGCCCAGAGGTTTGGAATGTGTTTTTGTCGAGAAGTGAGGAGCTTTGAGCAAATCCTCACCCCTCTGGCCGGAGTGCTTTTTCTGCCAGCAGAGGTAGGGGAAAAGAACACGACTCTGTAACTTTTCTGGAAGCCAGGAAACAACTGTGAAAGCAGGACTCACACTTCCAAGCAACACAGCGGTGACACCCTGGGAACATGTGTTTAGAATTAAGACAGAGTGGGTTTTATTCACCCCTCTAGCCCCTCGCCGGTAAACGGCAAAGCACAGTCACGCTTGCCATTAATTGGTTGCTCAGGCACAACTGGCACAATTTCTCGAATGTTCTCAAAGAATTACAGTCCCCTTTTCCCATCAGTGCTGCCTATGTCAGGGCGGCAGAGGTCCGGCCCGAAGGGAAGCTCTGGGGATCCCAGGGCACCTGGGTACGAACGTGTGATCCTATCCTGCACTTCTGACGGGGTCTTGTCTCCGGCTGAGAGTGACTTTCTGCTATTGCAACGTAATGGGTATTTCACCCCCTATTGGGGACAGCAAGATCTGTCAGGTTCCCGGATAAGTTCTGGCGAACACAGCTGCCCCGAGATGTGGCTGTTTTTACGGGGACATGCGACTTCATTCTGCCTTCGATGTCAGCTGTTGCGTGTGGCCCCTCAGGCCACGGTGATGGTGAACAAACAGGCTGATGCAGGCGGAAACGATCAGATAGGCCATTTACCCAGGCCTCTGGAATAAAGTGGAGCGGGACAAAACCTTGCCCCAAATGCTCTGTGGTCCTTCTGTTGGTCTTCATACGTAAAGAAAGAGGAGGGAGACACAGATCGATGGTTTCCAGGGAGACAAAGGGATTACACAGTGAGGATGCTGCCCCCAGTTAGTGATTAAAATACAAGGTTGAGCCAGATGATCTCAGTGTTTCCAGTTCCCACTTCCTTTGATTCTGTGTCTAAGACCTACAGAAGGAAAATGGACTCAGAGCAGGACAGAACGCAGGGGCCAACGATGAAGACCTCACGGTGACAAAGTACCGCCAATGACCACGGATACAGACTCTGAGTCTCCACAACAGATGTTTTAGGTGAAGAGAACCTTCTGCTGGGGATTCATTCTTTCACTTGACGAGTTCCAAATAAGGAGCTCTTTGGTCTCAGTCTGGTGCCAAGAGATAGATGTTAGAGCTACCGTGGTAAATACGACAGACGAGGTCTTTGCTTTCGCAGAGCTTACGGGCTGGTGAAATAGATATACAAAAAAAAACGAAAACAAAAACAAAACAAACAAACCAAAAAACCCTGAAATAAATGCTGTGAAGGTAAACACCAAGAAGAAAACAGAGCGCCTAGATGGAGACTAACGTGGGGGGGGGGGGGGGCTTAGTGTAGACTCAGAAGGGCAGGGAGGGCTTTTCTAATGAGATGATAACTGCATACCTAACCAGTAATACTTAATATTTGCCGGACATTGACTATGTGTCCGTCACTAACCTGTACATGTGCACTATCGATTTTTGAATCAACTTCCTAGTTGAAGTGTAACACACATATAGAAAGGTGCACACACAGTGCAGCTTGATAAATCGCGGAGTGAAGATACCCTTGTAAATACCACCCAGAGCGAGAAACAGAACACAACACGCTGCCAGGGTCCCAGAAACACTGAGCCTTGTCCTGACCGCGGCTCCCCTCCTCATCTCTAGAGGCAACGACTATCTGACCTCTGACGCAACTGGTTAGTTTTGCCAGTTTTTTTTTTAGTTTAGTTATTTACATCAAAAGAGACAGAGAGAGCACGAGCAGAGGAGGGGCACAGAGAGAGAGAGAGAGAGAGAGAGAGAGAGAGAGAGAATCCCAGGCAGCTTCTGAGCTGTCAGTGCAGAGCCTGATGTGGAGCTTGAACTCACGAAACTGTAAGATCATGACCTAAGCCAAGATCAAGAGTCGGATGCTTAACTGACTGAGCCACCCAGGCGCCCCACAGTTTTGCCATGTTTTGAACCTCACCTGATGCTCAACACGATGTCTGGGACATACGCCCGTGTTGCTATGTGCCACCAACGTGCCACGGTCGTTCTTCCTTCTAGTGCTGAAGGCTCGTTCACTCTACGAATATATCACAAAGTATCCATCTTCCCGCTGACGGGCATGTAGGTGGCTGTCAGCTCTTGGCCGTACGAGTGCTGTCCCTACACACGTTCTTGTACTGGCTTTGGTGCAAGGGTGCTGGCGTTTCTGTTGGGACCCTACCAAGAAGTAGCACCTTTGGGTTACAGGGTGTGTTCTGCTTTCGAGGACACGGACAAATTGCTCCCCAGAGTGGTTTCAGCAATTGACATTTCCACCGGAAATACCTGAAAAGCCCAATGGCTCCACATCCTTGTCAACACTTGGTACTGTCCGTGTTTCCCATTGCAGTGTGTGTGTATTGGCGGCATGGGAGACTTTTGATTTGAATTTCCATAATGACTAAGGAGCTTGAGCAGCTTTTCATATGTTTATTGGCCTTGTGGAGATCTTCTTTTGTGAAATAAGTCTTGCCAATCTTTAAGTTGGCTACCTTTTTCAAAGCTGTTTGAGAAGAGTTGTATGTATAATCTGGATGCAATAAACACAAAGATATCTATCGGAGATAATCTTCCTCCCTTTTCGCTCTCTTCGTGGTGTCTTCTAATGAACAGAGATGACTCCTTCTATTGCATTTGATAATGTTTTCTTGTCTGGTTAGTGCTCTTTGTATCTTGTTTAAGAAATCTTTGCTTACCCCCAAGATGCCGAAGATACTATCCTATGTTATCTTCTAGAAGCTTTGGTTTTACCTTCCACACGTGGAACGGAAGCCTCCTCTGAACGTGAAGTTTTATGTGTGGTGTGAGGTAAGGGTCAAGAGCCCTCTTCTCCCCGTAAGGCTACCTAGCTGACCTGGAAGAACTTGCCGAAAAGACTGTGCTTTCCTCAGTGTTCCGTGGTGCCACCTTGTCAAAAATCAAGTGTCTACCCACATGCGGGTGTTTCCAGACATTTGATTCCGCTCCATTTATCTGTGAGTTTAGCCTTGTGCCACCACTACGCTGCCTTTAATCACTTACAGTAGCTTTATGATAAATATTGATTTCTCATAGTTTAATTCCTCCAAATTTATTTATCTTATTCAGAAATGCCTTCACTATTTTTATTTTTTATTTTATGATTATTTTTTTAAATGTTTATTTTATTTTTGAGCGAGCGAGAGAGAGAGAGAGAGAGAGAAAGACAGGATCTGAAGCGGGCTCTGAGCCAATAGCAGAGAGCCTGATGCGGGGCTCAAACTCACAAATGGTGAGATCATGTCCTGAGCTGAAGTCGGATGCTTAACCAACTGAGCCACCCAGGTGCCCCGCCTTAACTATTTTTAACCCTTTGCTTCATTGAACCAAAAATCCTGTGAGGTAAAGTAGTTAGGATTTGCATCACCACTGCACAGATCTGTAAACTCAGAGAAATAATTTGCCCAGGGTCATGGAACTACCAATGATGGGAAGGGATTAGAACCCAGATTTGTCTGATTCTAGACCCAACTATTTCAAGTCCTTCATATACCGTCTCCTTAATCTTCAAGCCAGATGATCCCTTCGGGGCATTTAATATGAACGCATTACAATTTCAAGAAATTCGGATGTTCTAGGCCGTCCCATTTCCAGTTAAAAATCTTGTGGGGCAAGTACAAAAAGCCCCTTTCCCGGTGAGACTCAGGAAAACAGAGCAACAAGGGTAAGGAGCTGCTTAGATTCCTTCCAGAGACCCGTCTGTCTTCAGAGTAGCAATCACGCCCCTCACGTGGACTCCTCAGGGCCCTCAGGCCTGGCTCCCCTCCACCTCTCTGGCTTTACCGTCCTCTGCCCCTGACTCTGAAGCCACACTCAACTACTTACGTCCTCCTACTAAGCCAAGGTCTTTCACAAAGCTGCACCTTGCTCAGAATGCCCGCCTCCCACCCCTGGCTACTTCCTCCTTTCTCTGTGAAACCTGGGTATCACTCCCCTTGGGAGGCCTTCCGGACCTCATCTGAATTGGGCACTCCTCCTCCTCTGTGTCCCTCTCCTAGCATGTCACACTGTCCCAGAGCTCAGCTGCCTGTTTCTCCAACTGGACGGTGAGGCAGTTGAGGCTGGGCCGGCATTGTTAATGGTGCTCTGTAACTTACATGCTGGCTAACAGAACAGACGTTTGCTACAAAGTCTGAACGCAGAGACAGACTCTCTTGCTAGGTGCTGTCGTGAAATAATAAACACTAGAAGGAAGCACAAGAGAAACGATTTCTAACACGTCCAGAATGCACTCTGGTACAAGTGGCAGATCAGGAGACTTAGGGAAGAGATGGATGTGCCTCCTGGGGTGGGTGGCATTTAACTGAGGCAGAAATAGGACTGAGCGACAGGAGTGTCAGGTATTGGGGCACGTGGGTGTGGCTCAGTCGGTTAAGCGTCCGACTTCGGCTCAGGACGTGATCTCGCGGTTCGTGAGTTCGAGCCCCGCGTCGGGCTCTGTGCTGACAGCACGGAGCCTGGAGTCGGCAACCTGCTTCAGATTGTGTCTCCCGTCTCCCCCTCTCTCTGTCCCTTCCCTGCTCGCACTCTGTCTCTCAAAAAATAAATAAACATAAAAAAAAAAAAAAAAGGAAGCAGCAGCATCGGGTATTAAATGGCCGCATACAGTAAGGCAAAGCCGTGACTCCCTAAGACTTTAGGAGAAGTAAAATATCCCCATAAAGAACACTATTAAACTAACAACAAGGCAGGCCGGTTCTTCTGAGATGTACTCATGCCACAAACTGAGAGTCCGGTTCTAAGGGTAGCTGTCTCCCTCACCAACCGTGCAAGTGGTGGTTTAAGGGCAGGCAGGGGCAGGAATATATTAGCAAAGGAGGAGGCTCTCCAATCGGGACGTTTTCGAGACAATGCGACATGACGCTCCATTTGGGTGGAAGGAGACCGCCTCTAGGTCTTACCCAGCTCTGTAATCCTCAGGCTGCTTGCTGGAGGCTTCCCGTCCTTGGTGCCAGCCCAAGGCAGTACGGCCCGGACTGTGAAGTCTCTGAGAACTTCCAGGCTAAGTAAAAGCTCACTGGCTTTTTCTCATCAAGACTATAGATTTGATTTTCACAAACATCTTCCCCGGGAACACCAAGCTGACCCTCTTTCACCAGCAGCAAAAGAGAGAAAAGGAAAAACTGCAAGATGTCCAACACAGGCTTTCCTGATTTTCTCAGTTAATTCCCATTTTTATGGTCACTTTATCCACTGAAGGGCAGAGAAGGTAAAAGCCTCTTGGAGAAGGGAAAACTGGTCTCGTCCTCCACATTCTTCCTGGTTTTCTCCACTGGCTTAGCTGTACTCAAAACAAGGGCTTACTTTTCTTTCTTTCAGAAACTCAGAATCTAGGACGTCGCAGGGTTGTGGATGTATGCAGGATTGATAATCTTCCGGCATGGGAAACACTCTTAATTTGCTATTTTTTTTTTTTAACTGGGAGGGCTACTGACATTTGGGCAGCTTAGGTGATTTAAGAAAATCTCCAAATAAGGAAAGCTTCTGTCTCTAACTTGTACCTCATGTTAGAAACAGGCTTTCAGCAAACAAATGTCAGAGAGTAGGCGTTCATGCTAACAGCTAGGTGCTTCTGATCCAAACCTATGAACCCCCAGAAGGGATTGCTACATGGGCTGCAAATACAAATGACTGATTCACTTTCTGCCCAGATATGAAAATCTATTCGTAACAATTTCCTGTTTGGGCCGGGGGAAGTGGCCACTGGGAAGAACAAACAGAAAGTTGGCTGGGAATCCATAAAGCTCCACTGATCCTTTCTCTATCACGTTGCTGCGGGGGGAGCACCAGGACGGCGGGGTCACAAAGGATGCTCCACATGCCTGTGTGGCACAGGGCAAAAGCTCAGTGTCAGCTGATGGCTGGGAGATCGACGTGAAGATCCTCACCGGGTTCAGGAGGCCGTTGGATGCGGATGGTTGGGGCTGGGTTCGCGTTAGCGAAATGAACTCCATGTGGCCGAGACCGCAGTGCCCAGCTGGGCTGGGTATTTGCGAAATGAGAGCGGGGACTGGCTGCCAATTCTAAACAGGCTCTTCTGAGAGGAATGGCAAGCTGCTGTGGGGGGCCAGCCACACCCTCACCCCTCAGTAGGCAAGGGGACTCAGGAAGGGAGAAAACAAACCCTGGGACACCTGAGCCACAACCGCTTAGTGATTTAAAGGGGGGGAGAAAACCTGTCTGGTAACTCCAGCTGCTGAACAGAAATGACTTTCTGAAGCCAGAAGTGCCACCTGTAAAGGGACTCCGGGGGTCATGGCAGGGAAGGAGGGCTGCCGGGCACCAGGCTTGTGTGTGAAGGACCCACATGGAACAGCAACAGGACGAGGTCTGCCTCGGTGGCTCCGTAACATGGAAGCAGAAAGAGCACGTTCCAAAGACAGAGGCAGTTACTGCTTAAGGATGGAGAGGCCTCTGTATTCGTTCTCAGTGAAAAGCTCATTTTAAGTATTTAAGGTTTGCCGAAGCCCCAGGTTTTTCCCATTTGTTTTCAAAGGAGTAGTGCCCTTCCGTTCCAATACATGAGAAGTGACAGCGTCCCTATTTTCAGGGACGTACATCAGATATAGAGAAGAGCTTCAGATTTGCAAACTGTGTTGTACAGGAAGAGGGACATAAGACTGTCGATATGGGTTAGGTGACAGAGATTCTTTTCCCTATGATTTAATGTACGTTCCAAGTTTTGAATCACGGGCCAAGGATGGGCCTGTTCTCCGTTGTGCCTACAGACCGATGGAAGTACATCGGCATGACTGTGCCAGGACCGTGCCCGGCACTCCTGAGTTTTTGTCCCTGCCGTCCTCTCCGGCACCTCCTTGTCAAATGCCACGTGCGAGGAGCCAATACGGGCCCACTTGTGGAAGAAGGAAGTACGTAAGAAGAAAGATGACTGAGCAAATCCTGTGGATACAAACCACAAAGCCTTTTTTTGCTTCCTAAGATGCTTACTCTATTTCTAGAGCTCTTCTAAGTTGGAGATTTTCCACCGTGACAGTGTTAGATCTAGGCGGAACGAGGGTTTTGTAAAACATCATTCTCTGAGTGATGATCAGAGAAAGGAATAACCAGCCTTGTTAACAGCACACTCAGCAGGATGCCAAAATATACCAGAACTTCATATAAACAGCATGGATTACATTAACAGGCCTCCCTGGGTGAGCGGGAGTCGTATTCCCAATTCTCTTTGCCTACCTTACGCTCACCCCACGGTTATGTAACCTTTAGAACGGAATTTGGAAATTCTTCCGACCCTGCCCTGCTCGCTGATAGAGCTGAGCCAGTGGCTGGCAGGGGCATAATCTACCAGGCGAAATTGGAAACACACAAATTCATAGTCCTCTTGTCCCAGCCCAGAGACTGTGCAGGCAAGGAAAGAAAGACTCGCCGCTGTGTCCCTCCTCCCCTCTGGCCTAAGTTTACGCTGACTTCACCCAACAGGCACCTGACCCTCCCAGATGAGCTGGGAGGGGCTAAGGCACCATGCACGGCCACAGTGGGGGTGGAGGTGCAGGCAGCAAACAATATTTAAGATGCTGAGTTTGTAGAGCGTTCAGGCTTGGGAAGAAAGATACAGGGAGCCCAGTTAGGCTGCACTTTTAAACCCAAGCTTTGAGAAAGGCTAAGAAAGAGCAAGGGAGGACAGAAAGCAACAGGGTGGTGAGCCCATCCGGAGTGAGGGTGCACAGCTGTAATTTGCTGCAGCTCTGCAGACCTCAGCCGGGCATATCCAGATCCCCCAAAGGAAGATCCTTCCCCACCCAGGCCCGCGAAAGATGCTGAAAAAGACTCTCTCAGCTATGACCTGGCTCTGCATTTTCATCACGGCCTTTGTCAGCCACCCAGCGTGGCCACAGAAGCCCCCGAAGCGCAAGACACCCGCGCAGCTCAAGGCGGCCGCCTGCTGTGAGGAGGCGAAGGAGCTCAGGGCCCAGATTGCCAATCTGAGCAGTCTGCTGAGCGAACTGAGCGAGAAGCAGGAGAGGGACTGGGTCAGCGTGGTCATGCAGGTGATGGAGCTGGAGAGCAGCACCAAGCGCATGGAGTCACGGCTCACAGACGCGGAGAGCAAGTACTCGGAAATGAACAACCAGATTGACATTATGCAGCTACAGGCAGCACAGACTGTCACCCAGACCTCGGCAGGTAAGGAGAACGTGTCCTCACACTACTTGCCACCTTCTCGTTCAAATACCGGAGCGTCTCTGTGTGGCATGGTTTCTAGATGGCTTGGCCATCAGAATGATGACTGGGGGTTCTTTGGGGGTGTATTTTCCTGGGTACGTGCCACCAGCTCTAATGTTCTGTAAATTTCTGTCAATTTCCCCAATGTCTGCACAGTCTCTTTACTCACACCATGATTCAGCATAAGGAAGGTACGAATCCCCATCCCGGAGCGCACAGGGACGACGTGGTTTGCCCAGAGTCACATCGCAAGCCTTAGAAACAGGGTTTAAGTCTCCCTGATGGGTTCGCTTCCTCACCCAGAGCCGACAGGCTGTACCCACAGTCCTAAGGAAGCAGGATTGAGCACCAAAACTGTAACATCTATCGTTGTAGGAACCAAGTTTTGCCAAAAACAGTTCTCCTGTGTCCCTAAGATTTAGTGGAATGGGCATTAATGGGTTTTTGTGTCCTGTCTCTGCAAACCTGACTCTGCCCCCTGGCTCAGAATTAGGTATAGATGCTGCCTAGAGCCAGAAGAAGAATTCCTTTGGGTCAGGAAGGAGAGGCTCGAGGTTCCTCACTTCTGAGATTTCTATTTTCCCCCAGGATCTCAAATAAAATTCTCCCATTACAGCAAATAAGAAAATGCAATGCTGAAATCTGGATTTTTGGAAGCCCCCCACGTAAGCTACATCCAATGCTTTCTTTCCTAAAATAACTTCTGGTTTCTAGTTAGGTTGGCTCAGACCGGCTAAGGTGAATTTATTGCTCAGAGAGAAGAAACTGGGGTTTCTGAAATCATCAGGAAATCGTTACTTGTCAGGCGAATATCCTACAGATATGTCATTTATTACTGATATAAAAACTTTCGGTCACATCATAGACCAAGTCAAGAAATAGAAGAGAGTGAGTCACTGATGACTCTCAGTTCAAACAGAGAAAAAGCTTTAACGTGAAATAAGCTTAAATGGCCCGTTACCCAATAAACTACCATGTGAAAATCACTTCCTAAGCATGTACTTCCTGCCCCTCAGTGTGGGACTAGAAAGGTATCCTCAGGACATTTTCCAGACAAGCGCGTCCCGATTTGGCCTGGCGCGGCAGAGCAGGCCAGGCGGGACTCTGTGCCGCCTCCTACTCCTCCAACTGGAGTTTTCTCCCCTCCCAGCAGGGAGCTTCTTGGGGGGTCAAAGGCAGCTCTCCTGCTGGGCCTCCTACTCTTCTTGCCCAGGACATCCTTCCTCCGTTTTCTTCTCGATTGCCAGCTGCTGGGTCACCTTTAGACTCTCTAAGCAGGTAGCTCATCGGAGAAAGCAGTAAGTTGATGCTCTCCTCAGTAACAGAAAATGAAGGATGCTGATGGCGAAGGCACACATCTCCCCCTCCCTCAATGTGCTCTGCCTGGGACAGTTCCTGGTGGCAGCGAGCGTCTCTCGAAGGGCTCTTCTCGAAGGCCCAGCGCAGGGGCCTCCAAGAAAAGAACCCCAGAGACAGAGGACAGGAAGCGTCTCCTGGACAGCAAGAGTTCCCGCTCTTTGAATCCCATCAGGAAAGGCGGTTTCTTTGATATTTGAGACCTGGAGACAAAATCTGGCACAAAGCTGTAGCCCCAAGATGGCCAAGGAAGCGTTTAAATCAACCCCAGGGTGAACACCAGCCTGTTCGATGCTCTGGTTTGCTTGTTTTAATAATGCTGCCAGGGGAGGCCTCCATGGGTTCCTCAGGGTGTTTGCACTTCCGTTTGAGGAATGAGCAGTGTTAGACGAAGCAGCGGGGGGCGGGGGGGGGTGGTTCGGGGAAGAAGATGTTAAATTGATCTCCCTTAATTAGGGTCCTTGTAGGCAATCTAGATAAAAATAGCCATTCTCAAAGGTAGAAATAGCCATTCCCTCTGAAAAACCACCCCCACCCCCAAATAAACCAAGAAAACAACAAAACCAGACCCTATGAGATGCTCATAACGTACATGGTAAGAGAGGCTAGCGGTCCCAGAAGTGGAGTTTATTAAACAGGCGCATCTATTACGTGGCCCTCGCACACTGTAATGTTCCCAGAGATCGTGGCCTAGAAGAACAGAACATAGCAGGATGATCTATTTCAGAGTTAACCTGAAACCACCTGTTTGATGGTCCCATTGATGCTGCTATCCAGGTGAGGGCTTCCCCACCACCAATGAAGCCAAAAGACACCTCCTTTTGGTCTCCCAATGGCCACACCCCTCCAAAACCCAGACCCTGCCTAGTAATGAACACTCGTGTGAATTGCGTGGTAGAAATGAGATCTCAGTTTTTAAACTTTCAATGGAGACGGAGCACGAATGCCCACCTGCCGTGGAGCCCCTGGGTTTGGATGCTCACTCCTGCGGTTTGCTCCTATTACAGACGCCATCTATGACTGCTCGTCCCTCTACCAGAAGAACTACCGCATCTCTGGGGTGTACAAGCTTCCTCCCGATGACTTTCTGGGCAGCCCTGAGCTGGAGGTGAGGTCACCAGAGCCCACGGCCCAGGTTCTACCATCGGTCCTCTGCCCCCTCACAGGGCTGGGGGCAACAGGACTAATCATGGTCTAGAGAATGGGAAACTCAAGACAGAGAATCAGACACACCGAGCACCAGAGAGCTATCCACACACACACTTAGTTTGTGGGGGGGAAACCCCTCCCCCGGCATCTCTTTTGCGCCTTCAAATCATTACTGACCAAACACCAAATCTTCCGACACAGATAATTCTATAACCTCCACCCGACTTGTTGACATCTCTTGCCACGACCCAGAGCAGTTATTCTTGGGGGAAGGAGATAAGAGAGAACACGTCGAGAGCACACGTGGATTTTCTTCTCTTCCAACTATACGTGCGCTTGCCCCCCTCCTCAATTTTGACAATTCTTCCTTAGCAAGCCACCACCCCGCTCCTGCTCACTGACACTGGGGTAGAGTCGTAGTGAGCCCGCACACATCCACTGGCCCTGCGGCAATGGGAGGGAGGCGACGAGGCCCGCCCTCGGGCTCCTCTGCCTGCCTCTGTGGGTCCCTGACCAGAGCATCCTCTCTGCCACAGGTGTTCTGTGACATGGAGACGTCAGGCGGCGGCTGGACCACCATCCAGAGACGAAAGAGTGGCCTCGTCTCCTTCTTCCGCGACTGGAAGCAGTACAAGCAGGGCTTTGGCAGCATCCGTGGGGACTTCTGGCTGGGCAATGAACACATCCACCGGCTCTCCAGACGGCCAACCCGGCTGCGTGTGGAGATGGAGGTGAGCACAAGGCCCCTAGGACTGGAGCAGGTGCCACACACAACTCTGCACGACTCTGGGGGCGCCCTTTCCACTCTTACTGACTACAGGCTTGTGTGCTTACTACGGCGGTTTTCCTGCAGGCTGTAGTGCAGTTGAGAAGAGAGTTTTTCCTATTTGCTCCCAAAAGCGAGGCTGCAGACACACAAGAGGCTGGACTCGGGCCAGAGCGGGGAGATCCAACAGTCAGCTGTGCTGACACACTACAGTCCCCACTCGGGCCTGGGGCTTGAGCTCCTCTATGTGCAAACCTTATCGACACCGACTGGTGACGGTCGTGAAGGGAATGGAGGCCCCGCTACCTTCTCCAGTGACTCTGAGTGGGACACAGAGAGACATACACCCACACCTCACAGACAGAGAGGGACAGGAAGGATGCAGAAAGAGGGGCTAATCCAGGCCAGATGGCGACTCAGGAGCGAGCCTTGCTCTGGGACCCTTGTTTTGTGACTCCCAAGCCTAGTGTGGTAGCCAGAGGCAAACAAGTGATAAAGCCTCGCTGGGCCCCCGTGCAAACGGACAGACAGACGTGTGGCTGCGAGCCGAGAGAGGGAAGGCCGGTGGCGTGGTGGGAAACACAGCCCCCGTGCTGCTTCTCTAAGGTCCACCTGCTCCCCAACAGGACTGGGAGGGCAACCTGCGCCACGCCGAGTACAGCCGCTTTGCTCTGGGCAACGAACTGAACAGCTACCGCCTCTTCCTGGGGAACTACAGCGGCAACGTGGGGAACGACGCCCTCCTCTACCACAACAACACGGCCTTCAGCACCAAGGACAAGGACAACGACAACTGCCTGGACAAGTGTGCACAGCTCCGCAAAGGTGAGGTGCGGGGGCTCGGGGGCTGGTCCCAGCAGGGAAGGACTAATTTAAAGCCGGATTTAGAGCCGCATGGCCCGGCGTTCTGGCTTTGGCACTTCTGACTGCGGAGCTACGGTTCAAACGGCAGCTCCGCCAAGCCTCCTGTCCCGTGTGTCCGCCGTTTGCGGGGCGGGGACGAACAAGGCTCACGGCCCCGATCTCTCTCTTGGCCCAGGCGGCTACTGGTACAACTGCTGCACAGACTCCAACCTCAACGGGGTCTACTACCGCCTCGGGGAGCACAACAAGCACCTGGACGGCATCACGTGGTACGGCTGGCACGGCTCGAGCTACTCCCTCAGGCGTGTGGAGATGAAAATCCGCCCGGAAGACTTCCAGCCCTGAGTGCAGGCCTGCCGGGGGGCACGGCCAGGGAAATGGGGACAATCGGAGGCTGGGTGAGGGCAGGGAAGGGGAGGAAGGGAGTGGAGAAAGGGTAGGGACGGAAAATGGCCTAGAATCTCCAACGAGAGTCTGTCTCTAGGGAGCACAATAAAACTGAGAGGACAAGGACGTTACATAAATGGGATGAATTATTTAAACACGATGGGCCATCACACAACTTCCCAGGGGGCTGGCCCGAGTGGGCTCTCTGTGCCTGTGATCCCTGACATATTCACTCAAAGCCGCTCCTTTCCACTTGATTTTTCTGTGAAAGAAAAGTAATTGTGACATCACTGTATCTATTTAGTTGAAGGTCTAGGTTAATGTGAGGGGAGAAAATAGACCCCTTTACTAAAAAGAATCATGTGATTTTGATCTTCAAGGAGAGGCCTTGGGTGATGGAGGAAGGCATAAAAGAGAGGAGTGGTGGGGGAAAGGAGTTTCGAGTTTTAAATCCAATCCAATGAAATTACCTTCGGTCTACACATTTTTTCTTTAAAGACAAAAATTATTCTGCTGGCAGTGGATTGACCCAGGAGGGATCTCCAGGGTTCCGGGCCTGGCGGCAGGCCTCTGCCTCCTCCCTGCTCAACGTCAATCAGGGTGCAGTGTGCTGAAAGGCAGAAGTGGGTCTAGTGGCGGCTGGGGAGTTCCAGTAGGAGGTGGGGAAAGTCCCTCGTGGATGCTTGCACAAAACTGCCTTAAGATATTCAGTCAATACAGATATATTGGTTTTTATTTTTTACTTTGTGAGAAAAGGGCTCAAAGAGCTTCCTCTTTTGCCTATAAAAGTGGCTGCAAAATGAAGGTAGATGACACTATGGTTAATGATTCATGCTGTTTATAAGCATTTTGCTTTGTAAAAATACAACACTGTAGGATGTTGTAAACATTTGAAGTTTCCTTTTCCTTCCACAATAAATTCTTTTAAAACGTGTTGGTTTTTAAATTACCACCATTACCATTCAGAGCAAGGGAAAAAGCTTAAGGGAAAAACCAGAGGGTGAGCAGTGAGAAAGAGACTGATTTTGTTACCGTCTTTAGGGAAGCCAAAAAGTGAAAAGGCAGGGGCCGACAAGGGCAGCAGCCGCGGGGAGAGGTCAGATCTCGCCACCTAATCACCACGGAGCCCAATGCCACCGCCTGGCTTCAAAATACTTTGCAAACCAACACTCCTACTTTCTTTCTCCTTGAGCAAACTAACACAGAGAGGGGGCATGTCTTCAGCCGTAACAGATGCTAAATTCATTTTGAGTGGTAGGAAGTCATTTTTCCTTGCCAAAAAGAACCATTCCCTTGAGCCAGTCAGTGTAAGGTGAGCCATTACTCCTACTCAGTGTTCCCTATTGTACCTATAGTTCTTGGGCTGCTGGGAGCCTATTTAATCTTAGAAACAAGAACGTGGGGATTTTCCAAGGAACAGAGTGAGCAGAGAAGAGGTGCGCTGCAGCAGGGCATTCCACAGGACAGGCATTCAAACAAACTCCCCGAGGCAGGCGGGGAGTCTGAGGTGCCAGCAGCCGGCGCAATACTGCCTGGAAAGTGAGGATAAAAAGATCAGGGGGTTAAGAGAAGAGCAGAAAAAGCGTAAACGCCTCTGGCAGAAGTAGCTAATAATTCTCTCTCTCATCTCCTCTAACCCCACAACTAAAAAAACATCTGAAGCTCTAGGCACCAAAGGCTAAAATCAATAAGTGGGCTCACCTACAACTAAAAAGCTTCTGCACAGCAAAGAAGCAATACGTTGAAAAGACAACCTGCAGTATGGGAGAAATGATTTGCCATCTATAGCCCCTCGTGAGGAGTTAATAACAAAATATATAAAGGAATCATACGACTTAATAGCAAAAAAGTAAATATTCCCAATTAAAAAAAGGGCAAAGGTCCTGAATAGACATTTTCCCAAAGAAGACATTCGCGGAATGGCCAATAGGCACGTGAAAAGGTTTTCAACATCACTCATCATCAGGTATCTTCTCATACCAGGTCCGATGGCTGTTATCAAAAAGGCAAGAGACAGCAAGTGTTGATGAGGATGTGGAAAATAGGAAACCCTTGTACATCGCTGGTGGGAATGCAGATGGGGAGATTTTTAAAAATAAAATTACCATATGATCCTGAAATTCCACTTCTGGGTACGTATGCAAAGGAAAGGAAATTAGTATCTTGAAAAGATGTCCGTATTCCCATGTCCACTGCAGCATTATTCACAATGGCCAAGACATGGAAACAGCCTAGGTGTCTGGTGACAGATGAGTGGGTAAAGACACACACACACACACACACACACACACACACACACAGAGGAATATCATTCAGCCATATAAAAGAAGGAAACTCTGCCATTTATGATGACATGGATGAATCTGGAGGGCATTATGCTAAGTGAAATAAGATAGGAAAAGAAAAATACCATATGGTAACCCCTACATGTAGAATCTAAAAAAACAAAACAAAATGAAACAAAAACCATAACCACCACCTGATTCCACAGAAAGAGAACAGAACCATGGTTGCCAGGGGGTGCAGAGAGCCGGGGAAATGGGGAGACAGGTTGAAGGGCACAAACTTTCCACTGTAAGATGAGTAGATTCCAAGGATCTCATGCACGGCATGGGGACTATAGTCAGTGCTGCACATTTTAAAGTTGCTGAGAGTGGGTTTTAAGTGTCCTTATCACACACACACACACACACACACACACACACACACACGAGTTAATGATGTGAGGTGATGGATGTGTTAATGATCTTGAGCTTGATAAGCATTCCATAATGTATATCAAGTTATCATGTTGTACATTTTATTTTATTATTATTATTTTTAAGTGTTTATTTATTTGGGGGGAGAGAGAGAGAGACAGAGAGAGAGAATCCCAAGCAGGCTCCATGCTGTCAGCACAGAGCTGGATGAGGGACTCAATCCCATGAACCGTGAGATCATGACCTGAGCCAAAACCAAGAGTCGGATGCTTAACCTACTGAACCACCCAGGCACCTGCCTTCATGTTGTACATTTTTAATATATACAATTATATTAATTATTCCTTAATAAAGTTGGGGTGCAAAGCATCTACACCGTCCTAATCCAAACCTATAGTTGCTAAAACTTACTCCTATTTTTACATGTACACAATTGCGTAAACAGAAGTATAAATTTTTCGTGACAATGTTAATGTTGGAGGACGCCCCCAGCCACTTAACCTACGGTGCGGATTCTGACCAGAACCACCACTTTCCAAGCACGTCTCCGGGTGCAGCCAGAGGACAGACACCAAGGATTCAGAGAGGAGCCAACACAGTCTCTGGCCCTAAAGAGGACAGAATCACCAGGAACCAAAGGAGAACTCAGTGTCACCCCGGAAAGTAAAGCACATTCTGTTTCATCCTCCACGAGGTACGCTGCTGCACAGCCACCATGGAAGTGCCGGCCCCTGTTTTTGGTCTTAATTCTGCTAATCTCAGTCAGAAAATTCTTAAAAAATGGGATTACTTGCTAGGGGTTGGGCAGGGATGAAAGCATCCAGCTTGGATCAGACACTTCCTTCTACTTTGGGTGAGAAGCAGGTCCTGTGGACTGAATGTGTGTGTCCCCCCCAAATCCTACGTCGAAGTCAATTCCCAATGTGTTCGGAAGCAGGGCCTTTGGGAGGGGATTAGGTCACGAGGGTGGGGTGGCTCACGGATGCAATTAGGGCCCTTATGAAAGAGACCCCAGAGAGCTTGAGCTCTGCTTTCAGCCACGTGAGGACACAGTGAGAAGGTGGCAACGTGGCAACCTGGAAGAGGGTGCCACCAGTACCCAACCGTGCTGCTCCCTGATTGTGGGCTGCCCAGCCTCCAGAGCCGTGAGAAGTCAAAGCTGATTAAGCCCCCTGGTCCATGGCATTTTGTTACAGCGGCCCGAAT
The DNA here is from genome assembly GCF_016509475.1 of Prionailurus bengalensis. Taxonomy (NCBI): domain Eukaryota; kingdom Metazoa; phylum Chordata; class Mammalia; order Carnivora; family Felidae; genus Prionailurus; species Prionailurus bengalensis. The sequence goes on from NC_057345.1 coordinate 8,107,622, forward strand.
GGACTGAAACAGGAAACTGGTACCAAGATGCGGGGTGCTGCTGTACCAAACACCTAGAAACGACGAAGTGGCTCTGGAACAGGGTGATGGGCAGAGGCTGGGAGAGTTTTGGGCTGCGTGCTAGAGAAAGCCCAGACTACCGTGAATGGACTCTCAAAGGCAAATTCTGGTGAAAGCTCAGAAAGAAAAAAAAGAGAACCACAGAGAACGCTTCTGTCTTCTTAGAGAACATGCATAGTTGTGAACAGAACGGTGACGGAAATATGATGGTAAAGGCCATTCTGACGAGTTCTCCGACGGAAAGGAAGACGGGTTATGGGGGAATAGAGAAAAGGCAATCCTTGTTATAAAGTGGCAAAAATTTTGCCCGAAATGTGCTCAACGCCGTAGTGTTTGGTGGAAGGCAGAACTTGTGAATGATGACCCTGGGTATTAGCTGAGGAGATTTCTAGGCAAACTGAGGAGGAGTGGCTTGGTTCTTCCTGACTGCTTAGAGTAAAAGGAGAGAGGAGAGAAGCAACAGCGAAAAAGGAGCCGGGACTTAAAGATTTGGGAAATTCTCAGCCTATCTCTACTGTGAGAAGTGAGTGCGTGCATTTGGGGAGAGCACGAAGGGTACGGCCACGTGAGGCTTTGCTCAGGGGACTGGGTGTCAGGAACCATGGACCTAATCAGCTACTCCGGCAGGAAAACTACCACATTGAACAGACGGGCAAAGAGACAGGAGGGAATGAAGGAAGGCTGTTGAACTTCCTGGATTTTACAGGACGGGACTATGGAGCTACTTGGCTGTGAACAAGAAGAGAATGATCCTGAAGTTGATTCAGAGATCAGCAGGGCTGCCTGCTTGTTTTCAAACAGGAGGACCATTGCCTTGCTTTTAACAGGCCCGTGAACTCTGCCCAAAGCTGTGGGGGTAGAGCCACCACCGGGCCATCTAGCCGGTGGAGCTGTGGGGCCAGGACCTCTGCCCAGCAGGTCCAGAAGGCAGACCGTTACCCAGAGGGCTTGGAGAGCAGAGGATCCAGCCAAAAGCGATTACTCTGGAGATCTCATGAAGTTTGCCTTGCGTGGGACCTGTCACCCTTTCCTTCTTCCCCGTGTCTCTTGGAATGGGGATGGCTCTCCTGTTACTGCCCCATCAGTGTATTCTGGAAGCATGTAACTTGTTTGTTTTCACAGGTTCGCAGCCAGAGACAAATTTTGTCTCAGGATGAACTGTACCTAGATTCTCAAGTCTATCCCCGATTTAGATGATATTTAGATGAGACTTTAGAGCTGATCCTGGAATGGGTTGACTTTGGGGCTGTTGTGACGGAATGGATGGATTTTGCATTTAAGAAGGACATGCGTTTTGGGGGCCAGGAGAGAAATGCTGTGGACTGAATGTTTATGTCTCCCCAAATTCCTGTGTTGAAGGCTAACTCCCAGTGTGATGGGATTGGGAAGTAGGGTCTTTGGGAGGTGATCAGGCCATGACGGTAGAGCCCTCACAAACGGGATTAGGGCCCTCATAAAAAAAACAGCCTGGGGGCTCAGTCGGTTGAGCATCCAACTCTTGGTGTTGGCTCAGGTCATGATCTCATGGTTTGTGAGTTCAAGCCCTGTGCTGGGCTGTGTGCTTTCAGCACAGAGCCTGTTGGGGATTCTTGCTCTCCCTCTCTCTCTGCCTCTCCCCTGCTCACTCGTTCTCTCTTCCTCTCAAAATAAAAATAGACATTAAAAAAAAAAAAAAAAAAGCCCAAAGAGCTTGTTCTCTGCTTTTTGCCACTTGAGCACACAGAGAGAAGTCGTCCGTGGGGCAACCTGGAAGAGGGTGCTCTCCAGAACTCAACTGTGCTGGCATCCTGACCTTGGACTTCCCAGCTTCCAGAACTGTGAAAAGTGTTTCTTGTTTAAGCCCCCCGTCTATGGCAATTTGTTACAGGGGCCCTAATGGTCTGAGTCAGCAGGCACTAGACCTTAACCTAATGCTACAGGCTAACCAAGTAAAAGCCGGTGTGTGTGTATGTTTACAAATAATTCAATACCATTTAATCTTCTGTTCCCTTATGAAGCAATTATACTTACTGATATATACAAGCTTTGAGGAGATGGGAGTAGTTTATAATGTCTCACTGTGAGCCTGGTTTGAGGATTACATGTGAGATTTAATTTGTCCTGGAGTAAATAGTAGAAACGTCAAGAAGTAGGAAGTCAGACCAGTAGCAAGAGAACCGTACTGTTAGCACAGCACAGCTTTTAAATACAAAAACAAAAACTAAGGAACAGCTGTGCAAAGACATTTTTGTGAACAGGTAACCTGATTGTTTCAAAGAGAATTTAAGGCAGTCGACTCAAAGATATATACCAGAATAACCTTTAAGAAAGGGCACAAACAGTGAAGGGAAAGAGCAGGAAAGACAAAATAAAGCTGGGAGGAGAGAGGGCAGCAGACAAAAGAGGTCGAGGGTCTGTAGTCTGTTAGAGGTCAAGTTAGAGTCTATTAGAGGTGGGCCAGGACCCGAGCTGTGAGCTCCCCGGCAGCCACGGCGAGGAAGGGAGTTCAATCTATCACTGAGGAGCCGTGTCTCCAACACGGGACCCAAGCAGTAACTCAGGGACACGCAACCACCAGCGGTGGGACCCCTGGGAGGGGTTTCCACGAGGCTCAGCTAGAGGACTGGGGTGGTGCTGGGCGCACATTCTCTAACAGCACCTTTGCCTAAGCCTGTTTCTTAAAACTTTCTGTGGGGACAACGATGGCAGAACATTTCATTGCCATGGTGCGTAGGAAGTGCAGTTTTCAGTGGGAAAAGCGGCCAGTGGAAACAGAAAAGTGACGTTATGGGACGATGGGAGGCGGCGCTGTGAACTCGTGAACTCGGCTCAGTCAGGCCGGGACAAAACCGGAGCTCAGAGCACTGGCTTCATCTGGGAGCACAGGTTTCTATTTGTCTGTGTTCTTAAAGTCAAGATCAGTCTGCAGGGATTTCTGAGGACTCATTTTCAGTTATACTGGCATAAGAAGTTAATGACTTTCTTGGACACTTTTCCAGGCCTCTGACTATACCTTCCTGTTACAAATCCGTATACACACTAATGCTTCTGTGATTGTTTCAAATACGGAGAAAGACCTGGGGTGGCACCAGGGAGGTTTCAGAGAGCTGTCAAACAGAGAAAGCTCAGCAAGGAAATTGACACGCAAAACTGGTTCTTTGACACTGAGGTTATTATATTCAGTTGCCAGATTTTCTATCAGTTCTCAAGGAAGACAATATTACCAAAGCCAGAGGGGGTGGGGGGGGGGGGAGAAGAAATGCAGGTTTTCACATCTGCTGGACCTAATCTGAAATGGAAGCCGACCCCAGAGGATGGCATGTTTATATCTGTTGGTGTGTGATATCGTAGAAATCAATGGTCTCTCCAAGTTCACTTCACTTGGACAAAAACATGACTCTCTTGCCTTTTGGTCACTTTTTAAGGTGTTTAAAGGAATACTCAGCATTGACTCAAAAGCAGGCCTGGCAGGGAAGCTGGCTATTTGATTATTATCTCAAATGAAGGAAGCATCACACACAGCAGACTGTTTCAGCCACAAAGGAGGTACTTATTAGCTGGGTGATTTTCCCCTAAACTATCTGTAGTGAAATAATCAACCGTGTTAGCATTTACATGAAGATAATTAGATCCCAGAGTTAATATTCTCTGATAATCATTAGGGGAAGCGAACAGTTCTCTGGGAGCTGGAGCTAACATTTGAGGCTGCTTCTAATTTCGTAACAGCAGAAAATTTATTAAACAACCTATTTTTGTCCATGCCCAGAAGACTAAAAACCGTCTTACGAGAGGAGAACGCATGACCAAACCAAGGGAAAAGATCACTGAGTCTCAGACTTCGCTCTGCCTCTTAGATTCACAGAACCCCAGAGGAGGAAGACTCGGGCAGCAAAACCCCAGTGGCCCTTGGGGCAGTGGAGCCAGTATTTTACTCCCACCAGAGAGGGCGATGGAACCCCAGTGTCAAATCTATCGCTCCTAGGCTGCTACTGCCCCGGAATCGCTTCTGGACTGATTTCCCTGGGACAAGCAGGCCCAGGTTGGAAAACGGGAGCCCATGTGCTGAGGGTTAACAGAAGTGACAATTACGGCTCTGACAGCGGGGAGAGCCGTCTGCAACCACATCGCATTTAAACGTGCTGGCCGGACCGGGCGGCCGATTTCACGGAGCAGAAGTCTCCAGGTGACGGCGGTGATTTGGTACCAGGCGGCGGAGGGAGAGAGGTCGATTCAGATGAAGGCGGCGATTAAAAAGGGTTTTGAGCCTACCTGATGAGAGACTCTAGGATGGCAGGGGTCGGACCTTTCTGGAACTCCAGCTCTTTGTAGTGTAGTGCTTTGGCATATGCTCGGCACTTGGCGGCCCTCTCGCCCAGCAGGACGATGCCGTTGTCGTCTCTCAGTGGCAGGGGGCCCTAGGGCAGAACAGAACCCACAGCGTAGGAGCGCGGCGGCCGGGCCACTTCTCCCTCCCACCTGGCTCCTGTCGGGCTCCATCTGGACAACGGCGGAGCATCTCACCTTGTCACTGTGTTCCATGAATTCAGCCAAGTTTAAGAGAGTTTGTGTGACTTCGGCGATGTCCTGCGAGGTGAGGGCCAGCTCGATGCTCCTGATGAGTTCATCCTGCTGGTCTTCGTTCAGTTCAGACCAGCAGGACACAAACGCGGCATTGAAAAGATCCCTGAAGGCGGAGAGAACGGAAAAAGATGTTGGCAATGCCTCTCGTGCCTCTGCCCGGTGCCATCAAGTCACACCCGTCAATCTACTCCCGGCGTCACTGACTTTGCTCGGACACACAGACAGGTGCTGTCCATCAGAACTTGCTGGAAATGCTCTGTATCTGTCCGATACGGTAGCCACTGGCCACTGAGTACCTGAACCGTGGTGAAGTGTGCCTGAGGAACGGAATTTTAAGTTCTGTTTAATTTTAAGTCCGTTCGTGCAAGCACACGTGACCAGTGACTCCTGTATTTACAGCGCAGGCACACTGTGCGCACAGCAAGCTGCGTGGGGGTGCGAGGGGCAATAGCCTGTCTCACAGGCACGTTTCTTAGCAGAGTTCGCATTTTTTCTCTTCAGTGGGCGGGGGAATGAACAGAAAGGGGACTTCCAGCATAGAAGTTGGCATTAGCCGATGCAGAATATGATCATCTCCAAAGGATTCTTGGGATCCTTCTCAGGTAATGTCCAAATTCCTACGATCGGAAGCGGCAGAGGCAGCACCTATGACTGCTTTTCAAAACACGACCAGAACCCTTAGCTGAATGGTCACAGACACACAACAGGACTTAAGAAACTAGAAACGTTAGCGAATAGAATCCCGAAGGATTCCCTACGCCAACCTCACCACTGGAGACCTGGAACCAGAGGTGTCATTTCTAAGATTACTACGACTACTTTAAATCATCAAAGCATCACACGAATAGACATATTTGCTGTGCCCGATGACATCTGAACTTTAATCCCATGCCCTTTTGTGGTGAATGTTGGGGAAAGGGGCTTGGAAACTATAAGGTATGCTTATAATGGATGGGTTGAGTATTTCATGCCTCTACATATGCTTTTTATTACACATTAAAAAAGGTTAAACCAGACCAAGTATCTAATTTTGGAATCTTCTGGAAAAAACAAAATGTGAAATTCAAAGGATAACACGAAGACCAAAAGAAGTCCCGTGTAAATTAAGAAATAAACTTTCTGACCTACATCCAAGGCCAAATGCACACAGTTGGCACTATAGTGATAAACGCATACGTGCACGTTTTATCACAAGCCTCTTTTGGATGACGTTGTGTTCGAACATGACCTGGGGCAGAAGAGAGATACGCTCCATCAGCTGAGCATGTGAAATCTGCACACTGTGCGACCAGGGAAATCCTAGGAACTATTTTTAAAGCATAAAAAATAGCATTTTATGCCCCATTATAATTATCCGTCATAGAAAAATCTGGAAAACAGAAAAAACGTTAAAAAAAAATACTCCTTAGGCCTTCCTACTTAATTACTGCTGTATTACTTTCTAATCTCTTCCCTCTGTACAAGTGTTTTTTTGTTTGTTTGTTTGTTTTTAAAATTTTTTCAACGTTTTTTATTTATTTTGGGGACAGAGAGAGACAGAGCATGAACGGGGGAGGGGCAGAGAGAGAGGGAGACACAGAATCGGAAACAGGCTCCAGGCTCCGAGCCATTAGCCCAGAGCCCGACGCGGGGCTTGAACTCATGGACCGCGAGATCGTGACCTGGCTGAAGTCGGACGCTTAACCGACTGCGCCACCCAGGCGCCCCTGTACAAGTGTTTTTAATAGTTGAAATCACACACACCATCTTGTATTCCATTTCGTTCGTTTACATTATACTGTAAATCTTTTACATGCAGTGAAACTTTTTATAAACCAAATCTTCAATGGCTGAGACTTATTATTTAAAACAGTATTTTTTTATGGCAAATTCTATTTCTCAAAGATGGCTGCCACAGTCTCTCTTCTTCCACATGTTCTCCTAGAATCTTCCTACTCCCCTATCGATGGACAGCATCCATTATCTCCTCCCCTTGAGTGTGAGTGGGCTTCTGTGACTGCCTTGAACTACAGAGTGTGGCAGAAGTGACACTGTGTGACTTCCGAGGCCACGTCATACAAATATCATACACTTCTGCCTTGTTCCCTTGGGGACATTCAGTCTTGAACCCGCCAGTATTCGGTGAATGATCCCCACAGAATGAGCCACACGGAGAGGAACCAAGGCTCCTAGCCAGAGCAGTTCCCACTCAAAAGCTCCAACGGGGCGCCTAGGGGGCTCAGTCGATTAAGTGTCCGACTTGGGCTCAGGTCATGATCTCACAGTTCGTGGGTTCATTCCCCACATTGGGCTCTTTGCTGACAGCTCGGGCCTGGAGCCTGCTTCGGACTCTGTCTTTCCCCCTCTCTCTGCTCCTTCCCAACTCACACTCTGTCTCATTCTCTGTCAAAAATAAACATTAAAAAAAAGGAAAAAAAAAAAAGCCCCAACCTGCCAGACGTGTGGATGAGCCACCTTGAAAGTGGGTCCTCTGACCCCCGGACAAACAGCCCCACTGACACTGAAGCAGAGACGAGCTGTCCCCACAGGTCATGTCCACTGCAGATTCATGAGCAAAATAAATGACTGTCGTCGTTTAAGACCAGTAAGTTCTGGGGTTATGTGTAATGCAGCAGTAAAGAATTAAGAGTATCATTATTATCGGAAAACAGTTAGAGTAAGCCATTACATCATTGTTTTCGGAGTTGTAAAGGACGTTGTAATTAAAATTCTGGACCTAAATCTCAGCAAGGTTAAGATGTGACATGAGCTTGTTCCTGTGACATGAGCTTGTTCAATTTGCCTTTTATTTTTTTCCACCACGAGTTGGCAAAATTAAAAATACTAGCCCCTTTTACTGCTACCGCTAATAGAAAGGAACTTATATATGGTTTTCTCTGTGCTGAATCTCTTGATCCCACACTGAAGCGGGGGAGGAGGGCGGCCGGCCATGACATACCTGGCCATCGGGTTGTAGGCCTGAGCCAGGGCCCAGCACGAGCGCAGGGAAGGTGAAGACGAGTCCTTCAGGAGCTCCAGACTCAGCCGCCTCAGCCATTCTAGCCAGTCATCTTTGGAGACCCTTCTGGCAGCTCCCCAGGCCTGTGATCCCCAGGCGACAACGGAAAACCATCAGCTTCAAGGGCCAGTTGTGAAGAACCCTCATCTATTTAATGATTATTCTGTCTTTGATTTATGAAGTCGTGACCTCCCGTGACCAAATTCCCTCAGAGCGCAAATACAAAAGAGTAACATCTAATTAGCAGCCATAAAACAAAAGCGGCAACCTTTGGACTATAGCACGATAAAGAAAAAGACTGTTTTACAACTCATCTGTGCCGGACCCTACCTCTATCGGCAAAGCCAACAGCTCTACGGACCCATGATGGATGGGGCCGTCACGCGCAGGGTGCGTTCAACAAAGCCTAACGGCCCCTGCAGTGTGTGATGGGCCCTGGGCCCTCTGCATGAGGACACTGGCCCACCTGACAGCAGAGGGTCACACAGGGAGAGGGAAAACGCTCAGGTTCACGCTACCGTGAACCACGTTACGATCGGGCGAGCCTGAGCCCAGAGCGCACGGCACTGTGGTGGAATGGGACAGAAGGAATGGAACAGATCCAATTTTTACCTTCTGATCGATTCCCTCCAACTTTCCTCAAGACTCTGAGCATTCCAGGCACGAAGGGTTATGACCAGGGGAAGCTCAGGGAGCGGGGCGGGAAGGTCCAGCCTCTGGAGCTCGGCAGCTTGAGCTCAAACGGCTGTTGTCTAACTCACTGGCTGTCTGACGTCGGGCAAGTTACTTCTCTGTGCCTGTTTCCTCACTTGTAAAATGAGGGCCATAGGTCCCACCTCATAGGGTGTTTTAAGGATTAAGTAGGTTGAATATGTGTAAGAGGTTTATACCAGTGCTTGGCACAAAGTTAGCGCTCCTGTGAGCACCTGTAACTGCGAAGTCAGGCACACCAGCGGGAATCCTGGATCCGCCACTGGGCAGGTGTAGCACTCTGGGCAAACTACTTGTGTTGCATCTAAGCCTCAGTCTTCTGCATCAAGGGATAAAATACCTAAAGTGCCCGGCTGGAAGGGAAGAGCAAAAAATGATTGCTATTATTATCAAAATGACGTTTCTTTAAACTGGCCTCGCCCAATTTTTACCACATACCCTTAAAAAAATGTTTATGTTATTTTTTTGAGAGAGAGAGAGAAAAAGAGAGAGAGAGAGCGTACAAGCTGGGGAGGGGCAGAGAGAGAGAGAGAGGGAAAGAGACATCCCAAGCAGGCTCCACGCCATCAGTGTGCAGCCTAACATGGGGCTTGATCCCACAAATCTCAAAATCATGACCTGAGCCCAAGTCAAGAGCTGGACACTTAAAGGACTGAGCCACCCAGGCACCCCTAAAATATATTCTTAGAAGATTTTCCAGGGGCACCTGGGTGGCTCAGTCGGTTGAGCGTCTGACTTCGGCTCAGGTCATCATCTCATGGCCTGGGAGTTCGAACCCCGTGTCGGGCTCTGTGCTGACAGCTCGGAGCCTGGAGCCTGCTTCAGATTCTGTGTCTTCCTCTTCCTCTGCCCCTCCCCCACTCATGCTCTGTCTCCCTCTCTCTCTCTCTATCAAAAATAAACATTCAAGGGGCGCCTGGGTGGCTCAGTCGGTTAAGCGTCTGACTTCAGCTCAGGTCACGATCTCATGGGTTGTGAGTTCGAGCCCGGTGTCGGGCTCTGGGCTGCCAGCTCAGAGCCTGGAGCCTGCTTTGGATTCTGTGTCTCCCTCTCTCTGCCCCTCCCCTGTTCACATTCTGTCTCTGTCTCTCTCAAAAATAAACAAACACTAAAAATTAAAAAAAAAAAAAAAACACATTCAAAAAAAAATTTAATAAAAATAAAAAAAAAAGATTTCCTGGCAGAACAGACACATGGATCTTCCCTAAACTAGGGAAACTGAGTAAACTAGAGCAGAGGTTCTCAAGCGAAATTGTCCAGGGAATGAAAGACATCCCCATGTGCTACACCACCTAACCATCAACAACTCAACCTCTCACTTCCCTGGGGTCACCTGGAGACCTGCAGTGGCTTCTGATGAGTTATCAGTGGGTGACATCATATAAACTATTATTTTATGTCAGAAACTAAAAGAGAAATGTTACGAGACAAACTGGAAAACTACGTGCATGATTCTCAATGATCGTACAATGAGAACCCTGAACCCGGAAGAAGACTGACACTACTTACTTGACTTTTAGACCTTGTTCTATTGAACAAAATGGGAGCATCAAGTTCTTTTCTATCCAGAGGCTTGTGGCTTCCTCCCTACACAAAAGATCTCTGGACAGCTGCTCTGCAGTGCATGGCATTTAAAAAAAATTTTTTTTAATGTGTATTTATTTTTTTTGAGAGAGAGAGAGAGAGAAAGACAAAGTAGGAGCGAAGGAGGGGCAGAGAGAGGCGGAGACACAGAATCCGAAGCAGGCTCCAGGCTCCGAGCTGTCAGCACAGAGCCTGATATGGGGCTCGAGCTCATGAACTGCAAGATCATGACCTGAGCTGAAGTTGGACACCCAACCAACTGAGCCACCCAGGTGCCTCCCCTCCAAAAATTTTTTAAATGTTTTTATTTATTTTTTAGAGAGAGACAGAGTACGAACAGGGGAGGGGCAAAGAAAGACAGGGAGACACAGAATCCAAAGCAGGCCCCAGACTCTGAGCCCGAGGCGGGGCTTGAACTTATGAATCACAAGATCATGACTTAAGCTGAAGTCAGATGCTTAACTGACTGAGCCATTCAGGCACCCTCCCCCTTCAAAAAAAATTTTTTTTAATGTTTATTTATTTTTGACAGGGGATGGAGGGGAAGAGGGAAGGAGACAGAGGATCTGAAGCGAGGATCCGTGCTGGCAGCAGAGAGCCCGATGTGGGGCTCGAACCCACAAACTGTGAGATCATGACCTGAGCCCAAGTTGGATGCTTCACCCACTGAGCCATCCAGGCGCCCCTTCGGTGCATGGCATTTTAAAAGCTGAGGACATACAAAAGGGAGAATCACTAATGTCTTTTCCCTCCAATGACGTGAAGTCGAGCCTGGGTAAGGCGGAGGTGATTCAGCACGGTGGTTAAGAGACTTGACTCTGTAGTCACGACACTCAGGTCAAATCCTGGCTCCACCACTACCAGCTGACGTTGGATAAATTACTTAACCTTTCAGGGCCTCAACATCCATGTCTGTACGGCGGTGACAGTAATGACAGCACCTAACTCATAGGGTGAAGGTTAAATGAGTCAATGTACATAAAGTGCTCGCACCAGTGCCTGACACGTTGAAAGCACTCAACAAATGTCGGTAGTCATTATTGCTATCGTTCTGGTTAGCGTTTGAGAAATGGTAGCAACTGAGTGCTTGGAAAGCTTAGCTTCACGGACAACTGTGCAATCCAGCGGACAGGCCGAGTCCCCCATATGGGCCTTTCATTGAAAACATAATCCACTCTTGCTTCTCTGGGGTCTGTAGTAACTGTTGACACCTGCCACCGTCCCTCTGCCGCCACCCGCCGTGGACTGCCTCAGCCGGTGACGCTGGCGCATGTTGACAGGACATCAGCTCATTCGATTAGAACCTAAGCCCAGACAGCCTCTCCTAGGACAGTAAAGCTGCTGAAAATCCTGGCGGGCATCCTAGAGGCATGTACGAATGGTTTTTCTATCTCTGGTCCCGTGTAACTCCTCTATTAGCACAGCCAGTAGAAAGATGGCCGAGGTGGCGCACTGTCGCTCTGAAAGAGGCTGAAAGCGGGGCCGCGCTGACCCCGAGCGCTCAGCACGCGAGTACGGGGAAGCACAAACGGGTCTGAGAGTCAGCGCCGGAGATCCTGCTGAGGCCTTCTGGACTGGCTCTGTTCTCTCAGGTGAGATAAACTAGAGGCTCTTTCTTCCTTCTGTTTGGCAAGGGGGACGCTTTTTTCTCTAAGTCCTGGGTAGAAAGCAAGCCTTCCTGGAAGCAAACTAGACTACTGGGGAATTTCCTAAAATAGCCCGAACAAAGCTCTAAGAGAAGGTGGACAGCTGCCTGCTTGGAAGGACATTCTGAACCCAGGCGGGCTGAAAACACATCTGGGTGGAAATGTGCATCTGGCCTCTTTGCCCGGCCCCTCCCTGAAGTGTGAGGTGTCAGCAGGGTGGCCTCGACAACCGCCCAGGAGTGCCGGGTGACTGGTGACCTTTTCCTTCTCCTGGAGTCCCGGGCTAGCAGGACACACTCCACAGAGGGACAGCAGCGTCACGCCTGCCCCAGGGGTCTTTCACCACCTCCCTCTCGGATCATCCAACGTTTCTCAGCAGGGGTCACTTTATAGCTGGCTGTGCGGGTGCAGAAGCCTGGCTCAACAGTCAGTGATAGGCCTCAGTGGTCCCAAGCTGTGTGTCAACACACACACACACACACACACACACACACACACACGTGTTCAAATCGTTACGGGCTGGGTCAAAAGCAGAGAACAGGGCAGCTGGGACCCAATCCTGCCCAGTTCTTTATCTCGGTCCATGCCACACTTGAAGGGCAGCTGCTGTGGGGCAACTGCTAATGAAGGAAGACTCCTACGATGGTGAAGTCCAAACAGGGACTGCTTACAGTCTCCAGAAGCACTGACACTAATACAAAACGTGGGAAATAAGCAACCCGGTGTATGTATTTAAAAGTCAGGAACGTCACGATTACTCTGCTGCGATCGACTAGTGATGCTTTGAACCCGCCTATTTTTTAAGTGGATGGCTGGTGGTATATATGGTGAGACTACTGGTTACATCCCAGGCTTTTGTCAGCACAGAGAATTCGGTATTTGTCTGCAAAGATCTAAAAGATCTTGCTGGGGGTGTCTGGGTGACTCAGTCAGTTAAGTGTCTGACTTGGGCTCAGGTCACGATCTCACAGTTTATGAGTTTGAGCCCCCCATCAGGCTCTGTACTGACAGCATGGAGCCTGCTTGGAATTCTCACTCCAGGCCCCTTCCCCGCTCGCTCTTGCTCTCACTCAAAACTAAAATAAACGTTAAAAAAAGAAAAAGCTTGCTACTCAAAATGTGGTCCGTGGACCAGCAGCAGTGGCCTTACATAGGACTCTGGTAGAAATGCAGAACGTAGGCCTGACCTTGGACCGCCTGAGTCTAAGCAAGTATCTTCCACCAGCTGCCAGCATTCGGCGAGCCCTGTGAGTCTCGGGAGGCTGAGAAGCCCCGCTTTAAAGGGACTGCATCAGTCTCGGTGCTAACTAAGGAGCTCACCGGTTTTGTTCCAGTCATGTAAGAGATGAGAATGTTACTCACAACGAAGGACTCTATCAAAGCTCCAAGGAAGTTTAGAACTTTGTTCTACATTTACCCTCTATTAAAAAAATGTGTAATTTGGATACCTAGGGACAGACAAAATGACCTAAGTTCACGGTACCTAGAGTTTCAGAAAAACGCTTGGGCTGGTCTTTGGTTGTTTTACGCTGGTGGCAGCAAGAGCTAGGAGTTCTAGACAAGAGAGAAGAGCAGGCCTCTCCTTGCCAAGTCCCCCAGAAAGCATGGACTTGCCTTTTGAAGGTTGATGGTGCTGACATGCAGTTTCTTCATGGGTCCTGTTTCTACCGGCCCACTGGCCAACGCATCTCCTTGGCCACTCCTCAGCATTCGATGCTGGTAAATCAAAGGGTCCTCTTCTTCATCAGCAAGGGTGTATCCCTGCAACCAGAGATTCACAGAAAAACCCTGCAGCTCCTCCCAGTTTGGAAAACACCCTTAATTAAACCCCGGGAAGGTCCCACCTTCTGGAAACATTAGGACCTCAACAAGAAGGAAAAAGTTAACTTAACTCATGGACAAAATGAACCACGGGTCAGCTATACTCCCCACTGCAGACCCATCTCCTCTGGTCACTCTTGGCCACACTGACCGCACGGACTCCGTAGTATGAGCCACGCAGCTGGCGAAGCCCCAACAACTGGGGCAGTGATCAAAGGGACGAAGTGTCAGGAGCAGGGGTGGCAAACAGCCCCTTGCCTGGCTTTGCTTGGCCCTACAGCCAAGAAGAGTTTCCTCATTTTCCGATGGTTGGGAAAAAGAACAAACAAAGGAAGATGAGGATTGTGTAACATATGCAAGCTGCTAGAGAAGCACGCTATGGTGACCGCAAGCAAAAGCCCACCGGCAGGTGGCTGGGCTCATTCCCGTCCACGCGCGGACAGCCACTGCGAGCCGGGGCGGCAGGGCCGAATCATTGCGTCAGAGCCCAGGTCGCCTAGAGAGCCGAGCAAAACTGGCTATCTTTACAGAAATGGGCTGCCCGTCGCCGGTTCGGAACTAAAAAGCTAGATGTGCTCCCACAGCTAAGACCACGTGAATACCAACGGGAAAAGACAACGGGGGACTCTGAAACAGAAAGAAAGTGCAGTTCACCTTGACGATTCTGCAGATGAGGACGTCATAGCGCTGATGGTTGATTCGGTGTCGTACCAGGACTTTATTCACCATTGGAATGAAAATTTGGTACTGAGAGAGAAGAGGGAAGAGGTCAGAGATGCCACTCCGAAGAGTGGGAAGCAGAGAAAGGATTATTACCACCACTATGTTATAGCTAGTTCTTTTGGGTTTGGCGTGGCTTGGTGTTATTCAGAAGAATCATTTCTCTCTGTCTCTTTCACACACGCACACACGCACTACATTCCTAGTCCCCAGCATCTTCCATCTGGGCTCCTGCGATGGCCTCTGTGCTCTCTCTGCTCCCCCGCTTGGCCTAGTCTGTTCTTCCACACAGCGCTGAGTGTAATCAGCTCAGATCACAGTATCCCTGTGCTCCAGAGCCTGCAAAGACTTCTAGACTTGCCTAGGGTAAAAGCCAGAGTACGTATTATGACCCACGGTAGTGATGTGCAAATTCTGATGAGCAGCAGAATAACCTGGAGGGTTTATGAAACCAGGGACTGCCAGGTTCCACAGGCAGTTTCTGGCTCAGGTCTGGGCAGAGGCCCGAGAATCTGCATTTCTAACAGATAGCCGGCAACTGACACTGACACTGTCTGTCCAGGGACATCTGAGAACCGCTGGCCTATTGCATCTCTGTGCCCCACTGCCTTATCTCTATGACCTGAACTCCAAGGCCTTTCCCCTGAAGCTCACTCCTCTGAAGACACACGCCTTTCTGTGATTCCGTAGACCCTTCAAGCATGCTGCCTCCTCACACCTTTGCATTTGCCACTCCTTCTGCTGGGATCCAACCCTGTGGGCTCACTCGGATTTTGATGTTTACATCTCTGCTCAAACGTCAACTCAGGAGAGAGGCTTTCGCAGTCTACCCTAAATACACAGCATCCCTCCCCCACTGACACTCTATGCTCTTATGAGACAGGCTGTGCTTATTAGCTTTGCCTCACTGGAATCTAAGCTCCATGAGAACAAGGACACCATTCTGTTTACTGCGTTACCCCCGGAACAGCACTTAGCCCACAGAGGTGGCTCAAGAAATATTTGCTAAACAGATGAACAAAAAAAGCAAACAACTTTCAGTTCTCTGACAGTTGCTGAGACCTACAGACTAACATATAGAGACCTTCAGAGAGGTCATCTTCCCAAAGCCGGGCAGAAGAGCACGTTCACACAGGGGTGCGGCCTCACCTTCTTCCCCAGCTGAAAGACAAGCGAAGACAATGTGTCCATGGCCGTGGGACGCAGTTCCGGGCTCTGGTCCAGGGTTCGAACGATCGGGTGAATGATCCGGGAGGCGTAGTCAGTGAAGTCCAAGGACTCTGTGAGGCGGTCTACCGTCTCTAACGCTGCCCTGCAATTGTTAACAGACAGTAGCTGCTAACATACGGTCCTAAAGTGCAAGAAGTGGCTGAGGGTTATCTTAACAGCACCAAAGGGGAAGGAAGGGCCTCTCCGGTATCACATGACATGGATCCAACATATATCCCAGTGGGATGGGGACAGCTAAGATTTCCATCAACCGGGGACATTTCTAAGCTAAAATAAAGGGAGCTGAGGTATCAACAACAACAACAACAAATGGAAAGATGGCCTGGGAACTTAAGAAAAGGACATTTTCAACAGAACAGGAAAGGCTTAACTGCGGTTAGTGATGGTTAGTCCCAAAGGGCAGGTGCATACTTGCGGGACGGCAGGGGGACTTCAGGGGCATCAAACAGCTTCACGATAGGAGGCAACAGCAAGTGCAAATAGTCGTCCAGGTTGGCGCCGAACAGCTGGATGGCAGCCAGCAGCTGCGAGAGGGAGCAGAAGGCTGGTGATGAACAAACACAGGCAGGCACCACGCATCTAAGCACACGGAGGGGGGTGATGGTTTAGGTAACTCCAAATTCTGTGGGGACTCGAAAGGCCTTCAGTAAGTGGTCTTGAACTACATTCTTTTGGTAGCACTTCCCCCCTCTTTCATTTTGCTTAGGGATTGTTTTGCTTTCTCTGAGCTTATTTCAACTGATAAGGAATCAGCTGGTAGACAACAGAGAAAACTGGTGTGGGAAAAACCATTCACCACGAATAAGCCATGAAAGGAGACAAAACACAAGGACAATCGAGGGAGGACTGTAAACATCCTGTTAACTGCACGCCTCGGGGACCAGCGTTCTTTCGGATGGAGCATCACCCTGTCACTCAGAGCAGGGTCTCAGCTCTTAGCTGATCATCCCCGGACTGTGAGGGATGCTGGCAATCTCTCTAGAGGACGCCCTCAGGGACTCACCTTGATGGAGACGATGCGGCCTGGGCTGTTGTCATGCATGAAGACACGTAGCATGTGTGGGATCAGCTGAGGCAGATAGAGCTTAAATTCGCCCCCAAGAGCTACCACGATTTGCTCAATGAGAAGAATGATCGTGCTCTGGATCGAGGTGTTCATGACCCAGAATTCCTATAAAGAGGGAAGAGACAGAGAAGCAAAGCCAGGTGCCCTTCTGCCGAAACATGAACCAAGGAACTGAGATGGTCCAAAGAGAAGGAAATACGCAGTGAACGCAGTCTGCCCCGTGACAGACCCCTTGCCTACCCTCCTCTCCCCGGGCCTCTTTGTAGCCCCTGTCACGGTCACAGTGTGCAAATTAAACCGCCTTTCCCTGAATGCAACCAGGCTGCTTTGCTCTTCTGTGCTTTGCCTGTGTTCTTTGCCTGGAACTCCAAAGACCGCTAAGCTCCCGTGGTCTTTCTAGCCCCGGCTCAAGCCTCACTTCCACGAAGGCTTTCTCGCTCTCCTCCCATTACACGCTTTGGGTCCCTCTGCCCTCCTCTTTTCTAGCACCTGTAATACTTAATTTTCTTTGCCACCTTCCCTCTACTAGACTGTAAACTAATCAAGGGCAAGAAACCCCTCTGAGCCATCTCTGTCTCCCCAGAATCTAGCACAGCACCCGGCAGAGTCTAGCCACCTGAACACGTTGACACAGTGAATGAGTGACTAGGCTTACATCACTCAAGGTGCTCCCAGGTCACCCAGGGTGGATTCTTTACTTTGGGTACCACCTGCTCTCTACCAGGGGTAACTCCAGTGTTAACAAGGTTTCCTGCCCCTTCTGGATCTAGACTTTGCTACACGGCACCTGCCATTTGTCCCACATCATTTTCAGGCCTGGATGATGCCACAAAAGGAGCGCTTTTTCTATACCCAGAGAGTCATGTTCCATATAAGTTACTAAAAACTTGGCTGATCGGCCACAGATCCTGCCTTGATACCCCAAAATTGGTCTGAGTTTCTGACTCCAGGAAAAGCTGTCATTTCAAGTCAACTCAAAAAGAGAGCTGCCTACTACCTTGCCGAAAACCTCTGGAGAGGAGGACTTAATGATGACAGAAGTTGAACTGATGACGGCAACACACACATATTAATACTTTAGGGCCCCCAAATAATTCAGGAAAGTCAAAGGGGGAAAAAAAGAGAGAGAGAGAGAGAGAGAGAGAGAGCGCTCCTCAGAAGAAGGGCTTTATAGAAGCCTAAAGTATTTTTACTACAACTTTGAAAAAATCCTAATAGTTCAGAAAGTAAAAACCACACTAAAAGATGCTGGTAAAACTTTTACTTCTCTCTGCTCGGAGAGAGAAGTATTCTCTCTGAAAAAGCTATTTTCTCTAGACCAAAACCTCTGCCAAAGAAACACCACAGATTTTATGACCTCCGCGGTTTGTCTGATGCTCACTCACTTGGACCGCACTGTGCCTTCTTCAGAGAAAGCCCACCCACCTTTCTGCTGCGCTACTATGGGCTTCTCTACCTCAAAGAAACCAGGCAGCCTGCCCAGGGATCACTGTTAACAGAGACTGTTCTCGTCCCAGGCTCGGGGCACTCATGAAAACGCCCAGGATCAACAGAAAGGAAGAGCCCTGGACTACCTTATCTATCTTGGAGGAAATGAAAGCTGCATTTTGCAGGTGTGAGGCTCCCTGCCTCAAACCCCTATGTTTTGGGCCCAAGTCTTTTTTGGGGACTAGGTCCCCGATTAGTCCAGTTTCAAACCACGAGTACAAACCACGAGTACACACGGCTGCGTCCTGGGACCCTCCCCCCCCGCCATCCGCCTGCTCTCCAGCACTCTGCTCAACTTCCTTGTACGGAGGCCTCTGTGGCAGGAGTCGGGGAGCAAGAGTGGTTTTAATTATTTATACAGACAGGAGATTTTTCAGCTCTGAGACCCAGTTTCTGGGAAGTTCCAGTTTTGAAGTCAGCCACTTTGATTTCAGTCCTGCTGCTTCCTCCAAGCTAACTACAAAGAGCTGGCATAGAAGAACAGAAATCGGGGATGAATTGTCTTCCAATTCTTTGAGGGCACAGCCATCTCGGCAAAGCAAGTCCCCCAGCAGAGACATTTAAATGATACAGAACAGCAGGAAGCAGGCCTCCTCCTCAAACGGGAAAACGACATCGCCACCGATGGGGAGTCCTCTGCACCTGCTTAAAGCAGGTTATAAAATCTGGGATGTGAGCCTTTCCTCCGGTGCTGCTACAGTCACAAGGTGGCATTTATGCTCTTAAAGGCAGTGGGGGAAAGCCTCGCCATCTTCCTCAGTGCCTGCCAGGAGTTCATCGTATTTAATAGCCCTACGAAAACCCAATCCTCCAACCTCTCTTAAGGCCATGGTTTTATGGGCCGTAAGAAGGAGGGCTTTCCTGGGAACAATAGAGCACTGTTGTGATAGTAAAGTGAAATTGCTTTGTTGTGTGTGAGGCAAGAAACTCGAGAGTTTATTTCTGGCAGAACAATGACTTCAGTCTCCCTCCCCTGTTCTCGGGTGCCACAGCCTCTGAGGGGGTACCCCCTCGCCTGTCAACACCCACTGGGGAACCGGGCCCCGCTTTTTATCCTCGGGCTGGAACAGCTCTCCGGAGACCCATGCCACAAACTGCCCATGTTATCCAAATCTGCCTCCGAACGTTCCTTGACCCAAACACTGATGAACTGGCCAAAACATTAACTTCTACTTACTCTCATGAGGGTGACTATTTCATCCATGTAAGGTCTGATGTGGCTCTTCACAAAGGACACCAGCATCCCCAGCTGCTGGAACAGAAACTGGAATGGAGAAGAGGTCAGCAAGTTGGCATCAGGAAGGACGTAGAACTCCCAGGCTTACCCTAAGTCCGTGGGAACAAACGAAGACAACTATGGGATCGGTTTCCACACCATTCTATGCACTGAGAGTAAGTCTAAGAAAAAAAAACCCAGAACCGAAAATTTTGGTGGTGACAGTGGTTGGGGCTAAAAACAACTGTCAGGTGGCTTCATACCCCAGGTGAGCTAGTTACTGCACAGCAGGTGCCCTGGGGCCACACTGGCTTTTGTGAGCCATGATGTTACCTATTAGCTCTATGACCTCCATTTACCTTCTCTGCGCCCAGCTTCTTTGGTTGGAAAAAGCAGGTAACAGGCCACTTGTCTCCGAGGCTTATTTTAAGTTAAATGGGTAATACCTGGATGTGAATACTATTAAGTGCTCCATGAACACCAGCTATCACTGAAAGATTTCTGGAGTTACTAAAGACTTAAAAACGGACATGAAATTTGTAATCAAATGTAAATGTGTCTTGTCTTTTCAGTTCTAATTCACTACCACTTACTTTCTAAAAATACAGCTAACTATTATGGTTCATTTATAGTAATTAATTAATTAGGTCTTAATTCATTAGTTAGCAGTGTAACTCTAAGAAACTTTGAACCAAACAAAACAGTAAGCAAACAGGGGGAGGGATGGGATAAGGAGACCTGTTCAGGTTGATACGGTACAAAAGTTAAGAAGAGGTGCCTTCTGCTAAAAGAAGCTGGGAATGAAAAGACTGGGGGAAAGGCAGCCTCTGCTACTAAAGAGGTCTTTAGGGCATAGTTTTTATCTTGTTAGGATCTTCAGATAGTGCTACGTGTCAATATTCAGTAGCAAATCATATTCTAAATGTCCCTCCCCAAAAGATTTTTATAGCCCTCTATGCCTTTGCCTCCCCCCATTAATAAGGACAATTTAGTGTGAACATAATATTTTCACTCTTTCCACATTTGGAAACTTGAGTAAGTCGGGGATAAATAAAAAGTGTTGTTTCAAATAGTGAGCAACGGACTTACGGACTCATTATCTGATGAAGAGAGACTGACAGGACAGACAGGGTGGGGCTCGAAGGGAGTGTGGACGCATTCTCTAACCACAAGGACACCCATGGATTCTAAGCAGTTACAATCTGCTCACCACATGGCACAGTTCCGATTCAACTCAGGACGGCCGTTCCTACCTATCTCTTGGGTGCCTCCTCGTTGAATCGCTGACAGTTTTTGTGAAATGTTCTCTATAAAAGGACATTCCAGAGATCAAGGGACGTGGGACTCTAAATATAACGGTTTTTTTAGTTAAATTTTTGTTATGGCAAACCTGACAAAAGGTAGAAAATCAAAGCTGGAGGAAGAGCAGGGCGCTGGGGATGGCAGGGCAGAAAGGACAAAGTGTCCTGATCCTTGCTGTCATTTCATATTAGGTGTAACGGGGATGCCCCTCTGTGGCTAAGTCATCTGCAGCGGCCACACAAGGGTACCCACACACAAGTGTCCCCTCCACAGCAGCCACCTCATTTCTTCTCCTGTAGATTCTCTCATGAGATTTTTCTTCTCTTTTCCCCCTGAACGTTAGTATTTTAAAAGAACATATAGTGTTGTTCTGAAAATATGGTGGGTTAGATATCCTTACTATGAAAAGCCTAAAGATAATGCATAAAAGGTAATAAATATTGTTATTATACTAAGAGAATTGAAACCTGTCACAGAAAGCCAGACCTTCAGAGGGCTACATAGTCAGAGAAATGGTGACCCTCCCACCCCTAAAGCTGTCCAATGGCAAAAGGAGACAAAGACATCTGTCAGTCTTGATGTGACATCTAGGTAGGAAAAAAGTCTCCCCCAAGAGCTTGTAATTTCAGTTCATTTTCATATGAGTTTAGATATGGGTTATTTGGACCATCTCTGTGGACTGAGAAACTCTAAGCCAAGAAATTAACTTAAGGTTCTCTTGGATCACAGGGCAGAAGCAAATGTAAATCTGGAGAGATGCGACCTCAGAGCCAGGGAATGCCAGTGGACTAGGATGTGCAATCCAAAATTATAAAACACATAAGGACAGGCCACTCAGAGCATGACTCAGCAGAAACAATAAGTAGCAGGATCAGACCCATCAAGGATTTTATACATATTGGAATCATTGGATAAAAATATAAAACAGATCTGTTTAAAATGCTTAAATTGGGGCGCCTGGGTGGCTCAGTCGGTTAAGCTTCCAACTTCGGCTCAGGTCACGATCTCGCGGTCCGGGAGTTCGAGCCCCGCGTCGGGCTCTGTGCTGACAGCTCAGAGCCTGGAGCCTGTTTCAGATTCTGTGTCTCCCTCTCTCTCTGACCCTCCCCCCTTCATGCTCTGTCTCTCTCTGTCTCAAAAATAAATAAACGTTAAAAATTAAAAAAAAAAAAAAATAAATAAAATGCTTAAATTCTCACATTTATTTATGTGAGAATTTAGGGCACCTGGGTTAAGCATCTGACTTCGGCTCAGGTCATGATCTCCTGGTTCACGAGTTTGAACCCCGTGTCAGGCTCTGTGCGGACAGCTCAGCGCCTGGAGCCTGCTTCAGATTCTGTGTCTCCCTCTCTCTCTCTGCCCCTCCCCTACTGGTGCTCTCTCTTTGTCTCTCAAAAATAAATAAGCATTTTATTATATATATATATATATATATATATATATATATATATACACGTATATATATACACATACACACATACATATATATACACGTATATATATACGTATATATATACATATATACGTATATACATATATATACATATATATGTATATACGTATATATGTGTATATATATATACATATATATATATATATATATATACACACGTATATATATACGTATATGTATATATATACGTAGTTGAACCTAAAAACTCAAGGACAGGTCCAAAGACGCAGTTAAGGAATTCATGAACAGAAACAGGAAATGAAGAAATATCTAGAAGGGAATCTCAGAGAGATAAAGATGAAAAATACAGAGAAGAAACTAACAGACATTAAGGACAAAGTGAGAAGCTCTACAGGTTGAAACGAATTCTGCAAGGAAAAAATCGAAGGGTGGAATCCTCATATTCAAGAAGTCCACAAATCCCAAAGAGGATGCAAGAAAGCAATCCGTATCTATACACACAATAGTGGAGCTTCAGGGCAACAAACACAATGAGAAGATCTGAAACAGACACTGAGAAAAGTGAGGTTAAGTGAAAAGGAATCACGATTTCTCAACAAAAGAAATGAGAAAACGTGGGATCTTATCTACAGTTGCAGAACCCACAATCGTATTCTCAGCTAAGTAAGGATTTTAAAAGAGGGTGAAATAAAAATGGTTTCAGATAAAACAGAAACAGAGAGCTTGCTTTGATGGATGCTCACAAGAGGAATGTGCCTTGGCTCTACAGAAGGATAATGATGCTAGGAGGAAGCACTGAGGTGGGAGACAGAATAAGGAGAAGTGAGTTGGCAAGTGTCTCCGCACACAACAGTGATAACGTT
This sequence comes from Prionailurus bengalensis, assembly GCF_016509475.1. NCBI lineage: Eukaryota > Metazoa > Chordata > Mammalia > Carnivora > Felidae > Prionailurus > Prionailurus bengalensis. The sequence continues at coordinate 8,130,301 of NC_057345.1, forward strand.
TAGTTTGGTGGTAGAAAAAAAAGGGATACTTCATAACAACATAGTCTGAGCAATTGTTCTAAGTTTTGTATGTTATTCTGGGGAAGGACAGAGATACGGATTCATTTTTAAAATTAGGTATTGGGGCGCCTGGGTGGCGCAGTCGGTTAAGCGTCCGACTTCAGCCAGGTCACGATCTCGCGGTCCATGAGTTCGAGCCCCGTGTCAGGCTCTGGGCTGATGGCTCGGAGCCTGGAGCCTGTTTCCGATTCTGTGTCTCCCTCTCTCTCTGCCCCTCCCCCGTTCATGCTCTGTCTCTCTCTGTCCCCAAAATAAATAAAAAACGTTGAAAAAAAAATTAAAAAAATAAAATAAAATAAAATTAGGTATTACAATTAGGTATGTGAGGCAAAATCGTAAGGGTAGAGAAAGATAACACGAATCCATCCTGTACACGGGGACATATTCCAAAGAGTTCAAAGATCTAAGTGTAAAAAATGAGGGGGCACCTGGCTGGCTCAGTCACAGGAGCACGTGACTGTTGACCTCAGGGTTGTGAGGTCACACCCCACACTGGGTGTAGAGATTACTAAAAAAAAACAAATAAAAAGCTTTTTAAAATGTAAAAAATGAGGCCAATCAAATACAAAAAGAGGTAAAAATTATATGCACACACAGCTTTTTGTTACAGGATTATTTGAAGCATCAAAAGAGTGGAAAAAACGTAAAATACATCCACAGGGATGGGTTAAATGGCAGGGGGATATCCACACAGTGGAGCACCATCACCTCTCAAGGAAAGAAGGAAAGATAAATTTAAAAACTGACCAAAACGGTTACCTTAGGGGGTGGGAGTGCAAGTTGGTGCAGCCACTCTGGAAAACAGTATGACGTTCCTCAAAAAACTAAAACTAGAGCTACCCTACGACCCAGCCATTGCACTACTAGGTGTTTATCCATGGGATACAGGTGTGCTGTTTCGAAGGGACACATGCACCCCCATGTTTCTGGCAGCACTATCGACAATAGCCAAAGGATGGAAAGAGCCCAAATGTCCATCGATGGATGAATGGATAAAGGAGATGGGGTATAGATACACAATGGAGTATTACTCGGCAATCAAAAAGAATGAAATTTCGCATTTGCAACTACGTGGATGGAACTGGAGGCTATTATGCTAAGTGAAATTAGTCATTCAGAGAAAGACAAAAATCATATGACTTCATTCACATGACGACTTTAAGAGACAAAACAGATGGACATAAGGGAAGGGAAACAAAAATAACAAAAAAACAGGGAGGGGGACAAAACATAAGAGAGTCTTAAATATGGAGAACAAACTGAGGGTTGCTGGAGGGGTTGTGGGAGGGGGATGGGCTAAATGGGGAAGGGGCACTAAGGAAGCTACTCCTGAAATCATTGTTGCACTATATGCTAACTAATTTGGATGTAAATTAAAAAAAATTTAAAAATTAAAAAAAATAATAAAATAAAATGTAAAGAAACATTAAAAAAATAAAAATAATAAAAAATTAACTACCAGTAGAGAAGATTTAATAATACATGATTGAACATTAAAAAAAAAACAACCGGGGCGCCTGGGTGGCGCAGTCGGTTAAGCGTCCGACTTCAGCCAGGTCACGATCTCGCGGTCCGGGAGTTCGAGCCCCGCGTCGGGCTCTGGGCTGATGGCTCGGAGCCTGGAGCCTGTTTCCGATTCCGTGTCTCCCTCTCTCTCTGCCCCTCCCCCGTTCATGCTCTGTCTCTCTCTGTCCCAAAAATAAATAAACATTGAAAAAAAAAAATTTAAAAAATAAATAAATAAATAAATTAATTAAAAAAAAAAAAAAAAACCCAACCAAAACCCGGTTACCTCCGGGGGAAGTACGGTAGGTAGAACAATGGCACGCCACAGATGTCCATGCCCCAATCCCCAGAACCTACCAATACACGACAAAGGGGACTTCAGAAGAGGTGATTAAGGTTCAGGACTTCGACATGTGGAGATCATCCAGGTGTGGCAAATCTAATCAAAGGCATCCTTACCTTAAAAGCAGAGAACCTTTCCTGGCAGTGGGCAGAGAGAAAGATCTGACAGCAGAAGAAGGGTCAGGGAGATGCAATGTTGCTGACTCGGAAGGTGGAGGCAGGTGGCAAAGGAACGTGGGAAGCCTCCAGAAGCTAGAAGAAGAAGATGGATTCTCCCCTACAGCCTCCAGAAAGGAATGTGGCCTCAATGGCACCCTGATTTTAGCTCAGTATGACCTCTGTCAGACGTATGACCTACAGAGCCATAAGATAATAAATTTGTGTCGTTTGAAGCAATGAAGTTGGCGGTGATCCGTTATAGCAGCAATAGGAAATGGCAGAGGAAGGAAGAAACACGGAATAGGGATGCAGAGAGAAGTTAGACTTCACTGAACATATTTTATAGTTTTGGCCCTGGAACCATGTTAATGTCTTACATAATCAGAATGAACCTCAAGGTTAAATCAGAAAACCTAGTTAAATTGGAAAAACCTCAAAGAAATTTCTAAAAATTGAAAACAAGCAGAAACAATTTAACTATAAATCAAGTTGGTTGGACAATCACTCAAAGAATTTCAAGCAACTTTAAGCACAGCATTTTAAGGGGTGCCTAGGTGATTCAGTTGGCTGGGTGTCTGACTTTGGCTCAGGACATGATCGTGTAGTTCACGAGTTGGAGCCTCGAGTCAGGCTCTGTGCTGACAGCTCAGAGCCTGGAGCCTGCTTTGGATTCTTTGTCCCCCTCTCTCTCTGCCCCTCCCCTGCTCATGCTGTCTCTCTCTCTCTGTCTTAGAAATAAACATTAAAAAAAATTTTTTTTTAATAAAAAACAAACACATCATTTTGGTGTATATCTCCAAAAGGACACAGCCTAAGAACAACAAAAAATTGCAAAAAACCTTGAACTGCATTCAGTAATCTTACTGTTATTACTAATTCTGGTCATTTGCTATTTACATGTATATAAGATACATGTAGGTATGTATTTTGCAAGATAAAGCAAGTAATTATGGAAATGTCAGAACCAAGGAACCAAGTTTTTCAGTGTGAGAAACAAGTATAAAATCAAAGTAAAAACTCTTAAAACTTAAATATGCATTACTTAATTTTCCTCTTTCTAAAAATTACTTATTTCTAGGTCTGTTCACTGGAATGGCTGAGAATAATGATATGTCAGTAGCAATGAGCACCCTAGCACACAAACTGCAGTTTCTAAGTACCATCTCTCACTTAAAGAAACCATAGCTCTGGGGACGCTTGGGTGGCTCACTCAGTAAAGTGTCTGACTCTTGATTTTAGCTCATGTCATGATCTCACAGTTCAAGGGATTGAGCCCCATGTCAGGCTCTACACTGACAGTGTGGAGCCTGCTTGGGATTCTCTCTCTGCTCCTTCCCCACTCATGTGTACATGCTCTTTTTCTGTCTCTCAAAATAAATAAATAAACTTAAAAAGAAAAAAAAAAAAAGGAAAAAAGAAACCATAGCTCCTTGAAAGTGGCCATGACAAGGCTTGAGTGAAATGTACTTGATAAACTCAATATATCTTTTTTTTTTTTTTTTTTTTTTTTTTTGCCAGAAAGCAAGAAAGCGATCAAAGACCAAGACCACTGGCAATGTAAAAAGAACACAACAGCCACGTCAAGTGGGATAATTAGATCATGGGAAAAAACAGTGCCTTCAATGAACAGAAAACACACACACACACACACACACACACACACACACGCACGCACACACACACACACATGCACGCACACACACACACAAGTTGATACTGATACTCCAAAAACAACAGGGGTCGTGGGGTGGTGCCTGAGTCACCTTGGAGAGGTTGCAAAGGACTTGATTCATTACTCTGAAAAACTGATAAATAAAACAATCGTGCATTTATTTTGCCCTTCCTGCATGAACTATACTTCAAATTAACTAAATAGTTGATAACATAAAGTTCTTTATAGATAATGCTAGCTAATAAATCCAGAAGGGGTAACAGAATTAGAAACCACCATTTTCCAGTTGCCAATGAAATAATGGTTCTACAAAACAATCTTGAATGAGCACTAAAAGGATTAGGAGAAAAGCTGATGGGGAACACAGGATCACAGTACCTGAGCCCATCGATTACCCTTTATATCACTAGAAGTGGATCATTTAGAAAAGACTTGCTTGGGGCGCCTGGGTGGCGCAGTCGGTTAAGCGTCCGACTTCAGCCAGGTCACGATCTCACGGTCCGGGAGTTCGAGCCCCGCGTCGGGCTCTGGGCTGATGGCTCAGAGCCTGGAGCCTGTTTCCGATTCTGTGTCTCCCTCTCTCTGCCCCCTCCCCCGTTCATGCTCTGTCTCTCTCTGTCCCAAAAATAAATAAACGTTGAAAAAAAAAAAATTTTTAAAAAAAAAAGGAAAAAAAAGAAAAGCCTTGCTTACTAACTGTTGAAATAGGAAGTATGCGGTACCCCCTAGGAAGTATTTCTCACCAAAAGGAACCTGAATCTAAGTAAGCATCTAAATCTAACCAGTTTACAAGAAGTTAAAAGCCATCTTGAAGATATTATCAGCCAAATCCAGAACGGGAAATTCTATAGGAAAAATGACCTGTTTCCTTCACAAATAAATGGTATGAAAAAAAAGTGGGGTAAAAAGGGGGACAGAAAGACAATTGGATATATCAGCTGAATGCCACGTGCAGGCCTTATCTGGATTATGATTTAAATAAACCAAATGTAAAAATACATTTTTAAGACAAACAAGGAGGGGGCCTGGCTGGTTCAGCTGGTGAAGCGTCTGACTCTTGAGGTCAGCTCAGGTCTTGATCTCGGGGGTCATGAGTTCAAGCCCTGTGTTGGCCTCTGCACTGGGTGTGATACGTAAGAAAAGAAAAGAAAAGAAAAGAAAAGAAAAGAAAAGAAAAGAAAAGAAAAGAAAAGAAAAGAAAAGAAAAAGACAAACAAGGACATTTGAAGAAGGCTTCATATTAGAAGATACTAAGGAATTATTTTTAATTTTGTAGGTCTTGTAATTTTGGTTATATGGGGGAAAAGCTTTTTATTGGTGAAATAGTACGATACCTAGAATTTGCTTTAAAATACCCCAGAAAAAATGTTTGTGTGTGGGGGGGTAGAGATTGGTGGGGGTGGTAGTAATAAGATGAAACCAAACTGACAGAGTGCTAATAATTATTAATGAGTATGGGAATTTGATAGAAGTTGTCCACTTTTGTTTACAACTGAAATATCCCATTATAGATCATTTATTAAAATTAAAGGTGGCCAACAAGTAGAGGGCAAAAGACAAGAAAATGAAAGCTTAAATCAAGCCCCAAAAAGACAGAAAATAAAGAAAATAAACAAACAGATAAAGCACTAGATCAGATGGTGGAAATAAGCCCAAATTTACCAGCAATCACAATAAATGTAATTGGACTGAATGCAAAGATTTTCAAACTAGATTAAAGGGATAACCTAGCTGCATTATTATACATATCATGATCATGAGTGACCCATCTAAAGCAAAAAGTCCTTAAGACAATTAAAAGTAAAAAGATAATAAAAGACATCCTCCCTCCCTCCAAAAAAAAAGATGGTGTAGCTATATTAAAATTAGGCAAAATAAATTTTTAAGGTATTATTAAAGATATAAAGAGTCATTGCAAAATGATAAAAGATTCGACTTATCAGGAAGATATGATTTTAAATTTGAACGTACCTATAATATATCCCCCCAAGTACATACAACAGAACTGACTAAACTATGAGAAATTAATAAAGCCAGCATTGTAAAGGGAGATTTTTATCTCACTTCTCTCAGTAATGGACAGATTAAGCAAACAAAAAATTAACAAGAATACAAAAGACTTGAACGCAGCAAGTAGTAAGTTCAAATCTAATGACACACGTGGAACCTTGTGGATAACGTTAGCAAATACACACTATTCCCAAGCACGGAGGAAACATTTATCGAAAATGGACCAAGCATTAGACTATTAAGGCGGTTTCAGCAAACATCAAGGAATCACAAACCCAATGCAATTAAGTCAGAAGTAGATATCCAAAGAAGAAATCTGAAATCCTGTAAATCTGCAAATTAAAATATCCATTTCTGGATAACTCAGGGACGCAAGAAGAAAGCATAGGAAACATTAAAAACACTTCCTCTGAGCAATAATAGCATTACATTATTATTTAGCTAGAAAGAAGGAATAAACTACCGATCCACGATGAACTCAAAAGGATCACGTAAAGTGAAAGAAGCTAGGCACAAAAAACCACATATGATTCCAATTCTATGAAATGTGCACAGAAGGCAAACCTACAGACAGAAAGTAAATAAAATGAGTAATTTCCTAGAAAAATGTGACCAAAACTGTTTTAAGAAGCAACAGAAAAGATAAGCAGATCTTTGAACCTATAGTAAAAAAAAAAAAAAATAGTAACAATTACAGGCAAATTCCACTCAGGGTTGCTGATGTAAAAAAATCTCAATTAAGTAGTAGATATAAAGTCAATGTATTAACAAAATACATCGTAACCAAGTTGGTTTTAGAACAAGACTTCAAGAATACTTCAACATTAGAACATATCCATAAATTCAACATATGAACACCCTGAAAGAGGAAGAAATATGCGATCATCACGCCAGACAAATAAAAGGCAGTTGATAAATCCAATACCTGTTCGTGATAAAAACTTTGCAAATTAAGAACGCAAGGGAACATTTATAACCCTTTCAAAGCTAATTACCAAAAACCTACAGCAAACATTATATTCAGCAGTGGAATCTTTACAGCTGTCCCACTGAAATCAGGAACACGGTGAAAGATTTCCGCTTTGACTGAGCTAATCAACATTGGGTTGAAGGTCCTGGATATACAATGAGAAAAGCAATAACTAACTGGTTTACAGACTAAAACAAAAAACTAGAACTATCTTCCTTCCTTCCTTCCTTCCTTCCTTCCTTCCTTCCTTCCTTCCTTCTCTTGTTTTTTTAAGTTTGAGAGAGAGAAAGCATACATGCGCTAGAACAAGTGCGAGCAGGGCGGGGCAGGGCAGAGAAAAAAATCCCAAGCAGGCTCCACGCTGTCAGCACAGAGCCCGATGTGGGGCTAGAATTCACAAGCCACGAGATCATGACCTGAGCTGAAATCACGAGTTGGATGCTTAACCGACTGAGCCACCCAGGCCCCCCATCTTTCTCTTTTTGTACACTGTATGATCATCTAGAGTGAAAAGCTAGCTGATTAGAATTAGTAAGAGTTCAATGAGGTTGAACACATAAAAATAAACTGCACTTCTCTCCTCCAGGCACAAAGTGAGAAAATATACTTTCTAAAAAGATACTATTTCCTCCAAATGTACATCAAGTTGAATATATAATCACAGAGAGAAAAACTGATTAGAAAAATTAATTCAAGTATCTTTATAACACAGTACTCTGGGGAGCCTGGGTGGCTCGGTTGGTTGAGCATCCGACTCTTAGTCTCAGGGTCGTGAGTTCAAGCCCCACACTGGATGCAGAATTTACTTTAAAAAAAAAAAATTAAAGGGGCGCCTGGATGGCTCTGTTGGTTAAGCGTCCGACTTCGGCTCAGGTCATGATCTCACAGCTCGTGGGTCTGAGCCCCTCATCGGGCTCTGTGCTGACAACCTGCTGGAGGCTGCTTTGGATTCTGTCTCCCTCTCTCTCTGCTCCTTCTCGCTCATGCTCTGTCTCTCTCCTTCAAAAATAAATAAACATAAAAAAAAAAAAATCAAAAACATTAAAAAAAAAAAAAAGCCCCCTTAAACTTTATTTAGCAGGTTTGTTGTCAGTAGTGGCATACGTATAACAACCACAGAACCACTCTGCAGGTTCTGTGGTTCAGAGAAAGGAAAGAGAACAAAAGGGAGCTATGGGGAAGGAAAGGGGAAAATTCTACCTCACAGGAATGTGCCAGCTGTTAAAAGTAGGAGAAATGGTAGAACTAGAAAGTCCTTACTTTGCAATCAGTGTGACAATGGATTCAGGCAAGGATCACCTGTGAATACTCAGCCACGGGGTAAAAGGTAGTCAGGGAACAGGACAGTCCTAGTCTCGAAGTATCACCCCACAGATTACTCGATGGCTCACGAAAAAGGCACCTTTACAATGGAGAGATCTGACAGATGCCAATTTAACCGTGTGCTCAAACTCATGATCAACACTAATGGGAGAAGCTGACATTATGAGATCTGATAAGAACATCACCTCTGCAGTATTCTCATTAAAAATGATGGGCTTAGGGGTGCCTGGGAGGCTCAGTCGGTTGAGTATCTGACTCTTGATTTGGGCTCAGGTCATGATCTCACAGTCGTGGGATCGAGCCCCACCTCGGGCTCTGCATGGATAGCGCAGAGCATGCTTGAGATTCTCTCTGTCTCTGTCTCTGTCTCTCTCTCTCTCTGCCCCTCCCCTGCTCTTTCTCTCTCAAAATAAATAAACATTGAAACAACAACCACAAAAATGATGGACTTAAATCTAATCATGAGAAAGCAACCAGAAGTCCACAGTGTGGAACATTCTCCCCAACAAATGCACTGAACTCTAGACACACACACACACCCACCCACCCATTCATCACCATTCTGAGGGGATAACCCAGGAAACTGGGCCGAGCCAACCGCACCTGTTCCGTCAAGTGTGAGGAGGGAGGACAGGTGCTCAGCTCAACAGCCAGCAGAGGGCAGCGACAGAAGCTGATATGCAAATATTCTGCCTCAGCGGACCAGCTGGGGCTCAGGCGGAGGGAGCAGGGGTGGGGTTTTAGCTACTTACCTCCCGGATGGCCCCGTCACAGACGCGAATGACGTTGAGGAACGTGGGCATGACCTGGGGCAGGAACTGCACACACTTGAGGCCCAGGGACTTGAAGATGAAGGTGATGGCCTGGACTACCATGGTGTGATGGTGCGAGAGGGACTGGTCCCGGAAGATCCGCATCAGCGCCACCATGGACACGGCGGGGTAGAACTCGTCCAGGGGCAGGTTGCCCATGTTGACCAGCATCTCGCTGGTGCTGTAGTCAGCTAGGACAGAACGAAGGCAACAGTCACGAGCTATACGTGCGTGATGTGACTCCGACTTGGAGTAGAGCCTGGCGTGCCACCAACAGCCCGAGCGCTATCGGCGTTCACGGGGAGGACAGAGAACATCAGGACCCAATGAATAGGCTGTCACCATTAAGGCTTCTAAGAGTTTCTGGCTTTTCTCTGACCCCAACTACAGAAGCCTAGAATGGTACATGATGGGTTTTCCTTAAATTGCTCTGTTTAACTTAGCTTCTTATCATTACAAGTGACAACTCTGAAGTTGAAACCGTCAGTAAAAATAATCACACCCCCTAAATGAAAGTCAAGGCCAACTCCCCAGTTACCCCCCAAATTAGGCCAGCATCTGTTCAGTAGCTGCTCGGTCCCTCTAGGGACTTCAGAGAAGGGGGTGGCAAATGCCACCAGACCTGAACAGCAAGGATCTCAAAGACTGGGTGAGGGGAGGCTGAACGGTACACTGAGGAGGGTAAGAACTCAGTGGGTCAAGAGGCTGGACAGGCACTGCTGAGTAAGGACAAAACCCACAGGGACCCGGCCCCCACTCTGCTGAGTCACGGGTCTGACAGGGTGCTATCACAGGTACACTTCTCTAACACACAGAAGAATACATTGGAAGCAACAAGGTTCCTTCCATAGAGTTTGGAAACAAATTATTTGGGGAAAACAACATTTTGCTGGAAGGGCTGGGAGAGCCCCTGCTGGATTTTCACTCTTTCGGAAATAAGTCCGCCCTAGAAGAATCTGCTGTAACCCCATACCCTACCCAATCTCTCGGGCTACTTGTCAACAGACAGAGGGGCTCCAGAGCCAGACCAGTTGATGGAAAAAACAGCCCTGGATTCTGATAGCTACTAGTTTGTCTATGCCCCCGAGCCTGGCCTCAGATTTCCCTACCGATTAAAACAGAGAGGATAGGGGCGCCTGGGTGGCACAGTCGGTTAAGCGTCCGACTTCAGCCAGGTCACGATCTCGCGGTCCGTGAGTTCCAGCCCCGCGTCAGGCTCTGGGCTGACGGCTCGGAGCCTGGAGCCTGTTTCCGATTCTGTGTCTCCCTCTCTCTCTGCCCCTCCCCCGTTCATGCTCTGTCTCTCTCTGTCCCAAAAATAAATAAAAACGTTGGAAAAAAAAAAATTTAAAACAGAGAGGATAAATTCTACCCTCTTGCTCCTTGGGCACCAGAATAGAAAATATCAAAGAAGGACTAACAAAGAACGACAGATGAACAGAGGTGAGGGGGTGATGATTCACATCTCTCTCATCAGCACCAAAAAGCGGGTACAGGCTTAGCCTGTTGACCCTTGGCAAAGAGTCTGGACAGATGTAAGGATTCCAGACACATTGGGAAGCAGCATCCCTATTGCAGTTTAAGACGAAACTCAACTTTCCACTCAAAAGTCATGAAGTGAGCCGATGTGCTGTCATTTGTTAACCAGCCCAAGGCTCTTTCCAAACACAGCCGGCAAGCGCTTCGTGAGGCAGAATGTGATAAGTCTCTCATCAGTCCCCTCAACTTACAGGAATCCTGACTTGACTTGGATTCTGACAGGCTAACAGCAGAAGCGTCGCGGGACTGGTCAATCATGCCAATGTTCACTTTGTGCTTGTAGGGATCCAGGGCCCCCAAAAGCCCTAACACACGGATAGCCTGGGTGGGGAGGGGGAGGGGAAGAAGAAAACATTCATCACAATATCCGATGACCATAGCTTTGATGCGTATTCCTCTCGATGCTCCATGATACCCAGTTCATACCTGAATGGCCAGCTATGAGAACGAAACAGGAGGACAGGACATCTAACCAACATGCTCTCAAGAGCGTGTTAATGCCACAATCTCTCTCCATTCTCCCAGCAAAATCTTTAAAGACCGAGTGTGCCATGTGCCCTACCTCTCTCCGTGTACCCTGGTTCTGCTCAGTCTTCAGAAAATTCAGCAGGACCTCAAGCAAAGTGGGGTACTTCCTGTAGGGCTCCACCACATAGCCAGTGCTGGCCACCAACTGTCCCAGGGTCCACAGAGCCACCTGGACAAGGAACAGATCGTGTGGTCGGTCGAGTCAGTAGGAGAAAGCATGGTCTGTACTCTTCCTTAAAAAATTACAGCGAAGTATTAGAGGCTTTTCCAAGAAAAAATGTTTCCAGTAGAGTTCTGTTAACCGCCAACAGAAATCCTTGAGAGTTTGGGCATAAAAACAAGGCCACAAACCGATGCCAACGATCACTGGATACAGAAGAGCTCCATCTTCCTCAAAGGAAACACACAGTCCTTCCACATCCTGAATGATTAATGGGAGAAATCGAGCTTCGAGGGAAATTAAGACTGTTCTTAATGTTAGTCACCTAATGGCCTCAGTGGCCAAAGTGAAGCCAGGACTGGGGGTGGGGGTGGGGGCTGCTGAAGCGCGGCTTTTGATTCCCCAGCCACAGGCCCAGGCTTTCCTTTTCCCTCTGGGGGTCGGGGCTCTGATACATGATCTGGATTTTTCTTTGAGCTGCTACTTCCTCAAAGTTGTCTCCAGGTCAGGATGACAACGAATCCTGGTTCCATATCTTCCTTCCCTTTACTCAGCAGATACTTCTGAGTACCTACTGTGTGCCAAGCTCTGGGTCGGGCACTGGCTGGGGGCAGTGAGTGACTAAGAGAGACAAGGGCCCAGGCCTCCCAGGGGCCTGTCCTGCTCAGTCCAGAAAGAGCAGTACTCACCTGCCTTTTGGCCAACAGGGAGGAGTCCTGGAGCATGTCCATGATGATAATAAAGAGTTCATCAACCCATTTCCTCATTTCTAGGCCACTGACCTACAAAACGAAAAAGACCGCGGTAGAGAAGATTAGAAATTACGGCCTTATTTTGATTTCCTCAGAGGCTAAACAGTATTCTTTCCATCCTGTGGAAAAAGTGGTTGTCCCCTCACCTGAGCCAACTCTCCTATTGTGGCCAAGACATTATTGATCACACCCGGGTTTGGATCAGGGTCTGGATCTTTCAGTTTCAATATTAAAGCCTATGAAAAGAAGGTATGAGAAAATGAATGCAGGACAGCATCTACCAGGACCCTTTCTTTCACATAAGTAAAGTTCACCCAAGAGACCATTTCAGTCACAGATAAATTACTTCTAGGCTTTACAAATCCAGGATTTCTCTGGAATGTGGATTCTAAAACTTTTCTGAGCCCAGTCTGACATACGAGAGAGCTGGGAAGTGCCATGATTGAAAAACGTTTCCCATGCCTCCTCGAATGATACCTGTGTGATCATCTGCCCAGACGCACGTAAGTTCTGAAAGATTTCACATGCCTCTAAACGCATTCAGATTTTAAAGCTCATTTTTTCTTCATTTTGAAGGAACAATTTTATGCCACTATTTACCTACTTCTTTCCAGGCACATTTGATGATGTGCTGGAAGCATCATTTCTTATCTCTTATAAAGAGAGCCCTTTCCTGCAATTGGTGGGATTTTTGCAGTTCTTTCGCTGAGAAGGGCCTGATGTGGCCCTTGTCCCCGAGCCTGGGGCCAAAGAACTTCTCTACTGAAACACTCCCATCGTCCCGAATGAGCTGACATAAGATCACCTGGCGAGAAAGTGCCAGTCTCTCTAGCTATTGTGGGTTACCTTCAGAATGGGCTCCATGTAGGGGCGGATGAGCCGGGGGGCATTGGAGACCAAGTGGCCCAGCATGCGGGCACTCTGTTCTTTGATTCTCCCAATGCCGCTGTGCTCCAGCTCTGTCAAAATCTGGAGGGAAGAAAGGTCCGTATGATAGAGGAAATTCTAGAGAGGAACGGTGTGTCAAAGGGGAAAGGTGGCAGGGAACCAGAGGAAGGAACCAGAACTCCATTACGGATCAAGTGGTTGCTAGATATTCCACAAAGGCAAACAGTGGGACACAGCAGTGGTGGGAAGAGAGATGGTCTGAAACCAGTCCCAGCTCCCACGGTCCCACGATCGTCCCCGAGCGGAGCTGTGACAGTGCAGCACAGTCACAGGAGACTGGGAAAACCACCAGGGACAGTATGAGCAGGGGTCTGCAGAAATAAGGATTGAAGTGGGGCATCTGGGTGATTCAGGTGGTTGAGCATCCAACTTTGGCTCAGGTCATAATCTTGCAGTTCGTAGGTTCGAGCCCTACAGTGATCCTCTGTCTCCTTTTCTCTCTGTCCCTCCCCTGCTCACACTTTATTTCCCTCTCTCCCTCAAAAATAAATAAACATTAGAGAGAGAGAGAGAGAGAGAGAGAGAGAGAGAGAGAAAGAAATAAGGTATGAAGGAAGGGCTCTCTTTGAGAAAAATCTCCATCCAGACAGCAAATCACTAAGAGGGCTTATAACTAATGACAAAAGAATCTAAGAACAGTCAGAATAGCTATGATGTTGAAAGAAATATTAGTATTCAGTAGTGGTTTCAGGCACATCTAAACCCCAACAGTGAGGGATTATATCAATAGATTCCCCTTGGACCTTTATGAACAGAAATAACATGTTTGTTCTGACATCCTTAAAACACCTGCAAATCAGCACGTTCTACTCATAGTGACTTCACAGAAACAACTTAATATAGACAGACTTCTGGTGAGCTGAAGTTGCCAGAAGGAAATCTCTGAACCATGAGAACAGTGCATGTTAACTCAGCTACCCAGAGGAGGAGTCTACAATTTCACATTATATCTTGTCTCCGGTTATTGATTTAATAATCCTGACTTTCTGGATCCCCCTGGCAGCCTGTTTTTCCCCTGTCACAGCAGACAGCTGTGAGAGAGGATGGACAGGGATGCTGAGAAAGGACCCACATGAGCAAGGAGACGCAGGAGGGGAGAAAATGCGTGCCCGTGAGGAGAGCACAACTCTCGGGGGTGGCAAGGGCCACTTCAAAGATCCCCGATTCATTTCCAGAGCCAGAGAGCATTGCTGTGCCCCCACAACAATACCCAATGCCCTCTCTGGTGATCAAGGCATCAGAAAAAGGCCAAAGCACATTTAGGTAATGTCCCTTATTATCAAGGCATGAAAATGTCCAATTCACCTTGGGAAGGTCTGTATATGCATTTGAAAACAATTAGAAATTTTGGTGTTACCAGGGCTGAGCTCAGTACATGGTAAATTCATTCAATAGTGCTTCACATTCCAGTATCAGAAAAATGAGATAGCTTATTGTAACCTTCCAGAAGACACAGGCCATGCCTGGCTTGTTCATTAATAGGTTTCCAGCACCCAGCAGGACCTGAAACATAGCAGGTGCTCAAAACATCTACTGACTGAACATACTGATATTCTCATTAGGAGATATTTCTGTTTCAAGCTTCTTTAGCAGGATTTGGGCTGGTAGGTTCAACAATGATTTCTTTTCCTTCCTCAAACCTTAGAGATTTTATATATATACATATATATATATATATATATGTATATACACACACACACACACACACACACACACACACACATATATATATATATAATTTTTTTTAAATGTTTATTTTTGAGAGAGAGACAGAGTGTGAGCAGGGGAGTGGCAGAGAGAGAGGGAGACACAGAATCTAAAGCAGACTTCAGGCTCTGAGCTGTCAGCACAGAGCCTGACGCAGGGCTCGAACTCATAGACTGTGAGATCATGACCTGAGCTGAAGTCAGACACTTAACCGACTGAGCCACCCAGGCGCCCCAGGTATATTTTTTTATTGTTTATTTTAATTTATTTTGAGAGAGAGACAGAGAGCATGAGCGGAAGAGGGACAGAGAGAGACACACAGAATCTGAAGCAGGATCCAGGCTTTGAGCTGTCAGTACAGAGCCTGACATGGGGCTCGAACCCACGAACCGCAAGATCATGGCCTGAGCTGAAACTGGACGCTTAACCAACTGAGCCACCCAGGTGCCCCGTAAAACCTTAGGTATTTTAAAAAGACTTAAAGTGATGGACACTCCTCACACAGGGCAGCGGTTGAAGAAATAAACCATTAGGCTAAACACAGAAGTGCCGGCAGCATATTGATGGATCTTGTTTTTTTAATCCATTCTGCTACCCTATGTCTCATTTGAGACCTAAGGACACCTGCAGATTGAAAGTGAGGGCATGAAGAACCATCTATCATGCTAACAGAAGTCAAAAGAAAGCCAAAGTAGCCATACTTATATCAGACAAACCATATTTTAAAACAAAGACTGTAACAAGAGATGAACAAGGGCATTATTATCATAATTAAGGGATCTATCCATCAAGAAGATCTAACAATTGTAAATATTTATGTCGCCAACTTGGAAGCACCCAAACATATAAATCAATTAATCACACATGTAAACAAACTCATTAATAATCATACCATTATAGAAGTCTTTAATACCCTACTTACAGCAGTGGATAAGTCAACCAAGCAGAGAATCAACAAGGAAACAATGGCTTTGAATGACACACTGGACCAGATGGACTCATATTCAGAACATTTTGTCCTAAAGCAGCAGAATACACATTCTTCTCGAGTACACATGGAACATTCTCCAGAACAGATCACATACTAGGTCACAAATCAGCCCTCAAGAGGTACAAGAAGACTGAGATCACACCATGCATATTTTCAGATCACAACACTATGAAACTTGAAATCAACCACCAGGAAAAATTTGGAAAGCCCTCAAATACATGGAGGTTAAAGAACATCCTACTAAAGAATGGGTTAACCAGGAAGTTAAAGACGAAATTACAAAATACATGGAAGCAAATGAAAATGAAAACACGACAGTCCAAACCCTTTGGGATGCAGCAAAGGCAGCCCTAAGAGGGAAGGAAAGACATTGCCATTCAGACCTATCTCAAAAGCAAGAAAGGTCCCAAATACACAGCCTGACCTTACACCTAAAGGAGCTAGAAAAGGAGCAGCAAGTAAAGCCCAAAGCCAGCAGCAGAAGAAAAATAATAAAAATGAGAGCAGTAAGTGATATAGAAACAAAAAACCACAGGAGAACAGATCAACGGAACTAAAACCTGGTTTTTTGAAAGGATAAACAAAACTGATAACCCCCTAGTGAGACTACTCAAAAAAGAGGACCCAAATAGATAAATAAAATCACGAATGAAAGAGGAGAGATCACGACCGACACCACAGAAATACAAACAATTATAAGAGAATATTATGAAAAATTATATGACAACAAACTGGACAATCTGGAAGGGATGGACAAATTCCTTAACACTCACACACTACCAAGACGCAAACAGGAAGAAATAGAAAATTTGAACAGGCCCATAACCAGCAAAGAAATTGAATCAGTTATCAAAAATCTCCCAAGAAACAAGAGTCCTGGGCCAGATGGCTTCTCAGGGGAATTCTACCAGACATTTAAGGCAGAGTTAATACCTACTCTTCTCAAACTGTCCCAAAAAATAGAAATGGAAGGAAAGCTTCCTAACTTATTCTATGAAGCCAGCATTACCTTGATTCCAAAGCCAGAGACCTCACTGAAAAGGAGAATTACAGGCCAATATCCCTGATGAACATGGGTGAAAAAATTCTCAACAAGATATTAGTAAATCGAACTCAACAGTACATTGAAAGAACTATTTACCATGATTAAGTGGGATTTATTCCTGGGCTGCAGGACTGCTTTAATACTCATAAATCAATCAATGTGATACACCATGTTAATAAAAGAAAGGATAAGAACCATATGATCTTTTCAATAGATGCAGAAAAGGCATTTGACAAAATACAGCACCCTTTCTTGATAAAAACCCTTAAGAAAGTAGGGGTCGAAGGAACATAAGTCATCATAAAAGCCATATATGAAAGACTCACAGCTAATATCGTCCTCAATGGGGAAAAACTGAGGGCTCTCCTGCCAAGGTCAGGAACACGACAGGGACGTCCACTCTCACCACTGTTGTTCAACACCGTGCCAGAAGCCCTAGCCTCAGCAATCAGACAACAAGAAGAAATAAAAGGCATACAAATTGCCAAAGAAGACGTCAAACTTTCACTCTTCGCAGATGACATGATACCCTAACGTGGAAAACCCAAAAGAGTCTACCAAAATACTACTAGAACTGATACATGAATTCAGCAAAGTCGCAGCATATAAAAACCAACGTACAGAAATTGGTTGCACTTCTATACAACACAACAAAGCAGCAGAAAAAGAAATCCAGGAATCGATCCCATTTACAATAGCACCAAAAATACCGATAAGATACCTAGGAATAACCAAGGAGGTAAAAGGCCTGTATGCTGAAAACTATAGAAAGCTTATGAAAGAAACTGAAGAAGACGCCAAGAGATGAAAACACATTCCATGCTCACGGACTGGAAAAACAAATATTGTTGAGATGCGTATGCTACTGAAAGCAATCTACATATTTAACACAATTCCTATCAAAATAATACCAGCATTTTTCACAGAACTAGAACCAACAATCCTAAAATTTGTATGGAACCAGAAAAGACTCCGAACAGCCAAAGTAACGTTGCAAAAGAAAACCAAAGCCGGAGGCATCACAACCCCGGACTTCAAGGAGCATTACAAAGCTGCAATCATCGAGACGGTATGGTACTGGCACACAAAGAGACACACAGATCAGTGGAACAGAATACAGAACCCAGATATGGACCCACAAACGTATGGCCAACTAATCTTCAGCAAAGCAGGAAACAGTATCCAGTGGAAAACAGACGGTCTCTTCAGTAAACGGTGCTGGGAAAACCGGACGACGACATGCAGAAGAATGAACCTGGACCACTTTCTTACACCAGACACACAAACTCAAAATGGATGAAAGACCTAAATGTGACATAAGAAACCATAAACATCCTACAGGAGAAAATAGGCAGCAACCTCTTTGACCTTGGCTGCAGCAACTTCTTACTAGACATGTCTCCAGAGGCAAGGGAAATAAAAGCAAAAATGAACTATTGGGACCTCATCAAGATAAAAAGCTTCTGCACGGTGAAGGAAACAGTCAACAAAACTAAAAGGCAACGGATGGAATGGGAGAAGATATTTGCAAATGCCATATCAGATAAAGGGCTACTATCCAAAATTGATAAAGAACTTAATCAAACTCAACGCCCAAAAAACAAATAATCCAGTGAAGAAATGGGCAGAAGACATGAACAGACACTTGTCCAAAGACATCCAGATGGCCAACAGACAACTGAAAAGATGCTCAACATTACTCATCATCAGGAAAATACAAATCAAAACCACAACGAGATACCACCTCACACTTGTCAGAATGGCTAACGTTAACAACTCAGGAAACAACAGATGTTGGCGAGGATCTGGAGAGAGGGGAACCCTTTTGCACTGTTGGTGGGAACACAAACTGGTGCAGCAACTCTGGAAAACAGTATGGAGGTTCCTCAAAAAATTAAAAATAGAACTACCCTGCGACCCAGCAATTGCACTACTAGGTATTTATCCAAAGGATACAAAGACGCTGATTCAAAGGGGCACATGCGCCCCGATGTTTATAGCTGCACTATCAGTAACAGCCAAAGTATGAAAAAAGCCCAAATGTCCATCAAGTGATGAATGGATAAAGAAAATGGGGAGAATGTGTGAGCGCGTGCACACGCACACACACACACGCACTGGAATGCTACTCGACAATCAAAAAGAATGAAATCTTGCCATTTGCGACCACATGGGTGGAACTAGAATGTGTTATGCTAAGTGAAATAAGTCAGTCACAGGAAGACAAATATATGATTTCACTTATATGTGGATGAACATAAGGGAAGGGAAGGGAAGGAAAATTAAGATAAATACAAAGAGGGAGGGAAACCATAAGAGACTCTTAAATGCTGGAGGGGAGGTGGTAGGGGGATGGGCTAAATGGGTGATGGGCACTAAGGAGGGCACTTCTTGGGATGAGCACTGAGTGTCATATGGAGGTGATGAATCACTGGCTTCTACTCCTGAAACCAATACCACATTTTATGTTATCTAACTTGAATTTAAATAAATTAAAAATAAAAATAAAAACAGAAGTGCCAACATAATATAATCCTCTAATTCGTTGACTGATATAACTTACACTCACTTTAGCTAGGACAGACCGTGAATACATGACATTTGTTTCGGATGAAAGTTACACGTTAATGGTTTTTCTGTGTTTAAGTTTTTACGTGTTAGGAAAAGTATCTGTTTCGAAAGAAACCATGGGAGATTCAGGAAGCAGAGGGGGGCGTAGGGACAAGGTGGAGTCAGGGGACAGGAAAGGACCGGGCGAGCCACACTGAGACCCAGAAGAGGTGGGTGGAAATCACTCAAGGCAAGAAGGACTGGACCATGGGCCCCTAACCAGGAGGCCAGAGAGTTTATGACGCTACGTGGAGACAAAAACTGAGGAGTCAGGTTTTAGCAGGAATTGCAAATCCTGGGGCACCAGGCTGGCTCAGTCGGTGGAGCATGCGACTCTTGACCTCGGGGTTGTGAGTTCAAGCTCCACACCGGGCCCACTTAAAAAAAAAAAAAAAAGTCCCAATAGATGGAGCAGCAAGGCCAACCTAAATCTACCTCTGGCTCCAGTCCAGCAGCTTGGCTTGGCATCTGACGTTATTTAAGAACGAAAGCCACGGACCACAGGCCGGGGGCAACGACTATGAGAAGCAGAGTTGGAACCACTGTCATCCTGGGCCTCTGTGCCTGACCTGGTGGGAGCAGGAGAGCAGGGGGACAGAGAGGTGCTAGCAAAACTGACACCATCGGCAGCAGACTGAGCCAAACGTGCCAAGAAGCGGGATCTCCGGTGACTTGCCAGGAAGAAGAAAAGAGCTGCCTGCAGACGAGGTTCGCCGGGGATAAGAGGCCCCTGGAGTCGTGCCGCTGGGGGTAAGAGGCTCATGAGGCGATCAGCCCTGAACTGTAACTGCCAAGCTGGGAAAACAGGGACTCTTGGAGCCAAATGTGGCTTTTACCAGGCATCTTGATCTTTCTCCCCTTCCTTGTCCTCATCTCTCTTTCCCCAAATGGCTCTCACAATGACAGTCCCTTCCAGACTGCCACTAGGTGTGACTGTCACCCCATTACCTGGATGAGCATCTTGCGCAGGAAGGGCATGACGAAGGCCGGGTTCATGCTACTGAGCCGGCCCACCGTGCAGATGGCCAGCTCCCGGATCTCAAACACCTGGTCGTTCAGGGCCACAAACAGGGCCTGCAAGTTCTCTGCCTGGGCCAGGTGTGCATCAAAGCGCTCATCCAGAGATGCCAAGACGCAGTAGCGGATGTCGGGGTCTGCAAGAGCAATCGAGCCTTGGAATGCCTCTTCAATGCCATCATCCTCTGGTCCTTTCCCAGTTTCCGCCCCCACTGCCCCCGGCCTCGTGAGAGGCTGCCACTTACCCTTCTCTCGTCTAACCTGTCTTTCTTTGCTCACAGGAGCAAAGACAACAGGATTAAAGACAGATCGTTTTACGCCACCTGGCTGGAGTAGCCAAGCCTAATGCTTTGGCAGAGAAAGAGCCGGCCATCACCTCCCTGAGGGCACGCCATGAAACTGGCTAATTCCCGGTGCCCCGAGTGTCCAAACTCCCCCAGACTGCTCCTGTCTCATGAACCTCACCAGGATCTGTGATCCCGACCACGAGCAGTTTGCTGAGCACGTCTGCCACCACTTGCACCGCAGTCTGGCTAACAACGTGCGCGTGGCCGCTGATGAGGTGGACGGAGGGCGTGAGCAGGCGGGAGCAGGTGCGGGCGGCTTCCATGCGGATCTCTTTGTGCTCGCTGTTTAGGAAATGATCCGCACAGTGGCGGACAAACTGGGTCAGAGAGTGGCCTGGATACAAAGGCAGAGAGAAGACAAAATAAACACCGCTGCTCTGGACGGCAGGCCTACAACTTGCTGGCTGCGTTTTTCGTTTCATGGCGATGAATTCAGTTTTCAACAAGACATTGACCCAGAACTCTTCTCTTAAAAAGGTAACAAGTGGGTTTCGAATCAGCAGAGGCAGAAGCGAAGCAGAGGAGCTGGGAGACAGAAAAAGGGCATTCCCCCCACCCACCCCCCCATCCTAATCTTTTCTTTATTCCCTTCAAAGGATGAATTATTTCGTTTTATTCTGACCCAAACCTTTCTTTATGTTCCCAGAGAGTAAAACAATTCTTGATCAAATTTACCTTGTCTATTTTAGTTCCCAGATTTGAATAGCAAAAGAGAGTCTGATGTTGGCTGGGTGTAAATATAGCTACTTTCTATTCATTAGAAATATATTATGCTGGGTGTTAATCAAGGCAAGTGAAGGAGCTACAGGAGGGAAACCACAGATGGCTGTAAGCATTCAGACCGCACATTTAGGCTTTTTGTACTTGCTTGTTTCCCTGTAGTCTTGAGCAACCACCTACATGATCTTAAATTTCAAAAGTATCCCTTTTTCTCTCCTGAAACAGATCTCCCTAGGGGCATTAATGTGGGTTTATCTGCAGCTTAGAACTCTAAACCGAACTACACAGGACGCCACAGCTGAAAATCATACTGCCGTAGGAACGGAAACACCTTAAAGCCTCTGGCTTAGACATTTTAAAGCATTAAACGCCATCTCCGCTTCATGGATGTGGGGGGATGGGGTGGGGCTCCATCTCTGACTTTCTCGTCTCTCTGAAGCATTCATTCCTTGGATCGATGCAGAATTTCCCTGAACACCATCTGCCCCCAAACTCAGGGTGGGACAGAGAAACAAAGAGCACGAATTAACAAAGCATGCAAAGAGCCCAGAAGGCTGAGCCACTACCCGATCAGCTACCTGGTCTCCAGATCCCCAGCCAAGACCCGGCAATGCTAGGCGCCCTTGTTCCTTCCTCGGGGTTCCCAGCAACACTCCGTGTCTTGGTAAGAGCTGGGGCAATTTCTTACCTTCAAACTCAAAGCTGCCGAGAGTTCGCAGGGCAAGAGTAATGCTGCCCACGTCGCTGGCCTCAGGGAGGGCTGTGAGGCCAGGGGAAGCCAGCTGATGGGCCAGGCCCTTGGGCATGCCCGGGTGCCGGAGGGGTTTGTGCATAAGGACCAGGGACAGCATCTTCAGTAGCCCATCCTGGATGTCCTTCTTCAGCTGTGGAATCTGACGGCTCAGGTCGTACAGCACAGCAGTGAGGGCAGGGCTGAGGGGAAGGAAACCAGGCGTGTATGGTGCTGGACAAGACATCTGTCTGTTCTTGAGAAGAAACAGCCCTTCTCGTCCAGCAGGGGGTTAGGCCCATCACCACTTGGTCTTTAAAGTAGAAAGGATACTACAAACTAGGATAAATGACCGGAACTCTGTTGGCCTGGTCAGAGGTTTCAGATCAATCTACGAATTTCTGGTCTTTGCCAGAGAGGAACTTGCTTAATATAATTTAGCCACTGCAGAAGACCAAGTCTCGATTAAAAATCTGGGAAGCAAACGGAGAGCAGTGTCCTTATTTTACAGAGAAAGAGAACTAATGCAAGGAAAGCCAGGCCATTTCCCAACGACAACATAAATAGCTGCAAACATCGGTCAGGCACTTCTTATACACAAAGTCGTGTGCCGAGAGTGGCTATTTCATGAACTCCTTCACTTAACCTCCATGACAACCCCAGACAACAGGAGCTGCTATTGTGGCCCCTTTTCAGGTGAGAAAATGGAGGCTCGGAGAAGTTAAGTAACCGGGTCAGGATCACACAGCTAACTAGAGATGAAACCAAGATTCAAAACTAGCCCATGTTTAGCGCGAGCTGTCCCGCCTACCCAATCTCACACGCAAACACCCACGCCTCGCTTTCAGCACCACCCCAAAACCGCGGTTCGAGTCTCATGCTCCCCGAGACGGGAGCTCAGGTTTCCGACACCCACCTCAGTCCCACTGCCAGCATGGGCTCCAGCAGCTCCTTGATATCCTGCTGGATGCCTGGCCCCATTGCCCGGGCCAGCATGCTGATGCAGGTGAACACTGTGGCATCCACCTGCATTGCCTTCTGTCTCCTGCAGAGGACCGAAAGAGTGAGTGAGTGGCCACTTGAGACACAATGACATTCTGTGATGCCCCACCTCAAAATCGCCTTGGGGCGAGGAAGGCAGGTTACCCAGGTAGGGCCACGACTCGCTGGTGTGCCGGTCATCTCCTGCCCAATTCTAGGGGGCCCACCACACCCTAGTCACCACACATTTGAATCTACCACAGCCCAGCAGATGGCAGTCACGTGTCTTGAGAAAGGGGCCCCTTTCCTGAATTGGCACAAAAGGCACCATGTGGCTTAGCGCGGTGCTGGCCAAGGTACCTATTTAGGAAGCGAACTGAACAATGTGTACATCAGGGACCAGGGTGCAGAGCACAGCCACCGGACGGAAAGAAATTCTCCCTTCAACGAGAAGGCTGGGCTCTAGAATGGGGAGGCTTATCCCTTCACCAGACCAATCTACTTATACGTACATATATACATATGCGCGCGCGCACGCGCGCACACACACACACGTATATCACTTAGTTTGAAAAAGGTTGGAACTCAACTGAGGAAGGGTTGTTCTTTGTATGACTTGCTACACCCTGGTGGTTAATGATGCAGAGAATGGGCTTGAGCTCCATGGAAACTGGGATAGAGCATCCTTCCTCCCCAACCAAATGGGGCGGAGGGTGAAATCCTAATAGAGACACTTACTTATGGGCAAAGTCCTTCGGGGGTAGGGCTGCTCGGATGATGTCCAGCACACGAGGCAAATAGACCTTGAACTCAGATCTCACAGCCACAGAAAGGAGCCCCAGGGCTTGGAAGGCTGCTGTCCGTTCCTTCTCCTTCTTGACACAGCTCAAGACGTGGTTCATGGTATCTTGGAGGTACTGGGTATCTGATCACAAAAAAGACAAGGCATATGGCTCAAGGTCAGGGTTGGTGTATGTACCAAAGGTCAGAGTTCCTATAAAACACTTACATTTAGGAATAAATTAAGACAGCCGCCTGGAAAGATGTAAAGAAGAATTTAGAGGATGTATTAACCAGTCTTGATAATCGCTTGCTAATCACTCCTCAGATACATCTTTTGGAAATATTAGAAATGTAAGATTTTTTTTCCCCCTTTAATTAAAAAAAAAAAAAACCCACCCAAAACTTAAAGAGCCTCTGAAACAATAACATGGCACGATCGTCCCCATTAGTGCTATATTTTGAGGGAACGACTACATGCTCTTACGAAGTATATGTTAAATCTTGCTTAAAAACAAAGAGAATCATCTAAACGATTTTATATTATGTTGAAATTTAAAGTACTGTTGGATACTGTTTGCAATAAACAGGCCATTCTATTCAGCTTAGGCCTGGAAATCACTTTGCTATTACCCAGAGATTTCTGTTATAGTTATATTTAATAGAACAAGATTTAGTCTGTAATTTGGGAAGCCACAAGTGTATTTTCATTAAGTTTACATCAGCCAATGTGCACGGGTAGGCGATTCTCGGGCAATTTAAGCCAAAGTGTTATTACTCCTCTGAAGGTTGGAATTTCCTGATTTTTGCCTCTCTCTCTTTCTTCCCTTCCATCTTGCTGGCCTCAAGTCCGTGCACCCGCAGAATATACACGGCAGCAGAGAAGGCAAGACCGCACATCCATTAGAAAG
The DNA here is from genome assembly GCF_016509475.1 of Prionailurus bengalensis. Classification (NCBI taxonomy): domain Eukaryota; kingdom Metazoa; phylum Chordata; class Mammalia; order Carnivora; family Felidae; genus Prionailurus; species Prionailurus bengalensis. Next base: position 8,154,921 of record NC_057345.1, read on the forward strand.
TGAGGGGTGCTGAGGGCCACAGCTCATTTAGGAGGCAGTGAGCTGAAGTCCCAGACAGCACATATGCCTCCCTGCATTTATCCTGACGAGAAAGATCTTCTCTCGTGGCTCTCGTGGTCAAATGACACCGAAGCATGCTGGGGCTTGAAAATCACATCACGTCAGCCAGGAAGACAGGACTTCTGGACGGGAACAGCATTTCAGCAGGAAGGGAGCTTAAATCAAGAGGGTGATTTCCTTTGCCAGATTTAGCACCCTAAGAGATTAAGGGATCTGATATTGTGAGAGAGCCCAGCCCAATCTTAGGGCATTTTTGATAGGTCCAGAGCTTCTGTCATTAGGAAGTTTAAGCGGCGACGTCCAAACTGTAAGCTCTAAAAATGTGGCACTTTCCCAATGAGGCTCCATGGATGGAGGCTGCCCAGGCTGAACATCAACGACACGCTTTAGTATATTATTTAATAAAACAACAAAAACCCACATCAAAAGAATAAACCTAGGGGCCCTCTGAGCCTCTGTATCCTGCTGCTAGGCGGTCCTTTGAACTTACTGGGGTAACTGCTTCCACAACATGACAGACTTTGATCAAATTTGGCCTAGTTATTACTTTCTTTTGAACCAGAGACTTTCACACCACAATTATTTAAAGCTCTACTGAACAGGGGCATGTCTGGTCATTAAAGAAGAGAATAGCTGCTGGGTACCAGGTGGGAAAAACGGAAAACTGAAAAAAATATGGGCAATTTTCATGATATCATTTCTCTCTGGTTCATTGATTTTATGTGGCTAATTGTCTTGTCCTTCCTCAACACCTTCTATTCTCACACGCGGCACATTTAACACCTCACCAACTATACTTTTTTCCTATTTCATCTGGACTGGGGAGTGTGAAATGAGTCTGTGTGCTAGAGGATGGCGTCTGTGGAGGGTCAGGCTGACCTTCCACTTCCACTCCTGGCTCTCATTTGGTCCTGAACGCTTATTAAGCACAGGCGACGGGCACCACAGTGAAGTGCAAAGAGACGTTCGAGACGGCGGCTCTGCACTCGGCAAGCAGGGAGGTAAGATGAGGATATTAAGTATGAACAGGCAACCAGAGCATTATTCTAATTTTTCCCTTTACCTTACTTCTAAGATGGATCTGAGGAGGCAGAGGAGGCAGTAATAACAGAATAATGGTTTCCACTTATGGGGGCCTACTCTGTGCCAAGCATTTAGAGCAGGCGTTTAGAGCACGATTCACCTTGTGAGGCAAGGATTGTTGTTATTCCGCCTCTACGGGTCAGGAAGTGGAGGCCTGGGAAGGTCAAATAACCTGTCTGAAACCTCACGGTGAAGGACAGAAGCAGGAGTCATCCCAGGAAGGACAGAAGCAGGAGTCATCCCAGGTCTGACGCCAAAGTCTTTCCACGGCCGGAGGCTATCGAGGAAGGGGGAAGAGCACTTCCGGCCGGAGTAGCCCAGGAAGGCCCAAGGGAGAAGCCAGCATCTGGGCGGGGGCAGCTCTGGGAGCCGGGGATTCTTGCTGCCCAGTGAAAACAGGGCAGGAATACAGGAGCCCCCAGGCCATCATCCCCGAAACCTGCCTCTGAAACTTCCAGTCCTTCCTCCCCGTGAGCGGTGAGGCAGTGGGTGACCACGCCAGGGGCAGAAGCAGGGCGGTCACCACATCCTCCCCGCCCCACAGAGGGGCTGCTGCAGAGTAGCTCAACCCAAACTGCCCTTCCTTCGGTCCCTCTGACGTCCGTCACGAACTTGTTGGCTTCCACACGCACGAAGTCGCTTGGCTCCAGGACTGCCTCTCTGCCTACACACTCTGGTCCTTCCCGTGTCGGCTGCCTCAGACACTTGTGGAAACCCTACGCCGGGCCCCACTGAAATCAGACGTGAGGCAGAGAAACCAGAGACTAGCCCCTTAGTTGTTGCTTCCAATGAGAGGCAGATGTAACTTTCTGGAATCACTTCCGTGCGATTTCCCTTAAACAGGTAATGATATGACGTGTCCACGGACATCCTCACCTGTGAAGGCAGAAGGTCGAAATGCAGCCAAGCGGGGCAACAAATTAAGGATTGTCATTTGGATCAGCGAGTTCTTGCTATTCCTGCATTTCAGCACCCACTGGCACACCTGAGACAGGAGAACACAGGGTTGGCCACGGAAAGGGAGCACGGGGCTTGGGAGAGGAGGGGGCAGGCCTCTCGCCACCTACCTGATCGAATTTCTCCTCCATCAGGTCTCTGCAACACCGGCTCTCCACCAGCGTGGACTTCGCTGGGCTGGGGGAAGCCCCGAAACCCATGAGGCCTTGGTGAGAGCTGTACCCCAGCAGTCCCACCAAGGCGTTGGACTGCGGGGGCTGGCCAGCCTGGAAGCTGGTGAAGGGGGTGATGTGGCGAGGTTTCGTCCCGAAGCCCATGAGGTCTTTGCAGTACTTGTCATGGACCAGCTGCTGCTGCGTGATTTCTTCCATTTCTTCTCTCAGGCGCTGCACGTGGGGAGGGAGATGACCTTTACTCACAAGTGCCACCTGCCAAGCCCCTGTGGGGTCTACACAGCAACTCCTCTGCCCAACCCTGCAGGGGAACTATTTGCCAAGTGGAGGGAGCCCACTCTTCATCTTTAGGAGTTGGATTCCCCCAGAACCTTGCAGGGGGCCTGGTTTTGTTCTAACTTAGGCAGAAGAGCACCACCTACTGAACAACGAAGAAGCGGCAGGGGGCTGGCCGCCAAGGACCCCTCCCCTGGTTTGGGAAAGCTGAGTTGCAGACCTGAGGTCACAGCGATGAGGTCACCCTCTGGCGAGGGTGACAGGGTGCTGGGAGGCCCCACGCCAGGGTCCCGTTGAGGACGTGCTACTCTCCTTGTCGCCGGAAACCCAGGTAGAAACAACTAAGGCAAGTTATTTTCTCAGAATCTGAAGAATCCCATGGGCAGCACGGACTAAATGGACTGGCTGAGAATTCACACCTATTTCCTAGCCAAACGGCTGCTTAAAAACAGTCCAAACTGAGAAGCACAGGAAACAATTTCTCAACTTGCACACTATTCTCGACACAGGTATTTTCGCTTCTCAGACATCTTCTCCACTCTCCTTGTCAAGGTCACCAAGGACTCTCAGTCTGCTAAATCGGATGCTCAATTCTCAGCCTTCACCCTATTTGCCTCGGCTACAGCATTTGATCCAACTTAATAGTCCCTCCTCTTCGAAAACTTTCTTCCCTTGGCTTCTTGGATCCCGAGCTTTCCTGGGTCTCCTCTCCTCCTCACGCCGCTGGTCTCCCCTGCTTGCTCCTCACCTCCTGACCTCAGGTCCCCAGCACCCCCCTTCTCTGACGCTGGTATGCTGCTGGGGAACCTGAAATCACAGCTATGTGCTGACGGCTCCCCAGATCTGGGTCTCCGCCCAGATCCCCCCAGAACAACTCAGTTCTCTGCTCAGAAGCCCAACAGGTGTCTGAAACACGTTCAAAAGCAAACTCCTGACCTTCTGCCCCAAAACGCACTGCTCCTTCTGCCTAAGTTCTCCTGACTCAGCAAACGCCACCCTAACCATCCGGTCACTCAGTACAAAAACCTGGACTCCTCTCTCCCTCACTGACCCCCAAATCTCAAATTCAAGAATCCAGCCCCTCCTTGTGCCTGCACGGTTCCCGCTAGGGTGCAAGCCGCCAAAGTCCTCTGCTACGGCTGCCGCAGTTCCTTCCCAAATAGACCTCCTGGCATCACCCCTTGCCTCGCGGATAATCCCGCTCAACACGTAGCCACAGCGATCCTTCTGAAACGTGCGTTTCAGCTAGCAGCTAACAGCTTCCCATTTCCCACACACGGTCCGTACGGTGGCTCCCGAGACCCTACACGATGTGCCCCTTACCTCATCCCAGGTATTCCTCTGACCCCACCTCCCTCCTGTCACACGGCTCGGTCGCAGTGGTGATCTCGCTCCCGGCCAAAGGCAGCGTGCTGCCGCCATGAGGCCTTCACGCCTGCAGAGCCAGCTGTCTAGAATGCTCCCCCCAGATATGTATTTGTACGGCTTGCTGTCTTACGTCCTTCACAATTGTGCTCAAACACCACAGGACTGTGAACTGCACTGGTCCACTTATATGCGGATTTTTTTTCCCCACAAAGACAGTGCAGGGTTATAAATGTATTTTCTCTTTTTCCTATGATTTCCTTAACGCCATTTTCTTTCCTCTAGCTTACTTTATTGTAAGAATACCGTATATTCTGTGTATAACATACAAAATAGGTGTTAATTGACTGTTTATGTTATCGGTAAGGTTTCTGGTCAACAGTATGCTATTGGTAGTTAAGTTTTGGGGGAGACAAAAGTTATATGTGGATTTTCAACTGTGTGTGCGTTGGCGGGGGGGGGGCTTGATGCCTTAACCCCCACATGTTCAAAGGTCAATCGTATATATTTTCACTTGTGTCTTGTCTCTCCCCACTAGAATACAATGTTTTGTCCACTGCTGCATTATTCTAGCTCTGAGGACTTGGTGTAGCTGGCCCACAGTGGGTGCTCAGCTCAAACTTGTTCAATGAATGAACAATGACAAAATTATGATACCTTACATTTGGATAATTCTTTAGGATTTATAAAGTACCATCACAAGTACTATTTTTTTAATTTTTTTTAAATATTTATTTTTGAGAGAGAGAGTGCAAGCAGGGGAGGGCAGAGAGAGAGGGAGACAGAGAACCCGAAGCAGGTTCCGGGCTCCGAGCTGTCAGCACAGAGCCCGACTCTGTGGGGCTCGAACTCACGAACCACGAGACCGTGACCTGAGTGAGCTGAAGTCGGACGCTCAACCGACTGGGCCACCCAGGCGTCGCACAAGTACTATTCATTTAATCTATTTAGGTGACACTGTTCTGTTTTCCTAGGAGAAAACAAAGATCCTCTGGCTGTATGTGCTCATCCATGGGAAGCCCCATGTTATAGTTAGACGGGAAATCTCTGAGGGCTATCATTTATGGAATGCCTACTCTATCAGATAATGTGTTAGGCACCTTCGTGTAGATGGCCCACCCTTGATCAACGTAGAGGTTAGGGGCACAGACACCCTGTGAGGTCAAAACTCCATGTGTAACTTTTGACTCCCCCCAAACTTAACTGCTAGTAGCCTTCTGTTAACTGGAAATCTTACCGATAATAAGAACAGTTAATCAGCACATACTTTGTGTATGGATTACACACCGTATTCTTACCACGAAGAAAGCTAGAGAGAAGAAAATGTTATTAAGAGAATCACGAGGAAGAGAAAAATCTATTTACAGCCCCGTCCTGTATTTCTCTATACTGTAAGTTTATGTTGTCTGTTTATGAGATGAATCATCTGTCAGCACCCATGTGACCATTATCTCCTATGAAGCAGAACAATGTGGACGCTACATGCATTACTAACACCGGATAGCAAAAATGAAAAGATGTGAGAAAGAAATTCGTGTTTACTTATAGGTATAATGATTCAGGCACTAATAATGAAGCAGCAGCAATAAGACTGCATCACGGTAGCTTAGTGTAATCAATACGATTGCTTCATGGTAGCCTCGCCTATGCTCTGACGAATGAGTCGTTACCAAGTTTTTATGGTGCACAGTATTACAGTCATGTTCACATTACAGTGCTGGAAACGCTGATACATTTTTTTAAAAACCACGTACCTGTGATAGGTTGATACACACTTTCTCCAATTACCAGAGAGAGACACGCACTCTACTGTATGGTGACGTAATTCTTTGAAAGTAAAGTTATAAAACAGTAAGAAAACCAACATGCTATTAACTTCACAGTAAATCTCACTCACCTAACGCCCACACGGGAATAGGCGGTCCACTGCCACACGAGTCTTGCACACGACGTCTGACACGATGAATGGTCAAGCGATCAGGATACGAAAACATCTCGTACCGTTCTTGCCATACGGTCAATAGATTGTCACACGAAGACCCACAGAGTTCATCAACTGTATGGCACGATGATGATTTACCGTTCACTAAATGGGAGTGGCTCATCGTAAGGGTCCTTATCCTGGTTAGTCTCCTGGTGAGTAGGCTAAAGCAGAGGAGGGGTCGGCTTGAGGCCTCAGGGGTGGCAGAAGGGGAAGGGGAGGCTGGAGACACGGTGCAGCGCTCTGTGTAACTTTACAGAAATACGTTGTAATTTGTCTGACTTCTTTGCTTTTCCATTTCTCTAACAATGTTGTTGTTTTTTTTTTAACGTTTGTTTATTTATTTTGAGAAGGGCAGGGGAGGGGCAGAGAGAGGAGAGAGAGAATCCCAAGCTCTATGCTGACAGCACAGAGCCTGACGTGAGGCTCGATCTCACGAACTGTGATGACCTGAGCTGAAATCAAGAGTCGGACGTTCAACCGACTGAGCCACCCAGGCGCCTTCTCTAACGGTGTTTTTATACGGTACCAATCTTTCTTCCACTGTCTCCTTCAGTTTCAGTACCCGTATCAGAAAAAGATCCAGGTCATAAAAGAAGTCACAAGCAGTCTTGAGTAACTCGAACCCTTCTGCCGGACTGCAGTGTCAATCGGTTTCCTGGCACCGCTTCCCTGAGGTCTTCGTCGTCCGGCACTGGTTCGGAAACGCTCGTCTCCCTCAAGCCGTCTTCTGTTAATTCCTCTGGTGTGGTGTCTGTTAGCTCTTGAATTTCTCCAAGATCCATATCACCTTTCAGCGCCCATCTTTTGGGCCACCTCCACGTTCTTTCACTCTCTTTCATGGTTTCCTTGATCGGCTTTGTCCTAAGTCCTGTGAAGTCATGCGTGACATCTGGCCACGGTTCTCTCCGGCAGGAATTTACTGGTCCAGGCTTGACGGCATTTGTGGCTTCTTCTACAACCAAAATGGATTTTCAGCGACGGAATCCTTCTAGACTTTCTATCAGGGTTCTCTTCAAAGTGTTGACAATCCTTTTCATAAAGTACCATGTGTAACGAGCCTTAGAGGTCATGACCCTGATCCAGAAGCTGAAATAGAGATGTTGTGTTTGGGGGCAGTCAACCCCTTCGATGCCTCTAGTATTGAACTCATGGGGTTCTGGGTGGCCAGGGGCATTGTCTCATATGGCAAGAACCGTACAAGGCGACGCTTTACCGGCAAGGTCCTTCTTGACTTCAGAGACAAAGCATCAAGGGAACCAATCCAGAAAAAGGGCTCTTGTGTCTAGACCTTCTTGTTTTACAAACAGAAGACTGGCAGCTGGTGTTTACCTCTTCCCTTCAAAGCTCCAGGGCTAGCGGCTTTATAGATAAGGGCCGTCCTGATTGTAAACTGGACCGTATTGCACAATGGCAGGATTATCCTGCCCCTTCCTGCCTCAAATCCTGGTGCTCGCTTCTCTTCCTAATAAATGTCCTCTGTGGCATTTTTTTTCCAGAGCAGGGCACTTTCGTCTGCATTAAAAACACGTTCAGGCAGATACCCTTTCTCCTCAGTGATTTTCTTTTACAGCCTCTGGGAACTCATCTACTGCCTCTCGGTCAGGAGAAGCTACTTCTGTTATCTTGACTTTTTTTTTTTTTTTAAGTCAAACCTGTTTCCAAACTCATCAAACCATCTTTTGCTGGCATCCGATTCTCCGGTGCTAGGTCCTTCACCTTCCATTTGCTCTACGTTGTCATATAATGACTTTGCTTTTTCTCAAATCACATTAGAGTCTTTAAGTATGCCTTCCTTAAGGCAATCCTGCACCCACATAAAAGCTACATTTACCATATGCTATCAAAAGATACTTCACAAGGGGCACCTGGGTGGCTCAGTCGGTTAAGCGTCCGACTTCGGCTCAGGTCATGATCTCGCGGTCTGTGGGTTCGAGCCCCGCGTCGGGCTCTGTGCTGACAGCTCGGAGTCTGGAGCCTGCTTTGGACTCTGTGTCTCCCTCTCTCTCTGCCCCTCCCTCACTTGTGCTCTGTCTCTATCAAAAATAAATAAATGTAAAAGCTATTTCTCAAAAAGTGCAAGAGATTTGCGCCTGTGGGTACAGCTGTGGCAACAGCTTCACGCTTCAGCGTCCTTTTCTTTTTTTGCAACGGTGGATTAAATGCTGGATTCATTTATCCTGAAACGGTGGGCAGTCACAGCTGCGGACCTCAAGCTGCGGTACGTCTCAAGCAAGGCAACGTTTTCTTTTTTTTTTTTTTTTTTTTTTTAATTTTTTTTTCAACGTTTATTTATTTTTGGGACAGAGAGAGACAGAGCATGAACGGGGGAGGGGCAGAGAGAGAGGGAGACACAGAATCGGAAACAGGCTCCAGGCTCCGAGCCGTCAGCCCAGAGCCCGACGCGGGGCTCGAACTCACGGACCGCGAGATCGTGACCTGGCTGAAGTAAGCCGCTTAACCGACTGCGCCACCCAGGCGCCCCGCAAGGCAACGTTTTCTTACAATATCATGACTTTGCTTCTTGGGAGAACTTCGCCAGTGGCACTTCACATGGGTTCCACAGAATTATTCAAGGTTTATTTACAGTATCGCACTGAACGCGACGAAAAACACACGAGGACGGAGACAGATCGACAGACCGCTTTTGCGACACGCGACTTACTGGAGGGGTGAACTGGGCACACGGAGATGATCAGCCTCGCACAGTGTTTTAACCAGACATTCCCAACACTTGAGCTCATTGCAGCAGCAACAGAGGTGGCTACGAAATTACTAGAGTCGGTACGGTTGTACTACAGTTAATTTTATGCGGTTAGGATTTAATATTGTACCTTCGTGTTTGTTCACATTTCTCTCGACTGCAAATGGCACCAGGTATAGTCTGTGAGTGCTTGTGTGCATAAGTTTAGGTAACGTTTAACTCTAACAAGAGATTTGTGTATATTTTACGATGGTCAATAATAAGACTAGGATCTACATCTATGTTACGTCTTCGTGACATACTTAGCTTCTTAATTTCTAGGCTATGAGGTTCCTATCTGTGAGTTTTTTCGAACGGTCACAAACCTCCCAAAAAGTTTTCCAGTATGTGTACCGAAAACAACCCACCTAGAAGTGGACCCATGCAGTTCAAACCTGTGTTGTTCGAGGGTCAAGTGTACTTGGAAACCTCCCAGGAGCCCAGTGAGGTGGAGATCCCCGTTAACAGCAAGGAAAAATGAGGTAAAGGAAGTAAAATAATGTACCCAAGTCACACAGTGTACACATGAATGGGGATTCCGAGCCGGACTCCTGAGCTCTCCATACAGTGTAGCCCAGGCCGCCCGCATCTACAGCACAGCCATCACCAAATGATCATCCGGTCTATTAAAGCAAGAAGCCCTGGGGCAAAATTCCACACCAACTTGCTCCCCGTAGGAAGACCCGTGGATGGGGCTCTACTCCCAAATGTATCCCGAATCCAGTGTCAGTGGATTGACACTGAATCCACTTCTCAGTGTCTGCACTGCCAACCCCAGGGAAGCCACCACCATCACTTGCCCAGACTACTCCAGTAGCCTCCCACGGTAGCCAGGAGAACAGGATCAACTACAAGGAGTGCAGTTGACAACGGCCCCGGCCACGACTCTAAAAATATCACGTTTGTGCCAAGGCCACATTTGCCACGGGCTGCCTCTAGCCAACGCAGGAGGCAGGAGGAATGCTGAGGCAGGGCTCCCGGCGGGGGGGGGGGGGGGGGGGGGAGGGGAGGGGGGGGCACGGTGGCCGGAAGCCCCCCATGGTGGCTTTGCGAGGTAGCCTAGCACGCTCCTGTCACTTTCCTTTGCTGTCTCATGGCTGCTGATGGCTAGCCGGCCTCTCCCTGCTCCCTCCACGTCCCCCGCCCCCACCATAAGTTGTTTCCCTGACAAAAGTCCTTTTAAACACAACCCCCTAACGAGTCTCCTGCTTTCATTCCCGCCACTGCATGAGCTTTCCCCGCACCAGTAGCCAATGATTACTAAAAATGGAGGCCCTCACCCCGCTCCCCTGGGCACGCATCTCCAACGCTTATGAGAATAAGAGCCAGTGTTGACCGCGACCCTGAGGCCTAAGAATTTGACCCTTCCCCCAACCTCCCTTGCTCTCCGTGCCCCAACCACATTTCCCTTTTTTCTGTTCCCTGAATTTGCCAAACTCTCTCCCACCTCAAAGCCTCTTCCTGGAACACCACCATGCAGCACAAAGCTCGCTCCTCCACATCATGTGGGTCTCAGTTGAAACAGCACCGCCCCAGAGAGGAAGTCCCCTCCCACTGCTACCCTCCAACCCGTTATTTCACAGGACTTGGTGCCTGCTGAAGTGACCTCATCGACTTGCTTATTTCCTGGTTCCCTTATAAAACGTCCTCTGTAAGGACAAGGATCTCGCCTTGTCTTGTTCACAGAACGGCATGGGGGAAGCCAGACTCCCTTCTGACACGCTTCCTCACCTCTCCCTCCATGCTGCTGATTCGGACCAACTCGTTGAGGATCAGCAAGGCTCCATGGATGCGATCATCCCGATTCATGCCCTTCTCCTTGGCCAACGTCTCATCAAACCCCTTCTCTGCTTCTTCAAACGTGTGCTATTAGAGACACGGGACATGTTAATTACCCCATGTCCAAAGGGAGAAAGACCACCAGCCCGCCCCTTCTGCATGGGGGACCCTGAGGTGTTACCATGCCTGCTCAGTGGCTTGTGCCAGCAACATCAACGATAGGGATTCACCAAGCTCTCTCGTTTAATTTAGCTTCAACGTGCACCGTACCATGAGGCAGAGGCCACGACCATCCCCACTTAACAGATAAAAACCAGAGGCTCAAGGAAATTAAATGACTTGTCCAACGTCACATAGCAAAGCCAACCCTAGAACCCAGGTCTCCGATGCCACGTTTAGGAATCTCTTTGTAGTACCAGCTCTTAGTTAAGAAGTTCCAGGTCTCTCTCGTCTAACGCCACGAGCCCTGGCACTTCTTAAATTAGTATCATTGTGTGTCGCTGCTTCTCAGACACCCATTTTTCTATATTTTCACACCTCTGAGAGGAGAGCTCTTATAACTGGTGATGAGACGTCAGTAAGTCATAGTTTTACTGTATCACGTTTTCATTCATCCTGAGTGGCACGTAAAATAATGGTGTGGCCACCAACAGATCTTTGCATTAATGAAATCCAATGAGATAAGTACTGACTCATACTGAGCTTAAGAAACCACTTGAGACCAACACAAAAGTGACATCTGCTCTGTGGCGAGGGCCCTGTTGCGGCCCTTAGGCCAGGTGGTGCTGTATATAAACGTGCTGTGGGGCGCCTGGGTGGCTCAGTCGGTAAAGCCTCTGGCTTCGGCTCAGGTCATGATCTCCCGGCTCGCGGGTTTGAGCCCCGCGTCGGGCTCCACACTGACAGCTCGGAGCCTAGGGCCTGCTTCCGATTCTGTGTCTCCCTCTCTCTCTGCCCCTCCCCTGCTCGTGCTCTCAAAAATAAATAAACATTTTTTAAAAATGTGCTTTGCAGGCGAATGCAACGGAACCATCTCCTCACCCTGTACCACTGAGGCTTCTGCATCTCCTTCGGCTCACGCTGGGTGGTGAGAATCAAACAGGCACGAAGGGCGGCCACAGCTCCCTCCCGGATGGCCTGTTTGGGGTCCCACACGGCCACAAAAATGTTGTCAAAGAAGGGCTGCACTTGCTGGAAGAAGAAGGTGGGGACGCTGATAGCCAGCTCGCGGAGAACCAGAACCTGGGGGAGAAAAGCACACAGACAACCCTCGTCTGTATCAGAGAGTTTCGTCCCATCAGGATGCGGCTTCTTGCCATCCTGGAGCCTGTGTGTATATACATCAGGAAAGGAGCAGACTCGTCCTCTCTTCTAGCTGGGAACCTCTGGGGACATAGGAATAAAAGAAAAATTGATCGAAAATCTCAGTGCTCATTATCCTAGGGTGTTTACAAACATAGGATTCTCATAATGTTAGAACATGAGCTCTGGAAGGGAGACATGTTTACGCTTTGCATTCTGTCCCAATGACAGCCTAAAACCATCCCTGGAGCACAGCGGTATTTGATAAACATTTATTTATTTTTTAAATGTTTATTTATTTTGAGAAAGAGAGAAAAGCACAAGCGGGGTGGGAAAGAGAGAGAATCCCAAGCAGGCTCCGCACTGCCGGCGCGGAGCCCAATGCGGGGCTCGAGCTCACGAACTGTGAGATCACGACCTGAGCTGAAATCAAGAGTGGGACGCTTAACCAAATGAGCCACCCGGGCGCCCCTTGATAAACGTTTATTAAATGAGTTAATAATCCCATTCAATATTTAATTTTGCTATATGTCCATCTGACAGTGGAAGAAACTGAAGGTCAGAGGTTGGCCCGAGTTTCAGAGTTAGGAAGGACAAAGCCACCTTGAAGCAGGGTCCACATGGCTGTCCCTCCCCCAGTACCAGGGTCCCTCCTCGTGGTACTGGCTCCTGAAGACAGAGCCAACAGGAAAGGATCCAAATGATGCCCCACCACGTTCATTCCCAGATTCTCAAGGACAGACTCTCCCTCATCTCGCGGCCTGGAAGCCTCGTCTCTCATACCAGGCTTTTTTCAGGGCCGAGCCTCAAAAAAGCAGTGGGGATGCACCACGAGAGGATGAGAGGCTCCCATTCCCCCAACTGCAGAAGAGCCAATGGGGAAAGAGGGAGTTTGGGCCAGGTGCCCACCAATCAACAAACGCCTAGAAAATAAACAAGAAAGGCCTGAAAGGAGGCAGACCACCACTCCCACTGCCCCCGCTCCTCTCCTCCTCCTAGTATTTCTGTGTTCCCATAGGACAGCAGAGAGACCTTGACAGAGACACTGACAGGATCACACAGATAGGACAGCTGTCTGGGGCTTTAGGAGCCTTTTGGCTTGTGATTTCGTCTGCCTGTGGCCAAGGGGGGAACCTTCTGCTCAGGAGGCAGTTTTGAGTCTAAGAAATCAGAGGTCCAGACAGCACCGCACTCAGGGCTGTGCCTATTGGGCAACAGAAGAGAACTTTCAAGTTTCCTCTTTGGGTACGGAGCTTGGGGCAAAAAGAGAAAGGGATTCAGGACAGAACCGAAGGCCCCTAAGAAGCACAGCGCCTCTGCCTGGAGCGTCCCCTCACCGCCTGCCTTTCAGGGACCCGAGCACGTGGTGCGGAGGACCCCGACAGGGCCCCCTTGCTCCCCGGCCAGCTGCACCCCTCCCCGCGGGCACTCACGGCTGCGTGTCTCCGGCCCTCGTTGCGGTCAGCGCCCAGCCACTCCAAGGCTCGCTTCACCTCGAACTCCACATACTCAGCTGTAAAAGTGTCGCCTGCCATGGCAAGGCGGCCAATGGCCTTGGATGCCATCTCCATGACAACTGGGTCATTAGAGGGGAGGAGGTTCCGAAGATAGTTAGCAAATCTGCCGATACGGGTGGCATTCCCGCCTTCCACTCCTATGAGGCTGGCTGGGAAAGACAGGAAGACAAAAGGTGAGGATGGGCACGTCCGGTCCCGGAGAGCGCGCGGCCCTGACAGGAAGGCTGGCGCGTGACCCCTTCCTTCTGCTTTGAGTACCAAGCGCAACTTCCAGGTGGGAAGGATGCAGACAATATTTTCATTTTAAGCAGCAGGTTTGACATCTGCGCCAGAACTACTTACATAAAGCAAAACAATCTTGTTTTAGGACACGTAACTTGTTTTCCCAAGAAGAAAAGGAGTAAAACGGAGAATGAATAATAATGCACCAGACCGGTCCCTGGGATGTGAAAATGACATGCTTTGTATCACTGTACCCCAACTTCGCCTTTCCATTTGTGAGCCCCGCTACGCCGAACTGCCCGACAGGGAAACCAGAGCCTGCAACGAGCCACACGGGGTTGGTGGGGGGGGGGGGGGGGGAGAAAGCTGGCTTGCAGTCTCGGCTCAGGCACTGGCTCAGGCATTACGAAAGTTGCGTAATGGTTCTGAGACTCTGTATCTGAAGACATCAGCTGTGCCACCATCCCAGGACCGTTGCTAAGAATAAGTACACTGAAAGCCACAGGGCTCCTCAAAATTTCATGAAACAGGTAGGAACTCAGCATCTAGTAAGCAGCGGACGCAGGTGCAGTGGACACAGAGGTGACCGCCCTTCATTCTCCGTTGTCCCCGTCACCAGAGGCCCTGCCCTTACCTATGGCCAAGATGCCACCTTTCCTTTCATTGGCATCCGAGCTGGAAACCAGTTCAAAAATGTGATGGTTCAGCTGATCATAGAAGCGAGTAGACTCCTCTTGACTCATCTGCGGAAGAAGATGTACTCAGAACAACTTCTAATATCTCCCTGATGCTGGGGGGGGGGGGGGGCTCCCAAAGGTCAGGACTGAGAGGTGGCCAGCAGATCTGGCTCACGCCGAAGAGGACAGAACTACTGCCCACGTTTATAGCTGTAAACTGTTGAGCAGATGAACCCACAGCTCATTTGTATGTGGAACAAATGCCTGTTGAGTATCTACCCCATGGCAGGCCACATCCTGGGGTTACAAGGATGAGCAAGAGACACCGTCCAGACATCAAGCATGCTCTCTCTCTAGAAAGCCCCAGGCTACCGGCTCCTCAAACCCAGCCCGACTACGGTTATCAGATAGAAAGAACTGAAGGTCTGGAATACGGTGGGAAAAGAAAGGCAGACAGAAAGAAAGAAAGAAAGAAAGAAAGAAAGAAAGAAAGAAAGAAAGAAAGAGAAAAGAAAGAGAAAAGAAAAGAAAGAAAGAAAGAAAGAAAGAAAGAAAGAAAGAAAAGGAAAGGAGGAAGGAAGCACAGCATAGGAAATGCCACAGAAATGTGTAGCCACTACAAAGGAACCGGCACACCCTACAGACAGGAAAAATTGGGTGTCTTTGTTTTCCAAATCCTCACTCAGCCGTCAGAAGGAATCAAAACCAGTGCCGGTGCATTGAGGCCCAATACTCCACGACAAAGCCCAGAAGCCCTGACCTCTCGAAGCTCCATGGTGACATAGTGCTGGAGCTCCTTGGCAGCTTTGGCCCTGGTCTCCTCATTCCGGCTCTTCAGGCCGCTGGCAAACTGCTGCAGGACGCTCACGTTGCTGGACGTGGTGGTGGCTGTGGTGGCGGTGGCAGGTCCGGTTCCCAGCATCTTGACCTGAGGTTCTTTGGAGAGAAATTTCCCTCAATATTTTGCATAACAAACTATGGTGTCATGAATATATTTATGGTGCCCGTTCCTCAACACGGATCTCCTCTCTGCCCGTTGTCGGCAGCAGGGGGGGGGGGATCCTAAAAAGGTTGGGAGACCTCACTGAGGAATGTAGAGAAAGCCTTGATTCATTCCACAATGACTGGTGTTTAAAAGAGGCGGGGTGGGGGGTGGGGGGCGCCTGGGTGGCTCTGTCGGTTAAGCGTCCGATTCGTGATTTCAGCTTTGGGACTTGATCTCGCGGGTTCAAGCCCCACATCGGGCTCTGTGCTGACAGTGTGGAGCCTGCTTGGGATTCTCTTCCTGCCTCAGAATAAATAAATAGACTTAAAAAAAAAAAAAAAGAGGCAGTATAGCAGACAGGGTTAAACTGTGGGCTCTGAAGCCAGACTACCTGGGTTCAAATCCAGTCCAAAATTATGTACTAAATTACAGATTAAGTGAGTTAATAAATGTTAAAAAGTGCTTCAGTGCCAGGCACACAGTGAGTTCTTAATAACCGTTAGCTATTAATTACCATGACCAGCGCCAAAATCAAGAGTCAGATGCTTCTCCAACCGAGCCACCCGGGTGCCCCCATAAATGTAATTTTAAATCTCCTGGCAACCATATCAAAAAGACGCAAAAAGAAACAGATGAAATTAATACATTTCTTAAATCTAATAGATGCAAAATATCATTTCAACATGTTACCAACATAAAAATTACTGATGTACTTTCCGTTCTCTTTTTGTACTGTGCATTTTCCACTCCGGGCAACCTCAACTTCAACTAGTCACATTTCAGATGCTCTAAGCCACCTGTGGCTGGTGGTTATGATATTGGACAGTGCAGTTCTCTTAAGTACCAGTACTTGGAATGTGAGCTAAAAGACACTGATTCATTCCTGAGATCACTCATTCGTTCCTCAATTATATACTGTCCCTCCTCTCAGTTGAGCTTACAATCTAGAGGGAAATACAAATAATCAGGCAACCACCATAAAGTGGCCATAACAGGGCTCAGCCCAGACTGCTGCGGGAGGAACACATATACCGGTCCGAGGTATGTCCACATTATATTAGAACACCAATTTTTCCAAAATTCTTATTTTTGAAATTATCTGCGAGATGCAGAGAAAAAAAAAATTAGGGAATAATTGGTTTTGTAAGGATTTTAAGTACTTCAATGCCAAGAAAAAGGCTGCAGAAGGAAATGTCATCCTTCAGGGGAGAGGAAACCCAAGGATCCCTGATGAGAAAACTAGGAAGGGGTGTGTGCCCCGCCTCTGCGATGAGGGGGAGGGAGGCTGGCAAGGAATTCTCATTCTCAGGAAGAAACCAGAGTATCTTCACAGGGTCTAAGGCCCACAGGCCCATCTGCTCCAGGCAGAATTCAACTAAAATACTTGTAAGTCCAATATCCTAAGAGTCTTGGTGACGGCTGGCAGAAGTTAAAGTTGGGGTGGCTGAAACTGGAGATGGGGGTGGGGAGGGCAGAAAGGATGAAACCCCAGGATGGAACCCAGCTCAGTTCTGGGGACTGGGTCCTTGAGAGGTCCCCAGGGTGCAGTGCAAGGGGCACACACGGACGTTCCTCCTCTCTGAGGACAACCTGTAGGTGGCTCGGAAGATGGGGTGACTGCGGGGCATGGAGACCCAAAGGCGCCCGGCGGTACCGGAGCTGATGGGCCGCCCTTCGCCGCGCCAGGGACACACGGCAGGCTGAGGGGCCCGGGGGTCTCCTGGGGGTCCGGAAGAAGTTGGGTGCTGCCTCGCCGGGTGGGGGTCAAGGGCTCAGACGGCGCCCAAGTCCGTAGGGACCTCACGGACCAGACGGGCGACTTCCCGGCACCCCCCCTCCCCCCCCCCCCAACGGACCAGGCTGACCCTGGGTCTGGAGATTCCTCCACCTTAGAGGGGTCGGTGCCAGGCCCCAGACTCACCGCGCGGCTTCGGCCAAGGCCTCGGCTGCCGCCACCTGTGCGGGTACCGCCGCTTCAGGCCCCCGGCCCCACCACCCGCCTTCCCCGCTGTCCTCTAAGCCGGGCGGGAGGGAGGGCGGACTTCTAGGGCTGAGGACCAATCGCCAGGCGCAAGGAGAAGATGGACTGGAAGGCAGACCAATAAAAATGAAGGAGAAGTGAGGCCTGGGACCCGGCTTCTCTAGGGGGCGGGGCCTGTTCAAATAGACAAACCACGCGGCCAGTGGCAGACGAAAGGAGGCTTAAAAGAGGACTGCGTCCACTTGGGAGAACCAATCGCTCGTGAGTTGATTTCTGCCACTTCCACGCGCACATCCGGTGCATCGCTACTATTATTCCCCGCTGCATCGACACTGTGGCCGTCCGGATCCTGGTGTGTGGGTACCGCTGTAACCAGGGTGTGAGCGACGTGGTGCCCTGTCTTTAAGAGAGCAAAGATGTAGAACTTTGGGACCAGCGCTAATTATGCACCCGTGATTTCTCTTCTTTGAAATGCAATGTGCGTTTAAAAGCGTTTTTAGTTAGAATTTCCCAGTTTTCCAAAATTACCTAGCTCACAAGATCATTCCCATAACCAAGTTTTAACTGAATGACCTACTCCTAAATAAATACTTTCAAAGCAACATCACTTAAAAACATCCAGGGGCTCCTGGGTAGTTCAGGGGGTGGAGCCTGTGACTCTTGATCTAGGATCCTGAGTTCAAGCCCCACCTTGGATGTGGAGCTTACTTTAAAAAATTAAAATAATTAATTAAAAACATATTTTCAAACAGTCAATGGCAAAAATGGCATTTGACGGCATTGGGCTCCTCGCTGACAGTGCGGAACCTGCTTGGGATTTTCTCTTTCTCTGCCCCCTCCCTGCTTGTGTAGGTGCGCTCGCGCTCTCTCTCTCTCTCTCTCTCTCTCAAAATAAACATTTTTAAAAATACAAGCTGTACAACAATAGAAGTATAATATAACCCCTTATGAAGCATTTATATATTTCTTATGTGTCTATTCAGGGCGGGGGTGGGGGAGGGATATGCAACTAAGATGCAATGAAATACGGAGAGGGCATATTTTTTCCTTTATCCATTACCATCAATTACTTGTGTAACAAAAAGAAGTGTCTAAAATACCATATGACCTCACTCATTTGTGGAATTTAAGAAGCAAAACAGATAAACATATGGAAAGAAGGAGAGAGAGGGAAACAAATCATAAGAGACTCTTTAGGATAGAGAACAAACTGAGGGTTGATGGAGGAAGGTGGATGGGGGATGGGCTAAATGGGTGATGGGTAGTAAGGAAGGCACTTGCAATGAGCCTTGGGTGTTGGATGCTAAGTGATAAATCACTAAATTCTACTCCTGAAAACAATATTATATGATATGTTAACTAACTAGAATTTATTTTTTTTTAATTTTTTTTCCAACGTTTATTTATTTTGGGGACAGAGAGAGACAGAGCATGAACGGGGGAGGGGCAGAGAGAGAGGGAGACACGGAATCGGAAACAGGCTCCAGGCTCTGAGCCATCAGCCCAGAGCCTGACGCGGGGCTCGAACTCACGGACCGCGAGATCGTGACCTGGCTGAAGTCGGACGCTTAACCGACTGCGCCACCCAGGCGCCCCTAGAATTTAGATAAAAATTTGAAAGGAAAGAAAGAAGTGTCCATTGTAGATATTTAAGTTTCCAGAAGTTCTGAAATGCCAAATTAAAGAGGTTTGGCAATATTCTGTGGCTAACAAAACACGTTGGCAGATTCTCTTTTTATACGTACTCCTATTTTCCCTTTTGGTTACTATCTGTACTGTTCTGCACTTTTAACAATTTTAGTAGATCTTGGAGATGTTTCTTAGTTTATAGAAAGCTCCCTTGTTCTTTTGTTATTATATAGATACATAGTATTTCATCACATGGACGTATGGTAATTTATTTTTCCAGTCCTCTGTTGATGGACACTTGTATTCTTGCTATTACTAATGATGCAGCAAAGAATGCTTTTGTACATATATAATATTTCCCCTGGAAGCTATACCAAATAAATACCCAGAAATCAGATTACAGGGTCAGAGGGTAAATGCATGTATAATTGACAGACATTGCCATATTGTTCTTATAAGGGAGGTACTAATTTTCATTTCCACCTGCAATATATGAGATTTTTGCCACCCTAAGTTGTGATAAGGCCCTGTTTTCTAACTAACAATCACATGGTTTTATAACAACAGTAAGCAATACATATGTAGGTGTCTTTTCAGTTTACGAAGAGCTTTCTTATCATGTTAAAATGGTAAGTAATATTTATTGAGCACTTACAAAGTATCAGGCATTTTGGTAGACATTATAAAGTGGTGGTTAAAAGCAGCCTGGAGTCTAACTGAATCTGAAACTTTGCTCCAACATTTACTAGCTATACGACCAGGTACTTAATCTCTTTATACCTATTTATTTATCATAAAACCAAAGAGATTATAATGCACTTACCTCCGTAAGTAGTGTGGTGGGGTTAAATGCTAACATATGTAAAGTACCTAAAACCCTCTATGACGCATGTGAGCAGTCAATAAATTCTATCACTGTTATTCTTGAACATTGAGGCATTCAACATTCTTGACCTGGGAGGCATGTTGTTGTATATTGTTCAGACTTTACACGTGAGTAAACTGAGATAGAGAGGGATTAGGTTATAGAATTGGTAAACGATGGAGCCAGGGTTTTGATATATCTGCTTCTTCCTCTTGTCCAACTTGGCATCAGAGGACACTTGGGTCTGGCCAGCATCACAGGTATGTGTTAGGTAGTAGAGATGTAAATATTTAACAACTAGCTAGCTGATAAGGTGGGGGTGGGGGGAGGGACATGTTGGTATGTTTGTATGTACAAGGGCTGGCTTTGGGGCTGTGTGAGGTTGTATTGCTCTTAATGAAACTCTTAATGCTTTTTGACCAAGGGGCTGCACATTTTTATTTTGCACTAGGCACCAAAATTATGGAGTCTGTCCCGCATCCATATATGCTACGTGCATATTATAACTGTCACCAATATAAAGGATGTATCTAGCACGTAACTTCTAAGTAATAATAAAATGCACAATGCTTTCCATTGCAAATTCCATATGGCCAATTGATTCTAATAGGATGCGTCTTTGGGATATCATATAGCCTCCCAAGCTGGGAGAGATGAGTGGTAGCCCGTCATTATATCATATTTCCACAATGCGATAGACAACAGACAAAAGAAACAAATGGTAACATGGAGTGAGATAATTGGGAAGTAATGAGTTTTGTTAACTTTGTTTTAAATATAATTTATCTAATTGTAAGTTTGTACAATTTAATTTTTAATAATGGCTGTGCTTAATGACGGGCTCAGAAAATTCCTGAAAATTTAACAGTTGGCTCCCTCCAGCCAGAATGAGCTACAGCTATGGCCCATAAGCTTCCAGAAGGCGGGCAATGAAGAGCCAAAGCTGGCCACCAGACAGAGTGGGGAGGAAGACGGTTATTTGCATGAATAAGTGAGTAACCTAGAGTATGGATAAAAAGGCAGGCAGGACAGTACATGGCAAATGGTAATCGTTCACAATAAAAAGCGGGAATTATTGCCGTGGTGATTATTACTAGAGCTAATAATTTCTTAGATATCATTTCCCATTTCAGAGCTTCGTTTCCCATTTAAAAAGTGGGAGGTAATTCTACCTGTTTCATTGCCCTCAATGCCCTCCCTGATTTTTGTCCATTTTGTTCACTGCTGCCTAGCATAGTAAGTGCTCAATAAATACTCGTTGAATGAAAAAAATGAGTGAGTCCTATTTTGGTGAATGGAAGCTCTAGGTAAGTTCCTGTGATACTGAGGCTGTTTCCTGCGAGTCTGGGGGTAGCTGAGGACCTCGGACCCCCGGCGGGAGAGGGGCTTGGCCGCGGGGTCGCCGCTCCGCCCCGGCCCGCCAGGCCCCGCCCCGGCCCGCCAGGCCCCGCCCCGGCCCGCCAGGCCCCGCCCCGGCCCGCCAGGCCCCGCCCCCGCCCCCGCCCCCGCCCCCGGCCCCGCCCCGGCCCCGGCCCCGCCCCGGCCCCGGCCCCGCCAGCGCCGGCCCGGCCGGCTCGGTCGGTCCCTGTTTCCGGGCGGGCCTTCGGAGGCTGGCGCACAAGATGGCGGCTCCAGTATCCTAAGGCGTGTGGCCGCAGTTCGGCCTTGGGCTCTAGCCGCGGACTGAGGTCCAGAGACAGGTTTCGCCCAGGTGACAGGAGGTCGGGGCGGTGCCGTCGGGCCTCGTGGGCTGCCTGGTCGGCTCGGTGCTGCCCCCGGGGCCCGCCGCCTCCCCAGCCTTGCCCCGGGGCGGAATCGAAGGAAGGTCAGGTCCGGCCGCCCCGCCCCTCTTCGCCGCTGAGCCTCGGTAGCTGTGCCGTGGGTGGCTCACTATTAACTTTGGCTTCAGCCACGTGCAGCTTCCATGGCGGCCTCTCAGGTTCCGGGGGAGATTAACATACAGGCGGGAGAGACGGCCAAGGTCGGGGACAGGGACCTGCTGGGGAACGACTGTCCGGAGCAGGACAGGCTTCCCCAACGCTCCTGGAGGCAGAAATGCGCCTCCTACGTGCTGGCCCTGCGGCCTTGGAGCTTCAGTGCCTCACTTACCCCGGTGGCCTTGGGCAGTGCCCTGGCCTACAGATCCCAGGGCGTCCTGGATCCCAGGCTGCTGGTGGGTTGTGCCGTGGCCGTCCTTGCCGTGCATGGGGCTGGCAATTTGGTCAACACTTACTATGACTTTTCCAAGGGCATTGACCACAAAAAGAGTGATGACAGGACCCTGGTGGACCGAATCTTGGAGCCCCAGGATGTTGTCCGGTTTGGAGTCTTCCTCTACACTCTGGGCTGTGTCTGTGCCGCTTGTCTCTACTACCTGTCCCCTCTGAAACTGGAGCACTTGGCTCTCATCTACTTTGGAGGCCTGTCTGGCTCCTTTCTCTACACGGGAGGTAAGAATTGGCCTGTTTTCCTGGCTGCATGTACGGGAAACTGCTGATTTGCATCGGAGTTTCAGGGCTGGAGAAGAGGTTCCAAAGGTTCTTCTCTGAGTTAGGCCATTTATGTGAAACCTGTAACGTGTAGGTCATGTGGACTTTTTGAAAACAGTAGTGACTTGAGAAGATCCCAGCTTGGCTTAGGGATGGTAGGAATCACAGAATCACGTGTATGTAAATTTTTCTATTTGGTTTTCTTTCGATGGTCGTATCTTAGGAGGCCACGGTTTCAAATTTTAGAGGAATTAAATTTGAAGAACTCAGAATTATACAGCTAATTACTGGCAGCTAGTTTGCTGTGTGACTCCTTACAACAGGCTGATTAAGGTAGTGATGGGCAGGTGGTCAAGTCCTACGTATTGAGCACCTATTATGTGCCAAGCACTGTTCTGTGTGAACCCAGGAGTCGCAGATCCCTGCCCTTGTGGAAGTTATTTCATAGATCTTGAGGAGACCTGGAAAATAAAAACAATAAATTATATTTAGGATGACCAATGTCCTGGTTTGCTCAGGACTTGAGGTGGTTCCCAAGATGCTGGACTTTTGGTGTTGAAATCGGGAAAGTTGCAGGTAAGCCCCGATGAGTTGGTACCCTGGTCATCGTATATGAAAATATTATTAGTGCTATGGGGAAAATGTAAGTAGGGCAAGGAAGGAGGGCATAGCTGACGGTTTGAAGTAGTTTGATCAGGGTAGGCCTCATTAAAAAGGTAATGTGAGCACAGATAGAAGGAAGTTGGCTAAGCATGTATCTAGAGGAGGGATGTTTCAAATCTTGGAATAGCAGTTACCAAAGGCCTTAAGGCAGGAGTGTGCTTCAAAGTTTAAGGAACCACAAGAGTCCGGTATTGAGTGAGGGAGTGAGTAAAAAGGTAAAACCAGAGAGAAGTATGTTTGGGGAGGCAGAGAAGCACAGAGATTATGGAGACCTTCATGTTTTAAAAGAATCAGTCTGGGTGTGGTATTGAGAACGGGTAAAGGTGAGTGGGCGAGGACGGAAGCAAAAAGGTGAGGCTGTTCGGCAATCCAGGCAAGAGAGGTTTGGTGGCCTGGATGAGGGTGGTAGTGGAGAAGGGAGGACGTAGTCAGATTCTGAATATATTTGGAAGGTGAACAGGGTTTGCTGATGGATGAGATACAAGGCAGGAGAGAGACAGGGGAATCCAACATAACTCAGAGGTTTGGGCCTGAGCACTTGAAATGATGGACTCGATGTCAAGGGAGCTAGAGAAGGATGAAGACAGGTTTGGGGGGGTGGGGAGAAAACTGGGAGACTGGCTTGGGACATCTTAATGTATTAGATCTCCAAGTGGAGATGTCAGATGGCTGGCCGGATATAAGCACCTGAGTTCCAAGGAGAAGCCTAAACTGTAGATGCAGATATTTGGGAGTCTCTGGCACAGAGATAAAGTTGTGTGACTGGATGAGATCACCAGAGGAAAGAGTGGTGATAGAGACCCATGGAGACCAGGACTGCGACCTGGGGCACTCTGATGGGAAGAGGGGGAGAGAAGAAGGAAGGGGTGGGGAGACTATGACAGAGCAACCAGCTGTGAACAGCTCTGTGAAGGAAATCAGTAGGGTGCTGTGGTAGACCGTGCATGGGGCGGTGGTGAAGAGGCCCTTGAAGGATAAGGAGCAAGCTACAGGGCAGAGTAACTGGGTCTGATTTGGGAGCGAGTCCTTCAGGGCTGGAGGAGTAGCGCATGCTAATGCCCTGGGGTCAGGGAGAGCTCAGCGTGCTTTAGGATCCATGAAAGGCCAGTGTGATTGAGAGGGGGAGCGAGGTACTGTTGGGGAGGCCACTCAGGGCTGGATCATTCTGGCCTCACAGGGCCTCTGGCTCCCCTGCTAGTTAGTTGTTCCTTACTCCCAGCCTCCAGCTTCAGTCCTTGGACCCCTTTCCTCTAACTCCATCCACTCTCCGGCTGCTTTTAGCCAGTCTCATGGCTTCATATGCCATCTGTTAACCTGGTGACTCTCAAAGGTGTTCCTCTGTTCCAGATTTCTCCACTCAACCCCAGACTCGCCTAACTTCTCCCTCAGTAGCTTCTCCCCAAGATCTCACAGGCATCTCAAGCCCGTTGTGTCTGAAACCAAAGCCCTGATCGCCCCTAAGAATCCTGTCCTGCTCCCCACCTCTCCCCATCTCATTCCGTGGCAGCTTCCTCCTTCCAGTTCTTCAGGCTAAAAGTCACGGGCATCATCCTTGGCCCTTCCTTCTCCCATCCAGTCCATCAGCAAATCCTGTTGACTCCACTTTCAAAATGCATTTGGGATCTGGCTGCGTCCCACCACCTCCGGCCACCGCTGTCGTCTCCTCAAAAATGGCAGCAGGTTCTTTATCGATATGCCTTTCAGGGTGCTCCCAAATCAGAGCTGGAGTAGTCCTGTGAAAACATAAGGCAGCTACATCAGTCCTCTGCTCAGAATTTTCTAATGGCTCCCATCTTGTTCAGAGGAAAGGCCGGGGTCCTCACAGTGAGCCCCAGGACAGTGCCTTATCTGTTTCCCTCTCCCCTCCCTCCAGCTCTCTGACCTGCCCCCTTCTTCCTTCCTGCTCATCATGCTCCAGCCACACTGTCCTCTTGGCTCTTTCTGGTGCAGGCAGGACATGCTGTACCTTTGTAGATCCTTTTCCTTGGCTTGGAACCCCCTTACTCCTTCTGTCTGCTGGATTCAGTTTCTGACCTCCTCCACCCATTTGCTCACATATCTGCTGTTTTGTGAGGCTTTACTTTCTACCCTGTTTAAAATTACAATACAAAGTTTTTGCAGCAGATAAAAATAAAAGTAAAGTAAAATAAAAGTGCCTGCACACACACACACACACACACACACACACACACCCTGTGTTTTCCCCCAAAGTACCTTTCCTATTTTCTGTTTTCCTTCACAGCACATACTACTCCTTTTTACAAATTTTTATTTTTTTTTATTTTAGAGAGCATGAGCAGGGGAGGGGACAGAGAGAGAGAGAGGGCGGGGGGGGAGAGAATCTTAAGCAGGCTCCATGCTCAGTGCAGAGCCCAGAGTAGGGCTCGATCCCACGACCCTGGGATCGTGACCTGAGCTGAAATCAAGAGTCAGACGCTCAACTGACTGAGCCACCTAGACGCCCCACAGTTCATACTACTTCTAACATACCAGACTTTGTTAATTGTCTTCCCCTTAAAACTGTAAGCTCCCTGGGATTAGGGATTTGGATCTCTGTTCTTTCTGAACGCGTGGGGCGCCCAGAACACTGCCTGGCATATACTCAGTACTTAATATCCATTGAATGAACAAACGGGGAGACACAGAAAAGTATTGAGCATATTATGTAATGATATGATTTATGTTTTGTTTTTTTTTTAAACCATTGGCGTTTATTGATATAATTTGCTTACCGTGAAATGCACAGATCTCAAGTGTTACCGTTTGAGGAATTTCGACAAATGCAGGCAGTTGTATAACCCACACCCTGTCATGATACAGAACATTTCCGTGACTCAAAAACTTACTTCTCCATCAATTTCCACTCTCCCCAACCCTATCCAGAGGCCACCACTATTTGATTTCTTTCACATAGATTGTTTTGCCTGATCTGGAACCTTATATAAGTGGAATCACTCAGTATGAATCCTTGTGCCTGGTGTCTTTGCTCAGCGTGGTGGTCTTGAGTAGTTCCTTTTTAAGTGCTGAGTAGTATCCATTGTGTGGACATACCACAATTTGTTTATCCTTTCTCCTGTTCAGAGACATTTGGATTGTGTCCCTAGTTTGGCTTTTATGCCTGAGCATTCATGTTTAAGTGCCTGAGCATTCATGTTTTTTTTTTTTTTTAATTTTTTTAATGTTTATTTATTTTTGAGACAGAGAGAGACAGAGCATGAACAGGGGAGGGGCAGAGAGAGAGGGAGACACAGAATCGGAAACAGGCTCCAGGCTCTGAACCATCAGCCCAGAGCCCGATGCGGGGCTTGAACCCATGAACTGTGAGATCATGACCTGAGCCGAAGTCGGACGCTTAACCGACTGAGCCACCCAGGCACCCCTGAGCATTCATGTTGAAGCCTTCCTCTGAATATTTGTTTTCATTTTTCTTGGATGAATGCCTAGGAATGGAATTGCTGGGGTCATAGGGTAGATGAATGTTGAACTTTATGGGAAGCTGCCAAAGCATTTTCTTTTCTTTCTTTTTTTTTTTTTTTAAGTAGGCTTTATGCCCCCTGGGGAGCCCGACGTGGGGCTTGAACTCATGACCACCCACCCCCACCCCCACCCCGAGATGAAGACCTGAGCCTCATGAGATCTAGAGTCGGGACGCCTAACCGACCGAGCCACCCAGGCGCCCTGCCAAAGCGTTTTCTAAAGTGGTTGTACTATTACTTACATTCCCACTGGCAATGTTTAAGAGTTCCATTTACTCCACGTCCTTGCCAACATTTTGATTTATGTTCTAACAGATTCATTCTGGCCGCTGTGCGGAGAACTTATCCAGTCTTTCACTGTGTTGGCTCATTTGGAAAATGGTGGTGGGAAGGTCCGAGGTGGGCCGCATTCTGAAGCAGGTGGAGCACGTGAACCCTGGGCCATACGTCCGTCCGACTCTTAGGAAGCAGCTTTCTCCCCAAGGGCTCTATCGTTTTCTTGTGTCAGATAACCTCAAGAAGGCTACCAGACCTGTCTCAGCTCTCGAGTGGGTTTGTGGTTGGTTTTTGTGTGGGACCTGTTCAAGGTGGGGGCCTATCTTTGCAGGCCCAGGTTTCATTCCACGTTGCTCACATCGCTTTTGCCCGGTGATCGAAGGGGATGTTCTTGGGTAATCTAGCCAGCTGTCAAGGCTGTAGAGCTGTTGTGTCTTCTTCCGTAGCTACAGCCCTGACATCCACCTGGAGAGCTGGGCATGTAAGCAAAAGAAGAGTGGGCAGCTGGTGGAGAAGCATGCCGGGTCCCTGCTGGGAGCCTTCCTGCCTGGCATCTTCCTTGGGCAGAGGTTGTTCCCTCAACGTGTGAGATTCTGCAGGAGACATTGATTGGCTAACTTAGTACAGGAACCAGTGCTCTGCTTGAGAGAACCTCCTCCCGGAGGGCATGTCCTCAGAGGACTTCCCACAACACTGCTTGGGGAGTGCGGAATTCGTTTGCTGCATGTTGGCGGGTACCGGGGGCCACGGCTATGGCAACACTTCCCTGGGGACGCTTCAGTCTAAAGAACCAAGGGTGGTCATTTAGCACCAAAGCACCCCAACTAAATGGAGGCGTTAGCTAATACTGTGGCGGCAGTCATCTTGCGATATATGAACGTAGGAAGTCTACACGTCGTAGACCTTACGCTTTCACTGTGTTCTAAGCCAGTTTTCTTTCAAGAAAGCTGGAAGAGAAACAGCCACAAAGAAGCCCAGCTACCAGTGTGAAGGTGACCTTGGGCTGAACCCATTCTTTGGCTGCCCTGGCCTTAGGTCATCTGCAGACCACCGTCCCTTATCGTTTTCGGCTGGTTAAAATGCAGTTGATGACCCAGTACTTTTCTTTGTCTCCTGATCCTGAGGCCACGCGTTGGAAGCTTGGTTAGATCGGGAGGTTTCCCAAGCTTCTGTGTGTGTGTGTGTGTGTGTGTGTGTGTGTGTGTGTGTGTACCATACCCCACCCACTCCATGCTGCCTCCCTCTGAGTGGGTCATTTTCCTTAACCTCAGCCCCAGCTCCAGGTGCTTGTTACTGTAGCTCTGTGTTCAGCCTTTGTGCCCACGTCGGGGAGCGAGCTGTGAACAAGCCAGACACCAGGCCCCGCCCTCGTGGAACTTCTGGTTTGAGGGGAGGATGCAGACTGAGTAATTAGAACCACGATGAACTTTATGAAGGGGGACATCTGGGGTGCCCTGGGAGCATATTGCAGGGGGACCGGCTGTGGCCTAGCGGGTGAGGAGGGGCTGTCTTGAGGAATGGTCTTTAAGGTCTTGAAGGGTGAGTAGGAGTCTGCCAGGCAAAGGCGGGGTGGTGTGCCTGAAGGCCTTGGGGAACCGACAGAAGTATGAGTGGAGGAGGAGGGGAGCTTAAGGTGAGGTGGGGAGGAGGGAGGCGGGGCCAGAGGGGTGCCCGTGAAGGATGCCGAGGACAGCTTGTGATAAGGGTTTTGAGGTGTATGTTGGAGGAAGGGCATGGTCAGATTATGTATTTTTTAAAATGTTTATTTATTTATTTTGAGAGAGAGCAAGCAAGGGAGGGGCAGAGGGGGGGAGAGAGAGAGAGAGAGAGAGAGAGAGAGAGAGAGAGAGAGAGAATCCCAAGCAGGCTCTGCCCTGATAGCTCAGAGTTTGACCTCATGAACTGTGAATTTATGATCTGAGCTGAAATCAAGGGTCTGATGCTTAACCAACTGAGCCACCCAGGTGCCTCAGGTCAGTATTTTGGAAGGACCCCTCTGGCTGCCCGTGAAGATTAGATCTGGGGGGGGGGGTTGTGGGGTCATAAGCATGGCTGTCACCATGTTCCAGGCATAGGATGACCATGACTCCTCTTTGGAGATGGGAGTGAGGCCAGATGGAGTGTGGCATCGCTGGAGAAAACTGGGCAGGTTCTGATGAAGTGGTTTAGACAGGATTTGAAGCGGGTTGGCAGTCCAGGAGGAGTTCACGGGGCGGGGGGAGGATTTAGTTTGAACTTCGTGGGGGAGGAGGAGTTGGGGGGGAGTTAGTTTGGACTTCACGGGAACCAGAGAAGGGAAGCAGCATGGGAGCCTCGTCTTAGCCGTTTTCCTCGTTACGTGGACGAAGGTTTCTTTATGTGGAGTTTGGGCACCATCAGATTTCACTGAGATTCGCTGCGGGTTTTCTAAACTAGAGGCTGTGGAAGAAGGAGGGAGAAAAGTAAGAGACTGGGATGGGCCTTCTGTGAGGTACTGACCGACAGAAGCGATGTCTCGCACGGGCCGGCGAAGGGAGAGAGAAACCAAAGTGGCCCGTGAGACCATTTAGACCCTCCGTGGGCTCCCCCGTTGAATCGCGTGTGGTGGGAGCCCACTGCTGTTTGTTGTAGGACTTTGCTGGGGGACAGTAGGAAGGAGAGCGTGGGGACGACCCGAAGCCCAACTGGGTGCTAAGGAGTGTTCCCTGCCCCTCTGTGTCACTGGAGACAACCTCAGGTGTGCTCCGGAGGGCAGGGAGCTCGCCGACTGCCTGTGGTCTCTGAGAACTCCCTGCTCCCGGCCATCCGTTTCCAGCCCTGGATCTCACACCTCCTCTCTGGGTCTTCTGGCCGTAGGAATC
The DNA here is from genome assembly GCF_016509475.1 of Prionailurus bengalensis. Taxonomy (NCBI): domain Eukaryota; kingdom Metazoa; phylum Chordata; class Mammalia; order Carnivora; family Felidae; genus Prionailurus; species Prionailurus bengalensis. The sequence continues at coordinate 8,184,260 of NC_057345.1, forward strand.
GGATTCAAGTACGTGGCCCTGGGAGACCTCGTCATCCTCATCACTTTCGGCCCGCTGGCCGTGATGTTCGCCTACGCCGTCCAGGTGGGGTCCCTGGCGGTCTTCCCCCTGGTCTACGCCATCCCCCTCGCCCTCAGCACCGAGGCCATTCTCCACTCCAACAACACCAGGGACGTGGAATCCGACAGGGAGGCCGGCATCGTGACGCTCGCCATCCTCATCGGCCCCACCTTCTCCTACGTGCTCTACAACACGCTGCTCTTCCTGCCCTACCTGATCTTCAGCATCCTGGCCACACGCTGCAGCATCAGCCTGGCCCTGCCCCTGCTCACCATTCCCATGGCCTTCTCCCTGGAGAGACAGTTCCGGAGCCAGGCTTTCAACAAACTGCCCCAGAGGACTGCCAAACTCAACCTCCTGCTGGGGCTCTTCTACGTCTTTGGCATCATCCTGGCCCCAGCGGGCAGTCTGCCCAAACTCTGAGGGTCCCGGGAGCCCTCCCCACCCCCGTCCGTGCCCCCTCATCTTAGAGTGTGTTTGTCGAAGGCAGAGAATCACAGGAGGGAGGCTGATTTGGCAGTGAGGGGCCTAAGGATGGCTTCTGAACTCCCACCTTTTTTCTAATTATTATGCTTTTAAAGATAAGGTTTGTTTTTGTGTTATTCGGTTTGATGGTGACTCTTGGAACCACTTGTATCAGAAGGTGAACTGGAAGCATGGCCCTTGTTTTATTTATAATTTCCACTAGGGGGTGCTGTTGGGTCACTTTAAAGTGGATTCAAAGGCCCTAAGATTTTGTGAAGGAGCCACCAGGTTGGCCTCCGGTCCTGAAGAGCCCTTGTAACTGGGCTCCTCCTTGCTCCATTGACACGCAGCCAGCTTCCTCCCGGTGTGCTGGTCTTGCAGGATGCGCTGGCGATCGGTGCTGGGCCCCGGGACACAGGAGCATCCGTCTCTTACCCTGAGCCCTTGCGTCCTAAAATACACTGCTTGAGAGAGAGTCCCTCGTTAGCAGTCCAGCGTGGCTCCCAGCTGTGTGCCTGGGTTGTGTGTCAGGCGCGTTTGTCCTTTGTCCCCCCTTTCACTTATTGCCACAGCTGAGCGTCCTGCAGCAAGATAGTCAAGCTGAGGGCTGGGAAAGGAAAAAACAAAAAAACAAAAAAAACAAAAACCCACCCTGGAGGCAGCTGAGAAAATCACTCTGCTTTTGGATAGAATTTGGTGGGGCAGCTGTTTTCCCTGTATAGAATCTACTGGAATGACTCCAGCCCTTTCAGTAGCTATTAGGAGCCCTGAAATTGTAGAGGCACCGTCCTTGCAGACTCCTTAAAGCCCACAAGGCCGCCTCTTCCCCCACCTATTGCCTTTCCTGATGCTCCCCTGTGCCCACCCCCCATTTCTGTCCGGTTCCCATTTGTGCGTCTCCTGTCCTTGCAGCCTGACTGTTTGGGTAGCAGCTTAGCAGCTGAGTTGAGGACAGTTGTCACTTTCCACAGAGCCCCAGGGAAATCAGCTCTTCCCTGAACGAATAAGCCGACAGACACAGTCCTGACCCTGTTCAGCCGGAAGAAGGGCCCTGCCGGAGAAGGAACCGTGTCTTCGTCTTTGAAGACAGATGAGCAGCATTGACCCCGCTGCTCCCAAAGGCTTCAGTGGCCTTGTGCAGAGATCATTTGTGCCCAGGATTGGGGAATTCCAATGCTGCTTTTCACTTCATTGCCTGCAAAGTGTAATTTCTGGGCTACAGTTGCCCAGTTGCATTTGGTCCAAGACTGAAATAGATTGAGACCGTCATCATCATGCTTTTCCGTTGTGATTACAGCAGACTTTCAGATAGGTGATTCAGGGGCCCGGCCTGCCAAAAATGACAAGAATTAGTTCTTCACCCTTAAAGTCAGGCTGATTATGAGTTGGCTCCTTAAGATTGGTCAGTCTACTTGGGGAAAAAACATACTTGGAAATTGCAAACGTTCCTCCAAAGTTAAAGGTGGTTTGACTGCAGAGCTCCGGGATCCTCGAATGGTGGTTAGAGCCCAGTGACGAGAAGGAAGGGCGGCCCTCCTCTCCTGCCATTCTTCCCAGCACCACTCTCGTTTTGACGCCAGGCTTGTGGCATTTTGGTGCTCATAGGGGTCCTGCCTTCAAAGATAGGCTCTCGTGACATCTCTTCAGAGCAGGCCATTCTCACACAGGGCTCACTCCGGTGGCCTCAGGACCAGAGCTCCCTGTATCCCCAGACCAGACCCACCTTTGCAAGCACACGTGTCGGGAGGTGACATCCGGCCTCTGCACTGCATCATGGTACAGATTTTAACGCGTATTTTTTTATATAAATGTTTCTAAAAGGCCGGATTTGGTGCCAGGTTTTATATACAGGTCACCATAATTTGTATTACACCCCCTGACTCCATGAAGGTTTTCTTTAGACTTGTTAATAAAAACGATGTCTTATCAGTTGTCTCTGCTTTTCTCCTACTTCCTGTCTTGCTGTGAACTGATTCATGAATCTCAGGAGGACAGCGCAGGAACACCGGGCCATTCGGCGGGGGGTGCGGGTGCGGCGCCTGGCCTCTGCCGACGAATCTGGATAGGGGTTTGGCCAGATTTGAGGGGCCTTTAGGAAAGACGGGAGGGACCGCTTAGAACCAGCCGGGCCAGGTCATCCTCACTTCCTCTGTCCTGTCCTGCATTCGTTTTCTGTTTCCTTGGTAGGGTCGCTGCGCTGATGGGTGGAGAACATGTAGTTGATAGAGGACATTTGGGTTTCAGCTGGCATTTGACGACGTGTCCCTAGGAACAGAGCAGAGATATGCAGACCGGATACCAGTCTAGTCAGAGGAATTTGTGGGAGACGGAACACACTGCGGGGAGAGAGCTGGCTGATGAGGGCGTCCTGCCAAGGGGCAAGGAGGCCTTTAGTGGCCCATGTGAGCCTGCCCTCTGCCCTCCACCCTCCAGCCGGCCGGATCCAACACCTGTCAATGACTGGAATTAGCCTAAATCGCAGGCTTTTTTTTTTTTTTTTTCAACGTTTTTATTTATTTTTGGGACAGAGAGAGACAGAGCATGAACGGGGGAGGGGCAGAGAGAGAGGGAGACGCAGAATCGGAAACAGGCTCCAGGCTCCGAGCCATCAGCCCAGAGCCTGACGCGGGGCTCGAACTCACGGACCGCGAGATCGTGACCTGGCTGAAGTCGGCCGCTTAACCGACTGCGCCACCCAGGCGCCCCTCGCAGGCTTTTTTAAACCTTGGAGGAAGAGCTTAGAAAATGGCTGACCGTTAGGATCCTCATAAATCGAAAGGCTGCTTTGATGGGTCAAAGGAGAAAATTCGCATGAATAAGTCTACTTGGGTCCCCAGATCAACTCGTGTGACGTCAGAAGGGGGAGATCCGTGGCGCGGCAGCAGTCGATGTGGTGGGTGTGAATTTTATCAACGACCCTGGGATACAATATCCCGTGCCTTTATTTCTGTGAGTCAGATTTATTCTGCTTCCCAAGGGGGTGGCTGGAAATTCAACCTCAGTCACCTGTTGGGCCCACTCCCATCCCTCTGGGATCACCCAGGACTCCTGGGTCTCGGGTGGGGGGAGCAGGAGGCCAGGGGTGTTGGCTGGGCGGGAAGCACCTGTTCGCTGCACAATCTAATAAGTCCACCTCCCCTGTTCAAAGCACTTCCTGCGTCTCCAGCCGTTGCAGGACCTTTGCCCAAAATCCCAACCCGGGGACTCCATGCTGGCTTCTTCTGGAGTGGGGCAATGAAATACATCACGTGTTATTAGTTTTTCCGTTGGTCCTGTGTTCAAACCAACACACCAAAATCTGAGCCCGTTACCTGGCCCGAAGGTCAGTTTGAGTCAGTAATGAGTTCTGGCTTCCGTCAAGGTTAATGTGATCCGAGGCAAATTAATAGGCGATTAGTGTCCAGAACAAGGAAAAGCGCAGGCCCTGCCATCCCTGTGTTGTTGGATTCTATATAGGGGGCTGGGTCCGTTTCTGAGCTCTTTTCCTTTCTTGTGTGTTTATTTTTATTCTTGATAGTCAATCTGGGGATGGGTCAAAAACATGCCATGGATAGAATACACTTGGATCTCAGCAAGGCATTTGGGAATACGGTATGAAATGAGAAATGGATGAAAATGCAGTCAGAGGAACTTTATTTCTGTGTGCACGTGCGTGTGTGTGTGTGCACGTGCGTGTGTGTTTTCACGCTGGTAACAGCTGCAGCAGAGATTTTATGTCCCCGGTATGGGAACTGCATTTTGAAGATAATGATTAACAGGCTGGATCTTGTCCCGAAAGCAATAGGCACACTGGCCAGGACACTTAGAACAATGTCGGCATGTCAAGGAGACTAACCAGAGGGATATGTGTGTGTGTGTGTGTGTGTGTGTGTGTGTGTGAGACTTCAAAGGTCAAACCTAGGACCAATGGATAGAAGTTAACATGGCCCCAAGTTTAAGCTCTTAGGTCAGGAAGAACTTTCCAGCCATTAGAGAAATTGGCAGGTGGGATATTCAAAACCTCACAGTAGTAGTGAGCTCCCTGTGACGAGAGGCATTCAAGTGAAGGATGGCTTGTCAGAAACAATGAAGCAAAGCCTTGGATGTCAGAGGGGTGGACAAGAAGACCTTAAGGGTCTCCCAATCCTGTGATAGAGTGGTTCTGTTTTTCTGGGATTTTCTCTCAAACCTGCTCCCAGGGGTTGGAAGGACAGAGGACAAGAAATATGTCACCACTTCCTCTCTGTGCTGTCAGATTGTTGTCTGTGTGCCTATTTTAGCAGGCACAGCTGTGATTAATGTTCCTCTTTTTAGAGAGTATACACACACGCACACACATACGTGCGCGCGCACACACGCACACAAAGAGTTGATTTTGCCCTTGAAGTGGAGTGGATGACAGCTCTGTTCCTCCGAGCCTCGCAGACCACTCTGCTGCTAATGGACTGTCAGCCTCTTTCATTCCGGGCTCGACTGTGTGCCGGCTGGTGTAAAAGCAGTGCCTCTGGCAAGAACCTGGCACTTGGGTCTCAGCCAGTTGACATTTGTGATTTGCCCTTCTTCAAATCGGTACAGCCCTCCCACCGTGAGTAACTGAGCCAGGATGCCACAGGGGGTCCCCTGCCTGCAGAGGTGACAAGGGCTGAGCCCGGGCTCTTCAGGAGCACCTGCAGGTGGTTCCTCAGTGGGGGAAAGGCTAGAATTGCAAGGCACAGACCCCTTCAGTGCCCCCGACCCACTGGACACCCGGAGAGCTCTGGGAGGGTGTTGATCACACGATGTCAATGACGTTTGGGACAGAAAGGGAAGTTGGTCTGGGGGCGCACTGTGATGCTAATACATCCAGAGAGGCAGCCCTCTGTGCTGTGTGACTCAAGGGGCACCCCAAGTCCCCACCCCCACCCTCCTGCCATATCCTTGTCTCTCTGTCCCCCAGCCAGCCTCAGCATTATTCCCATTAGGGTCATGGTGGGTTTAACAGGGAAGCCCCGGGGGCTGGCCCTGGTGCCTTTGGGGGCATGTCAACATGACTGCTGTCCGTCTCCCCCAGTAGGTGGCAGGACTGGTGCACAAGGACCTGTTTTACTTACTGTCTAAGGTAGCACTTCAGATCCAGCTCGCCTTCTTGGCGCCCGGACGCCTCGAAATGAATGTTTGCTGAGTGACTGAGTGAATGACAATAATAAAGCTATCACTTTATTATTAGGTGATAGCTAATTAGCTTTATTAGGTGTGTGTTAGGCATTGTTCTGAAAGCGAAAATACATTCTTTTAATGCTCAGGACAACCCCATGAATGGAGTATTAAGGTCCCTTTTTCAGAAGAGAGGACACTGAGCCTCAGGGACTTGATTAAATTCTCCCAGGGTCATCCAAGTAGTAAGTGAAGGAAGCACAATTCAAACCTTGGACTCTTTCAGGGCAAGGTCTGCCCCTCATGCCTGTCATGTGTGTCTTGTGTGGCCTTGTACGCAGCACCTTGTACACGGGGCTCAGCCAGTTGGTCTACTCTTGGCAGTGCTGGTGTCGAGGGAGCAGACAAGGCTGAAGGTGGGGGTGCCAGAGAAGGGTGCTTCGGAAGCATCAAAGAGGGACCAGCCTTCACAATTTCCCTGGCCTCGCCACTGCTCGTCGGTGCTGGAACCACTCCCAAGGGTGAGTGATGGGGCCGGCTGCAGGCCCACAGAGGTGGCCTGGGGCCCTGGCAGGTGGTTGCCATCATGGCGGGACCGCCACCTCCTGGCTGCGGGTGCCCCAGGGAGGGAGGCACACAGAGAGCCCGAGGCTGGCAGAACAGACGAACTGTTGAAGGTTGAGGAGGCGCCATGGGCTGGGCACTGGCCTCTAAACTTCAAGGTGAGCGCCTCCCTGCGTCCCCCACCCCTGCCCAGGCCCTCAGCCCTGCACCCTCCAATGCCTCCAGGGGGCCGACTCTACAGGGACGGTAATTAAGCAGCTTGTCGAACCTGCTCTGGTCAGTCTCATTCCCCACAGTGACACGGGAAGTTCTGTTCAGGTTACATTTCTACTCCTGCGCCCACCAGCCTATGTTCATTTTCTCTGTTCCTTGCAGTCCCCACCCAGCCACTGACTCAGAGTGCCCACGTCAGGAGCGTGGGTCACTCTGCTTCCCGAGAGTGTGGCTGGCTGCCAAGTGGAGGGGGGTGGGGGAGACCGAAGGAGCCCCTCCCTACCTTCAGAGTGAGCAGCCCCCGGGGGCTGATGGTCATACAGTGCTGGGGACACAGAAGACATAGTGGGAGGAGGCTGAGTGAGGCGTGTCACCTAAAGAATAAACACTGGCCACCACGGTGCCCTGAGGGTAGAGAAGGGGGTGCTAGATGGAGCTAATCATCGAGGCTTCCAGGAAGGCTTCCGGGAAGAGGTGGCCATGAGGGTGATTATTTCCTTGGAAGCTGAGGTGCTGGTGGACCCCGGCTGGACAAAGTCCCTTGACCGCTGCCCGCGAGTTTGGGTGAAGCTTCATCAGCCTCTCACTGAGGCAGGTGTGCTAAGGGCCATGATGCCACCACCAAGGTCAAAGCCAGAAGGATGAAAAACCCTGACACCTCCTTGCTGAGAAACAAACAGGAGGGGACGGTGGGGCATTTAATCAGCCAGGGCTGCCAATACCTAATCAAGATGAATGGCCTTGAGAGATGAAGCCCAGGAACAGCCCTGTGTTAGGAGATGGGAGACCGCACTAGGACCCCTGGAAGGCCGGATTCCAGAGAGATGCCAACGGGGTCGGAGGTCACCACTGTCACCAACTGTCACCAACCAGGGCTTTCCGGTTGATGCTTCTCTGGCCGAGGACCTTTACTGAGCCTGCTCTGGGCCGGCTGTGTCTCAGGACTGATGATAAATGGGGTGCCCCCCTCCCTGCTCTTTAAGGACTCAGGTGAGCGGGTGGAGACAGCACATGTGGATAAGTTATTCTCACGCTGTCGCAGGTGCCATAATAGGGGCCCAAAGGGTGTGGGGGGGAATGAGGGTGGCAGAGATTAATTGCTCCAGACCCGGAACACCAGTTCACTGTTGACGTGAACCTTTTTTCGCTCGGGCTTCTGACCGCTGGTCTTCTCTGGCGCCACCTGTAGGCGGCTGCGGGGCAAGCCAGTCACTCACAATTAATTGAGCACCTACAAACTGTGTTACACCCTGGGCTAGGCTCTGGGGGATAGACCCAGTCCTATCCTCAGGAACTGCACAATCCCAGAGGAAAGACAGACAAACAGGCGCCCCTTGTATCACTCGTGGAGTCTGGCGGCACTGAGTTTAGTCAAGTCCAGGCTGTATCGCTTGCCTACCAGGCGTGCTCAGCCACACTATGTAACCCCTTTAAGGGGGTCCTTTCCCCCAAATGTACCATGGAGAGAGGTAACATCTCTCCTTGAGCTCCCGTCAAAGTTCAACAAGGGAAGAACATCCGGGAAATATCTGAAGTCTGTTTTACCAGGGTCGCCATTAAATTACAAACATTTGCTCATGTGTAAGTGTGTGAGAATGTGTGTGTGCACTTGTGTATGTGGGGGGGGGGGAGGATACCTGCCCTCTGCCCCCTCACCAACAGGGTAGTTATTATTCTGGGTATTCAGGAAGAACCGAAAATTAATGGAACCTGATGCAATGAGCGACACCTTGTAAAACAATCTCAATTACCAGATAACCAATCTCCGTGCAATTCCAGAGAGGATAAAAAGCGGCCACGGGGGCTGTGAGCAAATGAGAGCCCAGAACTGCGGGCAGAGGCAGGGAGATGGAACCGTCCGTTATCTTGCCAGCTCAGAACAGAGGTTAGGCACAGGGGCGGGCTGCTGTGCTGAGAAGAGACATTCTTTCTCCAAGAAGGGGCGAGGCGGGGACGGTGAAGAGCAAAGATAACCGAGTTAGTCAAGTGGGGAAGCGGGCTGTGTAGTCTGTGACCCCCCGGGCCATCGGGTGGCTGCAGCTCAGCGCGCTTAGGCAGCGCTGGGACACCTGCTTCCCCAGGAGGGGCCGTCCCCCCGGAGAAGCCGGGCCCTGCCTTGGAACCTCCACTGGCTGCCTGGCGGGCCGTTATATTATTCTCCAGCCCCTTCCCGGGCCCTGTGGGGAGGGTGTCCTCGCATTCACGTCCTGGGGTGTGTCCTGAGATGGAGAAGTTGAAGGAGAGGTGGGGGTAACAGCAGACCGTTCACCCCGCCTGACCGTGGTCAGAGTGAGAGTCTCCCTCCTCCGAGTCCAGGAAGCTGGGTGGCATTCACCAAGGCCCTTCTCCATGCACCTCTCAGCCCGCCCTCCCCCCGCCACAGCCCTGAGAGGTGTGGCCTCGGCTGGCTTCACAGGCTGAACGGTTCCGTGACTTGTTCAAGGTCACAAGGCCACGGAATGGCAGACCAGCCTTGGCCCTTCTCTGACTCTGAATGTGGCTCTCGTTTGGTTAAAAATCTCATTTTCAAAACTTTCGTGTGAAGGGGGGGGGACAACACATGATGGTTTTTTTTTTTTTTAATAAATCTCATTTTGAATTTAACTCTCTTTAAAAATGTTGAAAGAACCACAGCTGCCTGTCTGTCGTCTTCCCTCCCCTTCCCCTTCCTGCCTCTCCCCTCGCTTCCCTCCCCTCACCGGCTGCCCTGAGCTCCCCCTGCACATGCCGGCCACCCTGGGTGCTGGAGGAGAGAGAGGAGAGGTAGGGTCAAGGGGCCTGGCAGAGGGAGGGGAGGGTCTCGGGGTTCCCACTGTTTGGCAAGGGGCTGGAAGATTCTGTGCGTGGTGCTGTCTGACCCCGGAGATTATCTCCACCATCCCTCCCATCGGGAGCAGATGCATGGCTCCCGCGAATTCGGGAGGCATCATCTTCACGCCAGACAATGTCATCTAAGGAGACCCACACTGCAGGGTCTCACCAGCCTTGTTCTCCGCCCTTTTGCTGTCTGACCCGGGAGAGGCTCACATAGCGTGTGTTCTCGCCTTTGAGAGTTATGGCGACCCCACGATGGAGTTAAAACGGTTCTGATTTTGTAGCTGAGGCAACCGAGGCTCCTGCGGCGAGATGAAGCACCTTGCTCCCGATGTCCCCGGGCAGATACAGCCACCCGAGGTGGCAGAGCCAGTGGCCCAGCCAGGATTGGAAGGCAGATCCTGTGACTCCGAGTCCAGTGCTCTCCCCAGCCATGCCGCCAACCTCGATCCCAGCCTCTAGAAGGCAGGGGTGGCATTGGAGGATTGTGGCTTCCAGGTTGCTCCTGAAACGCCCACGTCAGAGACAAAACGCAAGTAGAGCGGCAGGCCTGACCCTGCGGAGAGCGGGGGAGCGGCGATGGCTCCCCGGGTGGGGATAACAAACAGGCGAGGAGCTGCTGATTGGGAGATAATCTCTGAGAAATGATCAAGTGCCAGTTGCTTCCGCAGCTGCAGGGCTGCATCTGGGCCCAGTGCTGACGTGAGCTCCACCCCCAGATCCGCATTGTCACTGCTTGTTGGAAAAACAGATGTTATTGTCCTCTGTTCCCATCCCTTTGTCCCTAATAGGCACTTAAGTGCAGGAGGGGGAACAGAGAAACGGGGACAGAATCTGCGTCTATTTCAGGCTCTTTCCGGGAGCTTGCACTTCGGTGGGATTTGCTGCTTGGGGTAGAATGGGTGCACGGAAGGACCTCCTCTCCCTGCCCTGAGTGCCCAGGGCTAGCAGGTGCTGAGGACTGGTTCTGGGAGGGGGTGACTCCATGTCTCCTAGGTGCCCTGCTTGGACTGGACCTTTGGCTGACGTTAGGCAAAGGGCCACCCCTGGCCTTCTGCCTTGACTCCCAGAATTTGGGAGGTTGGATAAGGTCAAGGGCTGATGGGATCAAGGTCTTGAGTCCTATTCTTATTTGGGATTCATTCGTTCGTTCGTTCATTCATTCATTCATCTATTCATTCGTTGACCTGCTGCTGAGCACATTTCTTCAGTTTAACCCAAGCTCTGACAGCAGCAGCATGCTGCTTTGCGGGTAAAAACTTCTCGTGGAAGAACAGGGCATCCTCTTGCATCAGGTCACCGTGGCTCTGACTTAATGGGAGCTCAGAGGCTCTGCTGCACAGAAATTGCTCTGCAGCAACCTGCCCGGTGCCTTGAATCCCACCATCAGTCAGTCTTCTGGATGAAGGCATTGTATTTCCCAAAGGGCCCTGCCGAAACACAAGTGCATAACTGAGGAGGGCTCACAGAGGGGGAAAAAAGACCTGCCCGTCACCAGGGATGGAGAGACACAGAAGAAGAGAGATGTCCAGCCTCCGGGCTGTTGCCCTGGGAGGGCAGCCTGAGGGGCTGTGTGAGAAAATTAAGGACGCGGGGGAGCAGTTCCTAGAGGGATCGGGTCCTGCGTGTCACTGGCTGCCCAGCTCTGCTCAGACCCACGATGTAAGACTAAGGAGTCTTACGCCAAAGTAAGTCTTACACTTACTAAAGAGTGAGGGGAAACTTTGTATGCTCTGCTGACCCTCAAACCTCAGAAGCTCAGAGATGGGGCCATGTCAGTGGGGTAGCAGGGGCAGAGACGGGGTAGAGATGGACGCATGCCCCTACTGCCTTGCCTCTGGCCATCTCTGTTCTGTGCCCGTCTCCTCTCCCAGCTGGGGCCAGGGGCTGATTGCAGGTGAGCTCAGGCCCCCAGCCAGCCACTTCCCTGGGCCATCCCGATGAGTTTGATGAAAGAAGAGAGAACGTCATCACTGATGGGGGTGCCGGAGACCCTGTCCTGCCACACCCCCTTTACCTGATGGGTATTAGGCCTCTAATTAACTGGGGAGGTGCCCACGAGGCAGAGATGCCCTCTGTAACCTCTTACTACTTAATATTCCAAACCGATTTCACCTCCCTGTAGCAGAACTTCTAAAAAAGTCACATAATTAAAGCACATTAGAATTCATTTGAAATGGTTTCCATAAAGACGATTATTATCTAGTGATGATTCTAGGTGAGTGCGTGAGCTTAAAGAATACCAGAGCTGAGGGAGGGCTCGCCCCCTCGCCCCACTTTGTTCTCCAGGAATCTCTCAGGAAGGGCCTTTGGAATGTTTCTTAATGCCCTCCGGCCCCTCCCCACCTCACTGCCTTCCACAGCAGCGTGAATACACCATCCACCATCCAGCAGCTTGCCCCCAGCCCCTGAGTGATAAGGGGTTGGATGAGGAACATCGTTCAGGAGAAAATGGAAGGAATCTGGCCAGAGTCCCCGAAGCCTTGCTTACCTCTGGTGGCTCTTTATGCCTCCCCCAGACTCCTCTGCCCCCCTACACACTTATCCCTATCCATCCCTTCCCCTTTTCTCAGATCTGGTGTGGCAAAACGGGTGCTCTCTGGAGCACAGGGTTTTGTCGTAGGGACAACACTCAAAAGGCTTAATATGGAGAGGAAACCTGGGAAGTTGGAAAATCATCTCCTTGTCCCCAACCAGGGACTCCTGATCCAAAAGCCCTGAAGGCAGTGACCGTGCCTAAGTCATTTCTCATGTCTGGGACTTGGGCTGGGCAGATGGGCTTCTTTAAGGCATGTTCCCTTTGAATATACTTTTTTTAAAATTTATTTTTAAAGCTTATTTATTTTGAGAGAGAGAGAGAGAGAGAGAGAGAGGCAGGAGGAGGGGCAGAGAGAGAGGGAGAGAGAGAATCCCAAGCAGGCTCTTCACTGTCATCACAGAGTCTGACATGGGGCTGCATCCCAGGAAGCGTGAGATCATGACCTGAGCCGACACCAAGAGCCAGTGGCTTAGCCAACTGAGCCGCCCAGACACCCAGAGGTAGTAGAAAGCAGTGGATACTCCATGATTGGCCTTGACTTGGATTTGGGATGAGCGCATGATATGCAACATGCACTTGTTTGCAAAAGATTTTTTTAAAGTTTATTTTCTTTACTTTTGAGAGAGAGAGGCAGAGAGAGAGAATCTCAAGTTAACAGTGAGGAGCCTGATGCGGGGCTTGAACTTGCAAACTGTGAGACCATGACCTGAGCTAGAAATCAAGAGTTGGACGCTTAACCGACTGAACCACCCAGGCGCCCCTGCAAAAGATTTGACTCTGTAAGTGTGTGTGCTGTTGCTAATATTAAAATTAGTTGGCAATTTCTGAATACATACTACTCAGCTTTGGGGTGAAATCGTCTAGAAGCTTCCAGGTGGCAGTGAAGTCAGACTGAGGCAGAAGTAAGAATTTGACATAGGTTATCTCCTCCCTCCACCTCTTGTCCCTTGACTCAGTGTCTGATGTGGTTGCTGTCAGGTTGCTGAAATGCGCATTTCTCTCCTGCTTTGATGGGTACCAATGTCAGGTCTTGAATGAAAGCCACCTCCTCTTGGTATGAAGGATGAGAAAGACACTGCCCATTGGAGGAGGGGACTAAGGGCTGCTTCCAGATTGATGACTATGGTGCCCTGTATGCAACAAGCCCCCCTTCTCCCCGTGGCACGCCCGTTTGCAATGTGCCTACTCTCCAGTCTTCTTGTCAAGAGGCAGAGTCTCTTTCCCATCCTCTTGAACCTGGGTTGGTCTTTGACTTCCTTTGGCCAATACAATATGGTGGACGTAATGCTTCCCAGCCTAGTCTCTGACAGGCCTTGCAGCTTTTGCCCTCCTCCACGGGGGACTACCCTGAGGCCGCCAGGTGAAGGAGTCAGACCCAGCCTCCTGAAGGGTGAGAAGCCACATGAAGTGGAGATGGACTATCGCAGCTGAGGTCCCCAGACCATCCAGCTGACAAGCCAGCACCAACCACCAGACGTGTGTGCGAGGCCAGTTTTAGGCTCTCTGGCCGTCCCAGCGATCAGCTGATTGAACACGAGGGAGTCCGGGAAGATACAGCCCAAGACACCCACAGAATCACAAGCAAATAAACAGTTATTCTAAGCCACTAAGTTTTGGGGTGGTTTGTCACACAGCAATTCATAACTGATACAGTTACTGACACCCTTGCCTGAGCACCCACTGGCCAATGCCAGCACCCTAGGGGACAGGACTGTGCCTTCAAATGCTTTGTCCATTCTTCCATCTAGAAGCCCCGGAAGCAACTTTTTTGCCTCAGATTTGTTTCTTTGCTCATCCCCACCAGTTTCCGGGCCTGACACAGCAGTGCCCATTGCTCTTTATTAGTTTAATATATGTTGAAGCTTCCAAATAGATGCTGGGGCCCAGGTGGAACAGATGAAATGTGACTAAGTTCTGGGGGATGATTGATAATGAGTAGGGACTGGAAAATCAATTGTGTTAATTCCTAGTCTGTCACTGGGACCGAGAATTAATGAGAAAATCTGTCTAACTTAATGGTATTTACACATTATACAGAGTGTGATAAAATTGTCGGCAGGTGCTGCCTGGCATTCCAATTACACACGGCCTGCACAGCCTGAGGGGCAGGCGGGTCTGAGCTGCCCAGGACCTGGGCTGGGCATATGGAGACTCGCCCCAACGGCCACACTAAACTCTGAGTAGATCCCAGACCCCTGCGTGGATCTCAGTGGCCCTTCTGGTCCCTGCCATTTGGGGGTGTCCAACTGGCAGTGTCTCTGGGATTTGCCGGAGGGTACATTTACAGGGCTGCTTTGGAGGTAAGCATTCCAGAAGCCACATGCGCAGTTGGACAATGGCCAAGGGTGGGCTCAGTCCTATGGGCTGGCATGATTTGAGAGACACAGATGATCCTCCTGACCCACCTTACCCCTTCCCCATGGAAGCTCAGCATCAGTCCTGCCCTATATACCACATCCACATGACAAGTCGCTTTTGGAAGACACCTTGAAAAGCCCCATGGAAAGTGACGGGAGAGTCTTCTTTGGCGTCTGAGTGTTTGCTTCCCTGAAATTCTGTCCTGACCAGGGCCATCCAGTTCTCGGTGTACCTGAGAACCCCCGAGAACCCTCAATTCCTGGTATTCACACCCCTGTGTGGCCTTCTTTCATACTGAATAGGACTGATCCGAGGATCCAGTAAGATAATGCAGACATGGCTGCATGTGACTTCTTTTTTTGTTTGTTTTAATTATTTTTCAACGTTTATTTATTTCTGAGAGACAGAAAGAGATAGGATGTGAGCAGGGGAGGGGCAGGGAGAGAGGGAGACACAGAATCCAAAACAGGCTCCAGGCTGTCAGCACAGAGCCCCATGCGGGGCTTGAACCCATGGACCACGAGATCATGACCTGAGCCGAAGTCAGACGCTTAACTGACTGAACCACCCAGGCGCCCCTGCATGTGATTTCTGAAGCCAGTTCATAAAAACGGCGGCAGATTTTGCCTCACTCTCTCTCATCGCTCACTCTGGGGAAGGCACCACCATGGGGGGAGGAACTGAGGCCTCCTGAGGCCAACAACGAGCACATGGGAGTGAGCCATCTTGGAAGCAGGTCCTCCAGCCCCGGTCAAGCCTTCAGATGACCACAGCCCCGGCTGATGTCTTGACTGCAACTTCCAGAGAGACCCCGAGTGAGCTTGCTCCTGAATCCCTGACCCCCGGAAATGGGGAGGGATCATAGTATAGATATTTGTTATTGTTTTAAGCTGCCAGGTTTGGGGCGTACTCTGTTGTGCAGCGATGGATAATAATACTGGTGGGAGGGAGATGGTGGGAGGTCAGAGGGAGAATAATACAGGTGGGGGGGCAGCTCCAGGGTTCTCCATGTGGGGTGTGGAGCTGAGGGACGACCGGATTTTTATTCAAGTGAAACCTACTTGTGTGTTTCACTGCTTCCCATACCCTGCCTTTCCCATCCCGAGCCTTGAATACGCTACTCTCTCTCGGTGACTCGAGGGCTGGGCTGGGGTCCCAGCCCTTCTCACCACCAGAGCTGGCGGCCAGCCGGCTGTCTAATAGAGCGATCACAGCAGTGCTTGCAGGGGAGGCTCTGCAGAGCACAGGGAGCCCTGTAGATTTCAATCCTTTCCCTGTTTAATCTTTCCTTCACTTCCTTTGGTTCACATGTTTCCACATGCACTGCAGAGTTTCCAGAGATAAGCCCCACAACCAGACATGGCAATCCACCCTGCTGTCCCTCCAGCGGGAGCAGAATTCAGCCAAGCAGGAAGCTACAGACTCTCCGGTTCTGGGAGCTCGAGAAGCCTGCAGGAGTCAGGGACCTGGGAACCTCCACTCAGGCTGTCACTTCCTTTGGCCTCTGTCTCGGACCTTCTCAAATCCCATCAGCCCCCCCTGGATGGGCTGGGAGCTGCGTACCCCTGGAGGAGTTGGTCAGCCTGATGCCATGAGGCCTAATGGTCAAGGGCAGGGGTCTTTGAAGTCAGATAGGCCTGAGAGTAAATCTCAGCTCTGCCACTTCCTGCCGTGTGGCTTCAGACAAATGACTTTTTTCTCTGGCATTCGATTTCGCTGGGCACTCAGTAAGTAGGAATGGCCAGCCTTGAGACTTGAGTCTGCAGGGGACCCCTCCCCGATCTCAGTGCCCCCCCCCACCCCCCGCCCCGGCCTTCCTCTCGCTCAGCAGGTGAGCAAGACAACTCTCCTGCCTCCCAGCACCGGCCAGGCTGGGATGCTGTGTGACATAAGGACATTAAGCAATCCTTCAGGCCAAAGAATCCCCACATAACAAATTCATTCTGTGTAATAAAGAACTTGGCTGCACCCCTGTTCTGAACGTTTGAGATCCGAATTGCTGCCTTGGAACTTCAGAGACGGAGGAAGAAGAAATGAGCTCAGGGTCTCTGGGAAAAGACCTTTAAACCTGTTTTGGAAATCAGACTTGTCTGACTGCGGCACATCTCCCCTCCAGGTTTGGATGAAGGGAAGGGACTCTGGAGGGCTGCCTGTGGGGGCACAGGGAACAGTGGGTAAGGAAGGACAAGGTTGAGGAAAGGAGGGTGACAGGGACACACACATGCCCTCCTCCTGCCTTCATATGGCTCCCGTCTTCCTGCCCAAGGCTGCCTTTGACGCTTGCCCTTTCGTTCATTTACTCACTCAACATCCTCACATGGAGCACCCCTGGCTGCCAGTGAACAGGCAGGAAGGGCCGGGTTGATTAATGAAAGGTGAGTTCTAAATCCCAGAGTTTATGGAACCAATCCTTGCAGCTCAGCCCCCGCTTAGGAGTCCATGAAAATAGACGTTATCACGGGGGTGCCAACAAAGGGTGACAAGAACGGTCCACGCGAGACTGGGAAAGCTGTCACAGAAGAGGGCATGTTTGAGCTGGGTCTCGCAGGCTGAGCAGGAGTTCCTCTCGGGAGCAAAAAGAAAGTGAGGAGGAAGGGGGGAGATGAGAGGAGCAGAAAGGGCATTCCAGGCAGAGAAAGCAGCCTATTCAAGGCACAGAGGTGGGGAGAGCATGGTGTTTTTGAAGACAGCAGAACACAGCAGTGGTCTTCACTTAAAGTGCGTGGAGAAGGTACACGGGGATGTCTTCCCTCAGCTCCACACCCCAGGTGGAGACCCCTGGTGCTGCCCGCCCATCTCCCTCCTACCTGACACAGAGTCACCTCTGTGAGTGACCATCACCCCACAACAGAGTACCCCCAAACCTGGAAGCTTAAAATAATGACAAATATCCACACCTGAGATCCCTCCCAGTTTCTGCGGGTCAGGATTTCAGGAGCAAGCTCACTCGGGGTCTCTCTTGAGGTTGCAGTCAGGAGGTCACCATGGGCTGTGGTCATCCGAAGGCTTGACCGGGGCTGGAAGACCGTTTCCGAGATGGCTCACTCCCGTGTGCTGGTTATTGGCCTCAGGAGGCCTCAGTTCCTCCCCCCATGGTGGTGGCTTCCCCCAGAGTGAGTGATACGAAAGAGAATGAGGCAGGAGCTGCCATGGTTTTTGGGAACCGGCCTCAGAAGTCACAGTCAATCACGAAGGCTGGCAGCTTCCTCTATACTCCAGACAAGCACTGCTGACAGCATGGCTACTGGGGGTCCCTGGGGTCATTGTCCCTGCCCCCCCCCAGAGTGGCCAGCCCCTAAAGATTGTGATGTAGGTGTGCCCATGACTCTGGGAAATCTTGACACGAGTACCTGCAGTCAGGAAGCCTCCACAGCCCATCCTGCTAACCTTATATTTACTGCATCTGTGAAGCCACGGTTCATCAGACAGAGGTGGGGGTTCACAGTGCAGCGAGAGAGACGGAGGTTAGACCTCTAGAAGGTTCTCCAGGCCCCGAGGCCTCAGAGTAGCTTTGTCCCCTGTGTTCAGAAAACGGATCTTCCAGACTCTAGGGAGCACTGAGGCAGCAGCCAGGCCAAAGGGCTATGGCCTTTTTTTTTTTTTTTTTAATTTTTAAGAATTGTGGTAAAATAGGGGTGCCTGGGTGGCTCAGTCGGTTAAGCATCTGACTCTTGATTTCAGCTCGGGTCATGATCTCGCAGTTTGTGGGTTCGAGCCCTGCGTCGGGCTCTGCACTGGTAGTGTGGAGCCAGCTTGGGATTCTCTCTCTGCCCCTCCCCTGCTGGTGCTCTATCTCAAAATAAATAAATAAACTTAAAATGTTGTGGTAAAATACACATAATATAAAATTTACCATTTTAACCATTTTTTAAGAATACAGTTAGTGCATTCACATTGTAGGCACCGTCCATCCCCAGGACGTCTTTGTGACACCTTGAGGTCTCTGCTGGTCCCCAGTTCTCCTGCCAACCTGGCCCCCTTCCCTCCCCGCTGCCGGGGCTGGGACCAGCGGAGGCAAGAGCAGACTCTGCTCTTTAGAGGGGAGGATTAAAACGATCCACCTCTGGGGCGCCCGGGTGGCTCAGTCGGTTGAGCGTCCGACTTCGGCTCAGGTCATGATCTCGCGGTTTGTGGGTTTGGGCCCCGCGTCGGGCTCTGTGCTGACAGCTCGGAGCCTGGAGCCTGTTTCGGATCCTGTGTCTCCCTCTCTCTCTGCCCCTCTCCCGCTCATGCTCTGTCTCTCTCTCTCTCTCAAAAATAAACATAAAAAAATAAAATAAAAATAAAAAAAATAAAATGATCCACCTCTGAGGTCTGCTCTCTGCTTCAAAGGCCCGCAGCCGCAGCACGGATGATGGGCTGTAACGTGGCATGAAAGGGAGTTTATCTATAGTACCGGGAGCTCGGTAACTCATAAACCTTTCATTAGTTTTACATCGATGACGGCTCAAGTCCTCGGAAGTAGATTTCGGCTGGAAGATAGATGTCTCTATAAATCATCATCTCTGAAAATTAGGGAAATCGAGGGAGCCTTTTTATAGGATTTCCCGGCCGCTCACTTGCATTCCTGCCCCCTTTCCGAGCTGACGTTGGATTCCAGCCTCATGCCCTCAGACGGAAAACATGATCGGAGGCTCGGAGAAGGGCCTAGAAAGGGCACCAAACCGCCCTCCCTTCTCCTGGGCCACCTCCAAGCCTGGAGGCTGCAATTCTGCTCCTATATGGGCTGTCTTATTATCTACAGAGAGGCTCAGGGAAGGAGCTTTCTGGAGGGTGTTTCTGTGAGAGAAAGAAATCAAGCAGCAGCAGGGGAGCAGACAGAGGAGCTTGAAAATCTAGCTCTCACCAGAAATGGGAAAGAAGAGGGGAGTCCTTTGCTTGCTGATGAGAATAAGAGTGATGAGAACTGCACTTCGAGCCGGGTCTGTCACGGAGACAATCGCCAGTGTGTTTTAGGTATTATTGGGAACGTTTCTTATCTGCTATGGACTGTATTAGCGATGTATTATCATTACCCGCCCACTTTACGGATAAGGAAACCGAGGCCTAGAGAGGCCAAGCGACCTGCCAAAAATGACACGGCCGAAAGTGGCAGGGCTCGGGCCTGACCCCCTGCCTTACACGGCTGCTCCTCATCCTCGGGGCCGCCTCTCTTGGGCTTGACTTTAACACTGCCACCTTCCCCTCTCTCAGTCTGATTCTTCATCTCCCAAATAGAGAATCAACTTCATGTCCCCCAGACGTGAAGTAGGAGGCGAGCCAGCCAGGAAGCTCAAAGCTTGGAGCTCTCCCGAAGGATAAACTTCCCCCAAAGGCAGGGAAAGCTGTTCGTTTCTGGATGATGTCCACACCTCTGATTCATGGCGTCTTCGCCATGTCTCATGGAGACTTGGTGAATGTGCCCATTTTGCAGATGGGGAAATTGAGCCCTGCCCTCCCTCTCTCCCCTTTGCCGTTTCAATCACACAGTTAGTAAATGGCCGAGGCCGGCTAGAAGCGGGTCCTGGCTTATCCTGTGGTGTCAGAGGCGGGCGGACCCCTCAGCCACCACAAATGGGCTCTGTGGAAGGCCATATCTCCAGCCAGGGTGTCAGGGCATCGGTCCCCTCTGCTCCTTCTCATTCAGGGAGGGGTCGTCTTCCCAGTCGGTTCCCTTCTGTTTTGCTCGGCCGCAGCCTCAGATGCTCCTGTCCCCACATCCCACTCCGCCCCGGGCTGCCCTAAACGTTCAGACAGACTAATTACAAGAAACAGCAGAGAAGCTATGGCAGAGAAGCGGGCGGGTGATTTGATGGACTGGGTGGGCCTCAGGACACCTGGTGTTTGCCAGGTGCCGTTAGGCTCCCAACAGGTCAAAGACTTTTCAATTTCCTTTCCTCTCCCCGGCTCTTGCCCCTGCAAGCTGAGCAGTGATGGAACGAGGGAGGGAGACAGAGGGGAGGCGTTGCGGTCTCTGCTGTGTGCTGGCTGCAGAGCAAGAAGGCTCCCAGCAAGTAGTGTCCCAGGAGGACTTTTGTTCAGAAATAATATGCATGAGGATTTATTTCCTCATTGCTGGGCTTCCAGCTAAGGGCCGGCTTGTTTCCGCTTGGCCCGGGCAGGAGAACTCCCCTAAAGGTTTCAGCGAAGCAGCCAAAGAGTCGGATTCAACTAGCATTAACTGAGCACCTACTGTGTGCGAAGCCCTGCACCCATGGCTTTATTGACGCCACGGAACCTTCGGAACCACCTTCTGCGTTTGGGATTCTTGTTCCCATTCTACAGATGGGGAAGGCGACTTCTTCAAGAGGCCGTAGTTAGTAATAACACTAGCAGCTGACATTTACTTTCTACGTGGACTTGCCATGAGCCAGTTGCACTCAACGAGCTCCACCCCTTTAACTCATCGCATCCCAACAGCCCTGGGAAGGAGGTATTACTATTATTCCCATTTTGCGGATGAGGAATCTAAAGTCCGGTGAGATCGAGTAATTGTCTCAGGTAACAGAAGTTGTAAGCGATGGAGCTGGGGTCCAAATTCGGGCCAGCCAGCCCCAGGGACCACGTGGCAGAGCTAGAAATCCCATCCAGTTCTTTGGCTCATGACCCGGTTCCTAAATACCACAGTTATTCTTGGCTTGGTGCCCTTCCCGTCCATGCGGAAGGATGGGGTTTGAGGGACTGTATCCACATACCTAAAGATCTCAGCAATCGTAAGGCCAAAACTTGGATGGACGTCTTGCTCGGGACATTTCAGTAGCAAGTTATAGAAACCCGACTTAAGAGGGGCTCTTTTGATTCCAGTGACTGGGGGGGTCCAGGGGTGGATCCAGGGATCAAATGACATCATCAGGGCTCAGTCTGTCTGCCTCTGGACCTCATTCACCAGCAGTGATCTCTATTGACCTCGTGGTAGGGAGGTGGGTGGGGAGGCTGCATATGCTGGCAGTGTGGGCACGGCTCTAAGGCTCCCAGCTAAGAAGCTGAGTGGGAGCTGAAATATACCCGACACTCTGCTTGCCAAGCTCTGTCTCCTGATATACAAAGCAGTGTTGGCCCAGAGGGGCACTTTTCCTAGTTCTTCTGCCAGGAGGACTCACCTATTCCTTTTTTTTTTTTTTTTAAAGTTTATTTACTTTGAGAGGGACAGAGAGGGTGTGAGCGGGGGAGGGGCAGAGGGAGAGAGAGAATCCCCAGCAGGCTCCATCCACACTATCAGTGCAGAGCCCCATGTGGGACCCGAACTCACAAACCGTGAGATCATGACCTGACAGAAATCAAGAGCCAGACGCTTAACCGACTGAGCCACCCAGGTGCCCCTCAGCTATTCCTAATACATGTAAGATGTGTATAGACCATGGGTAATCCTGACCACTCGTTGTCTTGGGGTCCGGGACCAGGTGCACGCCAGCACTCCCACACCCCCACTTGGCAACTCTATCAGATCCATACACTTAGTGAATATTCATGGAGCCCCTACCATGGGACACGTACTGACTAATTTCCTGCAAACGTTCTGCCCTCTGGCAGCTTACATTCTGGTAAGGGATCCAATTGGCTTTGCTTGGGTCACATGACCACACTTGGACCAATCACTATTGCCCAGGGCACTTGATTGACAGCCTCACCGGGACCACCTAGAACCTGGGTGGTTGCTCCGAGGAGATCGGAAGATTAGGCTGCAGAGGTAACTGACATCCGTTGAACTGTGGGGTCCCAGGAAAGTCTTGGTCCTTCTCTTCTTTGGCCAGTAACTTTCCCACCTGCATGGGGAGATGCTATCCCTAAAGGGCTCAGCCAGGTGAAAAATTCCTCAGGTCTTGCTCAGAAAGGTCATGGGTCAGGACTGTTTACCCAACATCATCGTGGGCGTGACTTTCAGTTTGGGGAAGAAGAAAAATGATGGCGCCTAGGGGATTGTCTGGAGGGTGTCCATGTCAAGGATCAGGGCCTAAATGGGGTTCCCAGTTCAGTTGTCTGTGGGTTGGTGGGGGGTTTACTGGGTCTGATGAACATGGAGTACTAGTTATGTGGCAGGAGCTTCACCTGCTCTGTCTCATGTAAGATCCGCACCTGCCAGGGAGGCATCGTCGTCCCATTTTGCTGGTGAAGAAACTGAGGCTCAGAGAGGTAAGGTAACAGAAATAGGTTCACTCTGCTGTGCTGGCTCCAAAGGCCCCCCACTGAGCCCACAGAGACACTCCTCAAGCAGAGGGTGCCCTCCCCACACCACCTCTCACATGACCTCTTGAAGACCGGTTTCAGCTCCTGGTCCCTGCCTCTCCTTCTCCAGCCCACCCACTCCTAGAGGCTCAGCAAACCCTCCTGCAGCTTGTACCAGCTTGTACCATCTCCCCTGCTCCCACTTACATCTGGGCGGCATCTTCTGGGTTCCTGAGCACTTTCCTGTGCTCTCACCATCAAAGGGGGAACATCATCCATTCCCCGAGGCCACCTCCTCCTCCCAGGTGGCCCATCCCAGGCACAAGGTCAAACCCTAGCTGAATCACATGGCCTGCCTGCCGCTAGAGGGAGCCCCCAGCGTGGCCTTGTGGCTTTCTGGGGTGCTGAGGGGTGGGGCCCTGTAGAGGGCGCTGGGGATGTCTTTTGCCAAGAGTCTCATGGAGACTGGGGTGTCCCGACAGGATGATCCCTCCGGAGACCAAGAGGCTCTGGTCTGTGGGCTCAGCATCTCCACGATTAAAGAATAAGTCTGGGGAGATGCGAAGAGCTGGAAATGGAGCCCCGGCGGCCAGAGCTGTGGCCTCAGGCTCTGCCTCCCCTCCTCTGTCCGCTGCTGCTGCTCACATTTACTGGAAGCCAGAAGAGAGCACGTGAGACTCAGCAGCCCATCAGCGGCTTTGGTGTTCCTCATTCATTGATTCACTGACTCATTCATTCAGAAAATATTTGAGCACCTCTACGTGGGAAGCCTGGGCTAGGCCTTGGAGATACAGACCATGGTGAGCCAGACGCAGCCTCTGCTGTCATGGAGCAGTTAGTCTTGTTGGGGGGCGCGTAAGGGAGAGATGCATAAACAAGCCATTGGAGGGGCGCCTGGGTGGCTCAGTGGGTTGAGCGTCCGACTCTTGGTTTCAGTGCAGGTCATGATCTCACGGTTTGTGAGTTCGAGCCCCGCATCTGATTCTACACTGACAGTGCAGAGCTTCCTTGGGATTCTGTCTCCCTCTCCCTCTGCCCCTCCCCTGCTTGCTCTCTATCCCTCTCTAAAATCAATCAATCAATCAATCCATAAATAAAATGGAAAATAAAAGATAAATAGACTTAAAAGCCCCCAAGCAATTGTAGTGTTGTATGTTACTTAACATACACTCCAGGTACACACAGGACGTACTTAACCTCTACCGTGGGGGACAGGAAGGCTTCTCAGGGAAAAGATGACCTCTAAGCTGAGACCCAAAAGAGCTGAGAATTAGCTAGGCCAAATGAAAGTGTCGCAAGCAGCGTGATCAGTTTGTACAAATGCATGCACACACGCATGTATCCATCCAACAAATAATTTTCTAGCACCTACTATGCACCAGGGACTCTTCTAGATGCTGGGGCTGGCTATAGTGGTGAGCCAGGCAAACAGTGTCCCAACATCAGGGTGCGTATGTGCTGGTGGAACATAGCCTCCAAAGAGGCCACAGGGACATATGCACCCCGATGTTTATAGCAGCACATGGACAATAGCCAAAGTATGGAAAGAGCCCAAATGTCCATCGATGGATGAATGGATAAGGAAGATGTGGTATATATATACAAGGGAGTATTATTTGGCAATCAAAAAGAATGAAATCTTGCCATTTGAAGCTATGTGGCTGGAACTAGAGGGTATTATGCGAAGTGAAATTAGTCAGAGAAAGACAAATATCATATGACTTCACTCATATGAGGACTTTAAGATATAAAACAGATGAACATAAGGGAAGGGAGGCAAAAGTAATATAAAAACAGGGAGGGGGACTTAAATATGGAGAACAGAGGGTTACTGGAGGGGGTGTGGGAGGGGGGATGGGCTAAATGGGTCAGGGGCACTAAGGAATCTACTCCTGAAATCATTGTTGCACTATATGCTAACTAACTTGGATGTAAATTAAAACAAAAAACAAAACAAAACAAAACACAGACGCACCTTAAAGTCACCAAGTTGTGCACGTTAGATATGTATAGTTTTTGTATATCAATCATTCGTCAATAAAGATGCTAAAAAAAAAAAAGGCCATAAGGAACCATGTGGAAGAGACAGGGGCCTCTCCCCTTTTCAGAGTACTCTGGGCCTCAGTCTCCATTCTCTTCCTGATGAGCCTTGCGACTAGCCCCCAAGCCTTCCCTTGACGGTCAGATGTAGGGATGTCACCCAGTCCATGGGGGAGGGCGCACCTGTGCTAATGTAGCAATAGCCCAGACGGAGGCCTGCTGAGCGGTTCTGCTAATTACAGTGATGAATGGGTTTAATTTACTTGGAAGAGTAATGTGCTGTCACTCTATTGTCAGAGATCAGACCACTGTCTGCTCCCTCCCCTCTCCCCGACAGGTGCCTGCCCAAGCTCTTGTAGCTTCCCCACTGGTGGCCCAGGCCCTTTGCTGCTCATCACTGTGTCTGCTTGGGACCTGTCTGCTGCCTCCGCTGGTGGCAAGGGGAGTAGCATTCTTAATCTTTTCTTTTTTTTTTTTTTAATGTTTATGTATTTATTTTGAGAGAAAGAGAGAGAGAGAGAAGGGGAGGGGCAGAGAGAAAGGGAGAGAGAGAATCCCAAGCAGGCTCTATACCACCAACGCAGAGCTTGAAGCAGGGCTCAAACCCATGAGCCACGAGATCGTGACCTGGGCCAAGATGAAGGGTTGGATGCTTAACCGACTGAGCCACCCAGGCACCCCAAGTAGGGGGAGAATCCTTATGTGTCTCCACTGCAGAGACTTGTGGAGCCACAGCTCATTGGGAAGGGTAGACCTTCCCATTTCCTGGGTCACCACTGCACAGGCCGAGAGCCCCCATCTCCTGTTGCCGCCACGCCTCCCACCCCTCTATCTCATCTCCTAGATGAAGCCATTTTATGCGGTTCCCTGTTTCACGGCCACCTTCCGGCTCTAGGGCATGAATGCTGGAGGACAGGGAGCTTCTCAAGTGCTCTGTTTGTTGAATGAATGCGTGAATGCGTGCATTCATGAAAGGTCCATGAGAACCTCACCACCCCCTCACCCCCACCCCATGTGCCTCAGGCCTTGTAACAGGATGACTTTGGATCCTGGCACTTTCCTTCTCCAGATCTTGTGTGTCTCCCTTCTCAGCTCTACTCCCAGGTGACGTCTGTAGGCAACGGGGGCCCAGACTCTTCATTCTGCAACCTTAGCGATGTAAGACCACACAGCACGGAAGCTGAACGGAAGTTGAAGCCTGGTGATCTGAGCCCATTGTGGGCGGAGCAAGGACATCAGGACCAGAATGTGCCGCCCTACAGCCAGAGAAGCTCAGGTCCCCACTTCTAGAGGATGGTTTCGAGCCTCCCGCTTGGGCTTCCTTTGACTGCTATCATTTTTACAGCCATCCCGGGAGGGGCAAAACTTCCTTGTGATCAACAGACCGTCTTCTCCTGCTATCTGGCCTGACTCCCCACCTCTGCACCCGACACTGCTCTACAGCATCGCGTCTGAGTGGGGAGCTAGGAGGGGGCTGTCTTCTCAGAGCCAACCTAGCAGCTTTCTCCTACTTTCCAGGCCAATCCTGAGACCATGTTCAGGTCTCCTGGTTCCTCCAGGCCCAAGGACCGTTATTGCCAAGACTGTCCTAGCCTTGGGTCAGTGGTGTCAGCCTAGCCCCTCCCCTCCCCCCCACTCCCCTCCACCCCCATTCCAGGGCAGCTGGGACAAGCTCGGCTGAGTGGATGGCCTTGGTCAGGGGAGAAGGGAGTGGTGTTTGTTTTGTTCGTTCATTGCCACGCTTGCCTGCCCGAGTAGGCAGCTGGCTGGCAGGATGCTCTAGGGAGACCTTCCCTCGGCTTAGCCAGGCATGACTGGTGCCGGGAGCTGGGCAGGGTTTGGTGGGGATAGGGCTGTGTTTGCATCTGCTCTCCCTGTGGGTGCAAGAGACCTCCCCCGCCAATCCTTCTGCCCAGTTAGAACTGGACAGAGGCAGTAAGGTGGGGGGGGAGGGTTGTGGCCAGCCTGAAAGAGAGAACACCTCCTCCCGGGAGGGAAGCCAGTCAGAAGACCTGGATGTCATCTGGGAGGCGTAGCCTCAGCTCTGCCACTAGCGGTCTGCGATGGAGGCAGGTCACGTCCTGCTTGGCCTCAGTCCCTCCATCTGTAATATAGGAGGAAAAGGTCTCTTCTAGTTCCGGGATTCACCATCTATAATTCCTGCCCCAAGACACAGCCGGGAATGGAGCAGGGTGGACCCCTGACCCCTCGTGGGATGTCCAGCACTGGCCAGAAGCGCGGCCACCAGAGCCGGCACCTGCTGACCGGCTAGCTCCCTGCAGACGTGGGAACAGCTGGGTCCCAGCAGGCGAGAGGCCACGTCGATAATTGACTCCTGCCATGGGGGGAGCTGGCCCGGCCTCATCAGTATGCAGTGCCCGTGCCGAGTGCTTAAGAAAAACTTATTAATTTCCCCTCCACAAAGACTGAGGGCTCGGCAGTAATCACAGTATCAAGTCGTAATAAAAAAAAAAAAATCCCTCCATTGAAAATAGCAGTTGGGACTCTGGAGAGTTCAACAGGAAAAGATTGTATTAAGATAAAGGAGATGATAGCCGAGCAGACATTAAAGGTTGTCATTGTCTGGTAAATCACATCAGGGAGGCCCCAGGACTGCTGTATCCCAGTGAGAGAGTGAAGACCCGTGCTCCTGACCCGGCTACACATCCCCCACCCCCAACTGGCCCACCTCTCCCCCACCTCCTTCCCGCCCTCAGGCTTTGGGGCAAATGCAGGAATCTCCTGTCCCTGTGAGCGGCAACTGGCCTGAGTACCCTCATTAGGGGCAGAGGGAGGCACAGGCTGCAGATTCTGGAGGCTGGATCTCTAGCCTGACAGTGGGAATTCTGGAACATTTGTCAGTGGCAGGGGGGCCTGGGAGAAAGGGACTGTTTCTGGGTCACCTGTCCGGTTGGCATGTTCCTTGTGGGGACAGGAGTACCAGGGCCTGAACCCCCTGGACATTGCCCTGACTTGCCTACTAGACGGAGGCTGATTCAGAGACGGTGTTCCCGACCTGCCAAGGGGGAGGCCCATCCTGGTGGAAAAGTCCAAAGAATTCTAGTAAGGAGTTATCAGGGTGAAGCCACACACAGCGAGGTGCCAGATGACCGTTGCCCTCTGGGGCTCTCAGCAAGTAGTGATTGGCTGGGTGGGGTGCAGGGCAGAGCCAGGGGGTGGGGGGGGGGTCCTTGCTCCTTGACATTTTCACTTGGCCGAATGAGAGGTTGTGCGGGCTCTAAAAATGCGGTCTGAGCTGAAAGTTACACTGGACTCAGAACAAGAAGCTTCCGGGTGTCAGCGGTTGGGAGTCCACCTGGAAGAGTGGAGTCATGATGGGCTTCCCCTGTCGTTACGGAGGGGACATTCGAATGTGAGGTCAAGAGGACAGACTCCTTGGCGTTGAGTTCTGGCTCTGCTATGTATTAGCTGTTCGTCCTTGGGCAAGTTATTCAACCTCTCTGTGCCTCAACTTCCTTATCTGTAGAATGGTGGTAACAGTATCTACCTCGTAGGGTTGTGATGAGCGTTATCATACATGAAGAGCTCTAAATAAAAATCTGCTCTTATCCCTCAGTCGTCTTTGCCTAAGGTCACATAGTCAGCAGGTGGCCAAAGCAGATCACTGGACCACCTCCCGCCCATCACCTTCTTTCCACAAGCCGCTTCTTGAGGAGTCCAGCGTGGTGGCCAAGAGCTTGGGCTTCGAAGCCCAGAACGCTCAGGGTTCAAATCTTGGCCTCAGCTCGGGCAAGTGACATTACTTCTCAGACTCTCAGCTTCCTCTCCTACAGAGAAGGAGGGTGGCCGAGGCAGGCAGCTTCCCTGGGGTCTCTGCCTGTGGATGTTAAGCCCAGAAGGGCAGGGGCCCCCCCTCTCATCCCTCCAGGTGGCATCCGTCCCTCTGCAGCCGCGAAGCCGTGGGCACCAGGGACTGTTCTGGAGTTGCCCTGAAGTTTAACGAGGCTGAGCCGAGAGGGCCAGGCGTATTAAGTGTGATGGGGTTGTGTGGAGATTAATGTGAGGCTGGGTGAAATAGCTAAGGCAGTTCTTTTCCCAGTTAAGGAACGATTTGAGAGTGTGAAAACATTGAAAAGGAATGCTAATTTCAGCAGGAGAGAGGAGAAATTCTGGGGAGAGGGATGCAGAAGGGTGGAGCTGGGGTAGAGGTGCGGGGGGGGGGGCGTCCTGCTCAGAATTCAGCCCTGCGGGGTGGTTCTCTGAGGGCCTCTCTGTGCCCACCCATCTCTAGGAACACAGGCCTAGGAAGTCCCAGAGCAGAAACTGGGGTGCATGGGGTGACTCTGGACCTAGGTCTGGGCTCTGCTGGGCTGGAAACTTGTGGAAGTAGGGGTCCTTGTCTGCCCTGTGAAGAATAGGAACAAAGTCAAGGTGGAGGGGCAGAGTCAAGGTAAGGGCCTGGGAGGGCTTCCTGGAGCAGGTGTTGTTGGACTGAGCCCTAAAAGAGGGGTTAGGAGGAGGAGGTGGGAACTTTTGGATGTTGGACTGTTCATCCAGGAGATCCCGGGGGGATGGGGCAGCCCAAATGCAAGGTAAGATCCAGGCTTCTTCAGGCTTATGTCCAGGCTCTAGAAGGGTCCTCATGAACGAGCTAGAAGGAGGCCAAGGAGTAGCCTTTTCTTCCTCAGGGGAACTCTCCCTCTGGAGCCTCTGGATGGGAAATGGGGATTCTCTGTTCCCACATCCTACAGATGTCACATGCCCTCTCAGCCCTGGGGGCTGGACACAGTACTTACCCCCATGTCCCCCACCCCCCACCAGGGTTGGCCCTTCCTTCCAGAGACTCATCCTTTAAGCACTAAATGTGCGTCACCCAGGATCTTTCAGGGACCCCAGAGCTCTGAGACCGCAGCCCATCCCATCCACTAGTCCCGCTTAAGGGTGGAGTGAGCCCATCCCCCAAGCCTCTGGTTCCTGCCACGCCCACCAGAGACCTGAGCGCTGAGCAGGTAGTGCTTGCAAAGCTGCTCGGATGAAAAACCTCTCTAAGTGCCCAGTGTGGTTATTAATAACGTCTCTCGGCTCCGAATGCCTCTTTAATTCCTCTGCTTAAACCACTCAGGAATCCATAACACTTGCCCCTTAGCCTGTGGCTATTCTACTCTCTTAATGGCCTTTTATGGAGGGACCTTATTGAAAGCTTTTCCCTAGCTTGAGTAAATCATGTCCTCTGGGTAATCCTTGCCTGCAATTTTATTAACTTCTTATGAGAGGTCAGAGGGACCAGAAGGAGGCCAGTGTTTCCTCCGTGTTCTGTCCCGTCCAGTCTCGGCACCGTCCCTTACCTGGCTGGGGGCCTCACAGAGGAGGTATTTGGGGCCAGACCTTGGGGATCAAGAATGCCAATGCCCCTCCTTCCTGTACTCTCACCGGTCAGTCTTTCTACGTGGGTAGGGGCTGGGAGGCCAGGTAGCATGAGCTGGGCGCAGGGGGAAGCAGGGCCAGGCACCAGGAAGGGCGGTACTCACATCAGCGTCCTGGTCCATCAGTCACCTGCTGTATCAGTCACCTGGCACGTTGTCTACCTGGCGCGTTAGTCACGAGGCACATTAGTTACCTGGTGCATCAGACGTTTGGTGAGCACTAGATTGGACAGCAGGGGTGAGGAAGCATAACCAGAGAAGGGCACTGAGGCCCCAAGTTGGGAACTGCAAAGGGTTAAAGGACCACACGAATGCAAGGTGTTAATAATAGGGAAAATTGTGTGCAGGGGGAGGGGGAATATATGGGAACCCTCTGTGCTTTCTCCTCCATATTTCTATAAGTCCCAAGCTGCTCTAAAAAATAAAGTCTGTCTTTTTTTTTTTTTTTTTGAAAAAAAGCAAAGGAGTCTTCAGGAAACGGAGATGCCTAGAAAAGAGCAGGGGTCCCCCTGGGAGTCCGGGATGATTTTCAAGGTGCCTGTGTGCCTCTCTCTTGCCCCAGGGGGGAGGGAAGAGGGGAGTCGGGGAGGGCTGGGAGAGGGGAAGAGGATAGAAACCGGGCTGAGGCGGGACTGGGTGTGGGGGCGGGGGGAGGAGGGGTTTCTCAGGGGAGCCTGAATTCACCTCTCCTGTCTGTTCCTTGGGCCGGAAGCGGGGGCGCTCACAGAAGAGGACCATCCCAGGTCGATATCCAGCTGTCCCTTCTTGTTCCAACTCTGAACCCCGCAAAGATGCCAGCCCCTCCCCTCTGGTCTGGTAGAAGGCCAGGGCAGCCACCGGGCCAGCTCCGGAGCTCTGTTGGACTTTCTCCCCTCCCAGAGGGTTATAAACCATCATTATGACTGCAGCAAAAGTGTGGCTAGAGGAAGGGGGGGAAGGGCAGGAGGCAGGGCTGAATCCCACTTTGGGAGGGGGCTCGTGTCTTCGTCCAGCTGTCCCCAGGAAGGGTCTCAGAGGGGTTTCCAGCCCTCGATGATCAGGGGCAACAGAGGTCTTGCGGAATTCTATCTGGAGCCTAGAGAGACGGATTCCTCCTGGGCGGCTCAGTGAGGAGCCACTGTTCATGTCCCATTGTCTGGGCCCAGACGATTGGCCATCAGAGGAGGGGTCTGGGAGTCCCCTGTCCTTCTCCAACTCCGGGAAGTAGGGTGAGCACCAGACTTGAGGGTCAGGAGCCGGGCTATTCCTGCCTGCCCGTAAGAGGGGCCAGTTCTGAGATCCAGCCTGTGGCAGGAGAGAAAGCTGGCTCCAGCTGTCCCTTGGCCCTGCTTTGGCCGGCTCTGGGCTTGGAGCCGAAGGCCCGTTCTGATGCCCTCACCCTCTCTCTGAGTCCCTAGCAATAGTGGCTGGCGGGCACTGGCACTTAGCACGTGCCAGGCTGTGCGTCAAGGGCGTCCCACGTGTGATTTCAGCCTCACAACCACCTACTCTAGATAGGCCCCCTCCTCCTGACGGTCACCCGTTGCTTCACCCCTCCTCTCCGCCCCTTCGCGCAGATCCCAAGGCCCGGTAGTAATTGTTGCCTTGTTGCCTGTCTTCCCTCGGAGACTGTAAATTCCCCTTGTTGGCTGCAGCATCCCCAGCATCCGCGCTAAGTGCTCGCACATAGTAGGAGCTCACTAAATATTTGCTGCATCACTGAAGGACCTAATTAAGTGAAAAGGCTCAGCGAGGTAAGTCATTTTCTCAGGGTCACCCAGCTTGTATCTGGTGGAGCTGGAATTCACACGGGCCGTGGACGTCTGCAGCCTGCGGACGGCACGGTGTGGAGTACTTACGTGCTCCCCCACTGCTGCCGGGAGGAAGCGGGAGTCCCAGGCCCAACACAGAAGCCAAGGATAACTCGTACCCTGTGCTTTCATTCTCCTCTGCAAAATGGGCTGAACTTCCAGGAGGTGCTAGGGGCGGAGGTGGAGTCTCCCCGGAGCTGGTCCCCTCTCCTTCCCTCCAGGTGGCTTCATGACCCAGCTGGGGGTGGGAGCGAGCTTCAGGCTGGGGAGGCAGAGGAACAGAGGGGGGCACAGCCGCCAGACGGCTGGCTCCCACGCTTGTCATCCTTGCTGGGAGAGGAGGGAGTGGCAGAGGCCAAGAACTTCTCGGCCAGCTCAGCCTGTGAGATATGCCCTGAATCCGAGGCATCTCCGGTCCCCTCCCCGCTGGCGGGTCCCCCACCACGTCGCATCTGTAGAGCCCAGCTAGCCTCCTCCTCCCCCCGTGACCCAGAGTGATCTCAGGAGGACAAAACTCTGAAAACTCCCAGTGGCTTCCCATCCTGCCTACAAAACAAAATCCAAAATCCTCTTCTTCGTGTCCGGGACCTGATCTGGCCCCTGCTTCCTTCTCCAACTTCTCATCCCCCCCCGTGACCCCTCCCCCCCCCCCTACCTGCCACACGGGCCCTTACTTGCCTTCTCTGCACCTTTGCCCTTGCCCTGCCCTCTGCCCGGCACTCGCTGTCTTCAGATCCTCTCAAGGCCGGCTGCCTGTCGTCACTTAGGTCTCAGCACAAATGTCGCCTCCTGGGAGAGCTCTCTCTCAACCCCCTTGTTGAAAGCAGCCTCAGGCACTCCCATCTGCTTTCCCTCTCATTCATTTACTTGTAGTTTACTCACTTCCTGTCTGTCTCCTCCCCTGGAATGTCAGCTCCCCGAGGGCAGAGACTGTGTCTGTTTGCTGCTCTGACCCAGAGGCCTAGACCGGTTGATGCTCACAGTTGATGCTCAATAAATGTTTGTTGAATGAGTGAATGAACCTTTCACCTCCAGTGGGAGCCTCCTCTGGGGCATCCCTGCTGGGCGGCTCAGCTCCCTCCTGCCCCAAGGCATTGATATGCCAATACTGGGAGATGGGGAAGGGGGAGTGGGGCTGGAGCTCCCAGCCGGAGTGCTGCCCCCATGGGTGCTGAGTGCTCCAAGCCAGACGAATGCACCTGCAGCGGGAAGCCTATTAATAATGGCAGTAGCACATGTCAGGAGGCCGTGGGGAGGGAGGCAGCTGTGACAGAGAGGGGATAATCCCTCCACTCCCACACCCGTCAGACACACAGGCCGGGTAGGATACCAATGGGGAACTGCCACCATATTTTCTAGAAGGCAAGACTATCCCTTTTTTATTGGGGCTGGCTGGTACCTGGGTGGGCGGCTGATCCTGTGGACAGCCCATCCAGGGAGAGTTCTGCCCCAGCGGGGTGGACCCCACAAACCAGCCGGGGAGAGGCAGAGGGATGCCCCCTTCCTGTCTCTGTCCTTGGCTGACCCGGCCTCCATGGAGGCCTCAGCTGAGAAGGGAGGAGTCTGGGCCCTGGGACCGGGGAGGGTGAACTTTGCCCAGACTCCTCTTGACGTCTACCTCTGGGGGTGGAATTGAGGGACAAAAATCAAGCTGAGTATGGGAGGGAGGAGAAGGAGAAGGGGAGACAGGAAGATTGCAGTCGGCTCGGTGGCAGTTGGGGTGCGGGTGAGAAGCCCTGGTTCAGACCCTACCCGGCACCTGCCTTAGCTCTAGCCCCGGAGGGGGTGTCGGGGTGGGGGGGGGACTCTGAGGAGCCAGCAGTGCTGCTGACAGAGGCAGAGCTGAGCTGTTCTCTCCCGACAAGAGCCCTTGTCACAGTTATTTTAAGGGGAAACACCTGTCACCTCCTGAGACACCTTCTGTGCCCAGCAGACAGTAGCTCCCACCACCTGCGAAATAGGGGTGCTGCGGACAGCCCCGCCCACACCTGAGGCTCTGACTTCTCACACTGACCCAGATGCCTTGACGGGATCCCTCAGTGGTCCAATCTGTGGCCCCTCTGGTCCCCCCTCCATTGTCTGCCTAGAGCCCCTGCCCCCACCTCTATCACTCGCCGAGCCCCTCCTCACGGCCAGCTTAGTCCGTCTTTAGAACCAGCCCCTGCCTCTCACTGGGCCTGGGGCCACCCAGCCCTGTCCCTTCTCTGAGCCCTGATCCCCCATCCTGAGTCCTGTGGCCCTAGACACGTCTACACTTCCACGACCAAGGGTCTTGGAAAATCCTCCAGGTGCCCTCAGAAGCCCCAGCCCCCCCATCCAAACAGCCTCTGAGCAAACCCACTGAGACCATGCCCACAGCCCAGCCCTGTCCCTCAAGCCCAGACAGGCCCTCCCCCCAGCACTGTGTGCCAGGACCTCCCACTGCCAGGGGCAGCCTGGAGTTGGCAGGGAGACCTGCTCCTTCCGTCCTAAGCTGATAGGGAATGTCATTATTAGCAGGTTCCTAACTGGGCCACACTTTCTGGCTGTGGGGACAGCTTGTGCCCTGTGCCAGAGAAACATCACACTGCTTACACCTCACTCCCTGGGGTGGTGCCTGAGACTCCCAGCATGTGCTCGTGAAATGCCCTGGTCCTCTGGTTCCTTCCAGCCACCTCTCTCCGTTGTTCCCCTCTGCTGGGTTGGGGTATGGCTGTGTTGGGGTGTCACTAAGGGGCCTTAAGCATTATTCGCAGCCCTCAGTCCCCTTCCATCCATTGAGAGGTCTTCTCTGAGTCTCTCTGCTGGCGACCGTGTCTTCACCCAACCCTGGGATAGTGTCTGTGACCTCATAACCGGGAATTACCATTATCCTTGTTGTCAGCCCTGGAAACAGTATTTCAGAGACGTCAAGCCACTTGCCTAAGGTCACAGAGCTAAACGCTGGCAGAGCCATGACCAGGATATAGGTGGGGGTGGCTCCGGCCTGGGTTCTTGGGGCTCATATTGCCCCATATGTGACTGGGGGGACCTGTATAGGCATTTCTAGGTGGCAAAGCCTCGATCAGAGGTGCAGGGGAGAAGCTGGGTCTGGAACAGTGCGTGGGGTCAGATACTGTAATCTCCTCCCTCATGACCTAATCACCTCCCAGAGGCCTCATCCCCTAATACTATCACATAGGGGATTATTTCGACATATGAATTTTGGGGGGACACATTCAGTCTATAGCATATAGTGTACGTAGTGTATATAAGGTGCATATGTAATGCATGTATATGATTATTGTGTATATAATGCATATGTAGTCCAGTCCATATATAGGATTAGTGTATATAATGCTCAGTGGTGATGCCCCTCCTGCCTGGTTCCTGGGGGCCATTTCCGCACAAAGGAGGTATGCTGCCTTCCCTGCCCGAACCACTAGACCCCACGGAAGCAGGTGGAAACTTTGCCTCTTATTCAGGCTGATTTGTTATTGAAACAATTTGAATCAGCTTCAAAGTAAGTTAAATGAGCAGAGATCGCCTTTCCCAGTCCCATAAATCAAGGAGGGTGCAAAGGAAGTGGGAAACAAAGAGATCACAGAAGCCTGAGAACAGATGGGCTTGCGTGGCCCCGAGTTCCCGCCCGAGGAGAGGGGCAGGTTTCTGGGCCAACACGGTGCACCGGGAACAAAGCTTTTTCTTCCTCCGACTGAAGAGGCTGGTCTGGAAAGCCATTCCTCCTCCTGCTTCTGTGGTTGTGGGGGAGAAGCCGGCGTCACCGTGGTGCGGGCGGGTGTAAGTCGGGGGGCCCTTGTCCTTCTCCGCAGGCAGCGGACATGTCCAGAGTGCCTTCCTGCCTGCTGGGGTTCTGGGACCCTGATGGGGCAGGGGGGACATCTCCCTGGTGGGTGGTTTGGGGGTGGCAGGAGGGTGTCTCTGGTTCCTCGATGCCTGTGAGGAGATGTGAATTTTTGAGCCTGGTTTGGAGGCCCGGCGGGCTAAGAAGACTGCTCAGTGCTGGTCTATTGTGCTCTGTGTCGCTGCGTGTGTGTGTGTGTGCGTGTGTGTGCGTGCGCGTGAGTTCCTAAGCATTCAGCGGGGGCTGGCCTGGAATACCAGATCCACTCCCGATGAAAGGGAGCTTCTGGCTGCCTGCTCTGTTTGCCCTAAGCACGGGTGCTGCCTTCTCTTTGTGCCAGGCTGCCTGCTGCAGGGGGAGATGGCGGGGGTGGGGGGGGCTCCCTCTTCTGTAGCAACTCTTGGCTGGGAGACCCCATGTCCCACTCCCTAGGCTGCCTGAACTCACTACCCAGGACCAGGTCGGA
Organism: Prionailurus bengalensis; assembly: GCF_016509475.1. NCBI lineage: Eukaryota > Metazoa > Chordata > Mammalia > Carnivora > Felidae > Prionailurus > Prionailurus bengalensis. The sequence continues at coordinate 8,220,030 of NC_057345.1, forward strand.
GCACCTGTGGTCGGTGCCTGTTAGAGACGCAGGCCAGTGCCAGCTGAGGGAGGGGGACCAAAGACAAGAGCGAGACCCAGAGGGACACACCAGGAGGGGGGAAGTAGGGAGAGACGCCCTCAAGGGGTAGAAAGTGCCAGGTGCCGAGAGGCTGACTGAGAGAGTAGCTCCTAGGGGAGTAAGATTGCTCGAGAGGGACACAGGAGGCCCCAAAGTATCGAGCAAGAAAAATCTAAGGCGAGGGAGGCCAGCAACAAACTGGGAAGCTGCCAAAAAGACAGGAACCAGGGAGTGAGGGACAGAGCAGGGACAGAGTGGCCTTGGCTGGGGCTGGCGGGGGGACAGGTAACTGTGGCCTCGCTGGGGCTTCCTACACTGAGAGCTTGTGGGGAAGCCTAGTGCTAGGTTGTGATTTCTTTTCTTTTCTTTAAAAAATTTTTTTTAATGTTTATCTTTTGAGAGAGAGAGAGAGAGAGAGAGAGAGCGCACTAGTGGGGGAGGGGCAGAGAGAGAGGGAGACACAGAATCCAAAGCAGGGTCCAGGCTCTGAGCTGTCAGCACAGAGCTGGACGTGGGGCTCGAACTCACAAACCGTGAGATCATGACTGGATCAGATGCTTAACCTTGACCGACTGAGCCACACAGGCGCCCTTAGGTTGTGATTTCAACCAGGGCCTGGGGTCGTCTGCAGAGAAACAAACTCCACTAAACGCCTCTCACCCTCTCACCGGGTGCCATCTTCATTTCGCTTTTGTCTTTGGAAGAAAGAGAATTAGAAACTCCCTAGGTGGGTTTCTGCGCTAACTTTCACGCCACACCCCCCTTCTGTCTTCATTGTTCTCGGCTCTGAGCTTCTTTGTCCCCCAGCTACAGCCCAGCAGAGCGGTGGCCTCTCGGACCCTGCCTTTCCAGCTATGGCTAAGTCTCCACCCTATGGGCATCTGGGGTGTCTGGGTCTCTGCCCCCTCACCTCACACCCCTCCTCTCCCCCATGCTCCTGATGACCCCTGAGTCCCCCGTGGGCCTCCTCTCCCTGTCCCACCCCACCTCAGCCTGATGGTGGCTGCTCTTGACCCTTGCTTCTCCCCCCTGTCTTCTGACACAGCCTACAGATCGACGGAGCCCATGAATCGCCATGGTGGGCGGGGCCCCCAAGGGCTGACGCGGCACCAGCTTGGGGGGCCGAGGTTCTCGGGGGTGCGGTGACCTGCTGGGGCACAGAGCCCGGGGCTTCTCTCCCAACGGAACACTTTGGTGGTGGCGCCTTGTTGGATGCTGGAAGCTGGCCTTGCCCAGCTCTGCAGAAGGTGGGACGAGAAGAAATAGGTCAAATATAAAGCGAAGGGGATTTAGGTGAGACTGACAGAAGAATTTACCGTAGTGAGGATTATCATTCATTGGCCAGGGGAGACCAGGGAAATGGTGAACTTCCTTAGCAAGGAGTTTATAAAATTTGGGAAGAGTCTGTCCGGTGATTTAGATATAGCGTCGCCTAAAGACAGGGGGGTGGAGTAAATGACCCACCCAACACAGAAAGCTTCGCTTGGTGGGAGGGGACACCGGGGGGGGGGGGTCAGAAGACCTCGATTCCGGGCTCCAGAGGTCACGGAGCAAGGACACAGCCAGCACGCCATCAGGTCCTGGCTTCCCCGCTGACCCCCTGTGTGCTTTGGGCAGTCACCCCCTCCCCGGGCTGGTGTTCGTCTGTAAAGTGGGGACAGGACTTCATACAGTTGCCGTGAGGTTAGAGGACAGTGTATGTAAAGTGCTCTGCACCCCAGAGGACTCTCTAGAAAGTTCTCTTTAGAAAGCTATGATTAATTGGGCAAATCCTCAAACTTTCTAAGCCTCATTTTCTTCATCCATAAAATTGAATGTCTAACCCTCGCTCACTCATTCAGTGCACGTCTACTGAGCCCCTGCTGTGTGTCAGACGCTGTTCTAGGCACCAGAGATAGAGAAATGCGCACAACAGGCAGGATTCCTAACCTCACGGAGCTAATATTCTAATGGGGGTGGGGGATGACAGACAAGAGACAGATATATGTACTATGGGAAAGTGAGACAGGATGAGGGTGATAGGGAGTGATGGGGTGGGAGAGGCTGTTTTACAAAAGGGGACCAGGACAGGCTGCTCTGATAAGGTAACATCTGGAACAGACCTGCGGGAAGTGAGGGAGTGGGCGGCAGAGACAGGATTAGGGCAAGAGGGATAGTGTGGTTGGAGCGGAGCAGAGGAGACGAATCCACCGAGAAAACAGAGCCCACTGTAACGACTTCACCTACTGCCCCGAGGAAATGCCACGCTCTTACAGCATTTCTTTTTAAAGTTTACTTATTTGGAGAGAGAGGAGAGAAATGGGAGGGGCAGAGAGAGAGAAGGAGAGAGAGAGAGAAGTCCAAGCAGGCTCTTCACCATTAGTGCAGAGCCTGACGCCGGGCTTGAACTCGTGAACCGTGAGATCATGACCTGAGCGGAGACCAAGAGTCGGCAGCTTAACTGACTGAGCCACTCGGGCCACACCAGTATCTCCGGCAGAATTTTGACTGTGGCGTTCACCCGAAACAGGGAGCCCTTTGGTTCCAACGTCCTGGAGAAATTGAATTTCTTGCTTCTCCTACTTATTTGGGACCGGGGAGACCAGCAAGTCCGAGGCTCCCTCCCCTGCTTGCCACCGCTGGTTTGTGGCCTGTAGAATGTATGGCTTTTTCGTAACAATTAAAAATACCTAAATTCTTTATTGCCGTAAGCGAGGGAGGGCTTTAATGCATTCAACCTTGTCCCAACTGGCGGCTTCACCTTCGGTTTGTAGATGCGGCAACGAGGCTCTGGAAGGTTCTGTGCTTGCCGGAGGTCATACAGCCCATATGGTGTGGAAGAGAGGGATCTCACTGACCGCTGATTTCTGAGCAGCTTTGTAAATGTGTATCTTTCAAAGTCACACGCGTGCACGCACGCACGCACACACATACCGAGAACCCCCAAGCCCAGAGGGACATAATCACAGGGTCCCTCCCTTAAAGGCCGCCCATCACCAAAGGTATCAAAAATGCGGAGAAAGCGAACACATGGCCTGAGCACCACCGTCTCCCGGGCTACAGCTGTGGCGAACATCCCTAATCAATCACAGGGCTCTTCCTGTTGAGCTCAGGTGCAGCCTCGGAATTCTGGAAAGCCACCACGGGGTTGGATCATTAAAGGGAACGTATTTGCCATTTGGGGGCAGGGGGTGGGAACCAGCAATGGCCTAATCTCTGGACTTGGGACTCCATTCCTTGAACGCCTGGCAGCTTTCTCTGCCTGCTTTATAAACTGCCCACAAGTCTAGTGTGTGAGAGACAGAATCAGGGCAGCCTCCGAGGGAGACTGGGCTTTCCAGCTCCGGGATGGCAGGGGTGGGGGGGGTGGAGGGGGTGGGGGGGGTGGGGGCTGCCCTCCCCGCAGGTGTTCAGAGCAGCTGGGGCTGTTGGAATCCCTCCTGGGATTTGTTCCGGCTGTCAGACATGGATCAGGCTTGGGATTGGTGAACCCAGACAAGAGTACCTGCTGTTTAATGAGCTGGAGACAGAAGTGGCTTCTGCAAGCGAGTCCTTTCCTTGGCTCAGGTGTGCAGATCAGATACGAAACCGGGAGCGCTGCCTCTCCAAGCGCGGTAACCAGAAGGAAATGAGCGATGCTGATCTGACAGAGGAGAATAAGGACGGGGAGGGGATGGGGTGGGGGGGGAGGAGCAGGGATGGAGACATGGGGGAGACTGGGGAGAGGCCTTCGGCCAGAGCTGCAGGCTCCCCAACTCCTAATGGTGTTTCACAGGGGATCCATTTCATCATGGGCTCCTGGAGGCCCATGTTTCTGTTCCCCGGGGCCCTTGTTTCTGGGGTCTATTGAGAGAACGGGAAAGGCAGAGGAATGAAGTAGAGACAGACCAGGTTCAAATCCTTGTCCTCCGGTCACTTGCCTCAGTTTCCCCATTTGCAAAATGGGCTCCATAAAGGCTCTCAGCCTTTCCCCACCTTGTCACCTTCTGCAACTGAGCGTTTGGTAGGTGCTCAGACCTGGCGTTTGACCTTTAACTGTGGGGTATCTCCCTCAGTTGGATCTGAACTCAGTGGCGGGGGCGGGGGGAAGTGGTGAGTTTATTTATTAGGACCTGTTAATCCTTAACAATTCCCACCCCGTGAGCTTGGGGTGAGGATGGAAAAAAATGATGGGATATGCTACAGCCATCTATATATCTCTGTCTCTGTTTCTACCATCATCTCTCTGTATCGTCGTCCACGTATATCTACGTCGTCTGTCTATACCCGCTGTAGGCATCACTGGCGCCAGCGTCGACACCACCTGTACACCTTAGGACCCAGCACAGACCAGCGCTCAGCATCATTTCATTTCGTGGGTCCTTCCCTTCCAGGCTCTTCCTCTGATGCCACTGCGGGAGGGGCCGGGAAGGGCCAGAGGACATTCCACTGCCTTCCTGGAAGAATGGAGCCACTTAACCACGAGCAGGGACAAAGGCAGTAGCTCCCCCCCTCGCCCCCACCACTCTGCAGCTGGGATTTGGAATAAGTGATTCGCTCCCCGTGCAAAACCAGTGCTCAGGCCAGGAGACGGTTTTAACTTAACCCTGCTCTTGCCACAACAGCAAGGGGCCTGGAGAAGGGGGCTGGGGGCTCTGACGGAAGGGATGGGATGACACAGTCTCCAAGAAAGTCAGGGAACCAGGGCAAACTCCAGTCGCTCTGCCAGCCGTCTCCCAGTATTGATGAAGGGCGGCTCTGCACCAGGCATGGTGCCATGTGAGCCAGGCTAGGTGCCGGCTGTCCAGTGCTCACGGGTACGACACTCCTGACAATGCGAATCACGAGGATTCTACTGGTCCACGCTTCCTCAGAGAGACCTTCGGGGCGAGACGCATCTCAGGTCTGACGAGTTTCCAGATTTTAGAAATGTAATGTCCTATGTATTATGGCACGCCCCAGCATCTTCGTATTTCTGCAGCAAAACGCGTAGGAATGGTTCCAGCAAGTGGATAAAGACCTTAAGTACTTCCAAGGTCAGTTCAGTTCAGGTTCTGCTGACAAATGAGTTTTGAAAAGCTTTTTGGTTTTCAGAACTTAGGGGTTGTCGGAATCGCGGAGAGAGCAAGAGGGCCTGTCCACTTACTGGGTCCTGGGCAGGCGCCGGGCCAAGCACTCTCGCTGGATGAATGCATTAAAATCCTCCTCCCGGAGCCTATGAGGCTGGTCCTGTTTGTATTCTTCCAGGTTCACAGAAGAAGACATCCATACGTTTCCACTCATATGTGGATCTTGAGAAACTTAACAGAAGACCATGGGGGAGGGGAAGGGGAAGGAAAAAAAAAACACACAGAGAGGGAGGGAGGCAAACCATAAGGGACTCTTGAATACAGAGAGCAAACCGAGGGCGGATGGGGGGTGGGGGAGAGGGGAAAGTGGGTGACCAGCATTGAGGAGGGCGCCTGTTGGGATGAGCACTGGGTGTTGTAGGGAAACCAATTGGACAATAAATTATATTAAAAAAAGAAGAAGAAATCCAGGCACAGAGAGGTTAAATAACCCGGCTAAGGACACACAGCCAGTGGCGGAGCTTGGGCTCGAACTGAGGTCTGTGGGGAGCCAATGCCTGCCATCGCCCTGGCGTTTACAACCCTGCGTGTGCCAGGACAGGGGGTTGTTAACAAGGAGATCCTTAAAACCAGATGGAACAAGTGCTGGGGAGTCCGGGTCCCCAGGCCCTGAGAAGGGGCCTAGCCTAGCTTGGGGGGTTAGGGAAGATAACTCAGAGGAGCTGGCATCTACAGGGGGAGACCTGAGGGGCGGGTAGGCACTAGCAGGGCATCGGTGGGAAAGGGAAAAGTGTTTCAAGCAAAAGGAACAGCATAAACAACAGGCAAGCATGCATCGAAAGTCAGAGAATGAAAAGGAGTTGCAGCCTGGAATAGGAGCTGGGGGCGGGGGGCCGAGAGGTAAGTAAGGGCCAGCCTCTTGCGGGCCTGGGGGCCACGCTGTCCCCCCTCCCCCGGCGGGGCCCCAAGATGGGCAGAGATCCGGTCCCCCCCACTCTTTGGATCAGGACAACTGGAAACACGCAGGGGTTCTCACGTGCAGCAGGCGCCTCGAGGGCCCCGGGGGCGGGTCTCACTGGCACACACGGCGGCCAGGAGGATTCCCGATCTTTCCCCTAGAACCTCCTGGTTAGCCGCAGCTGGCGAGGCCATCCAGGGGACACCTCCTCCCTCCAAGTGACAGGCGACAGGCCGGGGGCTGGGCTCCAGCCCTTAGCAGGTGGGCAAACCCTCTGGGCGCTGCGAACCCACAGGCTGCCTCCCTCCCCGCCTGACAGCTGAAGTCTTTATTACGACGGGTTTTATTTGGGGGCGTGCGCGAGCGCGTGTGTGTGAGTGTGCGTGCAGTGCTGTGCATCTGCGGCCGGGGCGGCAGCCCACAGCCCCGCGAACGTGGCTCATGAATATTCCACGGGCGCTGTGCGCCACTCTTTGCAGTCATCGATTATTTATACATGAAATAACGAAAGCTTCATAAATAATGAAAGAGCCCGCGTCCCCGCTGCCTCTTCCGCTTCCCTCCGCCTGGCCCAGGTGAGGACGTGGGCTCCGCAAGGGATTGGCATCCATGCGCCCAGCGGCCTTGGCATCCACAGCCACCCTCCCCCCGCCAGAATCCAAGTCCTTCTTCGGAAGGAGGCGTGTGGGGCACAAGAGTGTGTGCGCGTGCGTGCGCGTGTGTGCTTTACGTGTGTGTGCTCGCGTGCACGCCCGGGGAGGGGACTGCACACACGGGGCAGGGCAGCTGGGTTGTCTGCACGGTACACTCTACGGAAAGGCTGCAATCAACAGAAAGGCCTTGTTTTATGTAAAACATGAGCGGGGAACACATCAGATACATCCTAGTCAAATTCAGTTCCAACCTCCCCTCTGGGGCTGTAATCCTGGAGTATCATTCGGGAGGGGAGATCGCTTTGTAAGTTCTTAGCAAACACTTGAGGACAGAGTCATCCAGCAACTGCCATCTTTCAGGCTTACCCCCTCCCTATCTCCGACCTACGGCCACCTTTGAAAGCAGGTGTAACGAAGGTGCCACTTTGCAGAGACGGTGAGGTTTAGTGCTTTGCCCCAAATTGCAGAACTGGGAGAGCCTGGGCCTGTCCAAAGTTCCAGCCTTTCCATAGCTTTGTCTGGCTAGCCCTGGGCCGGGCACGGACACCCACGTCCTGAATGGGAGCACGTTTTGTCCTTGAACGTGGAAAGGGGGAAGTGCGTGGACTGTATGGATTGGGACAGTGACTACAGAAAGCGCTAAATATGGCAGGGCATTCTTATTCCTGGTTGAATAGAATCACTAGCTTAACATTTTTTTTGAATTAAACTTGTTAGGTTTTTTTTTTAAGTTTTTTCATTTCGAGAGCAAGAAAGAGTGGAGGAGGGGCAGAGAGAGAGGGAGAGAGAAAGAACCCCAAGCAGGCTCTGCACTCTCAGTACAGAGCCCAACCCGGGGCTCAACCTCACGAGATCATGACCTGAGCTGAAATCGAGTCAGGTGCTTTAGTGACTGAGCCACCCAGGCGCCCCTAAACTTTTTGTTTTGACATAACCGTAGATTTGTAAGCAGTGGTGAGAAATAATGCAGAGAGGTCCTGTGTTCCCTTCCCCAGTTTGTCCCAGTGTTAATATATTTCAAAATTGTGGCGTAATATCACGCCAGGAAATTGACATTAATATAATCTACCAACCTGAGATTTCTTCAGTTTCACATGTACTAATTTGTGTGTGTTTATTCAATATTATCACACATAGAGGTTTTCATATCCGCCTCCAGTCAAGACCCAGAACGGTTCCATTGGCACAAAGGCCCCACGTCGCCCTTTTATAATGACATCGACCCAACCTCATCACCTCCCCGCCCCCTCCCCCATGCCCAACCTCGTCCCTGACCCTTGGCAACCACTGATCTGTTCTCTGTCTCTATAATTTTGGAGAAATTTGGAGAACGTTATATAAATGGAATCATATGGTGTATAACCTTTTGGGATTGCCTTTTTTTCACTTGGCATAATTCTCTGAAAATCTATGCTAGCTATTGCGTGTGTCACTAGTCTGCTCCTTTTTATTGCTGGGCATCATTCCACAGTATGGATGTACCACGGTTTGTTTTGTGAAGAATGTCTGGGTGGCTTCCAGTTTGGGGCTATTGCATATAAAGCTGCTATTAGGGAAGCTTTTTAAAATGTCAGCCAACAGACACCTCCCTTGAAGGCTCTGACTCAAATGAGGGTGGGTCTAGGGTGGGACCTGGGATTGTGTGAAAATGTGCAGTCAGCCACTGATGAGGGTGGGGCGTGAATGTATTGTTATGGGAACAGAGTTTGGTTTCCGTAGCGTCCTCAGCCTGCCTCTAAAGTGCAAAACAAAAATATTTTTGTCAAAATAAAAATATATACCCTGTATGAGCGGCTCTAGATTTCTCTGGGATTACGTCTGTCTTCTTTGTGTGTGAGTCGAAGAGACAGCTTGGGTTTGGGGAGAAAGTTCTGGTCGGGATTTCGGAGGATGTGGCATCTCACTGCTCTCCATAGTGTGCCTTTTATCTCACTGCTGACTCCCTATGGGCCTCAGTTTCTCCTGCTAACTGGGCACCGTATTTCGCTCCCACGGCTATCTACGGTGGAAGAAAGCAGCTGTTGCTATGAAATTCTTGGGGTCCCCTCCACAGAAAGAACTGGGGGATTGTGAGCTTTCATCTCTTAGCTGCCTGAGGGTTAGAAAGCCTGGGAGCTTCCGGGGAGCAGCAGGTCCCTGCTGCCTGTGTCCCTGTAGCCTAGAGAAAAGACAACTTCGGGGTGAACTAATGAGGCCAAATTTTCACACCCCTTCCTCCCTCCACCCCTCCCATCCTCCCTATTCTGCATGACGGCCCGTGGCCCCCTTCTGTCACTCCCCTTGGCCCCTCCTTGGGAAGGGAAGTCGGCTCCTCTCTCTGCTTCCAGACCAAGACTGGAATTATTTAATGCCAAATCAGTAAAAGTGTCAGCAGCTTGCAGCTTAACCGCTGAGAGGAATGATCCATCACCCCGTGCCACGCACCGAGTATTTCCGCCCCATCCCCACGGCCCACCCCTCAAGAGAAAGGAGATAAATTACTGTCATTGCTTTTTATGGTACATATAATCGGGTGGCAACATGGAGACTCGACTCATCTCAAAGTCATTTACAATGAATTATTCATTTGGCCGAAGACGTCTTCAATTGGAGGGGGAAATAGTCTGTCTACTCTGGCTTCAGCTGCCCTCTCCATCGCTAGGGAGGGAGTCCTGGGCCTGGAGGACCCAAATTCCCCTTAGCATCCTCTGGCCCTCAGAATCCTGGAGTGTGGGGCTGGGGGAAAGGCACGGTGCGGGGGGGGGGGGGCGTCTAAGCTGCAGGAACCCTCTTACCTAATCTATTTCTGGACGATTCCTCTGGGGATCCAGAAATGTCTTTCTCTCTCGCTGCTCACAGGGGACCATGGGTCCTTGTTCACATCCCTCCCACCCTCCCCTCTCCCTTTCCTCCCTCCCTCTTCTCTCTTCCTTCTTTGTTTCTGTCTATAGAGATTTGTTAAGTCGTTACTGATATGTGTCACATCAGTCAGGATATGGTAGCTTATGGTGCTATAACAAACATCCTCCTGATTTCAGTGGCGTAAGATCACAAAGCATATTTTTCGCTTAAGTTACTTGTCACCACAGACCATCTGGGGTTCTTCTCGGTGTCATCCTCCTTTTGGGAAACAGGCCGGTGGAGCAGCCACTATCTTGAACGTCACTGTCACACGTACCGTCTCTTAAAGCATCCGCTCAGAAATGACACATATCACGTCCACCCCCGTCTCATGGGCCAAAACAAGTCACATGGCCACACCTAACCTCAAGGGGGTTAGGAAAGTGTCACTTTGCCGTGTGCCCTGACGGGGACAGAAAAGGAATATTTGTGAACGCCCCTGATGACGATCTCACAGGCACTGCATCGGCCCGGAAGACAACAATCAAAGGGACATAGTCTTTCCTCTCGATGAGCTCATGGTCTAGTGCAGGAGGCAGATGGAAGAGGCAGATGCCCAGTCACTGGTCCTCCAGGGGGCTCAGTGCCAGGAAAGAGGTCTTCAGGGAATTCACAGGAGCAGAGTGATACAGGATCTGGCATCAGGTGGTCTGACCCCCTGGGGCTCTTTGCTTATGGACGAGGGGGTTCATTTTCCTGAGCCTCACTTTCTTCCTCCTTCCTTTGGGGATGACGATGGTGCTACAGTCACACTCTCTACAAGGGGCGGTTGTGGGAAATGCATGAGGTAATGTCTGTAAAAACCTTTGGAAGGTGAGGTACCTGCATTGTTTGCTATGAATTCATTGACACTGTTTTAGAATAACAACACTGTGTTGTTTCCCGTGGGGACATTCCGTTCCTGAGCACAGCCCCCACACTCTGTGCCTCTGAATCCGGGTGTAACGGTGGTGGGTCTGGCTCGCTGGGAGCTCTCCAAGGGGCTGCCCCAGTCCTATGAAGACGGAGCGATTACCCCAGAAAGCTCTCATGTGGGCTGGGGTTGGGGGCTGCCTCCCGGCAGAAGAGGCTTTAGGCTGAAAAGCAACTCGAGGACGGTGAGCCTGGAGGTCACCTCGTGGGCTCCACTGCTAGTAAGTTCCCAAGGCCCAGCCGCGGCTGCGCCTGAGCCCCGGACTCAGGGACATTTTTTCCCCATCTATGTCACACATATTTATCGAGTGCTGGCATGTGCAAGCATTGTGCTGGAGCTGAAAAAAGCAGCAAGTGATGAGACAGACCAGCTCTCTGTTCTCCTGGTGCTTACATTCTAGAGAGGGAACAGATCATTTTCGTGGTGGACACGGTTGGTTGACCAGATGCCCCTGGCACCCCTGTTGCCATTTCTGCGTGTGATTCCCTCACCCTCTGCACACATTGCTTCTAAGGCCAGCTTGCCCCTGCGACTCTCTTCAGAGGTCTGCCCCTGGGCTATCTGAGCTGGTGTGCCCACGTGGGCAGGGACCCGGAAGCGTCTGGAGTTCACGTTTCCCCAGAGGTAGCCTTCAGCCAATGATCAGTGAGTGTTAGAGAATCAAAGTCCTGCTCCCTTGCCTTGAGCTGGGACAACCCCTGAGATGTGATTTCCGTTCCGGACCTCTCCCGTATAGCTTCTCTGTCCGGCTTTCCTGTTCCCTTATCAGTCCCTTTAAGGACGTTTTCTTAAATCACTAGCACACAAATCTCCATCTCAAGGCTTGTTTCTGGGGGAGCCTCACTTAAGACACCTACCTGAAACCCTTCCTTCCTCAGTGGACTGATCATCAGTTTTGTTCTGGGGTCCTTTCCTCCACATCCCCATGTCAGTCAGCGTAAATACCAGTTAGTCTGACCAAACTCACCTCCTTCTCCCTTGCCCTGGGTTGGGTTAACAGGAAGCAGGTGACCTAGATGATGGGGTATCCACTGGGGGCTTCCTGGAATGGCTTGCTTGCTTGCTTGCTTTCTTCCTTCCTTCCTTCCTTCCTTTTCCTTCCTTTCTCTTTCTTTCTCTTTTTCTTTCTTTCTTTCTTTCCTTCTTTTTTCCTCTTCCTTCCTTTCTCTTTTTTTTTTCTTTGTCTCTTTCTTTCTTTCCTTATTTCTTTCTTTTTTGAGAGAGAGAGAGCGAGCACACACGGTTGCAGGAATAGGGAAGGGGCAGAGGGAGAGGGAGAGAGAGAATATCAAGCAAGCTCCATGCCTGGCACAGAGCCTGAAGTAAGGCTCGATCTCATGACTTCAGTGAGATCATGACTTGAGCTGAAGTCAGGAGTTGAACGCTTAACTGACTGAGCCCCTCGGGCACCCCATGGAATGGTGTTCTCAAAATGAGAAACAGAAGATGAATCCACTTTCCCTACTGGATACACTGCATGTGATGGCTGGAACCCTGGTGGCCACACTGAGGAAGCTAGACAGACACACTGGCATTGGCCCAGGTCCAAGGTGAAAGGCACCGGTGTCTGGAGGACGCCAGCAAAACTCAGAATTCATCCTACTTCGTTCAGAATGTCTTGTTCTGTAAAATGAAAAACCCCCTATTTGGTGAAGCCACTTCAAGTGGGGTCTGCTCTTATTTGCAAGTGACAACATCCCAGTGGGTACAATTTTAGATGGTATTAAGTTGCTGTGCAAAGTGGATCCTCTCCAGGTCTGTATTTTTTCTGTCAGACGGTTTCCATCACGTATCACAGGTTTGGGATAAATTACACAACATCACATGGCACGGGTTAAGGAATAGGCTTATTGGAAAAAGAGCAAACTAACAAGTCAGGGCCAATAGGCAAAAAGAAGTGAAGGCATGGGGTCAGATGCCAGCAGGGAGGACAGCAGGTCAGCTGGGAAAGTAGCATCATATCATTCTGTCTATATGCAATACTTCTCCCAAACCATCTCTCTCTCTCTCTCTCTCTCTCTCTCTCTCTCTCTCTCTCTGTAAATCTTGTTTCCTTCTTTGCTATGGCCGCCAGGCAGCCCAGAGAGAAATTTGTGGCACCTCTCACATATCGTTAGGACCTAATAGCCTGCATGTTTGTGTTCTTCCCCAGCCTGGCATTCTCTTCTTTCCCCTTTGCTCCATGCTCCTCAGTCATTAGTTTTATTCCGTTGTCCCTCTGTATATTTCTGTAATTTATATCTGTTCTTCTTTAGTGAGGCAGGGAATGCCCCAGTCAACCCTTCCATCCACTGACGCTGCACTTAGAAGCCCCCTGGGGATGGTGGCTGCAAAGTGGCCCTTGAGAGCCTCCTCAGGCATCTGGCAGACTGAAGAAGAACCCAGAAAGGCCTCTTCCTCTGCTTCAAGGGAGTATCCAAGGCCACCTTTTAGCCATATTTCATCTGTCAATTCTGACATTCCTTGACCTTATTCTCCTTTCCTAGGGCCCAGAGAAGAATGATGGTTCCATCCCAGTGTCCCAAATACCAGGCTGGGCAAACAAGTGAAAAAAATCCTTTGAAATTCCCAATAAATAAATAAAAATAACTTTGAGGGCTTGTCACCATGGAGACCAAAAGGCTTGGTTAGTTGTCATGGCGACCCTTGGGTAGCCACTGTGCCTGAAATGATCAGCATCGCTGAGAGAGAAGGGCGAAGTGATGGAGAAGACAGGACCATATGCCACAGGGTGAGAGCTGGGCACCAGCAGATTTCTAGAGACAGGTCAAGAACAGGGGCTGTCAGTGTGTGTGTGTGTGTGTGTGTGCATGTGTGTGTGTGTTGGGGGGCAGGTAAGGAGAAGCAAAGGGGAGAGCACACTGTCTTCTGGAACTTTCTTTCCTGGCAAGCTGCCACTCTGATATCCACATTATCCCAAGAGGCTCCTGATCCCTTCTCCTCCTGTGCCCCGTGCCCACCGGGCTGGGAGGGGGACCAGGCCTCCAGCCTTGGCTGTGCTGCCAGGGAGTCTCCATGACAACACCAGCCCCCACCTGTGGGAGCAGAGCCCTCGGCTGGGACCTTCGGGGAGTTGCCTGGGTAACCAGGCTCCCTTGCCCCACTTCCCCACCAACCAAACCTCCTCAGCCCTTCCCCCCCAGTTAGTGATGGGAGGGTGAGTGGACAGGGTCACCATGGAGATCCAGCTTTCCTCCTATGGCCCCCTTTCCAGAGTACCTGTCTTAAGAGAGCCACTGAGAGAGGATCTCTGGGTGAGATCCTTGTCTGGCTAAAAACAAGGGGTATGCTAGGTGTCAAAAGTTCAGAAATCACACAAATAGAGCCAATCGCAACGTAGCAATTGGTAAAAGTTTTTCGTGCACACACCAAAAAGTTTGCAAACCAGGAGCTCTCAAAACAGAACACGGCTAGAGGCTCAGGGATACGTGACTATAAAGCCGCGTGTATCGTGTGAAGGCAGGGACTGTTTATTCTTCACAGAGACTGGTTCTAATGTTTAGGATTTTCCTAAATGATAGGAGTTGGTCGGCGGTTGCCTCATATCAGCCTTGGGAAACAGTTTTGCTTATGATTTTCAGAGGCATACACAAGAAATGACCCAGGTCAAGTTAGCCTTATAAGTAAGCTAAGTCAAGCTTCATTTGCATGACTAAACTGGCTTCATCTGCTCAGAGAATTTCCAAGGGCAGTCTCCATTGGTTTCTTATTTTAACAATTTCACACCCCCCCCCCCCCAGCCTTTTGATCATTTTCTCAGGATGCTTAGAGGTTGACCAACCATATAACATCATTCTGGGTTACCATCACTGATGGAGCCAGGCTGAAGAATCACACATTCTGTGGTTTCATCCATTTGAGTCACCAGGCTGGAGGGCGAGGGAGTCACCGTCTTCATCATTCATGTGGTTATTGTTGATTTCATCCAGTCCCCCGATCCTGATGGATGCCATCTGCACGTGAGGGGCTGCTGGCAGGCATTTAAAACCCTCGAGAGTACACGATGCCCTGGAGAGGTTAATACAATGAGTTTAAGGAGAACGGTAGCCCAGGGTTGAAAAATTCTGCAGAACAGAAATTCCCAGGAGGCAAGATTTAACCAATGAAGTAACTCAAACGGGCCATAGGGATGACACGATGTGTTAGAAAATACATATCCTTGTGGCCACGTAGGACAGCATGATCTTGAGGATGTTGTATTTCAGGAGGTGGTGTTGCTGATGAGTTCTCACCTAAATTAGGTCTCTGTGTGATGTGAGCAATCAGGTAACTTAATCAGAGGCATTTCTATGGAAACAAAAGAGAAACAAAGGTTAATAGTTCAAGTGAGTTAGAAGTTCAGTTTCTGAGTTTGGAGAAGAGCCAACTAAGATTTCTGGATGTTGGGTTGGGAGCATCTTCAGACTGAATGAAGGCAGTGGTGGCAATCCGACACATTTTCCTGGTGTGCAGTTTGAACGTCTCTGGTGATCTTTCTGAGCAACCACATAGCAACAGGCACAAAGATTGTCCACACACGAGCTGTTGTGGTGATTTCTCTAAAGTCCATATCAAGTTGCCCGGGTTCAACTTCCATGGCTTTGGGAAGGGGGTACTTTTTAGTTTCATAGTGATTCTGAGTCAAAAGAGTGGGAGAAAATTGGAAATGTTCGTTTGGAAAGTTCTAACCAAATACTGGAGGAAACTGGCAGAATTCAGGAGCCAGTCCAATTTGCAGGTAGAAAGCAAAACCTCAAAGACAATGAACAGCACTAGAATCTGATATCCACGGAGGAATGTTACCAAAACATATTTTTTCTCTCTATCATCATCTCCATTTCTATCAAAGACAACCACAGTAAGACTCATTTGTTTGCAAATTAAGTCTAGTTTCAATAAACTTGGTCTGATTTTTTACATAAGTGCAGCAAGAATAGTGACCAACTATCTAGGCTCTTTTAATTCTACTTTCCTGGAATGTTTCATAAGGAATCCCAGAATGGGCTTTCCAAAGCCTCTCGAGGCTGGGAAGCCAAGCCAGAGTCTTGTCTAATTGTGTCCCGTTACAAGTACAGATTCTTATTGGACTTATGCAAATACATTCGTTGTCATGAAAAATAAGAATATTTAACAAGAGTTTCCAAAATCTGGAGGGATCAGGTAAGGAGCAAAAGATAATGTTTCAACCTTCGTTGCAAAGATACACTTTACCAAATTGCTGTAAGTTATAGGTAGCCTGAAAGAGTGGAGGAGGACACCTGGGTGCTCATTCAGTTGAGCATCCGACTCTTGATTTCGGCTCAGGTCATGATCTCAAGGTCGTGAGATCAGGCCCCGAGTTGGGCTCCAAGCTGGGTTGTGGGCTCTGAGCCTGCTTAAGATTCTCTCCCTCTCCTCTGCCTCTCCCCCATGTGCAAGCACACACACACACACACACACACACACACACACACACATTCTCTCTCTCTCTCTCTCAAAAAAGAGAGAGAAGGAAAAAGGGTTCTTTAAATCTGGAAAACAAGATGTTGAACCAGCAATGTTTTAAATGAAATCTAAAAGGGGTGCCTGGGTGGCTCAGTTGGTTAAGTGTCTGACTTTGGCTCAGGTCATGATCTCACAGTCTGTGAGTTAGAGCCCCACGTCGGGCTCTGTGCTGACAGCTCAGAGCCTGGAGCGTGTTTCAGATTCTGTGTCTCCCTCTCTCTCTGACCCTCCCCCATTCATGCTCTGTCTCTCTCTGTCTCAAAAATAAATAAATGTTAAAAAAAACTTAAAATAAAAATAAATGAAATCTAAAAATCATAATCATCAATTAATTCTTGCTTTGCTGAATCTTGGATTAGCAGCTTTATGAATCAACTAGTTTTCCATTAGAGTTTTAGAAATTCTTACTCCCAGTTTAGTGTTTTGCTCTTGAAGTTACAGAGTACCTGCCCTTTAGAGAAATTGTCAGGGTCTTTTCCATGAATCTCTTTGAAGATGAACACTTTTGTTTGTGGTGGATTGTGAATACTTTCAGAGAAGAATCAAGAGTAAAACAGTAACTGACTGAATGAGAAGGTTCAAAAATGGCCATGGCTAAAGGTCTGATAATGGTTCTCTCTCTCACACACACCATGATGCAAATACATTTGGTTGTTTTTGTGATATGCAATACTTTATGATCATAACTAGAATTTTGACTGATAACGTCATACCAGGACATATGAAATATTTAGGAATTTCATATGATTTCTGAATCACTTATTTTAATGATTACATATCACATATAAATATGATCTAAGAAGGTTAAACATTACTTTTTATTTGACAATGTGTCCGTGCAACTTAACATACCAAATAAGTCTGAGTAAGTGAACATATCTCCTTTTATTTCATTCAGAATTTGATTTGGGGAAGTTTGTTAAAAATGTCAAAAGATTTACTTATTTTTTAAATTTTTTTATCTTTATTTTTGAGAGAGAGAGAGAGACAGAGTGTGAGCAGGGTAGGAGAGAGAGAGAGAGGGAGACACAGAATCCAAAGCAGGCTCCAGGCTCCGAGCTTTCAGCACAGAGCCCAACATGGGGCTCCAACCTGCGAACTGTGATATCATGACCTGAGCTAAAGTTCGATGCTTAACTGACTGAGCCACCCAGGTGCCCCAAAAATGTCAAAAGATTTAAAACATGGTCAAATGGGGTCACAGGTCACCATGGAACAATACTTAGTTGCTCATTCAACTAAAGAACTAAAGTGACAAGATTTCCAAAGCAAATACAGAAAGTTATATAGTTGTAAAAAACCTTGGCTCTTCAATAGAGAAGACTCAGGTTTTGTTTGGTTTTGTTTTTTTTTTTCCGTAAGTCATCAAAGACCTCTCAAGAATGAGGTGGAGAATGGGAAATTATATGCCTAAGATACAGAACGTTTGTTTTCTAGGCAGATTACATTAAAGGTACAGTAAAAAACTTTATCCACAATTTTTTATTAAGAGCAGACCAATAATCTAAAAATTTGGTGGACTCGGGATGCCTGACTGGCTCTGTTGATGGAGTGTTCAACTCTTGATCTTGGCATTGTGAGTTCAAGATTGTGGTTGTAGAGGGGCGCCTGGGTGGCGCAGTCGGTTAAGCGTCCGACTTCA
This sequence comes from Prionailurus bengalensis, assembly GCF_016509475.1. Lineage (NCBI taxonomy): Eukaryota > Metazoa > Chordata > Mammalia > Carnivora > Felidae > Prionailurus > Prionailurus bengalensis. Next base: position 8,237,626 of record NC_057345.1, read on the forward strand.
GCCAGGTCACGATCTCGCGGTCCGTGAGTTCGAGCCCCGCGTCGGGCTCTGGGCTGATGGCTCGGAGCCTGGAGCCTGTTTCTGATTCTGTGTCTCCCTCTCTCTCTGCCCCTCCCCCGTTCATGCTCTGTCTCTCTCTGCCCCAAAAATAAATAAAAACGTTGGAAAAAGATTGTGGTTGTAGAGATTACTTGTTGGTTGTAGAGATGACTTGAAAAACGTTGGTTGTAGAGATTACTTAAAAATATAAAGATGAAGATTAAAAATTTGTGATTTTAATAAAGAGAAAACCAAATCCTAATTTTGTACCAATATACTTCTGGTCTTAAAATCATCTTTTTAAAATTTAAATAAGTCCATTCCAATCTAAGTCAGCTTGACCACATGTTAAAATGCCTTTCTCAAGATTCCTTTTCCACAAACTTTCTGCAAGATTTTGTCCTGTCTTTTTCTTTTCTTATTCTGGAGTAGTTATCGTACCCTAGAACAAAATTACCTTCTTTTTTCACTTACCAAAACAAACAAACAAACAAACAAACAAGCAGAAAGCAACCCAAAACCATATGTCCTTCATACCTTTCCTTATCCAAAAAATACATTCTGTATTTCTTGCCTCCTTTTCATATGCAGTCATTGCCTTTCACCCTTATTGTTTCTGGCAGTTTTATCCTTATGTACTGATTATAAATTTAAATTAGTGGTAATTTTGTAATCTTTAGTTCTGAGACAGAGAGAGAGAGAGAGAGAGAGAGGGCGAGCAGGGGAGGGGCAGACAGAGAGGGAGACATACTATCTGAAGTAGACCCCAGGCTCTGAGCAGTCAGCACAGAGCCCGACGCGGGGCTTGAACCCACGAACTGTGAGATCATGACCTGAGCTGAAGTCGGACGCTCAACCGACTGAGCCACTCAGGCGCCCAGAGGCTGGTCTCTGGTTTTGATTTTAACGTGGGTGAGGAGAGAAATGTCTGGAGGGAGGGAAATGGCGGAGGAGGGAGGTGGACCTGTGGTGGCTGTCCACATCTTGGTTCTTCAAGAAGTGTCACTCAGGGCTGTGCGAGGTCCAAGGGAGGGGCTGGTTTCAGCCCGGCCCAGCCCTCTTCTACCCTACCCAGGTGGGCGCTAAATGAACATGCCCTGTGGCCACCGCCGCCCCTCCCCCCCAGAAGTCCCGGGCTCCCTCGGTGGGGTGGTGTTTGCCTGGAGTATGAGGTCAGGAGACCGGCTGGGTGACTTTCCTGCCTCCTGCAGTCCTGTCATCTGCTGAGCCCTGGTCCAGGGCTGTGGCTCATTCAGCAGCCAAGAACACTCAAGTGGTTAACGAGCATGTATTTTCCAGACAGAGGACAGTTATATGATTAGTTGTTATTTTATCTTGCTAATAAAAATACATAAAAAACAAAATGGCCAATTAGCAAGGCCGTTTATTCCCCAGGTCTTGGCTGTTTCATTCTGGAAAGCGCCATTCTCTGGGCCCACAGCTGGCTCCACCATCACCTGCCTGCTGACCGCTGAGGTCCCTGGTCCCCACCCCTGCTCTGGTGCCCCTGACCATCCTTGCTTTGATTCCTGCTGCTTCTCATCAGTATCCCGGTGGCCCCTGTTGGCCCCTCCCCTTTTCCATAGCCGACCAGACATAACTCATCTCTCTCCTCCTTTCTTTACCTCTTTCTTCTCTCTCTTCCAACAGAATACCTCATTTTCACTCCCCTAACCAGACTTCTTCATGGCCTGCCTCCGCCCCCCCCCCCCCCCCCCCCCCCGCTCATTTCAACATCAATCTAAATCCTTCCTCTTCCAGGAAGCCCACACTGATAGAAATGGGTTAGGCCAGCTTCTTGTCTGGACAAATTGGAAGAATCCACCTAGTCCCCCAAAACAGTCAGAAATATGGAATTTGAGCTCCAGTGCCAGTGGCTTTGGGGTCTGCCTTGAGCCTGGATCTCTTGGAGATCCCGGCAGCACCTAGGCCATTGACATTGAGAGAGCTCAAGTGGATGCCGGGAGCAACCGCGCCTTTCCCATGGCTGGAGATCTGTGGCTGCGTGTGGAAAAATGAGATGTGTACATCCCATATCTATGACCTCCTGAATTAAAGGGAGGCAAGTGCAGAGGAGAGAAAAGAGAGTTGGAGAGGCATTGCTAAAAGGGACACCCAACTGTCCCCGGCAAGCTCGGAGACCAGGGAGCAGGACCCAACATTGCAGTTTGACTAGTTTCTGCCAATGCAGGGAAGCCTCCTTTCAGGGAGGTGGAGAGGTAGCCCATGGGCATAAACTAGAGAACCCAGAAAGACACACTCCCTGGAAACCTGGAAGCCACAATGGCCCCAGCTGGACCCTTATATGTGCAACCTGCAAAGCAGGTGCTATCATTCCCATTTCATGGATGAATAAAGCAAAGCTCAGGGAAAAGGCACTATATCCACAAGGAGGCTGTGACCCACAGTGGTTCAGAGTAGGGATTCCAGAATCACTCACTCTGCTTAGCTTTGAATTTCTGCCTTGATGTTTTCCACCTGTGTGACATTGAGCCCACAGCCTCAACCTCAGTCTTCTTGTCCTCTTATCATAAATGGGCTTATTATTTAACTCATAAGGGCATTGTAAGAATTAAATGACAAAAATGCATGTCTAAAGGACTTAGCATGCACTTTGCACATAGTAAGGGGTCATAAATGGTAGCTGTTATAATGAGTCTCTTGGGCAACTCTCATCCCGTCTATCCATCCATCCATCCATCCATCCATCTATTCATTCATCAAACTTTGATCACCAAACACCTGGTGACAAGTGATTAAGGAATAGTGCTTGCAACAAGGGGCTTGGCGAGCTAGTGGGAGTGACAGACACGTAGACACATAATCAAATATGCATGGACTGTGACTGAGGTTTGAACAGAGGTTGTGGCCAGGGATGGGGGTGGGCCTGAGATGGGGACAGCCAGTTCTGCTCACAGAGGGGCCAGGGGATGGAGAGCTGACCTCAAACAGAGAGGGATGGGAGGCTCTTCTGAGCTGGGAAACCTTCTCTTCTGGAAGTATGTGGCCAAGCCTACCTCACCTCCCCGGCCTTCCGACTCCGCCTGTTCCTGAAGCTCCTTGGATAAGGAAAGAGACTCATCAATTCTGGAGGCAGCTTCTACAGTGCAGTGTGGCCTTATGGCAGCCATAGGCATGCTGCAAGCCCAAGATGCCTGCTAATGAGGGGGGCAGGGAACCCCCAAAGACTGTCCTCTTACCTCCACGTCCTACATTATGTCCTGGCTTCTGCCGTGTCTTGAATGCTTTGTTCCATTGCCATGAGCAAGTTCAATTACCTCCAAGTGCAGGGACCGGGCTTTATGAACCCCAAACCGGAAAACAGGGTCTGGCGTGCGCTTTGGAGATAGGATGGAACCCCAGGATTGCCGCGAAGATGGAAAACGCAGAGCTGGAGGGTTGCACCTGTGTGGTGTGGTTGAAGGGACTGAACGACACCGCCCCCCAGCACCACCACCGCCACCACCACCTTCACCATTGTCACTGCCACAGTGCACATGAGCACACCAACCCACCCCCAACTTAGATCCTGGCGCCCGGAATTTCACCATCAGGGACACATTTTTTTCCATCTACCATTTCTTCATATATTCATGCTCCCGTGCATATGTGGATGCTTTCAACAAATATCTATTAAAGCTCCTCCAAAGGGCCAAGCCCTGGGCTAATCACAGAAATGAGCGAAACCCAGTCCCTGCTCGCCATCAAGAAACTCACTCCCGGCCGTAGGAAGACTCACAAGCAGGCACACAAAACACAGCAAGGCCTGAAGTGAGGTGTCAGGCATGAGGTGCTGGAACATTGTTAAGGAGCGTCTAGCATTGTGGAGGGCCAGCCTTGAGGGTTGGGGAGGGCAGGGAAGGCTTCCTGGAGGAGGTGTCTCCTCAGCTCGGTTTTGAAGCTTGAGCAGGAGCCAGCTTAGCAAAAAGGATGGGGTGATGGAGGGGGGTGTTTCAGTCAAAGGTGAGGTCCATGGCACATGGTTTCTTCAGCTGCCACTCCTGGGTGTATCATGGAATCTCCTGAGAGCATGCGGAAGTGGAGCAGGGAGGCGATTGGTGGCAGATTGGGAGAGCCCTGAGCCCTGTGCAGCATGGAAGGGGTGAGGGCAACTTCCTTGGGCTTCAACAAAAAAGGGACAAGTTCAGGAAGATGAAAGGAAAGGAAACACTGCCACAAAGCACCTACTTCTTAAGGTGTGTTATATTGGACCCTTCACGCCCGTATGATGAAACATGGATATTTTTATCTCCCCCTTATTTGAGGGGCATTTATCCTGAGTTCTCCTCAGCTGGCTGGTTGAGCAGGTCTGGGTCTTCTATTTCTTCTACTTTTATTAAAATGATTTGTAAGGCTCTGCACATGGATGACTTTTCTCTAAATATGACACTCTAGTAGGGTTTCCAGAAAGTGTGCCTCTGGCATTCATAATTCTGGAAAATGTTTTCTGGACCCTGGAGGAATAATCATGGGCCCCAACCCATATCCTAACCATGAGATCTTGGGTAAGTCCTTGGAACTCTCTGAGCCAAAGTTTGCTCATCTGTGAGACGGTGGTGGGACTTCTGGTGACTTCTGAGGCTCTTCAGAGTAGACACTCTATAGCACCCTCCTCCACTCCCACACAATGTTAGTCCGATTTTTTTTTCTCCTTGGCCATCAACCATATCCTCAGAAATTGTTACGTGGGGTCAACTACTGGATCAGTGACAGGTTCTTTTAATAACTTCATTAAGTCACAGGGAGGCTACCCTGTCTGTCTGCATATGTGTGCATGCCCAGCCTCTGCCCTCGGTCTCTGTCTATCTTATAGGTATTCCAGAAACTACTCCCACCAGTCAGCTCAACGTGGCCACCTGGCACATCTAGGGGAGGAGCCTGGGCTTTCACACTCTGGCGTGTACAGGGGGAGGGAAGGGAGGAGAGGGAGAAGAGCAAGAGAATAAGCAAATAAGGGAGTAAGGAAATAACTGTATTAGTCAGGGAAGTTCAGGTTATGCTGCATAACAAATCAATCACCAAACCATAGGCTTGACACAACAAAGGTTTGTTTCCCACTTTCTACGTCCAGTGTGGTCGGAAGGGGACAGGAGATGCTCTTTCCAGGACTCACTCAGGATTCAGGCTGATGGAGGCTCTATCATCTTGGGGTTGCGATATCTGGAAATGAGGTCCCCACGGTTGCCACAGCAGCGGTAGAGAGAAGCAACGTTTGCACATGGGCTCTGAGATGTCTCAGCCTCGAAAGGACTCATGTTACTTTCACTTTCAACCTTTCGGCCAGAACAAGTCACAAGTCACACGCAAAGGGTCTGGGTGATGTGCAGAAGGTGGGGTTTTGATGGGCCATGCAGACATCTCTGCCCCAGTGACCGAGCGGTGGAAAGAGGGAGGGAAGGACCGCTGAGTGAAGAAATGAATGAGGTGAGGGTGAAGGAACAGGTGAGTGAAGGGTGTGAGTGAGGGCTCATGTCCAGCCGGAGAGCCCTCTCCCGCCAGGCCCGAGTGCCAAGGTCCCCGGTGCCGGCACAGAGCCATCCCTCCCTTGGGGGCTGTGCCGGCTGCAGTCTACCTGTCACCTCCGGGATTACATTTCAGAAACTCATTTTGAGGAAGACAAGCCGGGCCCAGGGGGCCCGTATCTCTGTGTCCTTGTCCTTGGGAGGTGGAGAAAGGAGAAGAGGAGGAGGAGGAGGAGGAGGAGCAGAGGGAGGGATGGGTGAGGCTTCGGAAAGCAATTAGTCGAGAAAGAGAAATTACTTTCTCTGGGTGAGTTTGGCTTTGGCAGCTAAGCTGCCACCATCGCCCAGGGGCTTCAGTAGGGCTGTGCTGAGGGCCAGGCTGGTGTATGTTGTCTGGGGAATCATCCTGGGGTGGGGGCTTAGGGCTAGGAGGCCTGAAGGCTGTCCCCTGGCCTCTCCCTGGAATCACCTCAAAGTGGCCTGGGGCTGCCCCATGGCATGAAGTCCTTCCGTAGGGAATTATGCTTAGTGTCAACAGCAAAGATTTCATCTCGGCATCCCTGCGGTGCCGGCAAGTGCCTGGATATCTTAGTAGGGGTCAGCCCGCCCCCAAAGCGGATCCTGAAATGAAGACTTGAGTGCAGCTGGTTTAACTGGAAAGCAGGCATGAGGGGACAAGGATAGAATGACAGAGAGGGCGGACAAGCTGCATAAGGGTGCCATGGGCGACAGGTGAATGAATGCCTTCCAGCATGCCCGCCTGAGGGACGGGGAGTCTGAGCATTTACCCCCTGGCTCCCTTCCCCATCGGCTGGGGGCTGTCCTGAGAGTGTCAAGTCCTCTGACTCTGGGCAGCATCTTGCCCAAGGAGGTGTTGCACCTGCAGGGTATCCAGGCAGGAGGCTGTAGCTCCAGGTGTCTGAGTCGTCACGGATGCATCCTTTGAAGCTGCAGCTAATATTAGAGGTGGGCTCTGGGGACACGGCACTGGGTACCGGATGCATGTGCCACACCTCTCTTGTCAGGTGGTGCTGAGGGTAGGGCAGGCTTGGAGGACTGGGGTCAAGGACCGCCCCCACCCCCAGACTGATGCCGGTTCCACTGACACCTTTGCCACCCCCCACTCTACTCCTGCAGATCCTGAGTTCTGGAGAACAGGGAACCTGCCTTCTGCACTTGTGGGCTCCCAGTGTCTGGTCTAGAGCCCAGTGTGGAGCTCGGGAAACTTATGTCATGGGGAAAAGCAGATCCTTAGGTCTCCCTCCTTCTCACCCACATGAGGCAGGTGGGGGGGGGGGTTCCCAGAACGCCCCCTGGGGATGTGGCTCCTGGGTGCCATTTCTGGCTTTGGTATAATGACCTCTCAAAGGGCTAATCCTCAGTGTGCCTTCACACTTGGGGAAACGCAGCCTGGGCTGGTGCTGAGGTTGTAAGGGTTGATGGGTGGAGGGGCTGTCTACAATTTTTGTTTTCTGTCCTGCTTCTCCCCTTTTACCAACCATGTCCCTCTCCTCTTGGAGAATTGCTCTCTCCCCACTCCTCCCTCACTCCATGTGCTTCTGGAGGGGCCGCCAGTCACATTATCTTATGAGCATGTGACCCGGCTACGGCCACAGTGATTGGCTCAGGAGTGGATACATGACTCAAGCTGGGCCAATCAAAATCCTTCCCTGGGATTCTATGTGTGAACACTTGGAGAAAGAGAAGCCTTCTCTTTCCCTGTGAACTCGGGACTTCAGGGGTGACTCCTGAGGTCTAATGGCCATGTCCTCCCAGGTGTAGTTGCTAATCAGACTGAAGGTAAGAAGGGAACGAGCTCCTGGTGCCTGGTGTCTGGTGGTCTGCTGAGCCTGGGTGGACCCAGGTGGGGCCCTATCCTCCTGTGGGGAGACCCCACTGGGGCAGCCTCCGTGCCAGGATGCTGTTGGCTGCCTCAAGACTGTCTGGCCTTTTCAGTAGGCAGTTGTGATTGGCTGCCCCTTCTAACGTAGGCAGCCTGGCCATCATAAACAAAGTCTAACTGCCCTGCAGGTAGAAAGGTAAGATTTGCATGTCTGTGTAAATCCCGCTGCTTTTCTGTTATGGTTGCTGGCCTCTGACATCACAGCTTGGGGGCTGGTTGAAACATGGGCTGTCCAGCTGCCTGAACTTCTGTTCCGGGTCCAAGCCGGGCTCCCACCCTGCTCTCCAGACTTCGGGACAGGACCGCCCTCTGGCCCTGACAACATCTCCTTTCCTCTAGAAGCCGAGCTTTCCAGTGGCAATGTAATTCAGGCCACCCAGGCAACATAAAATGTTCTAGTAGCCACGTTAAAAAGCGTAAAAAGAAACATATGAAGTCAATTTGAGTATATTTTCTTTAATCCAGTACATCCAGCGTGATTTCAACGTGTGATGGATAGAAAAATGACCAACGAGGGAACCAAAACATGAGACTCCTAAAAACTGAGAACAAACTGAGGGTTTATGGGGGGTGGGAGGGAGGGGTGGGTTGGTGATGGGTATTGAGGAGGGCACCTGTTGGGATGAGCACTGGGTGTTATATGGAAACCAATTTGACAATAAATTTCATATTAAAAATAAAATAAAATAAAATAAAATAAAATAAAATAAAAAGGAAAAATGACCAATGAAGTATTTTACATTCTAATTTTCCCGCTAAGTCTTTACCCTCAGTTTGGATTAGCCACATTTCAAGTGCTCAGCAGCCACGTGGAGCTGGTGGTGCCTTACTGGACAGTGTACCTTGCCCGGTGCAGGGAAGCGGCCTCCCACCTGCGGGTGTTTGGCTGACTTTGGCCTTTTCATTCCGGCTCAACTTCTCATTTGCACTCAAACGTTGTGTGTTCACTACTGGGGATCTGTGATCAGATCTTGGCAGTTAGCCTGCAAACCAGAAGAAATAAAGGCAAGGCTTCAGTGCCAGAAATTCCTCATCCCTGCAGGAGGCAGCAGGGAGCCATGCGGATGTTGTGTTTTTAAGTTTTGTTGGGGGGGGGGGGGGGCGGATAAAATTCAGATTTACAGAAAAGTTACGAAGATGATACACAGAGTTCCTGGACGCCCTTCACCCACTTCCCTGTAATAGTAACATCTTATATAATTACAGTACATTTATCAAAACTGAGAAATTAGCATTGGTACAATCTGTTCACTAAACTTGAGACTTCGTTCAGATTTCATCAGTTTTTCTACTCATGTCCTTTTTCTGTCTCAGGGTGGAATCCGGGATGCCATGCTGCATTTAGGGGCCTTGATTTTTAATAAATGCATACATCTATCTGTCCAGTTATCTAACTAGCTGGGTAGGTAGCTGGCTATTTATAAAACAGTTTTATGGAGGTAGAATTGACACACAAGGAATGGCGCGTGTATGAGAGACCCATTTTGCTAAGTTGACATACGTATACACCGTGAAACCAACCATCGATCTGTAAGCCAATCAGAAGCAATGGTGAAATCATCACATGGTAGGGATTTTAGCTGAACCACGCAGCAACAAACAGCCAAGCTTATTTAGAGTTTACTAAATGCCAAAGTCTCTTAAACATTTCACACGAATGCGTATGTGTAGCTCTTCTAACCACCTGCGCTAGATTGGGCTATGGCTGCCATTTCTCCTCCCTGCGACAGAATTGTGCTCTTAGGCCCTCTGTCAGGTGACTTGGCAGAAGCACCCGCTAGAGTAAGGGGACTTGATTTTCCCATCTGTTGTGGACTGAATTGTGTCCCCTGCCCCACCAAATCCGTATGTTGAAGCCCCAACCCCAAGGGAGATAGGGACCGAAAGGAAGTAATTAAGGTTAAATGAGGAAGAGACACCAGGGGCACGTGTGCACAGACGAAAGGCCACGTGGGGACATAGTGAGAAGGTGGCTGTCTCCAAGCCAACCAGAAACCGTCCCTGCTAATACCTTGATCTGGGACTTCCAGCCAGCCTCTGGTACCGTGAGAGAATAAATTCCTGTCGTTTCAGGCCTCGGGTGGATGGTTTTCTGTTCTGGCAGCCTGAGTAGACTAACACACCTCCTTGCTGACATTGGGCTTGGTCACGTGACTCGCCTTGGCCAATGATGTGTTTGCTCTGGGACTCTTATGGCGGCTTTCCTGAGCTTTGTGGAGTTGGCTTGTCCTTCTATGCGCCTGTGATTGTCTTGGAGAGAGGCAGAACCTGGGAAGTCACTGGTCCATGGAGACTGAGGAAGCACTTGGAACTGACCTGAACCCATCTGGTGGCCAGGACCCAGCAACGGCTGATCCTCAGCGGAACCTCAGCTCACCTGCCCAGCGGAAACTGCGCTCACCTGCAAGCTTGTGGGAAAGAAAGCGAACGTAGGGAAACGTAAGCCGCTGAGACTTTGAGATTGTTCGTTATGCAGACCAAACTGATTAATAACCAGTGAACTGAGGTACTGTCATTATCCCACATTTTATCAGTGAGGTGAGGCACAGAAAGGTTAAGTAACTTGCCCAAGATCACAGAGCTAGCGTGTAGCCCACAGAGGATATGAACCCAGGCAGCCTGGTTCCCGAGTCCATTAAAACCATACATAACCACTACATTATAACTGGTTCTTATATGAGCAGAGATCTTTACCATCCTTTGACTGGGTGATTTAATTTTTTATTAATTTTTAAAATTAATTAAAAAAATTTTTTTATTAATGTTTTTTATTTATTTTCGAGAGAGGGAGCATGAGTGGGGGAGGAGCAGAGAGGTGTGGACAGAGGATCCCAAGCGGGCTCTGGGCTGACAGCAATGAGCCGGATAGGGGCTCGAACTCATGAACCATAACAGCAAGACAGCATGACTCAAATCGCAGTCAGACGCTCAACCGACTGAGCCACCCAGGCACCCCTGACTGGGTGATTTAATTGATTCATTCTTGAGTTGTTAATTCATTGAACACGTGTGCAAAGTAAGCTCCCCAGTTAGTTTCTCTCATAGCACTCCTATCTTCCTAGCAGTTATCAACATTTGTCATTGACACGTGTCTATTTCTATGCTGGTTGGTCAGTCCCTTTTGCTAGATGTTAAGCTATATGAGGGCAGGGCTATATCTTTTTTTGTTCCTGCTGTATACCTATCAACAATAGCCCATACTTGCCTGTTAAATAAAAATGAGCTAATTGTTAAATGCCAGCCCCAGCTACATTTCTGGATTGTAGAAATGAGGCATGTTACCTGTCTTCAGGGAGTTCCTAGACACCAAGCCCACAATGTGGGGAGCTGGAGAATGAATGGGCTATAGAGGCAGTGGCACAAAGAAGGATCCTTTGGGACACCTGGGTGGCTCAGTCGGTTAAATGGCCGACTTCAGCTCAGGTCATGATCCCACGGTTCGTGGGTTTGAGCCCCACATCAGGCTCTGTGCTGACGGCTCGGAGCCTGGAGCCTGCTTCAGATTCTGTGTCTCCCTCTCTGTCTCTCAAAAATAAATGAATAAACATTAAAAAAGGGAGAGAGAGAGAGACAGACCCTTTATTCTGCTGTGGCGGGGGGAGTGTTACAGAAGGTTTCACAGAGGACATAAATAATTGAGACTTGAAGAACAAGGGGGAAAATTCTCAGACTCAAGAGAAGGCAATCCCTAGCAGAACAGGCAAGGAAAAGGTATGGAGGGTTAAATGTGCGGTCCGTGCTGGGCCCTGTAGGTCATTCAGGCTGGCTGGGATGTAAGGTGTGTGGGGAAACTATCTGGAGGCCGCTGGAGGAGTGGGCAGGGGTTTGATCCCCAAACACCATGCCAAGGAGCTTGCACTCTCCCTGTGGGCCACGGGGAATCCTCAGTTGCCCGTTCCTGGAGGTGTCCAAGCAGACACTGCACCTACTTTGTTAGATTGTGTAAAGAGCGTTTCTGCGGCACAGGAGGGTGAAGGCAAAGATTCTGTGCAGCTCCGAGATTTGCTGATTGGTCTGAGCAGGGTGCCCAGAGCAGGGAGCAGACAGATGTAGATGCAAACTGGGTGGTTGTAGCAGAAGTTATGTGAGCTGGGTGGGTGGGTGGGGGGGTGGCAACCGCAAGGGGAAGAGCCCAGGAGGGCAGGTATTTAAAAGAAAGGCGACACGAACCTACCAGGCTACCCAGTGAGCAGACGGGGGCACGAGGAAGGGGGCTGAGTCAGAGGGAGTTCCAAGTTTTATCTTGTTGTTGTTCTTTTTTTTTTTTTTAGTTTATTTATTTTTGAGAGGGGGGCGGGAATGTGAGTAGGAGAGGGGCAGAGAAAGAGAATCCCAAGCAGGTTCTACATTGTCAGGGCAGAGCCCAAGGCAGGGCTCGAACCCCCAAACCACAAGCCCGTGACCTGAGCAGAATTGGATGCTTGACTGACTGAGCCACCCAGGTGCCCCTAAGGGTGTTCCAAGGTTAAGCGAGGGGTTGAGCACGATACCCTTCGAGTGGAGGCTGGGAGGAGCTCGATTAGTGGTCTTTATCGCTGGGGTTGTTCGTGATGTGGGTAGAAAGGTGTAGCTGCTAAGGACTGGCCATGAGGATTCGGGAACCAGTAGCGAGTGAAGACGGTTCTTACACACTTCAGACAGGGAGGCAGGTGAGCTGGGATCTAATTAATGGCACAGCAGTAATTGCATCCAGGTCTTATAATGATGCTAAAAATTTATTTTTATTATGGTAAAATGTACATATAATTTAGCATTTTAACCATTCTCTTTTTAAGGTTTATGTATTTGTCTTTGGGAGAGAGAGTGAGCGAGGGAGGGAGGGGCAGAGAGAGAGGGAGACGGCGAGAATCCCAAGCAGGCTCCGCCCTGTCAGTGCAGAGCCCGATGCAGGGCTCAGACTCACGAACCGGGAGATGATGACCCAAGTCGGACGCCTAACTGACTGAGCCACCCCAGGCACCCCAGCATTTTAAGCACTCTTATGTACACAGTTCAGTGGCATTACGTACATTCATATTATTGTGCAACCATCACCACCTTCCTTTTCCAGAACTTTCTCATCACCTCCGACAGATGTATCCATTAAGCAGCAACTGCTTATTCTCTCCTCCTCAGCCCCTGGTAACTTCTATCCTACTCTCTGTCTCTGTGGATCTGCCCACGTTAGCTATTTCAAATAAGTGGAATCACATAATATCTGTCCTTTTGCGATCTGGGTGTCTGGCTTATGTCACTTAGCATTATGTTTTCAAGGGTCATCCGTGTTGTACCGTGTGGCAGAACTCCATTTTCATGGCTGAATAACATTCCATGGTATGGCGGCCCCACACTTTGCATATCCACCCATTGGGTGATGGACGTCCGTTGAAAGACCCTCTTCCTTTTGATTATTGTGAATATCACAGCTATGAACATCCACGTAAAGGGTCTCTTTCCTTCCCTGTGTTTCGTTCTTCTGGGGATACACCTAGGAGTGAAATTGCTGGGCAACCCGTTTTGCCAGCAAATTGCTATGTGCCTTTGGTGAAGTCACTTCCACTCACTGGAGCTATTTATTTCCTCCTATCTTTAAAATGCAGGTTCCTCTTGGGGCGCCTGGGTGGCTCAGTCAGTTAAGCGTCCGACTTCAGCTCAGGTCATGAACTCACAGTTTGTGAGTTCAAGCCCCGAGTCAGGCTCTGTGCTGACAACTCGCAGCCTGGAGCCTGCTTCGGATTCTGTGTCTCCCTCTCTCTCTCTGCCCCTCCCCCGCTCATGCTCTGTCTCTCTCACTCTCAAAAATGAATAAATGTCAAAAAATTTTTTTATTAAATGCAGGTTCCTCTTGATTCTGTTCGGCTTTCCAAGCTGGGGGGATGGTGAACTTGCTAGAAGGTACAAACGGTTAGTGTGTGGGGAGGGCCGAGGGTCGGCCTTGGTGGGAACCCTCAGTTACCGGGGATGGACAGGTAACAAAGAGGAGCCAGCAAAGGAAACAGACCAGGAGTGTGGGTGGCCAGAGGAAGAACGTCTTCTTTGCGGTGGGGACATCTTCTCTTTGGTGGGGACAGAGGACTGGCAACAAAGGAGTGGAGAGAGAAATCATAGCCTCACCCAAAGGAGGGCTCAAAATGAGCTTTGCTAATTTGGCTTGATGAGATGAGGTTGGGCTCAGCATAAAATCCAGGGTGAGAGTCAGATTGTTGTCCTCTGGGAAGCAGGAATTGTGTGGCCAGAATGGAGGTCACCTGCTGCCGTGGGCTTGGGGGCTGGGGAGGAGGGTGGGCAGCTGTTGGGTGCACAGGGTCAAGTCCGAGAAGCAAAAGGACTGATAAGCCAGGCTTTCATTATTGAACTCACAGTAAAGAAATTGTATTTTCTTTTTTTAAAAATATTTTAAAAAATGTTATTTCAGACAGAGAGCAAGTGGGGGAGAGGGGAAGAGGGAGAGAGAGAGAGAGAGACAGAGAGACAGAGACAGAGACAGAGAATCTTAAGCAAGCTCCACACTCAGCTCAGAGCCCGACGTGGGGCTGGATCCCATGACCCTGGAATCATGACGTCGTGAGGCGAAATCAAGAGCTGGACGCTCAACTCACTGAGCCACCCAGGTGCTCCAAGAAATTGTATTTTCTTTTTTTTTTTAATATGAAATTTATTGTCAGATTGGTCTCCATACAAAACCCAGTGCTCATCCCAATAGGTGTCCTCCTCAGTGCCCATCACCCACTTTCCCCTCTCCCCTACACCCCATTAACCCTCAATTTGTTCTCAGTATTTAAGAGTCTCTTATGGTTTGCCTCCCTCCCTCTCTAAACTTTTTTTCCCCTTCTCCTCCCCCATGGTCTTCTGTTAAGTTTCTCAGGATCCACATAAGAGTGAAAACATGTGGTACCTGTCTTTCTCTGTATGACTTATTTCACTTAGCATAACACTCTCCAATTCCAACCACGTTCTTACAAAAGGCCAGATTTCATTCTTTCTCATTGCCAAGTAGTATTCCATTGTGTATATAAATCACAACTTCTTTATCCGTTCATCAGTTGATGGACATTTAAGCTCTTTCCATAATTTGGCTACTGTCGAAAGTGCTGCTACAAACATTGGGGTACAATTGCCCCTATGCATCAGCCCTCCTGTATCCCTTGGGTAAGTTCCTAGCAGTGCTATTTCTGGGTCATAGGGTAGACCTATTTTTAATTTTTTGAGGAGCCTCCACACTGTTTTCCAGAGCGGCTGCACCAGTGTGCATTCCCACCAACAAGAAATTGTATTTTCAAGAGGAAATCGGCATTCATGGTGGATGTGCGTATCACTTTATTTGGTACGTACCCTACGTGGTTCCACGCAAAATTTAAAGAGGACAGATTAACGCATCAGATAATGAAAGCTGTATTTTTTTTTTATTTGGGAAAAGACTGTGAGTAGGCAGAATGTGATAAGCCCCTTTTGTTAATGCTTAATAATAACTATTATTTATTGAACTGCAAATGACCCAGCGTCATCTCAGCTAATCTCCACACCAACCTTGGTTACCTTTTCTAGGTAACCATCTTACAGATTGCCCCATTTTGCAGATGGGGAAACTGAGGCTTGGAAGGAAGTGACGTCACACTGAAGGAAGAGCAGAGAGGAGATTTGAACTCAGTCTGCCCAGCTCTGACATACAGGCTCAGAACGTCTGTGTTTGGGAATCTCGGTCTTTCTGGGAAGGGCTGAGCCGACCTTCATCCTTGATCTCTACTGGTTCCTCTGCCTTCTTGAAGCTTTCCAATAATGTGAGAGGCAAGGCTGCCAGGAGACTGGGGGCTGGACGTGATGATCCCTGGTCTCCTCCCATGGCTGATTTCTCCTCCGCTAGAGGCATCACCTCAGGCCTGTGCAGGGTGCAGGGATGGAAGGATCGCTAGACAGGGGTCAGCAGAGCTGGGCGGCCCCGAGCAAGTCGCTTGCCCTTTCTGAGCATCCATAGCTTAGCTGCAATCTGGAGATCATGACCTCCCTTGGCAGGGCCGCTTTGAGGATGGGGCCAAGTGGGAGTGTGACAGTTTCCTCAACAGCCCAGCCTGGGACAGATGAGGGAATGTCGGTATTGGCCGCCCTGTCCACAGGGCTCAGTCTGCCACCATTCTGCTTGCTCCCTGGGGTGTTTTCAAGGGACTAGGGCCCTTTAGCTCTGAGCCAGATCTAGGCTTCAAAAGACCTAGGAGGGGGGAAAAATGAGGCAAGGTTGCAGAGAGTGGTTCTGGATAAGAGGGGTGCAAGGGGGCAAGTCCATGGCCAATCAGCACCTCCCGTGTGTGTGTGTGTGTGTGTGTGTGTGGTGTGGGGGTGCGTCTCTGTGTGCTTGGCACCCCCTGCCTTCCCAATATCCAGTCTGGACCGCTTCAGGCAACACCTCGACTACCACAAGATGTGCCAACAGCAGCTCCCTGGCATCCCCCCCTCCCCGAACCCGTGCTCTCCGCCTCCTCCCCTACCCCAGCCTATCCCCAGCTGGGGAGCTCCCAGTATCCCTCTGACCGGGACCCATCCACTCAGGTGCTCTCAGGGTGATCCCCTTCTTATTTAGCTCCTGGGGCTGCCACCACCTCTCTTCGAAAAGACTCTTTTTCCCTGGCAAGGACAGGTGTTGGGGTGCTCTCTCTCTTGCCTGATTCAGCGCCTGCCCAGGGGTATTCCATTTTAGCCCTGGATGAAAGCTTGAACTCCAGAACTGCCCGGAGGGAGGCGTGCGACTCTCCCTTTCTCGGGGTGGGGGAGGAAGGCCTACGCCAGAGATGGCTGGACTTAACTGCAGGGTTGATAAGACTTACTGTCCTCCTCGGTCAGGACAAGGGTGATACCTGAAAGCATCTACATGGCTAGGTGCTGGCCACTCAGAATGGATTCTGTGCTTGATGAATATCCAATCTCCTCCCCACCTCCACCACCACCCAGAGGCCCCTCAATAATCATCCATAGAAGGACGAGGAGGGAGCAGGCTGAGCCCAAGGAATTTTGGCACAGGGGCAGCTGGACTGCCCCTGGTCTCTGCTTCCCTTACTAGTGGTAGTGACTCCTATTAATTGAGTGAGGGTCACTTTGCTCCGTGCTGGGCCCTGTGCCAAGCAAGCATTTTGTAGGTACTATTTCACTTAATTTCCACAGAACCCTTTGAGGTAGGTATGATTATTATCGTTCCCGTTTCACAGATGGGAAAGCTGAGCCCAGAGGTGTTGGGTCCCTTGCCCAAGATCACACAGCTAGTAAGAGCCAGAGCTCGGATTTAATCCCAAGTGGTCTGGACTCTTCTGGTTCGCTCAGCGTTCCCATTTCCCTGCCGGGAGTGCGTGGGGACTGCCTTGGAAGGTGGCTGCCGCGGCCCTCCTGGCTTCCTGCAATAGAATTCCCTGTAATTTCATTATAAATCATATTTCCAACCAAGCTGGCTCTGAAGGTCGCCGGTAATCAAACTGTCAGCAGGCCATCTTCAGCGGCTGCCATAATCAGGGCCCTGAGCCGGGAGAGACCACGGAAATCAAGCTTCCTGCCCACGCAGCTTGGGGTGGGTGAGAGGCCAGAAATGGAAACAGGTTAACAGGGCTGGGGGCTGGGAGCCAAATGCCTGCGGTGCTCCGGCTTCCCCGATAATGAGAGAGGAGAGGGCGCAGGGTCCTTCCCGCTGCTGGCGACGCTGGGTGAGCTGAACTCCCGGCCCAGGACGAGTGGCAGCTGGCAAAGTTCTGATGACATCACGTGGATGTGAGTCACTCCCCGGGGACGTGGAGCCTTGGGGAGGGGGCAGAAGAGTTACATTTTTCTGAACTACTGGCTGAGTGGCCGACATCACGTCGCCCTATGTAATTCATAAGGGAGTCCCACGTGCCGGGCGGTTTCCCATCTCCTCTCTAATTCCCAGAGACCTCCATCGGCACACGGGTCAAAGCTTCCAAGTGTTCGGGTTGGCACTTGGACTCCTACCTAGGCTTTTTCTTTGAACCGTAGAGGTGTTTTCCAATTTTGCGATTGGCTGGCAAATGCTGGTTAAACTAAGAGAAACCAGTATCTTGTCTGCAGGAGTTTTCAGAGCCTTTAACAAACTGGGTCATATCTCTTCACAGGAGGAGGGACGGGAAGCAGCCTGGAGCCCTGGAAGCTCTGGTGAGGACAGGATTAGTACCTCACCCCACTCCAGGGTGGGGAGGAGCCTTCCCACCAGGGTAGTATGGGCTGGCTTCTCTCCTGACCCCTGCCGCCCATCTGGATGCAGCCTGCCATGGGCTGAGCTGAGTGAGGCCCAGCCTCACGCCCCTCACAGGAACCGCCTGGAACAAGGCGGGCTGATACCAGTGCGTGTTCTCCTTTCCTCGACTGTTTAAGGGCTCACTGGCTCATCCAGGTATAGGCGGATCATGCTGTCCCATGCCCTGGACTCACTTCTCCCTTCTGCTGGGACAGCAAGAGCCTCTGCCTTCTGGGTCCTTCTGGACACCTGGACACCTGGGTACCAGGCACTGCTGCTCCTTAGATGCCCCAGGCAAGGCTGGATGGACCAGGACTCCCAGACACCTGCCAACTCCCTCCCCGTCGCCACCCTCCCTCTTAGCTCCTAGACTTCCCCTGGGCACTCTCCCACCCACACCCCAAGAACACAGCAAACTGGTGAAACAGACAGGCCTTGCCTGCTGAAGGGTCTTAGCCCTGACTGTTCCCTACTTTGAGAACAGGAATCCAGCTTCCTTACTTTGGCTGAAACAGTCCTAAACGGTTTCTCCTTTGCTGCTGGCACACGGCTAGACTCCATTTCTCAGTCTCCCGTGTAACCAGGGGGCGCTGGGCCATCACAGCAGAGTTCTGGCTAAAGGGCTAATGGAACATCAAGGGGCGATGATTCCACACCCAGACCTGGCCTGCAGAACCTCTCATGCAGTGGCTCTCTCTCTCTCTCCTACTGGTGAAATGCAGAAGATCCAACAGAGAAGCCTGGTGCTGGGAGATGGGAGAGAACAATCCAGAAGGGGCTGTTAAAGTGAGTGAGGTCTGTGTAGCCATCCCAACGCAGCCATTTAATCTGCGATCTTGAACAAGTCATTCTGAGCTCGCGCATAAGTAGGAGGTAATAACAGCACCTTCCTGTGGGGGGAGGAGCTTCCTTGATTTGGGACAACTCTCAAGGCCATCTGAGCCCCGGAGCTCCCTGTAGCATTGGCTGTGGTCCCTGCATCATGATCCAACTTCTCTCTCTGCCTAGTTCATTTTTTTCCTCCGTTACAAAAATCCCAACCTCTGAGTTCTGTTTTTGCTTTTTTAAATCCATACCTTTGGGTTCTAATTGAAGGCAGTTAATATTGGAAGAGGTTGTAGGAGATGGACTTTTTAAAAAAATTTAGAAGTTGGAATAATTTTTTGTTAACATTTATTTATTTATTTTTTGAGAGCCAGAGAGAGCCAGAGCATGAGTGGGAGAGGGGCAGAGGGAGAGGGAGACACAGGATCCGAAGCAGGCTCCAGGCTCCGAGCTGTCAGCACAGAGCCCGACATGGGGCTCGAACCCACAAACTGTGAGATCATGACCTGAGCCGAAGTCGGAAGCTTAACTGATTTGCGCCACCCAGGCGCCCCATGGAGAGGAACTGTACAATGAGATTTTTGAGATGCATTGCTTGCTGGTCAGCTGGTAATGAGAACCCCATCTTTGGCGGTCGGTAGGGTTGTGATTAATACCTGCCATGCTGTAGCAGTGCAGTCACCAACACTGTCCCTGGTGGGGAACCGGCACGGAGAACCAGGGAAAGGGGAAGCCCTGGTGGATAAAATGTCCCGGGTGTTTGAGAGGTTTGGAGGAAGTAATAATCATAAGGATTATGGAGTCGGATAACCACCGCCGGGGAATGGGGAAGGCTACCAGTGCACTGGGGAAAGGCAGAAAGGCTGTGGGCGGTTAATCGCAAGTGTAAGTGAAGAGTGTGATCCGGGAAGCCTCCTTGGCAGCATTGGATCGAGAGGCTCTCGTCTCCTACAGCCTGAGGACAACAACAGCTAAGGATCAGGTCCAGAACTTAATCATAAGTGGAGCTACGGGGAGGGATGAATTCTCAGCTCTGGCAAGTCTGCCACTCCAAGGTCAGAGCCTGATTGGAAAGAGTGGGACGCCGATATGTGACATATGGATGGGGACATCTGGGTGGATGCATTTGAAACTCTCGAATCACCAAATTCTCCCGAGCCCCGCAGGTGAGCAGAAGTGGTCCACTCCTCTTGGTTAAAGGCAGGGACTCTGCCCTGGCTTGAGGATGATGCAGAGGCCTCTGGTTTGCAAGATAATACGTACCTCCGCCTCCCGTCCTGGCCACCAAGCCTTAGTAACCAGAGTAGAGTTCCAGTATAATCCGGTTACGCCAAGGGAAGAAAGGGACAATGTGCCAAAGAGGCTGTGAGCTCCAGTTAACATGTTCTGGCAGAAAATCAGAACAGTGGTAGAGGATGAGACCATGGGGGTGCCGGGATCAAAGTCAGTGGAACATGAGGTTGGTTAGGGAGACCTCATCACTATGGGAACCCCTCTCAGGGTGCAGGATTTAACAGCCTACCAAGGACCCTGGGGGAGGGAGGGTGCTAACTCGATGTTAGGAAGGCTCTCAGAAGCTTGGAAAAAGCCAGGGCTCACACTAAGTGAACTAGAAACGCCAGAGCTGCTGTGGCAGATGGCAAAGGAAAATCTCAAAAGGCTGGAAGAAGTGTGCAAGCTTAACAGATACACTACGGAAAGCGAGAGAACCCGCTGGCAAGGTGTGTTCCTGGGAGGGGCCCAGAGGACGGTCCATTTACCAAAATGACAAGGCGTGCACTGGTGGGGAGGGACAGCTCGGTTGAAGAGCTCGGCGACGGCTGTCCTTCCTAAGCCAAGGCTGATAGTAGGAGACGCTGCCACAGAACTGGGCCCCCATGTTCACGAGATGGACCAAGTAACAGGGCCACCCCTACTCCCCCGCCCCACGGTAAAACACACATTGTGAGCAATGTTACTGCAATGAACTACAAGGTCAGAGTGGCAGGTGGGGAGCCTGGCTTGCAGAGGCTATCAAGACAGTTAATAGAACATGGTGTTCCCAGGGGCAAGGAGGTGGGCAGCCAAAAAGACTATTACAGGATATTCACCACCTAAAGAATTCACAGATGGGCGCTCAGAAGGCTGGAGCCGCTGCCCCATAGAAGGCTAGTGCTCGGACCCAGAACCCATCCAGTGAAGGAGAGGCGAGGTCCCCCCAGGAGAAGGAGGCTGTGAAACCACAGCACATGTACATGGTAATGATACCCCAGTACTTCTGCAAAGGGACCTGTGGTTATTTACTTGGGAAACTGTACCTTTCGGGGCGGGGGGGGAAGGGAATAACCAGACATTTGTAACACTGTGGGATACAGAGTCCAAGATGCCATCGATAAGTAGGAATCTAAGGCGTAACCATGATCTCCTATTAAGGGAAGGGCCAATGGGAACCAGAAAATACACAGAATCCTGGCCCGAGCTTTGGCCGTAGTGGACCCACCGAGTCTATGAACCCTCCCAGTTCCCTGATTTCTGAAAGTATAATTCGAATGGACACACATGGTGTGTGGTTGACAGTGGTTGGCAGAACTGTCACAAGTCCCTTGGCCGAAGGGCTAAAGCTATTGTAAGTGGCCAAGGTCCAGTGGAAGCCTCTGAACCTACCCTTCCCCCCTTTGGGCCCCACAAAAAGGCCAGATGAATCCTAGGAGGAGAGAGCAGACTTCGATCCGTAGCCGCCCATCTGGCAAAGGCATCCCCCCACCCCACCCCACCCCCTCTTCTATCAGGAAGGGCGATCGGAAGCAGTCTGCATTCGCATGGAATGGATCACAGTATACACGGACGGTTCTGCCTCATGCATATGCTGGCTTTGCCACCCTCTGTCATAAAATAGTGTAAAACAGTGGGTTTTAACGAAAACATTTGGCAACGTCCGGAGGTACTTCTGGCTGTCACAACCGAAGGGGGTAGAGGGTAAGGGTGCTGCCAAATGTCCACAGGACAGCCCCCACGCCGAAGAATTGCCCAGTCCAGGTGTGTCGGGCCCCGCGGGAGGCTCCAAGCACGCCATCGTTCCGGGGAGCATCACACCGCCCGTTACATCAGCTACATCATGGCGAACCGTCTGGGGGAGCGAGCGGCAGTAAGCGCTTTGGAGGCCCCGATGAGACAGAAGCGCTTCAGAAGGTGGGGATGATGCATCGGTGACGTTTTTAGGGGTACAGCCAGGACGTGCCCTCCAAAGGAGAGGACGAATTATCGCATCTTGTACCTCCCACACATCAGAAGAAAACACAGCGTCTGATAGGCCTTTTCAGGTTCTTCAAACCACATATTCCACACTTGCCAAGTCCCGCTCCAGCCCGTTTCACCAAGTGACGGGGAAGCCTGCCAGCGTGGGGAGGGGGCCCAGGGCAGGAAAGGGTCTGCAGCAGCCCTTGGCTGCCTTGCAAGCGTGTGACCCAGCAGACTCTTCGATAACAGACATATCCGTGGTGGGAAAAGACACAATGTGGAGTTTATGGCAAGCCCCAAAAGGAGAACAGCAACAGAGATCCCTCGAGTTCTGGAACGGGGCCATGCCATCTGCAGTGGAAAATTATACGCTGTTTGAAAAATAGCTTTCATGCGCTTCTGGGTGTTGGTAGAGCTGGAGCGTCCGATGGGCTTGTTAGAGACAGCTTACGGATGACACCCTGTGAGGACAGAGAGCCATCCTGCGGAACACGAGGCCCTTCCCAAGTTCATGACCGCTATTTGGTGCTAGGTCCCCAGCAGGCAGAATATAGGAGTCTGGCATCTAAGGGCTGCAAGGAAGAGAGGCCTTGTTTACGTCGCTCTCAGTGACTCGGGAAGCTTGTATCCTGGCCCTGCAAGGGTACTCTGGGTCTGGAGGTCTATTCTCGTTCCCAGATGGGGAGCACTTTCACCAGAGTCAGCATTCCGTCCAACTTTGCCCACATCCACCACTCGGTCATTTCAGATTCCTTGTACCAAGGCCAGCAGGCAAGGAAAAGAGCCACCCAGTTGGCCGGAGTAATGGACCCTGATCAGCTGGCAGGAGAAGGTCAGTTTTGTTACTTAAGGGATCATTAGTTTGTCTCTTAAGTGTCCCCTTGTCCATTTTTAAAAAATGTCTATTTATTTCTTATTTTGAAAATATTTTTTAAATGTTCACTTGTTTTTGAGAGACAGACAGAGACAGAGCACAAGCAGGGTAGGGGCAGAGAGAGAGGAGACCCAGAATCTGAAGTAGGCTCCAGGCTTTGAGCTGTCAGCACAGAGCCTGATGCGGGGCTCAAACTCATGAACCGTGAGGTCATGACCTGAGCCGAAGTCTGACGCTTAACCAACTGAGCCGCCCAGGCGTCCTGTAAATGTTTACTTATTTTTGAGAGAGTGCAAGCAGGGGAGGGGCAGAGAGAAGGGGACAGAGGATCCAAAGCAGGCCCTGGGCTGACAGCAGCGAGCCCCATGTGGGGCTCGAACTCACAAACCACAAGATCATGAGCTGAGCCGAAGTTGGGTGCTCAACCAACTGGGTGGTGAGCCACCCAGGTGCCTCGCCCTTGTCCATTTTTGACAAGAAAAAGGCAGGTTTGGTAGTCCTGAAGTGAGAAGGGCAAGGGGACCAGAGGCCCTGACGGGTTCGAGATGAGTCTGGGCCATCCCCCTCGGCAAATTATCTAGATCAGCAGAGGTGCTAGCTGGTTGAGGGGAGCCTAAAGTGGGCAGTAGAGGAGGGGACAATGGGTATCAGTTACAGTCCCACATCCAGTGGTCATGGCAGCCAAGTTATAGTTCAACCCACTAGCCATCTTTTTTTAAGTTAAAAAAATTTTTTTTAAGTTTATTTATTTTAAGAGAGAGACAGAGAGAGTGAGTAAGGGAGAGGCAGAGAGAGAGGGAGAGAGAGAGAATCCCCCAAGCCCGGGGCCTCCCAGGCCTCATCCCACTGTCAGCGTGGAGCCCGATGCAGGGCTCGAACTCACGAACCGTGAGATCATGACCCGAGCTGAAATCAAGAGTCGGACGCCCAACCAATTGAGCCACCCAGGCGCCCCTTCTTTTAAGTTTTTATAGGGAAAGAGACCAACCAGAGTTCTGGAAAATCTCCCCCTGGATGGGGGGACTTAACTTACGGAGTAAGTAGGTCCCAGCAGAACACGGGGTGGACCGCAACGGATGCTCCCACAGATCTCCCGGAGAGGACCACAAGCACCTCCCATGGCTGCTGGGAATGTTGGCTGCCAGCGATCCCTTCCCTGGAACTGCCCTATGCCAGAGGGCGTCGTCCCGCCCGGGACTATGCTCCTCTCCAAGGGCAGCCCGGATTTCCTGACTGGTTGATGCCTGGGTGCAGATTTTTGACCCCCTCCTTGCTTTGATTTGGGACAGCTTCCGAAGGCCAGCCCAGCTCTGGATCTCCCTGGGGGATTGGCGGGGCGGAGGGGGTGGTTGGTGGGAGCACATCGCATTTCAGCATCTCCCTTCACCTAATCTGCCTCCCTCATGTTCACTCGCAGAGCTGCGGTCCAAGAGGCTTCTCCCGGACGAGCCTCCTTGATGCAAATCTGCCTCAGAGTTGGCTTCCCAGGGAGACCTGACCTGAGACACTGCAGACGGTGTGGCATTGGGATCTGGTTTTGTTCCCAGCCCAGCAGTTTAGCATAATGGAAGCCACACGGGGCTCAGCTGGGTCACCAGGCTGCTCCCCTTCCATACCAGCCCCGGAGAGGCCTCCCTATTCCTACCTTCCTGTCTCTGGGTCTACCTGCCCCCACCTGCTGTGCTCACGTTTGCTCAGACCTGGCTATGGGACTCAGGGGGCCCTCTGTCTCCCACTTCACCCACCTTGTCTTGGCGGCAAGAGCTTGAAGGGAACCCGTTCTGACAATAAGTTCAAAATAGACGCCCGTGTTGGCCCAGCTTGGGCTTTGGAATCCATGGCCCTTTGGCTGTGTGCCTTTGGCGGGTTACTCAACCTCTCAGAGCTCAGTATTGTTACCTGCAAAATGGACACACCAGCATCTTCTTCTTGGGATGGCTATCTGAAAGAATGGTGGTTCTCCGGGCACATCCCCCAGCTCTCCCAGACCGAGGTGATGTGCATTTGCATTTCAGAAGAAATGCAAGTCTAGATTTAACCCCTCCCCAGGGGCCCAGGAGCATGGGCCTTCCTCTGGTACCCAGCCTCCTCCCCTGGGTAGCCAGTGGGGCCAAGCTGGCCTCTCCCTTCCCCTTCCCTCCACCCGTGCCCTTTCCTGCTAGCCTGGCCTCCCAGGCCTCAGCCCTCCGCTGCTGCTGCCTCCAATTGCCTGCAACTCAATGGCCTCCTGGTTTCTAGGCACAGTTCATTGTTGCCACTTTTGATTAAATTTCCAGTCTCTTTTCAAGTTTGTTTCCCTAGGGGCCCCTGGCTTCCTTGGAGCTGGGAGGGAGAAAGAGGTGCTAGATTCCTGGGGATGGCTGGGGAGGGAGTCAGGAGATGATGGCGGAAGTGGGGAGGAGTGGCCATTGCAACTTTGGGTGAGGCACCCCAGTAGCCCCCTGATGCCCAGGACCCATATTCTGGACTGGGGGCCCCTGAGCCGACCCATTGTCCTGGACCTTCTTCCTCTAACTTCTGTCCACTCCCCACTGTCCCTGTCCTTTCAAATCCTTTCCCAGCTCCCCCTGGTCGCTCTACCCAAGGCCTGGGACCTAAAGACACTTCTTTTTCTTTTTTTAATGTTTATTTATTTTTTAGAGAGAGATAGAGTGTGAGCAGGGGAGGGGCAGAGAGAGAGAGGGAGACACAGAATCTGAAGCAGACTTTAAGCTGTCATCATTGAGCCCAACTCGGGGCTAGAACTCACAAACCGCAAGATCGTGACTGGAGAGGAAATCGGACGCTTAACCAACTTACCTACCCAGGGCCCTCCCCCCGCCCCCCAAAGACACTCCTCACAGCTTGAGTCTCAGCTGACCCGGCCCAGCCTGCAGTCTCCTTTGCCCCACCCAGAGTGACCAGAATGGATGCGTGGCCATCTGCTGGTCTCCACGGCGGGCTCCCCAAACTTGGGGCTACCCTGGCCTCTTTGCCCCATGAGCATCTCTCCAGCTATCACCTGCAAGAGTAGGCCTTCGTCCTTTTGCAGGAGGAGTGGTGTCTAGTTTGGGCCAGCAGATGAGGGCACAGGCCTGGAGGTGAGCCTCCTGTGTCCCAGCCTCACCTCCGTTTATCTGAGTAGTCGTGTGCCCTCTGGCGAGCCGTGCACGCTCTGCCTGTGAAACACTCGCCTGAGTTGGAAAGCATCTTAATAGGCCCAGATCGGGAAGCTGCTGGCTGGTTCATCAACTATCCTGAATCTCAGATTCCTTAGTGCCCCCCACCCTGTGGGGCAGTTGGGGATGTTAGAGGTGATATATTCCAAGTACCTGGCTTGGGGGCGGGCATGTGGTCTGAGCTCAAAGCCTGGTAGCTGTTTTTATTACTAATATTGGGGTGGGGGCCTTGAGTTTCCTTAAAGGGTTGAGTTTCAGGTACAGAAGACTAAACGTGGCTTCACCAAGAGGAATTTGGGTGTCAAGGTTACGGGGGAGCCTTTTTTGGACCAGCTTGTGCTGGTCCTTGGAATTCAGGCCAGCAGGAGTCCTTCAGAGAGATACCAAAGCCCCAGGGCAGAAAAGAAAAACAAGGAAAAGAGGACAAGGGTGGGAGGAGAGAGGGACTCAAGTGGACAGTCAAGCCATGTGGCAGAAGCTGCAGGTGTGTGAGTGGTGAGAATGGCGAGAAGCACACAGGTTTAAGAAGATGCCAGGTACTAACTTTCCCACCCTGCCCACCTCCTCTACCCTCCAGACCTCCAATACACCATAAAGCTCCGGGGGGGGGGCTGGCATTATCCCACAAAAATGCAGAGGGGGACCTACCATAAACCTGGAAATGCCATGTGGGATGGCAAGATGGTCCACCAACAACTAATCTGGGTGAAGCCGGAGCTTGGAGCCTGAGTGACCGGTGGGGGGGAAAATGCCCCGCAGAAATGCCCAGAAGAATCACGGGGGCTATGGAGTCATTTGACTCCTTTTAAAGAGTCTTTCCCTAGGGGCGCCTGGGGGGCTCAGTGGGTTAAGCTTCCGACTTCGGCTCATGTCATAATCTCATGGCTCATGAGTTTGAGCCCCGCGTTGGGCTCTGTGCTGCAGCTCAGAACCTGGATCCTCTTTCAGATTCTGTCTCCCTCTTTCTCTGCTCCTCCCCTGCTCGTGCTCTGTCTCTCAAAAATAAGTAAACATTTAAAAAAAATGAAGAGTCTTTTCCTCTTGAATGTTTGTTTTCAGATTTTGAAAATTTTAAACCGACAGAAATGTTGAAAGAGCAGGTCTATCCAACATCAGCAGCAAGTCCTTCACACAGATTCACTGATTCTTGACCTTGGCAGCTTTTATTTCTTGACATTGGTGGCTCACAGCCATCACAATGCCTCGTCCCTACATACATCAGCACAAGCGTGTGAACAAGGACCTTCTCCAACATTACCGTAATGATATAGTTATCATACCCTAGGACTTTAACACCAGTCCAATAATGTTATCTGATGAAGTGCTCATATTCAGATTCCCCAATTGTTCTAAAATTGTCTGCTATAGCTCTTTCCCCCTCTGAGGATCATGCTCTGCATTTAATTGTCGTGTGCCTTTAGTCTCCTTTAATCTAGTCTTTTTTTTTTTTTTTTGGTCCTTCTTGTAATTGCCATTTTGAAGAGTCCATATCAGATGTCTTGTAAAATGCCCCATGGTATGAATATGCATGGTTGTTTCTTCCCTTGCTTTGGTTCAGCAAGAATACGCATGAGACATGTCGTGTACCCATTCATGCATCACTTGAAAAGGCACATGATGTTAGTTTGTCCCTTTTTGGGGACCCTACATCTGATCACTTGGTCAAGGTGACATATGCCAGATTTCTCCACTGGAAAGCTGCCTTTTCCTTTTCATGATGAGTAAGTAATCCGTAGAGACGTTGCAAGACTGTGTGAATGTATTGTTCATCTACCGATGATCTTTGTCTGGACCTGTTATGATACTGAAGTTGCAAAACCCATTTGTCTCTTGAAGGGCCAGAGCCTCTGCTGGCCTGTGGCTTATACGCATGGCCATGTGACTTTCCTCTGTGCGTTGGCCCAAGGGGATGGCTTCACGTGTGTGATAGCCAACGATTGTCCTCAGTGGCCTGTCTCCACCCCTTTTCATTAGCCTTGCCCTTTGCTGTCCTTCGCCACAGGGACCAGCTTCTCTGGCCAGAGAGCCAGTCTTCCACCAGCTAGAGAAACGTGGTCCTCTGGGACAGCCCAGTTGAATGGCTGCCAGTCCATTGGGTCAGCCAGCTGGTTGCTGGGAGTGCGTGTGCGTGCGTGCGTGTGTGTGTGTGTGTGTGTGTGTGTGTGGGCGGGGGGAATGGGGGGTATGCATGTGGGTAGAAGGGCTGTCTGGGGACTTAGAACCCAGAGGCAGCACATCTGCTATATACCTGGGAGCTGCAGGGTGCTGGGCTCTGGCCTTTGTTTCCATGGCAATGGGCAACCTCATTCTGTGGACTGCTCTTCTCTGGACCAGCTGACAGTCATGGGGCCAGGGCTTTGGGCCAGAGACAGAGGAGGGGGAGGGGGCTCCATCAGACTCTCAGAATATCTTGGAGAAGAGAAGTGCCAGATCCTGCATAGATATCCTGGAGATAAGGACTTTAGACCATTGCCCCCTTCACTGCACTGTAGAACAGACTTTTCCAGAGGGCCCTGCTGCCTCCTCCCTATTTGCTACAGAACGGACTCTTCCATCAAAAAAGTCTGTGACAATACCTAGGTGGCATCAGGGCCCAGCAACTTTCTTATGAATTCAACTCAAGATTAAACAGATTCAGATCCCTGACTTCTTGATCTGATACATACATGATCTCGACCTTCTGTTTACATGCATTATCTGTCTTGCCCCACAAGTCAGCCATCTGACTGGGTAGGTCATTAATATGATTCCTATTTTAGAGGCATAGGAGCTGAGGCTCAGAGGACTGGGGCCGCATGGCTGGTAAGGGTGAGGCTGAGCAGAGACTCAAGGAAACAGTGTCATCTATTAACTAAGAGCATGAGCAACAGTGACAGGCAGAGCTGGTTTCGTCTCGACGTTTTCACTTACTAGCTGCGTGATTTTGGCAAAGACAGAAGACCACTGATGGCTGAGACTGGGACTCCTTGGGGCCCAGGACCTGCTCTTAGACGTGCAAGTTCAGATTCTCCGTGTCCTCAGTTTATTCAAGGCTCTCGAGGGAATTTATACCAATTGAAGTCCCCAAAGATGGATGTGTCAATGTGACTAAGTTGGGGCCAGTGAGAAGTAAGCATAAGTGATAGACTGGGCTTCTAGGGAGTCTCGTTAACAGAGAGGGGGTGTCCCTTTTGCCCCTTTTCTCCCTTCCTCCTTCCTGCTGCCAAAATGTAGTTGTGATAGATGGAGCACAAGTAGCCATCTTGGACTTAGAGGTAACCCTGAAGAAACAGAAAGATCCTGGATCCCTGATGACTTCACGGGAAGACCCTATCAGCCATCTACTGCCTATGTCTGGACTTTCTTTAAATTTTTTTAAAAAATTATTGATATATAGTTGACTTAGTACATCTGGACTTTGTATATGGGAATGTAGACCCTGTATGTTTGAGGTTCTAGGTCGTGGTGATCTGATACTTGCAGCTGAATGTTATTCTTACCGGATACACCAAGCTATTAATCTACACTGAGAAAAGGCCCTTCCAATGACCCTGACTCCTAGTCACCCACCATCTAGGATACTTGGGTTGGGAATTCCCCAGAGGTCACGGCTGAGTATGGAACCAGCAGAGTCATGCCCTGGGAGGTGTCTAATTCTGAGCAGGGATGAGCCTGGGGTGTACTCCCTGCCCATAGCAAGGTCCACCTGGCTCCTAAGCAACAAGGATGATCATGCTGTCAGACTCAGTGGTCCCTCTCTCCAGGACAGCAGAGGAGGAACATTCCTTGTGTATAAGAGGCAAGTTACAGCATGGTTGATTAGACATGACTCTACAACCCCAGGGAGAAACTTTCAGATGTGCCCCTCAGCCCAAGAGCCACTGTGCCCTCCATTTGGATGCAGGAAACACCTGATCTCCTTTCTTTTCTGCAACACTGACCCACCATCTCTGAAGATGGTACATTTGTCTGTGCTTGGTTGTTACATGTTAATTCTGCTGACCTTGAAGGGTGCCATGTCCTGGCCTTAGGCTCAAGATCTATGAATAGTGGTGGGCAGGGTGGGCAGCTGGGCTTCTAGAACCTCCCACCCATCAGGCCCTGTCTGGGTGACTGGATGGTTTGGGCTGCCTTGCATGGCTCCCTTTTCTACTCTGGCTGCTCCTCCTTATATCTCAGGGCATTGGGTTGTGACTTGCAAATTTCCAGCTCCAAAGTGTCAATCCTCCCCTCTGCCTCTGAACTCTGGCTTTCTCTGGCGCATGTGTGGGAGAGAAACTCAGTGGTCATATTTTGGTAATGTCATCTAGGGAATTATCTAAGCGCCGAAAGGGATGCCATCAGCATAAGTTGAAAGCATATTTTCCACAATGCAAAACCTCATTGTAGAAATGCATCTACCCATTCATCCGTCTGCCCAAAAACCCATGCATTCATGAGCCAATATTTTTGAGGGCTCCATGTTCCCGGCACTCTGCCAGGCATTATAGATAAAGAAATAAATAGGAGATGGTTCCTTCTCTCAAGGAGCCCACAGGCACAAGGCAATTACAACACGAGTTATATGTGCTAGGAGAGGGGAGAAGTCGGGTCTCTGGGAGCACAGAGGGGCAGCTACTGCAGCTGGGGGTAGTCTTATAGAGGGGTCTTAGAAAGCTTCCAACTCAAGGTGATTTCTCAGCTGAGAGCTGGAGGGTGAGTGGGAACTGGTGGGAAGAGTACGGGTAGGGGGTACTTGGCAGAGGAAGAAACACTTGCAAGGGCCTGAGGCCAGAGCATGGAGTACTCGCTGAGCTCCTTGGGTCTGGCAGGTGCCAGGATGCAGGAAGTGATGAGGAAGAGAAGGGCAGCACCTGATCTATCTGAGATGCAAAAGGCATTTTCTTTCTTTCCTTTCCTTTCCTTTCCTTTCCTTTCCTTTTTCTTTCCTTTCCTTTTTTTCTTTTTTCTTTTCCTTCCCTTCCCTTCCCTTCCCTTTCCTTTCCTTCCTAAGTTTATTTATTTTGAGAGAGAGGGAGAAAGAAAGGGGCACGTACACACACATATTAGCAGGGGAGGGGCAGAGAGAGAGAAGGAGAGAGAGAGAGAGAGAGAGAGAGAGAGAGAGAGAGAATCCCAAGCAGGCTCCACATTATCAGTGCAGAGTCCAATGCAGGACTCGATGCCAGGAACTGCGAGATCATGAGCTGAGCTGAAATCAAGAGCCTGACACTCAGCCGACTGAGCTCCCCCAGACGCCCCGCTAAAGGCCTTTTCCCTGCAGAGTTGCACAAGTGTTTGGTTTGCTCAGGGAGGTAGGGAGGAGGAAACAATTCCTATTGTGAGTGTCCTGACCCACAGCCACTCTCCAGCAAGTGTCTAATTTCTAGCTTAATCTTGGCTCCAGGCCTAGCTCACCTCCAAAGTACCCAATATTGGGAGAGCTCCCCTCCTGCCCCTGCCTGCCCCTCCCCTGCTCCCTGCACAGCCCGTGACTCAGCTCAGCTCTCCTTCCACGCCTCATCTTTTACAGAGGGCTGTTGGCCCATCACCCCCAGCCTTTCTTCCTGCTTCTTGTCCCTCCGGCAGAGCCGGTGAAGGTTTCCTTCTGGTCTCTGGCGCATGCTGCAGTCTTGGCCTGGGAGTGGCCTGACCCTGGTCAGGAGGTCCAGGAGGGCTGGAGGGGCCACTCTTCCAGGCAGGCTGTGGGGCAGCCAGAACCCCTGAACTCCCTCCCTTCTTTTCTCTGACCTTTCCCCAGGGTGGAGCAATCCCCTGGGAAACTGGTCCTCTTGGGTCCCCCGGATTGGCCCCACAGAGTTGGCCTTCCTGGCCATTTTGGCTGACGAGGGGCTCCTGCGGAAAAGTGTGGGCAGCTCAGAACTTATCCACATGATGGGTTTGGCCATGCCCTGAACAGAGGGGGCCCTGGAGGCTGGTCTTCCTACAATCCGAACCAATTAAAGGGCAGAGCATTCATGTATGCTCCAAGACCCACAAACCCCCCAACTCACACAGTGCACACCACAGGCAACACACAATATACACGTGCCCCACACTACACACCCGCCAGGCAACTTACATACACACGGACACAATGTGCAACCCAAATACAGTGAGCGCGTGCACACACACACGCACACACACTCAGATAGCGTACCTCCCACACAGTGCATCCACTGCCAGACGTAGAGAAGTTCGTGATACTCATCATGATGAGATGTTCACCGGGCCCATACGGTGCCAGGCGCTGTTCTAAGAACTTCGCATAAACACACTAAGCAAATTCTGACGACTCTAGGAAGTATTTCCTACCATCCCCATTTCCCGGCTGTCACGCTCCAGGAGAGAGCCGTGTCCTTGTCTCTCTCGTGTGTGTCTCCTGTTGCCGTGACAGAACATGTTCTCTTCTGCTGCAGTTGACCTGTCAGCCAGCCACCCCCGGCTTCTCCTGCCAGCCCCAGGATGGGGCACGGTGACAACAGTGCCTCACCCAGGCCTCTTCCCTCCAGCAGAAAGAACATGGTTGCCACGGTGATGATTCTCTTTGTTCCCAGCTCCCCAAGGACACAGCCTGCCAGGACCCCGCTGGCTCCCCGGCCTCCTGATGCTGCTCAGCATGTATTGGCCGGTGAAAACATCAGAGACAGCAGGCCAGGCCCTGAGACCCCTCAGTGTCCTCTCTTCCTGGTCCTCCCACCACCCCCCAACCCCTGTCTCCCACCCCTCCATCCTCCCCAACACCTCTCCCCAGGCCAGAGAGACCTGTCCTCAGGGGCGCCCCAGTGCACTGAGGTGTCTGACTAGTTGAAATCGCCCCCAGCCCTCACCCTCCTCCTCTGCTACCTGCTTTCTGTCTGGGGAAGTGTCGGGGTGTGGGAGTGGGGGTCCTGCCAGGGGCAGTGGGGCCTCTGGGGACCCCAGCAACCACAGCCAACCAGAACTCTGTCCTTGGCAGAGAGCCTTGGGGGCTTATGGGCTCCTTCAAGTGGACCTGCCCCTGCCCAGACGAGTTAATGAGACCTGGCTGGGTGGGCCGGCCAGGGCTGTGAGGCTTCCTGATGAGTCAAAATCCTGTCAGTCCTCCAGATAGGCAGAAGGAAACTGTCAAGCTTTCCTCAGCCCGCTGCCTCCCCTTGGCAGTGAGCATGGCCTGCGTAGATCCACCTGGAGAGGCCCAATGTCAGCCTGTGGCCGTCCCCTGGGGAAGTGGGGAGGCCTGGTTAAACCACCCACCCTGTCTTGTGCACTGTGTCCAGGCAGGAAGTGTAAAGGATGTCAGCCAACCTCTCCTCTCCTATCAAAAAATTTTTTTTAATGTTTATTTATTTTTGAGAGAGAGAGAGAGAGAGAGAGAGGCACAGAGAGGGAGACACAGAATCCAAAGCAGGCTCCAAGCTGTCAGCACAGAGCCCCACGCGGGGCTCAAACTCATGAACCACAAGATCGTGACCTGAGCTGAACTTGGATGCTTAACTGACTGAGCTACCCAGGCGCCCCCTCTTCTCCCATTTTGTGTATAAAATGTAGAATTTAGGATTTTTCCTAAACAGGTGCTAAGATGTGGCAGCCAGTTTGGAATAATAGTAAAGCCAGAGAGCTGCTTGGGGCACCTGCCACCTCTCCGCAGACAATGCTCTGTCTGCACCTTCCCCTGCCCCCGCCCTCGGTCTTGGGTTGCAGTGTCAGGGTCTGGTGGTTACCTGTGGGAGGGGTGGTCTTGGGGTGGCCCTCGGCAGTGGGCGAGGTCTTTGTGAGGCCTCTTTCCCAGATTGGGGGGGGGGTCCTTGTTCTACTGTCTCCACTGAGACAAAGCCCCAGGGCAGACCCCCCCCCCCCCCCATCCACATAAGCAGGTGGCAGAGAAAATCCACCAGGCTCTGGCCACAGTCCGTGGCTTATTTCCCGTTTCTCTACCTGGCCATGCTGTAGAAGGGCGGACAGGCCACGGGTCTCCCCTTCCCTGCAAACAATATATCTTAGCTCTCTGAAAAGCCTCTCTGGCCCTCTCTGGGGACAAGAACTCCCCCCGCCCCCGCCCAGGGACCCCACTGATGCTCCAGTCCTTTCCCTTCCTCTGGGGGACACAGAGAGACCCCTTGCCCAGGTTGGGGGGGGGTGTTATGAGAGGGCAGGTCTGTTCCCTGCCCTCCTTTTCTCTCTGTTCCCCCTCCTCCCTGTCTCCCCATCATGCTTTCCGTCTGGCCTCTTTGAAGGGAGAAGGAGGGCGAAGAAATAGGAGAGGAGAAGATAAGAGAGAGGGGGTGGGGAAAGGCATGGGAATAGGGAAAGGAGGAGGAAGGAGGTGAGAGATGAAAGAGAAGGGGTGCCCCCGGGGAAGGAGCCGTTTCCTCACCTCCTCCAGGTATGCGTTCAAATATTACTGATGGATTCAGGGCAGGCCGCCCCAAAAGATGCCACTCGGGCATATTGATTATTTTCAATTAAAGTTATTTAAGAGACATCCGGTGCATGAAGGACACTCTGGTCCTCCCTGTTGGGCTCTACGCCCAACTGGGGCTGGAACTCACGACCCCAAGGTCAAGACTCATATGCTCTACAGACTGAGCCAGCCAGGTGCCCCTTGTATTATTATTTATTTTAAATTTATTTTTCTCCTGTTAATCTGTCTCGTGTCAATTTAATTATTAGACCACCCTAACGATCTAGAAGGAAGAAGGGAGGTTTTCCTCCCCTACAGTTTTGGTGAGCCAGCCAGGAGATTTCACTCTCTGGACACCACTCGCCCTCGGGGGGCTGCTGGAGCTGAGAAATCCTGGTACTTCTGACAAGATAAGAATTCTCATCACGTCAGTCTCTAGGATCTCTGCCTGCAGGGATCTTTCTTTTTCTGAATTTAGATTCATAGGGGAAAATACTTGTAGAATTATTTCCTTGGGTGTGGAGAGTCTGGTGAAGATTTGGTGATGAGTACACTTATTTACCAGTGATCCTTTTTCCTCCCAGATGTTCATTGTTTCCTTTTGTCTACTTTTTGACCAGGGAGAATGTTCTCTCTGGTTTCTCCTAGCCAGAGGATGCATGCGTATTTGAAAATAAAAGTTCGAGGGGGCGGGGGATGGGGAAGGGGAATTTTGGCTTGGTAAGTCACTCTATTCTGTCCAAAAGGGCGGGGGATCGGGGCGCCTGGGTGGCTCAATTGGTTGAGCATCCGACTCTTGATTTCCGCCCAGGTCACGATCTCGTGATTAGTGAGATTGAGGCCTGTATCAGGCTCTGCACTGAGTGTGGAGCCTGCTTGGAATTCTCTCTCTCTCTCTCTCTCTCTCTCTCTCTCTGCCCCTCCCCTGCATGCCCATGCACTCTTTCTCCCTCTCTCTCAAAATAAATAAACTTAAAAAAAAATCAAAAGGCTGATGGGGGGATTGGTGGGGGCAGGGGGTGGGGACATGTGATTCCCTGCGTTTTGGAGCAGGTATTTAAAAACAGAGCCCCCTCCCACCTGGGAAGGCAGGGCCCCTATAAAACTGGGGCTCAGGCGGGAGGAGTGGGGTCACTCTGTCCTTCAACTGGTGCCCAGAGCCCTGCTATCATCGATTCTATTCGGACCTGGTGGATGAAGAGGTGCTGATGTGGCTGGCGGTGGAATTAGGACCAGACTGAGCCAATGAGCTTCCGGAGCTGTGGCTGGGGGCCGGATGCGTTGGACTTCACTGTGGACTTTCCCTCTGCATTCTGATGCTAATGGGCCCTAAAGATGGAGCACCAGAGCCACCGATTCTGTTGTAAATGAAAATAAAAGTTACTCACAAAGAGAAAAAATAAAAATAAACACAGAGCCCCTCACGGTTACCACTTCTGCTTTGTTGGGCTAGCTCTGGGAGTGAGAACTTTCTGGATCTCATGAGGACGGGATCTTTCGCACTCCCTGGTGGGACGCCTCTTGCATCCTGGGTTAAGCTGTGGAAAGGTTTATTGGTTTGAGCTGTTATTGGGATGATTATAACACCTGGCTCACCAATGGCCAAAGGACCAATGGATCCCTTGAATTGCCCATGCTTGAAAGAAAAAACCTTTCTTTTAGAGAGCTGTCATCCTAAACAATCTTCTTATTGGTACCTTTGGAAAGACCGAATTAAAAAGCAGATACAAAGGAATGTAACAGCTAGCCTTAGGGACTCCTTTTTAACATGATGAAAGAATGGAAATCAGAACAAAAGTTGAAGTCCCCATCCATCATAAACTCCCCTTCTTAAAATTTGGTCCTGTCTCCTCAGCATATTCCCCTAACCTCCAAACTCCTCCACCTTTTCTAGAAAATCCTTTAAACATCAGGAGCTTATTTTAGCTCCCCTTTTCCTATAAGATTTACAAAGAACAAGCTAGCCTAATCTCTAGGCCCAGGGTATACAGGTTACTCATGCAAATGCAGAAAGCCAGGAAATAAATTTAACAGAAGCACCGGGGATGGACAATACGGCTTATTTGGCTGGACTTTAAAATCAGGATCTGCCAGCTTCAGGCCTTCCTACGTAAGGTCCTTTGTGAATACATCCCAACCCCCACCCAAAGAATTCATGTCCCCTGGGCAGCAAAACAGAGAAATCGTTCAGTTTCCGTCTTTGCTGGAAATTTTCTCCCTGATATAAAAGGTGAGCTCCAAACAGTGTGGTTCAGTGGGCACATCAATGCCTAAGCCTACTGATGGAAAAGTCTACCTTGTTCTTTGCAGATGCCTTGCAGGAATAAAGACCAAAAAAAAAAAAAAAGTGAAAATCAACAATTCTTAATTTACAACTTGACTCTTTAGAAAAATAAGAGCAGATCTCTGAAATGCAACTAAAAATCCATTCAGAGCCTTTCTTATTTGCCTCCAAACATTTGCAGATATTCAGGACATTGGAAGAACAGTTGTCCTGCACTTAAGAAAAGGAAAGAGGGGCGCCTGGATGGCTCAGGCGGTTAAGCGTAGGACTCTTGATTTGGGCTCAGGTCACTATCTCATGGTTTGTGAGCTCGAGCCCCACATGGGACTCTGGGCTGACAGTGCTGAGCCTACTTGGATTCTCTCTTCTTCTCTCTCTGCCTCTCCCCTCCTCAAAATATAGATAGATAAACTTTGAAAAAAGAAAAGGAAAGAACATTTTAAGTTGGAATTACCCCCAACATCTGAGACTAGAGAAATATACGCAGAAGTCCTAAGGAAGACCTTGGATACTTTTTCTGTCCCTTGAAGGTGTAAACCTTACCATGTCTTTGAAATGTAAACACCCTGGGAGGTCATTAAAACTCTGCTCAGACTGAAGAGAAAAGAAAAAGAGAGAGAGAGAAAGAGACTTTTTAAAAATACAAACTGCTAAAAGGACTCTCTTGCCCAAACTCGAGACCATAGCTTCCTTAATATTACTTGTCAAGGAGAAAAACAAATCTTAAGTCTTCTTGACAAATATTAGTAAGAAGAACCTTTTAAGCAGATAGTCTTAACTTGTTCTACCAGTTAGAGGCACAATTGTTTCTCAACTAGTGAGTTTTATAGTAGACTGGTGTGTTTTGTATTATACAAACACTCAGGGGTTGATCCATGATGAGCATTTTTTGTTTTTGTTTTATTTCTTTGCTTTTTTCGAAAGAGGCACAAGTGAGCGAGGGGCAGAGAGAGAGAGGGAGAGGGAGAGGGAGAGGGAAAGAGAGACAAAAGAGGTTCATCTGAAGCAGAGCTTGAGCTCACCCATTGTGGGACTCAAACTCACTAACCCTGAGCAGAATCTGAGCAGAAGTCAGATGCTTAACCGACTGAGCCACCCAGGTGCCTCATGACTAAAGTTTTTGAACCAAAGCTGTGGTGTTTCTATGGTGTATGTTTACATATGTCTATGTATGGACATTATAAATCTGAGATTTTTTTTCCTCCCGATTGTACTGCCAGAATTAATTTATAGAGCTCTAGGTAACTGGCTTAAAAATAAGTGCTTATAAATTAAGTGCTTCTAAACCTCAGAAATATAATAGAAACTAACCCAAGTGATTTGCAAGTTGGCATGACCTAGGATAACTTTTGGTAGATAAAAGCTTGTTTAAGTTTGTTGGTTTAATGAACACAGACCTGTCTTTAGAGTTATTGCCATTAAGCATAATAGTTTTATTTTACTTAGATTTACTGAAAGTCAAATAAGCTTATGTTGTCTTTGTTGCAAAATTTGTCAGCAAGAGACATAAGATGATGGTTAGCTGCTTTAATGTCTCATGAAATCATCATGGGTGATCTAAGTATGATTGTGAAAAACATGAATTACAGAGGTCTCAATGAGGTAAGAATTTTCAGGGGAATGTTTTCACAATGATCATTTTATGATACATCTCCTTAAATAGTTTCCCAAATCTCTTTGATGACTTCCACCCTTAGAATTTTGCTAAGTTAAATTAAGGGATAGGAATTCACTGAATGTCTAGATCATATCCAAGTAAGATAAAATACTAAAACATTGATTGCTACACGAGTCTAAGTTACTTAAATTTGACCTCTTACTACAGAGGATCTATTCGCAAACACATCTTGTGACCCATTGAAAAATTAAACTGCAAAGAAGCCCACACTTCTAGAAATGATGAAGCATATTCGTAAATTTGCCAATCTAAAGAATGCTAGCATAAGAGGCAGCTCACAATGGCTTGCTTTTTAGCTTCCACTAGAAATTAAGGTGTCTAAGGGCCACGAATTCTTACTAATACAAAGCTACTAAAAATAATAAGGGAAACATATCTGTATACAAGGAATGTAGGCTATGTGTTTTGGGTAATGAAAGGTATGGGGAATGGAGATGCATTTTTGTTGAGGGAAAGAAAGTAATTTGTCTTAAGGTGAAACTGATTATTTCTGAATGGGAAAGAAAATAAGAGACAAGCTGAAATAGAAAGTTGTAAAAGGTTGTGAAAAAGGAATCTGGGGAAAGGAGTTTTACATGTGACCAAGCAGGATAAAGTTGAATGAATTTGTTGTAAGGATTTTAAAAATAAGCTTTAATATCCATGGTGCACTTTTGTAAAACTGGAACCTAATTTTCTTTTATCCACTCAAAGGAAAATTTTGCTTGGACTATTAGTCTGCTCCTGATAAGAGATTGTAAAAGGCTTTTCTTTATTTTTTGGTTAATTTGCCTTGAAGGCAAAGAATTTGTTTTATCAAAATAATCTCTTGTTTTTAATCAGAACTTTGATTACTTAAAAAACAAAACACAATTGAGTTTTCTCTATTCAAAGAGCTGAGTTTTACTTACAACTGTTAACCTTCTGTGTTTACCTGAAGAGTCTTTGTCACCATGAGTACGTGGACTAAGTTGTTTCATAGTGGTCTATGATCTGTTTGACCAAGTGTTTTAAAATCTTTTGATATTTTTGACAAACTTCCTTCAAATTAAATTTTCAATAAAGTCTTTTGACCTAGGAATTACTTGGGATTTTCCAGAGGGTCCCCGGAACATCTCAAAAGATTTGTTGCCTGTCCTTACACAAGGATTACACTAATTAGGCTTACTTGGTATATTAAGTTACATGGGAAGCATTGTCAAATAAGCAAAGACAAGTCTTCTTAGGTTACACTTTGCAGGTGACTGTTATTAATATGTGTTCTAGAAATTGTATGAAATTCCCAAAACTCGGATAGGTTCTGGTATAACGTCATCAGTCATTATTCTCGTTATCATCTTAAAGCGTTGTATGTCACAGAAATAGCCAAACTTCCTTTTCTATTGTACCGTAATGAACTCCAATCAGATCTTTAACCACCGGCGTAGTTCAGTCTTGTCATTTGGAGAAAGTTACTATTTTACGATGATGCTTTTGCAGGCTTGCTCCTGTGGAAGTGTTTTGTTTTTAAGTCCTTCCCCGGAAGGACTCTGACAAGGACTCTAGAATACAGATCTCTGATAACTTTCAGATCACACCATCGACTTGGGTAATAATGTACAGATCCCTAATGGAGAAACTAATGGCTTCATGACTTCTAACAAAAGATCGATAAGAATCAATTCTTTGAGGCTGACTTAACTGGTGAGGATTGATAATAATGTTTTATTGCTGTTTTGGCTGAAACATTGTTGATTTTTAAAAATGTTTTGTTTTTCCCCATTTAAGGAAAACGTATTCTCTTTTTCTCTCAAGCTGTCTATGACTCAGGGCAATTTGGTAAAATCTGCCTCTGTGAACAAAGGTGAAACATTTATCTTTTTCTCCCTCCTGAGTTCCGATCCCTCCAGAATTTAGAAACTCCTCAGTGAGTATTTTTATTTTTATGGCAATGTGGTGATTTGCATAGGTTTGCTAAGAATCTGTTCTCCCTGTAACAGGACACAACTGGAAACAATGGTTATATTACCAAGGCTTTGTCTGGAAGGTCATATTTGAGAGAGATATGCATAGACTCAGATATGACCAGACAGCTTTAAGGAACTAAGGCTGGCTTTACAGAGTCAATAAAACCCCTTGGAAAAGTCACCCTGGCACTTTGCTTACAGGGTTCCCAGCAGCCTTACCATGTGATTAAGGAAGGTCACTTCCTGGCAGGTGCAAGAACCTCAGAGTATTTTGGGGGACCTCGAGAAGAGGAATTCACTAAAGCTGTTGGTATTGCAGGCACAGCCTGAAGTCCAAGTCCTTGGCTTGACTTCTGAGCTTTGAGAAGCTTTTAAAAGTCCGATCTGAGATTCCTTATGAGAAGTTCTAGCAAAGCAGTTTAAAAGATTCTGTATGGTCAATGTATATTCTTGCCACATTTATGTAAATAATCAAACCCAGTTTATTGAGACTATTGGTAAGAAAATTTGTCTTACTTTTATTATCCCTGATAAAAATGGGAGTGACTGTAGAGAGAAATATTGTGTTTCAGCAAAAATCTGTAACACACCCTTGGGAATATCAGAGTCTAGTGCTGTTCATTGTCTTTGATGTTTTGTTTTCTACCTGTAAACTGGACTAGATCTTATCTTAATTTTTTTTAATGTTTATTTATTTTTGACAGAGAG
Source organism: Prionailurus bengalensis (assembly GCF_016509475.1). Taxonomy (NCBI): domain Eukaryota; kingdom Metazoa; phylum Chordata; class Mammalia; order Carnivora; family Felidae; genus Prionailurus; species Prionailurus bengalensis. Next base: position 8,278,243 of record NC_057345.1, read on the forward strand.
AGAGAGAGAGAGAGAGAGAGAGACAGAGCATGAGTGGGGGAGGGACAGAGAGAGAGGGAGACACAGAATCTGAAGCAGGCTCCAGGCTCCAAGCCATCAGCACAGATCCCGACGCGAGGCTCGAACTCACAAACTGTCAGATCATGACCTGACCGAAGTCGGATGCTCAACCGACTGAGCAACCCAGGCGCCCCTGGACTAGATCTTAAATTCATCTAGTTTCTTTCAACAAATGGCTACAACTCTCTAGACTAATATTTTCAATTTTTCTCCCTTCTGACATGGAATCATTAAAAACTAATACTGCCTTTTTTTTTTTTCCTCCAAAGCCATGCAAGCTAACTTGACAACCTGATACAAACTTCGGAGAAACCACCACCACCACTCACGTATAGAAGACCTTTGTGCCTGTTACTGCGTTTGCCACTCAGAAGAATCTCCTGAGGCGTTCAAACTGCAAAGCAGGAGAATCTGTTAGATGGCCATTGCCTGCCCTCGCTCTATCTGAAAATGCTTCGAGCCTGACATCTAGGAGTCTTCTCAAGTGGCCACCCTCAGAACTTGTTTATGATTTGCTCCAATCACGAACCATCATTTTTCTTTTGTTTCCATAGGATTGCTCTTATGAAATACCTGACTGGTTGTGCAACAGAGGCCTAACTTTGGGAGCCCTCCTGCATCACTGCCTCCTGAAGGGACTCACCACTGTTCTCAGGACTAGGGGATGGGCGCAGTGTGATATAGGACCATCAGCTACTCAGCCACTAACTCAGTTCCTTCCCCCATAGCCATCTACTCAGCTTTTAATGTGTGAAGTTTCCTGGGTGGCTTCAGGGGAGGAGCTGATGGGGTCCAGGGCAGCCTGCCCTACGATATGCCACTTTGGCATAGGGAGCATTTCAAATTTAAGTTACTTAAGAAACAGCCAGTATACAAAGGACACTCTGGTCCTCCACTGTCCCCCTGAAAGTAGGAAGCTTTTCCTCCCATTAATCTGTCTTATGTCAATTTAATTATTACACCAGCCTAAGGATCTAGAAGGCGTTACCTTCTGCAAGAGGCCTCCTCTGTCCTCACTGTTTAAAGTGACAACTGCTCACCCCAATCCCAACCCCCTAAATCTACTCTGCTTTTTTTCTTTTTCTACAAGGCCTGCACCTTCTTCTAACATGCTGCCCAATTTACTTACTTCCTATGTTTTATTTAGTTATTGTCTGTTCCTGCTTGCCCCACCCCCACCAGCGGAACATATTTGGTCTGTTTTGTTCGCAGAAGTATCCCAAGTGCCTTTGGTGACCAGCTGGTGGTAGGCCCTCAGGAAACGTGTGTTAATTGAATGCACGCATACATTCCCTTGAAGCTGAGGAAGAGGTAGGCTGCCCTGTGGAGGAGTGTCTTCAGGTCTGCTGCAGTGCTGGAAGTTTCCATCCAGGTCCATTTCCCTGGCATGTTCGGTCCCTGCAAGGGCTTGTGGTGGAGAGTTAGTCTCAGCACGAGCTGGAGCCAGTTGCACAGGCAGTGGATGGTGACGTGGGCAGGGGCCTTTGCTCTATCTTTCCAGGCCATTGTCCCGCTCACCCTCCATTCCTCCCCCGCTGCTGCCTCAAGTGCTGTGTCCAGCGGGATACAGGCTGGTCTCCTCCGTCTCCAGCCTCCCCAGGATCAAGCAAGCAGCCTCTTGGGATCCTTCTTCTCAGCCTTGACAGGGTCCGTTCCCAGCTCCAGGGAATCCCCAGAAAGCAGGTGCTTGGCACGTCACTCCTGCAGCCAAGATGTCAACGCCCCCAGCTCTGGGTGCTGGCCCCTCAGAGGCCTCTGTCCACATTCATCTGCCCGGCAGTGGTCTCTGCCCTGGCCACACAGCCTCCCCAGAACCCCACAGAAGCTTCTCTGGAGAGGCATGGTAGATGTGGTGAGGCTGTCCTGCAACCTCCTGCTCTAAGCAAGGCCACGCTACGTCCTCCCCACAGGGGAGGGACACATGGCTCTCCTCACCTCCCGCTGTCCGCTCTTCATCTTCAGGGAGTGTTTTTGTGGTCAGGCCTGGACCCTCCACCATCCTGGGAGTGTGGATCAGGGACCCTGGAACTTCCTACCTCCTGCGCCCATCCTCACGGTTCCTGAAAAGGCTTCTCAGACTTACCAGACCCAAACTGCACTCCCACCCCAGTCTCCCTGCCTTCGTGAACGGTACCCCCAATGTCTGAGATGCTCAGTGCTGGAAACCCCCAGAGCTGTCCTCGGTGCCTCTCACACACAGGCTTTCCCTCAAGAAGTCCTGTGGGCCCTCCCTCCAAAGAACCAGCAGAATCCAACCACCTCTTACCTGGCCACTGCCCTGCCCTGGTCGGAGCATACTGAGTCTCGCCTGGAGCATGGCCGTGGCCTCCTAACTGTTTTCCCTCATGCCACCTTTGTCCCCTCTGGCCTATTGTTTGCCCAACAGCCTGGGGGTTGTGCAAAAATGCAGGCTGGTTATGTCCCTTCTCTGCTCACGGCCCCACCAAGTCCCTTCCCTTAGCCCCTGGTCCCACATGATTTGCTCTCCTCCTGCTCTCTGAGCTCCTCCTTTGCCCTCACCCCATTCCCCTGTCCTCCAGCTACACTGGCTCTTTGACTCTTCCTTGAATTCAACAGGCAACTTCCTGCCCCAGGGCCTTTGCTCTTGCTGTGCTCTCGGCCTGGAATTCTCTCCCTCTAGATAGCTGCGAGTCTCACTCATTCCTTCAGCTCTCTGCTCAGGGGTTACCCGCTCAGAGAGGCTTTTCTCAACCACCCTGTGTAGATAACCCCCACCCCCTCCTTTTCAGCCCACCCACTTCCATCTATGTTTCTACATAGCTCTTTCCTGCCTTACATTTTGTAAATATTTGTTTGTGAGTCATAATGACAGCTCCATGAGAACAGAGATATTGGTTTGGGTGCTGCTTCATTTCCATTGCTTAGAACTTCATTGTCCAAATTCACCACAGGTGATTATTAAAATGTAAATGAATTAAAGAAAAGAAAAAATCCATTTCCTCAGTCACACTAGCGCTTAATAGTCACATGTGGTTAGTGGCTCCATACTTGATAGTGTAGAGATAGAACATTTCCTTGGTCAGAGAACATTCTATCGAGCAGTGCTGGCTTAGAACATAGCAGGTACTCGGTGAGTATTTGTTGAATGAATTAATGACTGAATGGTGCTTTTGAGAACATCATCCTTATAGGAAGGTGGCAAGTTCCTCCCATGTGCTGGACATCGGACGGGGAGGATTTTACATATTAAGTCAGCTTTATGATGGCGGCATGAGATGGTCCTCAAAGTTACTAGTTTATAGGCAAGGAAATGGGCTGGCAGAGTCTAACACATTTTTTAACAGCTTTATTGAGATATAATTCACATACCATAAAATCTTCCCACTTAAAGTGTAAGGGTCAACGCTGTTTAGCATCGTCACGGAGTTGTGCAATCCTGACCCCACTTTCCGAATATTTTCATCACCCCAACAAAGTACCCCCACGCAGTCACTCGCTGGGCTGCTATTAATTTCCTTTCTGTTGCTCTGGATTTGCCTACTCTGAACATTTCACATAAACAGAATCATTCGGTGTGTGATACTATGTGACTGGTTTATGTGGTGAGTGCTAGACTTTACAACTCCATGATCTTGTTATTAAAAACCCAATGGCTACACTACACATTTTCATGTGTTAGAAAGGAATAATAATAAATAGCTGGAAGATGGCCAGTGAGGCAGAGTGATAGGCGAGAAGAAAGTCCTGGGTCTTGAAGAGACGTTTGTACGTTACGGTTCACAGCAGTGAACTCACACTGCTAGCACTCACAGGAGCTAAAATATGGAAGCACCCCAGGTGTCCATTGATGGATGAATGGACAAGCCAAATGTTGCCCATAGATGTGCTGGAATATTATTCAGCTGGAAGAGGAAGAACATTCTTTTTTTTTTTTTAATTTTTTTTTAACGTTTACTTATTATGGAGAGATAGAGAGACAGAGCATGAGCAGGGGAGGGGCTGAGAGACAGGGAGACGCAGAATCGGAAGCAGGCTCCAGGCTCCGAGCTGTCAGCACAGAGCCCGACGCGGGGCTCGAACTCACGAACCGCGAGATCATGACCTGAGCCGAAGTCGGACGCTTCACCGACTGAGCCACCCCAGCGCCCCAAGGAAGAACATTCTGATGGGTTCCACAACGTGGATGGACCTAGAGGACATCATGCTGGGCCTTTGAAAGAAGTCATTCATGAGAGGACCAACACTGTGTGATTCCACCTACCTAAGGCACCTCGAGTAGTCGAACTCAAAGAGACAGAAAATAGAAGGGTGGCGGCCAAAGCCGAGAGAGGACATGGGAGTTATTTCTTAATGGGGGCAGAGTTTGTTTCCAAGATGGAAAGAGTTCTGGAGATGGATGGTGGTGGTGGTGGTTGCACAACATTACGAATGTATTTCATCCCACTAAACTGTACCCTTGAAAATGGTTAAGATGATAAATTTTATGTGTATTTTGCCTCAATAAAAAAAAAATGGGGGAAGAAAGAAGAAGAAAGGCCCTGGGCTGGGAGTCATGGGTCTTACGTTCTAGTCCTGATTCTGTCTTTAAGTGGGTGACCCTGTGCAAGACCTCAGCATCTCTGGGGATGCTAATAGGTCCATCCAAATCACACGGGGACCCAAGGGAAATCCCCACAGTTGCTGGTCTACCTACTGGCCGTGCAGGGGAGCTCTTGGAATGAGCCTCCCCTCAAGGAGGCTGGGGCATAGGCTGTCCCAGCAGTGGCTGTGGGATTCCTGCTGCCATCTGCCCAAAGTTTCTCTGGTTTCCTGGGCCAGCTCCTAGGGAATTGTGGAGAAGCCATGGTCAGGAGCATCTTGAATGGGTTCCCAAGAAACCCATGTTCAAATTCCAGCTTGCTCCTTACCAGCGGCGTGTCTAACCACCAGGAACCTCAGTCCTCTCATCCGTAAAATGGGATAACACACACCTGCACAGCACAGGGTTGCTGGAAATGACATGTGATAAAACACATAACCTGCACACAATAAGTGTGTGACAAACCATCTACGTTCCCACTCTTGGGCTAGAGGCTTTTTCTGAGTAAAGGTGGCAATCCTGGAGGAGAAGCAAGTTCAGATGTTCAAGCTATTTTTCTTATCAGCTGGCTCTCCTTGGGCTCTGGAGCACCACCCCCCTTCCCCATCCCGTGTTCAGCTCCAAGCCTGCCAGGGGGTGTTGGGGACCGGGCACTGGTGTGGGGTGGCAAAGCAGGTGTAAGTGCTTATTTTTCCTCCCTGCCCAGAGCACAGTGGTCTCCTTGCTAGACCATCTATCTCAGTGGAAACCTTTGCTGAGATTTATCGTCCTGTTTCTGCTGGGTACGGGCTGCGGGAAGGTAAAAAATGTCCTTTTTGAGGCAATAAAACATGAAACGGAACCCAATTTCTCTCCAGGGTAAGAATCATTATGTTTGACAATGGCTGTAAAGTGTATAACACTGAGGAAAGGGGGCGGTGGCTGAGGGCCTTGTGGAGGAGGGAGGCGAAGTCACCCCTGCAAGATGGAGTCATTGCGCAGTCACCAAAGCGGGCTTGGAAGGAGCCCAGGGGCCGGGATGCCACCCCACAACCCATCTGATGCCCAGCTGCACTCAATGTCCCCATCCTTTGAGGTCCCCATGAGAATTCAATGCATTTTTATCAAGGACCTCTACTGGGCAGGGGGCGATAAGGCCACCCTGCCTGCTGTCCCCAGCACTTTAGAGAGAGAAGAATGAAACTTGTGCCCGATTGAATTGAATTGAGTGTTAAGGAGTCTGGATCTCATTCAGGGGGAACCAAGAAACCAAGTGTTTAGAGTTGGTATATGTGTGCACATGTATGCTTTTGCATTTTCTGAACTATAATTTATAAAGCCCTCAAGTCGTAAGTGTACAATTTACTTATTAAGTTTATTTACTTATTTTTGAGAGAGAGAGAGAGAGAGAGAGCATGCAAAAGTGTGAGGGGCAGAGAGAGAGGGAGAGAGAATCCCAAGCAGGCTCCTTGCTGTCAGCACAGAGCCCCATGTGGGGCTTGAACTCACAAACCGTGAGATCATGACCTGAGCCGAAGTCAGATGCCTAACCGACTGAGCCACCCAGGAGCCCCTTAAGTGTACAATGTAATACATTTTTTCATACGAATATATCCATGTAACCACCACCCAGATTAAGATGTAGGACATTTATGGTGCCCCAGGAAGCTCCTTCCTGTCCCTTCCCAACAAAGGCTCCCCAGGATAACCACCGTAGATGCAACTCTTTCTTTCTGAGCATCACGCAATTGGAAACATGCAGCATGCAGTTTTCCCTTCTTGCACTCATCAGTAAGACTCATCCATGGTGTTGTGTATATCAGTTCATCCTTTTCCACCGCTATTATTCCACGTTAGGAAAACATCACAATATACTTATCCATGATGACGTTGATGGACATCATGGTGGTCTCAAGTTTGGGGTTTTGACTAGCAAAGTGGTGGTGAACATTCATTTCTTAAAATTTTTGAAATGTTTATTTATTTGTTTATTTTGAAATTCGAGAGACAGCATGTGTCAACCAGAGAGGGGTAGAGAGAGGGGGAGACAGAGAGTCCCAGGCAGTCTCCCTGCTGACCTGGGGCTCCCATGAACTGTGAGATCATGACCTGAGCCAAAATCAAGAGTCCAATGCTCAACCGACTGAGCCACCCAGGCACCCCCTGCAATGAACATTCTTGTCCATGCATGCCTTACAGTGAGTGGGCATAGGGAAGAGTTCTGAGCAGGTGAGTGGCATGATTACATTGACTTTCTTTTTCTTTCGTCCTTGGTGATGGTTAATTTTATGTGTCAAGCTGACTGGGTCACGGGTGCCCAAATATTTGGTCAAACGTCGTTCTGGGTGTTTCTGTGAGGATGTTTTGGATGAGAGTAGCATTCAAAATGGGAGGATGGTGGGACTGGCCTTATCAGGTAAAGGCCTGAATAGAATGAAAAGCACTGACTTTCCTGTGAGTAAGAGGGGGGCTCCTCCTGCCTGACTACCTTCAGCTGGGACATCAGTTCTTTCCTGCCTTTGGGTGAGAACTGAGACATTCGCTCTTCCTGGGTGTTGACCCTGCCAGCACTCGGACTGGAATGACACCCTCAGCTCTCCTTGGTCTCCAGCTTACTGGTTGCAGATGTTGGGGTCCCTCCAGCCTCCATAATCCTGTGATCCAGTTCCTTACAACAAATCTCTGTATGGGTCCTGTTTCTCTAGAGCATTCTAGTACATCCTTCTTTTAACTTTGAAAGATCTCAAAATCATTGAAAAGTTAAGATAGTAACACGACCGCAGCAAGTTGATTACATTAATAACGCTTGTGTCCCCATATCACTGTCTTTGGACATGTCTTTCCGCGCTGACTCTGGGCTCGGCCATGTGACTTGCTTTGGCCAGCGGGACAGCAGGACAGCTGATGTGAACAGCAGCTTGGAAGTGTATGTTCCTTTTCCTCTTCCTTTCTTGGCCTCCCACTGCTGCCAGGAAGACACCCCCAGGCCAGCTTGGCTGCGGGATGTGAGGGACTCATGGAGGAGAGCTGAGCTGTGCCAGTCATGGTCACCTCCACCAGCTATTGACAGGTGCATATGCAAAAGCTATACCGCATCTGTGGAACCACTGTTCAATGACCCAGGGGCTTGCAAAAAATCAGAAGTAGCTTTGTTTTACATTTGGGGATGGTCTCTTAACACAAACAGATACCACAATAAACGCTTATTTATTCTTTACCTAGATTTACTTATTATTAACGTTTTGCCATATTTGATGTATTCTTTGTATACTTCTGAAACATTTGAACGTTGCCTACATCATGACACCTCCATCGCACGTATTCTGGCATCTGTCTCCTAAGAAACAAGGCCATTCTCCTACCACGATCACACCAAGTCGCTTAATATTATTACAGTGATATCTAATGTACAGCTTGTGTTCAAACTTCCCCAATCACCCAAAATGTCCTTGGTAGCTGTTTTACTTCTTGTTTTAGTTCCAAGGTCTAATAAGGATCATTCCAGTACACTGGCCACTACACAGAGGCTTATAGGCTCAGCCCAGCATCCGACCTTGAGGATGGGGGCAGGGCAGGCACACCGTCTGGCTGGGTTCGGAGCCCCACATTGCCACTTCCCAGCTGTGTGACCTTGGAAAGTTACCTCCCATTCTTCGTCCTTGGGCAGCTTATATACAAAACAAGAATGTTACTATCATCCCCCTCGTGGGGTTATTGCGAGCATCTCGTGAATTACACACAAAGGGGCGCCTACATTGTAAACCACTGTGCTTATGTTAATGATTTTTGTCACAGAGAGGATCATCAGTACTCCCTGTGTCCACTAATCAAAGCAGGTCTCATCACACACCTTTCCATGGGCTTCCTGACAGTAGCGTGTGAGTGCTTCCATTTAGCTGGGAAAGCAGGGTTGAGATTCCCTTTCTGATAATCCCCATGTAGACAGAGGGAGGCTGCACCATTCTGGGGGAAAGAGCATCCTAGTCCTGGCTTTACCTCTAACTTGCTGTGTGGCCTTGGGCAAGTCACTTGCTCTCTGGTCCCTCCCAATGGATCCCCCCCTCCTCCCTCCCTCCTTCCTTCCTTCCTTCTTTCCTTCCTTCCTTCCTTCCTTCCTTCCTTCCTTCCTCCAATTGTATCGATGGATGGAAGGTTCCTCCCGTTCCATTTTTTCCTCTATTAATTTGGAAGCTATAATCCGTGCTATTTTTATCCTCTTGTAATTACCCTAGAAACGCATCACGCATCCTTAGGTTGTAATTGCCAGCCACGAGTTCTGTCTTCACACTCCTCCTACATATTCCAGTGACTTCAAGTGCTTTAACTCTGGTTGCCTGTATTTTGATTCTCTCGTTTGTTTGTCTTAACTCCACAAACGGAACATTTCAAGTCATGAATGTTTGTTTAAATTTACCCACGTGTTTGCCATATCTTCTGCTCACCATTCTTTCTCGCATCTCAGCCCTTCCTGCTGGCCTCATTTCCCACCCCCCCCTTTTTTTTCCCTAAAAGTGATACTTTTAAAACTTTTCTTTAGCGAGGGCCCCCATTGTAAACTCAGACAGTTTTTGTGTGTCTGCAAATACCTTTGTTTTGCTCGCTTTCTTAAAAATGAGTTTCAGAGGTAACAGAATTCTCAGGGGACATCTTGTCTCGGCTTTTTGAAGGTGCTCCTCGACTGTCTCCCGGACTTCCAGAGTTTCTCTGAGAGCCCTGACATCAATCCAAAGGACGTTCCTTTTTGGGTAATCTCTCTTTTATCTCTGGCTGCTTTCAAGATTTTCTCTTTGTCTATGATACTCTGTAGTTTCCCTGTGCCATGTGCAGGTGGAGATCTCTTTTTATTCATCCTGCTTGGGACTCATGGAGCCTTCTGAATCACAGGGTTGGAGTCCTTCACCGTTCTGCAAAACTCTTAGCTGTTTTCTTTTTCCGTTATTCTCTCCAATATCTCCTGCAACTCTAACGAGACACGTTGGGTCTTCTCATTTAACCCTCATGTTTCTTAATCTCTCTTCTGTATTTCTCCTCTGCCTCTTTCTGCTTGCTGCCTTCTGGGGAAGGTTTTCTTATCTTTCTTTTCTCTCTTCTCAGTGAGGTGTCAATCTCCTCCTCCTTTTGTCATACGTTTGGTATCCACGTTTCCAGGGTAAAGCACACTCACATATTTATTTTATGTTCCAGATCAGACAGTTCCAACACTTTCCATCTTTGCGGGTCTGGCTTGTTGTTGTTTCTGCTGACTCTTGCTCGAGGTAGCTTGCCTCCTTGTGGGTTTTGGCTTTGGAACGTGGCACCCGTGGTTCTCAGAACTTGTTTTCTGTAGAAATTCTTTCAGGCCTGGGTTTAAGAGGGTGTTTTCTTCAGAGAAGGTTTCTTTATGTTTCTGTCAGGTGTTGCTACACATGGCGGGCCACTTCCCTGCTTGTGGCTTTTTAGGCCACGTGAGTAGAATGAATTCTGGCCCCCCAGCCCAAGTGAGGGCGAGCCAGTGGGTAAAATTCTCAGAGGGAGACTTTTTTAAATATAATTTTTAAAAAATGTATTTATTTTAGAGAGAGAGCAACCATCAGTGGGGGAGAGGGGCAGAGGAAGAGGGAGAGAATCCTCAGTGTGGAGCCTGACTCGGGGCTCGATCTCACAAACCATGAGATTATGACCTGAGCCGAGATCAAGAGTCAGGTGCTCAACCCACTGAGCCACCCAGGCGCCCCCAGAAGGAGACTTTTTTCTCTCCATTTTCCCCTTTTCACCAGTCACAGCAGGCTTTTCTTAGTTCATGCCAGGAGGACTCTACTTTATGCTGGGGCAGAAGACTTGACCTCCCAACTTGCTCAGGCTCAGACCTTGTCTCTTGTCTCCCTAACACAGTGTATGGGGCCCAGGCTTTGGGTTGACCAGGCGCCCCCACAAAGATGCTCTCTTGATTCTTGGGCATTGCGTTTCTTATTCTTTCTGACCTCGGAAGGTTTTCTTTACTTTCCCACCAGCCTATCCATGCATTAAAAAATCTTTTAATTTATGCATCCAGCAATGCTAAGTATCCTGTATCAGGAAGATACCCTAAGGGTAGGAATCAGTCCTATGGCCCAGTTTTATTTGTTCTTCATTCATTCCCTTATTCATGTGGCAACTACATCCTTGAGCACCTACTGGGAGCCAAGGTTGAGCACCACCAACCTTGAGTACCACCACCTACAGCCCTGGGTTAGGCAGAAGGGGTACAGAGATCAGTAAGACATGTTACCTGACCTTGGAAGTGCAGCACGAATGAAGTAAAGGCCTTAAAACCTAAAAACGGAAGGTGTTTGGGGAAATCATTGAAATCCTACAAATTAACAATCGCTGCCATTTAGCAAGCACCTCCGCTGTGCCAGGCAATGTGCCAAGGGCCCCACGTGTATCATTTTATCAACTTCTCTTGACAACCCATAAAGGAGCCACTGATGGGGAAACTGAGGCACAGAGAACTTAAATAACCTGCCCAAGGTCACACAGTTGCAAGCTGGTCGAGCCATAATTGGAAACCAGGCTGTTTGGCTTACGAACTGGGATCTTACCTCTGTGCTAAGGGATGGTTCCTGCCTTGAAGATGTTCCCATCCCCCAATCCTTACCTCCTCCCTCAACCACCTGGGCCAGTGACCTCCTAGCCCATTCCTGGCCATGGAGCCCTGGCCAGACCCCTGAGCCCGTCCTTAGAAAGACCTCCTCCCTGACCAGAAGCAGCTCCATAAAAAGGATATGGTGAGGGCAGCCTCATTAATACTATTTCCTTCTGTCATTTCGGCAGGGAACAGTGAGCCACTGGGGGAGGAAGGTTGTGCATGTGACAGGAGGAGGGGTCTTGTGGCATCACTGTGAGGGTGTATTTAGCCTAGCAGACGGGTCAGGCTGGGTGGGGGGATGGGAGGGGTCCTCAGGAGGAGGTCTCCAAAGGATGGGGAGGGATGGCTTGGAACAGATGAAGGGTGGGGGGACTGGGTACCCACCCCCAGGAGGTCAGAACCGGGGCCACCTCCCAGCTGGGGCTGATTCCTTTGGGCCCACAGGGGTGGGGCAGGAGACATTCTTTACAACCAACTCAACATGTGGTCACACCGCAACCGTGTACTCCGTGAGGAAGGGCCCAGGCGGTCTGAATCGTCTCTTTGTCCCCAGCACACCGAGCCAAAAGCCCGGCTCGTAACTATAAATATCTGTTGAACAGACCATGGCTACACGCATTAACATCGTTCTTAAATTGCATGTGCTACCTTGGAATATATGCTCATTATGTAACTCGAGCTCTAAAGAAGCATGTTACGGAGGAAAAGTGAAATTCCTTCCTTTATCCCATCCCTTTCTCATCACCTCACAAAGGTAACCACTGAGAGCAATTTGGTGAGTCTCCCGCCAGATGGCTTTCCAGAATGCACGAATTTGTACACTGACGGAGCAGACCACCATGTAGCAAGTGCACGCACACACAGGCACATTGCACTCCCATCTTTGCTTTGGCACCCACACGTCCGGAAGAACCCCCAGTGTCCCCCTCCTCCTGTTGCTAGGTCATGTTGCTTCCCAGCCGTTGCTCTGCTAGGAGATCCTGGGGTCCTGGGCTTGCAGGGACTCTGAACAGGATGTGGCCCATTTCCATCATGGCGGGTGGGGGGGGGGGCGGCGGGCAGAGGAGGCTGGAGAGGCTGGGGGGAGGGAATCCCCAAAGGGTAGAGAGAGAAATCAAAAGACCCAGGAGCATCTGTATATTCGATGAGAATCTTCTCCCAGAGACTTCCCTTCCTCCCCTCTCCCCCCTCCCTGCCAGTCCTCCTGCCCCCACCTGACAGGGTCCCAGCCTCGCATCGTCTGCTCTGATCTGGAACCCTGCACGGAGGTCTCGGCTTGCTCTGAAGGCTTGTCATGTCTGCGTTTAATGAAGTTTAATTATCTTCCAAGATTCAATGAATAATTATAAATCTTTTCAAGATGCAATCACACGGGTTCATGCTTCATTAACGGTGGAAAATCAATTGTAATTCACGTAATTCCTCTCTTCTGGAGATCAGTCTGTTTGTACACGGGCTCCCCCTTCTTTCTCATCCTGCTTTGTCTCCCCCAAGAAGTACATCGGATGCCTGGCTTTTTCCTTCGGAATTGATGATCCTTGGTTGGGGGCCGCAGGGAGGGGAGGAGAGCAAAGCCCAGGTGAAGTGGGGAGGGGAGGAGAGAGAGAGAAAAGGATGGGCCCAGTGGGGCGCAGGCCTAGGTAGATATTTATAGGAGGCAAGGAGAGCTGAGAAAGTGTGGGGGAGGGGTGCGGGGAGATAGAGAGAGGTCTCTTCAAGGCCACAAGAAAGCAGGGTGTTTCTTAACCTTTTTACCGGGAGGGGTCACAGACCCCTTTGAACATCTGAAGAACACTATTGATTGATACCCCTTAAAAATGCACCCAGAGCATCTTGTGGACAATTTGGGATGTTAGGTCCCCAGACCCTTCCCCCCAGCCACTCTGGCCTCCTAAGTGTTCCAGATAACTCAGGAAATACAAGACAAAGCTCCTTCTTAGAAACTTGGGATCGTCTTCTATTTCGGAGAAATCGAGGGGCTTTGCTGGGTGCCATCAGAAGCTCATCTCCAAGAGCAACTATAACCTGGAATTTTCCAGACCACAGAGAGCCCTGGTCAAGGGCACCTTTGCTGAAGACTCCTCTTTGAGACATCTGTGGCCCAAGCTCTTCTGACCGGCACAGCCTCCTTGCTGCCAAGACTCATGTCTCGCCCTCGAAGGTGGCAAGGTGCCCGCGTTTACACAGGAGAAGAGACAGGGACCTTGGGGGGCCACAAGGACACAGGGAAGTCCTCACACAATCAGTCATACCAATGGCGAGAGCAAAGGGAAACCTTTGTGCAGAGATCTGGACTCTCTAAAGTGAACAGAGAATGAGGGCCCTGTGCCCCCCGTGGCGGCCCAGTTTCTTCCTCTGGGCTGTAGATCAAAGCCTCCAAGCAACGCTGTCCAGTAGAACTCTCTGTGATGATGGAAGTGTTCTGTCTCACATGGTCCAACACAGTAGCCACCAGCCACATGTGGCTATTTAAATTTAAGTTAATTGAAATCAAAGGGAATTAACAATTCAGTTCCTTAGCTGCATTAGCCACATTTAAGTTTATAGATTTATTTTGAGAGGGAGGAGGGGCAGAGAGAGAGAGAGAGAGAGAGAGAAAACGCCAAGCAGGATCCACATTGGCAGCGCAGAACCTGATGCAGGGGCTCAAACTCATGAACTGTGAGATCATGACCTGAGCTGAAATCAAGAGTCTAACCGACTGAGCCACTCAGGTGGCCCTGAACTAGCCACATTTCAGGTGCTCAACCACCACACGTGGCTAGTGGCTGGCCTATCAGACAACACGGATCTAGAACATGTCCACCATTGTAGCAAGTTCCACAGGATCACTTAGGGCTAGGCTCCTCATGCATGGTAGCACCCATCAGACAGCAGGAGCCGCCTCTAGGTCTTGTGTTAAACATCTCTGATATGGCCCTGTATTAGCTTCCATTTGCTGCTTCAATAAATTGCCGCAGACTTGGTGGCTTTAAACGACACAAATTTCTTATCATGATTCTGAAGGTCAGAAGTCCAACGTGGAGGGGCCTCTGGGGGGGCTCAGTTGGTTAAGCGTCTGACTTCGGCTCAGGTCATGATCTCACGGTTCATGAGTTCGAGCCCTGCATCGGGCTCTGTGCTGACAGCTTAGAGCCTGGAACCTGCTTCAGATTCTGTGTCTCCCTCTCCCTCTGCCCCTCCTCCACTCATGCTCTGTCTCTCTCTGTCCCTCAAAAAATAAACGTTAAAAAAAATTTAAAGAAGTCCAACATGGGTATTCCTGGGCGAAAATCAAGGTGTTGGCAAGCCTGTGTACCATCTTCCTTCTTGCCTTTTCCAGTGTCGGGGGGCAGCCGCATTCCTTGGCTCTGGCCCCATCTTCCATATCGTCAGCATAGTTAGGGCGGGGTCTTCCCTTTCAAGGACTTACGTGGTTAGGTTGGGCCCATTCAGATGACCCAGGATAATCTCCCCAGCTCAAGGCCCTTAACTTAATCACATCTGCAAAGACCCTTTTTCCAGGCGGGGACCCTGAGATCCAGAGAGGAGAGAGGACTTCTTTTCAAGTCTTCCGACTTTGCGATGTGGCGATACAAATGTCTGTCCCTTTGCCGTCTCTGGGACGGTTCTATATCTTCAGACGCGGCATCTTGCCCCGAGTGGATGCTCATCGAGGATCTGTTGACTGTGACCCTGGCCGGCCTGGTGAGGTGTGTTCTGTCTGCCATCTACAGAGGAGGAAAGTGAGGTTGAGAAGGACCAGGAGGAGACCCGAATCACAGCCCCATCCGGAGATTCATTTTCCCAAGAAAAGGCATCCTGGCAGCTCCTCAGATACCAGCAGGCCAGGATAGGGCTGGAACCGCCGACAGCTGCTTGGATTCTGAGCTAGACGAGCAGGAGCTGTGACTCCTGCCTAATGAACGACTTCTCTTCCGCACATATGTTTCTGCTAATCAATTGGCGCGTCATTAGCCCACGTACAGATTGTCTCAACTCCAAATGCAATGCAAATGTAATCGGTTCCCTGAGGCCTGGTGGGCAGGGTCCTGCCATCCTCAGGCTCCCCTCCCAGGAGAGGTCAGCCCCGTCTCCCAGACTGCAGGGCCTGTCAGTGCACGGGGTGGGGGGGGGGGGCTGGACTGGGGCTGGGGGAAGTAATAACCCACCCACGCTCGCCCAGTGGTTGGGGTAGGGCCCTGACTGCAAGCTGGGAATTTGCAGGGTGAGGAGGCGATGAGGACAGGAATCCGTGTTTGCTTCTGACTTGGGCAGAGGTGGGGCCACGGGTCCTCAGAGGAGCTGTTCTCTCTGCACGGGCTCACCGAGACCCCAAGGGCCTCACAGAGAAGCAGTGTGGGACCACGGCGTCTGGGATCACCTCCTTCCCCCACATCTCTTGCCAGCTGCACCCCTCGGCCGCTCACGTTGTACAGCGAAGAGACACCACCTACCTTGCAGGAAGGTTGTGAGAATGGCATGTGACGTGCCCGGGATGCAATGATAATATCTCACGCTTGTTAATTGCTTACACGTGCCTGGCCTTGTTCTGTTTTGCATCTGTTCTCTCATTCCATCCTTACAAAGGTACCGTGAAGTCAGTGTGGTTACCCCATTTTACAGATGAGAAGATTGAGGCACAGAGAGTATGTAATTTACTCCAGGCCATGTCGCTAGGGAGCAGTGGAGCCAGGATTAAAGCCCAGATTGTCTGTCTACACAGTCTGTGCTTGTAAATCCTCACTAGGCTACACGGTCTCTGAACATGCAACCTCCCCCTGGCCCTCCCAGATGTCCCTGCTTCCCCCCCCCCCCACCGCCCCCAAACTCCCTGAGGACGGCCAGGCTGCAACTGCTCCTGAGATCTGTTATCTGTCCCCCTGGGAAACAGGTAGGACCTTCCTGGCTTCTGGGGTCTGGTGGGCTGGCCCCATGAGGGCAGCTTATGGGTTGGGGGTGGGTCACATGGTCTGCACATCAGTCATCTGAGTGGCAGAACCTCGTTTGCCCCCAGAACCCTGGTTGCAAGGAAATCTGGAAAGTCTGGTTTTGGTTTTGTGGCTCCTAAAGTTCTGGAACCCGAACTAGAAGGACATGGAACCGTGCCCTTGGTTCGTCTTATGTGAAGGAACAAAGAATCTCTGCTCCTTCCATGCTCCTGGTTTCTCTCTGCCCTGACCTCCCCTGTCTTTGGACTTTGATATGAAGCATGGCAGGGCAGAGTTCAGTCTCTCTTCAGCTCTGTGACATTCAACAAGTCACCTAACCTCTCTGACCTCTCTATTCCCATCTGTGAAACGGCAAATAGTAGTACCTCCCTGGAAGTGGTTTTTGCGAGGATTAATTGAGATTATGTAATGCTGAGATTCCACCCCACCGCCCCCATCGGCAAGCCCGCCCAGAGTCTGCACACAATGCACACTTCCTGAATGTCACTGCAGCAACAACTACCACCGCCACCTTTTCTACGCCTCTTCCTGCTCGGCTGGGCACCCCCTGGGTTAACCAGACAGAATTGTCACTGGAGCTGAATTATACGATGTTTCCAAAACAGCCCCTGTGGATTGACTGAATTCTGTCTCCTCCCCAAGCCCCTTCCTCTGAGCAGCTCGATAGGGCAGTGGACAGCAATAGTGTCTGATTATTTTGGGAGGTTGAAGGTCAGAACTCCCTGGAACCCCTGGCAATGTGGGTCCCGGACAGGGGCTAGGTCCCTGGGGAGGAGGAAAGTGCCTCTGGCTGGCTCAGCGGTGGTCAAACAGGACAAATCCAATCAAATTCATCTGCTCAGTTATTTGCTAAGAAACACACACACACACACACACCGGAACTACATGAGCCTTTCTCTCTACCTGGCTAAAGCCTTCCTGTCTTAGACTCACTGAGGGGTTGCCTCCTGCGGGAAGCCTTCCTTGACTGTCCGAGCTCACCTCAAGTTTTTGGTTGGTTTGTTTGATTTTCCCTAATGAGCACCACAGTCTGCTTGCCACCCTGGTATGCAGTTCAGTTGTGAGTCCATTTGAGGAACGTGTCACTAATAAGCATCGAAGTGCCAACCCCTGTGAGTAATTTGCTTTTTTTTAAAAAAAAGATCAAACGGGGTAGATTTAATATTCTCTCTCTAATAAGGTCGCTGTCACTCATCCCATGTGCTTCCTTGCGGGGAAGAGGGCAGGGGCATTATATCTGGGAACGGCTTGGCCCCCAGGGCTGTCTCATCACTGTGGCAGCCTGAAGGTCACAAATGGTCAGGGCAGTTGTGAGCGATCGTGGGAGGTGTGCACTGTGAGTTTATAGCTACATCCGTTGTCTTTTACATGCTGGCTTTTATTAAACTCTGGATGAGCTCGGGTGGGGGAATTATTAAACTGCTCATAATGAGGATAGTTAACCCCTCTGGAGCACTTTCCTGCACCCCAGATACGACATTCAGAAGTCTACATGATCTTAATCCTCCCACAAGCCTCTGAAGTCCGTTCCATTGGTCTGCATTTCAATTTTTTTTTTAATATTTATTTATTTTTGAGACAGGGAGAGACAGAGCATGAACGGGGGGAGGGGCAGAGAGAGGGGGAGACACAGAATCCAAAGCAGGCTCCAGGCTCCGAGCTGTCAGCACAGAGCCCGATGTGGGGCTCGAATTCACGAACTGTAAGATCATGACCAGAGCCGAAGTCAGAAGCTCAACCGACTGAGCCACCCAGGCGCCCCAACTGGTCTCCATTTCAGAGAGGAAAGCTAATGCTCGGAGAAGCTGAGAAACCCACTCAAGTTCGCCCAGACACTTGCTTGAGGTCACACTTTTACTGGGCGATAGAGCAAGAATCTAGACGGAGGCTTCCTCTGGAGCCCAGAGCTTGCTTTTTAAACTTCTTGCAAGACCTGCACCGAGCCCCCTTGCATCCACTCGCTCACCCACCACCTGGGAGCCAGGCACGGTGCTGGGTGTTCAGGAACACCAGCAGACGGCCTGAGGGGCCAAGCCCAGCCCGTGCAGGGGACGCTGCCTCCCCGGGCTAAGCTGCTGTGTCCCCCACTCAAGGGCGGCGCTCCGGCGATCCTCTCCCCTCACTCTCTCCTGCATCATCTATTTTGTCTTTCCGTTGGGTCTTTCCCAGCACCATAAAGCACGCTGTCATTTCTTCCAGCTGAAGAAAAGAACCTTCTCTCCACCGTGCTTTCCTCGTCCCTGCCTCCTGATTTCTCCTTCCCTTTACAGCAAAACTCCTTGAACGAGTTGTCTTGCTGTCTCCAATTACTGTCCTCTTGAGTCCACGCAGTCAGGCCCTCGTCCCATGGCGCCATCAAAACCGTTCTTGCCAAGGTGACCTCCTCATTGTTAAATTCAGTAGTCAGTTCTTGGTTCTGTTTGTACTCGTCCTATCCGCTGTCGGTCGTTCGCTCCTCCTTGAAACTGTTCTCTCGGTTTCCAGGACACCTAATCTCCTGGTCTGCTTCTCTATATCCCAGGTGCTCCCTCTCTGCCTCTGTTCCTGGTCCCCAACCTGACCTGCCTTAGTCTTCAGCATTCTCTTTAACCACACCCCCCCGCCCCACCCCGGAAGTTCTCGTTGGAGCCCACTGCTTCCCGCACCACGTCAATGCCAATGCTGAATATCCCAAATGTCTAGTTTCAGCCCCAATATATCTCCTCAACTCCAGACTCCTATCCGGCTGCTCACACAACATCTTCACTTGGAGGACTAGAAGACCTCTCAAACGTAACATACACAAAACAAAGTTGCTGATCTTCTCCCAAACCCACTCCACCACCTTCTTCTCCATCCCGGGTGACCTTGACCAACTGCATTCTTCCAGTTGCCCAAGCCGGAAGTGCTGGACTCTTCTCCTTCCAGTACCTTCCATAGCCAATCCATTGGCAAATTTTGTCTGCGCTATTTTCCAGATGTGTCCGGGCTCTGGTCACGTCTTACTGCCTCCATGGTTGTGACCTTCTGAGTACCCATCATCTTTCCCCTAGTTTAGTGCAATAGCTTCCAGACTGGTCTCTCTGCTTCTGCCCCTGGGCCCTTTGCTATATTCTTCACCCAACAGCCAGAGGGAATCCTGTGAAAAATAAATCAAATCGGGGTGCCCTGGTGGCTCAGTCGGTTAAGCATCTGACTTTGGCTCAGGTCATGATCTCGAGGTTCATGGGTTCAAGCCCCGTGTCGGGCTCTGTGCTGACAGCTCAGAACCTGGAACCTCTTTTGGATTCTGTGTCTCCCTCTCTCTCTGCCCCTCCCCCACTCGTGCTCTGTCCCTGTCTCTCAATAATAAATAAACATTTTTAAAAATTGAAAAAAAAAAAAACAAATGAGTGAATAAACCCTCTCTCCTGTCCAGTATCAACCGGTCCAATTATCCATAGGGACCCTGTTACCCAGGGGTGGAGGGGGTGGGGCATGCTGAAGAGAATCCCACGCCAGCAGGTGGACTCTGAATACAAAGGGATCTTCCATGCATTCGGTGAGAATATTAAAAAGTTTGTTGGGCCAACTTGAATTTACATTTTCATATGCCACTGGAAAAAGTGGTTAAATATCTACTTATAATATTTGATTTATTAGTTTAATTACACGTGTCTATTTAAAAGCACGTATCTGAAATTGGATGTGCTAATTTAGAAATGTGGATTTGCCACCCAGTGCATTTCATGAAATTATTTTATTCAAGCTCCTCTCCAGGGACTCCCCCACCAGGTCTGGGGGGTTGCCAGAGCCCCACTCCCAGCCCCGCTCCCAGCCCCGCTCCCAGCCCCGTTCTGATGTGGCCATTGGAACACAGACGTTGCTTCCATCCAAGGTGTCTGAGATTTGGTGCCTTTTGAGTCTCTGTGTGTTGCTGTCTCCGGATATTTCAGCCACGTTACAGGTGCTCGTTCTCTTCAGAATAAGAAGGTTTTGGTTTTCATTCATCCACAGGGTATGTGTTACGCCCACCACAACACAGCCAGCAGTCTGTAGAGATGGTGACTGACTGTCTTGTGTTGTCTGGGACCTTCTGTCCTAGGAAAACCAGCCCAAGTAGGTCATCCTGCTGATAAAGGGCTTGTTCACAACCGTATCCTTGTAGTTCTGAGATCACACACCCAGGAACGGTCAATACATTTGGGTCAGTTTATCTTCTTACTTTTTTTTAAGTTTATTTATTTTGGGAGAGAGACAGAGCACATGAGTGCTGGAGGGACAGAGAGAAAGGGAGGGAGAGAGATTCCCAAGCAGGTTACGCACTGCCAGTGCAGAGCCCTGACACAAGACTTCAACCCAAGAACCCCGAGATCATGACCTGAGCCAGTCAAGAGCCAAAAGCCAGATGCCTAACCAAATGAGCCACCCAGGCCCCCATCCCTTCTTGCTTTTTTTAAGCTGACTCACCTGGAGACTCCGTAAGGGTTCCAAGCTAACTTTGATTGAGACCAATGTGTGTTATCTTTTTTTCCCAATATTTTTATTATTTTTATTTTTGAGAGAGACAGTGTGAGTAGAGTAGGGGCAGAGAGAGAGGAAGACACAGAATCCAAAGCAGGCTCCAGGCTCTGAGCTGTCAGCACAGAGCCTGATGCGGGGCTTGAACTCACAAACTGCGAGATCATGACCAGAGCTGAAGTCAGGTGCCCCACCGATGTGTGTTATCTAAGGTCCAAGATAAACTATTCAGACAGGACTCTCAAAAGAGGCTTTGTGAGGACCCTGATACACCCTATAGCCAGGCCTTCTCAGGCTTGTGAAGTTTCAGTAATGGGAGTTCTCCCCGTCTCCGGCTACCCTCCCTGCCCCCACCCACCCAACAGGGTCTGGAGTTCATCCGTCATTGCACCTGACTTCCCACCTGAAGGGCCAGAATGACAGCTACTCTATGCCAGGCTGCAAACACCATCCCTAGTGCTTATAATGACTCATCTCCATTTTACAGATGGGAAAACTGAGGCTCTGAGAAGGGAAGAAGTGGCTTGCCCAAGTCCCCGCCTCTAGTGCCCTCCCTGCTACGCCCCTCTCCCTCCTTCACCCCCGGCCATCATGTGGATGATTTGGGGCTCGGCCAGATTTACTCTCCAGCCGGAGCAAAGGTTTACCCAAGCATTCGGCCCCCGTTCCTGGTGCCCAGGCCCATGACCCAGCCCCTCAGACCCTTTGCCTTTGGGACCCAAACCCTGAGCCTCAGCTGTGAGAGGCCCACACTGGGGACAGTTCGGAGGAAATGTCTTTTCCATACACCAGCTTCCGGGCCCTGGGCCCCACGACATGCAGCATTCATTCTGAGCATAACGCAGAAGAATAAGTTAAATTGGCCCCGGTCGTGCTAACTGCTTGTTAAGTCATAACTCTGTTCAGCCTTTTGTACCCACAGCTGATTGGCTCTTTTCTGTATCAGAGGGGTGGAGACTGGACAGCCAGGACCAGCAGCCTCGGGGAGGCCAGGGGGCCCGGAAACACGGGTGTGCCCATCGGCTTGTCGGCAAGCACTTCTGGAGCCCCTACTAAGTGCACGGCATGTGCATCGTGCTGAGGAAAGGGCTAAACAAGGCACGGACCCCTTTCTCCAAACTCACCCCAGGCAGAAAGTGTGACTTGGTGAGCTGAGAGAGGCATCGAGACCACCGTCAGGCCTGTTCCTCTGTCCATGGTCTCTCCCTGTTTCCCTTCAGACTCAGACTCTTCCTGCTTTTCAAATGCCCCCTCCTCAGGAAGCCCTCCCTGACTGGCCCGGCTGACAACTCTCCTTCCTGGGGTCTCTATTGCACGTGTGAGCGATGAGCCAGACAGCAAGGGCTCCGGGAGGCTGGGGGCCGGGTCTCTAGTTCTCTTCGTCCCCAGAATGGCCTCAAAAATGGAAGGTCAGATAGGGTCTGTAACTTGCCTGAGGTCACACAGCAGTTTAGTGGCAGAACCAGGACTGAAATGCTTCTCTCTAGCATCCTTTCCCCTCATTTTGGAAATACCCAACCTTGACTGAGCACCTTTTTGTTTGTCTAGGTCTGTACTAAGCACCAAGATACATGAGCTCATCTGGCTTGTCAACAACACTTCAAGAAAGCTATGAATATTACTGTTTCCTCCCCACTTACAAATGTTCTACCTGCACCCTAGAGAAGCTACACCCCTGGCCATAAGATTTTTCCTAGTCAGGAAATGAT
Organism: Prionailurus bengalensis; assembly: GCF_016509475.1. NCBI lineage: Eukaryota > Metazoa > Chordata > Mammalia > Carnivora > Felidae > Prionailurus > Prionailurus bengalensis. The sequence continues at coordinate 8,300,548 of NC_057345.1, forward strand.
GGAGCCAACCTCCCTACCTCCCAACCCAGCTGAATAGCCCACAAATCCTTGCTTTTCACCATGGTGTTATGTCATTGATTCAAAGTTCACTGGGGAACCTGGATATGCTTTGGGGGACTGTGACCCCCCTAAAACTGCACGTGTGTGCATTTATTTCAGGGGAGAGAATCTCTGGCTTTCACTGGGTTCTCAAAATGGTCTAACGTCCCCCCCCTACCAAACTAAAGCTCACTGTTCTTTCTTTAAATTTTTTTAATGTTTATTCTTTTGAGAGAGAGAGACAGAGACAGAGAGACAGAGAGTGAGCAGGAGAGGGCAGAGAGAGAGGGAGACACAGAATCCGAAGCAGGCTCCAGGCTCTGAGCTGTTAGCACAGAGCCCGACGTGGGGCTCGAACTCACAAACTGTGAGATCATGACCTGAGCTGAAGTGGGATGCTTAACTGGCTGAGCCACCCAGGCACCCCAGGCTCACTGTTCTGTGTGACATTAACTGGGTGGTTACTTATGAGGATAGTGGTGGAGGTGAGCTTAGTAAAGGAGGTGTGTGTGTGTGTGTGTGTGTGAAAGAGAGAGAGAGAGAGAGAGAGAGAGAGAGGAGCCTGCTGGAGTGGTGTTGGGTGGGACAGACACCCACTTTGCTCATCTTCCTGTCCTGTGCCCTGACCGTCTCTGCTGACATGTTGTCCCGTGACCGCAGCCCGTGGACATCATGGGGCCCTGCTGGGCACACGTGTGTGCTCCCACACCCGACAGGCTGGACTCTCCACCCGCCTCCATGCCATGTTCCATTTCTTTCCTGCCCGTCAGCCAGGCCTCCCCAGGGCCCGATCTCCACGGTTGTTTTATGGAAGGTGTCAGCTCCCCGCTCCACTCTCCGGCCTGATGTAGTTATTAGAACAGCTACAAGAAGAGACAAAACACCAGGCGAGAAGGCGGGGGCTAGGGTCCCCGAGGCAGCTGCCGAGAACGAGAACGTGTAATCCCTCATTCCTCGTGTCACCGAAACCAAGTCTCTGCTCCTGCCATCACTTCCTATTTAGAACTGCATAATAATTAGCACGCGTATTTGGAAACAATTAAAAATAAGCTGCCAGCATGTGGCTAATTTTGCTCAGGCTGTGAGGATAATATTAATGTGGAAGAAGGGGAAAAGTTGGGGAGGTGGAGCCATGTAAGTCATCAAGACCCGGGTGGCTCCTGGCTCGGCTGCTGGTCTTTCTCTGAAGGCCCCTGGCTCTCACTGGCTGCATTGGCTTGGGTGGAGGGCCTAGCGGAGGTGGACGCGCCTTGGGCCAGCACCCAAAGACCCTGGTGTTCAGGTGGCAGGTTGGGCTGCACTGGACAACTCAGCTTTTCTACTTGGGTCCAGATGCCCAGTGCCCTCTTGCCACCCAAGGGTTGAGTCCCATGTGCCTGGAGGGGGTGCCTTCCACCCGCCCTTGGCCAGCTCCCACCGTGGTTCCTGCTGCTCTGACAGGTATCTCTTGTGACTGGACATCGTACATATATGAATGAACTTTAGGGTTTTTGTTTTGTTCTTTAATGTTTATTTTTGAAAGAGAGAGAGAGAGACACAGAGTGCAAGCGGGGGAGGGGCAGAGAGAGAAGGAGACACAGAATCCGAAGCAGGCTCCGGGCTCTGAGCTGTCAGCACAGAGCCCGACGTGGGGCTCGAACTCACAAACCGTAGATCATCACCTGAGCCGAAGTTGGACGCTTAATCGACGGAGCCATCCAGGCGCCCCTGAGCTTCGCTTTGTGAACCATGGAGGTCCCGAGTTCTGACCCTGCCAACAGCCCGCAGAGAGCCTGATGTGCTTGGCGCTTGAACTCACCCACCTGAGCAGAAGCTCTACTGACAAAGCCACCCAGGCGCTCCCATATGCTGTTCCTTCCCCTTCCCCACCCCAGGCTGCCCCCAGCCTTTGGACCTGCCTGCAGCTCTTGTCCTCATTTCTTTCAAGCCTTGCTCCGATGTCAGCCTCCCTCCCACCCTGGTTAAGGCCTGTTATAAGCCTTGCCTTGTTCCTGGCCTTATTTTTCCTTCACAGCACTTAGTGCCTTAGTGCCTTTTCCTTCACAGCACTTAGTGTCTTTAACATGTATCGTTTGACAGATTTGTTTATTGTTTCTCTCCCTCCCCCGCCCTCTGCCCTAGAGAACGGACCTCCATGAGGGCAGGGACTTCCTCTGCTCTGTTCCTCGATATATCCCCAATGTCCCAAATAATCCTTAACACACAGTTGGGGCTCAAAGACCATTTGTGGGATAAGCGAACAGATTTCAGGCTGCTGGGCTGGCCATACAAGGCAGCAAGATGGATGTGACCCGTGCGCCCTGGGAGCCCAGGAGCTTGCCATCTGGGATGAGGGGCGGCCTCGGTGCGGGCCTTGCTTGCTCTCCGACAGGCGAGCCTCGACAGAGCACACGGCACGCTGGCCGAGGGGGCAGAGGTGGGTTTTCATCTTCTTCAGCCGGACTGCCCGGAGTCCCTCCCATCAGTGGCCCTGAAGCTGTAGCACGGTCTTCAGAGGCAAATGAGGTGTGATTCAGAAGGGGCAGCCTCCTGCCCTGTTCTGTCTGCTGCCGTGTCCCTCGTTCCCAGGACCTCGCCGGCCTCAGCAAAGATTTGTCAAATGAATGAATGGCTGGACCTGAGACAGCACAGTGGGGCTAATCAAGAGGAGGGTTGAGTACTGGCCCCAAACGGAAGTCTCTGGTCTGTAAAATCGGCCTGCCCAGGTGGAGGAGTCCGGGGGTCCATGGCAAGCCCATTGCCCTAGGTGCAGGAGGGGGACAGGATGAATGCAGGGACTCTGTCCGGGTGTCTCAGCAGCAGATTCCCCTGAGAACCAGCCGATGACCCCGCTGGGGGCGGGGCTGGCCACTGAGCAGTGCAGACCCTTGGGTTTGGCTGACCCCTGGGCCAGTTGGCCAGGCCGCTGTGGAGGTGGCCCTCCGTGTGGCCCCAGCTGGCCGGCCATGTGCCCGCTCCCGCCAGGAGGCCCATCGTGGTCTTGGAACCAGAGGAAGCTCCGTTAAATGACTGCCAGGCTGCCGAGCCAGGAAAAGCAGACTGAAGGGCATCCCATCCATTAAGGGCCCAACCTCTCACCCAGGAACGCATGAATCAGCATGTCATGTGTCACCCCCTCCACCACCTGCAGTTCCGACCTGGCCTCGCTGCCAGGTCTGCCTGCTCCCCAGGGACCTTCTCCCGCAGCTCATGGAGGCAGGTGCTGGGAGCCTGGTTGAGCCCCCAGGGAGCAGGGAGCAGATGTCTGCGGCATAGAAACGGTTCTCCCTGTGGCTGCCCGTGGAGGGCACCTCCTTCACACACACACACACACCCCTGCCCCGGGCCCACAGGCAACACTGGTGCCCACAAAAACTGAGGCAGTCCTATCCCCCGCAGCACTGAGCGTGGAGGTCCAGAGCCAGACGAGACACCCACTCTGGGGAGCCACGGGACGAGGGGTCCCAGCTCCTCTTTTCCTCCAGCAAACCCTTAGGCTCAGAGCCTGTCTCACAGATAAAGCCCCAGACCCATCAGGCTCCTCGGCCCGAGGTGGTCTTCCTCTTGGCAGGCGGGAGCCTGGGCACCGAGCTTCCCAGTGCCCTCACCCATCCTCTGTCCTGCCTCTGAACAGGGACCCAGCTCCGTGTCTCCCACAGGCACAGTGTGAAGGACAAGTTTCCCCGCCCGCCCGCGGCAGCCTGGCAGGCTCGTCAAAGGCAGTCACTGTCGGGAGAAATTTGCCAGCGGAGTGAAATAAAGAGCCTTGAAGGTATAAAGAATCAGAGCCGCCAATAAGAAGCTGTTTTATATAGACTTTCATTCCTCAGATCGGAATGAGAACACAGGGTTTTAGGTTGGTTTGTTTTGTTTTTTCATGTGAGCCCTTTTGCCCCCAAGAAGTCCAGTTTGGGGACAAGAGAGATTGATGGTGGGGCAGATGGGGGCTGGAAGGGCCTGGCTGCACAGAGCCCCCATGGTGGCCGGAGGGTTCCCTGTCTTCTTGGGCTGCCTGTGAGAACCCCCTCAGAGTGATCTTGTGGCTCGGTGCCTCCTGTTCCGGAGCTGTCTGGGGCTGTGTCCCTCCTTGGGTCCGTTCCCTCCCACTCAGGTCCAGGACCAGGGGGCCGGGGCCGGGCGCCCCCCAGCAGGACCCCAGGAAGGATGAGTGGGATTCTCTGTTGGTGTCCCGCCCTCCCTCCTCTTAGACAACTTGGTTTCAGTGACACATATTCATGGTAGAATATTGGGAAAAGAGATTGAACGCAAAGAGGAAAATTTAGATACATCCTTTCACTGTTTCCTGTGCTTTGTAGTTTCCCGGTCCTTTCTCCTTATATATTTACAAACATGGGCTCCGACTAAATGGGTTTCTCTGGAAGCAGCTTTTCTCTACTGCCTCACAGTATATAACAACCTCATTCCATGAAGACCCTTGATTCCACATCCACCTGGTCCAGGGGGGGTCTCACCCGATGTTGGCTGTGCTTCCCCACTCACTGACGGAGAACATTCTGGGCAACCACCAGCAAGTAGGAATCCAGCCAATGCACAAATTTATTCTTAGGAACCACAACCGCATCTTCCTGCCCTTGAAAATGGTCTTAATAAGACATATTACTTATTTAATCGGCAGGCAACCCACGAATGTGTGTGTGGCCCCCTCGTAACCAACCTGTGGCTTCTTAGGGTCCATGGCTGGTTTAGGTCGGGAGGAGCCGGTGGGAGGAGCCCTTTGTACTGGCCGTCACCTCCGTCCAGGATGGCCTTTCCCCACACCTTCGCACGACCGCTTCCTTCCCGTTATCCAGATGTCTCCTTACCTGTCACCTCAGAGGAGCCTGCCCTGTCCACCCAAGGTAGCGACCCAGCCAGTCTCTTTCTCTTGTCACTGCCCTGCTTTAATGGGAGGTACCTTTATCACCTGAGATAGTCTTGGTTTTTCATTGTTTTACGTCCTTACCTCTCCCCTCCTGTAAAAGCCACCAGAGCCACTGTGTCCCTAGACTGCTGTCTCCAGGTCTGGTACAGAGGAGGTGCTCAGTAAACACCGACTGACTGAATGAACAAAAAGGCATGGGATTCTCACCCCCGGGGGAGGCAGCCCATTGCATTTTGGGAAACTGCTGTTTGTCAGAACCAACCAGAGATGGCCGGGAAAGGTTTCGTTTCTTGTATCAAGGCCACCGGTTGGACAGTGGCTGCCCGGAGCACTGGGTCAAGAAAGGGTTTGAGGTCATGTTTGACCTCTGCAGGAGAGAGGGCCACCTATCTGCCACCCGTGGATTGGACTAGAAACCCCCTTGAAAGAAGCCCGGCCTTCTTATTCTCCTTTGCATAGCACCTGGCGCATTCTAGGTGCTTGGTCATGACTGCTGTTGGCTGGAACCGCTCGGCTTTGAGGCTCAGGCTCTTGAAGGGATGGGAGAAAACATCTAAGCCAAAAAGGTTTTCTTTTCTTTCTTTTTTTTTTTAAACCCGCAGCGTTCTTTCTTCAAAGGACGTCTTACATTAAGCCCACGATATATTAGCAGACAAAAAGCAACGTGGCTCCGGCTGGAGCTTGGTGTGGGGCCCAGGGCCCCCACCTGCCTGCACCCCCACCATCGGAGGCAGCCCTGAGACACTCTCCAAGGAACCCAATGGCTCCACAGAACCCGGTCTGAGAAACCTGGACGAGGAAAACCAAGATCCAGAGAGAGGAAGTGACTTCCCCAGGGTCACACAGCAATGTAGCCCTGAAAATGGAGTGCCAGTGAAGGGCTCGTCCGACACATTTCCAGGGTCTCGGGGCTGGGCCCGGAGGCCAGGCCAGGACATTCCCCGCCACCTGGGGCTGCATGGGCACCTGAGTCGCTCAGTCCAGACCCTGAGGTGGGAGCATCCCCCCTCCCAGTGCGGGTACCATACGGGGACTGCAGCATCTGCTTTGTTTATCTTGCTCTCGGAGCCCCAGGGTGCGGCGTCGGAAAACACCTCCCTCTCCCTGACTGTGCTTTATTAATTAAAGCGCTTCCCCTCTTTGGTAGCAGCTGCTTCGAAACAGCTCCGTGAATGTTTAATTCATCGTTTCAGAGCTGGTCCCCCCAACTCCCCCCCAGCACCTCCTTCCTTCAAAGTGCTTTCCCGGGAAACCCTCCCGGCACGAGGGCTGTTTCCCTGCTTTTCTGCCGAGCCAAGCTGCCTCTCGCTGAGCGTCTCTGCTAGCTAAAGGTGATTTGTCATTCAGCTCTAGAAATCCATAGGGAATGAGCGAGGCTGGGTGCAAGCCCAGGTTCTCCTCCTTGAGATGGTTTAAAAGGCCACGATTTGTCGAATTACATGAGTATTTAATGATCATCTTCCTTGGTTGTTTAGAGGCAAAAAAAAAAAAAAAAAAAAGAGGGCATTGATTACCCAATGATGCTGATTTGGGGCTGTGGTTCCACAAGGTTGAGGCAGGGGGTGGTGCCGGCACCAGGCTGTCTCCAGGAGGGGACCTAGGGAAGCAGCATCTGGGGGTCCCCGTCCTCTTCACAGCTGTGCCCAAGGGGGGCTCATCTCCAATAGGGCTACACAGGACCAGGGAAGGGCCGGCTGTGTCAGGAGCTCCCAGCCCAGCGGCTCTCCCCCGATCCCCAGGATGGGCTTGTCTGCTCACCTGTACGTGTGCTGGAGCCCTACCCCTCCCCAATTTCCCAAGCTCTGGAAAAACGCAGTTTGGGCTTAGTGGTTGGATGTATAGGATGCCTCTCAAGATTGGGAGACACGAGCCCCATTTCCTCCTGCCATCAGGCCTGTGGACAAGGAGAGGTGTATACGGCCTAGTCCAGCCCTCCTCCTCTGCCCCCTCCTGGAGCCCCCCCGAGTCACGGTGGCTCCACACTTCCACAAGTGTGTCCCGGGGTTGTGTCCACTTCCAATTTTTCGCCCACCCAGGGAAGTACAACAGAATGTGGTGACATCACAACGCCAACTACATTGGCAAGAAGCGAATGCCGTAAAAACTTGGGAATGTTAGGGCAACAGTGGCAGACTACCCAGGGCACACCTCCCCAAGGACAGGGACGCAACAGGGGCCTCAAACCTGGCCTTGGGACCCATGACTCGGTTGGCCTGGCCCATCGTCCTGTGTTCTGCACACGGGCTTCCTAACCAGTACATTGGACCTACCCACCGGCCGGGTCATCACCCACTGCAGGAAGCCCAGCGGGGTCTCCCTGTCTTCCTCAAAATGCTGGGAAATACTTATGAGGCATCTCAGAAATGATCATGAGAGCAGCCGGCATTCCCTGAACACTGGGCGTATGTAGGCACTGCGTAGTCTAGAAGCATTAGCTCACTGAATCCTCACGCGGTTCTAGATTCGCAGATGAGTAAACTGAGGTGGGCTGAGACTATGTAACCGCTCAGGGTCCCTCGGTATTAGGTCACAAGGCTGGGTTTGTGCCCCGGTCTGTCTGACCCCAAGCCTGCACCACCGACAGGGATGGCTTCGTTAGACCTGGCAGAACACCTCTGCATCGACTCCAGCCTGGGACCCAGGCTCGTCATTCCCGGGCAGGGTTGGATGCTATAAGAGCATAGCTCCGGGGTCCGGAAGACTGGGTTCAGATCCCGGGTCTGCCACCTAATGCCCGTGTGGCTCTAGGCAACACACTGAACCGCCCTCTGCCTCAGTTTCCTTGTCTGTAAAGATAATGACATTGCTTACCTCCTAAGGTTATTGTGACGATTCCTTTATTCAAGCAATAGATATTAATTGAGTCCCTAATACTATCCTTGCCTTGGTCTAGTAGTGGGAGAGAGACTGTAGGCATAGCAAGTGAGCTAATAATATGGTTTGTTTGAGGGGCAAGAGAAAGAAACGCAAGATAAGGGGCTCAGGCAGTTGAGTGTCCAACTTTTGATTTCGGCTCAGGACATGATCTCACAGTTCGTGGGATGGAGCCCCGCATTGGGGTCCACGCCGACAGTGAGAAGCCTGCTTGGGATTCTCTTTCTCTCCCTTTCTCTCTCTTTGCCCCTCTCCCACTCTCTCACTCTCTTTCTCTCTCAAAATAAATAAATAAACTTTAAAAAAAAAAAGCAGGACAAGAAGGATCTTCAAGTGTTGGAGGCAGGGGTGAGGTTGTGTGTGTATTTGTGTGCATGCACTTGGTGCACGATGGAGCAACCAGTTGCAGGATTAAATGGGGGAGGGGGTCAGGGCAGGCTGCCTGGAGGAGAGACTGAGCTCAGTGGGCCATGTGGGTGTCCAGGGGAAGAGTGTCTGGGCCAGAGGGAACAGTCTGCTCAAAGCCTGAGGGAGCATGCCTGCTGTTCGAGTCAGTGTGGCTGGGGTGGGGAGAGGGAGAGGGAGGGGCAAGGGAGACAAGGGCGGTCAGGCAGGATCACAGCGGTCTTGGGGAGGACTCTGGCTTTACTCTGAGTACAATGGGGGCAGTAAGAAGTCCCAGGGAATGGCTGAGCCTAGTGTTCACCACACGCAGTGCCTGCTCAATGTTATTCTTGGTTATTCCCATAAAATACTTACTGTGATTATAATGGGGCCAAGTGGGGTCCCAGTACAACCTAAAGAGCCTAACTGGATGCTTGCCCATTTCAAGGGAGTTTCTTTCCCTGTCCTTGCGACGGAGACCTGCTCCCTTGTCCTGCTTCCCACTGAGAACGAGCGGACTTAGCAAAGTGAGGCTCCCTGAACCTTGAGCAGGAGGAGGGAAGCAAGGAGAGGGGGATGAGGGAAAGGAGAGGAAGAGGGGAAGCGGAAAGAGAGGAGGCAGGAGGGAGAAGAAGGGACAGGAGACAGGAGGAGGAGGGAGGAGGAGGAGGGACATGAAGGAGGACTAGGAGGAGGAGGGAGGAGGAAGTAGGGAGGAGGGGGGAGGGTCAGAAGGGGAAAGGGGATGAGGGAGGGAGGGAGGAGGAGGAAGGAGGAGCATCACCACAGGGTCGGAATGTCATTCAGCCCCCTCAGCTACGGGATCCCCACGTGGCTCCCTTCCAGAGGGGCCCTGACAGAGTCTCAAAGAGGTGGTTATTTTGGGTGGCAATGTGATCAGGAGCTTGGAAAGGCGGAAATTGAGTGGTGATTAAGGTTGTAATAAGTTGACAACATCAAATATCATTACCCTCAGAACATGCAAATGATCCCGTCTTTACCCGAGATTTGCCATGCAAATACCAATTAGCAGAAAAAGTATTTGCCTTGACAGAGGGAGGCCGGTTCTCCTTCCAGTGTCCCCTGCCCCCCCACCCGCCACTGCCCCTGAAAGAAGGTAAACAAAGCGGAGGGGCTGTGCTTGAATGGCACCAGCAGAGGAGAGTGAGGATCCATAGGAGCGATGACTGATCTGGCGAAAGGCTGCCAGAAACTCTGGCCTAGACCTTCCCTGCCACAGGCTTTCCCTTCCACACTGGTCCAGAGGCTGCTAGAAGCTTCTCGGACCAGCTGCTGGGGCAGCGGGCCCCCGAGCTCATCTGTGTAGCCTCACCCTGTGAAACCCATTCTCCGGGGCTGAGAGCTACCCAGCTGATAGCGCCCTGCGGAGGAAGGATCGGCAGTGAGATACGCAGGGCCGTTATGAGGCTATGGCCCCTGGGTTTCCTTCTTTTGGTTGGATATTCACCCCCGGCCCTGGGTGTACTTGGCACTGTGGGGGCACCATCACTCATACCAAGATGAATGTTGCACCGTGCCTGCCCTCCAAGAGCTTCTGGTCTCCCTTGGCAGGTGGAAGGAACCATGGCCAGGGACAGCGGACGGCGAGGCGTAAGGCAAGTCGTACCAACAGAAGCATCTTAGTCTGTCCGCAGGGATGAACTTGCTTTTTGCTGTGGCGGCATGAGAAGATAGCACAGCATTTGGGGTGAGCCTTCAAAGAGGAGTGAGAGAAGGGGAGGGGAGGAGGGAAGGAGTGCCAAAACTGAGAGTTGGAGGTTGCAAAATGCACGCGGTGCTTTACGGTCAGTGAATCCACCGTCCGTGCTATCCCCCCCCTCCCCCGCTGTCCAGCCCTAATCCACCCATTCGACCCACCAAACCAACACCCAACGCATCACCAACCACCTTTCCACACACCGCTCAACCTACCAAACTAGCACACTCGTCCAAGCCACCAACCCGCCCAACCCCCAATCCATCAACTCGTGAGCCAACCACCCAACCCACTGTTCAAACCATCAATCGACCTCACTAACGTGAATCAATTCACCCACCCACCACCCAACCCACCAGCCCAGCTGGAGATCGTAAACTCCAGAGCAGATGGCCAGGGCTCTTTAAATGCAGGCCGTATGAGGGGTTGTGACCCCCCCGGGCTAATGCACGTCAAAGGCTTGGCCCGGTGTCTAGGATACAACAGGACATATGGTGGCACTTGCTATTTAGGTTGATGTCACTTTCTCCAGAGCCAAAAGGGCCCACCAGGCAGGGGAGACCTGGGGCTGAGCTGAGCTGGAGATAGGCTAACAAGTGGGGAGATATAAGTGGCATCCGAGGACGCAGACCCTGGAGCTGGGTGCCCAGGAGGCCACTTGCCACAACCCAATCTGGTTGGGAGGAGATGGACGCTTGGTGCTCCTCCCGCCACCCCTCCTCCCTGCCTCAGAGGAGGACCCACTCAGGAAGCTGGGCGTCCCAGAGTTTGTCGGCAGGGAATTTGTTCTTATTCTCAACGCTCACATCTGACCCTTTTGCTGATGGGCACAGACCCAGCGAGCTGGCCCAGACGGGGCACCAGGGAACAGGCTGTAGATCTGTAGATCTCGCTGCCCTCTGGAGCCCCCCACTGGCCGGGTCCCTGTCCCCACCTCCATCCCAAACCCGGCCCCTGCGGAGGGGAAGGAAGGCTTCCTGCAGTTTACATCCAGCCAGTAGCTTCCAGCGGCTTCCATATGGCCGCCTCTCCAGAAATGCTTTTGATCATCTAAACCCAGGTTGTATTAATTCACCAAATCCCTTAAACTCACAGGGATTTTTCTCTGATGTCGAGTGGAGGTCCCTTCCCTGGCTCCTTGAAGCATCTTGCTGCCACTCGGGGCACGGGAGGTGGGTGGACTCGAGAGGGGCTTCCCAGGTGGGAATGGGGTGCCCACCTCTCCGCCCGGCACCACTGTGCTTGTGCCCGGCTGGGCCGTGTGGGGGTTGGGGCACCCACCTCTCAGCTCCTGGGCAGGTCAAGGCTGACCCAGTGGGTTATTAGCCCCTGGCCTCCGGCCGGCAGAGCTATTACAAGGCACGGTGCAATTTCATGCGCTGTTTCCTCCTTCCTTGGACTGCGGTTTCTGCTCTATTTGTCCAAAATGAACAGAGATGAAGTGAAATGAATTACAGTCTGTTCTTCTCCCCGCACCCCCGCCCACTTCCCTCTTTTCCTCTCTCTGCCTCCTCAGTATCCCCCAGCCAGCCCCCCAGCCTTCCCCCCACCATCTCCTCTGCCCGGGCTTTCTCTTCTGCTCTGCTGTCTTAGACTCTGCCTCCCCGCTCTGTGGCTCTCTCCTTCCACTGTTAAAATCTGCGACTCTGTTCCACGCGAGCCACCCATTCATGCGACCATTCAGCAAACACTCATGGAGCACCGGCTGCATACCAGAGAATGTGCCCTGGGCCATTCGCCCGGCTCCCATGTTCCTCTATGCCATCCTGCCTGGCAGAGGAATTAGAAGGATTAGAAGGGTCCGAGTCAGGTAATGAAGGTGCTGCATATCTCCAGGAGTCCCCCAGGAGCCCCATCTACTCCCCTGGAGCAAAGTGGGGGCCCTCTCTCTAGATCTGAGCGCCACCTCCCCATTTCAGCTCAGATGGTTATGGTGGGACAGCTGGCCCTGTGGTACCCCTTAAATGTGAGGGTCACTGCAAGCCACATGTCAGGGTCACTCACAGGGCTCACAACCCATTGGGAGCTAAATCTGACCCCCAATCACAGCTTCTCGAGACCTTGAAGAAGACGTATCTTGGAGTTGGTCCAGCTCAGACCCCTCCTCTCTGAGAAACGCACTATCACCTGAGAACCAAGCTTTGCGCCATGTCCTACCCAGCCACCTAGGTGAGTGGGACCAGGGGTTTGGCGGCCAGACCAGGCTGGGCCCTGAGCATCTCCCGTGCAGAGATTTGGAGTTGGGCACCTAGCGATTCCGATGTCTCCGAGGGGCAGACACTTGAACTGGATGTGGTGGGAAGCTGGGGCCTCAGTGGCCACATCTAACCCTCTGCCTGGGACAAAGGGAGAGCTGTGTGCTGATGGAAGAACCAAATGGGCAGAGAGGCACAGAAGCGTTTGCCCTGCAGGCTGAAGGCGGGCCAGGGGAGTAGGAGACGGGGGAAGACGGAGAGGCAGAGAGAGAAAGACAGAGACAGACAGAGAGACACAAAGAGAGACAAAAACAGAGACACAGAGAGGCAGAAACAGAGTGGCATTGGGAGAGAGGCAGGGAGAGAAAGAGAGACACAGAGGGAAAAAGAAAAGAACAGAGACATAGAAACAGAAAAGCAGTGAGGGGAACAAAGAGAAGGCTTAATACACAGAGAAAGACACAGAAACAGCCCCCCGGAATCCTGCCATTTTGCCGTTCAGCCCCGCCCCCTCTCCCCTTGTCCGTGGGGGGCATGAGGTTACCTTTAAGACGGAATAACAAATCCCCCTTTTTGCCCAGGTCAGCACGAGTAGGTGTCTGGATGTGAACTTGGGTCTCTTGGTGCCTGTACAGGGAACCCAGCAAAGCCCCTGTTCCCAGGGCCCCTCTGTCACTGTCGTCCTGTCCTGCTGCACCCCCCACAGTCCCCCTCCTCCCCCCCCCCCCCGCCTCCACCCCATCCCCCCCCCCGCATCCCCTCCCCCTCCCCCGGGGCATTCTCCATTCACACAACACCTTGATTCTTCTGAGTTCATTTCAACAGATCCTGTCCAGCATTTACCGAGCACCTGTACCATGCAGAGTGCTGAGCCTGGGGCTTAATTTATTCCTTCTAACACCCTTGTGAAGTTGGCACCATTTCTGTCCTTTACAGAGAAGGAAAGCTGGGGCTGGAAGGTTGAGTTGCTTGCCCGGCTCACACGGCTGGTAAGAGGAGGAGCGGGACGCGTTTGCTTCGTGTCCCAGCTTCAAGTCCCAGCCGGGCTCCAGAGCTCTTCTCTATTGTCATCAGATTAAGTGCACTGTGCGGGACGCCACAGGGTCTCCTTCTTAGGAGAGCACTGAGTGACCCACCCCCCAGCTGGACACACGGCACCTGCTCCATTCAGGGGCCACAGAGCCCGGCCCTCACTCCAGGCTGGAGGTGAGGAGGGTTCAGGGCTCGTGGTGGTGGCAAGTCAGGAGCTGAACTACCTGTGAAAATGTCCAGCAAGACCCAAGACCCTTGGCCCCGCTCCTTCCGGTGGCTCCTGTTAGGACAAGTGTGCTTTGGGCATCACCTAAAACATGGCGGAGGTGGGGGGCTCCTGGGTGGCTCAGTCGGTTGAGAGTCTGACTTCCACTCAGGTCATGATCTCATGGCTTGATCTTATGGAGTTCGAGCCCCACGTCGGGCTCTGTGCTGACAACTCAGAGCCTGGAGCCTGCTTCACATTCTGTGTCTCCCTCTCTCTCTCTGCTCCTCTCCCACTTGCTCTGTCTCTCTCTCTAAAAAATAAATAAAAACATTTAAAAAAAAACAAAACTAAAACGCAGGGTCTTGGGGTGCCTGGGTGGCTCACTCGATTCTTCTGACTTTGGCTCAGGTCCTGATCTCAAAGTTAGTGATTTCAAGCCCCGCATCAGACTGTGCTGACAGCTCAGAGCCTGGAGCCTGCCTCGGATTCTGTGTCTCCCTCTCTCTCTGCCCGTCCTGGGCTTACGCTCTGTCTCTCTCTCTCTGTCTCTGTCTCTCTCTCTCTCTCAAAAATAAATGACCATTAAAAAAAATTGAAAATGCAGGGGTTTGAGGCTTCCCCACCAAGGAGGTCTGTGTGTGGCCGGACAGAAGGTAGGAGCTACCCCTTCCCCAGCATTGCCCCCTCTCCTGGGTCACCAGCTAGCCCCCGCCTGAGCTCCTGGATCCTAGTTCTTGGCTGTGAGATTTCAACCCTCTTCACTTCTAAACTTTCCAAAGTCCTAAACTGGGAGCTGCAAATTCAGATTCCTCCAGGGCCTGGACAGGTGAAGCAGGTGGGCCAGGTGGGCTGGACGTCGCCCAAGAAAGCCCGTCTCCGGGGGAAGTACCTCCATTCAATTCGGCCACTGTCCCCATGTGGGGCTGTGGTCTAGCACAGCCAAGTTTCTCCCTTGTTCAAGAGAAATTATAAATCTGGGTTATTCTGTTTGTTTAAACAGAGAGCGGGCCAACATTTATAAACAGGTATGCAGGACAGATTTGGCCCCCAGGCTGTCAATTGGTACGCATTGGTCTAAATGCCCTGGGTTCTAAATGCTCCAGAATTCTCCAGAATGCCAAACTCTCCCCTATGCACACTGCCATCCAGGATGGATGGGTCCCATTTGCTGGGCTGAAACTGTTTCCAAACCGCTGCCTTCGACAGAAGGGGTAGTAATTACACTCTGACATTAATATTTAAACCACAAACAGAGTTAGCGTGCTAATACCATCCCTGAAGGCTTCGGACTTGTTTAAGTTTCATCCTTGTGAGACCTAATTATTGTCAGCAATGAATCCTGTAAGACTGCAGGATTAGGGCTGGGGAAGAGGAGCTAGACAGGTCCCAGGGGCCTATGGCTTATGGGGCTGAGGCATCGGGTGGCCCGAGGGCTGGGCCCCCTGCCACTGGTCCTGTGGGCCATCCCAGATGCCTCAGAGGAGGCGAATGCCTTCACTGTGTCCTCCTAACCACCCTCATAATTAGGGACCTTGCTCCTAATACCTCGCCCATGAGGATGGGGACATCTATGCCTCACACTCTGAGACGTTCACAACGGTCTTTGGCCTTTGACCCCTTGGCCCAACCTCATGGGAGACCCCCAGCCCACTTGGGAGAGATCTCAGTGGGGAAGTTGGCATTTTGTGCTATCTGTGCTTTTTTGGAGAAAAGAAAACGGGTCTGTGTGGGTGCTGTCAGTGGGGGGTAATGGGCTGGGGCAGGTGGCTGGTATGGAGAAGAAGCCAAAGCTGACTTCCCAGACACTGGTTTCCAGGAGCTTCCACCGCTGGACTGATGGATCGCAGTGGACAGGCGAGGTGTCTGCATTGTTCACTGCCTCGGCACAGGTGGGCTAATGGCCGAGTGGCCATGATAGCCAGGACACCGGTGCAGGAACA
Source organism: Prionailurus bengalensis (assembly GCF_016509475.1). NCBI lineage: Eukaryota > Metazoa > Chordata > Mammalia > Carnivora > Felidae > Prionailurus > Prionailurus bengalensis. The sequence continues at coordinate 8,315,798 of NC_057345.1, forward strand.
GTCTAGAAACTTCCACACCCCTGTGTGTAACCGGGACTGGACTTGTAAAGAGAATCTGAGGGAGGGGGGAAGGGAGGGCCATGGAGCCCTAAACAGGCAGGACCCGGGTCTCTGCCAGGAAAGCCGGGGTCCTCTCCCGTTGGGGTATAGGTGCTGGGAGTCAGCTGTAGAGCCCAAGAGTGCCTGACTTAGGATCCCACCCTGCCCCTGCACCTGCTGTGTGAATATGGTGAGACGCTTAGCTTCCCATCTGTAAAGCGAGATCATTTCTGGGGTGCAGGGTTTGAGGGAGAGTTGAGTGAGAAAATGTAAACATAAGGCTGCTTTGCAGGGAGAGCTTGGTAAGTGGCAGCTGCTAATCTTGTTTTATTGTTAGGGGGTCTCTCCGAGGGGCCCACACTCTCTGCCAAGGATACTTTGCTGGGAACAGAGCAAGTGGATTGGGGCCCCTCCCTTGCTGGTCCCTGCGCCCCCTCACAGCACATGAACCCTCCAACCCATGCCTCCCTGGTGTCTCTCTGTGCCTCCCCCTCCCCAGACCCTTCCTCCCGGCCCCTAATGCTTCCCTACTCCTGGCTTGCCTGGAGAACGAATGGCAATGGCGGGCTGTGAATTTTCTCAGCTTATCTCGGGGAAAGAAAGGGCCAAAGGGCCCATCTAAACTCCCTTGGACGAATGCTCTAGAAGGAGGCAGGGGGCCGTGACTCAGCCAGGCCTCTCTGGCAGCGGTGGCAGAGGCCGAGACCCCTGGGGCAAACTGGAGAAGGGGCTGGCTCCTGGCCTGGATTTCTGGCTCGGGGACAAGAGTCATGAGAGCTTCCAGAGACATCCATGTCAGCAAGGAGGACGGTGGATGGGGAGTCACCACTTGCTCCCCTCAAAGCCAAGGAGAAGCCATTGGAGACTCAGGGGGAAGCAAGTTAGGCTCAGTCCCTTAGAACCTGTTCCCCCACCCAGCAGGTGCACTTTCTGCCCTCAAAGCAGCATCTGGCCTGGGCGGAGCCACCGCTTGTAGGGGTCCTGAGGGCCCTGTCTCAGGACTGGAAACGCACAAACCCTTGGATCCAGCAGCTTCTCTCCGGGAAATGCACCTGCAGGGAGATTCAGCGCGTGCACCAAGAGCTGCTGGGGTACTGGACACCACGAAATAAATGCCCATAAGTAGGGGGCGGGTTAGACAAATGGAGGCCCAGCCATGCAGCGTCACAACAAAGTGCAGGAAGGAGTGAGGGGGCTCTGATGTGCAGGGAATCATCACCAAGATGCGCTGAGAGACTGAAGGAGACGCCAGGCTCCGGGAAGAGTGGCCGCCCCGAGAAGGGAGGCTGAGTCACGAAAGGACTCATCTGGGGCTCCTGGAGGCACCAAATTCCTAGAGACGGAAGCCAAGCGGAATGGTGGGAGCCAGGGGCTGGGGGGAGGGGCTGTTTCATGGGGCAGCGTTTCACTTTTGCAGGACAAAGGGTCCGCCTCGGACGGTGGTGGCAGCTGCTACCAGGATGCGCGTGGGCTTGATATCACAGGTCCGTAACTTAAAAAGGGCTAAGACGCTCCATTGTATGCCATGCACAGTTTACCACGATAAAAAGAAGGAAGAAGAAGAGAGGCAGGGGTAGGGTCGAGGGGAAACTCACTCTGGCTGTCCACACTGCCTGAACTTGAAAAAACACAAACCAACATACGCACATTACAGAATGTATTTTGAAAATAGTTCTGCCGCGGAGATTCCAAGATTCCTCTTTAGCCCACACCAGCCACACTCTGCGTCATCCACCCAGGGCCCGGAGCGGGGCAGGTGGGTAGAGGTCAGCGTTATGCGGTGGGTTTGTGGCACGGGGCCCACGTTGTGGCTCCTGCCTCGGTGCAAGCCGAGGGAGGTGGGGTGGGGGTGCGGGCCTCTCTGGGCCTCAGTCCACCTCCCCATCTGTGCAGAGAGGAGGCTGGATCCAGTCCTGCCCTTGCTGACCTTGGACTAGCGGCCTCCGTGGCGCTCCTGAGCAGGACAAGGACTGACGGATGGCATCCTGGCCGGGCAGAGCATCCTGGGCAGGACTGGATGTGCTGCCCTTGCGTGTTGAGGCCGGCGGTGGCCCTTAGGTGGGTGCCGTAATGAGAAGGAGGAGCCAGCCTGAGCCATCTGCCACGGCCACTGCAGCTCCAAGAGCTGGCCGCTGTCTTCAGCTGCAAGCCCTCCAGCCCCTGCCAAGCCCCATCTGTCCCCCGCTCCCAGCAACAGAGGAGGCGAGCCCCTCTGCCTTCCCAAGTGGTGGCTTTGATTTCCAGCTTCCCTGTGACTCCTCAGGGCGGGTTAGGGCCACCACCTGCTCACACAGCACTTTTGAGTGAGATAGAAACAGGTGTCATTTCTACGGACCGCCTGCTGCTGGGGTGTGAGTGTCCTCCTCTGTACAGGTGGGCGACTGGGGCCCAGGGAGGGAAGCCACCTATCCACTCTGTAGTCACGATGTCAAGCAGACCCTGGGTCACCCGCCCCCTGGGTCAGGGTGGCTTCTCCTCCACCAGGACAAGGCTCTGCTGAGCAGCGATTGAGTGGGGAGAGTGAGGGCCCAGATGAGAGGACAGAGCCATAGCACTTCCTCCCAAGAGAGGCTGAGTACCTGGGCTCGGGGTGGGAAGTGGGAAGCGGATCGTGGGGGGAAGCAGATTGAAAAAAACTCACCAGGCGCCTGGGCGGCTCAGTCGGTTAGGCGTCCGACTCTTGATTTCGGCTCAGCTCATGATCTCACGGTTGTGGGATCGAGCCCTGTGTCGGGCTCTGGGCTGACAGCACGGAGCCTGCTTGGGATTCTCTCTCTCCCTCTCTCTCTGCCCCTCCTGTTCTCTCTCTGTCTCTCAAAATGAATAAATAACCTTTTAAAAAAGCAAAAGAAAGAAAAGACCCATCACCTGGAGGGAGAAGAGGGCAGGAACGGGAGGGGTGGAGAGGAGCACCCACCACCGGGCGATGAGGGTCCCTGCCCGGCCTCGACGTCACTGCTCCTCTCTGAGCCTCAGATTCCCCCACGGGAAATCGGCCACCTGGGGGGGCGGCGATGAAAGCGCAAAGCTCCCAGCGCTGGTACCTGCTCATCACGGGGGCGCTCAGGAAGAGGGTTGTTACTGTCACTGCCGGTGGGGCTGCTCCCTGGGACAGCAGACGGGCTCAGCCTCAACGCCTGGATGCCTAGACGCCTGGGTTTTAGAGGCACGTTTGGAGAAAACCAAAGAGCTAGGTCGGGGCCGGAACCAGACAAGGGTGACGGCAGGCAGGGGTGGGCCGGAAGGTGGTGGAGAATTTGGCTCTGGTCTCAGAAGCAGCATGTGAGAAATGGGCCACAAGCCCCTTCGCCTCCCTGAGTGCCCTCCACTGGTCATCCCAGACGTACCTCTAGGCTTCCTGACCTGCTTTCTGCATGCTCCAACTTGCCTCCTTCCCAGAATCCATCTGGATGCGGGGCCCCTGCTTAACATTCCCCAGGAAGGATTTAAATTGGAGCGAGAGAGAGAGAGAGAGAGAGAGAGAGAGAGAGAGAGGTTGCCCCATGGGCTGCAGTTAGGAGCTGGAGTCTGAGCTGGCAAACAAGCTGACGGCTAAGTGGGGACATGGCTGGACTCCCTGGGTGCCTGGCTGCCTTTTGTCACACCTCAACTGCAAGAGAGAGAAAATGGCCCTCGGGAGACCTAAGAACTGGCTCACGGCGGAGACAGAACCGCGGGCCGCCCCTGCCCCGAGCTGCAGCGCAGGATGAAGGAAGGGAAAGCAAGCTATGGGCAGGGGATCCAAACTGTTAGCCACGAGCACCTTGCTCAGAGATCTCGGTGGTTGGGCACAGTGTGCTTCTTGGAGGTGGGGGCTGACCAAATTCCTCCTGAAAAGGGGAAGGCTGATCTGCCAACTGCTGGCTCCATCAACAGCCCAAGCTCAAGTGAATTCATGAAGCGAACCTCAGGAAATTACTGAGGGGAGGGGGGTGTCATCACAGATTTGCACAGGGCTAACCCTTGCTGAGCACTTTCTGTGCGCCTGGGCTGCACGAGTGCTTGAAAGCCTCCCTGGACGTCAGGGGCATCTCGGGCTTGGGCAAGCACTGGGCAGACCTGAGTTCAAATGTCAGCTCTGTGGCTTTCCCTGGACAGGTCACTTCTCACCATCACCATTTTACAGACAGGGAAACTGAGGCTCTGAGGAGCTGACGGCTTGTCTGAGGAGCCAGGGTCGAGGGAAAAGCTTGGACTCGAACCATGGCGGATTGGACTCCAGAGCCCATTCCCTTCGCCAGCGTGCTGCCCGGTCACGTGGGCTAAAGGAAGCTGGTGACGTCTTTGGCAGAGTATAGAAGGGGGGGGCAGGTGTCCCTGGATCCCACTTCTCAGCTCCTGCTCCTGAGTCCAGAGCCAACATCTTCATTGTATCCCTAGCCCGTCCCTGCCCACTATCACCGCTGTCCGGTCCCAGCCCCTAGCCAGTCTTTCCTTCTGTACTTCCCCTGATGTGGAACTGATACGGGCAACCACCACCTTGGGCATCTTGGCATCTTGGGCTCCAGCCCAGGCCGCAGCCACGATCTTGTGTAAGCCGCTTCCTTTTTCTGGCCTCAGTTTCCTCATCTGCGAACTGAGGATCTGCCCTTGATTCAACTGGCTTGATGAAATTGAGCACCGTGAGAAGGGAGATGACCAAAAGATACCTCCCCCGTCGTGAATGGCTGAGACGGAAGCAGAGGCTGTGGGAGGCGGGAGGGTCCCCCCAGCAAAGCTCTGTGGCCTTACAGGTGGCTTTTATTCCACACCAGGGACGGGGAGCGGCTCAGGGACCGGCCCCAGACAGCCAATCACTCTGGCTGAGCCTGAAGGATGCAATCCACTGTCATTGTTTACACCTGAGTTACCCCCAAGCCTCCAGACTCAGGAGGCTATTGAGATGAACTTGCCTTTTCTGAGCAATCACGGTTCGAAACAGCAAAGGAGCCGCTGTGAAGGTCGTGCATGCTGGCACGGTGTGCCGGGGCGAGGGCCTCAGCAGGTTGGGAGGGAGGAATAGGGGCTCAGTCCCAGTTTGGCCACACATCCCCTTGGTAAGTCCCTTCCGTCTCCTGTCCTGGGCCTCTGCCAAGGGTTCCCCCTGCACATACCCAGGCACCCAGCAAGCCACACACCCGCCTGGCTCACCGCTGCAGCCCCTGTACCTGGCTCTCGGTGGGGTTCCAGCCTGTCTTTGCCTTCTGTGTTCTACCTTTCCCCTCCCGCCTCCCCATCCCATCCCCTGCTTCCCACCTGACCCACGGTCCATCCGCATTCCTGTGTGGTCCCAAGAGAGGCCGAGGCACGTGCCCTTTTCAGGACTCCATATTCCTGGCTCGCTATTCAGGACCCCCGGGTGGTTCGAGCCCCAGGGTGGGGTGAGCTGTGCAGCCGGACAGGGACAGCAGGAGAACTAGACGACCTTACCCAGAGCATCCTGCGCTGTGGAGCCTTAATTTATTTAATCAATTCCGGCCCCCAGGCTGGGGAAGGAAAACGGCAGGATATTAAATCTGTCGCTCTCACCAATCTGTCATAGGGATGTCAGCTCACATTGATTCCTCTCCTCCCGCCTTTATTAACTATCTCCTCCGGGGGGCCTCTGGCTCTGCCAGTTCCAGCCTGGACGTGGCCCGGGAGCCGGGGGCAGATGGTAGGTGGGAAGGAGGGGCGTGGGGCGGGGACACAAGAACCTTTCCGGGGACAATTGTAACAAGAAAATGTTTCGGATTGGGAGGCAAGACCTTGAAGATCCTTTGTAACCCAAATCCTCTCAGTTTGCAGGTGAGGAAACTGAGTGTGGGAGTGCCCCGGGGTGGGGGTGGGGGGCCCAGTCGGCTGAGCGTCTGACTTCCTCTCAGGTCATGATCTCATGGTTCGTGAGTTTGAGCCCCACATGGGCCTCCACAGTGATAGTGCACAGTCGGCTTGGGATTCTCTCTCTCCCTCTTTCTCTGCCCCTCCCCCCCCCCAATAAATAAATAAACTTTTTAAAAAAAGAAAAGAAATTGAAGGAAATTGAGTCTGGAGAGCGGAGGGGAGCTGCTCCACATAGTGTGGGCAGTTAGGGGCAAGTTCGGTTCCCGTCACAGCTGTAACAAATTCCCAGAGACCCAGTAGCTTAAAACAACATAAATTTAGGGGCGCCTGGGTGGCGCAGTCGGCTAAGCGTCCGACTTCAGCCAGGTCACGATCTCGCGGCCCATGAGTTCGAGCCCCGCGTCAGGCTCTGGGCTGATGGCTCAGAGCCTGGAGCCTGTTTCCGATTCTGTGTCTCCCTCTCTCTCTGCCCCTCCCCCGTTCATGCTCTGTCTCTCTCTGTCCCAAAAATAAATAAACGTTGGAAAAAAAAATTAAAAAAAAAAAAAACAACATAAATTTATTACCCTACAGTCCTGGGGGTCAGATGTCCAAGATGGGTCACTCGGGGCGAAAACCACTGGAGCTGCATTCCGTCCTTCCACGTTCAAAGCCAGCGACGGCTGGTCGAGACTTTCTCACGCTGCATCACTGTGATACAGAGTCTCCTGCTTCCTTCTTTGACTTCAAACCGCCCTTGCAATTACACTGGGCCCACATGGGTCGTCCAGGTTCATCTGTCCACCTCAAGGTCAACTGATCGGCAAATGTAACCTGTCCCCTGCCTTGGTGCACAGAGCCAAGTGCAAGATTCACACTTTTAGGAGGGAGGGGAACATGGACGCCCCCCGCCCCAGGCTTTGGGAAGCACTTTTTGTTCTAAATAATTGAGCATCCTGCCTCACCCCCCTCCTCCCAGCCCACTCTCCCATCATATGATTTATTTGCTCATAAAATTGAAGACCTTCTTCTCTGGCACCATTTTCTATTCGGCTTAGACAAATATTTAGCAGCCAGACCTGACCTTAATTTCCTTAAATATCAGGGGCCCTGGAAGATGGAGATCCTGCCCAGTGGATGAGGACACAGTGAGTCCGGGGTGGGGACAATGGCTGGGATGCTGCTACCCCTTCCCCTGGTGAGGACCGCACCTGCCCGTGACCAGCCAGGTACGCAGCCCCTCCCTTCGTCCCCTCCCCCCGCCACCCCCCCATCTGCTGAGGCTGCAGGAAGAGGCAAGATGCAGACAACGACTCCAGACGCTCTTGGTGCCCCATGGAGCTGGCATTCTGGGCCAGGGTCTCTCTGCTGGGGGTGGTGGGCAGAGCTCCCCTGTGGGGTGTGGGCTGGGCTGTACAAGGGGGAAACAGGAGGCAGGAGTGGCCAGGGAGCACGGGAGGTGCCTTATGGGGGGAGGCCGCCAGGGCTGGTGACTCCCTCATTTGTTCCTTTCCGACGCATTTGTTCAGTGACTCCTTTCGTTCACTGATTCATAGAGAAACATTTCCCGTGTTAGGCTTGGGGATCAGAAATAAAATCCCAGTGCTGCAGTCCTGGAGGTTGGCCGGCATGAAGTTTGGGAGGCAGGGGGAGGTGGGGGGGGGGGGGGAAGAGGAAGGTCAGGACCGTCCTGAACAGGCTCCCTGCAAGTGGCTGGATGTCTGAAGGAGGACATCGGGGACGCAGGAAGCAGGCTGGTGATACTATCAGGACCTGGGGTGCAGCTGGGAAGACAAAGGGTTGGTGTCAGTGGAAGGCAGGGACCCTTGGGTCCTGTCCTCGGACCCTGCCTCTGAGGTCACTCCAAAGTCCTTGTCGTCCTGCCTGCCCCGAGCCCGTCCCTCCTTTCTGTTGGTGTCATGGGGCCACCACCTCCTCCAACTTACAGCGATAGTACCAGCCACAGTGCTAAATGCTGCACGAACATCTCCCAACCCTCTCGCGGCAGCCCGAGGAGGGAGCCACTCATATGCTCACCTTAGAGAAACTGAGGTCTACCGAGGCCCGGCCGGCTGCAGCTGGAGAGGTGCACACGCGCCTCCTGAATGCGCTCAGAGCTCCAGACGCCTACCTCCCTCTATCCCCGACCTCACTGCTGTGACGTCCCGACTACGGCGTGACTGTGCGATATGCCCCTGGGTCTGGGTCTGCCCTGGGGACCTGCCACGTTTCCGCTATGCGTCTCTGAGCCTCAATTTTTTCGTCAACGATAATATATTTTCTAAAGTGGGCCTAGCAGCAGTAGCTGCCTCCCATTTCTGTTGTGCAGATCCAGTTAGACAGCTCGCGAATAGTTCCTAGCAAAGTGTGGGGCTTTGAGTAAGCTGTCAGCAAGTGTTAACTTTGTTGTGGGTTGAATTGTGTCCCCCTCCAAAAAAAAAAAAAAAAAAAAAAAAAGATATATTGGAGTCCTAAGTCCCCGGGACCTGTGAACGGGACCTTATCTGGAAAGAGGATCCTTGCAGAAGTGATTGAGCTAAATTGAAGTCGTACTGGATGAGGGTGGGCCAGATCTAGGGACTGGTGTCCTTAAAAGAAGAGGGAACTCTGGGGTGCCTGGGTGGCTCAGTCGGTTAAGCGACCGTCTTCGGCTCCGGTCATGATCTCACAGCTTGTGAGTTCGAGCCCCACGTCCGGCTCTGTGCTGACAGCTCAGAGTCTGGAGCCTGCTTTGGATTCTCTGTCTCCCTCTGTCTCCCTGCCCCTCCCCTGCTCATGCTCTGTCTGTCTATCTCTCTCAAAAATAAATAAAACATTTAAAAAAATAAAAACAATAAAGAGGGAACTCTGGACAGACACAGACACAGACGCCATGGAGAAGGCTGCGTGAACATTGAGGGCGGAGGTTGAAACGAGGTGTGGACAAGCCAGGGGACACCAAGGTTTGACAGCCGTCAGCAGCTAGGGGAGAGGCATCGCACTGACTCTCCCTCAGAGCCTCCAGAAGGAACCAGTTTTGCCAACACCTTGATTTTGGACTTCCAGCCTCCTGAATGGTAAGAGAACACATTTCTGTTGTCCCAAGCACCCTGGTCTGTGTCAATCTGTCAAAGCAGCGGTAGGAAACTAACACACTGTTCCGAGGAAGCCAAAACTCTCAACACAAGTCTGGGTACACAGTGGTGCTCAGTAAACTCTGGCTCCCTTTGGTCTCCTGGGGGTGACCCTCCGCCTCCACCCTCTCCTCTTCCCCATCCTGGCTTATCAGGCCAGGCCAGTCTGGGCTGGGAGTGACCAGGGCCAGCGCCGGCGGCCAGAGCAGGTCCTGGGCCCATGCCAAGGCCCACAGAACCTCATTACAGGGCAGGAGGTAATGCAACTTCACCCATGGACAGCGCTGAAAGCCAGGCCTTTACTGGGGTCATCAACCGGCCAGAAGCTGCTCCTGGTGCCTCCCGCCACCTTCCACCCCCCTCTCCTGGGCCTGGCAAATCTCCAAAGTACCCAAGAAGCTGGCACGCAGCACGCTTCACAGCTGAGGCGCACAGATAAACCTCAACAGAGTGCCGGGCTGCCCGCTCCTGGTCCTGGAGCAAACGTCAGGAAATGAATGGGTCTTTCCATGGGCAGCGCGTCTAGGCTGGCCCCCACTCCGGCCGGATGCCTCACTCCTGCCTGCCCATCTCCTTCTCCCAGGGCTTTGTTCCCTTTCTCCCTTTGTTTCCTGTTTGCGATTAACATGATTCATGCCTGCCCGGCTGGGCCCTGTCACCACGCCCAAGGCCGGCTGTATATCTCGGTGATGAGCCGCTGGGGCTGTGGCCAGTGGGTGGCGGTGGGCACAGGTGGCCTGGGCGCGACAGGAAGGCACAACGGATGAAGGCAGAGGTGACGTGGGTGCGCCAGGCAGGTAGCAGAAGGCCAGGTCCCCATGAGGTGCCACCGTGTACCACACACCACGGGGGCCTCAGAGAAGCGATCGTGGCCAAGCATGTGGGGATCAGCCCTCTCGACCTGAGAGCTCTAAGTAGCTCAGCTCCTGGGTTAGCGCCTGGGGCTGCTGTAACAAAAGTACCACAAGCTGGGGCCTTAATAGAAATACCTGGAAATTTATGCTCTCACAGTTCTGGAAGCCGGAAGCGCGATATTGGGGTATCAGCAGAGCCACGCTCCCTCTGAAGGCTGGAGGGAAACATCCTTCCCCGCCTCGTCCAGCTTCCGGTGGGGGCTGGCACTCCATGGCATCCCACGGCCACCTAACACCAGCCTCCCCGCCCCCCGCCCGCCGGCTTCACACAGCCTTCTCCCCTCACGTGTCTGTCTTCACATGGCATTGTCCTCCCTGTCTCTCTCTCTGCTTCTGTAAAGACATCAGTCATAGCAGATCAAGGGCCCACCCCACTCTGGTATGACCTCATCTGAACTGATGAAATCAGCAACAATCCCATTTCCAAATAGAGTCACGTTCACAGGTATCGGGTCTCTTTTGCGGGGGGGGGGGGGGGGGGGGGGGGGGGGGGGGGGGAGGGGGGCACACAATTCTTTTTTTTTATTAAATATAATTTATTGTCACATTGGTTTCCATACAACACCCAGTGCTCATCCCAACAGGTGCCCTCCTCAGTGCCCATCATCCACTTTCCCCTCCCCCCACCCCCATCAACCCTCAGTTTGTTCTCAGTATTTAAGAGTCTCTTACGGTTTGCCTCCCTCCCTCTCTGTAACTTTTTTTCCCCTTCCCCTCCCCCATGGTCTTCTGTGAAGTTTCTCAGGATCCACGTATGAGTGAAAACATATGGTATCTGTCTTTTCTCTGCCTGACTTATTTCACTTAGCATAACCCTCTCCAGTTCCATCCCGTTGCTGCAAATGGCCACATTTCATTCTTTCTCATTGCCAGGTAGTATTCCATTGTGTATATAAGCCACATTTTTTTTTTTTAAGTTTCTAAAAAAAATTTCTTTAATTTTTATTTTTTCAGAGAGATAGAGTGTGAACAGGGGAGGGGGCAGAGAGAGAGGGAGACAGAAACCGGAGCAGGCTCCAGGCCCTGAGCTGTCAGCACAGAGCCTGACGCGGGGCTCGAACCCACGAACCATGAGATCGTGACCTGAGCCGAAGTCGGATGCTTAACCGACCGAGCCACCCGGGGGGGCCCCAAACCACATCTTCTTTATCCATTCATCCGTTGATGGACATTTAGACTCTTTCCATACGTTGGCTATTGTTGATAGTACTGCTATAAACATTGGGGTACATGTGCCTCTATGCATCAGTGCTCCTGTATCCACAATTCAAACCATAAGAGCTTCCAAGGCTCCCAGTGGTCTGGTTCCTCCCAGTCTCTCTCATCTCCCATCACTGCCTTTCACACCCCTGATATCCGGCCATCCCCAGCCACTTACGAGTCCCTAGATGAAAGAGAAAGTTTTCTCTTTCTTCTGGGAGACAGTGTGCTGTTCCTGCTGCCTGGATGCCTGACTCATGTCCCACTGTCCACCTGCTGCCATGATTGGCCATCTTGGGGGACTCCTTGGTGAATAACTCCTCATTCATCAAGATTAAGGTTAGCTATCACCTCTCCCAGGAGCCTTCACTGACCCTCTGCCTTTGGGCTCCCTTAGTGCCCTGGGATTACCTGCCTTGTAGCTCACAGCCCATGGATGGGGGGTGGGGGAGTCTTTATCTCTTTGGCCTCCTCCTCAAGGCCTAGCTTGTAGGCTTTGAATGAGCAGGGTCTGTGTCTCAACTCTGCATCCTATTGGGCACGGGTGCCCGGTAAATAAATTATTGAATAAAGAATGCTATCAGCCGGTATTTATTGGGCACTTACTACATCTTCCTGCCAGGCACTGTTCTAAGCCCTTTACTTGAATCAACTCATTTGATCCCCCCGATAATCCTACAAGGTAGGCCGATTATTGTCCCCATTTTATAGATGAACAAGCTGAGTTCAGAATGGTTAAGCCACTTGTCCAAGGTCTAATGATTGGTCAATTGCAGAGGTGGGGATTTGAATCCAGCAGCCTGAGCGAGGACCCTACACCCTCTGCCTCGAAGGGCCATGCAGCGGAGCATCAGGGAGAAAATCACATACTTCAGGGTCCAAGAAGAGGCCCAGGGCACCAGTGCTATGGAGGCCAGGGCCCACAGGTGTGTCCTTGGATGGAGGAGGTGGCTTTATTCTTGTACCTCACTGTGCCGGGGCCCTTCGTCATCCTCTCCAAGACTGAGAGCTCCTGGGGGGCAGGAGAGGGTTCCGCCTGTATCTCCCCACCCAGTTTGGGCCGAGCCTGGCATCTCCAGGCGTGGGTCTGACCCCCTGGGCCTCTGTGTCCTCGGTCACACCGGAGCAGCCGCCCAGTGAGTCTCAGAGAGAGGCGGCTGGAAAGCTCTGTGATTCGCCAGCGGAAGCAGGAGCTTGGCTTTGGCGTCAGACCGACTGGTGCCTCCGTGCCAGCTCTGCTGTGTGTCAGCTGTGCAACCCTGGCCCAGTCACTTGAGCTCTCTGGGCCCTCGTTGGTTCACACATGTACAGTGGGAAAGGCAATGGGGAAGCTGTGACAGACGAGGAGGGGAGCGGAGCAAGCAGCTGGCGGTGATCATCGCGCCTCCCCGCCTCTCCTCTACAGTGCTCCATGCCGTCCTCCGCGGGGTGATGGACGCAGCCTCCGTTTCCCTGGCATTCAACTCACATACTTAAATTCTAGCCATTTTTCTTTTAAGAAATGAAGCAAAACACAGACAAACAGCCATTTAGAATCATGACTCCATAATCCAGGAATTCTCCTTCCGGTGCAATCTGTTCAGCAATTATTCTGTGAAGTGGAGGGAAAGCATCATGGGTAACTGCAGTACGCAAATTCCCAGGCAGGGAGGTGAGAGCCCGGCTTCTGCAGATTGGTCTTTTCTCCCCAGAAGCCTCAGCGTGTGCCCCAGTTTGGGAATACAATGTCCCATCTTGGTGAGTTCCAGAGGAGGGGTCTCTGCGTGCCACGGCAGGTGCCGGGGGGTGGGGGTGGGGTGAGCGGCAGCCAAGTCAGGACCAACACTCCTGTTTACTGCTGCTAAAATGGCCAGTGGATGTCCTCTGGGGACACCCATGCCCAGGGCCCCAGGGATCGGGCTGGGTCATTCACCCCAGGGCCTTGGAAATGCCCAGGCTTATGGTCAAACTCTGGCTCTGTCGCCTGCTGGCTGTGTGGCTTTGGGCAAGCCCTTTAGCCTCTCAGGACCTCAGTTTCCTTGGCTGTAAAATGGGCAACAGTGGTACTTACCCGGTAGCTGGGTGGCGAGGACTGAGGGTGAGCCCGGTAGGGCTCCGCATCACTTCTGGCCCATGGGAAGGGCTGGACACATGGCTCTCTGGCTGAGGAATCCCAGGCAGAGGAAATGAGAACCGCCTTGACATGCTGCGGGCAGAAAGCAGAGAAAAGAGCTGAGAGTTCTAACGGATCAGGAGAGGCTTCCCATAAGAGACGAGCTGGGCCTTGGATGAGGAGGGGCTGAATTCCTGTAGCGGAGGGAGACACAGCCATGAAAGCCTACTTCCTGAATTGGTAGAAGGTTTAATTGCGTATGAGGCTCCGCACACAGAGCTTGGCACGTAGTAGGTACTCGGTCCGTGTTCCTTTCTCAGGGCCCCGGGCTTAGGGCGTATGCACATGGGGCTTGGCACAGAGCACGTGCTGACTACATACTCCCCTTGAAAGGGTCGGCACATAGTAGGTGTGCTATATACATTCTTCTCCCTCACGGAAGACATGGCATAGAGTCGGGTTCATCCGATGCCAGGATCTTTCCCCTTCTCATCCCCCTTTTAAGAGCAGGGACTGTGCCCCGCTGCGTCCCACCCCTGGCCCAACGCACAGTAGGTGCTCAGTAAATGTGGACTGAGTGGGCCTCACTCCTTCCTCCCTCCCACTCTCCCGGGAAGGAGTCAGGCCAGACAGGCTGTGCAGGGCACTGGGGCAGCTCCCGGGCCCCACACCCCTCAGCCCCACGCCAGGCAGCACTGGAGGGCCTGGAGGGTTGGCGGGTGGGAAGTTGGTCAATATGCTGACAGAGGGAGGCACAGAAGGTGCCCTGACCAGGAGGGTGCTGGGGGCTCCTGAGGACATCTTGCCCCTGACACTGGGAATCTGGGCACCGCATCCAGGCACGTGGATGTTGAGCGTTTATCCTTATGAAGCCCAGGGCTTGGTGCTAGGGAGCCACAGATCCCCTGGGGAGACAGTCAGGGACATGCAAATGCAGACAGGAAGTGACCCCTTCTCCTGGCACATTTAGCTGTCCCTGCTGGGAGGCACAGGGGACTTCACGGAGAAGGTGACATTTGAGTTGGGCCTCAGTGGCTGCATTAGGATTAGTCCAGAGGAAGAGGCTAAAACGAGGGGGGCGCCTGGGTGGCTCAGTCGGTTAAACGTCCGACTCTTGATTTCAGCTCAGGTCATGACCTCTGGGTTTGTGAGATCAAGCCCCTTGATCTGCTTGGGATTTTCTCTCTCTCTCAAAAATAAAATACGTAAACTTTAAAAACAGATTTTTTAAAAGAGTGCATCAGGTAGTGGGAACAGGCTGTGCAAAGGATAGGGGTGTGAAAGGGCCTGAAGGTGGGGGTGGGTCACCGGCCCCCTTGACACATCTTTCCAACCCATGTGGATACACCCCCTTCTCCATTTCTCAGAGCCTGAGGAGGAGGAGAGAGAAAGCGCTGGGTTCCAGGGTCCGGGGCCTGCATCTGCCACTAACATGGTGGAGGGGCTTCAGAGATCAGCCAGCACCTGGGATGACAGTAAAGAGACTTAAATTTCAGCTGGAGGGCTGCACTGCCTGGGAGCGAGTGCTGAGGCAAGCCTGGGGTCAGTCCTGGCGCCTTGGGAAGCAGAGCTGTGGCGGATTGGCAGTGTCCGCCAGGGGGCGCTGTGGGGGTGACGGTGCCGACCTGGTCCGTCCCCCGCTCCCCCCCCCCCCTTTTACACAGTGGAAACGGAAGCCCCTAGAGGGAGAGTCCCCTGCTCAAGGACACACAGAGCCAGGGAGAGATGCCAGAACTCCTCTCCCCATTCAGGGTGCTTTCCTAGTGGTTCTCAAACTTGACCCTGCCCCAGAATCATCTGAGAGGCCGGCTGAAACACAGATTCTGGGCCCAACCACCAGAGTTCACATTTCTTTCTTTCTTATTTTTAAAAAATATTTATTTATTTTTGAGAGGCAGGGAGAGACAGAGTGCGAGCAGGGAAGGGGCAGAGAAAGCGGGAGACACAGAATCCGAAGCAGGCTTCAGGCTCCGAGCTGTCAGCACAGAGCCCGACGCGGGGCTCGAACCCGCAAACCTCGAGATCATGACCTGAGCCGAAATCAAGGGTCGGACGCTTAACTGATGGAGCCACCCAGGCGCCCCCAGGGCGCGCATTTCTAATAAGCCACCAGGTGATGCTGATGTTGCTGGTCTGGGGACTTTACTTTGAGAACCGCTGTTGTGCGCCAACCTGCCAGGCTGAAAGATAAGGATAACGCCATTTCTGAGAAATGGGGACAACCCCTCCTGACCTACCAGGATTGTAGTAAAGGGCAGATGAGGTCAAGTTTCGGGATGTCTTCTGTAAAGTTAAAGCAGCGGTCCTCAGCCTCGGCTGCACGTCAGGATCACCTCCTGAACACTGAGAAGTCCTGCTTGAAAAGAAATGATAATTACATGATGTGATGGAGCTGTTGGCTAATGCTCTGGTGGGGACTGTTTTGCAAGATAGAAGTGTATCATCAAATCGACACACTGTATACTTTAAACTGATACAGTGTTAAATGTCAGTTACATCCCGGTAGAGTTCTGCTGCCCAGCCACAGCCCAGGCCAATTAAATCAGAATCTCTGGGGTAGATCCAGGCCTCAGGGTTTTCCAAACCTCCCCAGGGGAGTCTAACATGCAGCCAGGCTTGGGAAACACAGGAGAACCTTGCGGACCTTGCAGGCTCACATTCAGTAGGTGAGAGATGGGACTGAGAGTCTGCATTTTTAACAAACGCCCAGATGTCGCCAACGCTGCTGGTCTATGGACCACACTTTGAGAAGCAAGGTCCAGAGGAGAAAGAGAACCTGCCGTTATCATCTCTGAGACTCTCATCCGATGGGTTCATCCTCATATTTGCAAACCTTGTTGCCTGCCCATTACCAGTGTGACCAGCATGTGGTTCTGATTGCACTGTGTCCATCCTCTCTGAAGCCCTGATGGGGCGGGGGCTGGGGCGGGGGGGGGGGGGGGAGGACTGGGACCATTCTAGAGCTCATCGCCCAAGGGCAGCCCCTGCAGGCCCCAAGCTGCTTTGTCAGGCAGAATCCAAGCACGCCATCCACCACTGGCATTTCCTTCATCTCCATATCTAGTCTTTAGCAAACTGCGTCAGATATGATAGATTTTTTGTTTGCAAACCTAGCCTCAAGGCTGGAAATTGACATCTCCCTTTCTCCAGATATATCCTTTGCATCCTGCTATCTTTTTGCCCACGATTGCTCCTTGTCAGTTGCCCATAAGGCATTTCAGCCAATTCATGCATTGATTGAGCACCTAATGTGTGCAGAGGAGATGACAATTTGCTCTATGCCCTTCAGCAAGCGTGTTACCCACCCCCAACTGAGAAGCCTGTGGGCTGGGACCTTGTCTTAGTCACCTTGATGTCCTGAGAAGGTAGTCCAGTGCCTGGCAAGTAGACTATGCTCAATTAGTATTTATTACATGAATGCTGCCTAATGTCAGGACCTCTTAGAGCCTTGGTTGGCTTCTCTGCCTATAGAATGGGAGTGAGAAGGCCTATTTTATACAAGTGTAGTGAGGCTCATCACTACTGGGGGAAGACTTCAGTTTTCAAGTGGACAGACTGAGGCCAATATATACAAGTAACAAGTCACCGGAGACAGTGGGACTAGAACCCGAGTGTATCATACTCAGGAACCTCCATGCAGAGGCCCCTTGCCTTCTGGGAAAGAGCGGCCGGGCCAGAAGTGAAGCCGGATCCAGGAGCTGTGGCCAGGAGGGAGGCCCTGGGGGCTGGAGAGGAACACAGCCAATGGCAGCCTCAGTCCTGGCAGAGAGAAGTGACCCAGGAGCCAGTTCAGCCACTGGCACCTTTGAAGATGGTCTCAGCAGGTGGGGAAGCCAGATCGAGGTGTGAGCTTCCATTCCCTTTCCTGAAATATCTGCTCAGAAAGGTCAGCCAGCAAGGGTGGGTGCCAATGCCAAGATGGAGGCTGGCACACTGGGCCAGGTGCCTGGCTCAGAGCAGTGCGGTCTGGGGCAGGCTTCTCTGCTGGCCGAATGCAGCTCTTCTAAGGGGTGTCCTCACCGTCCACCTCTCCCTCTGAGCAGTCCTGTGCTTTTAGACCCTTGTTTGCAGCAGCCTCTCCTTGCAACACCGCTTACACTGCCAGCTCAGACCCCATCGCTTCCTTGGACAAAAGGATAAGAAGGTGTTATGTACAAACACAATCGCGAAGGGCCATTGCGGAGACAAAGATTATACATCTCACCGCACATGGCCAGTCTACAGGAGTTGAAGGTACAGGACAAGTGTGCTGATACCAGTGGGGGTGCATACAGGCACCTTGGGTCTTCCCCTGCTCCATGCCCATAGCTTTGAGGCCCTCTCCGTACTCCTCTCAATTAGGCTTAGTCTCCAAGGGCTTCAACTCTCTGAGATTCGACAAATTTATAATTTTAAGCATCCTCGGCTTTAGGTGCCCCAAATCCCATGATTATAGAATTCCAAGACTATTTAATTAGGACCCCTCCAGTTATAAGTGAGAGAAAGCCTGTTCTACCTGATTTCATTGCTGAAAAGTCTCAAGGTAGGATTTCAGGCCTAGCTTGATTCAGGAGCTTAAGCCAAGTCCCTCTTTGTCCCTCAGGTCATGGTGAGGTTGGCACACTTTATTCTTGGAATTGACGTGGTGCCATGAGGGGTGCTAGTAACGCAAAGTCTATAGCCTCTCGGATTCAGGCCCTGCAAGAAAAATAGTCTCTTCCTGACTTCCTCTAACTCCTTATGTCATGCCCAGAAATTTGACAAAAGTCCAAGACTGAATTTTCATTGACCTGGATTTGCCATGGCCCTATCCTTGAGTCAATCACTATAGCCAAGGAGATGATGGGATGCTATGATTGGCTTAGGCCTCGGTCACATGTGCATCTTCCTCCCAATCACTTGGTCTAAAGGGGAAATGATGGTTCTCCATTGGAAATTGATGGGCTGCTATCAAAAAAAAAAATGGTGAACTGATGAAAATAGATAAAAATAAAGCCCCACACTGAGGTTCTGAAGCCATGTGGATGAGTGGTCCTATGAGAACCTGACTCAAAGCTTTGAGAGTTCCCTAAAGTTCACCTTTCAGATTTGGGACAATGGGTAGTGCTGGAAGACGGGGGTGAAGATAAATCACCCCCGTTTTCCACCTTTCCAAAGTTAAACAAACTATGTGCCTCGTTCCTCTTTCCTTACATCCAACTCTTGGAGCCTGAGCATTCTCATTACATTTCTTTTCCATGGTTATTTTGCAATCAGCATGGCTAAGCTTCAGGTGGAGAGGGTGGAGCTTCAGCTGAAAGTTCTGTGGGTAGTGGCTGCAGGGAAGGAAGTGGGAGGGACCCGTCTAGTGTCTTGGGGTGGAGGGCAGTCAGCGATCAATTTGAATCTGTAAAGAAGGAAGGTGGAGGCATAAATGTGGCATGGAAGACTGAATTATTGGTCTTAATGCTCAGCTTCCCAGACTGGTATTTTACATTTCACACCCTTGCCATGGCTACATGGTGAGCCGAGAGGCTCCTTCATCACCACGTGACTTTGGGCTTTGGCGGGGGACTTGCTCTTGTCAATGGGATGGTAGCAGATACAATGAGAGAAGAGCCCTGGGATATATTTACCTGCTTGTGCTCATGCTCCTGCATTTCTGCCATGCCCACAAACCTAATCAGGGTAGCTGCAGCTCCTTACAGGCCACGTGGAGCAGACATGAGCTAGACCACAACCCAAAGCAGAGTTCTCCAGTCAGATTCTAGACCCATGGGCAAAATACACACAGGTTAATGTTAAATGCCACCAAGACTTTGAGGTGGTTTGGTAGGCAGCGTGATTGTGGCAATAGCTGATGAATAAAGGTAGCAAGGAGGATTGGAGGCCCTGGGTGACGGGAGCGGGGGTGGCGGTGAGAGTGCATCAGCCCGTGTGTACAGCTGGGACTTTTAAGGGATAGGATCAGGAGTTGGGGGCCCAGGTTCTATGGCTCCTCAACGAAGTGCCATGTGATCATGGGAATGTAACATGTGACCCCAGCTTCTGGCCTCAGTAGCCGGGTCCTGGAGCAGGTGGTCCCTGAATTCCAGGCTCTGCTGCTGCTCGTGGCCCACCCCTCCAGGCCCCCAGCCCTTGCCTGGGAAGTGGCCCCCCTGCTGAGTCTTCTTGTGCCCCCACACCACAGACTCTATGTAGAAAACAAGCCACACAGTGATAAATGCACAAATAGATGTGTGAAATTGTTCCGGGAGCAAAGAAGAGAGAGAGCCGAAGACTCTGGGGGAAGAGTAGGCGTAGGGTTGGGGGGTGGCTCCATCATGGAAAAGGGATGAGTTGGGCCTTCAGGATGAGTAATATTTCAGTTAGTAGAGAAGAAGAGAAAGAAGCTTTCGGGGGGTGGGGGGGTGGAATGACGTGAGAAAGACTGAGAGGCATATCTGAGCGGTAGGGGGCTCTTTGGGGTGGGGAGGGGCTGCGGTGACAGGGCTGGAGAGAGGCCATTGGGAGGAAAGGGCCTTGAGCGCCATATTGGGTCAGGGCAGTGGGGAGGGTGGGGCCGTGGAGCTCTTGGATCAGCAGACCCTCCAGCAGGGAACAGAAGTCCTAGGGGCTTCCTGGGTGCCCAGGAGCCCTCCTGGCTTCCCAGAGCTCATACCAGGCAGGAGGGAGAGCAAGACCAGATTCAGGGCCCCTACAGGCTCCCACGGCCTGGGAGCCCTGCAAAGTGAGCCGGTCTGGAACGGGAACAATCAGGAAACTGTCAGAGTTAAAACAGGAGTGTTTTTGAAATAAATGACTGAATGGGAATGACGAGAGGAAGCAAGAGGGTGGGAAGTGAGCTCATCTGGGTCACAGCATTGGAGGGGCTGACTGAGCCTCAGAGCCCCAGTCTCCTCTTCTGTCCTAGGCTTGCGGCTTCAGTGTGAAACCCGTAGGCCTGGGAATCATTCAGAACTCGGCTCAAACCCTGTCTCTGCCACTCGCTAGCTATATGACCCTGGACCACTGACTTAACCTCTACCGGTCACTTCTTTTGTGAAACAAGGGTGACACTCTCCACTTTCTGAGATTGTCATGGAGGTTAAATAATAATGGCTGACATTTATTTATACTCTGCACGCTTATCATGGCTAAGCGCTGATCTCGGTACTTTCCACGCACGCCTACCTCCTCAACACTGTTTTAGGAAGTAGGTGCCATTATAAGCTCCTTTTACAGCTGAGGAAAGTGAGGCACAGAAAGGTTAGGTGACTTCCCCAAAGTCACACAGCTGGTAGGCGGCAGAGCCGGGATTCGAACACAGGTTGTTTTGCTCCGGGACTCAGGCTGGGGACGCATGCGTTCGACAGGAGATGATATGAGCAAATCGCACATCACACAAAGGACATGCGCAAAAATGCCAGCTGTGACCGTGTTACCTAAATCCTACCAAAAAGTATTTGGAAGAACAATTTCTGGGGAATTAGTACCAGGGGGACCATCCTGGGCCAGGGGGAGTATGTTTCTCTTATTCCCTCGACCCAAAATGAGATGGGATAAGGCAATGGCCTGAGGACTGTATACCAGGCATATCACACACACTCTCTTATTGGGTCCTCACAACGTCTGCTTGAGGTAAGTCTCCGTTTCACAGGTGAGGACGCTGAGACTCAGGGACTTGAGGCGACTTGGCCACCATCACCTGGCCAGTGGCATCGTTATAAATGGACTCCAGGGGCGTCTGGGTGGCTCAGTCGGATTAAGTGTCCGACTTCAGCTCAGGTCATGATCTTGCAGTTCGTGGGTTTGAGCCCCACGTCAGGCTCTGTGCTGCCAGCTCGGAGTCTGGAGCCTGCTTTGGATTCTGTGTCTCCCTCTCTTTCTCTGCCCCTTCCCTGCTCACGTCCTGTCTCTCTCTGTCTCTCAAAAATAAATAAATGTTAAAAAAAATTTTTTAAATAAATACATGGACTCCAGCCTGTCTGACTCCAGACTCCATGCGCTTAGCCACCTGCCCCGTAGGCCTTAATTATCCATGGATTGAAATGACCATGGTCACAAAATTCCCAGGGGATGAGGGGAGTCCTCTGCACTTGGCCCACTAACCCTTGGTCCTGTGCGTGTGCGTGTGCGTGTGTGTGTGTGTGTGTGTGTGTGCGCGTGTTGGTCTTGTTGCACTTACCTGACTTAGCAAAAGCATGACGAACAGCTGACTCTGGGCTGCCCATGCACACTCTGGGAAGGGAAGGATTGGAAGGTGCAGAGAACACAGCAATCCAGGTTGGGGGGGGTGGGTGGGTGGGAGGATGAAATCAGCTTAGAGCTTTAAAGGAAAATCAAAAGACAGAAAAAAAAAAAAAAAGCCTCTACCAAACAATCCTTCCAAGGCTGAAGGGAACAGTTCACACCACCTCTGGCCTTCCTTCCCCGTGTGTGATGAGGGGCTACCGTGCCTGACAGAGCCAAGGGACAGCAGAGTGTGGGCTTGGAAGTCAAGCCTTACCTCCTGACCTCTCTGAGCCATATTTTCCTTATCTGTAAAGAAAGAGGATTATTCTCCCAAGGGCTGTTATGAAGACCAAATAGGAGGGTGTAGGAAAGACGCTTGGTACGGGGCTGGTCACACAGTAAGTGCTCAACAAATGTTGGCTGTGGTCGTTATCAAGGGAAGGAATAAGTGTAAAGGAGGTAAGGCAGGGAGCGTGGGAGTGTTTGGGGGTGTGAGGGGAGAGACAGGAAGGAAAACCAGGGGGAGGAGGACAGGGAGGAGGAGGAGGAGAAGGAGGAGGGTGTGGGGACTTGCTACCAGTCAAGCTCCCCAGGCACAACCAGCCATGCTGTCCTGGCCGGGACTGCTCCCCATCATGGCCATTAAGACTATTCATACATTCCTCCTGCATCCTGCTGCCACATCTGCCAGATGGGGTCCCGGATGCCAGTGAGAACAGCTGTCTCCAGACGTGCCCGGCTGCAGAATGAGGACTCAAAGGTGTTGGGAAGGACACAGAAGGCTTAGAGGGGTGGCCAAAGAGACTGTGCTGTCCACAGGCAACTACACCACTGCACTCACCCGCCCTGGGCCTTACTCTCCTCATAAATGAGAACCTGGGAGGCGTCAGGTGATGGCAGTCAGGCAGTGTGTCCACAGCCAGCGGCCCTGGCCCCTGCATCTTGTCCTGGAAGGGATGACTATGACCCTGTCCTCCTGGGTCCTGGGGACCGTCCTTCCATTTTGCACGATGGCCCTTTCTAGTGTCCGTGGGAGAATGTTATCAGACAAAGCAAATCTCAAATTGGAATGTGAGCTCTGTCTTAGCATGCTTCCCGCTGCAGACTGGGACTCAGAGAGAGGCAGTGACTTCCCTAAGGAAGAACAGGGAGATTGGCTTACTTGTGTTTTAGACCTAGGATGAGCCCCAAGGGCCACATCAGGGGACTCTGGGAGTGGGCACCGAACAGGGATCTATTCATCAGGGAGCAGTAGAGTGGAATAGATAAAAGTAGTATCTCCAACAACAGGCAAATCTTGGTTCAAATCCTCTCCATCACTGAGTCTTCCATGACCTTAACCAAGTCCCTCACCTCTCTGACCATCAGTTTCTCCATCTGAAAAATGGGAATAATAATGTGGTGAAAAGTCTGGGCTATAGAATCAGGCTGCCTGGGGTTGAGTCCTCAGTGTTTACCCGCGGTGTGACCTGAAACAGCTTACTCTCTGAGCCTCAATCTCCTTCCCTGGTCAGGAGGATGATACCTCCTCACGTCCTGGGGCAGTTGCGAGTTTCGATGAAGTAATGCGTCTATGGAGCCGGGCGCTCAACAAATGGTAGCCACTAATTATTAACGGTGCTGATGTTGTCAGCGGCATTCCCTTGCTGCCTAAAATGTATTTTAACTGCCCATGCACTGATGATCTCTTTACCAGCCCTTCATTCCAGCTCAGGGGTCCTGGCCACAGAGTTCCCTGGCACAGAACATTCCCCACCCTGCCCACGCTGGACGTGCTGGAATAGGAGCTGGCACAGGAGCAGCCCATCAGAGCCGCGCAGATTTCTGACTGGGAAAATGCCAGAAAAGCTTTTTCTTGCTGTCACTGCTGAGGCCCAGATGGATCCTGGTGGCCAGGGTTAAGGCTGGCTTGGCTCCTGGCGCCAGTGGGCCAGCCAGGCTGACTGAGGCAAAGGGAGGCACTGGCCAACTTGTGCCAGGAAGCCGAGGCCAGAGGGACAAAGGGTCAGGGTAGGGCGCGGGTGGGGGAGAGGTGGGGCTGGAGTTCTGTGCTGAGTCATGAAAGAGCTCACACACAGGCAGGTGCACTGAGAGCCTTAGATGCTGCTGGGAAGGGGCTGGGAGACAGGCCCCATACACGACCCTGCTCTAACCCTTGGGCAACCCTGCTGGACAGAGATGCACACCATGCGGAACCGAGTTATTCCTGAAGCTCAGCACTGCTCACGCTGAGCAGCACACCATCTCTGAGGATCCAGCTCAGTGGCCAAGTCCATGTCCCTTATCCCTCTGCCCTCCCAACCATGGCCCAGGTGTTTGGAGGGTGGCACCCGCCGCTGTCCATGGTCCTGAAATACCTGCCCAATCAGGATTGTGCTGGGAACTTCTACTCAGCCTCTCCCAAGTGGTTCTGAACTAGGTGATGATCTTTATTCCCTGTCTTGATGAAAGGTAAGTGGTTTCTTTAACAGATGCAGAACCGACAGATTGGTGACTCTAGGCTTAACTCTTTATTTATGTAACCGGTTTCATGTTCTTTTGGCGGGTCCGTTACATTTATCACTGCTGCCTTTCACCCCTGAAAAATTGGGGGTTCTATACTCCCCATGGCCTCCTACCATTCCAAGTTCATTCCTTCTGTTCACACCCTCCTAAAAAAATTAGTTAGAGGGGCTCTCAGTGCCTCTCAGAACAAGAGGCCAGAGTGGGGAGGGCACCAGGACCACAGTGTAAGTTAGAGCAAACCTGGGGTCAGCATCCAGGTCTCCCAACTCCCCATCTACCTCACTCCCTGTTGCCTCCCACTTCCACTTCCCTGCCAAGGGAAAGGGGACCCACAGGAAGCACAGAATGTCCTGCCAGGGCTCTGTCCATATAGAACAAAATAGCTCCTATTTATTTCCAGATCCCTCCGTGCCACCCACTGTAGGGCTATGCACTTCTGCACAGCATTTCCCTTCATCTCCCTTCATGGAGAGGTGTGACCACCGTCCCCAGTTTGCAGATAAGGAAATGAGCTCAGAGACATGAAGGGATTTCCCCAAAGCCACGAAGCTAGTACGTGACTGGACTGGGGTGTATTTCTGATCTCTCCCTTGCCACTACTCAGCAAACCTACTTCAAACCTTCAACCTGGAGGCTGTACTCCCTCCCACACAATGGGACAGTATTTGGCTAATGCCACACTGTCCGGACCTTTGGCACGGTCTTTCTCTTCCCTGCCCTGCTATGTGTAATGCCCCCTTAGGGTCTAACCCTTCAGTGACTTCCACTCTTGAAAACCTCAGGAAAACATGGTTTTCTCCAGATGCTGGGGTCAGAGCAAAGGCCCCCTAGAAACATGGATGGGGGTTAAGGTGGGTCTGTAGAGTTGGGGGAGGATTATGCAGCAGAGTGAATATTGATGAAGCTGTAATTGGCTTTTTTTTTTTTTTCAGAGCTTAGGTGTCCGCAGGCCCAAGCACTGGGGCTAATTGTTGCAGGCAATTAATAACTTGGATTGTGTTCACTCTGGCGCAGGCTGCCTGCTTCCTTGGAGGAGGCAGGCAGGGCTGCAAAAGAAGTGGTCTGGCTGCTTTCAGAATTCTGGAGGCAGGAGGAGAGGGCTGCCATCTGTCCAGCCTCCCCCAGGCCCTGTCTTGTAGCACCCCCATCCCCAGACTTTTCTCTCTTCTCTTGAATTATTGGCCCCTCTATCCTGTGCCCCCCACAAACTCACAGCCGTCTCCTGAACAGAGCTCCAGGCAGAAGGAGGCTGGGGAGAAGAAAGATGATGCCTTGGGAGAAGCTCAGGACTGTACCCAGGGAGGCCCGGGGCCAACCCAACTCTCCCACTAATTTGCTATATGACCTTGAGTCAGAAATTCATCCACCATGAACTGGAGCAAGTTTTCTGAGCTCTTTTGCATCCATTATATCAAACGAAGTGCAGTCAACCCTGAAAGTCATGGAAAGAGGGATTGATCTTTCTATCTATCTCTAACTGTATATAACCATAACAACATGTAACTATATATATGACTAATTATCAGATTGTTGCCTATAAATCTGTGCTCCACCTCAGCTGAAAAGATACTTGCAGGCATATTACAGGCACAGGTCATTATACTCCCATTTTGCAGTTGAGGAAACTGCGTCTCAGAGAAGTGAAGTGACTTACCCAAGGTCATACAATTAGTAAAAGACCCCAATATCTAGCGCTCTTTCTAACACACCCTAGTTCACTTGCCTCTCATCATTGATTTCCTGGAGAAGGTGAGACAGGAGGTTGGGGCCAAGAGCTCCAAAATCAGAGTGTGAGCGGATGGAAGAGAGAATTACTTTTAAATGTAATTATTCAATTCCCTGATGCTGGAACAATGGAGCAGCAGTCTTAATCTACTATACTTTTCAGGATAAACACCTCCAGCCCTCCCATTTACTCTTCCCCTCAGCTGCTCAACCATCTGGTGAGAGGACATGGTTTGTACACAATCCGCCTCATCAGGGGTGGGGCAAAGAAGTGAGAAGTGTTATGGTCACCTCCTGGTGACCTCTAGCTCAACAGGAACCTATCATCATCATCACCACCACCTAATATTTATTTAGAGCTTGGTTTGTGCCATGCGCTGTGCTAAATGCTATTTGTACACTGAGATTTACTCATCCAATACACTTTTTATAACCACCACTATGAGGTAAGTACTTTACCATCCCCATCTTATAGACGAAATAACTGAGTTCAGCAAGGTGAAGGGACTTGCCCAAGGTCACGCAGCTGGTAAGGGGTGGAACAGAAATGCTTTCTCGCGAGTGGTGGAGTCAGAAGCTGACTCCTTCAGACATCGTTGGAGAGAAAATGAAAATAGAAATAAAGGGTCAGGAACGAAGGACAAAGCAGCCCTTTATAGCTCAAGCCCCTTACAAAAGAAGCTTTTCAATTAGTCGTGAAGATAGAGTACAAGGGAAGCCGCTTATCGGCACCAAGAGGCATTTAAATCAGACTCAGGAAGAACTTCCAGCAGACAGCACTGGCGTGGGGGGCTGGGGGGTGGGTGTAGAATCTCATTCTCTGCAGCCTTTCTGTTGGGCAGATCATTGAGGTAAAGGAAGCCTCAGGGAGGTACCCTGAGTTTGGGGGGGGGATCTCTGACTCCAGCGTCCCCAGTCGCCCCCTAAACAGGCATCCTGCAGGCAGAGTGGGGAGTGGGGGGGGGGAAGGAAGTCTGAGGATGAGGCCCCGCGAGGAGGCTTCTCATGACTTTCCACACCCGCGCCAGCTCCCGCTGCCACTACCAGCCCCACTTTATGGCAGGCATATTTCAAAGGCCCGGTTCCATTTGCATTTTTAAAACTCTGCTGATGGCCTGGGAAAATTGCATCCTTTCAGTGTTCCTGGGTACCACACTCCTCCCTCCCTCCTCCCCCACTCCGTTGGCCTCCGCCTCTGCATCCTCGGTACCCAGAAATCTCTGGCCAAGGGCAGAGCAAGCCCACCCCTCACTAGAGATCATCTGGAGGCCCCTAGAGGCAGGGAGGGTGCGGGGGAGAGTGTGGCCAAGGTGGCCACAGCTGTGGCTAGCTAGGCTGCATGAAATTGGGGCCCCAAACCACTAAAAATCTTCCCTAGGGGAGAGGGGACTGTGTCCCCAGGATGGGCTGAGGGTGGTTCACACCATGGGGCACACAATGGCATTCCCTGCGGATCTGTCAGACTGAGAGGAACAGTGCAGGAGCCTCAGAGAACTTTGAGAAGGCTCCTGGAAGCAGCCATCCAACCAAATGAGAAGAGTAAGCCATTCCCCCAGCAAAGAAAACCCTTTGCTCTCAGCTGGGCTTGGGAACACATTTCGTGTCTCCCCTGTTGCTCCCTTAAAAAACAATCTTTGCCCCGTTCTCCTTCCTCCCGCCCTCTCCCATGGCTCCACATTTTCTGGCTTCTCTCTGGGATGTGGCAAGAGAGACCGGAAGTGTGTGTGTGTGTGTGTGTGTGGCGGGGGGGGGGGGGGGGAGGGGGTCCTGGGTCTGCTCTTTTGTGCTCCTATGTCAGATCTGGCCTCTGATCTTGGGGTAGCAACATACGCACTCCCCACTTCTCAGAAGATGCCTCCTGTCTCTGTCTCTCTCTTCCCTTATAGCTCAGGGTGGCACCCTTCGAGTCAGGAGCTGTCTCCAACTCAAAGTCTTCAAGGCCAGATGAAGCCACTGGGAGTCTTCTAACAGGCTTGGCCAGTCTGGCAATGGTTCCCTTGAGGATCCTGAGCACATGGGGAATGAGTGCCGGGGCAGGGACACTGGCTCGGGCCATTTGCTTCTGCATAGATGAGCTCTCGAGGCATCTAGGGTCATAAATACCAATGTGTCCAGTTGGCAGCGAGCCAGTGGGTACAGTTCCCTGGGACTGCACACCAGAGAGACAGAGCAGGAACGGCAGGTGAGTGACAGGGTGCCACGCAGCGCCTTAGAGTTAGACATGCCCTCAACTCAGCTTTCCTCTTTTAAAGAGAAGGGCTGGAGAAACTGGGTTGAATACCTGCTGTGGGTGCGGGGCTTGGTGTTTCATTTTGGAACTCTCTGGTGTTCTCATCTCTCCTCTAAGCTGGGAGCTTGCTGCAGGAGGAGGTTCTGATTCCCCATCTCTGTCTTCCCTGCTCCTCCCAGCACACAGTCTGAGGATGCACGATAAACTCCCGGCTCACCCCTCACACAACAGTGGCACTGGCCTCCCTTCTTTCTGGTTTTTGTAAGTAAAACCTCTCCATCCTGCATCTGGGGTCCTACAGCTCCCTGGCTTTTGAGGCATCCGCCTCCGCTCTCCCCTGGTGACAGCAGTGCCAATGCCCTCTGAGCCCCGATGAAGAGAAGAGGGTCAGGCACCCGTCTCTGTTCCCCAGCCCCTTCTCCTTGTGGTCTTTCGGGCAGGGGTGTCAGGCAGACCATGTGCTAGAGCTGGAGGGATGCCGGGTCCCAGGGGCTGGCGTGGCTCTGGGCTCTGGTGCCAGAGAGGTGAATGGAGAAGGAGAGAAGAAGGGACGGCGCCAGGAGCCCGAGTTTGGCAGCTCCCTCCGGAGGAGACCTGGGGACGCCCTAGAGTGTCCAGGCGGCTGGTGATCTGCCAAAGCTGCGAGGACTGGGAGAGGAGCGAAGACGGGGGAAGAGACCTGGGAACCTACGAAACTTGGGGGCGGGGCAGGAGGCACAGCCTGGGCCGTTTGCAGAGGCGTGGACCCACCCCCAGGGGTCGCTGCGCCACCCGCAGCCCCGCCCGCTGGCAATGGGAGCCCGCTTGTACCACCGCGCGGCTCCCGCAGGGGGAGCGGCGGCCACGGCAGCGCCTGGCGGCGGGCTCCAGGGACAGCAGTGCGCGGCGGAGCGCAGGCCCTTGCCGGCCACTGATGCAAAGCCAGGCGGCGTGGAGGCCTGAGGCGCCAGTGGCTAGGAGGCGGCGCGGCTCTAGAGCCTGCGCCCGACACCCCCATACCCCGTGGTAGGAGCCGGGACCCAAACAAAGGCGGGCGGCGAATAAAAGGCGGCGGCGGCGCCGAGCGCTCGGGTTGCGCGCTGGGGACCAGTCTCAGCACTAGGCTGTGCGCGGTCTGCGCTCTCTGGAGCGGAGCGGGGAACTCGGGCCTCCTGCAGCTACGAAGAGCATCTCCCTGCGACTTCCGCGAGGGGACAAGTCCTCACGGCGGGGTGGCCGCAGCCCCCGGCCCCTCCGGTGCGCCTCCTTCCCGCGCCCGCGGCTCAGCCAGCCCAGCTTGGCCAGCCGAGGTGAGTGCGACTGCCCCTGGGCGCCATCCGGGTCGGGGCTGGGGGGATGCATCGCTCGGAGGAAGGGACAAGCCCTCCGCGCCGCTCCCACCCCGGCCTGCGCGGGGCTGTGTGTGAAGTTCTCTCGCTCTCCAACCAGCCCTGGGTGCAGGCCTTGGCGCCCCCCCCCCCCGCCCCCGCCGGGAAGGCCAGCCGGTAGTGGGCAGAGCCCGGAGCTGGCCCCCCGTGGCCGGGCTCCAGCTCCGCACCAACTCCTCACGGGGCGGGAGCAGCTTCGTTCTGCACGGGCCAGTTTGAGGTCCACAACGGGCGAGGCTTCCGATCTCCCGGGAGGCTTCACACTCCGGCCCCCTGCTCGTCCTCGCGGGTGGATGACTGATTCCGTAAAAGTTGAGTCAGTCTGAAGCCGCCCCGGATCCGGCTCTCGGCCTGGCTAGAGTGGGAGGGAGGAAAAGGTGACTGACCTCCTCTCCATCCACTCCCTACCTTAGCGCACTCATGCTTTCACCCAGACGTTTCCCGAGTCCTGGAAAGCAATGAACCTAGCTGCAGGTCCAGCCGGGCGCGCGGGAGCTCTGGGGCAGACTGGGCAGGCGGCGGAAGCCGATCGCGATAGGGGAGCCCCGTGCCCTGCCGAGAACGCGAGTGAAGGTGGAGGTGCGGTGGGCAGCGGGGCCGTAGTGGCGCGGAGGGTTGGGGTAAGATTCCTGGTGCGATTGGCGCGGAGTCCCCCGAGCCAACCCCGCCGCTGGCAGAACTTTTCCCAACTCCCCCGGGGGTGGGTGGGGGGGACCCGCAGGTGGACTAAGAAGGCGCCTCCAAGAAAGACTTGGAGGCTTCCTTTCCGCGGCTCCTGTCTGCTACACAGCCGGCGCCAGATTCCCGCGTCCCCCTGAGGCTGGGCACAGGTCCCCTCCCATCCAAGCCCAGGGTCAGCACCGCGGACAGCGCCGCGAGGCGGCCTCCGAGACCCACAACCCCCGCGCAAGCTCACGGACCCACAGTCCATGCGCACACCCACGCAAATCTACAGACCACAAACAATCCCCACACAGATTCATAGTCCACTCACGCAAACATACATCCATTCACAGCCCACACACAGAGGGAAGATCCACTCGCACGTGGACACACTCAGGTCTCCCCACAAGCACGAGCATCCAGGCGGGCATCTTCACTCCGGATCCTGCTGTTCCCCGACATCTTACTAAGCCCCAGACTCCGGAGCTCGCCCCTGGGTGCTCACAGGGGTGCCCAGCGATTCACAGAGCTGCTTGGGCTCCCCGTGCACACACACACTTCCGGGCGGGGTGGGGGGTGGGGTAGAGGAGCAGCTACCCCCTCTTTGCCCCCCGCCCCCCCCCCCCCACCAATGCAGACCTGAGCAGAAAACCTGGCATCTGCCAAATGGAAGGAAGAGGCTGTGGCCCAGTGGAATCTGGGCAGAAGCCTGGCCTTAACAGAATCTTGGTTTTATTCTCAGAATCCATTTTGCTTTGCTCACCGCCCCCATGCCTGCTCCCCTTCCTCAAATGTACTCCAGACAAATCTCCTACAACCAGGGTACACACCCCTCTTTCTGCATCATTTTTTGCTTGCACTTTCTCTTTGTTTCCCTGCTCTGTTCTCCTCTCCCATGTGTATCTCCCCCCCCCCCTTTTTTTGTCTTTCTCACCAGTTCCTCCTTCCCAGCTGCCTTCACTCTCTCCCCAACTTTCCTTCAGCCTGGGTCTGATCCAGTCACTCTTTGCTCCCATATGGACACAGATGACCCTTAGGAGGAGCTGACTCCATTCTCTGGGCAGACTCCATGCCTCCACTCCCCTCCCCTTGAAAGTCTGACAGCACCCCTCTCCCTGCCCATGGCCTCAGCCGCTTCCAGCCCCTCCCTGGGAATGTTTCTAGGACTGGATGCCCCAGAGCCTCTGCAGTCTCTCCAACAGGCTGGGATTCCTCTGTTGTGGAATCACAGCAAGCCCTCACTCCATGGGGATTTTGAGGCATCCAGTACTCATGTTCTGGCTTGCCCTTTGATACCTCTTCTGCTATTGCCCTTAAACTCCAGAAACTCTGTTGGAAGAGGAAGCATCCCAGTGTGATGTGGTAGAAGAACCACTGGAGTGGAAGTGGGGGGACCTGGGTTCTAGTCTCAGCTTGGCCACAGTCTCCCAGTGTGTTCTTGGGCAAGTTACTTCCCTTCCCCGAGCCTCAGGCTTCCCATCGGTGCAGGGCTGGCTGAAGGGACCCTCAAGAGTCCCTGTTTGGTCCTAGTGATGTGGAACATTGACTCACTCTTGAGTGTGGGTGGGATTGAAAACATGGTTCTAACCTCAGGGGTTATGGTACCTTCCCCTCTGCCCAAAGCACCCACCACTGGTGAATTCTTTCTGTCCCCTGAGCAGTGGATGTTAAGATGATTTCCTTTATAGGGCCAGAGATGTCGAGTAATTTTCTTGAGGTCACATTGCTGAAGTGCAATCGCCATTGGGGCAGACATTGATTCCCCTGTCAGTATGTCTTCTACGTGAACCACTGATTCTGCTGGCGGATGCTTAGTGGATGAATGAATGAATGAGTAGAAACGGAGGAACTTAAGCCTGGACCTCCTGCCCCTCAGAGCCTTGGAATCATGGTTTAGGCTCTTTTGTCTGACAGTTTAAGCATTTAAACATCTCTTTGGTCTCTTCATCACCCCTTCCACTCACCTGGTCATCCAAAGGCAGATGGAGTTGTCTGAGCGAAGGTCCTTCCTCCTTGAGTTAAGGTCAATTCTGGGCTGCTTGTAAATGACCACAGAGAGGGGACTAGCTGAGAGCAGCTTTAGAGGGCTGCCTGGTGGGTAGGGTCTTGGCAATCAGCCCCAAATCCCTAAGACTTGACCAAGTCGGCTGTCCGTGGGCAGCTGGCCAAGACCTGAGACCAGGAGGCAAGACAGTCACTGCTGACATTTGACTGAGCGGCCACTTCTTACAGCCCCATGAGCTGAGTACTGCAAAATCACCTTTACAGATGAGCACAGTGAGATGCTGAAAGATGAGGTGGTTTCCCTAAGGGCAGTCTTCCAGCCCACTGTCAGTCATAAAAATAGGAACCCAAAAATGGTGGTGGTGGTGGTGACAGCAGTTGATAGTAACATTACTGGTGTTGATAATGACGGCCGTGTTATTATGATTTTGGAAGCTCAATGATTAGTCTCTTTGGGCTTCTTCCCCCTCTTTGAAATTGTTTCCCCACCTGTACCTCTTCTACTCTGCCCCCCACCCAAATATGGGGAAACCCAGGGCTGGGCCAGGAGGCAGGAGTGTCTGATTGTCAATGGACCCTAGCTGAGAGAAAGACTGTCATTTTAAATCCTCCTTCCCCACCAGAGCATGTCTCCTGCCAGAGGAGCCGGAGTGGTGTCACAGTCTGTCAAAACACCCTTCCAAGCTGGGTTCCAAATGCAAAGCCCAGGGAAAATAAATAAAGAGGGCAGTGTCGGCCCGAAATAGAAACATGCACCAACTCACAAATATGCATGTTTTCTGAAAGTCGCATTTCACGGGCAGACAGTGCGGCTCACACGCCAGCTGCTCGACAAAAGCCAGAGGCACGGGTACTGCCCGGATAGCCCAGAGAAGGTGGCCGAGCCTCCCCTGGTGAGTGAGCTCCCTGCCTGGCCACGGAGAGACCAGACGGCCGCTTCTGCTCCTTCCAGCTGGAAGGCACACGGGTGGGAGGGGTGCAATTAATGTGTGTCTGTAGGCTCATCAGAGCTCTTTGGAAATGGGCATCATTCAAGGCTAATGGCCTCAGTCCTCTGCCTTACAAACGGAGCAGCAGGCTGAGAATAACAACGCTGATAATGAGGCTGCCGTTTGCTGATTACCTACTAAGCATGTATAGATACTATTTCACTTAACCTTGTAAGCATCTCTCGTGGAGTACGGATCATTATTCCCATTTAATATATGGGAAAATCAAGGTTCAGAGAAGTGAAAAAGGTTTCCTAAAGCTGTACACCTAAAAGAGGCCACACTGGGGTCAGATTTTAATCAAATAAAGCAAAAGACTCTACTTTGGCCAGGATTCTGCATTGTTTCTGGTATTCATTCATTCATTCATTCATTCATTCATTCATTCACTGAATGAATGGTTTTTGTCAAGAAACCATTTACATGATGGTTTTGAAAAGGATGTAAATTCCTCTGCTGGCCCCACCAAGGGTGAAAGGTGCAGGGCTGTCCCCTGAGTTTAGCTCTGGCCCTGTCTCAGGGAGAATGGGTTTTCAGGGCTGGGACTGGGGGCTTTGCCTTTGCATCTTGAATTGTCACCAACCATGGGAGCCCAAACCTGTCTGCCTGTGGAGGGGCTCAGGCAGAAGCCCCCGTGAGGCTTGGACTAGGAAAACGGTTGACCTCTGTGACATGCCAGGGCTACCGATGGGGAGGTTACTTCAGAGGGGGTGGGTTACCCAGCATCACGCAGCACATTGGTGGTAAGGCCCAAACGCCAGGGAGCCAGGCTGGCCGCCTTGAGTATGGGAAGAATCCAAGTGGCCTCAGAGAAGGATCTGAGCCAATACAGGCGGTAAAGATAATACTTCTCTTCCAAGTGCAGGGGTGAAATGCAGCTGGCTTTCACTGCATTTCACACCAAGTCCTCTCCCCCACACCCTGCACCCCCAGCTCAAACCTGACCCTGCCGACCTGGCCAGGTCCCCACCTATGCATCGTCATGAACCACAACAGTAGCAAATACAGAACACTGACCATGTGCCAGGTGCTGTGCTAATGTTTGAAGAGGCTGAAACCTCCTCTACAAGAAAAAGCCTTCTCCTTACTCCTGCAATCCCACAAGTGTCTGCCTGGGCAGACCCATTGTGCGCCAGGCACTGGGTGCAGAAGTGGAAAAGCCTGTCTCTGTCCTTGGAGGGCTCACCAGAGTCTCCCATCCTCGCCTGGCGTCTCCTCCCTGGAGCAGAGGTGATGGGTGAAAGTGATGGCTCCTCTAGGTCCCCCACTAGAAGCAGAAGAGGAACCCAGGTGTCTGTCCTTTGGGGCTCAGAGGACATGATCCAAACAAGCAGTCATTCCGGGGTCAGGAGGAAAGTTTCCCACCGGTGGTGCCCACAGCACACCTGGGTGCTCTTCCTAGCATGATGTCTTGGTGGAAGATGGGATGTAGGGAAAGCTTGTCCCCGCCCAACCATCTGCCCGAGGCATCCGACACATGTACTGGCACCTGGACGACATGTCCTTTGCCAAACCTCGTTACTAGAGGACACATGACTGCCGGCTGGAAGCTATTCCTATCATGGAACAGAATGTGGAGGTCTCCTTGTCTCTGGGGAAGGCGGCTTAAATGGGGCTGAGCTGGGCAAAGGGTTTGGCAAACTGGCGGTCCTTGGATGTTCGGGGGGAGAAGTATGTGTCCCTCCCTCTCATACTGGCCTTTGCACTGTCCTGGGGGTGGTTTCTTGTGTTCTTAGCTGGGAGAGTTCTGCAGAATGACCCGTCTGATGATGATGATGATGATGATGATGATGATGATGATGATGAATCTTTTTTTAAAAAATTTGGTTAGTTCAATATTTATTTATTTTTGAGAGAGACAGAGAGAGAGACAGAGAGACAGAGCATGAGCAGGGGAGGGGCAGAGAGAGAGGGAGACACAGAATCCGAAGCAGGCTCCAGGCTCTGAGCTGTCAGCACAGAGCCCAACACGGTGCTCGAACTCACGAACCGTGAGATCATGACTTAGCCAAAGTCAGACATTCAGCCAACTGAGCCACCCAGGAGCCCTGATGACAGTGATTCTAATCATGGCCAACATATTTGGAATGTTTACTGACTGCCAGGCACTGGGCATAGAGCTTAATGGATGTTATAATTTCATCCTCATACCTGCCCTATGAAGGCATTACTGTTATTTTTTTAAAGGATTTTCCTTTTTTTTAAGATTTTTTATTTATTTTGAGAGAGAGAGTGCCAGGGAGGGAGGGAGAGAGAGAGAGAGAGAGAGAGAGAGAGAGAGAGAATCCTAAACAGGCTTCGTGCTGTCAGCATAGGGCTCGAACCCACGAACTGTGAGATCATGACCAGAGACAAAATCAAGAGTCAGACGCTTAACCGACTGAGCCCCCCAGGCACCCCAAAGCATTACTATTATTATTTCATTTTAAGGATGAGAAATGTGAGGCACAGAGAGACAAAGCAAGTTGCTGGTGAGTGATGGCGCTTGAGACACAGGCAAGCTGGGCTCGGTGCCAGCAGCACAGACCCCAGATGATGATCGAAGCCCTTCTTTGGCCTTTATCTTGATGTGGGTCTCTAAAGATTGCAGCCAAAATACTTTTCGGATCCTTCAGTAATCTGAGTAACTTGTACGTATGGACTGGGGCCGTGTCCCGGTTGACAGGGTGACATGGGTTGACCACTTGCTTCTTGACTGCCAACCAGCCAAGCGGGCCATGTTTCAGATGTCCATATGCATGCCACATCTGGCAGACTGGCAGGACTTGCCTGCCTTTCTTCCAGATGTTTCCCCTTTTCATGCCATGTAGACACAGCTGGGACTCAAATCCCTCTGGATATGACTGCATGTGCGAGATCCCTGGGTGAAAAGTATTTGCTGGTTTTAAAGCATCATCTTGTGGCTTCACAAAGGCAGGATGTTGGTTTTGGTTCCTCTCTGCCATCCAGGCCTGAGACACATTAGGCTAAGCTAGAGAGAAGTCAGGCTTTGGAAAAGTGTCAGTGGCCAGAGGAGAAGACCCCTCCTTCCCTTCTTCAACTGAAGAAGCTGGGGAGAAGCTGACTGGTGAAGAACACTGCAGGCTAGTAACATCTGCACGTTCCTTGCAAGGGCTCCTGACTTTCTCACCCTGTTTTCCAGAGGCTTTGAGCAGATGGTTCCAGAGTAACAGAGCCAGGAATTTGTGATGAGCAGGGACATGTCAGCCAAGAGGTGCTCTTGGGCATTAATGACCATGAGAATAGATCCGGGGTGGGAAGGTTCATAGAATCTTCTGGAGAAAAGGAGTTGAAGATAAAGGTAATTTAACAGAAAGTCTTTAGTTTAGTTTTAATTTACTGTTTCAACCATTTTTTAAAATGTTTATTTATTTATTTTTTTAGAAAGAGAGAGAGAGCAGGAGAGGAAGAGAGAGAGAGAGAGAGAGAGAGAGAGAGAGAATCCCAAGCAGGATCTGCACTGTCATTGCAGAGCCTGATGTGGGGCTTGAACTCATGAACCGTGAGATCATAACCTCAGCGGAAACCAAGAGAGTCAGACGCTTAACCAACTGAGCCACCCAGGTGCCCTGGAAACTCTTTACTTTACAGCAAGCACCATCAGGTGAATGAATTAAGACAATGAATGAATGAATGAATGAATGAATGAATGAAGGGGTAAATGTAGAATTGGTAAGTGGGGCTGGCAGACTTTGACAGCCAGGACCTTGATCTGGCAGAGCCTGACCCCAAGTACTGACAAAAGGAAGGGACCTGTTCTTGTCCCCTGGAACACCCTTCAGCACAGGATCAGGGAGAGATAGGCTGAGTCCTTGAACCTTGGCCCCTCACTGCATGCCCCACCCCCATCCCATTCTGCAGGACCCTCCAGTCACAGGTGTCCTCTGGCTCCTGGCCATGGCAGGGATTGAAACCAAGAGGCTGCACAGCTGATGTGCACTTGTCACACTTCTGTGTCCTGGCCTTTTGGGGTCTCCAAATGACAGAACTGGAAGTTATCTAAAAGCTCATTGCGTCCAGCCCTCCCACTTGACAAAGGGCAAACTGAGACCCAGGAAGGAAGACTAGCCTGAGATCACAAGCAAGGAGGAGACAGAGCCCCGTTACTGTGGAAGGATTTGGGGTGAGGATTCCCACTGACTTAGGGTGATACTGCACCACTGAGCAGGGGTGGTGTGGGGTGGAAAGGGACTGGGATTCTTGAGTCCAGGTAACTTCACTGGGGTCTCTTGTGGTCCCCACAGCTGGGAGCCACAGCCAGTTGCTGGGGCCCAGAATCTCCTGGGAAAGGTAGCGGAGTTGAGGAAGGATGCTTAGAGATCTGCTCTTTATCCCAGGGCCCTCTGCTCTGCCTGCTCAGCGTGGACCCTTAATTCCTGTCTCTGTAGACAGCTGCACCATCACAGGGTGTGGGGTGAGGCCGAGAACCCGTGTCAGACTCCCCACCCTGTCGGGGGCCTCTGTGCCACTCCCCACTATAGGCACCCGAGTTGTCATCATCAGTGTAGCCAGGAAGCTCTTCCCCGGAGCCACTGACCAGTGTGGGCACTGAAGGTGCATTTCTACCTAGACACTCAAGTCGATGAACTCACTTGCTAGTCCCAGATGTTCCTCTCCCTTCCCTGGGGCCTGAGCTGTGCCTAGGCTGTGGCCAGTATGATTCTTTGGGGGGCGGGGGGTGCAGACCCTGAGAAAGACCGAGGGAGATGGAGAAGGCGCTCACCTGTGTGCACACCAGCAGGGATCAGGAGGGCTGATTCCAGAACTCGGAGAGTTTCAAACATGTAAGGCTCAAATAAAGTCCAATATAGTGAGGAGAGTGCCAAGCTTATCAGAAATCCGGTTCAAAGAAATCCCTTTACTTCTTTTAGCCTCAGTTCTTGTTTGCAAATTGGAAATAAGTCCTAGGACTTGAAACCCCACGTGAAAATGATCTACAAGCTGTAAGATGCTGCGTAGACGCATCCCCCAGGATGTGAGGGGCAGGGGCAGGGCTGGCTCTGTCTTGGGGACGCAGGGTCTGAGCAGCATCCAGCATCTCCTTCCTGTGCTTTCGGCTGGTGCTGGCTTCCTTGGCCCTCCGCAAGCGTCAGCAGCAGGGGCTGGGGAAGCTCGGAGTGCTCAGAGGAGACATTTACCCTAAGGGCTCTCCCTGTTTTTTTCCTGGCAGTCAGGCTGCGGTACAGCCTCCCTGGAGCTCCATCCCAAGCCAGTCGTGGTGGCCTCTCTGTGGTCTGAGCACTTCGTATTATGTGCTTTTTTATCTTTTGTGTTCCAGTTTACCTCCATGCTTGTCTTTCGTGGTGTGGGGCTGAGAAGGGTCTTGCAGTGTCCTTGGGCCCACAGATGTAGTCTGGGAGCTCTGGGGGGGGGGGGGGTGAGGTGGGAAGGGATACAGTTTCCAAAGCCTCCCCCAGAGCTGATTACTGACAGGTGGCTGGCCATCTGCTGTGTCCCAGCAAAGCTGATGGCACCTAGGACGTACTGCTTGGCTGGTGTCAGAGCAGGACCCTCCCAGCATTTCCCCCTCCCCCAGTCATACAACAGCTTCTGGATGGGGTGAAGGGCAGCCCTCTGCCTTTCCTTTGTGTCCCCCTCTTGGGCAGAGGCCGAGAACACAAAGGGCGAGGGTGTGAGAGCATCTCTCCCCAGGTGGGGGACTGCCATCCAGAGGTATTAAGTGACTTGTTCTGAGTCACACAGCAGGCCAGTGCCGAGGCCCAGAGGGCCGCTTCTTCTGCCCTAGATACACATCCCCCCGCTTCTGCCTCATTCCTTGTCCCTGAGCTTGGAGCTGCAGGGAGAGCTGGCTGGAGCCAGAGATGATAGGAGAACCGTTTTACATATTTGTTAATCAGGTCTCGGAGACAGAGAAGGACCCCAAGCTCATCATCCACGAAGGAATCCAATTTGGCTTTTATGGCCATGGTTATTGGTCGTGTTTTGTGGGAATCTTTTTATTTTTTATTAACCTAGCGGTCTGGGGCTGGGGAGCTGATTGGCCACTGGGCCCCATGGACACTGAAGTCCAGACAGCAGCCAGGACTTGGGACCAGGGAGTGGGGAAGAGGTGGTGGGAGGCAGACAGGTTGGCCAGAGCATGTAGTGAGGGTTTTCAGGAACCTTCTGACCCTTCAAGCAAGGGACGCCTGGGGGCCTGGCTGTATTTTACGGCCTCTGTAAGTGTTGCTGGTTTTATTAAGCTTTCATTGCCTCTTCTTCAGAGATGCCAAGGTCGCCTGGAGGGCTCCAGGAGTCCGGACTGATGGGTCTGGGCTA
Organism: Prionailurus bengalensis; assembly: GCF_016509475.1. Classification (NCBI taxonomy): domain Eukaryota; kingdom Metazoa; phylum Chordata; class Mammalia; order Carnivora; family Felidae; genus Prionailurus; species Prionailurus bengalensis. The sequence goes on from NC_057345.1 coordinate 8,354,871, forward strand.
TGAGGTCTGAGTTCCTAGGTGGGAAGAGGTGTGGGGGAGGGGCAAGAGGTGTAGAGTGGGGCAGTCTGGGTGGAATCCCTCTTAGCAGTAGAGCACAGAGGCTAAAATGATGGGCTCTGACATTGGGCCTGCGGAGGCCCGGATCCCCGCCCCACCCCTGCACACTGCCTCATAGAGCTGAGGCTGGACCAGAGAGGACATAAGTAAAGTGTCTGGTGCTGGGCACACGGCAGTGCCTGGTGGATGTGAAGCTCCCTGCCCAGGCCCCTCCCACAGCTTCTGCCAGAGAGTAAGCCCTTGGCCTGCTGTTTTCTTTTACTGCTGGTTGAAGAGCTGGTTGGCAGATCTGGGCAGCCTGTGTCCCTCTCTCTGGACGTAAAGTCCTGTTCCTGGCCCAGATGCCGTCATCTCTTCCGTCCTCATGGCTGGAGGAAGAGGCGCTTAGAGGAGTGAGCCCTGAGTCCATCCACAGGGCCCCCCAGGGGTGTGGTGAGCCTGCAGAGAGGCAAGCATGAGCCGCAGGAAAGGGAGTGCCAAAGGCTAGACCACCTGCTGGAAGAAACCACGGGGAGCTGGGGAAGGTGACCAGGACAGCAGAGTCTTTCAAGGAATACTCCCGGGCCACCTGCAACAGAATCACCCGGGGAGGTGGTGTCACTAGATTCCTGGGCCTTGCCCCCCCCCCACCCCCCGAGAGTCTGAGTGACTGGATCTGGTGTCTGGCCCAGAAGTTTGCACTTGAACAAGCACACCTGGTGAATGACCCATGTTAACATCTGAGGGCCAAGGTCGTAGAGAATGGAAGAGGCGGCTCCAGCCAACATACAGCCCTGACAGGAGCCGGGGCCAGATTTAGGGTTCTCCCCATCTCTGAAGCTCATACTGATCGCACCAGCAGCTGTGTGACTCAGTAAGCAGGTGTCACCATCGCCATTTCACAGATGGGGAAACCGAAACCCCAGGCGCCCAGCCAGCGGCAGAGCCAGGGTCTGACTCCAGGTGTATCTGACTGCAAAATCCATCCTTAGCTCCCCACTGCCCCCCGCCAAAATCAGGCCCTGATGCTCTTGGTACCCCAGATCCTTCTTAGCGTTGGGGGGAGGCCGGTTCTGTTCCCCTGAGCCCACTAGAGAGAACACACAGAACGGCAGAAGGTGGCAATGCTCTGGTGACCATTAATACTGGATTCCTCTGGTGCTGGCTGGGACATTCCCCGGGTGATATATTGACCAGAGCAAAGCTTGTTTGCCTGATATATATTGAGCTGTTGGGCTTGCGAGTCAGTGCCCAGTTTCCTCACCAGCTGTCAACCCCGGGAGGCCGGCTGTCCTTCATGTACTCTGTCTCCGCAGCCAGCCCCAGTCTGGGGAACACGGGGCCTGGACAGGCTCACCGCAGAGCCCCTGCCGACTCCCTCCCTCCCACCCCTTCTGCCTCCCTATAAATAAGCCCAGATTTGCTTTGTGAGAAGTGGTCACATGTGTCCTTCTGAACTTCCTGCCCTCTGCTGGCACATTTAGCTAATGAGGATATGGTGTTTCTTGAGGGGCAGGGGGTCTGAAGGGGAGTAGGGGCACGTGCGAGCTTCAGCCACAGCTGCAAAGCCAGGTTTCCTCAGGGCTGGGGGAGGGGGCGGTTGGGAGGGGGGGTAGATGGGGGAACTTCTTGCTGAGGGAAGGGTTCAGACACGCCCTGAGAGCCTCCCAACCATGCCCCTCCCTCTTCAGATTTGGAGGGCATTGCCTGGCTCTTTTGCCATTTTCATTTGAGATTCTGGGTAGGACTTGGGGCTTCTTGAAGGAAGACCTCTAGGATCTATCTGCTGGGATGGGGCTCCTGCCTCACCCCCACTTTCCCTCTGAGAAAACTGTATTAGAAAGAAATGGAACCAATAGGATGTAGGCTGATGGATGGATAGATAGATAGATAGATAGATAGATGAATTGGCTCACATGAGTTTGGAGACTAAGAAATCCCAAAGTCCACAGGCAGCAAGCTGGAGACCCAAGAGAGCCGATGATAGTTCCAATCTGAGCCCAAAGGCCTGAGAACCAGGGAAGCAGATGATGTAAGTTCCTGTCCGAAATCCAGAAGGCTTGAGACCCAGGAAGAGCCGATGTCTGAGACTGAGTCTGAAGGCTGGAAAAGACTAATGCTTCAGCTCTAGCAGTCAGCAGAAGCCCCGTCTTACCCGGCCCTTTTATTCTAGTCAGGTCTTCAACTGATGGGATGAGGCCCACATTGTGGGGGAGGGGGGTGGTCCTCTGCTTTCCTCAGGCTCCATATCCAGGATCATGTTTGGTCCAACGTCTGGGCATCCCATGGCCCAGCCACACAAAGGTAACCAACACACCCATGTTCCCATTGGAGGGAAGGCTAGGCTTCGAGACTGATGGGGACTTCCTTTAAGTCATGCCTTGAGCTGACAGGTACTGAAAGCAGAGTGGTTTTTAGGTCTTGCAGTGCTAGTGCAGGCTGGCTAAAGAGCAGTGGGTTTTTTCAATGGGTATTGCCATCTCAGCTCTCAAGAAACTGATGGGCCACCTGGAATGCAGAAATGATCATGGGCTTCAGAATCCGTAGACCTGAGGTTCAAACTCTAGTTTCACCCCTTATTCGCTGTGTGACCGTAAGGGAGTCACTTAACCTCTCTGTTTATTCTTCTGTTAAATGAGGACGCGCCTACTGCCTCCCTTGCAGGGCTGGTGTATGAGGGAGGGTGGAGAGAGTACCTGGACCTCGCAGACACACAGCTAATTATTAGATTGTGGTTATCTTAATGGGTGGCAGAGTTTCTGCAGTGAGTTAGTGGGGCTTTTAGCTTCACCCCACCTGGTGATTTGGCCCCAATTTCACCACCATGTCTCCACTGCTCCTATAGCCTCCTGGCCTGAGATGGAGTGCCCAGGTCTTGGAGAAGGGCTGGGGATTCAGGATGGAAGGCACATAGCTGGGGCATCTGGAGGGAAGACGGGGCATCAGCAGATAGGGCATTAGGACACTGCTGCCCAGGAGGTCTCTCCCTTCTCCTGTCCGCCCTTCTCCGCCTCAGATGAGCTGAATTCACCCAAAGGCGCCGACCCAGAACCAGGAAGCAGAGAAGGACATGATGTCCCCCACTTCAGTGTCAGGGGAGAATGGGACCATTCAACTCCAACCGTCTCATTTTGAACTTGCACGCACATCTCTCAGCCGAAGGGTAGAAGAATCAAACACCCCAAGATGTTTCTGAGGACCAGTGCCGCACCAGGGAGGCAAAACACCCCGAGACAGGAAGAAAAAGCTGATTAGCTCCTAATTGCCTTTAAATTATATATACATGTATGTATTTGAAGTTGAATCTGCATGTCTAATGTGACTTTTAGTAGTCTGGCTGGGATAAGGGAATGAAGAAGGAATGTTTCTGTCACCCATCAGGGGAAGGAGGGACGTTGTAACCAGCGCTGCAGGCAGGCTCTGGCGTGGGGCCATATCCCTGGGAGCCATGCTGCAGGAGAGCAAGAACTGGGTCAAGGGGGTCTTTGAGGAAACATCGCCTCCCACCAAAGCCCCATTCTGTCCAGGTTGGGGGGCGGGTCCATCTGGCTTGGGACTTGAAGAAGGCCTCTTTCCCTAGACCTTAAAAGTCGTTTCCCTATTTGGCTCTTTGGGAGCATGTGTCGTCTTCTCCGGGCCTGGTGGCTCCCAGGGACTGCCAAGAAGTCCCCCCAGAATCTGCCGATGGAGCAGACTGAGCACTCCTTCAAGCCGGAGTCCTGGCTCTGCCACTGAAATAAGACCTTGGGTGAGTCCCTTCTCTTTGCCTGGTCTCAGTGTCCCTATCTGGAAGACAAAGGGATTGGACTGCCTGTGCTCTGATGCCCCTTCTGGGACATGATCTACTCCCTGTTCATTAAAGAAAAATTTTAATGTTTACTTATTTTTGAGAGAGAGAGAGCACGAGTAGGTGAGGGGCAGAGAGAGAAGGAGACACAGAGTCCGAAGCAGGCTCCAGACTCTGAGCTGTCAGCACAGAGCCCGATGCGCAGCTTGAACTCACGGACCGTGAAATCATGACCTGAGCTGAAGTCAGACACAACTGAGCCACCCAGGTGCCCCTCCCTGTTCATTTTAAATACCCCTCTCGGGTCACCTGGGTGGCTTGTCAGTTAAACCTCCAACTCTTGATTTTGACTCAGGTCCTGATCTCACAGTTCATGGGTTTGAGCCCCGCTTGGGGCTCCTCGCTGACAGTGTGGCGCCTGCATGGGATTCTGTTTCTACTTCTCTCTCTACCCCTCCCCTGCTTGTTCTCTCTCTCTCTCAAAATAAATAAGCTCAAAAGAAAAGACCCCTCTCTTTATCTCAGGAGAACAGGAGATTTCCACATTTGCTCACTCATTGGCCTTTGCCAGCTGCCTCTCTTCCAGGACCTTCTGTTTTCTAACCAGGGTCTCTCCTGCTGCAACTCAGTCACCCCCCTCCGCATTTGCTCTCCTTTGGGGACAGAACCCTCCTCCCAGCCCCTATTATCCTAACTCCTCAAAGAGTTGGAGGCTGTTCACAAAATCCCTTCCACACACATACACACACATTCTATTTTTAAATAAGTTTTTTTTTCTCATTCTAAAAGTGAGGCTACACCTGATCATTGCAGAAAAATTGGAAATAGACAAGTATAAAGGAGAAAATGAAAATTACCCATAATCCTCCAAAGTAGAGATAACCATTGTAAGTGTTTTTTTTTTCTTTTTAATGCATGTAGAATTTTTTTTTTCTGTTATAATATTGAGATTATGCTTCAAATGTGGCTTTGGATTGCCCCTTGCCTGGCCCTTAACACTGGGCCAGGTTCCTCCCTCTGGGCCCCCCAGGACCTACCATTCCCTTTCAGGCACCTGCCCCTCTTGATTCCCCCAAGAGAAGGGAGACCTTTTTTTGTGGATGTCTCCACCTTGTCTCCTGGGCCCCTGAGAGGCTCAGAGTTCAATTCTGACCATCTCTGAGTGTGTGTGTGTGTGTGTGTGTGTGTGTGTGTGTGTAGGAGAGACAGAGACAGAGAGAGACAGGGGAGGGCAGAGAGGACGTTGGGCACTGAGCAGGCCCACCATGATGAAGACCGTGAAGGCATAATGGAAGTCGGCTCATGATGGGTCCCTCATAAGCTGTCCTTAGTGCCTTTCCATGGAGCAGCTGGAGCTCCTTGCTCGGCTAATCAATTCTCATCATTTGAGAAGGGAAAAGAAATGTGCGATTTGCTGCCCACCCTGTGGAAAAGCCCGAGGAGGTGGTTGTCCACTGAGGTGCTGCTGTCAGACCCCACCTGCGAGCTGAGGCCTCCCTGGGTTTGCTGAGGGTCTCTCAGACCCCACCCACCCTCGCTGGCCTGCAGACCAGGGCTTCTCTGCAGCTCGGCGGGAGTCACCACTAGAGGGACCTGAGGCTTTACCATCCCAAAGCCAGATGGGGGAGACAGGGCCCCAGGAGCAGATGGACAGGCCCAGGGCCACACAGAAAGTTGATGGCTGAGCCAGGCCTGCAGCCGTGGTGGTCAACCACCAATCTGGTGTCATTTCCCAAGTGGCAGCTTTTCTTTCCAGAGGTAGAGAAGACAAGCGTGGGGGTGGGAGGCATGAGAGACAAAGAACTCATCGAGTCCACTTCTTGTTTGTCCGTTTCACCCTCTTCAAGATCCTCCCCACCCCAGGCAGAAGAAACCATACTCTCGGCTGCATGTTTATATTGTTTGGTGATCATCCTCTGTCCCGGGGGAAGTTCTAATACCTAACCCAGATTCTCCAGAGATTCCTTTACCTTTCCTCATTCGACAATTATCTGAAACCCAGAACCCCAGCAGGGAACATGACAGCCAAGTCCCTGCTCTCTTGGCGTTCATGTCCACCCGGCTGTGGGGCTCTCACTGGGAGGCAGAATGGCTGTGCCCAATTTTCTGGGCACTTCAATCCAGAAAATGTTGTCTGCAGGGCACAGAGTCAAACATAGGGGACAGGATCCATTATAATCGTTCAGTTACTGTTAGTATGTAATCAATCATCCCCCAAACTTAGTGATGTATGACAACCAGTGTATTATGCTCCTGGACTCTGTGGGTCAGGACAGGGTACAAGAGACAGTGGCTTAGCTCTACTCCATGGTACTTGGGTCTCAGCCGGGAAGACACGAAGGCTTGGGTTACTCCTTGGCCGGTGGTGTCTTTACTCACATATCTGATGGTTGATGCCGGCTGTCAGCAGGAGCTCCCGCATGTGGTCTCCCTGCCTGTGCTAGTTTGGGCCTCCTCTCCGCATGGCAGCTGGGCTCCAAGGACAAAGCGTCCCAAGAGAGCCAGGGGGGGAAGCTTGCCTCTCAATTTGCCAAGCCTCAGAAGTCTCAGAGCCACTTCTGTTGCAGTCACAGCCCCCACACTCCTGGATTCAAGGGGAAGGAATGCAGACATTACTTCTTGATGGGAGAAGTCTCAGTCATACCATGAGAAAAGCACATGAGACGAGAGATATTGCTGTGATCATTTTTGGCAAATGCAATGAGCCATGTGAGTCTTCCAGTTCACAGCCTTGGCGGAGGAGCAGAGTATAAAAGAACAGAAGCAGTCATTTCCCAAGCACTTACATGTACCAGGCACTGTGGTCAGCCTGCTGTGTACATCATCTGATCACCTCTGTGATGATGACTACTGGTAGCCCCATTTTATAGATGAGAAAACTGAAGGTCAGAAAGGATACATCGCCTGCTCTAAATTGTATAGCTGGGACCGACATCCAGATCTGTCTGCCTCCAAAGCCTTAGCTCTTAATGTCCTACTATATTGCCTCTCCCTCCTTGTCCCTGAGTAATTTGTACCCCCTAAGTGTGGTGAGAAGTTTAGATGGGTCGCTGGGGGCTTCAGATCTGGGAAGGCTTCTTGTCAGAGGTGACACTTGAGCAAGACCTTGAAAGATGCATTAGACTCCTGGGGAATGGCATCGCCGGTGCAACAGCAGGATCCCCCAAATCACTCAGGAAGTGCTGCCGTGACCCAGAATCCTGGCCTTGGACCCCCGCTCACATATCACCATACCGTAAACTATACATCTTGAAAGGCAGGCTGAGGCTGGAGACAGGGTGGATGGACCCCAGAAAAAGAGGCAGAAGTAGCCTTTGTCCCTCTCTCTCCACCATATTGCCATCAGCATCCTCCTTCCAAGGCTGGGAGTGGGGGCGAAGCTCCCACCTGCCCCCACCTCCACATGCAGACTTAGTTCTACTCTTGGACATGGGGTGAGTCTGAGCTGCCTCTGGTTCACACTCAGGAGTTCCTGCTAACACAAATTGGTCCTGGGAGCATATGGCGTCCCCTCGGCCAGAATGCTTTAGGGCATCGCAAATGGGAAGTTTAATGATCTCATCATAGGATAGGACTCTTGCATATTACCGGAGCGGTTCCCATCCCCTCCAGGCCTCTCTCCCTTTCAAGTTTTCTGCTTTGCCCTCCTCTTCTCCCACCCTCCTCTCTGTTTCCCTTTTTGCATCTCTGTCTGCCCACCCCCCACTCAATTCCCCTCTCCTCTCTGTCTCCTCTTCCCAGCTGTCTCTGTCTCTCATCTCTCCCGTTTCCTGCCTCTCTGTCTCTGTTTCCCTCCTTCCCCTCACCCTCTCTTCCTCACTTTCTCTGGGCTGACGGCAGCCCCCTCTCTTCCCGGACAGACCGTCTAATTGAAATGGAGCACTCTAGAGAATGTTAATAGGAAAGGCAGCATTAATTAGCCAGCTCTGGTATAATTAGCTTCCTCTTCTCGCTGCCTGGCGTCTAACTGGATAATGAGTCTCTCCCCGTCCAAACTGAGGACAGGAGGGACAAGGGGAACAGGCCATGCCCGGGGATGCCGGAAGGCCTCCTGCCTTCAGGCCACCCTGCAGGAGTCCTCAGGCTGCCTGGGCTGCCCTCTCCTGCCAGGCCCTCCTGCTGCTTGTGCCCAAGTCTTGGGGAGACAGATGCCTGGCCCCTGCTCGTGCCCAAAGGTTTGATGTTGCTGGCGCTGCATGTTAAGTGGCCTGAGCCTGACAAACAGTGGCTGCAGCTGCAGTGTCCCAAAGAGGGGGTGGGGAGCTATTGAGAGTTCTTGAGGAGAGCTATGACAGCTCTGGCACAGCCCCATCCATGGGCGACCGCTAGGCACATTACAGCCCCCGAGGGGAGCAAAGAAATCTGCTTATGTGACAGATAGTAACTAATATACTACCCAGACTGCAGCCCTCCTCACAACTGTGTGAGGCAGGAGTGGCCACCTCTGTTTTATAGACGACGAATTGAGGTTCATAGAGGTTTACTGCCTTGCCAACGTTCACCTTACCAGGACCCAAACTCCGATTCCAAAGACCACGTTCTTTCCTCCTACCATGATACTTCAGAAGGTACTTTATTTATTTTTCATATGAAATGTATTGTCAAATTTGTTTCCATACAACAGCCAGTGGTCATCCCAACAGGTGCCCTCCTCAATGCCCATCACCCACTTTCCCCTCCCTCCCACCCCCCCATCAACCCTGTTTATTCTCAGTTTTTAAGAGTCTCTTATGGTTTGCCTCCCTCCCTCTCTAACTTTTTCCCCCTTCCCCTCCCCCATGGTCTTCTGTTAAGTTTCTCAAGATCCACATAAGAGTGAAAACATATGGTATCTGTCTTTCTCTGTATGATATATTTCACTTAGCATCACACTCTCCAGTTCCATTCACGTTGCTACAAAAGGCCAGATTTCATTCTTTCTCATTGCCACGTAGTATTCCATTGTGTATATAAACCACAATTTCTTTATCCATTCGTCAGTTGATGGACAGTTAAGCTCTTTCCATAATTTGGCCACTGTTGAAAGTGCTGCTATAAACATTGGGGTACAAGTGCCCCTATGCATCAGCACTCCTGTATCCCTTGGATAAATTCCTAGCAGTGCTATTGCTGGGTCACAAGGTAGATCTATTTTAGAGTTGCTAACTATAAGTAAAAGTGATGGCAGTGGAGTAACGCCTCCTGTTGGCCATGAGTTCTAGAATCAAAGCATGAAGAGGAAGTTGAGAAATCGTGTGTAGTCAGAGTCCACCCCCCCACCTCCCTGCCCCAGTATCCCTTACACAGGGAGGAATGTCTCTTCTGTTTGCAAACGGGCTGTGATTCTCCCTTTCCTGTGGCCTCGAAAGCCAAGATCTAGTTGGGGGAGGTGATGGACCAGTAACATATTTTTCTTTGTTTTGTGTACAAGCGATGAAGTTCAGTTGAGTTACATGCCCACGCGATGCAATTCCATCGCGGTATTTGTGAACGGGTCTAATACCCAGGGCTGGGCGACTGCAGCCACAGGGCACCGTCTTCTCCCTCTCTCTAGCCTGCTGACCCTCTCCCTCTCCTGTAGGCTATGGACTCGGAGGATGACCCCTTGCTGCAAGACGTGTGGCTAGAGGAGGAGCAGGAAGAGGAGGAAGCAACCGGTGAGGCCTTTAGGAGGGCCCAGAAACCAGGGCCCCGAGCTGGGAAAGGAGGGCAGTGTTGCTGGAGGCGTTGGACCTTGCCTTCCCGGCCGCCTGCCTCGGGCTTCTGGAGCACCCTGGGCTGGGCTTTCACAAATCCCTGCTGTGCAGGGCTGGTGCTCTTCCTGGGCTGCAGCATCCCCATGGCCCTGTCGGCCTTCATGTTCCTCTACTACCCGCCGCTGGACATTGACATCTCCTACAACGCCTTTGAGATCCGCAACCATGAGGCCTCCCAGCGTTTTGATGCCCTCGCGCTGGCGCTTAAGTCCCAGTTTGGGTCCTGGGGGCGCAACCGGCGCGACTTGGCTGACTTCACTTCTGAGACGCTCCAGCGCCTTATCTCAGAGCAGCTGCAGCAGCTGCATCTGGGCAACCGTTCTCGACCGGTCACCAGGCCCCCACGGGCAGTCTTTGCGGCCCCAAGGCGTGGCCCAGGCTTATCCCCTGACACTTCCGCAGACCAGAAACCAGCAGCCAATCGGAGTGGGCGTCTTCGGCGGGAGGCCCCAACCCTGGTGGATCTGGCAGCCAACCAGAGTGAAGGCCCAACGAACCAGGGGATGCAGAAGAATGGACGGTGCCAACCCAGCACCCCGCCCCGTGCTGTGGCTGCGGCCAATCAGAGCCGAGCCCGCAGGGGTGCCTCGCGCTGGGACTACTCACGTTCTTATGTGAGCGCCAACACCCAGACACATGCGCACTGGCGCATTGAGCTCATTTTCCTGGCCCGTGGCGACGCAGAGCGCAACATTTTCACCAGTGAGCGGCTGGTCACAATCCACGAGATTGAGCGCAAGATCATGGACCACCCGGGCTTCCGGGAGTTCTGCTGGAAACCCCATGAGGTGCTCAAGGACCTTCCACTAGGGTCCTACTCCTACTGCTCCCCACCCAGCTCGCTCATGACCTACTTCTTCCCCACTGAGAGAGGCGGCAAGATCTACTATGATGGCATGGGCCAGGACCTGGCCGACATCCGGGGTGAGCAGACTTGTGTGTGGCTGGGGACACAGCCTGCTGGGGAGGGCCTTGTAAGGGGTGGAGCCCTTGGGTGGGTGGGGCTTGTAAGGGGCGGGTCCTCAGTGAGGCTGAGGGTGGGTCTTCATGAGATTGAGAGAAGGTACCTTAGAGACCCATGGGAAATTTGGCCATGGACTCACACCTGAAGGAGAATGGGGTGGGACTCCGCTGTGGGCAGACTCAGGCTCGAGCTGCCTGCTGGGCGTGACCTGAAGGTGATACAGCGAAGGGCTGGCAGCAGGGTAGGATGTGAGATGGGATCTGAGAGAGGCAAGGAAGGTTTGGGTGCAGACCTGGATTGTGGGAAACTGGCCAGTTAAAGAATGGGTGGGGTAGGGCTTGGGCATGAGGTTGGTTAGAGGGAAACCCAGATGTGGTTAGAGGACCGGGCATCTAATCAGAGGAAGATAGGGGAGAGAGACAAGTTGAAGGGAGACCAAGGTGGGGTTAGTTTGTAGTAATTTAGGGATGAGACTTGAAAGGTGGGGTGGGCTAGAGAATGGTCGTGGGGTGGGGCTTGGGTGCTTGGGTGTGCCTTCTAAGGGGCACACGGGCAGGATTCTAGGCAGATGAATGGGGACTGTAATGGAAAGGTGGAACTCGAGGGCTGCAAAGACTGAGCCTTGGAATTAGGTGAGGTTCACATGCAAATAAAATGTGAATTTATTGGGGGCTGCCTGAGCAGGTCTGGGGGACTGCTGCTCTTGGGCAGTGAGTTCTTTAAACCATTGCTCTGTTCCATTTGAGACAGCTGGAGGCAGCCTGAGGGGGAGTGCCACCTCCTTAGAAAGGAGTGAGATTAGCAAGGAGGACAGGATGATGTTGATGGAGGGCTGTGGGGAGCTGCCCTCTGAGCTCCTTGGGCCACCACCCCTGCCCCTGCAGGCTCCCTAGAGCTGGCCATGACTCACCCCGAGTTCTACTGGTATGTGGACGAGGGCCTCTCCGCAGAAAACCTCAAGAGCTCCCTACTGCGCAGCGAGATCCTCTTTGGAGCACCCCTGCCCAACTACTACTCAGTGGACGATCGCTGGGAGGAGCAGCGGGCCAAGTTTCAGAGCTTTGTGGTCACCTACGTGGCCATGCTGGCCAAGCAGTCTACTAGGTAGGTAGGAGGTCCAGCTGCACGCAGTGTCTGTTTGTCTTTGTGTATATCAGGAAAGGGCTGTGTTGGGGTAGGAAATTGTCTTTCGAGTGCTTCTTTCTCATAAACCCCAGATCACCTCCCCTGAACCTTCTCCCTAGGAAGTCTTTCTTCCTGAATCAGGGGCAGAGCCAGATACATCCTCACTGTCACTCTGACAGCTCAAAAAGCCCCTTTTCTTGATCAGTGCTGATGGTTAGTGAACATGAAAGCTTTGGAGGAGGTAGGAAATCCCAGGGCTTTTGCCTAAGAAGTCTTGGATATTGATTTTTCTCCTGAGATGGTGCCTAGAGGGCTTTCTGGAAAGAGTACTGACCAGGGAGTATTGGCCTGTCTGCCTCCTCTACCCAGAGAGAGAGTTGGCAAATATGCCTCTACTTCTCTGGGCCTCAGTTTCCCTACTTGTAGAATGGGAATGATGAGTCCCGGTACCTTCTGGAGGCATTAGGAGGAGGTGAGCCAAGAGATGTGAAGGTGCTCTCAGGTAGTGGGTGCTTTGGTTGTCCTCCAAACCTTGGGCTATGTGTCTAAAAATACACGTAGGCCCTTCCTCACCCAGAAGGGGCATTAAATAGTTCATCTATCAGTCCTGATGGGCAATAACTGTGATGCCTCTCAGTCCCCTGCCCTGACAGGCCAGCTCCAGGCAAATGAATCATTCTGCCTGAAATACCCTTGTTCCTTCCATTACTCATCCATTGCATTGAGCAACAACTATGATAATCAGAACCAACATTTATGTGGCACAGTGCAGGTATAAGCCCCTTATACACACCATCTCATTTAATTCTCAACACCGACCCAATGAGGCAGGTGCTATTATGATCATCTCCATCTTATGGTTGAGGAAATCGAGGCACAGCCCTATTAAGTGAGTTGTCCAAATTATAAAGCCCATAAGTGGTGGGATTGGCACTAAAAGCCAACCTTTCCAATCCAGAGCCCTTACCCCTTTTGTTTTTATGCCAGTCGCTGCACTAGGAACCTTCTCCTGGCCCTGCTTCTTTGCTAAACAAACCCCTGCTCATCCACTAAGATCCAGCCTGGGCAGTTTTTCCCTGAAGCTGGATTGAAAGCCCACTCCACCCCCCTTCCACCATGCCCTTCCTTCTCACTAGAGGAGGAACGAAAGAGCATACATGAGCTTTGGAGTTAGATATGTCTAAGGTCACATACCAGTGACTTAGTCCACTTGGGAGTTTCCATGAGCTCTTTCACCTCTCTGAGCTACAATTTCATCATGGCACTTGTCAGTCTGTATTTTAGCTGTTTAATTCCTTGTCACTCAAAGTGCATTCCTCAGATCAGCAGCATCTGTTTCACCTGGGGGGTTGTTATAAATGCAGAATCTCCAGGCCTTTCTTGGACCTACAGGATCCTAGATGACTTGTATGCATGTTAAAGTTTGAGGAAGGTCTAGTTTCATTATGTTTCAAGAGAGTGTGAGTTTGTTGCGGGCTGGGATTGTTCCTGGCTTCTTTCTATAGGCCTAGTCCCTAGAACAGTGCCAAGAACCCCTTAGTAGGAATTTATCTTGGGCATGAATGAGTGGGTGGGTGGGGGTGGATGAACAAATAGAGGTGTTCCAGAGAAAGGTACTTGGCTAGGGTGGGAAACTGGGAGGGGCTGCCTGCAGGAGGATCTTTAGGGTTCAAATACCAAAAACTACCACTGCGTAATATATTCAGCTGTTAAGACAAAACCTCTGCCTGGGTAAAAAAAGCCTCTCTTCCCCTTCCCATCACCCTAGAGTTTCATAGGAGCAATGAAAAGCAGAGTCCCTATAGACTTTAGTATCTTCTTTTGGAATAATTGGATCTTTTTACTACTTTATGACTGGTTACCCAAGAGATGGCAACATGCACCTTGACTTAACTACAGAATAATACAAATGATCACTTTCACTATATCTCTGATAATATTAGAATCTTAGAACATGTTCACTGCTTTTATACCCTTTAGCCTTTTGCATTTTGTTGCATGCATTTTAATTCTATATACATTGAAGCCCCGCATGATTTCACATTATTATTTTACTAAGTCAGTACTCATTTATATTTACTCACATATTTACTTTTCCTGTTGCTCTTCATTACTTTCTACAATTTCATGTTTCCCCCTAGAATCATTTTCCTTGTGTCTGTAGACCTCTTCTTAATAGTTTTTTAAGTGCATATTTGCTGAGGATAAATTCTGTGTTTTTGCCTAGAAAACATCTTTATTTTACTTTCATTTTTGAAGTATATTTCTGCTGGTATAGAATTATAAATTGGTAGTTATTTTCTTTTAGTACTTTAGAGCTGTCAATCCATTGTGTTCTGACTTCCATCATTCCTGTGGAAAAGTCAGCTGTAAATATTTTTGTTGTTCCTTGGAAAAATTGTCTTTTTTTTCTCTGGCTGCATTTAAGATTTTTCTCCTTGGCTTCACCAGTCTTACCATGAGTTATGTAGGTGTAGTTTTCCTTGAATTTGTTCTGCTTGGGGTGCACAGAACTTCTTGAATCTGTAGATTGATAACTTTCATCAGTTTGGGGAGTTTTCCTGGCTATTACTGCTTCAAATATTGCTTCTACCTCATTCTATGTTTCTTTTCCTTTTAAGATTCTGATTACACAAATGTTAGATTTTTTTTTCACTGAGTCCCATGTGTTTTCAGGGATCTTTTCTAGGTTTTTTATTTTTTATTTCTATGTTTTGGTTTTTGTTACTTTCTATGTTTCGTTTCTTTCTGTGTTTTAGATGTTCTAGTTCACTGATCCAGTCTTTTGTTATATTTAATCTGCCACTTAATGTCTGTTGACATTTTAATGGTATGTTTTTCTGTGGAGAATTTCCATTTGATTCTTTGTTATTTATCTAAATCCCTGGTGAAATTCATCATTTTATTTATTTTGTCCATAGTATCCTCTCTGTCCTTAAACATATTATTATTATTTTTTAAATTATCATTATTTTAAAGTCCTTATCAGCTGACTTTCAACATAGGGATAAGCTGTGGATTTGTTTCTGTAGTCTGTTCTTTCACTTGGTTTTTGGTCATGCGGTCGTGCCTATGAGTATGCCTGGTTATTTTTATTGAGCGATAAACATTATGTATAAAAAAACAAAGAGGTCCAGGTGATATTATTTCCTGCACAGAAAGTCTATCATTCCTTCCACTAGGCAGACAGAGTTGTGACTGATCACCTTAACCATTTTGTTGAGTCAAGGCTGTTTTGCAGCCCTGGAAAGCCTCAGTCTGCCCCTTGTTTGCCCTTGGTTCTCTAGGACTTTCTATTGGGAGTCTGGTGTATTCTGCAGAACTCTTTCCCCTAACAAGTTGCAAACTCTAATATTTGTTTCTCAAAACTACAAACACACACACACACACACACACAAAAACAACAGAAACTCCATGCCACATTTTTAAAGAAGCTTTTTGCTTAGGTTTCTAGCCTAATGCTTCATGCAGCTCCAGTATTTAACCAAAGTGCTGAGGGGAAACTCTGCTAGTTCATCTGACTCCTAGCCTCGATTTTCACATCTTTCTGCCTGTGTTCAGAATCAGCAGATGCCTCCAGGGTGAAAATAGCTGTAGAAGAACAGCTTACCTTTCCTAGGTTCTTCCCTTTATGGAATCTTTCTGGAGTCCCTCTACTTCTCATTACTTCAGGAACCTTCTACTGTCATCAAACAGATGATTTCTGAATTTTATCTTTTCAGTAGTTCTTGGCAGGAATACTTGTCTTCCATGAACTATTCCTTTATACCTGAGAGTGAAAATTGGGGCCTGTGTCTTTTTATAGCCAGCAACTAAAATAGGACCTGGAACTTAGAAGGCACTCTATAAATGCTGTACGAATGAATGAGTGAATGAATAACAATTGCTTGGGGTTCCTGAGTAGCTCAGTTGGTTAAGAGTCCAACTTGGAGTCAGGTCATGATCTCATGGTTCATGAGTTCAAGCCCTGCATCAGGCACTCTGCTGTCAGCACAGATCTGCTGCAGATCCTCTGTCTCCCTCTCTATCTGCCCCTCCTCCAGTTGTGCACTCTCTCTCTCTCTCTCTCTCTCTCTCTCTCTCTCTCTCTCTCAAAAACAAATAAACATTTAAAAAATTGCTTGAATTTTCAGTTGTCTACTCTAATGAAAGATCAATTGATCTATATAACTTAAAAAGTAGATAATTCAGAGA
Organism: Prionailurus bengalensis; assembly: GCF_016509475.1. NCBI lineage: Eukaryota > Metazoa > Chordata > Mammalia > Carnivora > Felidae > Prionailurus > Prionailurus bengalensis. The sequence continues at coordinate 8,370,712 of NC_057345.1, forward strand.
TCTTTTCTATTTTACTTTTAAGTGTTCTGTTTGTTTTTAAAAACAGCTTTATTTAGATGTAATTGACATACAACCAACTGCACATACTTAAAGTTTACAGTTTGATTAGTTTTGACACATGTATATACCATGAAACCTTCACCATAATCAAGATAGTGAACATATCCATCACCCCCAAAAGTTTCCTCATGTCCCCTGGCTAATGAGTCCATCCTGCCTCTTCTCGCCTCTCCACCCCTACCCCAGGCACCACTTTCTGTTTTCTATTACTACATACTGGTTTTCATTTTCTAGAATTTTATATCCATGGCATCATATAGTATACACTCTTTTGGTTGACCCCTTTCAGCCTAATTACTTTAAGTTCTATCCATGTTATTGCAGGCATTGATAGTTTATTATTTTTAGATGCTGAGCAGTAACCCAGTGTATGGAGATGCCACATTTTTTAAATTTTTTTAAACATTTATTTATTTTTGAGACAGAGTGAGAGACAGAGCACAAGAAAGGGAGGGGAAGACAAAGGGAGACACAGAATCCAAAGTGAGCTCCACGCTCTGAGCTGTCAGCACAGAGCCCAACACGGGGCTCGAACTCACAAACCGTGAAATCATGACCTGAGCTGAAGTCGGTTGCTTAACCAACTGAGCCACTCAGGCACCCCAAGATGCCACATATTTTTATACAGATACCCAATTGTTCAAACATCACCTGTCAAAAGGATTATTCCTTCAACAAAGATTGCCTTTGCACCTAGGACAAAAATCTGTTGTTCATAGATATATAAGTTAATTTCTGGACTCTCTGTTCTGTTCCATCAATCTGTTTCTTTATTTGCACATGAGTACCACACTGCCTTAATTATGGTAGCTTTATACCATATCTTGTCTTTATACTATATCTGTTAAGCCTCCCAACTTTATTCTTTTTTACAGTTATTTTAGTTATTTTAGGTCCTTTGCATTTCTATTTGAATTTTAGAATTCACTTGTCTGTTTCTCCAGGAAAAAAAAATGTCTGCTGGGATCTTGATTATGGTTGTGCTGAATCCATAAATCAACTTGAGAACTGACATCTTAACAATATTGAGTCTTCTTACCCATGAATGTAGTATATACATCTTTTGTCAGATGTATCCCTATTTCATGTTTTTATGCTGTTGTAAATGGTATTATTTTCTTAATTTTAATTTTCAATTGCTCATTACTAGTATATAGTAATATAATTGATTTTGTATCCTGTAACCTTGCTAATCTCCCTTAGTAGTTCTAGAAGTTTTTTGGTAAATTACATTAGATTTTTTACATAGTTAATTATATCTTTGCTAATAAAAACAGTTTTACTTCTTCCTTTCCAAGTTAGATGCCTTTTATTTTTCTTTCTTGGCTGATTGCACTAGCTAGAACCTCCAGCATAAGGTTGAATAAAAGTAATGAGAGAGGACATTCTTGTCTTATTCCTAATCAAAATTACGTAGGGTTTTTGTAGATGTCCTTAATCAGGTTAAAAAGGCTCCCTCTATCCCTAATTTGCTGGTAGCTTTTTTTTTTTTTAATCAATAATGAATGTTGAATTTTTTCAAATGTTTTTTCTGTGTCTAAAGAGAGATCACACAATTTTTCTTTTTTAGTTTAATGTAGTGAATAACATTGATTGAGTTTTTAATGTTAAGCCAAGCTTACATTCCTGGGGCAACCCAAGCCCCCCCCCCCCAGCTCTTGGTCATGATATAGTTTCTTTTTTATATAGTGTTAGATTCCATTTTGTATTTTGTATTCTGTTTGTATTTTGTGTTCATGGGCACAATATGTTCAACATAGATATTGGGCTGTAGTTTCCTTGTAATGTATTTGTCCTATTTTGGTATCAGGGTAATTCTGCTATTATAGAATGAGTTGGAAAGTATTCTCTTCTCTTTAGTTTTCTGGAGAGTTTGCATAGAACTAGTATTCTTTCTTCCTTAAATATGTGATAGAATTCATCAATAAAACTGTCTGGGCCTGAAATTTTCTTTATGGGAAGAATTTTTTAATATACATAGATAGGGCTATTAAAGTTATCTATTGCTTCCTGCATGAGCTTTGGTAGTTTTGAGTCTAACATTAAATCTGTCCATTTCATTTAAGTTGTCAAATTTGTTGGTAGGAAGTGGTTCATAATATTCCTTTACTATCTTTTAAATATCTGTAAAACTAGTGATGTCACATATTTCTTGTGTATTTTCTCTTTTTTCATGATCATTCTGACTAGAGGTTTATCAAATTTTTTTTAATCTTCTCAAAGAACTAGCTTTAGATTTCTCTGATTTTTTTTTTCTATTGGTTTTGTTTTGTATTTCATTAGCTTCTCTGATCTTTGTTATTTCCTTTTGTCTGCCTACTTTACATGTAATTTTTATCTTGTTCTACTTTTTTGAAGTAGAAGCTGAGGCCATTAACTTGAAATGTTTCTTCTTCTCCAATACAGGCATTTATTGCTATAAATTCCCTTTTGGTACTGTTTTAGCATATCCCACAGATTTTCACATGTTGTGTTTTCATTTTCTTTCAATGCAAAATACTTTCTATTTCCCCTTTGATCTCTTTTTTGACCTGTGTGTTGTTTAAAAGTATGTTATTTAGTTTCCAAATATTTGGGAATTTTCCAGATATCATTTTGTGGCTGGTTTTTAATTTAATTCATTTGTGGTCAGAGAACATACTTTGTATGACTTCAGTCCTTTTAAATTTAGTGAGTCTTGTTTTATGGTCCAGATTGTGGTCTGTCTTACTAAATGTTCCCTTGTGCACTTAAAAAGAATACATATTCTGCTGTTGATGAGTGGGGTGTTTAATAAATACCTGTCAGGTCAAGTTGGTTGATTGTGTTGTCTTGATGAATCAAACGCTTTATCATTTTGAAATTGTCTTCTTTATCCCTAGTAATATTCTTTGCTCTGAAATTTATTTCATTTGTTATTAATATAACCATTCCAGCTTCCTTTTGATTTGAGTTAGCATGTCATATATCTTTCTTTTTTAAATATTTTAACCTACTTGTTTCTATACTTAAAGTGGGTTTCTTGTAAGGTTCTAGGTCTTGCTTTTTTTAAAATCTAGTCTGTCTCTGCCTTTTAATTGGGGTGTTTAGACCATTTATAGGTAATGCAGTTATTAATATGGCTAGACTTAAGTCTATCTTTGTTCCCCTTTTCTTTTCTTTTGCCTTCTTCTGGACTGATTCCATGTTTTTTTATTATTATGTTTTATTTCCTTTGTTAGTCTTTTTTTAAAGTTTTTTTTTTAACCTTTAATTATTTTTGAGAGACAGAGAGCAAGCAGAGGAAGGGCAAAGAGGTAGGAAGACACAGAATCTGAAGCAGGCTCAAGGCTCTGAGCTGTCAGCACAGAGCCCAAGGCAGAGCTCAAACTCATGAACCACGAGATCATGACCTGAGTCGAAGTAGGACACTTAACTGACTGAGCCACCCAGGTGCCCCTCATTTGTTAGTCTTTTAGCTATAACTTTTTATTTATTTTAATGGTTGCTTAGGGTTTATAGTATATAATCTTAGATTATCACAGGCTACCTTCAGATGACGTTTTACCACTTTGTGTATAGTGTAAGACACTTCCAGTAGTATGCTACCATTTCTTTCCTCCCAGCCTCTATGTATTGTTCTCATGTATTTTATTTTCATGTGTGTTATCAACACCACACTACATTATTATTTTTGCTCAAGTGGTCAGTTATCTTATAAAGAAACTTAAATAAGCAATAAGAAAATATTTTATATTTGTTCATATCATTCCCATTTTTAATCCATTTTATTCCTTTGTATAGATCCATATTTCCATCTGTTATTCTCTTTGTACCTGAAGGATTTACTTTAACATCTCTTATAGTGCAGGGATCCTGGAGATTAATTCCTTCTGCTTTCATGTATTACTGGGGCGCCTGGGTGGCTCAGTTGGTTAAGTGGCCAACTCTTGGTTTCAGCTTAGGTCATGGTCTCATGGTTTCATGAGTTGAAGCCCCACATCAGGCTTGGGATTCTCCCTCTCTCTCTCTCTGCCCCTCTTCTGCTCATGCTGTCTCTGTCTCTCTCAAGATAAATTTTAAAATTAAAATAAAATAAAAAATGAAAAAGTCTTTATTTTGCTTTTGCTTTTGAAGTATATTTTTGCTAGGTATAGAATTCTGGGTCGATGTTTTTCCCAATAGGTAAAAGATGCTGCTCCATTATTGTCTCACTAGCACTTTTTTCTGATGAGAAGTCTCTCTTATTTTTGTCCTTCTGTATGTGATGCGCCTTTTTCCTCAGGCTGCTTTTAAGACTTTCTTTTGGTCACTGGTTTTGAAAAAATTTGGTTATGATGTACATTGTTGTCATTTCATTTCTTTTTTTTTTTTTGTACTTGGAGTTTGTTGCTCGAGCTTCTTAAATCAGTGGGTTTATAGTTTTCCATCAAGTTTGGAAAAATTTCAGCCTCCTTTGGGGAACCCCATAACCCATGTATAAGTTTACACTGAGACCCAGCAACTCTCACGGCTGTTAGTCAGGATAACCATAGGGCCCAGTTTACTTCTCATCTCTCAAGAATCATCATCCTGTGTTGTCTCATGTCCAGATTCTTGTTTTATATAGTTTCTCTTATTTTTCTGTTAGTTTTATGGGGAGGGCAAATCTAGATTTCATCTTATCACTGCATCGTGTCCAGAAGCAGATATCACTCCTGTTTGTATTTTAAAACTCTACTTGACCAGCCTGGTTAACATTTTTGTTATTATGAAGAATAGCTTGTGTTAAGTGCACACTGAATAGCAGTGTAAAACTGCATAAGTGGAAGCTGGTTTGAATTTAGAATTTTGCAGTGAATAATTGAGAATTGGGAGATGATGTAGTATTTGACTATAATTGATTATTATCTGTGTTGAGCAGGGTCTCAACCTTGACTGTACGTTTGAATCACCTGGGAGATTTTTAAATACTGATGACTCAGCCCCACCCCAGAAATTCTGGTTTAATTTGTCTAGAGTACGGCCTGGGCATCAGGAGTTTTGGAAGCCCCCAGGTGATTTAACATGGAGCCAAGGTAAAGAGCCCTGTGGAGGTGGGTAGCTCCTGCTCCTCTTCCAAGTGTCAACAGTACAACCCACTTCTGTCTTTCCTCTCCCCTTCCAGCAAAGTCCAGGTTCTATATGGGGGGACAGACCTCTTTGATTATGAGGTGCGCAGAACCTTCAACAATGACATGCTCCTGGCCTTCATCAGCAGCAGTTGTATCGCTGCCCTCGTCTACATTCTCACCTCCTGCTCAGGTAGGCCTCCTTGGAAGGCCCAGCAGGAGCCAGCCCCTTTCTCTCCTTCCTGTGTGCTCCTGTCCGGCCAAAGCCTGCCTTCTCCAGAATGCCAGAAATCATCTCAAATCCATTGTGTCAAAGGATTCTGGGGAAGGGTGCTCAGAAATCACCTTCCAACCCCAGGCAGGTGGACTGAGGTCCAGAGGCAGCTTGGGCCATACCTGAGGGCCCCTGCTCCTGGGACCTCACGTGGTTAACCTTTTGCCCTTTGACCATCGTTTTCTTGCTAAAAATTTGGTTTTGGGGAGTCTGGAGTACTGGACCCTTCTTTATGGATTATTCTGTAGCCTGTTTTACAGTCCCAGTGCAGCTGCCCTTCTGTCCCCAAGGTCACTTTAACAGCATCATCTTTCCATGTACCCTGGCTGCTTCTCACTGCATATACAGTGGGTACTCTCTGTTGCCCAGGTGAACAACAGATTAGTAATACCTTCACAAATGGAAAAGACACTCATTCGTCCATGTAACAAATATTAATTGGGCACCAACTATGTGTCAGATGCTCTGAGATGCCAGGGATACAGTGGTGAACATCACAAACACATTTCCTACCCCCACGGAACCTCTAGTCTACTGGGGTGACAGATGTTAAACATATAATAATTCCCTACTAGCGATTGAGGTAGGTTCTGCAAAGATGAGGGCCTATGAACCACCTACTCAGGTGGCTTCCTCTGCCACTCGGGCTCCTGCCTGGCCCCTTCTTTCTGGGCGTGAGAACTGTGCAGGGCACACCCAGGGTAGTGCAGGGCTGCCACAGGACCCAGCTGTGTCCCTGAAGGGTGTGTGTTCTGCTGGATCCTCCCACTGTATCCCCTCTTGCCCTGCCCAGTGTTCCTGTCCTTTTTCGGGATTGCCAGCATCGGCCTCAGCTGCCTGGTGGCTCTCTTCCTGTACCATGTGGTCTTTGGAATCCAGTACCTGGGCATCCTCAACGGGGTGGCTGCTTTTGTGATAGTGGGCATTGGTGAGTTGCTTCTGTGGCATGGTGGGAAAGGTGGAAAGGAGGCCAAGATTTGGAAACAGGGGCCTCGTTCTGGAGACAGGGACTGGGGAGGGCAGGGAGAATGGAGGGCAGGGCTTGGATTTCGAGTGGGTAGAGCCAAAGTTGGATGGGTCTTTCCAAACTCCAGACTGAGAAGCAGGACTCCCCTGAAGCCTGACCTCTTGGGGCAGACTCAGGATTGGGCTAGGCCCAGCTTGGGCCTGATTCTGGATATAGCAAAATGATCCTGAGCCTGCCCCTGCTGGCCTGGGACTCCCTCCCATAGGTGTGGACGATGTCTTTGTATTCATCAACACCTACCGCCAGGCTACCCACCTGGAAGACCCACAGCTGCGGATGATCCACACCATCCAGACGGCAGGAAAGGCCACCTTCTTCACCTCCCTGACCACGGCTGCTGCCTATGCAGCTAATGTCTTCTCCCAGGTGCGAGACTGCCTTTGTCCCTGGCCCCGTCTCTTCCTTCCCCCCACCACGAGCCCTGGACTCTGCTCCTCCCACATGCCCCACATAGCTTTTGCCTCAAGGCACTTGCCATGTCCCTAGACACCATTCTGGCTACTAGTCACCATTACCAGAACTTAACAAATGGTAGTCATCCAACCTCTGCCCTGAAGGGTATGTGGCAATTTCCAAAGCTCTTCCACATTTAGTTTTCAAGACATAGGACGAAGGTGCAATTACATCCTTATTTTCCAAATACAGAAACTGAGGCCCAGAGAGGTAGAGCAACTTCCCCAAGGTCACACAACTGGTAAGTGGTGGCCTATCAAGTCCCCTGACCCTCCGTCCAGAGCTCTTTCCAACCACCGGCTTTACACTGCATTGTCACCCCTCTCGCTGATGTCCCTCTCCCCTGGCCCCATGCTCCTTCAGGCCTCTGAGTTGGGCTCAGGAGAAGAGTCTGAGTTGGGGCCAGGGCCTTGGTGCCAACAGAACCTGAAAGGCAGTGAGCCCACCTGAGCCTTCAAAACATTTAATGACCTGGGCCGGGTGTCCCATCGAGAAACCACTAGATGCTTTGGGATTATCCAGGCCATGCTAGAGAACTGCATCCAGAACACAGGCAGAGCTGGGCTCTAGTTCCACCTTTGTGATGGGCCACGTGACCTCCAGACCTCTCTGAGCCTCACTGCCCTCCTGTGTAGCTTATTCAGAGACTAAAAGGAGATGATTGTCCCAAGTTTTTCACAAACAGTGAAGGCTTGTCTGCTGTTGGTTACAGTTTCCTTCTGAGCGCCACATCCCTGTGAGGGTCCCTGGGACACCCTGGAGCACACCTGTTGTTCCTCGGCCCCAGGAGCATATGTGAACATTCTCTTCCTTACCCTCATTAACACACGGCCTGGTGTCTAACGGGCTGTCTTCCTCTGATCGTCAGTCGCTCCTGGATTGACTGCTATCGAGCACCTGCTCCGAGTCAGGCACCGCTGTGGCCAGTGGGCTGCAGCATGGACACCAGCCTCCGACCCAGAGCTGGGAGTGTCCCTCCCCTGCTGGGTCCCCTGACACCAGCCCTTGCCTTTTGACGTCCTCCTAGTTCCCGTGGCTGGCAGCCTGGCAGCCTGAGCCTCCTCATCCCGTCTCGTTCTGGAGGTGGTCCGGCTGCAGGGTCTCAGACTCCCTGGGCTCCAGGCCTGACCAGCCTCACATCCCACCCTTACCTCTCCATTGCCAGATCCCGGCCGTCCATGACTTTGGCCTGTTCATGTCTCTCATCGTGTCCTGCTGCTGGCTGGCTGTGCTGTTCACCATGCCTGCTGCCCTGGGCATCTGGAGCCTTTACATGGCACCGCTGGAGAGTGCCTGCCAGACCAGGTGAGCAGGTGGGCAGAGGCGTGGGGGGGGGGGGGGGCGGCGGCGAGGGGGAGGGGGCGTGTCCTCCGGGGCCACTCAGCATACCACCTTCTCTTCTACAAGCTCTGTGATCCTTTATTGAGCACCTTCTGTATGCCCAGTTCTATGCTGGGTGCTACTGGGGGACCAAGGAAGGAGAAGAGAACCCTCCCTGATAGTCGCCATTTGTGATTACCTGCTCCGTGCCGGGAAGTGGAGAGAGGGCTTTTGCATAAGACCTTATTCCCACCGCCTCCCCGTCCCCGGGACCCTCGGAGCTGGGTTCCCTTGTTTTGCCGGTCTTACCCACGAGGAAACAAGGGCTGAGAGAGGATGGGTGACATTCTCAAGCTCACCCATTCAGTAGGCAGCAGAGCTGAGATTAAAACCTCGTAATCTGACCAGACCCCATGCCCAGGTGCCATACTAAATGTCCCCAGGCTTCTCCTCTCGGTGGAGAAACATATTTAGACACAGTGAGCTGTGTGCAGACGTGAACGGGTCAGGGCCACGGTTGCTGCCAGAGCTCGGGGGGTTGGGGTCTCGCGGCCCGAGTGGTGGGGCAAGGAGGGAGAGCGGGGGAGGCCACATGGGGTCTGGCCTGGGTGGCTGGCTGGGCTTGGGTGCTGAGAATGACAGGGTCTCTGGGCTTGGGGCAGGGCACACCAGGGCGGGGGTCCCTCTCCCTGGGTCATGGCTGCTGTCACCCTTTGTCCAGAGGAAGGGGGGCACCGAGGGTCTGGGGGGCAGATGGCACCGGGAAGGAACCAGGCAACAAGCTCCTGGGAGTCCGTGACGCGTGTCCTCGGAAGATGTCCGCAGCAGCCTGAGGCCCGGGCTCACGTGGTGGGCGGTGGGGGGAGGGGGTGAGGGGGGTTTGCCCCACCCTCCTGGCACACCTGGGACCCTTGGGGCTCACCCCTCTCCCCGACTCTGTCCGTAGCTGCTACCAGAAGTGTGGCCGCAAGAGCTCCCTGCACCTCCCCGGGGACGTGTTTGCCGCCCCCGAGCGGGCTGGGGGCAGCCCCACCCAGGGCCCCATGCCCTACCTCGATGATGACATCCCCTTGCTGAATGTGGAGGAGGAGCCAGGTGAGTTCTGGCACAGGCCTGCCCTGCTGACCCTGGCGGGACCCGGGGCTGTGTCTGTCAGGGAGGTCACTTTCGACGAAGTGATTTGAGGACAGGCGGATCCTGATGGCCCTTGGGGATCCCCCTCGAGCATTTGGGCTTCCCTAGGGAGGGCGGGGACGTGGGTGGGCTTTGATGGGTGTCTGGGCCAGGCCTCTGATGGGCCGCTGTTCTGCCTGGCAGTGTCGCTGGAGCTGGGAGACGTGTCCCTGGTGTCTGTGCCCCCGGAGAGCCTACAGCCAGCACCCGACAGGGGCAGCCGGGGCCAGCTCATTGCCCAGCTGCAGGAGTTGCTGTACCACTGGGCTCTGTGGTCAGCCGTCAAGAGCCGCTGGGTGATCGTGGGTAAGTGGCTCTCCACCCTCCTTCCCCTGTGTCTTGCGGTGGGATCCCAGCCCCCTCCTGCAAACGAACCTGGGTTAGTGTCTCACTCTCTGGGCCTCCCCGCTTCCTGTGTAGAATGGAGCCGGTCCCACAACAGCTGTTGTTTATTGAGCACCTACTACGCACCAGTCATCATGCTGGGCCGGAGAGCAGAGCCCTCAATGCTTGGGCTCCAGAGTCAGACCACCCGGTCAGACCAGTCAGTCACCAACTGGGTGACCAGCCAGTAAGGCTGAGCTGTGAGTCAGTCTGAGCCTCACTTTCCTATCCTGTTTCTGAGGAGGAGAATAGCATCTATCTAGGGGCGCCTGGGTGGCCCAATTGGTTAAGCATCTGACTCTTGATCTCAGCTCAGGTCGTGATCTCACGGTTCCTGAGTTGGATGGAGCAGCACGTCGGGCTCTGCACTGACAGTGTGGAGCTTGCTTGGGATCCTCTCTCTCTCTCTCTGTATCTCTCTCTCTCTCTCTCTCTGTCTCTCTCTCTCTCTGTCTCAAAAATAAATAAACAAACTTAAAAAAAAGAACAGTATGTATCTAACAAGGCAGTCGTGGGGCAATTAGGGAACTCAGCAGGTGTGTGGGGCGCAGTAAGTGCTCAAGAAACATTCAGTGCTGCTGTTATGATAACGATTGACAGCATTTAAGGTTGTGTATAACCAAGCGCGTGTGCCAGCTCTTTATCAACTGTTAAGTGCCCTAAGGTAGTGGCCGATTCTTATCCAGGAGTCTGAGATTGCAGCTTATAGCCTGATCTCCAAACGACCCAAATAACATCCATCCTCCCCCGACCCCGCCCCCCCGCCACCAAGGACCAGTTCCTGACAAGGCTTCACCCCCAGGCCGGCATACCATACCTCTGCCAGCTCCCTTGGGCCCCCACCCCACCCTGCCACCCCACAAAGGGAACAGCTCTCACCTGGGGCTGTGGGTGCCTCCTGCGCCCTGGCCCCACCTAGCGCGGCGTCCTCTCCTGGCAGGGCTCTTTGTCTCCGTCCTCATCCTGTCCCTGGTGTTTGCCAGCCGGCTCCGCCCCGCCAGCCGGGCCCCCCTGCTCTTCCGGCCCGATACCAACATCCAGGTGCTGCTGGATCTCAAGTACAACCTGAGCGCTGAGGGCATATCATGCATCACCTGTTCAGGTGAGAGTTCCATCGGGGTGTCCCCTGTGGCTCCCTGCTCTCTTTGGAGTTTCGGGTCTCCAAGACTGTCAGCCTGAGAGATGTGACATGTCCAGGCTGTCTGTCACCGTGCAACCTCAGCAAATCGCTGAGCCTGAGTGTTTCCGCGTTTCCTGAAACAGGTATTTACTGGGTGCTGGGGAGACCGCAGTGGGCAGGACAGGCTTCCTGAACTCAGGGAGTTCATTCGCCTGCCAGGGGCCAGTGTTGTAATAGTGGATCTGAGCTGTGATGGAGGAAGAACAGGGCACCTGGGGAGCTCGAGAGAGAAGAGAAGACAGGTGGGCAAGACCAGGGCCAAGTCTGAGAGAGGCAGCCCCGGGAGCTAAGGCCAGCCAGGTAGGCAGGGCCAGGGTCTGGAGGGCTAGAGCGAGGAGTCTGCATTTTATTCTAATTGGCAGGGAGAGCTAGTGGAGGGTTTTGAGCACAGTAGGGCTGTGATGGAGTCTCCCAGGCACTGTGTAGTAGTGGTTGGTAGGGCCAGGGTGCAAGCTGGCTGGGAGACCAGGTAGGAGGCCAGTGCCCTCATCTGAACTTGAGATGGTGGACCTGAAGCCAGCGTGCTTATGGGGGCAGCGGAGCCACGAGGTTTTTAGGAGGTGAAAGCCATAGGATTTGGGGATGGAGTTGGTGTCAGGGATGAGCAAAGAGGTGAGTTAAAGATGTCTCCTCACCTTAGAGGTAGTCTGGTCCAGAGGAGAGCCTGAGGTCAGCGTTGGGGGCAGGGGAAGTTGGCCAGGTCAGTTAGAACCAAAGGAGAAGATGCTTGGGCAAGTGCTTCCTGCTCCTAGGAGAGGATCCTCTGACCGCTCTAATTGCCTTCGTTTAGTTAGGGCGGTGTCCGAATTAACCTGGCCTTCCCCTTGGTATTGGCATCAGCCGAATGCATGATAATCGAGTGTGGCTCAGGGAGGTGCCTGAAGAACCCCCCTAAATTGGAGCCAACCCCCTCCCCCCCACTCCCGCCACATCCCCGGCTCCTCTCCTGCCCGCCCGGGCACATGCATCAAACTCCATTACTACTGCCGCTATGAGGCCACCTGCCATCCCTCAGGGCCCAGAGTCAAAAAGCCACATCCACTACCATTTCACAGATGGACAAAACCCAGGATAGTGCCGAAACTCCTGGAATCATCTGGAGAAGGGCCAGGATGCCGGCCCAAGTCCAGCCCCCAGCCCCTTGTAGCTCTCAGCATTCTGAACTGCCTCTCAGAGGGACCTGTTCATGCTGTCCCAAAAAGGGCTTGCAGGGCCAATGAGACTGGATCTGAATGAGGCTCTGCCTCTCACTTCCTTTGTGGGTCACGGCACCTCCCTGAACCTCTGCTTTCTCCTTTGTCAAGCGGGGTTAATGATAGCGACCTTCTAGAATTATTGTGAAGATTGCATCTTTGAAGGTGTCAAATTTCTCTCATTAGAAAACAACAAAGAAAACAGAAAATTCATCCGCAGTGGTTGAGGCAAAACGAGACAGTCCCCTGTCATCTGTGCTAGTTGATGACGTTCCTTTTCTAATTGTTCCCACTAATTGAGCATTTATCACAAACCAGACATGTAGCCAAGTGCACGAGATGCAGCACCCCGTCTGGTCCTTCCACCACCCTCTGGAGATTCGGGGTCACCCCGTTTGCCAGAGCAGGGACATGAGGCGTGGCGAGGAGGATGAGGGAATGCATCCGCATGTCTTTCCTGGGTGGAGCTGACAGGTGCCTTTCTTTCGCCTTAAGATTCCTGCAAAATCAGGGGCGCCTGAGCGGCTGAGTCGGTTAAGCATCCGACTTTGGCTCAGGTCATGATCTCGCAGTTCAGGAGCCCGAGCCCCCATGTCGGGCTCTGCGCTGACAGCTCGGAGCCTGGAGCCTGCTTCGGATTCTGTGTCTCCCTCTCTCTCTCTGCCCCTCCCCTGCTAGAACTCTGTGTCTCTGTCTTTCTCTCTCAAAAAAAAAAAAAACAAAAAAAATTTTTAAATAAAGATTCCTGCAAATTCGATATTTGGCACTTTTTCAGTGCCATCCTGTTTCTTTCAGACCCCTGACACCCCTCCCCCTAAGCTGAGAGCCCTGAGGCCCACGTCCCTGGGGCTGTTATCCGTCCCAGTCTCTGCCCTCCCCTGCCAGGCTCAGCCAGGGAGGCCCTGTGTCCCTAATGACGTGGGGGGGGGGCAGGTCTGTTCCAGGAGAAGCCCCACAGCCTGCAAAACAACATCCGGACGTCCCTGGAGAAGAAGAAGCGGGGCTCAGGGGTCTCCTGGGCCAGCCGGCCTGAGGCCACCCCACAGGGTAAGTGGGGCATGTGTTCTGGCTGGGGTGGGGGCTCTGGGGGATCCTGCCTGATGCTGGGGTGTGGAGGTCCTGTGGAGATAGATGACATTCATTCCCTGGGTCTCCTGGGAGAACAACAGTCTGTGTTCTTGGGGTCACTGAGGAGGGGTTGGGTTGTGGGGGGGGGGTGACCTCAGGGCCCCTCCTGCCAGCACCACAGCCAGGCTCTGGTGCCCTAGGAACCCGCTGTGCACCAGATCCACCCTGAGTGTCTGGGGGAGGACAGGGGTGTCCTGAGCCCTGGAGGGTGGCTCATCCCTGCCCGGGTCTCTGTCACAGATGGGGTGCTGGGACACGTGTAGGAATCAGCCCCCACCCTGGGACAGTTTTGTGTGTCCTTGTCATCCCCTGGCTGTCGTCACCCCTCTGTGCCTACCACTGTCACTCCCAGCTCTGGCCCCACCGCGCAGCCCACACCCCGCCCTGGGTGGCACTGCCCACATTGCTTGCACCTCGTCACCACGATCCATACCATCGCCGTCACTCCCTCCACCTATGCCGCCACCCCATCCTGGTGACCACTGCCGTCTCCCTTTCATCTGTGCTACCAACCCATCCCCGTGTCCACCACCAGCACCCCCAGCTTGCTGTGGACTCGGTCCAATAGAGAGGCGCAGAGCCAGCATTCAGAGCTGAGCCCTGATGCAGAACAGAGAGCGGGCTGCTCCGGGGTCAGGGAAGCCGGTCAGGGTGACTGTCCACCCCTCCTCCATCCTTCGTTTGTCTCCCAGACTCCCCAGGCACCGTGTATGTCTCCAAGGTGAAGAGTAAGGGTCACCCGGCCGTGTACAGGTTCTCCCTCAACGCCAGCCTGCCTGCCCCTTGGCAGATCGTGTCCCCCGGGGACGGGGAGGTGCCCTCCTTTCAGGTGAGTCCGGGCTGCCGGGACTTGAACCGCTGCTGCCGAGGAAGGTGGCCCTCGACGCCGCACTGGCGGGCACTGGCCATGTAGGGAGGGGGAGGCGGGGTCTGCGAGGATGAGCTGCTACAGGAGATGAGGACCCTCTCCCAGCCAGGTCTGCGGCACCTACAGAGCGGGGACAGCATGGGCTCCCAAGTCAGCCAGACCTGGGTTCGAGTCCTGGCTCTGCCATCTGTAATCTGGGTGTCTTCGGGCAGCTTACTTAATCTCTCTGAGCCTCAGTTTCTTCATCTGTGAAACGGAGTGTGTAAAGCACAGCTTTACCGACCCCTTCAGGGTCGGAGGTCCGTGAAGTGAGGCCTGCATGGCATGTCGTACCTAAGACACAGCAAGTGCTGCTCGGCAAGTTACATGTGGTTCTTGGCAGCCGCTCCCGCACCCCAGCAAAGAGCCTCTGAGGGCCAACCCAGGCCCTGTCAGGAGTCATCTGTGTTTCTCTGACATGTTACACCCTCTGGGTGACGTAGTTACCTGCGTCAGTTCCTGTGTTCAGGCTTTATATTTCCATTTGAAAGATGCCTGTGGCATTTCCTGACCCTGAGCCTTTGCACTGCTGTTCCCACTGCCCAGAAAGCTTTCCTTCCAGCTTAATGCATGGCAGGCCCCTCACTGACGCCTCAGCGTCACTGTCACCTCCTCACAGGGCCCTCTGCCCGCGCACTTCTCGCTCGGTTCACCCTCCTCCTCCCCTGCCCGTTTATCCCGTGTCTTATCATCCTGACTCTTTAATTCACAGCCCCAGCAAGAACCCAAAGCCATGGTGATCGGCAGCCCCCCAGGGGGCAGGGACCAAGCCCATGTTGCTGACTACTGTGTGTTCAGGGCCTGGCACACAGTAGGTGCTCAGCTGCAGAAAAGGGCTGAGGCTCAGACAGGGAGGGAAGGATTTGCCCAATGTGCAGACTCGAACCCAGGCCTCCTGAGCCTCTGTCCCCAGCTGTGGGCGCGGGGACGGGGTGGGACCAGCCTCGGGGGGAGGGCGCGGAGCCTGAGGCCGGGCCCAGGCCGAGGCAGCCCCCCGGAGTCACGTGTCTTGTCTCTGTCGCTCCACTGCCTAGGTGTATAGAGCGCCTTTGGGTAACTTCACCAAGAAGCTGACCGCTTGTATGTCTACAGTAGGGCTGCTCCAGGCGGCGAGCCCCTCCCGCAAGTGGATGGTGACAACCTTGGCCTGTGACGCCAAGCGGGGCTGGAAGTTTGACTTCAGCTTCTACGCGGCCGCCAAGGAGCAGCAGCACACCCGGTAACAGAGCATCGCGGATAAGCCGGTGTCCGCCAGCTCGGCCCCCTTCTCGCCAGGGATGTCAGCAGACACCTTTAGGAAACCCCTGTCCGCGTGCACACACGCGTTCAGGTGGTTCTGTGCCCGGGACCGGGGCACGGGGAACGCGGGCGCAGAAGATGGCCCGTGACCTGCTCTGCTGCTCTGCCTCGTGCTGGCTCCGTAGCTCCTTCGCGAGCCTCATGTGCTGGCCTCTTTCCAGGGTTCAGGTGTCTACTCAGATGCCCCCCCTGGGGAGAGGCTTACCCCCCCCCCCCGCCTCCATCCAGAAGAGCCACACCCGCTCTCTCTCCCTGCGAGGGACCCCCTGCTCCCAGTCTGGCCCCATCACCACCTGGAAACACACTGACTGGCTGGTTTATAAGCTGTGTTGCGTCAGGAGCACGCGGGCATCCTTCCACAGGCGCCCTGACTGCTTCCCCTGCTCCGTCCCTCGCACCTGGCACGATGTCTTGCACACAGGGGGCGCTCGGCTAACACTTGCTGAATGAATTGACATGTGCGCTCCGTACGTCCTCTCGAAGGCACTCTTCACATTCTCTCCCAATATAATCAATTCAGAAAACACCGCCCTCCCCCCCACCCGCCGACCATAAGGAGACAGGAGAGGGACTGTGTCTATTATACTTACCTGTCGTATCCCCAGGCCCTGCCTAGTGCCTGGTATGACATAAGTGCCCCAAAATACTTAATGAGTGTTGGGATTCTGTGCCTGTGCACTGGAAGGGGGGAGCAGGTCTCTGAGCAGCTGGGGGCACCTCTTTCCCAGGTTTTATTCCTGTGTTCTGACCCCACATTCATTTCTCCATTGAGGCTGTATTTTATCGTTCATTCACGTAACAAACACAGGGCACCGACTGTGTGCCAGCACCGTGCTAGTCCTGGGGATACGGTGGTAAACAGGACAGATGTGGGTCCTGCCCTTAGGCCAGCCAGTGGGAGACAGCAGCTAACGAGTCAGCCGCGATGTCGTTACAAATGATGATACGTGCCCAGAGAGCAGCAGTGCGGTCCCTGTGCTGGTGACACACGGGGCTACGGTCTCTGACAGCCTGGCCTCAGGGCACCAGGCACCCACAAAGGCTGGACTCCACTTGAGGCAGAGGGCAGTGGTGCAGAGGTTGGGGGGAGTGGGGAGGTGACTGAGACGGGTTCCCTGGGTCCTTCCAGCCTCAGGTACCCTGGCTCGGGCAGTGGGGGTCCCTCTGCCCGCTCTCCCCTGAGGCCAGGGCTGGGCTTGCTCTGCAAGGACACAACGGCAACTGGGATCAGGCTGCCTGGACGAGCTTAGAACATTCTAGAAAGAACCTTGAGCTCCATCAGGTCCAGTGGTGAACAAGCTAACTGCAGAACCCTTGCTTCAGACAGAATCTTGAGGCTCAGTGACTGTTCAGGTTAAGGTGAGGGTGCCTCTGAGCAGGAACCCTGAGGCTGGCCGGGGTGGGGGGGGCCCTCTGTGAACTCTTGCACCCCCCTGCAGGGCAGTTTGGAAACCTGGTCTTCACCCCTCATGCAGCAGGTGGGGAGACACGCAGAGGGGAAGGCTGTGAGGCAGCCCTGGGGAGCGCCTTGGCAGTGGCCAGACTAGAAGTGGCCTCCAGAGCCCAGCCCCCAACCTGAGACCACATCCTTGTGCTGGGGGACCCGAGTCCGTCCCCTGCACTCTTCTAGCCCCTGCTCGCAGCCACACATGGCTGTGCTTGCCTCACCTCCCAGGCTCCTCCCAGCCTTCCCAGCCTCAGCCCGGCTCCTTTGCCTCCACAGGAAAGTGTACTTTGCTCAGTCCCACAAGCCCCCTTTCCACGGGCGTGTGTGCGCCGCACCTCCGGGCTGCTTGCTCAGCTCCAGCCCCGACGGCCCCACCAAAGGCTTCTTCTATGTGCCCAGTGAGAAAGGTACGTGCATGGGGAGGCTGCCTTGGGGCCTGGGGGAGGCCGGGCCCCACCCTCTTGTACAGACGTGATGACTCCCTCTGCAGTGCCCAAGGCCCGCCTCTCGGCCACCTTCGGCTTCAACCCCTGCGTGAACACCGGCTGCGGGAAGCCAGCCGTGCGGCCGCTGGTGGACACTGGGGCCATGGTCTTCGTGGTCTTTGGCATTATTGGCATCAACCGCACACGGCAGGTGGACAACCACGTCATCGGAGACCCGGTACGTGGGCCCACTTTGAGCAGATGCCGGAGGACCCGACTGCACCAAGTTCACAAACCAGGCTCGGGTGGCCACTAGCCCTGCTCCCCACACCCCCTCCTGGCTCCTTTGCTCACCGAGCTCAGACGGGACCACCATGGGCTCTTGAGGGCACTGTTTCTCTTGAGGAGTGATCAGGGTTGAGCTCTTAGAATCACCCAGGAATCTGGGTACATTTTGGGCCTGAGCTGGTTGCCCCCTCAGCATGAGGGGCTAGAACGGAGCTGAGGGAGAATGCAGGTGTATAAACCCCCTCCTTCTGCAGGAGGCCCTCCCTGCGCCCACAGCCCTTGCTGCGTGCCTGACTGAGGGGCCCTCCGCTCTGTCTCCTCCCTTATATACGCTTGTGCCCTGTGCTGGGCTCTCGGGTGTCTGAAAGGGAGAGACACGGACGGAGCCGTGGCTGGGTCTGCCTGGCACAGAGTGGGGGCTGAGCACATGGCAGGCAGGGCTGTGGATGTGGTACCGTCATAGCTCCTGCCTTGAGAAGCCAGTCCAGCTGAGTATACAGGAATCTTTCCCGAAGTAATTCGGGAGCCAGAACAGTCAGATCTGTGTGATCAGTCTAGACCGAGGATCCCGAGGTGTTTAGAGGAGGGTGGGGAGGTGAGGAGGGAACAAAGCACACTGGGGAAGTGGGTGAGGGATTTGGACGTGCAGAGGGAGGGGAGGGAGCAGGAAGCCCCCGTGAGAGCCTGTGGGTAAAAGCAGGGGTGAGCCCGGGGGGCTCACCGTGCAGAGTGGGCAGTGGTGGGAGCCCTACAGAGTGGACTCGGGCAGGGACCTCAGGCGACTGTGCCCGGGGCTCCAGCACAGTGTCTGTGATGGTGGTGGGAGCTTCGGAGGTTCTGGCCCCGGGGCAGGGCCCAGGGCCGAGTTCCTGACTCACTGAGCAGCCTGTGCCCGCTTGTGTCTCCTTGGGAAAGGGCAGTGTCATCTATGACAGCAGCTTTGATCTCTTCAAAGAAATTGGGCACCTGTGTCGCCTCTGCAAGGCCATCGCGGGGAACTCGGAGCTGGTGAAGCCAGGCGGGGCCCAGTGCCTTCCCTCAGGTGCGCGGGGGGAGGACAGGCTGGGGAGGCTCCACGGGTGGACAGCCGTGAGCACACGTGTGCCTGGCGCGTGTCCTGCAGACATGCATCTGTGCCTGAATTTGCATCCGTGCTGGGGTGAGGGGTGCGTGACTCTTGCCGAGTGGGCTCATGCGTGAACCTGAACAGGTGCAGACGTGCACATGTGTGGGGGCACCTGCAGGAGTAGCTTTTCCAGAACTGGGAGCCAGGGCCGGGGCTGACACAGATGAGGCCCTGCCAGGGCTCTGCTCAAGGGGCACAAGATGTCCTTTTCCACCCCGATGGCAAGTGACTGTTGTAAGTTGCCTAATGGCACTGCCACTGGTTACAGACATGTTTGAAAGCTGGGGGGCTGGGGGAAGGGCGTGCACCCCTCCCATACTCTCACCCGACGGGTGAGGACACACGTCCGGTGGGGGGTGGGGATGGGGGGGCCAGGGGTGCTCTCCCGGGTCCCCTCCCCAACCACCTCTCTCCCCTTCTCCCCGCAGGCTACAGCACCTCCTCCGTCCTGCAGATGCTGCACCCTGAATGCAAAGAGCTGCCGGAGCCCAACCTGCTCCCGGGGCAGCTGTCCCACGGGGCGGTGGGCGTCAAGGAAGGCCGAGTGCAGTGGATCTCCATGGCCTTTGAGTCGGTGAGCTCCCATGGCCAGCCGGGCACAGTGCCGAGGGCTCGCCTCACGTGTGTGCACCTGATTCCCCGCCCCCAGCCGAGACCAGAGGGGCTGCTCGGGTCACGTGGTTATGAGTGTCAGCATCGGGTTTTAAACCAGGGCCACCTGACCACAGGGCGCTGCCCTTTCTCTGATGTCGGCTGTCCGCCGGTTCCCACCAGCCCAGGGTGTGTGTCGTTTTGCAGCCTCTGGGCTGGGGAGCAGACGAGGTTGGGGGCTGGTGAGAGTCTAGGATGCTCCCCTCTGAGGGCCCCTTTGGGGGGCCTGGTTGTGGGTCGCAGAGCCAGGTGCTGGGCCTGCCCCGGAAGAGCTTGGAAGCCAAAGGACCAGCCATCCACGCACATCACTGCTTCCTCTCTCATCCTGACACTCCCTGGACTCCCACGTGCACACGCACGCACATGCACACGCACGCACATGTGAGCACATGAGAGCCCTGACTTGGGCATCTGTGGACCTCAGGGCCCTGGCACTTCGCTCCACGAGGCTTCCCAAGCCCGCCCCTGCTGTCCCTGTGCTGAGACCCAGGGTCCGGCTCCACCTCTGATCCTGGTGTGCTCTGTGTCCTTGAACAAATCACGTATCCCCGCCGGCTTCAGGTTCCTCCTCTGCAGAACGGGGTCAGTGAGGATACACGTGAAAGTCCCAGAGCAGGGTGAGTGCCTGCCTCTTCCCCCGAACGGCTCCTCAGAGCTGGGGGCTGTGAAGCAGACTCACGCTGCAGCCAGGAGACGGGCAGCTTGCTGGGCAGTGACAACAGCTATGATGGGGAAGCACCGAGGCCTTGCAGAGCCCAGCAGAGGCCTGTCTTGGTTAATCAAAGAAGGGCTCCTGGAAGAGACAGAACCCTAGTGAGAGCCTTGAAGGCCAAGTGGGAGCTGGCTGTGCAGGCAGAGGGAACAGCGTGTGCAGAGGGCGTGGCGTGAGAGCAAGGGGGCTCTGGGAGCTGCAGCGGGCTCTGCTAGAAAGGGACGGGGACTGTGGTTATTTCAGAACCTGCTGCCCTTGTAAGGATCACACGTGCACTCAGAGGCTGGTGGGAGGTAATCCTGGACTGTGGCCCCCTCCGCCCCCACGCACAGCATCCTCTGTGTGCAGGTGGCCAAGGGCCGGCTGCATCTGCCACAGAGCAGACCGGCTGTCACCTGGGAAGGGTGAGTGGGCACCGCCCCCTGCCCGTCTCACTGACTCATGTGCCCCACAGACCACGTACAAGGGCAAGTCCTCCTTCCAGACATACTCCGACTACCTGCGCTGGGAGAGCTTCCTACAGCAGCAGCTGCAGACGTTCCCTGAGGGCTCAGCCCTGCGCCGAGGCTTCCAGACTTGCGAGCACTGGAAACAGATCTTCATGGAGATCATAGGCAAGTGGCAGCCCTGTCCCCCACGCCAGGGCCGGGGCCGGTGGCAGCAGGTGGGGGAGGAGGGTAGGGACAGGGAGGTGACCTGGGGTGGGGAGGGCAGGGCAGGGCCTGTCTGAGCTACAGCCTGTCATCTCCTCAGTCCTGGCCAAGAGCCCTGCAGCAACCAGAACAGCATGGTGGCCAGGAGTACCCATCGGAGGCCAGAATTGGGGTCTCCTGCTCTGGGGTACCTAGCCACGTTCTCCGATCTTGAATCTGGCCGCCTAGAAAGTAACAGTGATCACCACATGGCAGGTCTCTGTCATGCTGGGCCTTCCTGGTGCCACGCCCCGTGCCGAGGGCCTGACCCACGTTCTCTCTAAACTCCCAACAAGGCCTGTGGGGTAGGGGCTGTGATTGCCCTCTTTTACGGGTGAGGCTCAGGGAGGTCATGGCTTGCCCAGAGTGACACAGCTAGTGGTGACCGTGTCCACCCGTGGAACCCCAGTAACCTCGGAACCACGGAGGGGAGGGGGGCCTGTAGGTGCCGCACCCACGAAGCCCAGCTGAGGACCGTCTGCTCTTGCCTTCCAGGGGTGCAGAGCGCCCTGTACGGCCTGGCCCTGTCCTTGCTCATCTGTGTGGCCGCCGTGGCCGTGTTCACCACCCACGTGCTCCTCCTGCTGCCTGTGCTCCTGAGCATCTTGGGTATGTGGCAGAGGGGTGACAGGCATCAGGCTATGGGGCCAGGAGTGGGCAGGGGCCTTGCTAATGGCCTCCGGTCGGCAGGTTTCTCTCCACCCTTAACTGTCACATCTCCTCGGTGAAGGTTTCCCAGCCACCCCCACCTCCCTCCCAGGCAGAAAGACCCTCAGCCACAGGCGTGCATAGGACGGTGCCCCACAGGCGTGTGTGCTCCCGCAAGGGAGCCACGTGTCGCCGGGTAGTAGCTCCTGGCCCAGTGACCCCTTGCCACACCTGTCCCACCCCCTTGGAGCGTCCGCTTCTCTCTGGCCCTGGCCCTCCTTGTCCCTCCTGTGTCTAAAAGTGGGGGCTCCACTCTAGGCTTGGCCCCATTCCCCAGGGGCCCTCTGAGTTCACCCAGGACCCCTCCAGGACTGTGTGGGTGAGCTGGGTCCAAGCTGCCTCCCCCCCTCCCCTCTGCAGGCATCGTCTGCCTTGTGGTGACCATTATGTACTGGAGCGGCTGGGAGATGGGTGCCGTGGAGGCCATCTCCCTGTCCATCCTCGTCGGCTCCTCCGTGGATTACTGCGTCCATCTGGTTGAGGGCTACCTGCTGGCCGGAGAGAACCTGCCCCCGCACCAGGCTGAGGTGAGCGACCTGCCAGTCCTACCCCAACGCATCTCCCGTCCCCGGTGCAGCGGAGGGACCCTCCAGGACAGCTGGACATCCCTGGTGCCCAGCTCCCAACCAGACTGCGTTCCAGGGGCTGAGGTTTCCACGGCCAGTCTCCTCGCCCAGGGGACTCGGGTCCTAAGGCATTTCCACCGAGCAGTGCTCCGGGCCTTGGGCGGGTCCATCCCCCAGCCTGTTTCTCTAATGAGCATAAGGGGTTGGACCCATTGACGCCCAAGGGCCCTTCCTGCTTCCCTGTGTCCGAGTCTCATTCTCCAGCCTGGGGAGCAGGGCGGGCTGTTCCAGTCATGACTCTGAGGCCACCAACCACCCGTCCGGACCTCTCGGCTTAGTGAGAATGTAGTCACATACTCTGTGCCCACACCAGCTCTGGGTCTCGTAAAGTTTTCGTTGTTTCCTAACCTGGAGTTGTGGTGGTGTGAAAACGCTCATAAATACGTGAATCAGCTATGTGTTTAGGTGCTTTTGGTCAAAAGAAAGAGCTCCGTTCCAATCAGGGCCATTTGTAAGGACCTACTGTGCAAATCAGCCTTAGCCTGGTCGTCATAGCGACCTTTAAGTGCCTGCCTGTGCGCCCTCTTCAGGGAGTTGGTTCATCTTCACACCCACCCTGGGGAGCAGGTGCCGTTACTGGCCCCATTTATGGAGGCAGAATTGGGGGCCTCCAGGAGCGGGCTGGCCCCAGGCGGGGAGGGATCCCGCTGGCATGTCCGTCCCTGGCCCCAGCTCTTGCCCTCACCCCACACCAGGACGCCCACTCACAGCGCCAATGGAGGACACTGGAGGCCGTGCGGCACGTGGGAGTGGCCATCGTCTCCAGCGCCCTCACCACGGTCATCGCCACGGTGCCCCTCTTCTTCTGCATCATCGCCCCGTTTGCCAAGTTCGGCAAGATCGTCGCGCTCAACACAGGTGTCTCCATCCTCTACACGCTCACGGTCAGCACGGCCCTGCTTGGCATCATGGCCCCCGGCTCCTTCACCCGGACCAGGACTTCCTTCCTCAAAGCCCTGGGCGCCGTGCTCCTGGCGGGGGCCCTGGGGCTGGCCGCCTGCCTCATGCTCCTCCGGAGTGGCTATAAGATCCCCCTGCCCACTGGGACCTCCCTATAGCACTGGCACTGGGTCCTGACTTAACGCACCTTTTGTCCAGCGGGTGTGGGACGAGGCCCTTTCTCTCTGATCCCAGAGACATGTTTCCTGGCTCGGCTCTAACTCATTCTGTTCCCAGGCCTGAGCTGGAAAGGCGCCAAGTCGCTCAGCGTGGGAGCCGATGCCCACCTGTGTGGCCCGCACTGCCTTCATCACGGCGCCCAGCCAGAGTTGGATGGGAAGCTGGCTACCACCGTGCCAGACATCCCCTGATAGCAGAAGAGTCCAGCCCCCCTCCATGCCGGGTCACCACGGGGGTGTCCCTCTCACACTGCCTCAGTGCTGACAACTTTCGCATGCGGGTGTTACAGGGCCCCCGTTCTGCAGATGTGAAAACTGAGGCACCAGGAGGCAAATTGACTGACCTGTAGCTGGGTCGGTGACAGAGCCCAGCCGCCTCCTGAGTCCCATGCTTCCCTCGGGGAATTTGCAGGAAGAGCACAGCGGGTTCAAGGGCAGGGGCCTTGCACCCCCTATCCTATTTTTCCCTTCCCCCAGCTTTATGGCGGCCAGTGCTGGGTGGTCCTGTGGTCCCTCCCAGGCCTTTTGGTCCTGGCCAGAGAGTACAGAGACTGGCCTGGGGTTCTGCATGCCCGACCCTGGCCCCAGCCTCAACAGGCTCCTTCTCCCCGGGGGCTTCAGGGCCCCAACACAGCCTTCCTCACTGATCCAATTCCCCAGCTCCCCCACTCGACTCTGGGGCCGGAATTGGGGGAGGCAGCCCCTGGGAGATGGGGGCTGATTGTGCCTGCCGGCATCTCACAGCAGATGGTTCCAATCCCAGTGACAGGAAACTGCCGCCATTAACACGAGCATCGTAACATCACTGGCTCCCCCATATTCTTCAAATCGTGATAACTAAGTATTTGCAGGCGAGGGGGTGGGCCTGGGCCCCCCAGGGACCAAGGTCCCAGAGTGCTCTGCATGCAGGGGCGAGGTTGGGGGCTTTGGGTAGCTCTGTGGGAGTGGGGCTCAGTAGATGTGCCTTCTTTTAAGGGGTTCCTCTGGCTCCTCGGCTGGGGCGTTTTTGAGCACGTCTGGCGTGCCGCGTGCTGCACCAGGTACTGGCCGCCTTCCTCAGGGCAGACGCTGCCCCCTGGGCTTTGGGGAGCTGCACACAGCCTGAGCAGGAACTGAGCCCTGAGGGTGAGAAAGGCGTCAAGGGTGGTCTCCGGGCTGGCTCACCTGGCCATCTGTAAATATTAACTGGGGTCCAGGGATGCACAACAGCAGCACGGCACCATGTTCCCACTTAGTGCCCGCCTGGAACCAAGCAGGGACTCGGTATTTGTGCCGGGAACAGCAGACTTTTGGACTGCTGCCCTCCCCACCCCACCCCCACCCCATCTATGGTGAAGACAGACACCGAGCAGTTAATGGTACCAGTTACCGTGCCGGACGTCCTTCTGGGGATTTGTATTAATCTGCTGGGGCTGCCATAACAAAATGCCACCAACCGGGGCGGGGGGGTGGGGGCGGCGCTTAGACAACAGAAGCTTATTCTCTCACGGTTCTGGAGGCTGGAAGTCCAAAACCAAGGTGTCGGCAGGGTGGTTCCTCCGGGAGGTTCCAAGGGAGAATTTGTTCTGGGCCTTTCTGCTGCCTCCTGTTGGTTGCTGGCAGTCCTTGCTGGTCCTCGGCTTCTGGACGCAACACTCCAATCTCTGCCTTCACCTTCTCGTGCTCGTCTTTTCTCTGTGATGTTCATGTCATTTTCCCTTTCTAAGGACGCCAGTGGTATCGGATGAGGGTCTGTCTTAAGGACTCGACTTTATCATCTGCGAGGACCCTATTTCCAACTAAGCTCACATGTGTAGGTGCCAGGGTTAGAATTGCAGTGCGTCTTTCGGGGGGACATTTCAACCCAGAACAGGGCTCAGCCTGCATAGATCCTTCATTAACCTTACAGAGTGGGTGCTGGCATACCCATTTCGCACACGGGGAAACCAAGGCTCTAAGAGATGGACTTGGCTAGGTCACATAGCTAGTTAAGGTGGAGCCAGACTTTACCCCCAGCCAGCTTGCCCCAGGATGTATGCTCGGCCAGTAAGGGCATACTGCCTGTGGGAGAATTATAACAAAGCCCGATGATGGGGACATTCAAGGTTGGTGGTCACATCGAGCGAGAGGCCTGTGGTTAGAAAATCTGAGATGGAAACCGTTGAATGTGTACCATACTTCACACTTAAGCACTCTCTCGTCAGCCTTATGTGAAACCTGAGCCCTTGGAGGGCCAGCAAAGAGCACTGTCTCTCAGGGGCAGGTCGTGCTTGGGACCACACAGCCCTGAAGGGGCTGCTCAGGGATTCAGGCCAGGCCGGTGAACCCAGGGCTCTGCAGCGTGGAGGACGCTTCCGGGGTTGTGCCCCTTCCAGTGAACAGCACTGTGGGAGGAACAGGCAAGCTTCTGGGTGAAGCCCAGGCGGGAGGGGGTGACCGGGAGGCAAGTCAACAAGACAGCCCGGAAGGTGCTCTGAGAAAGGACTGCCCCGTCTGTCTAATAGCCTCTCCAATAACGTAGTTTTAAAGCGGAGGCAAAGTCATTTGCATATCATTTGCATGCAGTCCAAATAATGCCCATTTGTAAAGAAACCCTCTCTTAGCCCATTTCCTTTTAAGAAACAGCTCCTCCTCCTTCCCCTTGGCCTCTGTTTTCTTCAGTGTTGTGGGGGTGTTGAGCAGGCAGCCAGGCCTTGGTGTCGCTGTCACCTCCCCACAGTTGACTAGGGCTGCCCTGCCTGGGCACTATTCTGGGGACCCCTCTAGCTCTCCAGTGAGCTCGGCTCCCGTCTCACAGATGAACACCTGGGACGCAGAGGGGAGGGCAGTTTCCGGTAGCACCAGGCTTCTCCCGCCACCCCCCCCACCCCACCTCCCTGCCAGGCTCCCCCCCTGTGGGTGGCATTCTCAACTTCGGATCTTTATTTCCTCATCAAAGCTGACCTGTCCTGGTCCCTCAGGCCCTGTGTGGTGACCACTCTGTCCAGCTCCCGGCCAGGAATGCTCTCCTCACCGGGGCGGGGGCCGAGGCAAGGCTGAGGGAAGGATGTGGGTGACTATTTGGGCCCACGCACCTGTCTACTTGTCTACAAGTAAATCGCCCTTTAACTTGTTTGTGAATATTTGCACGCAGAGTCCCAGAGGCACTAACTCCCATGAAAAGAACCTTGACCTTCCTTTGCTACTGATGCACAGCTCACGGTTTTAATGAGCTTTTGCTGAGCATTAATGAGATGCCCTTCATTAGCTCGGGCACAGCAGTTATTCTGGGGTCTGTGAAGATGTGCAGGCATTCAGCAGGCCAAGGAGGGCCACGGGACACCAGGGGAGCCCGGCAGAGAGAGACCCTTGTCACCTGCAAAAGTTCCCTGAGCCCCAGCTTCTCTCCCTCCTTCCTTTGGAGGCCAGGAGATACTTATTAATGAGAGCCAGCTTTTTTTGGAGTGCCGACTGCATCCCAGGTCCTATCCATGCATTCTTGGGAATTCTCACAGCTTCAGAAGGGAATGTTTTTGTTCTGTTTCACTGCTGAAGGAAATTGAAGCTCAGAGACAAAAAGTTAACTGGGCTGAGATCACACAGCTTGTGAGAGACAGAGCTGGGCTTCCCACCCAGGGCTGTTGGCTCCTGACTATATGTTCTCTGTCCCCTTCAGCCTCTCAGCATGCACCACCTTTGACCCGAGGGCCAACTGACAAATGTCCCTCAGTTGCTGTCCCCTGCCTGCATGCTACTCTCAGAAAAAGGAACACCAGGTCTAGAGTTGAGAGTCCAGTGTCCGAGTCTTAGTTCCAGCCCTGCCTGGGTGACCTTGAACAAACCACTGAACATTGATATAATCCCTTGGGAAATGGGGCAGGGGACAAAACGATGTCCAGAGCTCCGAATCCTTCCACTGCTATGCTGGCAGAATTTGAGTCTCCTGAAGTCCAGCTGTCCTCTTCGTCCACCATCAGTGGCCATCCCAAGTCTCTCTTGTTCCCATCATTGTTCACATCTGACAGGCAGAAGAATACCCATTGGAGCTGTGTGTTCATTTGTCCAACAACTTTCTTGCCGAGCACCTACTGTGTGCCAGGCACCATTCCAGGCCTCAGTGATACAAGGTAACGCAAACACAGACCCAGACCCTGACCTCCTGGACCTTACTGTGGAGGTGGGGAAAATTAACAAAAGAACCCCTCGGGGTGCCTAGATGGCTCAGTCAGTTGAGCGTCCGACTTCGGCTTAGGTCACGATCTTACAGTTTGTGAGTTCCAGCCCCATGTTGGGCTCACTGCTGTCAGCTTGTTAGCACAGAGCCCACTTCAGATCCTCTGTCCCCTTCTCTCTCTCTCTCTCTCTCTCTGCCCCTCCTTCACTTACGCTCTCTCAAACGATAAATAAAACATTAAAAAAAAAACCCTCAAACATAACCACAAGCAGACAGCAGTGAGGAAGAAGAGTGAGGAGAAAGGGCCCTTTCTGGGACTGGGACTGGGACTGAGGACCGGTTTTCTTGCCTCTGGGGAGTTGATCCCACCAGACACAGGCCTTCTTGAGCCAAAGGACAGCTTACTGCAGGCTGATGTTAGGCATAAAAGAAGGGATTCATTGGATCTTCGAGGGGCCAAGGCTGGAGGCTTTGGGGGCAGCAGACATGGAAAGAGGTAACATGCTGGCCCAGGAGAGAACATCTGGCTCAGAGTGACATGCACAACCCACCAGGTGAATCAAAGGGAGCTGAGCGACGCACGCGGAGTGGCCCTCTGCACAGGCCTTGCAGGCCAGCCTCGGTTCCTGCAGAAAGTTGCTCAGGAAGAACCAAGTCTCCTTTGCCTCTAGAGGAGTTCGGAGCGGTGGTCACACGCACTCCAGCAGGCTAAATACCATTGCCTTTGGCATTCAAGGCTCTGCGGAGTCCTGTGAAATGCCAGCCACTCCCAGCGGATGTGAAATAATACGAGCCCAGCCTCCCTCTTCCACACATCACTGTGCCTGAGGGGCTCAGGCTGGCATGGGGCTTGATGTCTTTGACCAGCCCCGCCCTCCAAGGCTGCCTGGATTTGCCTTAGAGACTAGGTCTGCATCCCGAGACCAGGTTGCAGCAGATGGCAGAGTGTGCTTCCCAGCCACAAAGAGGTGCTCGGCCCCCCCCACCACCACCACACCCCCAACAGGGGGCTCAAAGGGAGCCTCTTCCTTTCCCCCACCCTCTTCCTAAACTTTACTGTCTCCTTCTTGGCTTCCCCACCTGTAATCTGTCTCCCATACAAGCCCATTCTTCCCTCTCTGGTCACTGCACCTTGATTTTTCTTTGAGGATCTTCCCGCATCCCGGACGTGTGGTGCAGGTGAGGCTGAGGCCACCCTCCCCCATACACACACACTCCCCCAATTACCCCCTTACATCACCCCCACCCCTCCGCCAGGTGAGTGGGTATATAACCCAGGCCCGGACAATAAGCACATTCCATCTCCTGACCAAAGTGATTGGTGGAGGGATGGGCACCTGACCCAAGCCGGTCCATTGAGTGTCTTCCTGGGGACTTGCTGGAATCGTGGGAAAGATGTACTGTCTTTTGACTGATATTCCCAGGTTGTGGGAGGAGCCCAGAGCCTGCCTTGAAATGAGGCCAGATCAGAGGAAAGCAGAGCTAAGGGTAAAAGTCAAATTTCTGATCACATTACTTAAGCCTCTGGATCCAGCCATGCCTGAAGCTAGACATGCCTAGATTTCTTTCTTAAGCCAATAAATCCCCTTTTCCTTAAGCCACTTTGAGTAAGGTTCTCTTTCACTTTAAATCAAGAGTCCTAACTAAATAACCCCCCACCAAAGGCTTCAAGAGTTTCTATTATTTACAGGCTTAAGCCCCAACTCTTGCATATAACATTCAAGGCCCATAATGACCTGGCCTTAAGCCTCCCTTCAAGCTCACCTCCTTCAAGGTCCTCCAGCCATCCTAGACTCTTCATCTGCCCCAGACATTCCCCATCTCCATTCTGGACTATACGTACATGTCCCCCTCACTTTTCCCCCATTAACACCTGTCAAATTCTGGCCTGTCCCTCAAGGCTCAGCTCAGATGCCATCTTCTCCATGAAGGCTTCCACTTCTCTTGCATGGCTCTTTGTTGGAACACCATGTTCCATGTCACCATGAGTCATGTCCACATCTACCTTCCTGGCTGACAAAGTACTCTTAAAAAGGAAAAAGCTGTGCCCACTCCTATGACTGCCCAAGGAAGCTGGACTCTATCCCAGGGGAATGGGGATATAATGAAGGGTTCTTTAAAGCAGGAGACCATTATAGGCTTGTCCAATTGGTAAAAATCTTAATGTTTGATAACACACTCTGTTGGCAAGGTTTGGGGAAACAGGCTCTCTTATGCATTGTTGGTAAGAGTAGAAACAACTCAAAATGGAGGGTAATTTGGCAGTAACACTCAAAATCACAACTGCATGATCCTTTTGACTAAGCGAACCCACTTCTGAGAATTTAGCCTGCAGATAAACATACACTGGTCAAGTGTAGACGTTAATCACTGAAGCCTTGTTTGGTATAGCAAAGGACTGGGGGCTCCTAAATGTCCATCAACACAGGGACCAATGAAATAAATTAGTCCCTTCAGACAATAGAATACTCTATAGGTGTAAAGAAAGAACAAGGAAGCTAAGTGCCAACAGGCGAAACATCACCAAGCTACATCAAATCGGGCAACGTGGCAAAACAGTGTGTAAAATGTGCTAGCTTATGTGTTTAAAAAAATAGGTAGGTGAGAGGATATATACTCATTTTCACTTGTATATGCATAAAGAAATGCTGAAGGAAACAAGAAAAGCTAAAACACTGGTTACCTGTGGGCATGGCGAGGGGGGGGGGGAGGGTACCAGGCAGATGGCAGACAATCACTGGAGGAAGACTTTTTTAATAAATCTTTTCACATTCTTGGATTTTTTTTTTGACTGCAGGAATGTAGTACCTGGATGATTGTTTTTTTAAGCAGAGGAGAAATGTGGCTTTCATCTACTCCTTAGAGAGCTCACTCTGGCTGCAGGGCAGAGGGTAGACTGGAGGAGGGTGTAGTGAGGCAGGGTGAACAGTGAGGAAGGAGGGAGGGGAGCACCCTCCACCTAGAAAAAGCATCTACAAACATCAGCTGAAGTGCTCTGAACCCAGGCACTGCCAGGAGCTGGTGGGGCCAATGGCAGCCTCCCTGCCTCCTTCTCTAAACAGAAACATGGGACAACCACCTGCTCTGGAGCCCAAGAATTTAATCAGAGGCTTTGGAGTGACCAGGAGTGTGGCATTGCCTGATGTCTCTTCCTCTCCCCCTTGTAGTTGGGAAGGCAGAGGGGATGCTTGGTAGGGGCACAGGGTGATAGAAAAAGGCCGGGGCCAGGCTATGTGTCTGGGCTGGTGTGGAGTCCTAGAAATTGGGTTTTGTGTCCTCATTCTGCCTCCATTAGCTGTGTGAATTTGAGCAAGTCACTTGCTCTATCTTAACCTGTTTGCTCATCCATTAAATAGAATAGTCCATGGTGCATGCTTGTTGTATTTTAAATGAGATAATATAATGCCAAGGACTTGGCCATAGTGATATCTGCTAAACCATCATCACTACCACCGTCATTGTTGTATAACAGATTTCTCCCAACTCAGGGTAGCATTTATGTGCTTCAAGTTGCAAAGCTGTTCAATAAATAGGGACTATTTGCTTCCCAATTAGTTTTTCTCCAACTGTGAGTGGAATGTTTTTTCCTGTCCCATTGATGCTGGGTCTGGCCATATGACTTTGCATTGTCTACTGGGATGCTGGCAGGCGTGAAGCAAGCAAAGGCTTGAAGTATGTCTGTCTGAGGGGACTTGCCCTCTGAGCTTCTGCTTCTCCAAGAGAAAGATGCGTCCCAGGGAGCCCACCTGTTCTAGGAGGCTGAGAGATGTGTGGAACAGACTGGATCCAAGCTGTAGTCTAGAGTCAAGCAAAGCTAGTCCTAGCATAGATCACCTGACTCTCAGCTGACACTGTAAGTGATTGTTGTTTTATGCCACTGGGTTTGGGGAGATTTGTTTTGCAGCATTATTGCAGCAATAGCTGACTGAAGCATTGGCCATTACTTCCAGAATAAAGTTGAAGGTCCTTCATGTAGTCTTCGAATTCTTTTAGGGTCTCATTGACAACTTCCCCATTTTGATCTCACACTACTGACTCCACTTTGCGCCTTGGGCCTCAGTTGAACCAAATTTATTTCAGTCCTGATGCATGTAGTGCTCTCACTCGCCTCCAGCCTCCACTGTGGGCTGTTCTCCCTGCCTGGAACACTCCTCTCCCTACTGCACTTTGATAGCTCTTTCCTACCCTTTGGGACTCAGCTTCCTCCAGGAAGCCTTCACTACTGCCCCATGTCTGAGTTGGCTGTACTGGGATGTGACCCCACAGCCCTTTGTATTTCTTGTGCCCCGTATTTTTAGTGACCTTCTACTTGTCTCTCTCTCCCCACGAGGGCATATTCCATGAAGGCAAAAGACTGAATATCCCCAGTTCCTGGCATAGAGTATATTCATTATACATATTTGCTGACTGAATGAATTTCCTGTCCCTTTCAAGCCTCCATCTGCCTACTTGTAAAATGGGAACTATTTCATCAGAACTGGGGCAGAAGAATGCCCTTGCTTTGCTTCTCTACAGGGGGATGAATTAGCAGGTGCCTTCTACTCTCCAGAAACCCTGCATCCTTCCTTGCCTTCACCCTCCTCCCCCACCTCTTGTCAAAGGGACTCGAGGTGAAGGACGGGTTTCTTGGCAGATCAGTGGAGCCTTTGTTCTGCACAAGCCTACCTGACAGAGATGCTGCTTGTACTTATCTGGCTTGTGTGGGGAGAGGAGAAGGGCTTCTGACCAGACTGTGCCGCAACAGTCACTCCACTCTGCCTGCCAGAGTGCCTTCAGGGCAGATCTGCCTTCCCTTGGTGAGAACAGGCAGAATTCTACAGGGAGGGGTGGAGGGAAGCTGAGATATAACTGAGTCCCTTACACATGCCTTGAAATCATGTCATTCCTACTACCCTCCCTGAAAGGAAGATTGTATCCCCATTTTTCAGAGAAGAAAGTGGGTCACCTATCTTCACCTAGTGGTGGGATTCTAACCCAGGCTGGCTGACTCCAAGGTCAGTTTCTACTGCATGCAACTGCCTCCACCCTGAGCAGTGACTTGGTGTGGCTCAGTGGTGCAGGTAGCACCAGAGGGAACAGAGAGCATAGAAGACATTATTATAATAAAAATAGAGACACCCTAAAATGCGTATAACACTATGCAACCCACAAGAGGCTGTCTCGCCAGTTTCACACAACTTTGCAAAGCAGGCCTATTAGCACTCCATTTTACAGAGGAGAAAATTGAGGCTCAGGAAGATGAAGTGATTTCTCTCAAGAGCTCACAGCAAATGGCAGAGCTGAGGCAAGACTCCTCCCATCTTTGTCCCCTGAATCACTGAACTCCAGAGGTCCCACTAAGGAACTCTGGGGCCCTTGACCCAGGGGGACTTTGGGACATCTGATACCTTGGGGCAGGTCCTTTCCCCATCGTGTGATAATCAGACCATCAGGCTGCATGGGTTCCACCTATAGCTGTGCAACCTTGCGAAAGCCACATGATCTCTCTGAGTCTCAATATACCAATTATCCATTGCCACCTCACAAACCGCTTCAAAAACTAGTGGCTTAAAACAATAGCCACTTATTTAGCTCAAGATTCATGATTAAATTACGCTGGGATAATCTGGGTGGTTCTTCTGATGCTAGAGACTCTCTCATGCGTCTGCAGTCAGCTGTGGGTTAACTGAGTGGTTTTGCTTTGGGGGCTTGGCTAGCTGTCAAGCTGGGGGAACAAGGGTCACAGGGCCATATGTCACTCACCAGGCTTGTTCACAAGGCAGCGTCATGGTTCCTGAAGAATGAGCAGGAGTGCACAAGGCCTCCTATTATGGCCTGAATTGTGTTCAACCCTCCTGTTATGGGTTGAATCCCAGAAGACAGATTATCAAGCTTTGTTTTAGAAAAAAGAGAGAAAGCAAGGGTGGAGGGGAGAGAAAGGACATATACACTTGCCAACCCCAAAATGCAATTTATAAAACGAAAATCTGGTGTGACATTCCACTAAATTGACAATTTATAGATAATTCACTATGCTTATACCATTAAGCAAATACACTTTAAATTGATTTCAAATTAGTGGGCTAATGACTCCCCCAGGTCCAGTCTCTGCCAGCCCCCCAGTGCAGTGTTTTTAATAAGAGGTAGGTGTGCAATAACGGCCTCTTTATTCCATAATTGAAGCCATAATTGAACTTGAGGTCATATCCAAGGGCCCTATTGATCTACATAGAGAGGGAAAGTGCTGACAGTGACCATCTTCAGGCCAGAGAGGTGGGGTGGGCCAGGGGAGAATCCTGCAGCTATGGCAGATTTGGAGATCACTTTTTGTATGACCTGCAGGTAGCCTTGATGGCTGATGAGGAAGTTAAATAACCTTGAGGCAGGCAGAGCCCTTAATTCCAGTCCTACAGGGACTCCCTAAAGGCATGTCAAAGATATGTGTGACCCTCCAAGATTCCCAGGGCCCCAGGGTGAACACTGCACCCTCTCTTGTCCCACCATGACTTCCTGACCCCCAACTCCCTAGGCCAAAGGGATCCAAGCCAAGGTATACCACAAGTGTGTTCTACTTTCCTTCCTTATCCTAAGTTTCAAGTCCTTTAACCCTCAGCTCAGCCAAGAGCTTCTCTAACCCCAACTCAGAAAGGCAGGATGGAAGGTCTTTGGTTCTTGTGGACATAGTTCTGATTGCTTCCATTTCATAAAACACAAACCATTATCCGTCTCTACTGCTACCTCCAAAGGGGCTGTAATAACTTTATCTCCATCTCAAGAGAACATCAGGGTCTCATTTTATTCTTCGTCAGTCATTTTGGCTGCTCTGAGCCCAGAGATCTTTTGTCCAAAGGGTATGCCTGACAGAAGGAAGTGCGAAGGGAAGCAGAGAGGGAAAATGAGAAGTCCAGAGGAAAGAAGTGAGGAGAATGACAGACCTAGTGTTTAAAAAAAAAAAAGAGCATAGAGCAACAGAGAGAGAGAAATTTTACAGAGGAGTAAATGTGTAATGGAAAATCTTGTGACCTCAAGGCCAGGGAGAACAGCCAGGGAGGTGAGGCAGACTGGGCATTTGGTCTCCTAATGAATGGATCAATTTTAGGAAAATCTGTAAAATACTCCATGTGTGCCCTTGAGATTGTTGAGCTGTCTATAATATAGTCCAAATTTGAACCCTAAAATTATCTAAACATTGTATACTAGCAGTGAATATAATGCTCCCAAATCTCATAAAATCTGGACAAAAGACAAGAATGGAGAAGAACAAAGGAGAAGGACCTTGTTATTTTCCGTGCTACCCATCCCCATTCCGTTCTTGGAGCATAAAACTCCTTGCAGATTTTTAATTGACCTTTGAGTGTGTGGAGCTCCTAAAATTCTTTCATTGCACTGGCGGGGAGGTGGGGGGAGGTAACTATGATGCTCCTAGCTCTTCTTGGCCAGATTCTTCTCTCAGACATGTTGTACCTGGATGCAGAGGAAGGAGAAGATTATTCATTATAAGCTCTACATCATCTCATTCACATTCCATTACAGGGGTCAGTCATGGTGATAACCAAAGAGAAGAAAGGTCTCAGGGAGGAATGTCTCTGGTTTCTAGGAAAAGATTAGTAGGGAATAGTTGACTAATCAATATTAATCAATAAAATGTCCCAGAAAAATCGAAAGCCACATTATTTAAACAGAGTTTTTCCTAGAACATCTTCTCTGTTGACCAAAAGAATGAAGAAAGGCAAAATCACAAAGGAGAAATTCATCTTTTTTTTAAATGACTGTAAATTGATGCAAATATATATATAACCAGCAATTTCCCTCCTGGGTATGTACCCAACATAAATGAGTGCTTTGTCCATCAAAAGGCATGCACAAGAATGTTCACAGATTTATTCATAACAGCCTCAAATTGGAAACAACTCAAATGTCCCTCAATGGTAGAATGGATCAATAGACTGTGGTTTATTCACACAAAAGGGTATTATACAGAAATAAAAAAGAATGAACTACTGATATGCAATGACATGGATGAATCTCAAAACATGATGTTGAATGAAAGAAGTCAGATATAGAAGAGTGAATACATTTATATGAAGTTCAAGGACAAGAAAAACTAATCTTTGGTGACATGTCAGAAAAGGAGTTACCCTTGGTGGGAGGCATCACAAGAAAATGGTGCTGAAAATGTTACGCATTTTATCTGGATAGTGGTTATACACACATGCACACTTTTAAGCTGTATACTTAAGATTTGTGTACTTTATACAAGTTATTCCTCAAAATGATTAATAAATGTTTTCAAATGGTCACTCCACTCCCTCAGTCCAAAATTTAAATCATCACCTGTCATTCACTTCTCAAGGGCTATAAAATTACAAACCTTTGTTCTTTATTTTCCATCTTGAGGGAAATGGAAACATAGTTGTTCGTTGTGCAGATGAGGATAATGAGCTATGGGATCTTCCAGCAGAGACATCACTACAGACCACGTAGTGTAAGGCTGGACTGACAGGTGTCATGGCGAGTGGAGACTGTGAACTACAATCTGTGACACCTCTGTCCTTCCTCATGGCATTATTGATGTGGTGCACAACGCCTGAGGCTGGACATGCCCCTTGGAGCTGCCAAAATGTCTCATCATCCCATAGCCCTGCCACTCTCCCTAGAGCAGCATAGGATGGCTGTCGCAGCAGCTCCTGGATTAACTTCAAGACATACTAAATTAGAATTGAATTATAGTCCAGCCTTGTGATTTCCAACAGCTATCATTGCAGTGATCCAGCTATGCTTGGTGACCATACGCCAGGGGTAGCTCCCAGAGGTTGTTTCAGCACCTTGGGCAGAGGAAGGACCCTCGCTAAGCCCTGGTGCCCAGCCGGCTCTCTTATTTCAGCACCAGGGACAGCGGCTCGTGCATTTAATGGGTATGGAAATAGACTGGGCTAGCAAAACGTATTTGCAGAGAGCAATCTTCCCACAGTTTGCTATTTACACACAACGCGACTGCTTCCAGCTTTGTATAACAAATTAAATTCTGACAGCATTAAAAATGTATGTGTGATGAGAAGATTGGTTTGGAAAACACCCAACATTTACCTCCCTTCCACCTCCACCTCCTTCCTCCAATCCACGTGTTTCCCAAGGGACCTGCACTTCAGGGAATGCCCAGGTAAATGGAGTTTCTCATATTTTAAAGTTGTCAGTGGAGTACATGGGTAGAAGAGCAGAACCCCTGGGACCAAACTTATTTTCCCTCTGAAACCTACATGCAAGAATACCTCCTCTCTGAGAGAGTGAAAAGTGAGGTTATTATTTAGAAATCTTTCCTTGACTATTGAAAGCCTGCTGTGTGCCAGGCTTTGTGCTAAGCACTGGACATATAGTGAGGAGCCAAAGAAATTCCCTGCTCTTATGGGGTATACAGGCTAGCGGGAGGAAAAGACAAAAATTACATAAATATATCAGTAACTAGGATAATTTCAGTTCATTGTAAGGTCTGTGAAGAAAATAAGCAGAGAAATGGGCTATGGTGACAGGGTGAGAATTACTCTGGCTAGGATAGTTAAGGAAGGCTGCTCTGAAGAGATGATGAATGAGTTGAGTTTTGAACAATGAAAAGGAGTCAGACTTATGAAGAGCTAGCAGAAATGCAATCCAAGAAAAGGGTGCCACAACTGCAATGGTGCTCAGGTGGAAAAAATGTGGCATGTTCAGAGTGTGGAAAGGAGCCCAATGTGGATGGAGTGTAGTGCACGAGGGGAAGACCTGGAGGAATAAGGTTGGAGAAATAGGAAGGAACTGGTCCATGTGGGTCTTGTGGGTCATATAAGACATTTGGATCCTAAGCATGGGAGTGATCCGATTTATGTTTAAAACAACCTGCTTTTTAGCCCCTATGGGGAGAGTGGACTGGGGAAGTGGGAGAGGAAGCTAGCAGACCAAGTTGGACTGTTGCAAAGGTCCACTGAGAGACAATGGTTATGATAACCCTTCTCACCTCCCACCGTTTGCAATTTTGTCTCCAAAATTAAGGATGCACTTGTCTGAGTCATCCATGTTCCCGTTCTCCAGTCCCTCTTATAATCAGTGCCACACACTGGTTATTGTGAGATATTATGAGAGATCATGTACATGGTCACATATTATGGCTCATTCCATTGAAAGAATGAATAAGTGGTGGCTTCAGAGCCACCTGTCTCATCTAGAAATAGAATCTATTACCTCTTTTACACCAGTTTTTCTCACTCTCTCAATTCATGGGTTACTGCTTGGGGAGAAAGGATGTGCAGAGCACTGAATCCACTCCTCATGGCTCATCATCTGAGAAATAAGCTTTACCAAGTCAGTGGGAATTGTAGGCTCATGCTGATGGGATGTCAATGGAGGAGACTATACATTATCTATCATGCAGTGAACAAAAGCATGAATGTATATGATATTTAAAGCATTAATGTAACAGTGATATCACTTCCCAGACCAGCCACAGGACCTAGGGAGACCACAAATGCATAATATGTGAGTCCATGCTCTATCCAACTAGGTTCACCAGCCATAAGTATCCAATATGGGAACTGGAATCCAATATGACCACCAGGAAGGGAGCAAACTGAGCAAGGAGAGGAAAAACAAAGATCACATGGCTTAGTATCAGGGTCTCTGACACTTGGTCTCATCTCATTCACTAATTCACTTGAAGATGTCAGGTGAATCCTTTCCTTTCCCTGGGCCTTGTTTTTCTCAAATGCAAAATGAAGGGGTTTATTTGAACCTCATGATTTTCTAGCTCAAGAAGTCTCTAAATCTGCAATGGCCCTAGGACCTCAATTTCCCATTCTTTTGTATCTCCTCTTGTACTCCCCAAATCCCCCCCCCAAAGTATGGAAAGTATGTATCATTGTGCCCATTTTTCAGGATGGGAAAACCGAGGCCTCAAGATCACAAGGACCATTCACATATCTACCAACTGAATGAGAGAGGACATAGATGCAATTACAACTCACTCAGATAAATCCTAACTCTTCCAGAAGGAACTCACAGCAGTGCCTTCTGCACAGCCTTCCTCACCTCACTCCAGACATCCCCTTCCCCTTCTCCCAGCCCCTTCAAGCCTATGCTGGGCTCTGGCTCTTCTTCAACCTCTGTGGTCATCATCAGGAGGTATGCTGGTACTACGAAGATGCCTGTACTCCATGCAGCCTCTGGTGGGTATGTATGGCTATTTCAGTTTCAAGGCTACTGGCAAATCCCATCATGGCCAGGCCCTTCCACTGGGCTCATGATTTGGAATATACCAGCTCATTAGCATGGGGAAGGGGAGGAAGACACCCTGGGCTTTATTCACCAGTCCTGATTTAGTAGGTGTTCCCTTTGCAGCTCCTGGGCCTTGGAGGTATCTGTGCCCCGCCTGTGTGTGGTTGTGTTTGTCATGGAAATTACCGCTCACCCATACATATAAATCTGCAAGAGAGCCTCCTGTCATTTCTAATAGTTCCACAGGCTGCACTGAGAGAAGGCTGGGCAGACCTGAGGCTATTTCAGAGATGCGAAGACCTCCATCTTTGTGTTAACATCAGAAGAATCTTGACTACCCAAAGGGCTCATGTAATAGTTTCTAGTCATCAAGAGCTTACAGTGTACCCAGCACTGTGCTCAGGATTTCCTGAGTATCAGCTCATTTAATCCTCACATTACCCCATAATCTCCACATTTTAGATGAGAAGACTGAAGCTAAGAGAGATTTTTTTTTAATTTTTTTTTTCAAAGTTTATTTATTTTTGGGACAGAGAGAGACAGAGCATGAACGGGCGAGGGGCAGAGAGAGAGGGAGACACAGAATCGGAAACAGGCTCCAGGCTCTGAGCCATCAGCCCAGAGCCCGACGCGGGGCTCGAACTCACGGACTGCGAGATCGTGACCTGGCTGAAGTCGGACGCTTAACCGACTGCGCCACCCAGGCGCCCCCTAAGAGAGATTTAAGTGACTTGCTCAATATCACAGGAATGGAAAGCAGCTACCTTTAATTGCCCAACTTCTAGATCATCTCCGTGATTCTTGGGTTCTTTAGGGCCATGGTGAGAGGAAAGGAAGGAATGGAGGTGATAATACTCCGTGAGAGGTGGGACCTCCCCAAAGCAGTCTCCCACTATCTCACCCCTGGGAGATGTTCTGCCTCCATCTAGAAGTTTCTCTCCCACAGAATGAGACTTGGGGCTCAAAATCTTGGCCCTTTTACTACTTTTGTGGTACAACCATCCCTCTCTCCCTCGCTTTATTGTTAAGAATTCTTTCAGTTGTGCCAGAAACATGAAAATCCTAGACAAGAGCTGGCTGGGGGCATGGCTCTACCCAGAGGCTTAAGCAATTTGTTAGAACTCTGTCTCTTTCCAACTCTCAGCTCTGCCTATGCCTGCTTGGAGTCATTCTGCAGGTGGGCCTGCCCCAACCAGTAGGCCAAGAGGGTCATCACAGGCCCGAGATTTCATACTCCCAGACAAGAAGAACACCATTATTGACAAACACACCAAGACTAAGTATATGTATATTGTATTTTTCCATTCGTGGCCCCCCCAGTATCTCCCATGTTCTTTTACAACGTAACACTGACACTCCTTTCATCTCATGGTCACGTTGGTCCCTCCCCTTGAATCTGGGCAGACTTTGTGGCTGCTTAGAGCACTAGAATATGGTAAAAGTAATTCTTTCTCTTTTTCCAGGTCCAGCCCTTAGAAACTGGCAACTTTGGGGTGCCTGGGTGGCTCAGTCGGTTAAACATCTGACTTCGGCTCAGGTCATGATCCCACAGTCCATGAGTTCAAGCCCTGCATTGGGCTCTGTGCTGACAGCTCAGAGCCTGGAGCCACTTTAGATTCTCTCTCTCTCTCTCTCTCTCTCTCTCTCTCTCTCTCTCTCTCACTCTGTTCGTCCCCGCTCATGCTGTCTCTCTCTCTCTCTCCCTCAAAAATAAATGAACATTTAAAAAAATAAAAAGAGAAAGGAAACTGGCAGCTTCTATTTTTTTGTCTTTTGAGACACTCACCTCTGAAGCTCTGGGCCCCCATTTAAGAAGTTCAAGGCCACCAAGTTGTGGGAAGCCCAGGGCATGTAGAAAGGCCAAGGGTGGGTGTTCAGTTAGAACAGCCCCAGTGGAGGTTAAAGTGGACAACCAACATCACTACCAGACATGTGAGTGACATCGCATCAGGATGATTCTTCCCCAATAGCAAGTCCTCCTTGGTAAAGCCCCCAGACACCCTCTAAACAAAGACAACGCATCCCTGCTATGTCCTTTCCCAATTCCTAACCCACAGAATCTGTGATCGTAATAAAATGGTTGTTTTAAGCCACAAAGTCTAGGTGTAATAGGTTATGCGACAAAAGATAACTGGAACTTTGTGCGTGTGTGTGTGTGTGTGTGTGTGTGTGTGTGTGTGTGGTGTTAGAGAGATTGTTTCCCATAGGAATTAGAAGGCAGACAGATAAGCACATGAGACAAACAAGCACTACATCTAACCCCTGAAGAATTGCCTATGGGGCCCACCACTTCTGAACGTACCAACTTTCACCGCTGGCAGGAATGATTGTAGGATAAAGACAATGTACACGTGGGTCTGTTCCCGTGTTGGGCCTCACAGTGCCCAGTTAGCTTGGGCAGAGTGTTAAAGCACATAGTAAGCTCTTCTGTGTATTCCCTCCTCTTCTTTGTGGTGAGCTGGCTGCTCCTCTAAGCAAAGTGTCCCCAGGCGGGGTCTCTCAGTTGTTCAATTCCAGGGTTTACCACTCACCTCTTTTTCCTTATAAATGGTGCCCTGCCCCGAGTTGTATTATGTCAGTGACACAGACCTTGAGGTCCCTGT
Organism: Prionailurus bengalensis; assembly: GCF_016509475.1. Taxonomy (NCBI): domain Eukaryota; kingdom Metazoa; phylum Chordata; class Mammalia; order Carnivora; family Felidae; genus Prionailurus; species Prionailurus bengalensis. Next base: position 8,411,906 of record NC_057345.1, read on the forward strand.
CCCTTTTACCCGCCAAACCCAGGCCAGTCATTCTCCAAGCCCCTCCAGCCCATTCCTGGGCTCTTCCCACCCCCTTGCTCTCACTACAGCCTCCTGGATTCTGACTCTGGAACAATCTCTCAATTCTCCTCCTTTTCTTTCTTTTCTGTGTTTATTCCTTCCAGGTGCTGTGAAACTGCCCTGATTCTGAGGTTCTACTCTCCTCTTTTCTGAAGACGTGGATTCTCAACCAGTCCCAGTTTCGTCATCCACTACTTGCCAGAGTCATCAACCCACAGGAAGAAATGAAACCCCCTTCCCTCAGGTACACAGCATCCAGGCTGAGAGTGTGATCTCCAAGCCAGCCTGTCTCTAACTCCTGGCTCTGCTGCCTGCCCGCTGTGTGTCCCCCAGCACATTAGTCAGTCTCACTGTGTCTCATTGTCTTGTCTGTAAAAGAGAGATGACAGAAGCTCCCATCTTGTGGGGTTGCTGGGAGGATTAAACAAGACAACCCAGGTAGAGGACACTGCACCTTGCTCCTATTAATTGAAATGACACAAGGCCTCTCCAACTCCTTGTTTAAATACAAATTCCAACAGGGCCAGGTTTGTTCACGCTCATTCATGCAGAAGAGACAGTGCCCATCACCCTCCTCTGGCTTCACAAAGACAGCTCACAAGTATTTAATACCTTCCAGAACACGGAAATATCCGCTTACGTATTATCACCAGGGTGATAAATTTTTAAGTAAGACAATCAATTGGAATTATGGGGGGTTTTCTTTAAGAGTGAAAACTGTTTACCAGGGAGGACTGCAACCACGTCTGAAGTCAGGGTCCCCGTATAAAGCTCTTTTGTTAGAAATAACATTTGCAAGGATGGATTTCTCATGCAGACTAGAATCTGCTTTCCTATAGCTGCAGGGGAAGTGGGGACTTTTTTTTTTTTTTTACATCTTATCTTGCTGAGATCTCTTTCGCCAGCAGCTATAAGGGCTTACAGTTTCAAGATCCAATATTGGAATTCTATTAGTCAGCACAGAAGGGGGGAAAAAAAAGCAGTCTTGAGGGGGTCAAAACTCAAAATATAAAAGAGAAAAAAGCAGAATAGTGTTGTTAAGTGAAATGTGGGCATATTGGATAATAACCTTCAGTACATGGTAGGTAGTATTTTTGTCCTTGTTCTTACTGACGTGTAACCCTACTAAAACCACAATGCAAATGGTCAGTGCCATGATGGCACATAGTCCAGCAATCAAAAAGTTATTTAAAATCATTTCAATTCTTCAGCTGCATAACGCAGACCTTTTGAAGGGGACACATGGTCGGAGAAACTTCCCAATTTGCTTATCCCTGTCACCTACGTCCATACAGTATTTGGCTCCCCTGGTGACTCCTTCCTGCCAAATACCCTGGCCCTGACTCCACCTCCTGAGCTACAGATTTTCCAGCTGTTCCGTCCTATTCTCCCTGATCCCATATCCCAAAAGCCAAAGAGCTGGTCTGATAACACGAGGGCCTTCCCTGGAGTGGGGAGGGGGACTCACAGGGTGGAAGGAACCAGTAGACAATGCCAGAACCCCCTTTATCGTGTGGGGTAGGGACAGGCTGGGACCGCCCCCAGGTCAATCCTTTCTGTCCTCCCACACTCCCGCAAGCGTGACAAGGACCCTCCATGACTAGTATCTCTCTTCGTCCCAGGAACATCAGTATTCCCTACTTAACATTTATAATACATCTCTCCAACTCCGGTTCACCAGGGACTGCAGCAAATCACAGAGTTGGGGCTGCTGCCGTGGGGAGAAAGTTTTGCTTCTCTCAGCCCCAACTAATCACAGCACATTGGGAAACAGCCTGGTGATGCTTCGAATCCCAATCCGCCGCCAGGATGCTGGCCCTGCTACCAAATCCCAGTGCAAATTGGAATGAGTCGCTGGGGCCTCACCTGCCTGCCCTGCCTGGCCCAGATTGCTGGGAGGCTCAAACAAGGTAGCACTTTGGAAGTCCCCCTTCCCCTTTCCTCAACAAGAGATCTCCTTGCCACCCACCTACCACAGCTTCCGACACACCCACCATTCAGCTTAATTCTTCAGTTTAAGAAATTGCCTCTGAAACATTCCCTGAAAGCAAGGACCCTTTGGCACTGGGGTGTGAGCTTCTCGACCACAGGTACTTTGTCTCACACGTAGTAGGTGCTCAATAAATATGGATTGAATGAATAAAAGAGTGTCTGCTGATATAAGAGCATAGGTTAAGGGGCTCCTGGGTGGCTCAGTCGGCTAAGCATCCAACTCTTGATCTCGGCTCAGGTCATGATCTCACGGTTTGTGGGTTCAAGCCCCACATGGGGCTCTGCACTGATAGCGTGGAGCCTACTTGGGATTCCCTCTCTCCCTCTCTCTATGCCCCTTCCCTGATCTCTCTCGCTTGCTCTCTCTCTCTCTCTCTCTCTGAAAATAAATAAACTTTAATTTAAAAAAAAAGAGCATCAGAGCACCTAGGTGGCTCAGTTGGTTGAGGGTCCAACTTCGGCTCAGGTTATGATCTCGCAGTTCGTGAGTTTGAGCCCAGCGTCGGGCTCTGTGCTGACAGCTCGGAGCCTGGAACCTGCTTCGGATTCTGTGTCCCTCTCTCTCTCCGCCCCACCCCTGCTTGTGCTCTGTCTCTGTCTTTCAAAAATGAATAACCAGGGGCGCCTGGGTGGTTCAGTCGGTTAAGCATCCGACTTTGGCTCAGGTCACGATCTTGCGGTCCATGAGTTCGAGCCCCGCGTCGGGCTCTGTGCTGACTGCTCAGAGCCTGGAGCCTGTTTCAGATTCTGTGTCTCCCTCTCTCTCTGACCCTCCCCCGTTCATGCTCTGTCTCTCTCTGTCTCAAAAATAAATAAACGTTAAAAAAAATAAAAATAAATGAATAACCATTTTTAAAAAGTTTTTAAAAAATAAAAATAAATAAAAATAAAAACAGAGCATTGATTACGTTAAATCATGTTACCGATACCTGGCAGAGAGTAAAGAGAGTAAGTTCTTGAAGGGACTGGGTACAGAGGTTATTCATTCATCCACTTGGGAAATACTGGTGGAGCTTATACGCAGGCACTGCGCTAGGCACTGAAATACAGGCGATCAGGGCAGGAACCGTCCCCATCCTCATGGGGACGGAATGAGCTTCCCGGGTTTGACATGAGGGCCCTCCCCACCCGGCCCTGTCTCAGAGCCAAAGTTATTCAACCCCTTGGGCCTCTGCTCCAGAGAACCAGTTCTCTCCAGGCACCCATCCCTACCCACCCTCCTCCCCCCTGGAAATTCACAAAACGAGAGACCAGAGGTGAGGGAGTGAGTGTCACTGAAAATGGCCATTATCAGATTAGACAAACCCCATGGCCTCCAGCCAGCACCGCCCACAGCCCCGGCCACCAATTTACTGGGATGAAAAGGCTCATCCATATTTCATTTCAGGCATTCAGCATTCTCAGCTGCCGTCCATTCCTTCAGTGGGCCCATTTCACGCCTCCCTGCCTCAGAGGAGGCCCCGGACCAAAGGGGACATGCAGGGCCTGAGCTGACAGCCCATTTGCCCAAAGTCCACCCCATCCCCCACAGCACCTACATTCTATGATGCACTCGGGCCCCTTTCTGAGCCCAGCCCCCACCTTCCAGCACTTCCCATGGGCCAAAAGAAGAGCTATTCCCCCCCTTGCCAGGGAAGGCACTTCTGCTCCCTCATGCCCCCACCCCGGTGTCCCCACCTCCCCCAAGGGACCTGGTGCTTGCCACAAACCTGATGTGTCGGCAAACCAGCACGGGGTGGGGGAGCACGTCTTGAGTCCCTGAAGGGGGGGTTTAGGACAAGATCGGGGATTTTCAAGCATGAAAAGGACCTCAGAGATAAGGGATCTGCTATTCATTTTCTCCCTCCACCAGCAGGGTGATTTGGCATTTGCCTTTTTCCCCCTCCTTGTGGAACCACCTAGTGGAACCAACTAGAAACTGAAGCAGCCAGAGGACTCAGCAGGACCCAACGACCTTTGGAAACTGCAGGATGGCAGTAGCTTGGCCACGGATGGGCAGGGGACCCGAGGAGTCAGCTAAACAGTACGAGAGGCAGGCAGGAGCAGGGGGGAACACTCTGTCCTCATCCTTAAACACAACCAAACGAGGGCTAGAGAACTGAGGAAGAAGAGTAGGGCCAGGAGCCTCCGGGGCTGCAGGGCCATGAATCAGGGGATGGGCGAGCTTTGCTCTAGGTCAGCCCTGCTATAGTGACCTTGAATGAGTCCCTTCTCACCCCTGCCATTAGCTCATTCAGATATAAAGTGAAGGAACTGCATCAGGTCAGTGATTTTAAAAACAGAGTTTATAGGACACATCCCTCCCAGAGTGGAGTGACCTCTGGACTCCTTGCTCTCACGAGCCATACCAAGCTCAACCTGAGAGGCAGTGCCCAGCAGTGCTTTGGGGGTGTCCCCAGCCTAACCCAGCGGTTCCCAATGGGACATGATAATCTTTTTTATTATTATTTTTTTTACGTTTATTTATTTTTGAGACAGAGAGAGACAGAGCATGAACGGGGGAGGGGCAGAGACAGAGGGAGACACAGAGTCTGAAGCAGGCTCCAGGCTCTGAGCACAGAGCCCGACACGGGGCTCGAACCCACGGACTGCGAGATCATGACCTGAGCCGAACTCAGACGCCCAACTGACTGAGCCACCCAGGCGCCCCCCCAATGGGACATGATAATCTAATCAAGCGGGGCTCCACGTGACCCGCTGGGTCCCCATCCTGGAGAGCCTGGCGATCGACGGTTTCCAAAAGCTCTCCTGGCAAGCAAGAACCCAACTCCCAAACGGCTGAGCTGGAGGGGAAGGAGAGGAAGGTGGTGGGGCAGGGACCCTCTGAGGCTTCCAGAGCAACAGGGAGAGGAGCTGAGGGCCCAGGCTGTCTGGGGCGGGGCGGGGGGGAGCACCTCCATGGCCCAGCCGCAGGGAGAGCACAGGCGGAGACACTCGCCGTCCAGCCCCCGAGAGGAGCCCATGCAGGGCCGGGCCTTACCTGCCTCCCCGAAGCCTTCTTCGTTGTACAGCTGCGAGCCGTGAGCTCCTCCGAGGGCCCCCCCACCTCCCAGAGCACCGGAGTGTCTGTTTACAGTTCATTAGCTACTTGACAGAGAGGCTCCAAGAGCGAGAGACATAAAGAGGAAGTGTCAGGGCCCAGGCCCGGCGCAGATCCGTCAGAAATGAAGATAAAGCTGCTCACAGATGAGCGGGTCTGACAATAGGACAGCAGCTCGGGCCGGGTGCCTGGCCTTACAGGTGGCCGGTGAGCACAGCTCCGCTGACCTGAGACCTCACACCTGGGGTTCCCAGCCTGCCCGCCGCCCAGTCCGCTGGCTTCCTTGGCTACTCACAGCCCAGAACCAGCCGTGATGCCTGGCAAGCGGGGGTCGTTTGGGGAAATGATGCCGCAGCCCCTCCACGGCATACTATCTGGCCGTGAAAAATTGTATTTGCAAGGAACTCGTCCCTACGTGGGAGACTACTTTGGGGCTGTAAGAGGAAGTGAGGGAAGGGACACCTGGGCGGGTCGGTTAAACATCCGACTTCAGCTCAGAGCATGATCTCATGGTTTGTGAGCCCAAGCCCCGCGTCAAGCTCTGTGCTGACGACGCGGAGCCTGCTTCAGATTCCCCGTCTCTCTCTCTCTCTCTCTCAAAAATAAAGAAACTTAAAAAAAAAAAAAAAGACTAAGTCAAGGAAAAGCAAGATGCAAAACAGTATGAACAGCATCGACCCTGTGAACTGAAATTGTGCATAGAGGGGAAAAAAGAAACTGGGAGGAAATACTCCAAAAGGTGAGGATGTGGTCCCCGGATGCTGAGGGATCCCCTTCTCTACTTCCTTCTATTCTGCCTTTCCCTCATTTTCCATACTGAGCACGATTGCTTTTTATTTTTGAAATGCAAAGACTTAACTCACCACCTGCACTTGTTCCGATCCTGACGTCCCCAGAGCGAGGACAGACCCCCGCTTTCCCGGCCCGAAGCCCAGCCTCCTTAGGGCCCAGACCCTTGTTTCCTGACTTGAGCTGCTTCCCTGAGCCCGTGACTCTCCCTGGAAGCCCAAGGCAGATGCCCAGGTAACCGTCCCCACTGCCACATTTTGTGGTCAAGGGAGGGGGCTTCCTGTGAGTTGGGCAGCCCCTCACACCCAGGGACGAGCTGCCCACACCCCTCGCTCACCACTGGAGTAATTTGCAGCGGCTAATTGAAGGTAGCAGAACATCTGTGCCTCTTGAGCCCCTGAGACCCAGAGACGGAAAGACAAAAGAAACAGAACTCAAGAGTTTTCATCAGGGGAAGTGGGGGGTGAGGGGTAGGGGGGCAGTTCCGGAAGCTACTGTAGATGTTCTCAGGAAGCCCTTGGTTGAATAATAACAAGCAACGTTACTGAGCCATTTTCACAGGCCGAAGTGGGTTGAATGGTGCCCATCCCCCGCAAGATACATCCACCTGTAACATTTGGAGGTGGGTTTATTTGGAAAAGGTGTCTCTGTGGGTGTAATTAACTTAAGAATCTGGAGATGAGGGGCACCTGGGTCGCTCAGTCAGTTAAGCGTCTGACTTCGGCTCAGGTCATGATCTCGCAGTCCGTGAGTTTGAGTCCTGTGTCAGGCTCTGTGCTGACAGCTCAGAGCCTGGAGCCTGCTTTGGATTCTGTGTCTCCCTCTCTCTCTGCCTCTCTCATGCTCACGCTCTGTCTGTCTGTCTCTCTCTCTCTCTCTCTCTCTCTCTCAATAATAAATAAATGTTAAAATAGGGGCGCCTGGGTGGCTCAGTCGGTTAGGCGGCCGACTTCGGCTCAGGTCATGATCTCACGGTCCGTGGATTCGAGCCCCGCGTCGAGCTCTGTGCTGACAGCTCAGAGCCTGGAGCCTGTTTCAGATTCTGTGTCTCCCTCTCGCTCTGTCCCTCCCCCGTTCATGCTCTGTCTCTCTCTGTCTCAAAAATAAATAAATGTTAAAAAAATTTTTTTTAAATAAATGTTAAAAATATATATATATAGGGGCGCCTGGGTGGCGCAGTCGGTTAAGCGTCCGACTTCAGCCAGGTCACGATCTCGCGGTCCGTGAGTTCGAGCCCCGCGTCAGGCTCTGGGCTGATGGCTCGGAGCCTGGAGCCTGTTTCCGATTCTGTGTCTCCCTCTCTCTCTGCCCCTCCCCCGTTCATGCTCTGTCTCTCTCTGTCCCAAAAATAAATAAAAAAACGTGGAAAAAAAATATATATATATATATTCTAGAGATGAGATTATCCTGGATTAACTGGGTGGGACCTACATCCAATGACACCGTTCCCTATGACAACGGCAGACACACAGACACACAGAGATGAAGGTGATGTGGAGACCGAGGCAGAGTTCCAAGTAACGCGTCTACAAGCCAAGGGACGCCATGGATGGTGGGCAACCCTCAGAAGCCCAGCCTCCAGAAGCAACCAGCCTGCCGACACCTTGATTTCGGACTTCTGGCTTCCAGAACTACGAGACAGGAAATTTCTACTGTTTAATCCTCCCAGTTAGTGGTCATGTGTGTGGGCAACCTGGGGAAAGTAAGACATGGCGAAGCCCCTTACACCCACCGTTTGTCTAATGACATAAGCTCCTCCATCCTCCGCATCTGACAGGTAGGGAAAATGAGGCTCAGAGGGGTTATGCAACTGTCCTAAGGTTACACAGCACCGAGCAGGAAGGCTGCCGTCCTCCTGAGTCCCTAACGGTCCAGATCCCCAGCTCTAGACTCAGGCTCTAGCTCTATCATGTATAGGCTGCGTGACCCCACACAAGTTACTGAATGTCTCTGAGCTTCAGTTTCCTCATTTGCAAGTTGGATAGACTATGAGGAACTACCCCCAGGGCCGTTTTAGGATTTGAAAACTAGTAGGGAGCTTTGCACTGGATAACCTCCCCGTGTTGGGGATACCCTCTGCACCCTGTCTGCTCTCAGGGATCCCCCCCCACCCCCCCACCCCCACGGCCAGCACGAGTGCAACCTCCCTCCATTAGCATACCCCAGACACAGCTTCGAGCAAGCCAGGGCAGCACCAGCTCTAATGGCAGCAGCAAATTATGCTCGTAAATTAGGGTTCGGCTAATTGTGACTTTATAGACCGGTAGTAGACATTCCTTTAAAAACCCTGTCTGTAAACACACAGCGGCCCTGCTGAGCAAGTGCCGAGCTGTATAAAAACTCTTTTAGGCAGAAATATATGGGCTGTGATAGCTGACTCTCCGGGACGGCATCTCATTTGTTATGTTTCTTTCTCCTCCCCATGCTGAACAGCGCTGCGCGGAGCTAATCCGCCAGCACGGCTCCCTCTCGCTTCACCCCATAAATCCTTGGCTCACAGTTGCCCCGAGCACAGCCATCTGCCAATGGCGCGACGATGCATCGACACAGCGGCAACGGGGTCGGGGGACGGGGTGGGGGGGCTGCCCCTCGCGCCGACCCCACCTCTCAAAAAGCCCGTGAGGTCCTCCCAAGCGGGTCACCTGGAGCGGGTGTGGGCGGAAAAGAACCGTGACATGGGAGCAAGACCCCAGATTCTTCTCATTACAAACCCACCCCCACTCTCATGCCCCATCCTCACCAGGAGAAATGGGCTGAGCTGGAGGGTTTTGGAGAAAGTGCGTGGAGTTGCTGAGAGCAGGTCCCTAGGGGAGGAGGGAGAGGAGGCGGAGGGGGGTGATCCGGAAGCTGGGGGTGAGTCTCCCGCTGTGTTCCCCCCTGCCTCCTGCTTCTTTCAGGAGCCAGTGGCCGAGAGGTCTCCCCAAGAGCAGCCAGAGGCCTCTTCACAGGGCGGGGGGGAGAGGGGGAGGGCGGTGGAGAGGGAGGGATCCTACATGAGAAAATGCCCTGGCTTCGTGGTCAGGCTGCCCTGGGCTCGAATCCACTCTTGGAGAGCACCGGCTACGTGCCAGGTACCTTGCTTTTCTTGTCGTTGCTCCCTCGCATGATCCTACGTGGTAGCTCTGTATGGATACCGTCCCCATTCTATGGATGACAAAACTGAGGCACAAAGAGGTCATGAAACTTGCCAAGGTCAGCAGATGAGTGGAGGAGATGGGATTCAAATCCAAGCGCCACCCGCCTTGTTCTTATCCACCGTATGGTTCCCTTTGTTAGACCTCAAGGCGGCAGGTTAGTCGTGCTGAGCCCTCACGCGTCATCTTATTGTTGTGAATAAAGTTTTACTAGAACACGGTCACACCCACTTCTTTACACGCCGTCCACGGCTGCTTCCATGCTGCAAAGGCAGGTTTGGTGGAGACTGTGTGCCCTCAAAGCCTAAACTATTTGCCATCTGGCTTTTTTGCAGAAAAGCTCTGCCAACCCGAGACTGAGAATTCTGGTCTGTTCAATGACAGCAGCCATGACGCTCGCTCTGGGGGCGGCTGAAACTCAGGCCCCGAACATAGCCAGGCTCGGTAGAGTCTCTCCCTTTCTTCTCCCGCCTCCCTCCATCTTCACCCCTGCACACACACCCTTGACTGCCACGGCCTGCCCTCCACACTGGGGCACCGGAGCTCCACCCCCTCCCCCCCCCCAACAGATGAAGGTGCCTGGGGTGCTGGGCCCCATTTAAAAGCAACTCCAAGTCATTAGCGAGTCAAGACAAAGGTTTCTGCTGTCTTCCTTCTTGCCCACACCACACCAGCGTGCCAATTATGCTGAGCCCCAGCCTCGGCTCAGCGGAAAATGTTTCACTTTAAGAATGAAAGGTATTTTTTAAGAGAATTTTGTTATTCTACCGTGAAACAAAATCCCCCAAATAAGTTAAATCTCCAGCCCTGCAGCAACACACAATGGGGAAACGTCGCTAAATAAACAGTTGCTAATTTGCACAGGATCCAGCCCTGACCCACTTCTGGGTCTTGCCTTTCTAAACAGCCCCTTCATGGTTATCTATTCATCACCGACCCACTTTTCTTCCCTGTGTTGCAAAGGTTGGAGTCTCTTCGGCCCTAAGCAGACACTCAGTTTGTTATTTAAATTAGTTAGTTTACATATGTGAGCATTTGAAGCACATTTTATTTACAACCACGGGTCCATTAACAAATATATGGTGCACTGAGTTCAGCACGTACAGCTGTGCGGGCTGTGCACTGTGCAAATCTAAGAGACACTGCTGGCACTTCATGTTCTTAGATCTGTGCTTTGGTGAGGATAACTGCCTATCAGATGTCAGCAGGGATACGGGGGTGTTCTGGGGAATCTGGTTGGAGGGAGTGGGAATCAGCTGATTGGCAGGGTGAGCAAGGGGAGGGTAGGAGAATATTCTAGACGTGGGCAGCAGGAACTCCTCTCTAAAGGAAGGTCCTCGCGGACTCACTTCCTCAGCACACCTAGTTTTCGGCGCCCGTGACCCAAAACACAGTGCCTGGGAGAATGGATGAGGGAGGCCAGTGTGGCTTGGCAGGCAGCTCAGCCATCCAGCCAGACACAGACTGGACCAGACACGTCCCCAGAGGCCCCGACTTCAGCAGCCTGCTGCCCCCCACGGGGGGCAGGGCAGAAGGGCCAAGGTTCAGCCCCTCCTCACTCTAGGCCTCTTCCCCAGGGAGCAGCAGGCCCGGCCAGGGTCGTACTTCAGAGGCCTCACCTCTGCCTTGTCTGACCTGTGCAACCCCGGGCACATTACCCAACCTCTCTGAGCCCGTTTTTCTCATCTATCTATTGAACAGCATAACAAGAGTATCCGCTTCATAGGGCCCTGCATTTTCATTCAACAATTATTAACGGAGTGCTCCCTGCGTGCGAGATGACAGGAACCGTGCCCTCCCCGAACTTAACGTTCAGGTGTCTTGTGAAAATCCAGTGAGCAAATCCACACTCAGGATGTGGCACATGGCCTGCTCACAAGGAGGCCTCGTGACGGTCTTCGCGAGCATTTTCCTCGTCTGTCAGTTTGCTGCCCAGACAAAGGCAGGATGGCAACAAATCTGGGGGTGCCAATTCGAGCAGAAAGGAAACCATGGTCTCCTGGGCCAACAGCCTGAGGGTCCACAGGGACGGCTGAGAGACGTCAGGGCCTCGGTGCCTGGTGGGGGTGGAGACAATTCACTGGCTGCTTCATCATCAGGGTGGCAGGATCGTGTATTGGGGGGCCGAGTTGGGGGTGAGACACACACGTACACACACACACACACACAACCTCTTCAAACACAGAGAACTGGCCTGGAGTGGGGTGGCAGACACACTTTAGGGCGCAAATGACCCTCGCCACCATGCTTCTAACCATAATCCGGATCATAGAGTCCTGCCGTGAACTCCCGAGGGTACCATTTAGCCAATCCGGGTGCCACAGCGGAGGCCACGTTTGCCCAGGAGCTGAAGTCAGAGCCGCACGGAACCAGACAGATCCTTTAAAAAAGCCCACCTGCAATGCGGGTTAATGGGGTGGCTTTGGTTCCCATGGCGAGAAGAGGAAATTACAAGCTTGAAAAGATTCAGAGACTGCGGGGGCACGGGGGTGAGGTTAGAGGAGCTTCCTTCTGGAACACCTGGAGATGAGCTTCTATCCTGGCCCATGTGAGAGCACCAGTCTTGCCCTCCCACCCTTGCTACCTCCGATTTGGGGCTTTTTGATGTCAAGGGGCGAGGGGTCTCTGAACCTATCCAGCCCCGAGACGCTCTAGATGTTCCGTTAGGCATGTCTCGCCATTAAAAAGCAAATCAATTTGTGTATTAGAGTAGGGTAATGGGGTTTAAATTTTTTTTTCTCTGTTTTCAACACTTTCTTTAACAGTTTGCGTTACTTTGAAAATAATCATAGCTAACCCTTCGGTAGCCCTTCCATGTGCCAGGCACTGTAAAATGGCAAATATTAATCCTTGAAACTCTCACAACAGATCTCCGGGAGAACAGAACCGGGAAGGGAGCTGAGGCTCAGAGAGGTTGAGTAACTGGTTGAGAACCACACAGCTAGGAAGTAAGTGACAGACAGCCTCCCAAAATTGTGACAACCTGTCTGTGGGCTTTATAAGTGACGGATCACTGCTTTTGGCCACATGCCCACTTACCCTGTCTGAAGACACAGGGAGAAGGCCAAGGAGACAGGCCCCAGATGTCCCAACCCTGCTGACACCTTGATCTGGGATGTCCAGCCTCCAAGCTGTAAAAGGATACATTTCTGTTGTTTAGGGTGCACAACTTGTAGTTCTTTGTTACAGCAGCCCTGGGATGTAATGCCCGACCACAGCCCCGGAGGCAACCTTCCCTCCTCACAGCCCCGACCGCGGGTTCAAGGTCAGAGACAACACCAGTACAAGACCCTTTATATTTCCTCCTTCGCCCTCCCCACAACCTTCCCCGTGGGAAGAAATTCCTCTTCTTCAATCCCCAAAAGTGGGTTGCTTTAAAAAAAGAAAGAAAGAAAGAAAGAAAAGCCCTCCCCAAGTGAGGCATTTAATAGATACACAGACTGTATATAAACACTTTCTTATAGAGATGAGTCAACTTTGGAGACCTGGTCACATCTGGATTTTTCGCTCTCTGGGTCTCTAATTGCCCAGGCAGTTGGCCCTGGGCCCAGCTACCCCCGGGAGTGAGTCAGGTGCCTCTGACTCTCGAAGCCTGGCCACCTCCAATGTGGTGTCCCCACCGGTGTCTGGGAGATGTCTCAGGAATCAGGGCCTGCAGGGTGAGCTCCGGGTGGGGGGTATAGCGGGGAGACTGCTCGACTGGGATTCCTTTTTTTCTTTTCATTTTGATAAACATTTATTTATTTATTTATTTATTTAATGTTTATTTATTTTTGAGAGAGGAAGACAGAGCATGAGCAGGGGACGGGCAGAGAGAGAGAGGGAGACACAGAATCCAAAGCAGGTTCCAGGCTCCGAGCTGTCAGCACAGAGCCCGACGTGGGGCTCGAACTCACAGACCGTGAGATCATGACGTGAGCCGAAGTTGGACACTCAAGCGGCACCCAGGCATGCCGATAAACTTCTTCTTCTTTGTTTTTTTTTTTTTAATGTTTATTTCTTTATTTTGAAAGAGAGAGCATGAGTGTCTGAGCAGGGGAGGGACAGAGGGAGAGGGAGAGAGAGAATCCCAAGCAGGCTCCATGCTGTCAGTGCAGAGCCCAATGCGGGGCTCAGTCTCACTGCTGTGAGATCACAACCTGAGCCGAGACCAAGAGTCGGACTCTCAACAGACTGAGCCACCCGGGCACCCCGATAAACTTTTTATTGAAGTTTAAAATGCGTATGGAAAAGTGCACATTCTAAGTGTTCAGCTCAATGAATTTTTTCAAACCCAGACCCGGGCAAATACAACCCAATCAAAATACAGGAGACTAGCAGCACCGCAGAGGTCCCCCTCATGCCCCTTTCCAGTTACAACCCCCAAGGGGAGACCCTGACCGTACCACCCTCAGACCCAGGCTAGAGTCCTGTGCCCTGGGGAGCGGGGGTGAAACTCACATTTTGGAGAACTTCCCTTGGAATTCTTTAGTCCCCTCTGGTGGCTGGGACCTCCAGGGCAAGCAGTGCTTTCTGGACAAAGCACTCCAAACCCCAGACCAGACTGGTGTTCTCTGGTATTCTTCCTGGCCCCCCGTCCTGCACGTGGGACGAAGCAGACGTCCCACGGGGCTCTGGGACTCACACCTATGGCTTGTCCCGTGGCCCAGTGGTGAGGCCCTGGTCCTGGGAGGGTAGCCTCGCACCCGTCCTCACGTGTCAGGCAGTCTGGGGGTGGCTGCACCCACCTCCTCCGAGGGCTTCTGAGACGGTTACTCCGCGAGGCCCGTGGACCCCTCTTGCTGGTGTCTTCCCACCTTCCCTTTTCTGCCAGTGTGGGATGTTGTGCTCCACCGGTCTTAAGTCATGCTGGACAGAGGGCCAACACTCCTTGCATGAAAGGGACCTCTCTCCTTGCTTGGATCCCACGCCTTACTTTTCTCCATGCTGGCGTGGCATCCTGTTGGGGGAGCACGGTCAACACTGACAGAGACTGCGCTCTGGGAACGCAATGATTACAACCCAAAAAACTCAAAAGAAGAGAAGGTCGGAAGATGTGCTATGCCACACATATGCTATGAACGTCCAAACGTAGACCTAACCCTTCCCGAGAACGCACGCTGGGTAAGACTTGCGTCTGCGCTCATCGTCGCCAAAGGTCAGTAACAGCCTCTGAGAGAGTCATGAGAAGTCAGGATTCGGGGGTGACACCGTGGACGATACAGGAGCGTGAGCCGTGCTGCTGGCAGCACAGAGGGAACGCATCAGGGGACCGCAGACATGAGAAGATCTATACTGTTCCAGGAACGACAAGTTCCAGAAAACCACAGCACTGTGAATCATAACAGCATTGCTACCTTGTCCTCCTGGAGGGAGAAATACAGTTAGCCTGGAACGGCACAGTTGATGAAAAAGAACACGAAGTGAGGGTTTCTGGGTCTAAACGGAAGAGACAGTGCCTGGATGCTATAAAGAAACTGACAGGTGATAAACAAAGACATAAGTTACTCTGTTGGTTATTCTAAACTTCATCAGTAAATTTCCACGCCTCGTGTGGGCCTAGAGGCATTGTAATATATTTTTAGTAAAACTGTTTATCTAAACAAAAAAATACTTGCCCTGGGCCTTGCACACCGCAAGGGTAGCCTGGCCCCTAAGAATAGAGTCGCCAGGTCATGTGGGTTCGGGGTTCAGGAGATTCTGCCCATTTCCCTGAGGAGTTTCACCAATTTACACTCCTACCAGCCGCGTGTGAGAGCGTTCCTGCCGTTCCACGTCTCCGCCAGCACCCCGTACTTCCTTTTCACATTTTCATCACCGTGGTGGATGTAGTGGGATCCTATTAATGGTGTTCATTTGCGCTTCTCTGATAATGAATGAAATGGGGCATCTTGTCGCCTTTCCCTTGGCCATTTTGGGGGCCTCTTTCTTTGTACTGACTTGTAGGGGTCCTTCGTATATCCGGGATGTGAGTCGTCGGTAGGATAAATGCATTGCAGATACCTTCCCCCGTCTTGTGGCTTCCAGCTAGGACTTGACACTTTTGAGGGTTCTGGGGCTGACCCTCACCTGTCACATTTTGGGGGCCTGCTTAGGAATGGGAGCTCTCACCACCGCCAATGGGCTCCCCCGGGAGCAGGCGTGGAAGAAGGAGAGAGAGAACAGGAGTGGGGGGGGGGAGAGTTTGGGAGACACCGACCGTTCGTTGTGTTGGAGATCACCTCCGTGAGGCTCAGCACACATCGTGTCCTGGGTGGATGTCTTGATCTCAGCCGCTGGCTCTTCTGGCTGGAGGGCTCCTTAGAACACTGGGCCCCGCCCCAGATGACAATCTGCATTTCTTTTTTTTTTAATGTTTATTTTTGAAAAAGAGAGAGAGAGAGAGAGAGAGAGCACAAGCGGGGGAGGGGCAGAGAGGGAAGGAGACACCATCCGAAGCAGGCTGAGCCACCCAGCGCCCCGAGAGGATTTGCATTTCTAACAAGGGATGCCGATGTCCCTGGTCCTGGCACCAAACTTTCAGCACTGCTGTTTCAAGCCTGGTGTCCTGTCCACCACTGCCTCCCAGCCAGGGAGGGAAACAGAACGCTAGCCACTGACCTGCTCACGTCCTGATCTGACCCAGTGGGAGACCTGTGCAGGTGTTTCTATGGCGGAGGGCCCAGCGCCGCCAGCTGTGTGTATCTCCCTGCTCCCACAGACCCCCCCCCCCCGAGACCCCACTGCAACCCAGCAGGCCCTGCAGTCAGCCAGGTCCTGGCATCTCCTCCTGGGGCAAGTTGATCAACGTCCACACCCTCCTTGTCTGGAAAATAGCCATGAGGACAGGACCTCCAGGGAGCCAGGAGTGAGGTGTTAAGGACACAGCACTCAGCACAGCACTAAGGAAGCAGCACTCCATCAGTGGTGGGTTTTTATTGTGGGGTTTTTTTTTCAGTTTATTTATTTATTTTTGAGAGAGACCGCGAGGGAGGCGCGAGGCAAGAGGGAGAGAGAGAGAATCCCAAGCAGCCTCCACGCCGTCAGTACCGCCGTGGGGCTCGAATCCATGAACCGTGAGATCATGACCTGAGCCGAGATCAAGAGTCGGATGCTCAACCGACTGACCCACCAGGTGCCCCGATATTCATTATTATTATTATTATTATTATTATTATTAATTCTTGAGTTCTGGCTCTACAGAAAAAAGGGGAAATGGCCAAATAATGGAATGGTCAAATGGTGATTTTTCTCTAGAATATAGCAAGGCCAGGTGGAATAGAGAAGAGAATCCCATATTCAGGTCTGCCCCAACTGCCCCCTGCCCAGCTCCAGTGTGCACGTGCACACACAGGCAGACAGACAAACACGGACACACAGACACGCACCTGCACGCACACACCCACCCCCACATTCACCCACACACCTGCTGCCTCGAGGTACATCTGAGATCTTTTGTTAGTTGACCGATCAACGGTCTGACTCCCTTTCTCATTATAGGACACATACAATGTGTTCTTGCACCCATACACCTGCAAGGTGAGGCCTGCGTGACACAGCTGTCCCCTTAGCTGTGGTGGGCAACCTCACACACACACTCCCGCTGATAATCCCCGATCAGACTCCGGCCTCCCCACTCCGTTCCTGCCCCTGCACACACACTCCCCACCGGTCCAAGCTTCATCTGAGACGCAGGAACCTGCGGAAAGAGGGTTGAGGGTGTCAGAAGGGACAAGAGCAGGGGTGCCCTGGTGGCTCAGTCGGATGAGCGTCTGACTCTTGATTTCAGGTCCAGTCATGATCTCATGGTTTGTGAGTTCAAGCCCCGCATTGGGCTCCACACTGACAGTGGAGGCTGCTTGGGATTCTCTGTCTCCCTGTCTCTCTGCCCCTGCCCCGCTCACTCTCTTTCTCTCTCAAAAATAAATAAATAAACATTTGTTTAAGAAGGGACAAGAACAAACAGAAACCCATGGGGGAGGGGAAGGAAAAAAAGAAGAAGAAGAAGAAAAAGAGGTTAGAGTGGGAGAGAGCCAAAGCATAAGAGACTCTTAAAAACTGAGAACAAACTGAGGGTTGATGGGGAGTGGGAGGGAGGGGAGGGGAGGTGATGGGCATTGAAGAGGGCATCTTTTGGGATGAGCACTGGGTGTTGTATGGAAACCAATTTGACAATAAATTTCATATATTAAAAAATAAAATAAAATAAAATCTTGATTAAAAAAATCTCCCCCCCCAAAAAAAGAAGGGACAAGAACAGAGACAAAGGGATTCCCCTGGGCCCCCAGTGCACTCCACCCATTATCTTACTCAATGCCAAAGGCAAGGAAGGAAGGCAGGAAAGGGGGCTGTTTCTGGAGCCAATTGCCTGAGTTTGAGCCCTGCCTCTGACACTCACTTGCTGTGTGACCTTGGGCAGGCTACTTAACCT
The DNA here is from genome assembly GCF_016509475.1 of Prionailurus bengalensis. Classification (NCBI taxonomy): domain Eukaryota; kingdom Metazoa; phylum Chordata; class Mammalia; order Carnivora; family Felidae; genus Prionailurus; species Prionailurus bengalensis. The sequence continues at coordinate 8,429,310 of NC_057345.1, forward strand.
TCCCGCGCCTCCATTTCCTCATCTGTAAAGTGGAGATGATAAGTATACCTCCCCATAGGGCTGCTATGAAAAGTAAGTGAGTTAAGGCTCATAAAGCACGCAGAGCGTCTGGCACACCATAGCCCATGATAGACATTAGTGTGGTTATTATCCCCGTGATAACTCCTGCGGAAGAGACTGTGTCCTGTGCTCCTGCTGGGGAGCTGAGTTCCACCTGCAGTGAAAGTGGGGGGTGCAGATTGGAGCCAGGCTGTCTTACTACCCGCCAGGAACTTTTCCTGCTTTGCCAGAGCGGTCCCCTCTTCCCCCCCCCCCCCACCGGCAGCTCCCCTAGCCTGTGCCTGTCAGTCAACTCCGTCCTTCCAGATGCCCAGGCCCCAAACCTTAGTGTCATCCTGACTCAGCTCTTTCTCCTACAGCGTCAGCCGACCCAGCGGCAAGCCCCGCGAGCGCCACCTTCAAAGGCACCCGGAGTCTGCTGGCTCCGCAGCCCCCACCTGCCGCGCCGGCCCCAGCACCCTGCACTCCTTCGGGGTGGTCTCCCCTCTAGCCCCTGCACCTCCTCTCCAGGAACAACAGCCAGAGGGATCCAGCTGAATGTAAGTCAGATCGTGTCCCTGCTCTGCTTCAAACCCTCCGATGACTCCCGTCTTGCTCAGATCAAAGCCAAATCTTTATGGTAGCCCCAAGTTCCTGCGTGCTCTGGCACCCGGTCGCTCTCTCACCTGAACTTCTGCCCTCGCTCGCCCTGCTCTGGCCCCACTAGATTCCTGACGTCCCTCCAACGCCACCCTGCTCCCCCACTTCCACTGGGAATGCTCTCCCCCACAGATCCACTTGGCCCACACCTACCCTCGCTTCAGGTCTGTGCTCACAGGCCACCTCCTCAGCGAGGCCTAGGCTGACCACTCTGCTTAAAACTGCAAACCACTCCCAACCAGCCCCAGCCTCACCCCCTGCTGCTTCATCACTGTCTCACAAACTATTATTCTTTCCCATTTACTAACTTATCAGTAAATGTATTTTCTTCTCCACTAGAATCTAGGCTCCACAGAGGCAGGAATACTGGCCTGCTACATCCCCAGTGCTTAAAACTCTGTCTGGAACATAGCAGGTGCCCGGTGAATGTTGAACGAGCGAATGACCCAGCAGAGCTTGGAAGGAAAGAAGCCATATTCAGCTCCTTTCCTCCTCCCTTCTCACCCCTGGATGGTTTCTCCATGTGCCCATAGCAGGAGCTCAGTAAGAGGGCACATGATCTGGGTCTCCCTGCCTTTAATTTTGTGGTTGCTCAGATTTTTAGAACATCTTTTCTGAGCCATTTACATTTAGATTTTCGCGGAGCAACTGTCTACTGGTAGAGAGAGAACCATGGTCCCCAGGCGGAGTAGCATTTGGGGTGGGGGTGGGGGGAGTTGCTCTAAGCCACTGCTGGGGCCAGCAAAGGGTTGTTCACATCCAAGACAAGCCACAGATGGAAAAGGGAGGCAGCCAGGGGAGAGGACAGAGAGAAGAAAAATGCCTTTGTTACTCGTTTCTCGGTGCACCTACAGTAGAGCAAGAATAATGGAAATCAGACTAGAAGCTAAAAAAATCACCCACCATCCTGACATCCTTAACAAATCGCACTGTGACATATTTGTTTGTGATGACAGGCTCTGGGCAGAGGCTGGGGACAGTGGTTCCAGGGACACAGAGCAGGGGACCGAGTTACAAGACCACCCTTGGAGACCCCAGCCTCAGTGCCAATGTGCCAGATGAGCCGGAGCAGAAGCGGTGTCAGCTTCCACTGAGGTCCCATCTGGAAAATGGGGCAGAGCAACCAAAGCCTGAAAAACACAGAGGCAGCACATTCAGGACGAGAGGGATGCTGGGTGGGCGAGAGAGAGGCCAGGCAGGCAGGGTGGGGGCCCGGGGCTTTGGCACCAGATGGTGGGCAGTTGATCTCCGCTCCAGGCTCCGGGCTCCGGACTAAGTGAGCTTGGCCATCTTAACCTGGGTTTCAGCTCTTACAAAATGGGATACACCTCTCACAAGGTTATTGTGGACATGAAATAATATAATATTTATGTATTTTCATTTAGATATTTAGGTATAGTAGTACATATGCGTATTTCTATACAGCACATCTACAATTTAGCACATATAAATATCATTTTACAGGTGCAATAAGTCCCCTGCCAGTTTCCCACTACTCCTATTTCCATTCTACCAAAGGGAATAGCAGAGGAAGGAAGTAAAAGAAATCAGAATAAAAATACCTTTGGTCTCATGCACTTGACCAAGGTTTTGAACCCAGTACATGGAAGAGGAATCTCATTTAGAACATATCATTCAAGGGGAGACAGGGTGGCTCAGTGAGTGAAGCCACAGGCTCTTGATTTCAGCTCAGGTCATGATCTCACGGTTTGTGAGATCGAGCCCCACGACGGGCTCCGTGCTGACCAGGGGGGAGAGCCCATTTGGGATTCTCTCCCTGCCCTTTCCCCTGCTTGTGCTCTCTCTCTCTCTCTCTCTCAACCTCTCTCTCTCTCAATAAATAAATAAATGTTAAAAAAAAAGAACATATCAAAGCACAAGAAAATGGTTGTTTTCCAGCAAAAAAAAAAAAAGCAAGCATTATAACATATCACACATTTCTTTCATCAAAATCAAGCTGAGGCAATTACCAAGCCTCTGAATGCTGCCCCCATTCATGCCCCCGCCGCAGGACTTCGCAAGCACAAATCCCTCCATAGAGTCTAAAATCCCGCCAAGTGGGGAACTGACAGTTCCGAAAATTGCAAGAACCCTGTGATGTCAGGAAACACGCGGCATGGCGGTAAACAAGCGCCTGATTTCCATCTGCCTCCGTTTCCTCCCCAGGTGCCACCCTGGAAGGAACTGCCTGATCCCAGGGAGCACAGCCATGTGACGGCGTGCAGGGGGTGTGGAGTGGGCTGCACGGGCTCTGCAGTCCAAACCCTGCTCACCTCCTGGGTGCGTGTGAGCCTGAGCCGATCCTTTGGCATTTCCAGGCCTCAGTTTCTCCATCTGTGAATCGGGTTCCTGAGTCTCTACTTCCTAGGAGATGGTGTGAGACAACCAAATAGCACAATGCCTGCCTGGCACATAAGATGCTCTTCTAGTGGAACCTGCAGGCACCCCTCGAAGCTCACCGGCACGCACCCTTCCTGCCAAAGCCAATGGCTTCCTACAGACAGGCCTTGGCAGGTCCTTCCCCAGAGCCTTCACTCACTGTCTGGACCCTTGCAGCAATCACACAGATGGCAGTCAAGAATAGGCAGAGACATACCTGGCTTTTTTGTCCCTCGGAGGGCAATTCCACTCAAAGAAGGTTCCCAGAGGCCCCCAGGAAGTGAGCCCAGCTGCCCACGCCCATCACCTGCTCATTAACGCCCCCTACATTGGGTTCCTTCCCTTACCTCTTCCCACTTCTCTTCCCCCAAGGAGTGTTCCCTGGGCCTGCCGCTAGGGAAACTTAACCTAAGACAGGGCTCGATACATGTTGGCTATTAAAATAGTAAGAAGGGGAGCATGGTCGGCTCAGTGGGCAGAATATGTGCCTCTTGATCTCAGGGTTGTAGGTTCAAGCCCCCTGGTAGGTATAGAGATTACTTAAAAATAAAGTTTAAAAAAAAATAGTAAGAAGAAGAAGGGCCAATAATATGGCAGCATCTTGAGGCTGAGATCCTAGCAGACATCTAGTTAGCGTCCCTTCTAAGACTCTAAGAGAGTCGGCTGGAGACCACTGGGGATCCCCCGCAGAGACGAGGTGGGGGGGTTTCATTATTGTTGGGTTTTCACTTCCCAAAGATTTACAGAAACAGAAATAAGTTGGTCAGGCCCTGGTTGGGGGTAGAAACAAAACCTGTTTTAGATCGAACCAAAGCACATTCTCGAAAGTATTGTATTACAGGAGATCTTTATAACAAACCTATAGTGAACTTTTCCCCCTCTTGTGGGGAATGTGGTTCCTAAGAACTACCACCTAGTTCTGTTCCAGACCTGTCCTCACGCTCCCGGGAAACTACAGGAAGGCACTTAAAAGCTGATACTTTAAATATGGCTTTCTGTTTTGGTCTTGCTGATGTAATCATGACTGTACTGAGCATGAACAATTTCTCCTAAAGGTCAATGAGGTTTCAACAAGTCCTGGGGATGCCCCCCCCCCACTTTTGGTTGCAAGCCCTCACTAAGAGGGTTATTGCTCATGCACTTACTCATCACACATTTATTTGGGGCCAAGGAAGGGACAGACAGGGTGCTGGTGGCTTTGGGGGTGGGCGTCAGCCAAAGAGAGATGGCAGAGGTTGGTTTTGTTCAAATTTTCAAGGGAATGAGGAGGAAGAGAAGAAAGTGGCCGGACAGACAGCCGGGAGCGCAGACCTTTGTAAGACAAGTAGGGAAGTGGAAAGGGACCCAGACAGAATCACCAGCCAAGTCAGAGGAAGAATATCAAAGAGATGGGGGCAGAGTGGGGAGATTTTTCACTATCAAATTGGAAAAGAAATTCGTGATAATACACAGTGTTGTTGAAGACACGGGGAGTTGAGTGATCTCTACCGTGAGCTGTGGTTGTAACTTGATACAGCTTTTCTGGAGGACAATGTAGTAAGTCATGTGTATCCCAGAGCAATTTGTCTCTCGTTCATTTATCGATAGATTTCGCTTTTGAAATGTTCTTCCTAATTTTGTTTCTAACGGGGGAAATGGGGGGCCCCTGGGTGGCTCAATCAGTTGAGCTTCTGACTTCAGCTCAGGTCATGACCTCACGGTTCATGGGTTCGAGCCCCACGTCGGGCTCTGTGCCGATACCTCAGAGCCCAGACCCCTACTTTGGATTCTCCTTCTCTCCCTCTCTATCTGCCCCTCTCTCACTCACTCTCTCTGAAAATAAATAAATAAACTTTAAAAGAATCCCAGCAATATTGGTTCAACAAATTGTGGTTTTATCAAGACTGAAATAACGGGAGAGCTGCTTAAATTGAGGGTGTGAATGTTTATCAATATGCGAGAAGATTCGACAAATACGGCCAACGGGAAAACAAGTCATGGAGCTATATGTCAAGGACGATCTCCATATTTTTTCTGGTTAAGTAGATACTGATTAAAATATACAAGAGCTGCAACACAGTATCAGTGGGGGGGTCCTCTTGGTGATGGATGCTGAGGGTATCTGTGTGGTGGGGCATCGGCTCCATGTGGTCCATTAGGACCTTCAGGTGACGCCCGTTTAGGTGACGCCAGCACCACTCAAACCCCTTCTAATGTGCATCCCTTTTGCAGACGTTGAAATTGCCGTCTCCTCAAATAACCCGCTATATCTCACAGACTCCCTTGTATCTCGGTCACCTCAATGACCTTACAGCTTTTGAATACTTGTATGGACTGAATTGTGTCCTCCCAAATTCATATGTGGGTGCCCTCACCCCCAGTGTGACAGGATCTGAAGGTGGGGCCTTTGGGAGGTGATTAGGTTAGATGAGGTCATGAGGGCGGGGCGCCATCATGGGCTTAGTGCCCTTGTAAGAAGAGACCCCAGACAGCTTTTGTCCCCTCACCCTCTCCCTGCCATGTGAGGACACAGCAGCACGGCGGCCATCAGGAAGAGTCCTCACCAGCAACTAGATCAGCACCTTGCTCTCAGACTTCTCAGCCACCAGAACCATGAGGGACAAACGTCTGTGGCTTAAGCCCCCCCAGTCTGTGGTGTTGTGTTAGAGCAGCCTGGGCCAGTGCAGATACGATTTCCACCCTTTATATGGCAAGCCAGACTTCTGAAGTCTGATTCCCTTTCATGTCTTAAAGGTAAACTTCGTTTCTAAATGCTCTGATCTCCACGGGGCTTGGCTGCTTCGGCTATTCTTGTCTGTTGCCTGTAGCTCCATTTCTGGGGAGTTCCGGTGCCCTGGAATCCAGCGACCCGGCAGGGCTCAGGGCCCCAGGGCTGCTGGTGTGGATGGGGGCAGCCGTGCCCTGATTCAGCAGCCGGGTCAGGGTGGCAGTGCTGTGGATCAGGCACCGGCCACTAGAAGAACAGCCTCCCCCTTGGTGGCCGAGCTCTGCTGTGTGGTTGTAGAAATCAATGCTGAAAATTTCAGCTGGAATCTGCTCTTCAGCCCCTGATGATTCTACAGACCAATTGAGTCCCCTGAGAAATGTCCCCTTCTCTGCCCTGAAACTAGCCTGGGTGTCCTCACCTCGTGATGCCCGGCAGAGGAGCTGGGTGTCCCCCCACCCCCGCCTCACCCCACCTACTTTATGGCAGAAACTCCAAACCCAGCTTTCCTTGGGGTCTTTTGATTCTCCAAAAGTCTCAACAGCGACTATTCCAGTCTGTTTGTCACCCTCTGGTCATAATTAATCCTAGCGCAAGGCGATCCCTCTGCCTGAACAGGACAGCTTGTCTACAAAGATCTGATTTCAAAGATCTAGATCACCATATTTGCATTTTTCTGATGTTTACTACCCTGTGTTACCGATATCATAAAAGAAGTTCCAGAAATAAAGGTATAACGTGTGAAGGTAGGACACAAGGCAGCGTAGGATGCTACACTGGACACAAGAACCCCATCTAGCAATCGGTTCCCTAAAAAGAGATGGTTGGATTTCACCACTGAGTCCTCTAGCTATGTGTCATCTGATACCACAGCGGTCGCTGACTACTGAGCACTTGAAATATGGTTACTCTGAATTAAGATGTGCTAAAAGTGTAAAATACACATCAGATCTCAAAAAGCTGGTACAAAAAAAAAAAAAAAACCAAAGAATGGAAAATGTCCCACTAATAATTTTTTTTAATGAATACATGTTACAGGTTGAAATGATACTAGTTTGGACATATTGAGTTAAATGAAACATATTTATTTCAAAAGTAAAGTTAATTTTACTTGTCCCTTCACTTTTTGGGTTTTTTAAAGTTTATTTATTTATTTTGAGAGAGAAAGAGAGACAGAGCAAGTGAGCGAGCATGATTGGGGAAGGTGCAGAGAGAGAGAAAGAATCCCAAGCAGGCTCTGCACTGTCAGCCCAGAGCCTGACTTGGGGCTCGATCTCACAAAATGTGAGATCATGACCTGAGCTGAAATCAAGAGTTGGACGCTCAACCGATTAAGCTACCCAGGCACCCCTCTCTTTTTAATTTTTGAAGGTGGCCGCTAGAAAACTTTTAATTCCATGTGTAACTGGCACTTTATTTCGATTAGATGGCCCTACCCTAAAGCATCTCACAGATGGGGAGGGACAAAAGCCTCACTTTTGGGTTCAGGAAATGAGGACACTAAAGGGAGATCCGGGGATGGGCTGGCTGGGAAGGTAGCTTTTTTCAGAAAACTGGCAGTAACGGGGGAACAAAGACAATGACTTGGGGGGAGGGGAGGGGAAGAGGAGACATATTTAAGGGTGGGGAATCTGAGGATGCTGGGTAAAGATTAGGATACACGAAAAGGAAGGAAAATCTTCCAGAGAGAGGAAGATACATTGAACCAGTCCCAGAGTGGGGATGTGGGACAGAAACAGACGCTGAAAGTCCCACTGAAGAGGAATACCTACGAGCATTGTTCCCTTAACTGGAAAGGCAGGCTGGAACAGTGCAGGGGAACACAGTAAGCTATGCCATGTACACACAAAGACTGGGAGTGAATCACTAGGAACATTAGCGCTCTCCAGGAGTGGCATTGCATTTTCCCCAATGCGGGTTTCTCTGTGCTTTCCCAGGGTCCTCCAACAGATAGGTATTGATCTTGTAATTAGAAAAGCAAATAAAAAAATCTTTTTTCAAGACTCCAAGAGGCCTGAGGAGTTTCTGGATTGCAGAAGGACACACAGAAGGCAGTTGTTCTGAGTCCCCTGGAGATTCACCCCAGGCTGAAGAATCAGAATCTTGAGGAGGGGGCTCCCCAGCTATTTGGAGGGAGCCCAGCTCAGAGCCTTTCTGGCTTTGCTGCACAGCCTGTAAAGTTGCCTGGATGTACCAGATGTGATGACACAGATGTGAGTACTGGGTCCAGGCTGAGAGGCTATCAGTGTCTTAGACTGAGGGCCCTTCCGGGGTTGCTGGCTCCACACCTGTTCTCAGGCAGCAGCAAAGAAGCCTGAGAGGGCTGCTGGGGCAAAGCCCATGAATGAAAGCCTCCCCACGAGACTTGAGGCTGAAGGAGGGGGGCAGCACCACCCTGGCAGGCCCCTGCACAGCACCGGTGCCCTGGAACTGCCTGTTGCAGTCAACTAATTCTTCAAGCCCTCTGACCTTTAGTCCCCTGCTTCGTGGCAAGAGCTGCTTTGGGTCAACCTGGTCTACCTTGGGTTTAGGATAAAATGAGCTCCCGACTACTTCAGGGAGCGCTAACGATGTGCCCAGTCCCACTAAACCTTCACAACAGCTCTACTGTTCCATTTTACAGATGAGGGAACTGTGGCTCAGAGAAGTTAAGCCGTTTGCCCAAGGGAATTAAGGTCCGAGACTGATAACCAAGTGGCAAAATCAGAACTCTCATCAAGGTTGTTCACTGCAGAGCCCGTCCTGAGCTTTCTTTCTTTTTTTTCAAAAACTCATCCAATGTTTACTGGATAATGAACCATTGCCAACATTGCTGAAATCTGCAACTCACCCACCCAGATCCCTGTCTTGGCCACCCCCTGAGAAGGAAGCCGGGAGCCAGAGAGAAGCCAGAGGGATAGGGGATGCAGGGAGAGGGAAGAGGAAAAGCAGGGAGAGGGAAGAGGAAAAGCAGGGAGAGGGAAGAGGAAAAGCAGGGAGAGGGAGGAGGTAGACAGGACACAGGGCTACACTCCCAGGGACACACACACACACACACTCACATGCACACACAGGCAAGGACCACGGGCGTCAGTCTCTGCCCCACCTGGTGACCGCAGGGACATCAAAGAAAGATCAGGCATCCACAAGACATTCCAGTCCTTCCTATCTTGATGTGTCTGTCGTGAGGGGCTGGACCAAGGTCATTGGACTCTGCCTTCAGGACACATTAGCCTTGAGCCAAGGCAGCTCTGATCGCAGCCACCAACTTCAGAAACTTACTCTCCATGTCCATGTAGCCATCACCTCCCTTCTTGGAGTGAAACAACTTCCCTGCTACCATCACTTCAAAGCCGGTGGCCTGCAGAGTCCCCTTGCTGCAGATGTCCAGGCTCCTGGGGAGCTCATCTTCTAACTTCTTGTGCTGCAGGTACTTGGATTTGTAGCTTCAAGCACCACAATAAATGACTCAGGTGGCAAGGACCATGGCTGGGGACCACAGCTTGGGCAGGGGCACGGACAGGTGACCTACCTGAGGCACAGACAGGAAAGCTCAGTCCTTGGCATGCATCTGAGTGTCATGGACACAGGGTTTGGACCTGAGGAGGAAAGTCCAGAATGTTGTGTCTCTCTCCCGTCAGAAAGGTGGAGAGTCCTGGGCTGGCCTCCTGAGGGGAGATGCTAGGCATGGGATGGGGGGCTTTGAGGGGAGGGACCCCTGAGAGGGGGCCCGGAAGGTACCGTGTTCAATACAGCATCGTTTTCAACTTGTCAGAACTTGCCAAATGAATTACAAAATAAAACCCCAAATGACAGAATAATGAACAATTCATTTGAAATGTAAAATAAATAGGTAAATCTCTGGTGAGAAGGCAGAATAAATGGCATTCGGATGACATTTGGCGATTAAATTAAACAGTAATGAACTTGTGAGTAATGTGCCCAGAGATGGCTAGGGAGGGTGATTTTTTTTTTCCTCAAGCCAAGGACTTAAAGCTCCAGCTGTTCCCAGTTCTCATGTCTGGGAGCCTAGCTGGGGGTCAAGGGAGTCGGAGGGGAGCAACTGACCCACCCACTCCACCAGAGACCCAGCCTGGAGTGGGGGGCCAGCCTTGAGCTTTGAGGGACCCAAGCCCAGGTCTTTTGGTACCAGGGGAAACTTCCAGATCATCTAGTCTGCTTCTGTCATTTATACTGTGGGAAGCTGAGTCCCAGAAAGGTCCAGAGACTTGTCCAAGGGTGACCAGTAGAGCGAAGACCAAGGTCTTCTGACCTGCCTACTTCACCACATCTCTTCTCCCCCCCATAACAGCTGGTCCCCAGTATGACCAGAGATGACCCCCAGTAACCACACCTCCTAACATCCACACCCTTATGTGGTGCCTCCTTTCGAATCCAAGCTGGACTGTGACTTGCCGTGGACCAACAGAACATGATGGAAGTGATGCTGTGTGACGTTCAAGGCCAAGTCACAAGAAACCTTGCAGCTTCTACCTAAGACTCTTAGAACACTCATTCCAGGGAAAACCAGCCACCATGTAAGAAGTCCAACTACCCTCCATGCTGTGAGGAAGCCCAAGCTAACTACATGAAGAGGCTGCATGTAGAGGGAGAGATTGGTATTCTGGCATCTCAAATAAGGCACCAGGTGTGTGCATGAAGAATCCAGCCCTGCCAACCTGTACACCACGGGGCTGTAACCACATGAAAGTCCCCAAGAGAGGTCCACCCAGCTGAGTCTAGTCAACCCACAGCAATGTGAGAGTTAATAATAAATTTTTGTTTCCAGTTATTGTGATGGGTTAATTTGGTATGTCAATTGGGCTAAGGGGTACCCAGAAAACTGGCAAACATTATTTCTGGGAGTGATGTGAGCCACCCAGCCACGAAGCTGGGTGTGCACAAACACTCCATCATCAAATGGAAGTGGTATATACAAGATCAGGACCAAGCAGGCCCTGAAGGCATAGGCAAATTGCATGAAGAAATGGCCCAGATGCCCAGGCCCCCCCTTGCTACACCACTTTCTCTCACCCAGCCTGCATCTATGGTCTCATGGGGAGCTCCCTACGATGGGTTGACAGAGGAAGAGGAGACGCAGGCCTGGTTTACAGATGGTCGTGTGCAACATGCAGGTAATACTCAGAGTGGACAGCCGCAGCACGACTGCCCCTCCCTGGGACATCCCCGAAGGACATGGTGAAGCAAAATCTCCCAAAGTGGGAAGACAAAAAGGCAAAATTTTGGCCATGGCATCTTGTTGCCTGCTTTTCTTGGAAGACAAAATGGTCAGATGTGTGACCATATACACACATATACTGGTTCATGAGCTGTGGCCAATGGTTTAGCTGGATGGTTGGAATGAACATGGCTTAAAAACTGGTGCGAGGGGTGCCTGGCTGGCTCAGTTGGAGGAGTATGTGACTCTTTTTTTTTTTTAATTTTTTTAATGTTTATTTATTTTTGAGACAGAGAGAGACACAGCATGAACGGGGGAGGGGCAGAGAGAGAGGGAGACACAGAACCGGAAGCAGGCTCCAGGCACTGAGCCATCAGCCCAGAGCCCGATGCGGGGCTCAAACTCACAGACTGCGAGATCGTGACCTGAGCTGAAGTCGGCGCTTAACCGACTGAGCCACCCAGGTGCCCCAGTATGTGACTCTTGATCTTGGCACTGTGAGTTTGAGCCTCCCATGGAGTAAAGAGATTACTTAAAAATAAAATATTTTAAAAAGTGAAAACAGGGGGACCTGGGTGGCTCTGTCAGTTAAGCATCAGACTCTTGATTTCATCCCAGGTCATGGTCTCACAGTTGTGAGATTGAGCCCCCTGTCCATGCTGGGCATAGAGCCTGCTTAAGATTCTCTCTCTCTCTTTCTCTCTCTCTCTCCCCTTCCCCCCACGCATGCTCACATTCACTCTCTGTCTCTCAAAAACAAACAAATAAAATAAAATAAAATAAAATAAAATAAAAATTGGTGACAAATTTGAGGAAGAGGTATGTGGATAGTCCTCTCTGAATGAGCAAAAAAAAAATGTGAAGATATTTGTGTTGTACATGAATGCTTACCAAAAGGTAATCTCAGCAGAGGATGATTTTAATGACCAAGTGGCTAGGAGAACACCTTCTATGAATACCAGTCAGCCTCTCTCCTTAGACAACTTTGTCATTGCCCAGTGGGCTCATGAACAAAATGGCCATGGTGGCATGGATGGAAGTTGTTTCTGGGCTCGGCAACATGACTTCCACTTACCAAGGCCAACTTGGCTATGGCCACTGCTGAGTGCCCAATTCACCATCATCAGAGACCAACACAGAGCCCCCAGTAGGGCACCATTTCCCAAGGGGATCAGCCAGCTACTGATGGCAGGTTGGTTACACTGGATCACTTCCATCATGGATGGGGCAGCTTTTTGTCCTTACTGGAATAGACACTTATTCTGGATATAGACTTACCTCCCCTCCATGTAACACTTCTACCAAAACTACCATCCGTGGATTTAGAGAGTACCTTACCTACTGTCTCAGTATTCCACACAACATTGCTTCTGATCAAGGAATTAACTTACAGCAAAAGAAGTGTGGCAATGAGCTCATGATCATGGAATTCATTGGTCTTATCATGTTCCCTACCATCCTGAAGCAGCTGAGTTGATAGAACAGTGGAATAGCCCTTTGAAGACTCAATTACAGTGTCGACTAGGTGGTAATACTTTGTAGGGCTGGGGCAAGGTTCTCCAGAAGGCTATATATGCTCCAATATATGGTGTTGTTTCTCCAATAGACAGGATTCACAGTCCAAAAATCAAGGGTAGAAATTAGAACGGCACCACTTGCTATTAACCTTAGTGACTCACTAGCAAAATTTTTGCTTCCTGTTCCAGAGACTTTGTGCTCTAATTGGATTAGAGGTCTTAGTTCCAGAGGGACAAATGCATCTACCGGGAGACACAATGATTCCATTGAACTGGAAGCTAAGACTGCCACCCAGTGACTTTGGGAACTTCAGGCCTCTGAGTCAACAGGCAAAGAGGGAATCGCAGTGCTGGCTGGGGTGATTGATCCTGACTTCCAAGGGGAAATTGAGCTCTTACTCCCCAAAGGAATATGGAAGAGTATGCCTGGAATACAGGAGATCCCTTAGGGCATCTCTTAGTGTTACCATGCCTTGTGATTAAACTCAATGGAAAACTAGGGGCGCCTCGGTGGTGCAGTCGGTTGGGCATCTGACTTCAGCTCAGGTCATGATCTCACAGTCTGTGGGTTCGAGCCCCACATTGGGCTCTGTGCTGACAGCTTAGAGCCTGGAGCCTGCTTCAGATTCTGTGTCTCTCTCTCTGCCCCTCCCCTGCTCATGGTCTGTCTCTCTCTGTCTCAAAAACAAATAAAAACATTAAAAAAAAAAGTCAATGGAAAACTATAACAACTTAATTCTGGCAGGACTATGAATGACCCAGGCCCTTTAGGAATGAAGGTTTGGGTCACCCCACCACATAAAAGACCATGACTAGCTGAGGTATTGCTGAAGGCAGGGGGAATACAGCATGTGTAACAGAAGATAGTTATAAATACCAGCTATGACCAAATGACCAGTTACAGAAATGAGGACTGTAATTACCATCAGTATTTCCTCCTTATTGTTATGACTATGGTTGTGTGTATATATATACATGTATTAAGCAAATATCTCTCTTTTCTTTCCTCTCTTATTCCCTCGTCATATAACATAAGATGTACTGACTTAACGTCAGTTTTCACATATTGCTGATTTTACATCACACTGTTTAAGTTGTGGCATATCAAGAAGAGTACACAACACTCAAAGACTTTACCTCTTCTTCTGCCGGAGGAGTTAGTGTGTTTTGCTCATATGCAGCCTAGTCAATCGTGTTAGGTAGAATTATGACCTTGTGATTGTCCTTATTTGGAGATTAAGTACAGTTTATGGAGATGGGTGTGGGTGTCAGGTTGACAAGGGGTGGACGTGGTGGTTAATATTGTGTGTCAATTTGACTGGGCTAAGGGATGACAAAATAGCCAGTGAGCTATTAATCCTAGGTTGTCTGTGAGGGTGTTTCCAGAAGACATTAGCGTTTGAATCAGTAGACTGAGTAAAAAAGATCACCTCTCAGACATGGTGGGCATCATCCAATCCATCTAGGGCAGGAATAGAACAGAAAGGCAGAGGAAGGGCAAATTTCCTCTCTTTGCTTAAGCAAGGGCATCCACTGTCCCCTGCCTCAGACGTTGGTGCTCCTGGTTCTTGGCCTTCAGTCTCTGACTGGCGCTTACACCATTGCCTCCCCCAACCCCACAATTCTTGGGCCTTTGGACTCAGACCTTATACCATCAGCTACCCTGGTCCTCAGGCCTTTGGACTCAACTGAATGACACCACCTGCTTTCCTATCTCTCCAGCTTGCAGGCAGCAGATGGTGGGACTTCTCAGTCTCCACAATCACATGAGCCAATTCCTATAAAAAAAAAATCTTCATATGTATATATCTATATCTATATCTATATCTATCTATCTATATTTAGAGGGAGAGAGAGAAATAATGTCCTATTGGTTCCGTTTTCCTGGAGAACACTGACTAAAACAGCTCCTAAGTTTGGGGACAGTTTGTTACACAGCAGTTTATAATCAGCATATAACTGACTTTCAAAAGAAGGAGAAGGAGTTATCAGAAAGCTGTAGGCCAGGGTTCTTGGGGCCCTCCCTCTACATTTAATGTGGGGTCAACTTGAACCTAGATGTCCCATGGGAAACACCACTCCCAGGTCTGAGGGAGCCTGTCCTAGAGAAACTGACCCTTTGGTTTCCTTATTCATGTATTCAGCAATCCCCCATGTGAGCAGTAAAGATAGGAGTGAGAGAAAAGCAGTCTTTGTCCTGGGGCTTACAGTTCACGAGGCAAAACAGACACAACCAGGTAACCCTGAGGGTTGTTGGAGAAACAAGGCTCTGACGGGAAGAACCAGGCTCAGCAGTGGCATTTGCCACCCTCCCACATCCTCACTGCGCCCTCATGACTTCCAAGGAAATGACGTAGAACCCTCCATGTGCCTACCTATGGCCTCTCTGGGGCGAGAGGATTCAATAAAAATGTTCACAAATTACTTACTACAAGTGGGTGGTGCCTCGTGCTCGATGAATGGCAGCCATTGTTTTTACTCTGATTATTACCATTACTATTCACAAAAGTGGAGATGCTTTGGGGCACCTGGTGGTTCAGTCAGTTAAGCACCCGACTCTTGATTTTGACCTCATGGTTTGTGAGTTCGAGCCCTGCATTACGCTCAGCACTGACAATGTGGAGCCTGCTTGGGATTCTCCTTCTCTCCCCCTGTCTCTGCCCTTCTCCGGCTCATGGTCTCTCTCTCTCTCTCTTTCTCAAAAAAATAAACTTTTAAAAATAAAGTGGAGATGCTTTACAAAGTTCTTCCATTTTTCCCCCAAATTAATGGAGAATCTATTGAGTATCTTCTAGCTGCCTACTTTGTAATCTGTCTACAACTGGATGCTTTCCAAGCCCCTGAAACTTAATGTCCCCAGATCTTCCTCCTCTCATTTTTTTCCCCCAGTGCTGCTCAACGTGATTTCCTCGCTCTGTCAGTGGCTCCAGCAGCCGTGGCTTGGGGACACTAAAAGCTGGGAGAAGGGACAGGGTAGGCAGGAGCTCTGGGGGGATGTTGGGAGAGTAGGCTTCCAACTAGGAGGACTGGGGGACGCTCTAGATCTACAGCCCTTTCGGGGGTCACTGGCAACACTCACATCTCCCACACAGCAGGATTAGCTTCCTGACCCAGGAAACAATCTCTCACTTGGAAATCAAGCAAAGCCTCACTTCATTTTGCCAGAAGTGGCAGCCAGATGGATGCACTAAACGTTGGTCATGATGTGCTGTAGGAGTTGGGGCCGGGGGTGGGTGGGTATTCATACTCAGTTTTAACTGTGATCCCTTCCATTTGGAAGATGACTCTTGCCTTTCTGAAGCTTTTCCTGAAGGTTTTTACCCCCAGAAACCCTCCTGATCCTCCCCCCTACTCCTTGTGACTATACCCATGTGATGGATGCCATGGCATCCCACCCATGCCTCTCGGCGCTCGCCTTGCCTCCACATGCCAGCTGCTTACTGCCCAGCTCAAGGGAGAGGCCAGCCCACCTGCCATGGGAAAACCGGCACCAGAGACCCCCGTAAGGAACAGCACATCCAGATGGGGCCTAGGAGAGGCAGCCGTCAAGGCCCCCTGATGAGTGACAGGGCTGGGAGCTCAGGTACAGGCAGAGAGCAGCGCAGTCAGCCAGGTGACGGTTCAAATCCCTCCTCTGCCTCTTACTGAAAGTGCGACCTTGGGCAAGGCTCTCAACCTCTCCAAGCCTCAGTTTTTACCTCTGCAAAATGGGGATGAAAAGTGTTCAGCATGCAACAAGTGCTTTATTATTATTTCTGCTGTTGCTGCTGCTGTTGTTGGTTTAATTCTAAAGGAGAGGTGGGCTCTGTCCCCCATTGTGAATTTCATCACTTGGAACAACTATCTCTCCCAACCCAGGGACTCCAGGGACTCATGTCCAGCCTGCCGGATTTCTGACACCGAGACAGGAAGGGCAGGGCTGGAGGGGAAGCCAGCTGCAGACCGACAGCCAAGGGCAGAGGCTCCTGGAAAGACGTGGCCAGGGGGAAAGAAGGACATGAGTTTGAACAGCATTTTTAAAGAGTCAGAGTCACCAAGAGACGAAATGGTGTTTTCATCTGGGAAGTGGGGAGGCCCTGCTCCCATTCCCCTTCCCCAGATGCTACACATGTACAAACTGAGGACAGTGACCTCAGTTTCCCCAAAGCACCTGGAGGTTGCTGGGGAAGGGGGAAAACCCATAGTAGGGAGGAGTTTGGAACCTCCAACTGGAGGTCTGTCTTCATCCCCTGAGGTTGATAGTGTTAAATTGGGGGTGCTGGGCCTGCCCACCCACCTTAAGTGGGAGTGTTGTGGGGCTAAATCGGGGCGAAAGCTCTCTGGGGTGTGGGTGTTCCAGTGCTCTTGGGCAGTGCAGCATTGAGGCAACTTCTGTGACCATAGATAATAGCCCTATGAAGCCATTAGGTTATTACACACCGTTATCATTAAGATAATTTGTGTCACTGAACTTAACTCACACCCCTGCCCCCAGTGATAGGAAGGGATTCCAGAGCAAACACTTGGGGGGGGGGGGGTGAGGGTCCTCCACCAGAGAGGGTGGGATTCTCCTTTTTTCTTTCCCCAAAGAGGCTTTGACCTCTCTACCCAGTGGCTCCTTCTTAAACCTAGAAATTATTGGAAAGGAAAAAGAAATGTTCCTGCTAGTGAATTTTCATGAGTGTGAGAAACAGGAAAATTCTCACCTACTCTCATTAGCCCCCAGTGTGTCTGTTCTGAAGTGTGCCAGCACAAGGACATCTGTGTTATGACCTCAGGGCCTTTGCACATGCTGTTCTTCCTGCCTGCATGCTCTTCCCCCAAGATATACACACAGCTTACCTGTCATTCCCTCAGGTCTCTATTCAAAGGTCCTCTCCTTAGAGCCCTCCCCCAACCACCCTTCTAAAGAACATCCCCAGGGGGCACCTGTGGCTCAGTCAGTTAAACGTTCGACTTCAGCTCAGGTCATGATCTCATGGTTCATGGGCTCGAGCTCCATGTCGGGCTCTGTGCTGACAGCTCAGAGGCTGGAGCCTGCTAAGGATTCTGTCTCCCTCTCTCTACCCGTCCCCTGCTCATGCTCTGTCTCAAAAATAAATAAGCATTAAAAAGAAAAATCAAAGAACATCCCCAGTGCTCTTTATCTCCTTATCTCACTTAAATTTTTCCTAGTTCTTGTCACTGTTCCTCATCACATTACATATTCATTGGTTATGGCCACCTCAGCCACTGAAGTCAGCATTCCCAGAGGGCACGAGTGCTGTCTTAACTCACGACTGTATTTCCAGCACCTAAAACAGAGCTACACACACAATAAGTGCTCAGCAATATATACAGAAATCCCAGTCTCCCTCTCCTCCTGTTGGAACCCAAAGGCACAGGGCTCCACCTCAGCCACTTGGGCCACAAGCCCAGGCATCATCCTGGATCCCACTGTGTGCCCACTCCCTGCACCCAACTGGCAACTCCTATTGGCTCTGTCTCCAAAACCTATCCCAAAATACGCTTCCTCATACATCCCTGTCCCTAAATTCCTTTTCCAAGTCAACTCCTTACTGCTTCCAGCATCCCTGCCCGCTCAACAGCCAGAGTAATCTTTTAAAAATATAAATCAGATGTGGGGCGCCTGGGCGGCTCAGTCAGGTGGGCAACCAACTTCAGGTCATGATGTCACAGATCGTGAGTTCTAGCCCCGTGTTGGGCTCTGTGCTGACAGATCAGAGCCTGGAGCCTGCTTCAGATTGTGTCTCCCTCTCTCTCTGCCCCTCCCCCACTCATGTTCTATCTCTCTCCTTCAAGAATAAAAAAATTTTTTTTTAATATATAAATTAGACGTGACCACCTCTCCCTTGCTTAAAAGCCTTCAGTGGGTCCCATACCAGAAAAAAAAAAATCAAACTGTTTGCCTGCTGACTTCTCTGACTTCATCCCACACATTTCCATGTACGCATCCCTGCACAAGCTTTCCTGTTGCTTCCCAAGCATATCAGCCTCATTGTTTCCACCACAGGACCTTTGCACTTGCTATTTCAGAAAACTCTACTGATCTTTGCCAAACCAACTCTGCCTTATCATTGGGCTCTCATGTCAAATGTGTTTTCTCCGAGAGGCTGCCCTTGACCACCAAACACACCCCGCCCCACTCCCAGTCACTCCCACTGTGTTACCCCACTTGCTCCCTGCATCTCACGGAACATCGTCTGAAACAGTCATGTTTGCCTGTGTGTTGATCAAGTGTCTCTGCCATTGACTGGAATGGGGAGACTTGGAGCAGAGAAAGCAGGTGTGGAGGGGGGCGGGTGCAGAAGGAGGATGGCAGGTCCTGCTTGGCTTTGTTGAGTCTGAGGGGCATGGGGTTGTCCAGGTGGGGATGCCCAATGGGCAGGAGGATCTGTGGGTCTGGAATTCAGGAAAGTGTTCGGACTTAGAGACTGGGATCTGGATAAGCGCTCTGAGAAGGGCATGAAGCGTGAGAATGGATGGGGAGATGAGCACAAGAGGTAGCTGGAAGCCACAGAAGGTTCTGAGCAGTCGACAGAGAAACCTAGAGAGAGGAGCTGGTCAGACAGGCCAGTGAGGCAGCAGGGCCTGTGCCCTGGGAAACCCGGCCTGGTTGTCCATGCACCAGGGATGGAGAGGAAGTCACAAAGGCAGGACCCCCATCATGTGATCTTTTAGGACAGCATCCCCTTCCCTTCTGCAGGCAGGGGTCTGAAATGTCATCCAGACCACAACTGAGGCCCCCATTCCAGCCATTCTCTTCACTCTGCTCCACAGGAACAGCCCCACCAGGCCCTTGGACATCAATTCTCCTGACCCTCGGCTCTTACAGAGCCCCTGCCAATCGATCGCACTGAATCGAGTCAGTGGGGCAGGTCCAGAGGGCCTCAGGCAGAGAGATCATCACAGTGCTATTGCTGCCAATGTGTGCAGGGACAGATTTTTCATTAACCTCACGGCCCCCTCCTGGAGCACCCCCACTTGGCTTCAAGCCACAGTCTTCCGGCTCCTAATTCCTCTTTGTCCCTGGCTCCTTGCTGGTGAGCGCTGAATTGGGGAGCACACTGGGCCGGGTGTCAAGGGTCTTGGGACGTTGACCCTCTTGCAGAAAAGAGGCAAGGGGAGGGCAGTTGGAGCCCCTCTGTGCCAGTCAGGCCCAGTTCCAGGGAGTCAGGAGACACAGAAGGGGAGGGTGACCATGCCAAGGGACCCAGTAAGAGCCTCAGTTCCCAGGGCATTGGCACCAACGTGTCAGGAAGGGAAGCATGACCTAGAAGTTAAGGGCTGGGGCTCTAGGGCCCTGATTCATCTCCAAATCCCTGAACTGCTACCTTCTAGCTGTGTGGCGCCTTAGGCCAGTCACAGGAATCTCAGCCTCTCCATCCATAAAATGGGGATAATAAATAGCACCTACTCTCATAGGGCTACAGCAAGGGTTAAATAAGATAATGCACGTAAAATGCTCAGTATGGTGCCTGGCACGTAATATGTGCTTGAGAAATATCAATATTCATTATGATTTCATCTGTGAATCCCTTTTAGAATGAGGCAGAGGTGGAGGAAAAAGGACCATAGGTTTCCCCAGGATATTATCCCCAATTTTATTTCCTCCCAGATTGTTTGGCTTCAGGGGAGCCTGTGTTCAGTGTTACCCAGAACATTCTCCAGAGTCAGCTGACCAAAGGCTGGAAACACGTTGCTGCTAACTACAACCCCCCCCCCAAAAAGGTGTGCCCAGGTGCCCAGTCCAGGCCCCACCCCTTGGCAACCCCCTCCTCCAGGGAGCCAGGACCTCATTCCAGGAAAGACTCCAATCAGGAGTTTCCTGGCCGCATTGGGAGACTCTGGACACTTCAGGTTCTCCAACGGAGCTCTGAAAGGCATGGGCTCTGGCTCTCTCTCTCTCCAGATGGAGCAGTTTCTGTGTGACAAATCATAGATTTCATGACATCTCTCCTGGGTGGGCAGGGGGTGCCTCTTCCAGAGGAGGTCTGGGCCCAGGGAAATGGCTGCTGGTAGCTGCTGTCACCACCACCCACCCACCCTCCCTGGGGTGAGCAGAGCTTGTCTCTGCTTCTTCGTATAGATTTCAAAACCTGAGAACCGGGTTGAGTGCTTGCCCAAGGCTGTACATCCATTACACGAGGAGAGAGGGT
Source organism: Prionailurus bengalensis (assembly GCF_016509475.1). Taxonomy (NCBI): domain Eukaryota; kingdom Metazoa; phylum Chordata; class Mammalia; order Carnivora; family Felidae; genus Prionailurus; species Prionailurus bengalensis. Next base: position 8,449,905 of record NC_057345.1, read on the forward strand.
CTACAGCCCAGCTTTCTGGCTCCAAGTCCAGTGCTTTCTCAAGGGTGGGGAGGGGAAGGGATGAGAGCCTCTGGGGGAAATGACTCGGTCACCTGCTCTCAGTGGCCTGAGGCCCTTGGATACCTGGGTCCCCACAGGGGCTGGGTCCCTTGGTCTGCCCTGCAGGAGGACCCTATAGCGGAGGAAGCAGAGATACAAGCAAGAAGGGTGATAGCACAGTGGGAATCAGAAGGGAGTTCTGGCCTTGCCTCCGACCTATCTCCCCTTGGGACCTTGGACAGCTCCCTTCCCTTCTCTGAGCCTCCACCTTTTCCATTGCAAAGTGGGGAGATGACATTAACAGACCTCGTCTTGCTCTCATACTTCAAAGGGATGGGCCAGTACCCTCAACTGTCAAGTGAAGGACTGAGGCCCAGAGAGGGAAAGCATCTCACTCAAGGTCACACAGCTCCTTGTGGTAGAGACAGCTAAGATCTGATGCTGGACCAGATACGGTCCTTAGGTGCCTTTCATGGGCCAGTTCTGCAACATCTCTGCCCAGCCAGGGCCGAGCCAGACCCAACCCTCAGGCTTCTCCACAGTCGAGCCTGTGGCTTTAATCCCCAAACTACCCAGGCTGTGGCTTCCAGCTGTGCTCCCAGATTCCGGGGGGCTTTTCCTAATAGGGAGATGGCAACCAGCCCTGCAGAGGGACTCTGGTAACAGAACCAGAGGGGTAGGAGGGTCCCAGGCAGCCTCCTTCCTATCTCTGCCAAAGTGCCTCCCTCAGCCGTGGTGAAGGGTTACCGGCCGTGCAAGTGCTGGGAAGGCCCTGCCTGAGGCTTCTCGGACACCAAGGGCAGGCCCCAGACCTAGGCCAGGCCCAAGACAAGAGGACTTTTAAAGTCCTTCCCTCTATCAGAGCAAAGTACACCAACAGCTCATAATAAATATGACATTTTTGCCAACAATCTTTTTACAGGATTTTTGTAATTTTGTTCTTGGAATTGTTTGGCTACCAGGCACTGATTTAACGGGCAGTTGGCTATGCCTTCCTTCTCGTCCATTCTCTTCCTTACCCGGGATTTCTTACCAAGTGAGAAAATGTAGCTGACAAATTGCTTTTACGAGTAATGACACTTTTATGAATGCCTAATGTAGTAATTAAGGCAGTTGACCTAACGTTACATTTTGTAGACATTTAACATTTATTAATTTCGATTTCACCGTTTTCTTTTCCCATTTTGCAGCCAATAAATATTTTAAGGCCTCAGATATTTTTGCAGGATCCTTAAAAGTTCATAGGCCCAAAGAGCTAGTGTGACCTTGAAAAAAAAAAGAACTGAGCCTCCCTGGGCCCCAGCTTCACCCCCGCCCTGTTCCCTGGGGGCCTTGCCAGCCATAGGCGAATCCTGCAGGGCTGACCCACACCAGGAGCGACATTTTAGAACTATGCTTGGTCAGAACAAGACCAAGCCCCAACAGGGGCTGCCAGAGCCACTATGAAGATGCTCAGAACCACACAAAGACAGAGACAAAGACCTCCCTCTCACCCATGAAGAGCAAAGCAATAAAAAATGTTATTTTGCCAGTCGGTTGAATTTCATTTGTGTGGTTTGGAGTGTATTTTCTAGTTAATGAACCTGCCACATTTATGACCACTCTTTTTCAATTCGGTGGAGAGAAAGGGGGAAAAGGAAGTGGAAAAGCCTGCCATATTTCCCCACACAGCTGACGGCTGATAGCTGCAGGTCTGCACAGGGCAGGGCCGCACAGCCGTGGACCTAACCGCCTGGTCAAGGGCAACGTCACTGAGGAAGCATTTGTATGTGCAGCATATATGATCTGGGTTAGACCTCAGGGACAAGTCCCCAGCATAGGGCCCTTGCTGAAGGGAAGTCCCCAACCCCACCTCCAGGCATCTTTCCTGGGTCAAGGTGATCCAGTCTGCCCTGTTCCTCTGCCGGCAGGCTGGAGGATGCCAAATGGCCAGTGCCCTCTACCCCTAGTTAAGTAGGTGTGGGACAAAAGGCAAGAAACTGGGACATGGCCAGCGGGAGAGGAGAGGAAGGTACACCCCTGACTTGTCCACCCGTGAGGCACTCTGCGATCGGGTCCTGAATAAGTCATGACAGGTGGGACCAGTAAGTAGCTCCAACTATAAACACACACATACACACACGGGCTCCCTCCCCTTCCTCCAGCCCAGCACCATTCCCTGAGCCCAGCTTCCATGGAGGAATCTGAGGCCCAAACCTTGTCGGAGCCGGGCGGGGGGGGGGGTGAATCTCAGCTGCCTACCCCACCACTACCCCAATAGGGAACATCCCTGCCCACACTGGTCATGAGTTGTAAGGACAGCAAACCGGAGATGACTTTGCAGGGCTGCCGAGGCGTGGGCTTTGGCAGACAAGCCCCTATCCAAGCTACAGATACCCCTCTCCTTAGATTTCGCCCTCAATCACTCCCTCTCCCCTCTTACCTTCACAGCAGCCCCAGCTAAACTGCAGTAGGGAACCACATCTTCAACCATTCGCACATTGTTATTCACATCCGCTATACGCAGGCAAACAAGGCAGACCACAGTCCCTGTGCCTTTGGGATTCACAACACTACTAGAGAAACAAGTAAGTGCAGCAGTCACAGAGGATGGGCCAAGTTCTGAGGGAAGGAATACAGGCTCAGGAAGCACAGTGGGTACCTCTCCAGGACTGTGGAGGCAGCATTCCTGGAAGACTTCCTGGAAGAGGAGATAGCTCATCTGGGAAAGGAGGAGGGGATCCCTAGGGGAAGCCTGGAGCACAGAATGGTGCATCTTTTAGCCCCATCAGTGGGGGCAGAGGCTGCCCCAGATGGACGGCGACCGGGGAGCCAGACCCCCGAGTCTTGCCTTGAGCTGAAGAGCCCACATGGTCACAGGGTATGAGGATGGGAACTGAGGAGAGAGGGAGCCTGAGTCCACTGATTTCAGGCTGTCAGGGCCTCACATCTTCCATTTTTCGTAACTGCAAGAGGCATTGCCAGCACCTGACCCTCCCAAGGGATTTGCATTTTAAGAGGGATCAGAGCCAGAAGGGAAATACCCGCCCCCTGCCATCAGCTCAGCGCTCCCTCCTCTGCCAGAGAACCTTTCGCCCGAGACCCCTCTCCTTTCCTCCTCTGGTCTCCAGTCCCTGCACCCCCACACCCATCTTATGGGGTGATCGTCATGGTAACCTCCACACTGGGGGTCCTGCCCCTGCTACTAGCCTGGAGCACACCGGGTCTTCCTTACACAGCACCCTGCCTTGGCTGAGCCAGCACTGAGCTGAGTGTCCCCTGTAGGCCGCGGGAGGAAGTTTCCAGAAGCACTAGGCTCTCCAGGGCTCAGCTCTCTGATTCCCCACCTGGAAAGACCTTCAGGTTGGAACAGGAGTGTCTAGAAACTCCTCAACCCTGAGGAGGGTAGAAGGAGGCAGAGTGGAGGAAACTGAGGCCCAGAGAGCAGGGGGGACCAGCCGAGGTTGCAGAACTAGTAGGCATCCCAGTCCCGGCCTGAATCCAAATCTGTCTGGTTCAAAAGTTGATGCCTCCAACTGCTAGGCCATGAGGCCACAAAACCCCAAACACCTGCCAGGGCTGAGCGGGTCAGCAGCTGAGTGTCATGTGAGCACTGGGTGCTGTGGGGAGTCGGCCCCATCTACACAGAAGGCCAAAATTCTACTCCAGTTGACAGCTGCCATGCGGGAGTGTAAGGCCCCGTGACGGGAGATCGTCTGCTTTTTTTCGGAAAACAGGACCCAGATTTTCATATGAAATACTCGAGTTTGTAAAAGTTATCTAGGGGAGCCTGGGTGGCTCAGTCAGTTAAGCGTCCGACTTCGGCTCAGGTCATGATCTTGCAGTTTGTGAGTTCAAGCCCCGCGTTGGGCTCTGTGCTGACAGCTCAGAGCCTGGAGCCTGCTTTGGATTCTGTGTCTCCCTCTCTCTCTGACCCTCCCCTGCTCATGCTTCATCTCTCTCTGTCTCAAAAATAAATAAAAACATTAAAAACATTTTTTAAAAATTTAAAAAAAGTTATCTAATCAAAATACATTTCATTAGATGTTATATAGGTTAGACAACACACATCTACCACCAGGTTTTTCAGCATTCATTCAATAAATATTTAATGAGCACCTACTTTATGACAGGTAGGGTAACTGGATCTTCCCAGTGCCCACAGAATGTCCTGGTTCTAAAGACTGGCAGTCCCACATCCTGGGAACCCGTCAATCCCTCTACCAGATACTGAGCTTTGGGTCTATGGGGGAGAATAAGATAAAGTCCCTAGCCTGTGGGAGCTTCCGCCGTGGGGGAGGGGACAATATATTCATCACCAGGGCAAGACAGAGGAAACAACAGATTCTATTCTAATGGATAGATTCAGTAGTGACTGGGGGATAGGGCTGATCAAGGACGACTCCTCTGAGGAGGTGACATTTATTTGAGCAGAATCCCAAAGGATAAGAAGAAAGTAGCCAAGAAAATATCTGCAGTAACAAAAATGCACTGGCAAAAATATGTCTGCACAAGCTATTCACTGCAGCTCTGTTTGTAAAAGCCAGACCCAAACAGCCCGGATAACATCAGTAGGGGTGTGGCTGGATGAGCCTGGCCCCTGTAGGAAGGAAGGGGGAGGAGCTCCAAATGCCCCTACACTGTGACTATCCGCAAGGCCATACTGTTGAGTGGAAAGCAGAGGTGGCAAGGTGTGTATAATATGTTGCTATTTATCTAAGAAATTGTGTGTCTGTGTGTGGATGTGTGCGTGCTTACATTTCAAAGGCAATAAGCAGGGGTGCCTGGAGGGTTCAGTCGGTTAAGCGTTGGACTCTTGATTTTGACTCAGGTCATGATCTCCCCGTTCATGGGATCGAGCCCCATGTTGGACTCTGTGCGGACAGCGTGCAGTCTGCTTGGGATTCTCTCTCTCTCTCCTTCTGTCTCTGCCCCTCCCCCAGCTTGTACACTCATGCTCTCTCTCTCTCTCCAAATACACATTTTAAAAAGTAAATAAATAACAGTAAATAAGCACAGAAAAGATACAGTTCAAGTCTTTGCTCCTATCAGGTCTGCTAATACCCCTCTCTCTGGCCCCAACAAACCCAAAGTTAACAGGTGGAAAGTCCCCTCCATGCCCCATGAGGCCACAGCCTGTGTGGACACATACCTTTATTACAGAAAATTGAAGAACTGGCCCACTGATTCAATCTCCACAAAGAAAAGGCTAGGAATTCTCAGCTTTGGAAATATGGATGGCCAGGCTGGGTAACAGCTGAGAAGGCTGTCCTGTGCATTATAGAATGGTTAGGATCCCTGACCTCTACCCAGCAGATGCCAGCAGCATATCTCCAGTCGTGACAACCAATAATGTCTCCAGTCATTGATAAATGTCCCTTCAGAGCAAAGTCACCCCAGTTGAAGACTGCTGGGCTAGAATACCACTGTTACACCCCCAGTACGTTCATGCATCTATGCAGTGACCCTCAGAGGCAATGTAACTCACAAAAAGAGACAAAACATGCCTCCCACTGTGTGCCTCCCGATGAAAGCACTCAAGATGACCATAGATGCACTCTTGCAAAAATACCTCGCCTGACTCCGATCAAGCTTCTAGATGGAACTGCCACTTTGCAGGGACAGTGGACAAGGGAACATGTTCAATGGCACCATGAAAGATGCAATCTGCAAACCCCAGACAGCAGGAAACTCTAATGTATACACAGCACAGTTTCCTGACTGTGGGATCAAACTCCAAATCAGTCTCTGCCCTAGGTGTGGAGCCTGCTTAGGATTCTTCTCTCTCTCTCTCTCTCTCTCTCTCTCTCTGTCTCTCTCTCTCCCCTTGCTCATGCACAGGTGTGCATGTGCTATAAATAAATAAATAAATAAATAAATAAATACTTTGAAAAGCCACCTCAGTGGTGACTGAATGGTTCAGTTGGTTCAGCATCCAACTCTTTTTTTTTTTTAAATATAATTTATTGTCAAATTGGTTTCCATACAACACCCAGTGCTCCAACTCTTAATATCAGCTCAGGTCTTGATCTCAGTGTCACGAGTTCAGCCTTCAGCCCTGTGCTGGTCATGCAACTACTTTAAAAAAAAAAAAAAAAAAGGAAGCCACATGGGGTGTCCCGCTGGGTCAGTAGGTGTTAGAGCATGTGATTCTTAATCTCTTAAATTCAAGCCCCACACTGGATGTAGAGATTATTTTTGGAAAAAGAATCTGGAGGGGTGCCTAGGTGGCTCAGTGGGTTAAGCATCTGAATCTTGATTTCTGCCCAGGCCATGATCTCATGGTTCATGGCCAAGCACCAAGTCGGGCTCTGTGCTGGCAGTGCAGAGCCTTCTTGGGATTTTCTTCCTCTCCCTCTTTCTCTGCCCCTCCCTGCTTGCTCTCTTTCTCTCTCAAAAATAAACTTAAAAAGAAAAAAAAAGAACCTGGAGACAGGTAGGAACTCACAATGTTCCAAGTAAAAACTCAATAAAAATAAATTTAAAACATTGCCAAAAGAAAAAGGGGGGGGGGGGCAACGGGGGAAATATGCACAGATATTTGATGTTGGATGATATTAAGGAAATAGAGTTTATTTCTTGTGTATAATAGCATTGGGGTTAGGTTCTGGTAAAGAGTCTTTTTATCTTTTAGAGATAATGCTAAAATATCTACAGATTAAATGACAATATGCCTGAGTTCTGCTACACAAAAACCTTCACACACACACACACACACACACACACACAAAGTAGGGCTATAAATAAAACAAGACTGATTGGTCATGAATTAATAATCACTAGATCTGGGTGATGGATAGAGGGGAGGATCATTGTTTTCTCTCCTGTTGTATCCGTTTGTAGAGGGAAAAAAAATAACAACAAACAGATGAAAACAGGATTCAGGGTGAGAACTTTCTACGCAGAGGTTATCAGCCATCATGAATGTCGTGGGGCTGTGATGACTGTGGCCAGTTCAAGGGTAGGCAGGGAGGCCAGTGCAGCTGGAACACAGTGGATTATGAGTAGGAGCATCAGATGAGCACAGTGGGGCCTGACCCTCAAAGCCCTGGGTCCTTGTGGCCTTCACCTTGACCCCCAAGCAGAAGCTGTTAGAGACCTGTGGGCAGCAGTGGGGTAGAATCTTTTGATTGACAACACGTAGCCACCCCACACGATGGGATATTACTTAGCCATAAACAGGAATGGAAAACTCAATCAGGCTACAACTCTGAACCCATTCTAGAGGAAAGAAATCAGGCACAAAAGGCTACCTGTTGTAGGATTCCAATGATGTGAAATACCCAGAATAGGCAAATCGATAGAGACGGAAAGCAGATCCATGGCTGTCCAGGGCTAGGGGAAGGGAGAATAGGGATTGACTCTAATCGGTTACAGGATTTCTTTCTGGGGGATGGAATGTTCTGGAATTAGTCGTAATGGTTTGCACCACATAGTGACTATACTAAAACCACTGAAGTATACACTTTTAAATGGTGGTTTTTATGTTATAGGAATTATATGTGTTTTTGAAACCCCAAAAGGAGACAAGATCCTTTTGGCTGCTCTGGAGAGTAAGCAAGACCAGCCATGGCAATGGGAAGGTCCCATTATTCGTACCTCCAGTGGGCTGACTGGCGAGGAGGAAACGGGGATGGGGCAACTCCTAGGTTTGGGCCTGAGCATGGGTGGAGATGCCACTATCCAGCAAGATGAGGAAGACTGGGGTCCAGGGAGTGGCAGGCTATTCCTTAGGTTCTAGGTGCTTAGGGTTGGTCATTAGTACTTCTGCCCACATGGTCCCAGCCCTTCTCTTCCAGGCCTCCAGGTGTGGGGCGGGGCCACACGACCAGCTCAGGCCAATGGGGTGTACCCTGAAGTAGAGAACCTTCCAGAACTCGGTGCCAAGGTGCTCAGTACATTCAAGAGGGTGGCTGCTTCACCAACCTGGGCTCTGGAGTGAGACGACACGAGAGCAAAGCCCCAGCGAGCCCACGATGGATGTTTAGCGAGTGAGAAACACACCCTTTGTTGTTGTAAACCACTGACAGGTTGGGGCCATTATTACCACAGCACAATCTAACCCAGTCTGACCCGTGTGATCCTTGGAGACATTCAGCCGGTTTTCTCCCCAGCCTCGCCCCGCCCCACCCCCCAGTGCAGGGCACACTGAGCACCGAGCTTCCACAGGGATAGGTTTTCTTCAAGCCGACCACGTGATTGTCTAGCCTGGAGCCTTCCATGCCCAAGCAGCTCAGGACCAGGTACGTACGAGGGACCCCAAGGTATTTGTGGTACGCAACCAAATGGTGGAACCAGAGCAGAGGGGGTGGTAGGGGTTGAAATCGGGGCGGGGGGGGCAGATAAAGCAGTTTAAATAAATTAAGGAAAAGTAAGCAACAGCGCTTGACCAAGTCTAAATTGAATGTAATCAGCTATCACTGAATGTGTGAAATCCTTGACAATGGTGACTGCAGCCAGTCCAGGTGGGGGGACAGCAGGACAGACCAGCAAGGCCTCCCAGAGGGGGTGTCGACTTCATCCTGAGTGTTTCAGGAAAGAAGCCTGACCCGGTGGACGTGGGGGGAGGGGTGCGGTGCAGCAACATGGGGGTGGCTCCCCCCTCCCCAGGAGAACTGCCCAGCTTCCAGCTTCTCTGGGGTCTTCATGGCCCCGACAGGCACCCCCTAGAAAGGTGAATCAGTTATTCTAGTGGCTTCAGCTCCACCCGTCTTCATCTCTGGGGTAAGGCCTTGTCTCTAGAAGACCCCTATTACAAGGCACAGCTCTTACCAAGAGGGGCAGAGGGTTGACGCTAAGATTAGCCTCCCACTCTCCTCATCAGAGCAGAGAGCCCAGGGCCCCGGAGAGCTTGGGGTGACGGGGCACCACCGTGAGGGCCTGCCACCAAGACCAGACCTACAACTTTGCCTCCAGCCGGAGCCACACTGGCTTCCTTGGCATCAGCCGCCCCGCATTCTGCCATCGCCCCTGCTACCCCAAAGGCCGCCGTTTGAGGTCAGTCACACACAGGCCAAGGCCACTTCTCCTGAACCCTCTGCATGACCCACGCTGCTTCTGGGAAATCAGCAGGGTCCCTGATCGCGGGGCCTCTGAATGCAGGGGAGGGAGGCCCGGGCCCAGCTGCTGGGCCTTCACCATCAGCGCTTGTCACCTCGGCAGCCTGGGAGGCTTTGCCAGCTCTCAGGAAAGATGGGACCCCAGCCCCAGGCTCTGACCTGCAAGTGGAAATTGCTGCCATGAGAAAATCCCAGCCCCGTCACTTCCTAGCGGCAGGCCTCAGATGGATGGCTTCACAGCAGCTCCAGTCCGGAGCTGGCTGATTAGACACTGGCAGAGCCGGGGTTCGAATCCCAGCTCCACCATGACTAAGTGATTGACCTTGGGGAAATTGCTGAAATTCCCTATGCTTCCATTCCCCACCTATGAGATAGGGTTAATCATAATACTCATCTTTCAGCATCCCCGGCCTGAAGGAAGTGTTGAATACATACTGGTGAAATTAATACAGGAATGAAAACTGGTATGCCTGTCAGGGGCCTTTAGTCACAAGGAACCAAAGCCCAACCCAAGCTAGTTTTGCGGAGAAATGGTACTTAGCAGCTCCAGTACCTAAAAAGTCCAGGTATGGTAGAGCTGGCTTCAGAGACACAGCTGGATCCAGGGACTAAGCAATGTCCTTCAACCTCATGGGCTCATGGATCTCTCGCTCTCTCTCTCTCTCTCGCTCTCTCTCTCTCGCTCTCTCTCCTGCACACAGCTCCCTCCACATAACAGGGGAGAGCAAGGCTCCAGCTGACATGGGCTTTAGGGGAAGGAGAGAATGAGAGAGGAAATCTGATTGGCCCAGCCAGGCTCTCATGGGCTCTCACTAAGCAGAAAGGGGTCCGGCGATGAAGAGCTCCCCACAGCCAAATGGAGTGGCCAGGGGGATGTTCTCCCAAAGGAGGGGGCTCTGCCAGCAGAAGAAGAGGGCACAGTCATGCTGAGCAGAGACAGTATGGACACATCAGCGTCTCCCAGTAGGTGACTGGGCAGCTGGCCAAGGCAGGGCTGTAGCCTGCGGCCACCGGGAAGGAAAGGGTGTGGGAAGGGGATAAAAGGGAGAGAGAAGGGAGGAGAGGAGGGAGAAAGGAGGAGAGAGGAAAGGAAGCAGAAGGGAGAGAAGGGAAGGGAGAGTGCCTGGACCACACAGGGCTCCATCTGAGCTCAGCACCTGTACAAACCCCCAAAACACCCTGCTTGCCTGAGGCCAGCCCCACCCCGCCCCAACCCCCTTGCTACAAGGTCATCCCACACCCCTGACCGTGGTGCTTGGTTTCGAACAAACCAGGTCTGAGCCCATCTATTCGTGTTACCCCTCTGGCCAGTCAGCCAAAGACGTTTGCTGGAATTCTGGGCGGACATCTCCCTCCTCGTGTGCAGGGAGGCGTAGCTGGAAGTGTGAAGTCCATTTGCTGCCATGAAGGAAGCCGTCCTCCAGTCGAAACCCACACCGGCAATGGAAGAGAGGGGAGCAATGGGAAATAATCGGACGATCGATGACCACTGAGCGGCTGAGTCCAGCAGCGGGGCGGGCTTACCACTGGGCCCCAGAGGCATGAGCTGATACACCCGCTCGCTGGTTTAAGCCACTTTGAGCTGAGTTCTTCTGTCAGGTTCACACAAGGGCAGCAGAGAAAGCTGAGGGAAATGGAGACCTGCCACCGTCCTCTCCATGAGCATCTGTCTGTCCTGCCTGATGCCAAAGAGGGGGCCGATGACTAACGGGGGGTATGTACTAGTCGGGGTTCTGCAGAGAAACAGAACAAACAGGAGATGTAGAGACAGGGAGGGATTTATTTAAGGAATTGGCTCAAATGATTAAGGAGGCTGGCAAATCCAAAATCTGCAGGATGGGCCAGCAGGCTGGAGACCCAGAGGAGAGCCCATGCTGAAGTTCAAGTCCCCGGGTCTCTGCTGCAGAATTCCTCCTTGTTGGAAGGAGATCAGTCTTTTGTCCTATGGAGACCTTCGACTGGCTGGATGAGACCCACCCACATTACGGAAGGCAAACTGCTTTACTCAAAATCCACAATAACGTTTGACCACATATCTGGACACTGTAGCCATGCCAAACTGACACATAAAGTCAGCCATCATAGGGTCCCCGGATGCATCTTGTTCAGCCCCCTCAGGTGAAGAAACAGAAGTCCAGAGAGGCCCACGGGGCTGCCCTAGGTCACACAGCAGTGTAACAGCAGTGCCTGGCTGCCTCCATCCTGACTCTCAGGCCAGTGCTCTCTGGACAGTCCCCTCACTCCTGCTGTGCCTCCTAGGAGCCCAAGGACCAGCTGAGAGCAGGAACCACAGACAGGCTACCCAGACTGCCAGCCCAATACACCTGAGCAATCAGCCTTCGAGAAGAAATGGTGGCTGGTGGGGTATTTGCATACCCTTAACATGCTGTTCCATAAAGTTCAAAATATACAGAAATTCCCCAGATCTTCCTTTTCCCCTATAGCCTTGTAACTTCCAACTGAATTCCTTGGGAGGGACTCAGAAAGTGTTGGTTCTTCCGGGTGGGTCACCTACCCCCTGACTCCCACCCTGGTGCTGCACCAGCCATGAGGTCAGATTCAACTGACTGAGGTTTGCCTCCATGTGGCGAATGCGCCATTGCCCACGTGGGAGCTGACATTTTTTATTTTAACAGTCATGTATTCACTTTTATGTTGCTTTGAATTTATGACTAGGGATGCTGGTTTCCCATTTATGGAGGTGATATAAAGTTTCCCTTTAAACTAAATTTAAGTTTTTTAAAAGTGAGTCAGTGGAAATAAAAATAGTAAGTAAATAATAGAACAGGCAGTATGTCGATATGGCCAAAACAGAGCTGAAATAACCAAGATCGTAGAGATGCTGGACTGACCGAAATAGCTCCTGCCGCCATGTCAACCCACCTCCACTTGGCCTGTCCCCAGTGGAGGTGAGGGCCGAGGGGACATAGTTGCACGAGTTGGGAAGAAGTGTCCACTCCCCTGCCTGTGCCTGGCTTTGACATCCTGACCCAGGCACCATGGCATATCCAGCCACCTTGCCTGGAATCCCAGGACACCAAGAGTCCCAGCACCAAGTTCTTGGGACTCAATACCTACCAAAGGAACATCCCAGCAATTTCCTCTCCTGCCTCCCGGAAGGGGACTTGTGTTTTCTCACCTAGACCACCCACCAGCACGGAAATAAGCCATTACTCCATACATAAAAGCCTGCAAGGTAATTAATATCGCAGCCATTTAACTCAGCTGTAATACCCTCACCGTTAATAAGCTAGCTTAGAGCTCTGCTTGAAATTAATAACTTGCAAATGACCCAAGAGCCCTGGGTTCCTACCTTCTTTTTTAAACCAAAAAAAAAAAAAAAAAAAAAACACCAGAATTTAAATAGAAAAGCAATTTTCATTTATGAGCCAGTATCATTATTCATAACTGGAGAATTGTAAGGAGTAAAAGCCTTTTCCACTTAATTAGAATCCTGAGCACCACAGGAAGGGGGGGGGGAGGCCACGTCTAGCACAGGGAGTAAGGAGGCAAGAGGTACAAATCGAAAGGAAGAAAGTCCCTTCTATGTAGCTGCAGGTCTACACAGCTGAATGAGGAGCAGGACCCCCCCCCCCCACTCCCCTGGTGCATCTACTGCAGTGAAAGTCCAGCACCAGCAGCCGCACGGGGGGCTGACGCTGGCAGGGGAGAAATGCGCGAAGACGCCCGCGTGTCAATCCGTGTCCTCCAGACACAAGCGATAAAGTCTAATCTTAAAGTACAAGGGAAGCGGAAGGGAGAGAGCAGAGGCCAGATGAGAGGCTGGGGAGGAGGGAGGAGGGAGGATTGGAGGCAGGAGGAAGGAAAGGGGGAGAGACAACCGTCTGTCCTTCCTCCCGCATGGAGGACCCAGCCCCGAGGCTCACTACCCCACCCCGGGAACCAGATGCTTGGCAGGTGCACTCTGGGAGGAGCCTCACTGTCACCCGCAAGCCTCACAAGACAACCCCTACCTGTGTCCCAGTGAGGAGAGGGGACGCAGAGCAGGCAAGGTCCTGTTAGGGGTGGAGCCAGGGAGGGGCGGAGCTAGAGAGCCAACTCAAGTCTCTGACTGCAAGCCGGGGGCAGCTTCCCAGGCCACCAGCCAGCTCTGCCCTCAGCCTTTCTTCACCTTGACCAGCTCACTGAGGACTCATTTTCGTGAAGTAGATACTGTCCTCCTCCTTTTAGAAGTGAGGAAACTGAGGCATGGGGCGGTCAGGCCACAAAGTCACGTGGTTGGCCTGCGGCTCGGCCCCCCCGGAGGCCTGCTCCTAACCATGCGGTTCCTTACCCCAGCGGCCCCCTCGCCAGCTCTTGCTGCCTACACTGGCCCCCCTGGACTGACTTAAGGGGACTCAGTTGCCCCCTGGCTCCCGCAAGCCAAGCACCTCCTCCCTGCCACCTCCCTCCCACCATCCCCCCAGTGTGGCCCCCTCCCCAGCTGAGCCCTCTCCGAGGGCTGGACTAGATATTCAGAATGTCCAAGCTCTAAAGATCTGACAAGCCACCTCCTCCACTGCCACGCCTATTCTACAGGTGGGGAGACCGAGGCCCCAAAAAGGATGCCCTGACTTGGCCAAGGTCACGTGTCCCCTTCCTCCCCAGTGGCCTCCTGGGGTGTCCCCAAATTGCACCCTCTCTCCCCCTCCTCCCCAGGTCCCATCCTGTCCCCAAGCACTGGCAGGCTCTCCAGGAAGAGCTCTCAGCTCCCAGATGCTCCACCAGCTGGCAGGCCTGGGTCCCCTTATGGGCCACCTACCACGTGTGGATGCAAAAGCGTCACCACCAGGAGCCTTATGTTGGAGTCTGGACTCAGCAGCGACGGCCGCCTCCAGTTGCGTGTGCGATGTACCCCGTTAGCTCTCAGGCGAGCAGAGGCAAGCAGTGCCCCAAACAGGAATAAGCTTGTTGTCCCCTTTGAGGAACCAGACTTTTTAGGCAGTGGCTCCCAAATGTCAGGTAAATAACCAACTACATCAGAATCACTTCTCCAAAATACAGTCTCCTGGGTCTCACTCCCAGGACAGTGCCATCTGGCAGGTCTGGGGAGGGCCCAGGGATCTGTATCTGAAAAGCCCCCGGCCCCACCAGCCAATTCTGGCAAGGAGGCTTGGAACCACTACTCAGAGCACTTTACTCACAGAGGGTCAAACTTGGGGGCATCTTAAGGCCCCTCTAGCCCAGGGGCACCTGGGTGGCTCAGTCGGTCGGTTGATAGTTTGACTTAGGCTCAGGTCATGATCTCACATTTCGTGGGTTTGAGCCCTGCTCCGTGCTGACAGCAGAGAGCCCACTTGAGATCTTCTGTCCCCCTCTCCCTCTCTCTCTCTGCCCCTCCCCCTTGAGTGTGCGCTCTCTCTCTCTCTCTCTCTCTCTTTCTCAAAAATAAACATTTAAAAAAAAGATAAAAGGACCCTCTAGCCCAGCCCACCCCACCCATCATACGGTTGGGAAAACTGAAGTTATGGGGCTTGTCCTGGGTCACAATGGTGCTATTACTCAGAGCCAAGTGTCCTGGCTCCCAGACCGGGTGCTTGCCCTTCTGTGAAGCCATCTTGGGGGACAGGGGGAAAGGGCTTCTAGCCCTGGACCGTAGGCCATGCTCGGCACAGAGCAAGATTTTCATGGAGAATTATTGGATGGGAATGAAGAGTATTGACCTGGGGACACGGCCTGTTTCTGACCATCTCTCCCTGTTCCGTGAGGTCCTGAGGGAGCTGAGTCACAATGCTCTGTGAGACACATCTCTCTCCCTCTCTCCCTCCCTCCGTCCCTCTCTCCATCTCTCTGTCTCTCACGCACACACACACAATGTCGGTGGGTGGGCAGGTGACAGGGCCGGGCTGCCCAGAGTTCTTATCCCTCTGACCACTATACCCTCTCTTCTTGGGATCTGTGAGGAACAAACTATATTTTCAACAGCAGTTGTCTCCTGATCTATGGGTCTCACCACACCTAAATTACAATAAAACTATACCGTAAAACACCCTCTGAACCTCAGCTTCCCTGGCAGGAATCAGATACGATGCTGCTTCAAAAAGCCTGGAAACCACAGGGGACTCAGATCTTCAAAGAGAGAAGGCACACATCCGAAGCCAAAGTCGGTCCTTTGAGGACACCACCGTCGGAAGGCCTCCTCGTGACACCTCTTTGGAGTGGCGGAGGCCAGAATGACCACCCCCGTCTCCAGATAGGTAAAACAAGGCACGGCGAGGCAAATGGCACGCGCTGGCTGCCCAAAGATCCAGGACTGGAAATCAGGAGACGGGAGAAAGTGTAGCCCGGGCCGGTTGGGGTCAGCCAAGGAGAGTGTGTCGGGGGAGGCGGAACAGGAGGTGAAGGGGGCGGTTGCCAGACGCACGTGCACGTGCCCTCACACGCGCTCACACCCTCTCCTTCCGCCAACACTGGCAGAATTGAGAACGCAAGCAGTGTGGGGAACCGGCCAGACAATTACCCCATCACTCCCGCTCCTAATTCTCCCTCCCCGTCCTTGGACACATTTGAGACTCTCTCGAAGGTTCACAATCAGACCCCTTCTCCCAACGGGCCTTTCTGCGCCTCACCGCGTGACTTCCCCTCTCCCCCAGGCTCTTCGGCAGCCCGCCTCTCGGCCCAGCGAAGCCTGACAAATCCTGCCTGCAAACGCGCGTGTCTCAGGCTCGGAATAGCCCTCCCCAAGTAAGAGAAAAACCCTCACGAGGTGATGCCAGGTAAGTCTCAGCGACATCCCCAGCGTGTCTGCTTTCTCCCCCAGGTCCCAGGCGTTCCTCGTCTGGGATAGCCATTCGGGACGCGGCCACGGCCAGCCAGGGAAGCCCGGTGCTCCAAAGAGCCCCCAACAACCAGATCACAATGATTAGACTCCGCCACCCTCCCATCTGGAGTGTGCTGGGGGTCGGGGAAGGAAGACATCTGGTCTCCTGTGCAGAGAGAGAATAACAACGCTCATGGTAATTGGCAATGCAAGTAATTGCCACTTACTACATGCCAGGCACTATTCTAAGCCCTTTGCATTCATTAGCTCGCTCAGCCCTCGCACCAGCTCCACGAGACATGTTCCTGTGCCCCTTTTACAGGTGGGGACTGAGACCCTCTGACCACCCAACATTAGCGCCCCTAACATGGCAGTGGTCGTTGGAGCCGAGCAATGGCCGGGACATACGCACTTCAGTTTGTCGTGGTCCCCGCCGCCCCCTAGTCTATTATATCCTGTCTGTCTGGCCCGTTGAGTTCCCTCACTTCACCCCTGCAAGTGTCTGAGTTTTCAACCCCTATACCAGGCTGCCTCCTCCCCTGTATTTTCCTCCACCCGCTCCAGCTCTTAAGGAATCAGGATCTGGAGCCTACAGACCTGCCGAAAGCCGTCCCCTTCCCCTTCCTTCAGGCCGGCCCTTCCAGGAAGTCTTCCTATTTTAACCATCAACTCTGCAAATGCCTGAACCTAAAGGATTCTGGGAGGCCGACCTGGGCTTCACCCATCGGGTACAGATAAGAGCCTGAGGCCCGGAAGAGACGTGAAATGCTGCTGCCCCCTCGCGCAGTCAGGAAGCCTTGCGATCCAAGGTGTCCGCTCCGGTTTGGCATGGAGGATGGGGGGGCGGAGGGGGTTGGATCGGGGGAGGGGGTTGGTCGTTCTCATGCTCATTTTACTGGGGCAAGGTTGCAGGGTGTCTCAGTGCCATGTACGAGGCTGCTGTCTCTTCCAGGGTTTTCCTGGCCACAAGCTTGTCCTCTCATTCCTCCCGAGTCTTCTGTCGGTCCCTGAGCTCTGGGACCAGGTCCGGGCCCTCCCC
Source organism: Prionailurus bengalensis (assembly GCF_016509475.1). Lineage (NCBI taxonomy): Eukaryota > Metazoa > Chordata > Mammalia > Carnivora > Felidae > Prionailurus > Prionailurus bengalensis. The sequence goes on from NC_057345.1 coordinate 8,466,781, forward strand.
CTGCCCTCTTGCCTTCACCAGGCACAGCCTCGGGAGCCCCCACTGACTCTCCTGACCCGATATGTGGGTCCATCATTCTGCCTCCATTGCACACCCACCCCAGCTACACTCTCCTTCTGGGCTGAGGGGAGGCCTGATCCTGCCCCTAACTTCCCAGCTGACAAAGGAGTATCACAGAGGAGCTAAATGTGACCCAAGGTCACAGCCGCTCCTGCAGAGTTGGGACCAGCTCTGGACCCCTGACTGCTGTTCATGATTCCTCCTCCGCAGAAGCCAACAAGGGACTTTGTGACATCACTGTGACCTTTCCCCTGTCTTGAGCCTCCCGCTGGGGACCCTGACCACTTGGAAGACATCCCATTTTCTGGAGTGGGCAGTGGAGACTTACTCCCGCCCCCCCCACCCCCAAGATGATCATTTTCTCAGAACCTTTGATGTACAGGCCCTGGCAGCTCCCCAAGCTCACACTGCCTGGTCTTTCCCACGACCCCACCTATTTCTGGATACCCCCAGGCCTGTCTGTACAGCTGTGCAGGTTGTGCACTGCTCCCCCAGCACAGCCCCATGCTGCAGTCCTAATTGTCACTCACTAGGCATCGCCATGCGTCCTACGCGACGCGGCTGCCAACTACAGGAAGTGCTACAGCAGCAGACCAGAGAGCCTCCCCTCTCCTCCACTGCACCCCCCCCCCCGACACACACACACCCCTGCCCCAGCCCCAGCCACTAAACTCCCTCAAGCAACCAGGGATGGACCTCCAGGACTGACAGGAAAGGTCCCCCAAGCGGGGGAAATCTTGCTCGGCCGTAATTAAACTCCGTCACTGCACAGGCTGCAGACAAAAGGGAGCCCGTAATGGGATTAGAATTGTCATAAATTAAAATCATAAATTCAATAAACGCCTTATCGGCCTCCCTCTGGAAGTGGCTGGCCCACGGCGGCTGGCTTTGATTGGCATAATGGAGGGGCCACGGGAAGATGGGTCTCCGCAACCAGGCAGGCTGCAGGCAGGGGGGACTCTGGCCAGCTAGGGGGTCCTTTCACAGAGAACGCTCCCACAAGGACAAACCACGACAGTCGATAGTGCTCCTTATCCCCCCCCCCCCCCAGGATTTAATCCCGCCTAGCTGTTCACCAACTTCCTGCCTTAGAACGGGTCGGCACACAGGTCTGCCACCCATGTGGGCACCCATTAAATGGCCTTGGGCTGCAAACGTGCGGTGTGGTGGAAGGGCATACATACCCAGAACAAAGCAAAGTTCTGGGTTTGAATCCCAGCTCCAGCACATGAGAGGTGCACGGTCTTGGCCAGGTGTCTGCATTCAGGAGCATGCGTCTTCCCTCACCCTGAGAGCACCATCCATCCGCCTTTCCATCTATCCCCACATTCGGCACATAGGTACGGAGTTTGGACTGAGTGCCACACTGTGCTAACCACTGGGGGAAATGACAGCAAGATCGTGAAGCGGACATTCCCATGAGGAGGCAGGCCTAAGCAGGAAACTTCACAAATAATTGATTATAGTTATAATTCACAAAGGAGAAACCCGGGAGACCCGGGGCCAAGTTGGGGAGGAGGACACACAGTGAGAGAGTTTTGTGAAGAAATAAAGTTCCAGCTGAGGTCTAAAGGAAGAACGAAGAGAAGAGTGTGGGGGGAAGCATAAAGAGCTCTCAACATTGGGAAGAGTATGTGCAAAGGTCCTGGGGTAGGAGCAGCAGGGGATCCTAGTTTTGTGGGACCTGCAGTTTATATAACCTGGGTGGGAGACAGGGATCTTAAAAATAGAATGCAAATTAGGCCTAAACATCAATGTTAACGTTCCAAATAAAGTTTAGAATGAACTAAATGAAGTTAATGTTTATTTAGAATGGATGGGGTGTCTGGGTGGCTCAGTCGATTAAATGTCCAACTTCAGCTCAGGTCATGATCTCAAGGTTTGTGAGTTCAACCCCCACGTCGGGCTCTGTGCTGACAGCTCAGAACCTGGAGCCTGCTTTGGATTCTGTGTCCCGCCCGCCCCTCCCCTGCTCATGCTCTGTCTCTCTCACTCTCTCAATAATAAACAAATGTCAAAAAAAAAATTTTTTTTAAAGAATGGAAAAAGTGTTGCAAATTACACACTTTTTAAAACTGACAAATACTACAAAATCCAGGGCGGGGGGGGGGGAGAATATATTTTTATTCACTGCCTAACCCACCTCTGTAATATTTCCTTTTTACATTTTTGCCTGCAGACTCTTGGATTCCCTCTACATATGTCAAGATTTTGTAATATCATTTTCTAGAGGATAGAATCATTCTTCCAGCATGCCTGAGTGAAACACACACACACATGCACATATACAAACACACGCATACATAATACACCCATATATAACAAATGTGTTGTGTTATACGGGATCCATAAAGCATGTGGCTTCACGCACAGGCACCTTCATTTTCTGTACACCTGCTACAGATCTGTGCCCTGCTGTGGTCAGAAGAGCAATGGCCCCACGAGACAGCTATGCCTTCATCCCCACGTAAGCTATGAACGTGTTGGGTTACCCAGCAAAGGGCAACCAGGAGGCAGCTGGAATCAAAGCTGACCTTGAAATAGACAACACCGGACTCTCTGAGTGGGTGGGTCCAATGTAATCCCAAGGGTCCTTAAAAGTGGAAGAGGGAGGCAGCGGGGACAGAACCAGACACAGCAACGGGAGGACCGAGCCCGGTAGGGCTGGAGGCAGGGGCCACAAGCCAAAGAGTACAGCCAGCCTCCAGAAGCTGGAAAAGGCCAGGAAACAGATTTTTCCCTCAAAGCTTCCAGAAAGGAAGGCAGCCCTCCCAGTACCTTGACTTTAACCCTTGATGGGAGACCCGTTTTGAACATCTGACCTCCAGAACCATAAGATAATAAATTTGCATTGTTTAAGCCCCTGGGTTTGTGGTAATTTGTTGCAGCAGCAACAGAAAACAAAGGCACCCACAAACACAGGAATTCGAATCAATTCCATTTCACACGGTCGCCAACGAGGAAGGAAACATACACACAGTGCGTTTATACTTGCAGATCACGTGTCCTTAAGGATGTTCCCAACTGGAGAGAACTGGTTTTGACGAGGCCTCTGTGAGAACCGAATCCTACACTGAAGAATTTCCACATTCCAGAGGCGCCTGGGTGGCTGGGTCAGTTAAGCGTCCCACTCTTGATCTCACCTCAAGTCTTGATCTCAGGGTCATGAGTTCAAGCCCCACATTGGGCTCCACACCAGGCATGAAGCCTACTTTTAAAAGTAATCATAGGGGCGCCTGGGTGGCGCAGTCGGTTAAGCGTCCGACTTCAGCCAGGTCACGATCTCGCGGTCTGTGAGTTTGAGCCCCGCGTCAGGCTCTGGGCTGATGGCTCAGAGCCTGGAGCCTGTTTCCGATTCTGTGTCTCCCTCTCTCTCTGCCCCTCCCCCGTTCATGCTCTGTCTCTCTCTGTCCCAAAAATAAATAAACGTTGAAAAAAAAAAAAGTAAAAAAAAAAAAAAAAAAGTAATCATAGGGGAGCCTGGATGGCTCAGTCAGTTAAGTGTCTGACTCTTGGTTTCAGCTCAGGCCATGATCTCATGACTTCGTGGGTTTGAGCCCCACATCAGGCTCTGTGCTGGGAGTGTGGAACCTGCTTGGGATTCTCTCTCTCTCTCCCTCTCTCTCTGCCCCTCCCCCACTCGTGCTGTCTCTGTCTCTCTCAAAATAAATAAATAAACTTTAAAAAAATAAGAAGAAGAATTTCCACACCCAGTGACTGGCTTCCCACTCCGCACGTGCCAAACCCTCTGAGACGGGTGCCTCAGGACACACACACCTCCCAAGTCAACTCCTGGCCCATGTCTTCATGTCACAACCTTGGGCAAGTAATGGGTGGACTGGTAGGAGGGCTCCTTAACTAGACTCAGAGACCGTGGGGCCACATACATAGATCCCGCTGAACCCACACTAAACAAATCTCCCCTCAGCTTTGCCTCAGACGGATTCGAAAGCTGCTGGGGCCACCCTAGCCCCCCGACCGCTGGGCAGTGGGAAAGCAGAGTGACAGAGTGGACAGAGACAATGGTCTTAATGGGCTGCAGTTGACATCGCTCCATTAGCAAATTTTACAAACACACCTAACCGTGTGGACACCACGTTAAGGGAAGGGAAGAGGAGCACCCTGAGCCTTGAGTGCCGAGCTTTCCCCATTCAAGTGACTCAAAGTGGGTGTGGTGCCAGGGGGCACAGAGGGCCTGGAGGAGTGATGGGGGCAGGTGGAGGCGGGTGGTGGGCCAGGAGGCTGCAGCCAGACCAGGCGGGGCCTTGAACCCACCCAATCCACCACTGGTGACTGAGAAGGTAACAAGGTGAGATCAGAGCAGCTGCTGGGTGGGGAGGGGCTGGATGTGGGAAGACTATTGCAGGGGGGTCCCAGGAAGAGCGGATGGGGGCTGAGGAGCCGGGAGGAGGAACAAGCACCAGCCAGGAGAACCACTTGGAAGGTAGCAGCCACAAGACCTTGGGACAGATTTGGGTGGGGCTTGAGGAAGGGGCAATGTCAGGGGTGAGTCCAAGGTTCTGGAGGAGAGACGGGGGGCTGGGGTGAGGCAGGGCTCCAGGAGGAGGGGCTGTGAGGGAGAAGAGGAGACCCTATGTGCCCACCTCCCCTTCCACCCACAGCACAGAGCAAGGGACGTCTTCCCTTACTTCCCCTGCAGCCCCCGAACCATGACTTTGGGATGAGACTGAGAAGGTCCCTGCTACCAACTGCCTCAGCCCAGGAGGCAGAACAAAATCTCCAGAAACAGAAACAAATTCTTCCTTCAGGGACGGCGCTCCTGCACCTGCTCAGGCTGCCTCGGGACCCCACCTGTTCCCAAGGCCAGCCCTCACCCCCCCCACCTCTCAAGCCCCCACTCCTTGCCCTCTGGGGGTCTCAATCCCCCCCCCCATCTCAACCCCAACTCCCAAGCTAAGCCCGAAGTCTTTGCTAGCGCTTATTAAGCTACTAATTAATTGAATTTTTCCCCCTCATTGCATGCTGTTAATTAGTTTCTTGTAGTAACAGAGACTATTATTCTTGGAAGTAATAACTTGGTCCAGGAGGCAGTTTTAATGTTACTTGTAATTGCTGGAGAAGGTGGGGTCTTGGGCTCAGGTGGGTGGGGCTAATTCAGGAAAGGAAGGAAAGACAGGGGACATGATTCTCCTATCTAAAAGGTGACTTTTAAGTCAGTCTTCACGTTGTCCCGCATTTTCCAAATTTTCTCCAGTGGAAAGCATTATTTTTATAACAACAGAAGTAAAAATTAAAAGAAAACAAAAACGTAAGGCAAGACAGGCTTCAGAGTGTCTAGGAAAATTGTGCTGGAGCACGGAGCCACAGAGGGCTGGGCTAGGAGCTGGGGAGAGCGGGCTCCTTCTGCGGCCAAAGCTTCTGTTCTGGGCTGTCCCTTCTCCTCCTTCTCCATGATCCCACAGCTAGTAAGCACCACCACCAGGATGCGAAACCTGGGCTCTGACTCGGAGCCCAGGGACCTGACGCTGACCCCCGCCGAGTTACGAAAAGCAAACAGCTGGGTGTGATGTCTTCCCCAAGCAGGGATCAGGGGGCCACAATGAAGAGATGACGCGATGGAGAAGCAGCGTCTGAAATTGCAACCCAAATCGCTAAGTCCCTCCTTCCCATCTTCACAGAGCTTGTGTTCTAGTAAAAGAGACAAGAAATACGTAAGCAGAAAAATAAAGTAAAAGAAAGGTTTGTGGGAAGCAGAGAAACATACCGTAGCTATGACGCTCAGGGTCTCCCCCAGGGGCCCGACACTAAAGCTGAGCTCAAAGGGATGAGGGGGAAACCCGGCCTTACACAAAAGGTATTCTAGAGGACACGTCTGCCTCTGCGTCTACCTGTGAGCGCACTCCCTCCGGCCAGATTCCCGCCTTGTCCTCAGAGCACCGCAAAAAGCTATCGCTCACACCAATAAAAGCACCAGTTAACCTTGAGGCCTCAATTAGCCGCAAGGTCTTAACTCTGTCATTAGCCCGGACGTGGGAGGGGAGGAAAGCGGGAACCACACCTGGTTCCCAAAATGACCTGTGGTGTTGAAAAGTGGCCAAACGGAGGCTGAAAACTCCCGACGCCTCCATGGGAAGTCCTTCTGCTCTGCCTCAGTTCTCCCCAGACGAAGCAGCTGCTTACAGGAAGGAGGGACATCTTCGGTGGCTCCAATACGCCCCCCATCCTTTGCCGCTGCTTCAGAGGACGGTATCCATCAAAGCGCTTAGGTGCAGTGAGTGATGTGCTGGTAAATGCTTAAGAACCAGTTCTCCAAAGCGGGAAAGCCCTGATTTGTAGCCCCTGTCAGTGTCCTCGGGGTAAATACTCCCACCAGGGCACACACACCACGGCTCCACCCTTGGCGAGTTTCCTCATCTGCAAAGTGGAAATTAAATGAGATTAGGTAAGTCACCATCACCACCAGGAGGGCCTGATGAAGGTCAGTGCTGATAAAGCAAAGGTTTCCTTCTCCCACCCAAGAAGAGCAGAGGAGTCCTAGCACAAGATTGGAAAATACCACCGGAGCATTTAGGGACTGAGTATCTTGCTTAGCCATCTGGGCAGAGGGGGCGTGGGGTGGGGTTGAGGGGGAGAGCGTAGGGAGAATCAACTTCCGGTCCCCACCAGCGCCCCGTCCAGTCTCGCCTCCTGGGTGGTACCAGAGAGATGGCAAATGTCACACCACTTGGGCGCCCCAGGACAGGGGCTGGACTTGACTGGTTCACCCCTAAATGCCCAGCCCCCAGCCCAGTGCATAGCAGCAAGCAGCAGATGTTCCAAAATGTTTGCCAAATGAGCGAATCAATGAATCAGAGACCTCTGCAAACGGAGGATGGCAGCTGATAGCCTCCTCCTCTCAGCCCACGCACATGCACGACAAGAACCCTGAATCATGGGTCGGGCTCTGGAACAGATCACCAGACTAGCCCCAAACCCCCGCCCCCGCCCCCACCCTGGGACACTGATGAAAGTATCTTGGGACCCAAGGATGGGCTTGTGGTGCTGTGTGAGAGCAGGTTAGAGACAGCCTTGTGATTCATAGCAGCAAATGCTGGGGAAATAAATATCACACTGCCCTAGCCCTTCCCATCTCAGCCTCTAATATCCTTTCTGCAGAAAGAGGCCTTATTATTCAGTGCCCGTGGTGACAGCTAACGAGTAAATCAGTGGCCTGGAGATTGCTCCCTGGGGAAATTGGATGTGGCTTCTGGTGACGGCCACTCTGCAGGGGCTGTGTGGGAGCAAAAGGGGTCACATTGGAGCAGAGTGGGGGCAGGGGTTGGGTCCGGAGAGAAATTCCCTGCCCGTCTCCTTGCTTCCTGTGACGCCTGCAAGATTGGGAAGCCCCACTCCCCACCCCCACCCCACCCCCATGCTGTCATTTGCCTTTCCAGAATAGAACCAGCTCAAGGGCGAAATAGAGGCACAATTCAAAGGAAGTATCATATGGTCTTCTGGGCACTCGTCCTTTCCAGAACCTGACCCCCAGGCCCCAAATCCTGGAGCCAAATCCATCCTCCTGGGCCGGAGTGGGTAGGAACTGAATCTACCAGTTACAGTGATAAGAGACCAGCTTTGTTTCCCCGGTGTCAACACCTGATTCTTTACTATTTGCCTGGCACATAATAGCCCCTCAATAAATATCTGTGAATGAATAGATGAAGAAATGAAGAAATGGTTCCAGAACAGAGCGGGCATGGGCGTGCATTTTCATCTATTTCCCTGCCTCGTTATGTTCCTAATCTTTCCAAGGACGCACCACCACTTTTCATCACGGCAGCAATGTAATTCACTGGGTCACACTAATTTCCAGTCTCTTACTTCAAGCTCTGCTTGGTTTTGCTTTCCATGCCTCCCACTGTCCAAATGACACTACTCCCGAAGTCCTCTTCCTCCCTCCAGATGGTGGGCATCATAAGCAAACTGGTCCCTGTCCCCCTGGCCAACATAATGTCTTCCTACATCCCCAGCAGGCCCCCATGGGGTGGCCTTCATGGTCAGAATTCCAGATGCAGGGCCAGACAAGGAGATGTGTTGGGGTGAAGGGGGTTTTCCTATTGCCTTGAACCTCACACAAGAGTAAATTTCTCGGGACAAGTACCTACGGGGCTTTGCAGAGAATGGGAGCCATGAATTTAGTGAGGGTAAAAGGCCCGGTTCCAAGTTTTCCCCAAGGTCAGCAGGATATAGCAGCACCAGCTTCACTGGCTGCCACTCCGGCAAACCTTTCTCCTAATTATATCTGAATTATGCAAATCAATACCAATGTCGATACACGATTTCCTCTAACAAGTCAAGAACATGCAAGAAGTGAAGACCTGGGGAGATGGAAACCCATCTAATTAGGAGTGAGTTTCTCTGTTTTTCTCGTGGCTGAGGGAATAGTTGGCTGCATGACAACCCCAGGGAAGAGAACATTGGGGTACGGAGCAGGGCAGAGGGCAGATAGAACATGAAGATGGGGTGTGGATGGAAGGGGTCGGGAGACGGCGGCCACGCTTGACAGCATGATGGGTGTAGTGCCAGTCTCAGAACAAGCATGTGATCTTGGAGACTCTCTTTCCATGAAGCAGTTTAAAATGTCTCAGACCTGAAGGTTGGGGGCCCAGGAACACAGAGCGGACACAGTCGGATACCCCCCCGGACATGGGCTACAAGGAACTAATGAGTGGGTGAGTGAATGATTGAATGTTACAGCTATCATACCTTGGACTCTGCTAAACACTGTACCTGCATGCTTCCACTTAGCCCTCAATGCTCTGGGTGAGACACTACTATGACCCCATTTCGAAGGTGAAGATGGTGAGGTCAGAAAGGTGAAATGTCCTGCCATGGTCCCATGGCTGTAAGTAGAAGGCTGGGACACCAGGACTAGTTGTCCCCCTGTATGCCACTGCTTCGTCAAGAACAAGTGGGGATCATAGGCAGAGTGTGGGCTGGCAGAGAGTTGCCTATGGAGAGGTGGGACGAAGAACAAGGACCCCTGCTTTAAATCCACAGGGGTCTTGGGCACAGTGACCCCCTTCTTCAGGTCCCTCATGCAAAGAAAAAGCCCTAAGACCTGAATCCCAGAAAAGGAAAGCCATCAGAGGAAGGGACTGGCTTAACTTCCCTTGAAGTTTGCACCAAATTGTTGTGTTATGGCATCTCCTCCCCAAGTAGAGACTGGAACACAGCTGGGGAGCTCTTTATCTGTTCAATGAACAAACATTCTCTAAACGGAGGGGCTAGCATGAGGCACTATAGCATAGTGGGTTAAGAGCCTGGCCTCGGGAGGCAGACTGTCTCCAATCCCAGCTCTACCACTAGTCGTGGCCTGGCTTATAACAAGTTACTCTCCATGCCTCAGTTTTCCCACCTCTAAATTGGGACTGATGGCAGTGCTTGATATATAGTAGGACCTCAATAAATGTTAGCTGTCGTGGTTGCTCAGGGCAGGGCATGGGGTCTCAAGATAAACCAGGCCCCATCTCTGTCCTTGAGGGGCTCATAGTATAAGGAGAATAGGGAAAAGACAGCACCATGATAAGTCAGTTATGGAGGTGAGCAAAGAGGCCATGGGAAACCAAGAAAGAAGCCCTTAATTTTGCCTGGCTCAGTGCTCTGGGGAGCTACAGGACAGTCAGGGAAGGCTTCCTACAGGTGATAACACTAGGGCTGAGCCATGAATGATAAATGGTACTTACCAGGTAGACAAGAGAAGCGATGGCTTTGCAGGCAGAGGACTCAGCCTGCACAAAGGCCTGGAAGGCATTCAGGATGTCTGCAGTGGGCCAAGGCTGGGGCTGAAGCTGGAGAGGTAGGCAGAGACCTCTTCCAGAGGTCTCTTCCAGAGACCTTGAATACCAGGCTAAAATGTTGGGATTTCATCCCAGAAGTGCCAGGGAGACCCTGAAGAGGGACAAGATGAGCCTTACACTTTGGAAAGGTGCCCTGCAGCTGAGTGGAGGCTGGAGCAGAGATGTGGAATGGGAAAGGCAGGAGGCTGAGTCCTGGAGCCCAAGCCCCATGCTCCCAGCTCCCAGCCAGACTCCCTCTGTGGGGGCTGAGGTGGGAGCTGGAGCTCAGCGGGACCAGAGAAGTTATTAATCGCTCCACAACGCCGCAGGCCATGGCCCATTTGCTGCTTTTCTTGGTCTGTTTTGAAACTGTGAAATGAGCTCCAGTCTTCAAGGCGGCTATAATAACCATCCCGATTCTGACATTTAAATTACAGATGGCATTTTCAATTAAACAGGCGCTCTCAGCAGGTTTAATTTAGCTATCAGTTCTGGTCTGTTCTTTAAGTGCTTAAAAAAAAAAAAAAGGCCAACAGTGAATTCTAGCTCTCCTTCCAGGAGGAGGGAGGGTCTCCGAGATGTGACACCAACTCTCATCTTCTAGCCCCCCTGGGGACTGACGCAGCCTCCTGTAAACAGTCACACTCCACTGAAGCCACCCTCATGTGCATCCAGAGGCATTCGCAAAGCCACACACATAAACATAGACCCAGCCTCTCAGCTACAAACCCAAGAGCTTTGGGGTCATTTTTGCCACAAGCGTGCAGGGGCTGTGCCTCTCCCATCTGGCCAGAGTAACAGTAAGAGATTCCACAGCCAGACAAACTTAGATCGAGGTCCATGCTTTACTACCAACTAGCTGTGTGACCTGGGGCAACTTGCTTAACCTTGCTGAGCTTCTGTTTTCTCAGCTGTAAAATGAGAAGGAAGATAAGGCTGAGTTGGAGTGGTGTAATAAGGTGTCCAGCACTGTGCTGGCTTCTGTAAGTGCCCAATAATCCTTGTGCCCACCCCCGTCTTCTTCCCTTGGGCTGTGATACCCTGCCCACTTGAAGTTCTCCCATTCAGGATTTCCACTCCTGGATTCTTTGGTCCAGGTGGGAGGGCGCTGTCCGCGGTGCTGAACCACACCTCTTGCTCGCTCTCCGTTCCAGAGGCGTTATCTCCCTCCACCCTGCCTGGCTGGCCTCTGAAAAATCTCACCTCACCCAAGGCAGCCACTGCAGGTGACCTGGATGACAAAGGCCCAAATGTCCCCCTAAGGTTCTGCCTCCCCATATCCCAAAGTGGGGGCAGAGGGCAGGGGCACCCAAAGGAAGAGTATGACTGGTCCCTGACCTCCGGCCCCTATGCACACAGAAAATCCCCAGCTTCAGCCAAGCAGTAGTCCAACTGCTGGGCTCCAGAGGTTTTGTCTGAGGTTCCTGTTGTTCTGGTTAATCCCTGCTCTCCTGTTGAGTTCTGGACAAGCTGTTAACGGGCTGCCTTCTCTACCCACCAGTGTGCTGGTTCCAGTATTTCAGGAAGATGCCAGCTTTGGAGAAGCCACAAGTGGCCAGTTGGAGTATATTTGCATCGATCGCCTGTCCCCTCACCTTCCAGACCAACTTCCGATCAAGTGGAACTAGGACTCAGGGAAGGAGAGAGCAAAGATTACTGCCCCCAGCTAACCAAACTCCAGAGAAAACCAGAAATCCACCAGTGCATCAGGTCAGGCCTAGAGCTCCAGTGTACCCCGAGGCCAACAGACATTAGAAATTGGGAGGCGGGCAAGGAGGGGGGGGCAGGCATGAGGCTGCAGCCCAGACTCTCGATAAAACAGTGTCTCCAAGGGAGGGTTTTGTAAGAGAGACAATTCTTCCAGCCAAACCTTATTTGCAAAATATTAACAGTTCATAAAGCACTTTCTCAACCACCCACTTTGTTGGTTCTGGCGGCGGTCCCATGTAGTAAGTCCTATTATCCTATTTTACAGGGAAGGAAGCTGAGGTCCAAAGAATTAGAGTAACTTGCCTAAGGCCACTGGGAAAAAGAAGCAGCATGTGGACTTGAACTCTGGACTTGGGAAACCCCGTTCTCCCTGTCCTCACGCCCAAGGCAACCTTACTTGGGGCGGGGGGAGGGGGGGTGGGTAGGGCACCTGGCAGAAGACAAGGAGGGCCAGTGCCCTGTCAGGGCAAAGTATGGGGCCTGAAACTGAAGCTACAGGAATTCAGACCAGACCCAGGAAGGCAGATGGGTGCACGTGCCACCCCCCCCCCCCCACCGTCACCTCTACCTGCAATCAGTGCTTTCAAGTCAGGGCACATCTGGGCTCCGCAAGGCTAAAGCACCACCTCCCCAGGCAACGTCCCTACTTTCACCCTTTTGCTGCCCTTTCCAGCATTTCACATCCAAGCCTCTGCCCTCTGTCCTCCAAGCCACAGCCTTTCAGGGCAGCTGTGACCAGCAAGGCCCCATTTAGAGGCCCCCACCTCTCCACTATGTGCTGACCTAGTAGGAGCCTGACCCCCCCCCACCCCGGCACACATCAAAACCAGATCGGCACCTGTCCTTGGTGAGCACCTGGTGTGTGCCCAATGCTTTACACAGAACACTTTGTGGACTAGGTGTTACGATGTCCATTGAAGAAAAATAATTTCAGGGGCGCCTGGGTGGCTCCATCGGTTGAGTGTCCAACTTCAGCTCAGGTCATGATCTCACGGTTCGTGGGTTCGAGCCCCACATCGGGCTCTGTGCCGACAGCTCAGGGCCTGCAGCCTGTTTCAGATTCTGTCTCTGGATCTCTCTGCCCCTCCCCAGCTTATGCTCTGCCTCTCTGTCTCTGAAATAAATCAACATTGAAAAAAAATTTTTAAAGAAAAGTAATTCCATTGAGATTCCGAGAGGCAAATAACTTGCCCAAGGCCACCCAGCTTGCTAGTAGTAGAAACGGATTTGAACCCGGGTTCTGCCTGTACTTTCCCCAACCACACCCACTGCTCCAGGCTGGTGGCTGGGAAGTGGGGGCAGGCAGACGAGACGGAAGGGATCCTAGAAAGCCTTCTTGGAGGCAGAGCACTTTGTGAACTCCCCCAAACCCAGCCTCCACCCTGTGCCAGGTGCCCCACCCCCTCCTCAGGTCCAGAAGCTCCCATCTCCCAGCCGCCTCGGTTGCCCCTTCCACAAACCCCCGTGGACCACAGGCAGAAGCCCCGCATGGCCCCACTCCATGTTCTTCATAGGGCCTCTCGCCCTGGCCCCTCTTCCAGAGGCCTGGAGTAGCCTTTATGTCTTAGGGGTAAATATAATACCCATGAAATCTAATATGTGTTTTGAGCCCTGACTGTGCTTTACACACACCACCCAATTTCATTCTCATGACCACCGAACAGGCTAGGTCCCATCTTTCTCCCTATTTGACAGAGGAGGAAACAAGCTCAGAGAGGTCTGGAGCCTTGCTTGGAGTCCCACAGCCAGCAAGGGGTGGAGCCAGTCACTCTGCACTCATGGCCAAGCTGGGGACCTCCGGGCTCGGCCACCTCTTCTTCTGGTCCCTGAGTTCCCACGCCTCTGGTGGGCGGGGCCAGGCGGTCAGATCAGGCACCTGAAGACCCCCTAGAAGCCAGCTGTTCCCCCTTCCTACCTCATTTCCTTCCTGGCTCTGGAGCCTCCCCAATACCTGTGTGCCCCAGCCTCTCGCCCCCCCCCCCCACCAGCCTGGGTTCTCCTCCACCCAGGGGAAATGGGCTAAGACGCCACCTCCCTCTCCTTGCACACCTGATCCCAGAACCGCGACGGCTGGCTCTCAAGAGAGGCCTGTTTATCCCCTCCTGCAACACAGCCTCAGTTTCCTCCTCTGTAATTGGAAAGATGCCGAGTGAAAACCCCTAAGACACACGTGCCAGCCCTTCATGGTGGGTAGGAAACAAGACACTCCTGTCCTCCGTGCTCTTCCTCCTCCTTCCTGGATCCCTCGGGCAGGTGTCTAATGGATACGGTGGAGGTGGAGTGCATCAGAATCTCTCTGCTCACGTTGGGAAGCAGGGGGTGTAACATTGTAACAGAAAAAGGCAACTCCAATATCAGAGCTGGACTTTATATTCAGGGAAAATAAAACAGACAGCCAGTGTTTTCACAATACAGGCCAGAGATAATCAAGCCTGGCAAAATCGTCCCGGCCACTGGGGCTATTTCCCACATAAGCTGGATCAGATGGCAGTGGGGCATGAGCAAGGCAGGGGTGACTGGAGAGTTGGCAATTCCACTTTGGGGTGAGCAGCTCTCAGTTCTGGGGCACAGAGCCCCCATGACCCCCTCCCCAGACCCCTACTCCTGTCTCCCTGGTCAGGCCTCCGGCCCCTGCAGAACCCCAGCCTCAGCCCCCTCCCCAACAACTCCCTCGGCCCCAGTGCATTAGCCCTGAAAAACCTGCTCAAACCCAGGGGGAGGGTTTTTCAGCTAAAATAGCTCCATCTCGGGCTAGTTTTTTCCTCTCTTCCCCACATCATTAGTGAAAGTGCAGCCTTTGCAGTCCCCTGGTTGTGTGGGGTGAGTCAGCCCCCCTTCCCTGGGGACCCCTGGCCAGGCAGAGGGCCAAGGCTGGGATGTGGCCTGGGGGTGGGGAGGGAGGTTCTGGAGGAGCAGATAAAGTAGGAGATCATGAGGGAGGCAGAGGGAGGCCCGGGCAGAGCCCCTTGTAACCTGCCCAGGAGGACACTGCATCTTCCTCAGTGAAAATTGGAAACAACCCCAGCAGGGCCGTGGTGGGCAGAATGCTTGCCCGATGATGCCAAGCGCTGTGCCAAACACCCCCTCATTCTTGCCCGGGGCGTGTGAGGGGTGGGGCTCTGTGTGAGGTTTTTGTCCCAGCGCCTTCTTCAAGGGGGGACAGCATCTGCCCCCTTCTCTCAGCCTGTGGTTCTCACTGGGTGGCTCCACCCCAGGCCTTGCTCAGGGATGGGTGTGTGAACCCACTGGACTTAATGTTGGGGGTGCCCGGCCCCTTCCAGAGCGAGCCTGCCTGGGGTGAAGCCAGACAGCGCTGAGATACAGAGACAAAGCCCCATTTCCGAATACGCCATTGGGGCCTCTGGAACCAGCTATCCCTGGGAGAAATCTACACCGGGCTTTTCTGTTATGTGAGCCCCAAATCCGCTTTTTCATTAAGCCACTCTGAATCGCGTGTCTGTCATTTGCAACCGACAGAGTGGTAACCAGTACAAGGGTTTTAGTGAACCCCATTTCTTGGATCAGGACACTGATGTCCAGAGAGATTAAGCTACGCTTCGTCCCAGGTCACACAGCTATGAATGGGCAGAATGCCCCAGACTGAAAAGCTCCCAATCTCAGCATGTTCCCCCCTGAGGTTGGGCTGGGGAGGGGTGGGGGGAAGTGAGGCCATTTTCCACAAGGCCCAGAGAGCAAGGGACAAAAAGGTAACAGGTTGCCATGGCTACCCACTCACTGTGTGGCCTCAGACAATCAACCTCACCTCTCTGAGCCTCGGGCTGGAAACAAAATGTCTCACCCCTGCAGAATGCAGGTGGCCCCTTGGGCAGGTGGGGTGGCTGCCTCTTGGCCCCCACCCCAGAGCATTATGAGCAGGGGGCTTCCCCAGCCAGGCAACAGAGGTCCCAGCAGCTGTCAGACCCTCCCCCCGCCCCCCGCCCCCTGCAATGTGCACACTCCACCTGGTTTTAAATGTCTCTCAAAGACCAAATTCAATTTGGTATAACTCCACCAGCTCTGCAGTGCAGAATTCATCGGGTGAGGAGCCTGCTTTTGGGGGAATAATTCATTTTTCCGGTGTCGGAGAGCAGAGTAATTGATCCAGGGGGCTGATGCCTCCCTCCCTTCTCCCTCCCCGGGACGATCTGATTCCAAATGCAGCCCAAGACTGTTAGGTCAAAGTCACAGCAATAAATAGGAGGGGGGTATCTGCTTTAATATATTGGATTATTCCACTCAGTGGTGACGAAAAACAAGATTTAATTCCCTGAGAAACGCCAGCCGAGAAAATCATTTCCCTGCCTGCTTCTCCCTTCCTTTTTTTTTTTTTTTTTTCCCCTCTTGTTCTTTTTTCCAAAGACATCTTTGTCTCTTCATGCAGGCTTTCAGGGCCTTGCTACACCTTCTACCACCAGAGATTTCTCTGCACCTGCCCACCCACCAATCTTGAGAAGATTCAGGACCCTCTTGGCGCACTGCCCTCAATCATGGGTCCCCGGGGACACAGATTTCTGTTCAAACGCAGATGACACTATGGTGGTTTGCACATTGATAAATTCTGACAAGAAAGCCCCAGGAAATGACCGGTTAGTGCCAGAGCTCCAACTGATAGTACATGGAGCTAAGAGCTGCTTAAGGAAGTGATTTACCTTCCTACTACTCCTCAGATCAAGAGTCCACTCACTGCCTCCTCCAGGAAGCCCTCTCTGATTAAGATCCAAGTTAGATGCCTCTCCTCTGGGTTCCCACCAGATAGTGGGCTTCCTCCTCATAGGCCTTTTACTGTTGGACTACAGCTGCCAGACTTGTTCGTTTTACTTTTCTTTTTTTAAGTTTATTTATTTTGAGAGAGAGAGTGCGAGCAGGGGAGGGGCAGGAGAGGGAGACAGAGAGAATAGCAAGCAGGCTCTGCATTGTCGGTGTGGAGCCCGATGTGGGGCCTGAACCCACAAACCATGAGATCATAACCTGAGCCCTAACCAAGAGTCAGACGCTTAACCCACTGAGCCACCCAGGTGCCCCGTTCATTTAGCAAACTCACATATATTACTTGCCATATACAGGCTCTGATCTTAACAAACATTACCTGATGCTTTACAAATATTAATTCGTTTGGTCCTCATAACAACCCTACGAGGTAAGAACTGTAATCAGCCCTATTTTACAGGCAAGGAAACTCAGGCACTGACTGGGTAAGGGACTTGGCCAAGGTCACACGGCAGGGAGGGTCAGAACTGGTGACCTAGGTGTCTCCCTCTTTAGTCAGCGAGCTCCCAAGGGACAAGGACCTCAATGGCTCACAGGGCCCCTGAGACCCATGCCCTTCACCAGTCCCACCCCGTACAGGACCGGAAACCACCATGAAAAGTCTCATGATGTGGGACAGCCTCCTGGTGTGGAAAGAATCCCCGTCCTGTAATGTGTGGATTCCAGCTGTGTGGCCTCGGGCAAGACTGCACTTCTCTGAGCCTCAGTTCCAACGCAGTCTCTCAAATGAGAAGGGAAGTAGGGCACAGGTGTGCTGCGAGGATTGAATAAAGCCATGCACCCATACCCAGCACGCGCTGAGCGCTCAGTAGGTGTGAAATATCATAAACTGGGAGACGTGGACTTCAGGGATACTTCCGCTATGCTCGGAAAACAACAGAACCTCATCAATCCCGGGAAATGAAGCGAGGCCCGAGATCTGGATGGAAGGGTGGATTTTTCTTAATACTCGTAGTAAGATGGGTGAGTTGCCAAGAATTACCAAGAAGAATTTTGCAATCACACACAATCCATTTCCTTCTGGGAGTTACCAGGACGCAAGAGGGTCGGAAATGGGGACCTAGTGGGCCAGAAATGGTGATTGAGGAGTGTTTCATTCATTCAGGTGTGGGCTGAACGCCTTTCAAGTGCATTGAAGGGAGGTGGAGTGGGGGGAGGGGCACAGTTGCCCGGGGGCCCCTGGGATCCAGGCCCATCCCAGCCAGCTCTGCAGGTCTCGCAGGTCTCGGTTTGTGTCCTTGACCCCTAGACCCACCTCTCGGCACCGCAGACTTCTCTTTCATAAATTGGGGTGGCAAATGAAGTCTCCCCCAGGGGTTGCTATGGGGAACCCGTGAGATAGTGTAGATGGGGTAGGAGACTGACAATGTTAGTTCCCCCGCCCCTGAGCCTCTCAACAGTGGCCCCAGGGGTGTGGCAGTCCACCTGACCCACTCCGCCCCGTATCTTGTACAAAGAACCCACTGGGTACCAGAAACTGGGCCTGGAAGCTTGGGTGCTTAAACTCCACAGAGCCGCACTCAGATCCCACTTTGCAGCTGAGGACGAGCGGCAAAGCCAGGTGAAACCCAGGTGTTTCTGTCTCCAAATCCATGCTCTGAACCCTCATTCCTGGGACAGGAAGGGAGGGGGGCAAGCAGGGTGGGGAGGAGGCTGGAGACCCCTGCCTGCAAGTTCATTTATCAAAGGCAACCCCAGAAATGGAGTTCATGAGGCTGAGACAGGTCACAGGGCGATACCCTGAGGGAGGAAAGGCAGGGGAGGGTGTCAGGTGGCCTGGGATGGAGATGTTGAGGGGTCAGGGGCCTCAGGGAGCAAATGCCTTGTACGCGCAGGGACCCATGGAGCCTCTCCCCATGTCTCACAAAACCCACCTGGCAGAGGGATTCCACACTCTTCACAGCCGCCTCCTTGGCTTCAGCCCATTCTCTCATCCAGGCAGTTCTCCTCTACATCTAACTGGCATTTTTCCTGCTGCATCACTGGCTGACCCCTGCTGGAGCACTAGGAGACCCCCCCCTCCCCGCACTCCCCCCCCCCCACCATAGCCCTGCCCATCCTGTCTCCAGAGTCTGTGCTGGCTCCCGGCTTGGGGCGGTAATCCTGGTAACAATTAATTGGCTTTTGTTGGAGGAGAATGAATACCATCTCATCTTAATCTTCTTCATTATTCTCCTTGTTCAGCAAAGTCAACACAAGATTAGGTTTAATTTACGGGGGAAAAAATAGCAAAGTCATTACTCACCAGGAGATCAGGACTGGATCTGCCTGGGTGTTCTGTGTTCACTGCAGGCGAAGGGCCCTGAGGAAAGCCCGGGGCTCTGCCGAGCTCGGGATGAACTGGGGCAACAGGTGGGAGAGTTGAGGGGGGGAGGTGTAGGCCCTGAGACCTATTTGGGGCTGGATTCCCGAAGACCACCAGCCCTTCCTAGTCTTACAGGACTCAAGCCTCAGAAGACCCAGCCTCCTAAATGTTTCTCAGGGGCCTCTGGCATAAGAGCAGCCCCAAGCAGAACCTCAGCCCAAGACTCAACCCCAGGCAAGAAATCCAATCCAGCTGTGGATTCAAATCCTGCCTGCCGATGCCCCTTCCTCTGCAGAGAACCCGGCAGAAGCCCAGCCTGGGAACTCCCTTGACAATGCTGACACCTAGTGGTGCTCAGAGGAACTGGTCCTTCCTTCCCTCCTCCCTATACAACCGCTCCTAAACGTACCATGCACACAAAAATCCAGGTTTACAAACAAAATAAATCAGAGAGGGGAAGGAGAACTTTTTACCATGGCAAAAATTACTGAACAAAGAGCTCTACCAAGAAATCTAAAAGAGGGGCGCCTGGGTGGCGCAGTCGGTTAAGCGTCCGACTTCAGCCAGGTCACGATCTCGCGGTCCGTGAGTTCGAGCCCCGCGTCAGGCTCTGGGCTGATGGCTCAGAGCCTGGACCCTGTTTCCGATTCTGTGTCTCCCTCTCTCTCTGCCCCTCCCCCGTTCATGCTCTGTCTCTCTCTGTCCCAAAAATAAATAAACGTTGAAAAAAATTAAAAAAAAAAAAGAAATCTAAAAGAAAAGTCACTTTACCTACCTCAACCCCTTAACCAAAATGGCCCAGAAACACTTAGGATCCCCTCCTTCCGTCTGGGGCAACCAAGAATATGCTTAGAAGGCCTGGAGCCCCACCGTCCTTGTCACCACTGTTTCCACTCTTCCTCGCCTCAAAGCCCCCAGCTCCTGCCATTGCTCTGTCCCCTGGCACGTGCCCATCTTTGACCCTGTGCCGTAGTGAACCGGATTTCCAACCTGGAGAGCCACAACTGTTTACTCACTGTATGTCCCTGACCAAGTTCCCCAACATCTCAGAGTCTAAACTCTTTCATCTATAAAATGGAAGGGTCTGTGTCTACCAGAGAGGGCCACTGAGCAGATTAAATGAGCCTGTGCGCTTAGCACGGGAACTGACTCCCACCAGGTCCCAATGGATGGTTGTTATCATGCCCACCATTGTTGTTATCAGCATCCTGGTTATCCTGTTACTCTCGGGAAATGTGGTTTCCTCACCTGGGCTGTAAGCTGCTCATGTCTAACTCCCCATTCTCAGGTCCTACTGGATACAGCAAAGGTTTTTCCTTAAAGCATTTAAACCTCATATGTCAGAGCACACAGTAGGGTGTTCGGGAAACTCTCAGAATTGCCTGCCTACATCTCCAATCTCATGTCAAACAGCTTCCCTGCTTGCTCACTGAGCTCCAGACTTTCTAACCTGTAAATGAGTTCATTCCCACCTCAGGGCCTTTGCACGTCCTGCTCCTACAATGCTCTTCCGCCAGATATCGGCATGGCTGGTTTCTCCTCATCCTTCCAATGTCCCTTCCTCAAAGAGTTCCTCCCTGATCGCGTGACTACCCTCAGTTTGTAGTTTGTTTACTTCACGTAGAAGTCAAGTGCCTAAGTGGCTGAGGAGAATTCCGGTTCCACCATGTATTAGCTGTACGGCCTCAGGCAAATTGCTTAACCTCCCTGTGCTTCCGTTTTCTCGTCTATAAAAATAGAAGTAATAATATTCCCACTCCATACGGTTATTTTAATGAATCAATCTATACAAAGCTCTCAAAGTATTGCCTGGTATGTATATTAAGTGCTCGATCATGTTAGTAATTACCTTATTCATTTATATAGTTGCTTGCATTTAAGTTTTTCTGCTTAGACTGTATATTCCAGGGGGCAGAGTCCTCGTCTGTTTTTGCCCTGCCTGGAAGATAGTAGGTGCTCAATAAGCACTGATTGAGTGGAAAGGACATTCAGGAGCATGCGCCTCTCTCTCTCCTTAGCCAATGTTCAGGTGCCATTGGGTCATGTGGCTAATCTGTCTGCTATCTACACTCCCCACGGTCCAGAGATGGCCCTGAGGCACCCCCTGCTGGGCAGCATAAGCTTTTCCCCTTGAAACCTTCCCCTGAAGGTTTTCCCCTCCCTTGAAGCTGGTATCTGCAGTCCTAGAATCAATGGTGGAGGGGAGCGGGCAGGTAGGGACAATAAAACTGAGGGGTTAAGCGCACACTCTTTGAAGCCCGTGGCACCTTGGTTGAAACTTGTGCTTCTCCAGTGAAGTCCGTGTATCATCAGCAAAGCCTGGGCTCTTCAGTATCCTCGTGTCCAACAGGAGTAAGGATGCCCTCTCCCCCTTCCCCATGTCCGACTGGGCACGGGGATGTAGTGACAGGACGTGCCCTGTGCACAGTGAGTACACAGTGCCCTGTGCAAAGCTCACTGTGCTTTTCTGGCCCGTCCCCCGCTCCCGAAGCATCAGCTCTTTGGTGACTCAGGAACTGCTGTCTGCTGAATTCCACCAGTGTATCCAACTGTCCCTCTAGTGACTGTCCCTCAGGGACAGTGGGTCTGGAGCACTCCGTTATCTGAGCCCCTCAGGTCTCCTCTGGGGGTCCCATCTCTGGGGCCCCAGGGCAGAGAATCTGGTCTCTGGGCTTCTGGCTCCCTCCTCTGAGTGCAGAGAATTGACTACAGATGGCCTTGCTGGCCTCGCCCCCTCCTACCCATCCCATCCCCGCCTCCGTGGCTGCTCTGTCTTCTCCACCACAGCCCTAGAGGCCGTTTCTCTGTGCCCTCTCCTGCCTCACTCCACATTTGTTCCCAGCCCTCAACAGTGGCCTTGGCTTTGGCCGCTGGCCACATACACTGCCAATCCTAGATCACCAGCCCAGAGCCCCAGACCCTTCACGGGCCTCTCTTCTGAATGTCCCCAGCTCCCACCTGCAGCACCTTCCATGCCCCCACACCCCGGCCCTGGCATCCAGTCCTCACAGGCACCTGCCCAATGCCTGCCTCTCATGCTCACCGCACCTCCATCCAGCCTCCTCGCGTAGCCCCAGCACGGGCCCAGTCCTCCCCCAGCTCATCCTCACGGGGATCCCCGCGTGCCCATCCCAGTCCATCGCCCCAGGGCACCACCACCTGTGCACCTTCACGTACACCTGGAAGCTCAAGGGGTGAGCCTCTTCCTTTATGGCATCCATCAAACTCATCAAGGCATCACGCCCCCTGACTGGAAACTCAGGTAGGTGTGAACAGTGCCCTCCCCCACCGGACTGTGACATCCCCTAGAAAGGACTGAGGGTGCCCGTGGGGCAGGGGCTGTGCCTCCACCTTCAGACTGGGGAGTTCTCGAGATCAGCGTTTCGTCTCCCCTGTCAGACTGAGGATGCCCCCAGAGCTGAGACGACTGGAGGCGCCCCAGGACCCCAGGATGCCCCCTCTTCCTGGGACAAGAAGTATCTTCCTCACCTCTGGAATCTCGGGGCCCTGCACAGAGCCGGGCCCCGGGGACTGGGGCTTCAGGATTGGGGAGTGAAGGAACGAACCAGTGACCAGGCCCAGGCAGGCCCCAGCTTAAAGCCTGCAATCCCACCTGACCAGCAGGTGGCAGCAGGGATCAGAATCAAAGGAAAGCTGGGGGGGGGGGGGGCAGGGCGGGCACTGAGATTTTATTGGTCACCATTGCCTAGAGGAGAGAGGCTATGGGGAGACCCTCATTCAGCCCCAGGACCAACACCTGAGAGTCCTGGGGAGGGGCTGGGTCTGAGAGCTGCTGGAGAGGCCAAAAAAGGGGCCTTGCCGCCTCAAACCAGGGCTAGAGCCAGCCTCTGGGCAGGGCTTAGAAAAATGACCAGAGGCTGGAGGGGGAGGGGGGCGGGGGCTGGGGGGCTCAGTCAGTTGAGCATCCAACTCCAGCTCGGGTCATGATCTCGCGGTTCGTGAATTCGAGCCCCTCGTCGGCTCACTGCTGTCAGCGTGGAGATTGCTTTGGATCCTCTGCCCCCCCTCTCTGCCCTTCCCCCACTGGTGCTCTCTCAAAAATAAATAAAACTTTTTTTTTTTTTAAGAAAAAAAAGAAAGAAAGAATATGACCAGAGACCAGATGCTGCCGTTCAATCCATCGCCAGGCCAGGGAGGACAGCATGAAGTGCGCCTGTACTGAAGAGGGACACCAAGCCTCTCCCCTAGCCACCCCCACCCCCAGCTCCCCGTCCCCACCAGGGCCACCGGCATCCATCCCTTGGGCCCCGGAGAATTCGCGTGCTAAGTGAGAGGCTACCGCCACCCACCATCCTGGTCTCAGAAAGGAACAGGACGAGAACCAAGAGAGGCCTGGAGGGCAACCCCCCCCACCCCCGCCACCCCCGACAGACACACACACACACACACACACACACACACACACACACACACACACCCTGTTCTGGCCTCTGGGCAGCTTGGGTGTCAGTCAGGCGCCAGGCCCAGCTCCCCACTCCTTGGCCTCACAATCCCGGCCTTTGTCCAGCCGGCCCGGGCCTGGCTGGCTCTGTACCGGCCCAAGGGCCTCTGGAAACCAGAGCAGCTGGAGCCCCACCAAGTATTTTTCCAGGCTGGGCCAGGGGCCCCCAAGAGACAGAGAAGGATGCAAAGGGGGCGGTGTTCATTCATCCGTTTGTTCATTCATTCCTTCCTTGGACAAATATTTATTAGGTGCCCACTTTGTGGCAGGCACTGTACTAGGTGCAGGGGATTCAGCGGTGGGCCCGACCCAGGCCCATACCCTCACCCATCTTATTTTCTAGATGCACATATACGCCAGCAAAACTCCTCTTTCCCAGTGTGGGGGCTGGGCTGGGAGAATGGGGCAGGAGAGGAGTGTGTGGGGGTGGGGGTGAGGTGGGGGATGGGAAAAGTGAGGGGGCTACTGACTAAGGCCTATCTACCCCAGGCCTCTGCACCTCCAAGAGGGCTGAGGTTGGAGGAGGGGTCACTCAGGGCTCCACCCACACGCTGCTGTTGGTCACTCGGGCCCCGAACCAGCCCTTCCAGTAGACGGAGTCCTGACCCCCATGTTCGAAGCGGACAAAGCGGACACCGGGCCCATAGTCGGTGAAGGTGTGGGAGATCTGGGGGGTGGAGGTAGGAGGGTCCGGTTAGGGCCCTGACGCCACCCCCAGCCACCCCACCCCAGCGCACTTTCCCAACCCCTGGCCCGCCCCCTTTCTGGGTGTCTCAGCCAGGGTCCCTCACCCACACCTCTCCGCCAAGTCTGCCTTACCCTGGCCACGCGTGCCATGGGCGGGGTTTCCATGAGCCCCGCCCTTCGCTCCCAGGCCCCGCCCCGCCCCCCGGAGCCTCCAGGCTCACCTGGATCCAGCCATCGTCGCTGTCTGGGGGCACCGCCACCTGCCCGCTGCTGAACTCGGCCAGCACGTCCTCGTGCTCCGACAGCAGCTTCACCGTGAGCTCGTACAGGCAGCCGGCGTCCCTGCGGCCCGAGTACCTGCCCCGAGGGACAGAGCGAGGGCCGGGGGAACCCTGCTGAGCCGGTACTGCGGGGGGGGCCGTGCCTGCTACCGAAGTTCTCATTTCCGCCCAACCCCGCCGGCCCGTACTACTAAGGTCCCCGTCTTACAGATAAGGAAGCTGAGGCCAGAGAGAGCGTGGACTCGCCCAAGGTCCTTAAACCCCAGAGACTACACCCCACGTCGGCCAGACCCACCCCCGGGGCTAAAGCCAGCCCACAGTGACAAGTTTTGTTTTTTTTAATTGCCCACCTTTGAAAGTCAGGAGGAGAGGTGGGTTTCCACCTTCTCCCGAAAACCCCGTGGCCCATGAAGCCACAACCAGTAGAGTTGGGAGGCCCCGGCCCCTGGGGCAGGGCAGCGGCTCCAGGTTGCCCCCCCCACACACACACACACCTGCTCCCTCCCTCACCCCTCCCCCTCCCCCTCCCTACCGTCCGGGCCCCACCCCCAAGGCCGCTCACCAGTCCTTCACCACGATGGCCGGCTGAGCCGTGTCCAGCAGCTCCTCCCAGTAGCCCTCAGCCTGCAGGTCAACGACCTGCGCTTTGCGACACCACCTGGGGAACTGGAGTTAGGAGGGAGTGGAGACCCCTCCCCCCACCCCCGTGCCCTCCACCCCCCTTCTCCTTACTCAAAGGAGGAGGCGAAGTACTTCTTGACGCTCTCGTCGTGGATGAATTCCACCCCACAGTCTCCGGGCAGGTCCTCCACCCTCCAGCCGTCCCCTCCGTGCTCCACGTCGCACCAGCCCTCCAGGTCCTCTGTAAGAGCACGACAGCCCCACCCTGGTCACCCACTCCCTGCTGAGGGTGTGGCCGGGCTGGTTCCCGCGCCATCGGTTGCGGGGCAGGGGAACGTGGTCCTTTAACGGGGTGGGGGGGGGGGGGGAGGCAGGTGATGCGAGGGGTTGGAACGGGAGGAATTTCCTGTTCGTCCCCAGATTCTCTCTCCCTCCTGGGAGGGTCCTCCGCGGGGCCCGTCTTGCCTCAGATCGTGAGGGTGGAAGGACCTGGAAAAGGGACCCCCAGAGAGCAGGCGGCCCCAGGGGCCAATAATATGCACAGGATTCTTGTGGGGGCTGCCCCGCGGGGCGTCGTGCCGGGGCTTTATCCCATTTAGCCCTCCAAGCAGGCTGGCGTTGCTCCGGCCCCTTTTGCAGCAGGGAAAGCTGAGCTCCCCGGGGCCCCTCACCTGCCCCGCACGGGTTGCGCAGAAGGTTGCGCCGCCGCTTGCTCAGGAAGTAAAACTGCTGCCAGTGGTCGCGCTCGTCCTCGGCGCCGCCCTCGGGCACCAGCCCCTCCTGCTGACACTTGAGCAGCCAGAGGGGGGCGCCGTCCACCAGCTCCTTCCAGCGCAGGCACACCAGGCGGCAGGCCTGCACCAGCTCGGCGGCCGGCAGCTCGGCCAGCACGCGCAGCAGCAGCGGCTCGGGCAGCTCCTCCAGGTACGCCGCCGCCTCCTCCTCCTCCTCCTCCTCCTCCTCCTCCTCGGGCCGCTCCTCCCCGGCGCTCGCCTCCTCCGCGCCGGCTTCCTCCTGCTGCCCCTCCGGGCTCACCTCCTCCGGCTGGCCCAAGCTCTCTGCAGGCGGGGGAGGGGAGGGGGGGCGGGGGCTGTGACTCTGCTCAGAATATCCCCCTCCAAGCTTCAGAACCGCGACGTGTCGGGTATCTGCCCCTCACCCACCCTCGGACGATCCGAAACCGGGGCCCGAGGCTCTGTGGCCAGAGACCGGCGCCCAGTGGAGGAGACCCCGGGGGGCTAGGGCCGCAGACCAGCGCCCAGTCTCAAGAGTTTCCTGGCAGGGCCAGTAAACCCGAGCGGTTAACAGCAACTGATAATCTGATTCTAAGGGCACCCATCTAATTGCACAAACTTGACTTCATCCACTCCTTTTATCCTTACAACCGCGCCCTGAGATCCCTGCCTCCCCTCACCTCCTCTGGGGACGGCTCCCGGACTTCCCACCATGAAATCTTCTAGCCGTGGAGTTCCTGTCCCTCCTAGCGCTTGTCTTAGGGTGTGTTGGTTTGTAAACACCTCCCTCAGGACTAGAGTGAGTGCAAGAAGGCAGGAACTGGGTCTGGGACACTCACTGCTTCACCCCAGTGCCTGGCGTCTCGATCCCTCCCTGGCACACTGTCAGCAGCTAATGTTTACTGGGCATTTAGCAAGAGCGAGACATTGTCCTCAGCGTTTTTATTTATTCTAAATCCTTGCAGCATCTCTCTGAGGTTGCTCCTCCTGCTGTCGCTATGTTATTGATAAAGAAACTGAGGCAATAGTGAGGTGAAACCAATCAGGATCACACAGCAAATGAGTGGTTGAAGCCTGGGTTCAAATCCAGGCTCAAAAAAAAAAAAAAAATGCCCTCAATAAAATAGTTTGTTGACTTTGGAGGCACCGTACGACTTTGATTTTGACTCGCCAAAGGTTATGCTGCTAGTATTAGGACAGGGACATGGGGATCTGAGGCCTGAAGGGAAAGGGGAACAGGGATCGTAATCCCCTGCTGGCCACAGCAGTATGATGTGGGGGCTCATTAAAAGAGAGCAGGTAGGGGCGCCTGGGTGGCCCAGTCGATCGAGTGCCCAACTCTTGGTTTCAGCTCAAGTCATGATCCTGGGGTCCTGGGATCGAGCCCCACCCCAGGCTCTGCACTCAGCATGGAGCCTGCTTGGGATTCATTCTCTCTCTCTCTCTCTCTCTCTCTCTCTCTCTCTCTCTCAAATAAAATAGACAGGGAGATGTAATAAGTGCTCAAGAAAGGAAGGTCTTTTCACTCCCTCGTCCTATCCCTGGACCTCAGCTTCCTCATCTATAAAATGGGAGTAATCATTGTGCCAGGCCATTCAAACAGTGCTGATGTTCCAATCCCCTGGGGAGGGGGCAAGAGCATTCTAAAGTGTAAGGAGGTGGACAGATGTCAGGAGCTTCAGGCTGGACTATCTCCTGGAACCCAGCCGGCCTCAGCTGGGCCATCAAAACCTTGAGTAAGCAGATACTGAGTGCACAGTATCTCTGGAGGAGGAAGACACGGTGGTGAGGGGCTGGGACCACTCTGGGTGATGGGGGCGGAGGGGGGAGACTAGTGCTCTCAGATCTAGGATGGGGGGTTCCTAAGGGCTAGAGCCTGGAAAGCCCAGGCAGTGGTAGAAACAGGCTGAACAGGGGGAGGAGGGAGAACAGGCAGGGCCTAGACCCAAGTCTGGGTGTTGCCGGGACCCCAGCCTGCCAGGCTTTACCGCCCCTCCTCACATGTAGCATATTCTCCCCCATCCCACAGTCAGGCCCTTGAGAGCTGAACCAGGGTTTACCTCTTCTTCAGAGCCCAGAGCACACAGTCAGTCCTCCGCAAGTCTTATTTAGTGAATCTTACTGAGCACAACGCTTTCCTTCATTATTAGCTGCATGGGGCGGGGGGGGGGGGGGGGGGGACACATCTTTATGATGCGGGGGTTTACCCTTTCTTTTTTGCAGAGGGGAAACTGAGGCCCAGTTTCCTATCTTCTCCCAAGTCACACGAAAGAACAATGGGCAGACAGAAAGGAAAATGCCAGGCCCTGAAGCTGCATCACCTGCCTGTTCTGCTGCCCACAGCTCTCTGGGGAGCCAGCCCCAGTGTCCTCACCTCTCCAGCCCTCCCCCTGCCCTGCCCTGGCCCTGGTGGACACCTGATGCTCCCCCGAAAGGTGCACCTTGCCCAGTCCCC
Organism: Prionailurus bengalensis; assembly: GCF_016509475.1. NCBI lineage: Eukaryota > Metazoa > Chordata > Mammalia > Carnivora > Felidae > Prionailurus > Prionailurus bengalensis. Next base: position 8,494,642 of record NC_057345.1, read on the forward strand.
TCTTCTGGCCCCAGGCCTGGCACTCCAGGCCCCAGATCTAATTACAGCCCCCCCCAACCCCTTTCCAGTACACACAACTCCCCACATTGTTGCTGTCGGAAAGTTATCTGGCCCCTAGAAGCTGCCTCCCAGGCTGATTCACTCACCTGCACTGGGCCCTGGAGTCCAGGGAATAGCTGAGCCCTGGGAAAAAGCAGGAGCCCATTCTGGGGCCCTATAGAGGGCGTGGCAAGGGGGTCACGGATTGGGAGCAGGGGCTGAAGGAGCTGGGAGTTTCAGGGCTGGGGAGAGAGGGGCTTGGTTACCGGAGCGTGCATCAGTGTTTCCTGTTGACTCCTCCAGGAAGGCCCACTCTCAGATGGGCCTGCTGGGACCGGGGTGGGGAAATCTGCAGGCAGGTTTTGTTCCCACCCTGACTCAGCAGGCAACCCCTACAGGCCCAGCAGGGAATTCGAGGGATGGGGAGAGGGGGGTCTTTGGTGCCAGGCAAGATGACTGGGCAGTCTCAGAGGGCTCTGAGCTGTGCCCCAACTCTCCCTCACCGCTGGCCTGATCCCCACTGGGCAACCGGCCACCCAGTTGAAGAGCAGCCCCTCCAGACAAGGGAGCCAAGGAGGAAGGCAGGGATGGGGTGAGGAGAAGCCGGTAACCCCAAGAAAGCCGTAGGGATACACGCAGTTCAAGGGCCAGAGCTGGCAAATAAAAGAAGTTGATGGGGGGGGGGGGGGGGGGGGGGGGGAAGCTTGCAGCCTCCGGCGTTCCAGATGTGTCCCAGACCCGGACCCAACAGACCCTCAGGAAGCTGAGAGGCGAGAATGTGGGATTACCCCTACACTATTCCCCCAGGTAAATAGGACCCAGGAGTCCTCCCTCCCTCCCTGTCACCTCTGGAGGCCCCCAGCCACAGGGCTGTGCTCTTTTAAAACTGTTTCAAGGGGTTTGCGTGGGTGAAAGTTTGCCGCGCTCGGTCTCCGGGACCCCCTCGCTTTCTGATGCCCCCTCTCCGTAGCATTCGCTCGCCCGCCTGCCTCGGTCTCCCCTCCCGGGCCGAGCGAGTGGATCCGGGTGGCAGCGGCTACCTGGTTCACCGTCTCCGTCCATCGCTGCGGAGGGCGGTCTGGAGAGGAGGAGGAGCCGGAGCGCTGCGGGGCTGCGGGGCTGCCCGAGTCCCGCGGCGGCGGCGGCGAATCCAGGCGCTGCCCGCGTCTAGGTCGGGTCCCGGCTGGCCGCGCCTCTTAAAGGCCCCCGCCTCCGCCCCCGCCCCGCCTTTGGCCCGGAGCCGGGACGCCCCGCAGTCTGGAGCGGTCGGCCCCAGGCCTGAGGCTACCGGTTCCAGGCGGACCCAGGAGGCAGGGAAAGGTCGGGAGTCGGGTTTTTCAATGGGAATGGGGATCCGATTTGGGGTGTCTCCCAGCTCCCTCCAGGGGTGGCTGCTGGGAGGAGGAGGCGAGGGGGCACCGCGAGTCTGGGTCATGCGGAGGGTGCGGGGCGCGCCGCCCTGGAGGAGGGAGGAGGGCGGAGGCCCCTCCCGGCGCCCGGCTCCAGGTAATTTTCCTACGTAGCGGTGGGGGGCGCGGCGCGGGGCGGGCCAAGGGGGCGGGGCCGGGGCGGGGCCGTACGCGCTCGCTACCGCCGGCGGAGGTCCGCTCAGCCCGCGGCCCAGCGGAATCCGGCAGCGGCGGCTAAGCGAAGGTGACCCGGCGGGAGTGAGCGCGGGGAGCGCCGCGGCGGGGGCGCGGGCCGTCCGGGGCTGGGGGCCGGAGGGCGGGCGGGCGAGCAGGGCGATTTCCGGCCTCGCGGCAGTGCGCAGAGGGCGGCCCGGCGCGGACAAGGCCCAGGCCTCGGGGGCTGCGCGGCGCGGGCTCCAGCGGCGGCGCAAGAGGGAACCGGGGCCGGGGTCGCTTATCGATGCTCAGGGGTCCAAGCCCCAGCTTGGGATTGGGGCACTTTAAAGCCACAACGCAGGGTGGGAAGCGCGCGCGCCGGGGGTCGTGGGGCTGAAAGCCCAGCCGCGAGGATGGAGATGGGAGTGTTGGAAAGGCCTTTCTTTCCCCATCGCCCACCCCCTCTCCAGTCCCAGCTAGGAGGATCATTTACTCTGCGGCCTTAAGAAAGTCGCTTGAGCTCTTTAGACCTCCGTCAGACACCAGGATAATTATCCCCCCCCCCCCGCCCCCAATCTCTCTCCCTCCTCCGTTGGAGGACTTGCTGGAGTGTTCTGCGGGGCTGCGCATTGTTATTTACACTGTAAAGACTTGCTTATTGGAAAAGGCCGGCTCTAGAATCAGAAGACTCTTTCCCTCCTCTGTCTATATGACCTTGAGCAGGTACTGGCACCCCTCTGGGCCTCCTTAGCGTCTTTTAGAGGCTGTCGTGTGGTGGCAGTAAAATCAGCTACCATTTATTGAGCATCTGTTGTGTCACGGCATTTGAACCCATTTTAGTACAGTTCCTGGTCCCATTTCTCAGAGGAGGAAACTGAGGCTCGGAGACGCTCGGTGAATTCCCTGAGACAGCAAATGGCAGAGCTGGGATGGGAACCTCCACCACCATGGGGTGTTGCAAATATTCTGTTCTGGGGGAAGGGGCCGGCTTTGAAGGGTAGCTTCTCAATAACCACAGGGGGTTGTCCAGAAGCCACAAGCCATGGCCGTGGGGAACATCAACGAGCTCCCTGAGAACATCCTGCTGGAGCTGTTCACGCACGTGCCCGCCCGCCAGCTGCTCCTGCGCTGTCGCCTGGTCTGCAGCCTCTGGCGAGACCTCATCGACCTGGTGACCCTCTGGAAGCGCAAGTGCCTGCGTGAGGGCTTCATCACCGAGGACGGGGACCAGCCTGTGGCCGACTGGAAGATCTTCTACTTCCTACGCAGCCTCCACAGGAATCTCCTACGCAATCCATGTGCTGAAGGTGGGATGTAGGGTGGGTCTGGCCTGCCCCCAACACACACACACACACACACACACACACACACACACACACACACACACGGCTGTGACAGCAGCTGACTTTCATTACGCATTTACCATGAACCAGGCACTTTGGATGGCTTAACTCCTTAATCCCACAATAATCCCAAGAGGTAGGTGCTGTTAATGCTCCCATTTTTCAGATGGGCAAACTGAGGCCAAGAGTGGCATTTTGCATTCCACTCTTTCCCCAGTGAGGGACTGTTGACCAGTCAGGACTACTTGTGCCCAAGACACAAGACCAGGAAATCAGAGCCATAATTTGTTGGCCTGGATCCCAGACTCCAGGGCTAGACGTACTAGGACTGCCCCAGAGTGCAAAGGGGACTTTATTCATGGCAGGATGAGAGATCCACTCTTCTTTCCAGCATATTACAACAACAGGTAAAACAAAATTTCTACATCACCTAGAGCTCTCTTTTTCTCTTACTGCATTGTAACTTATGGGCCAGGCACTGGGATGGGTGGGATGGGAACCTCATTTTCTAGTATATGACCAAATTCTGGAGCAAAATGACAATGAAATAACTCCACGCTGTCCAGAGCTTTCAGATGCCTGCCTCACTTGCCTCCCCAATGGCCATGACCATGGACCTTGGCACTCTATGGTCCATTAGCCACCCCTGGCCCAGGAGCTGAAACTAGCTTTTGTGATTTTAAATGGTTATATGTCAAAAAAATAAAAATAAAAATAAAGACTAATAGAGATAGTATGTAGCCCACAAAACCTAAACTCTTTTGGCCCTTGGCAGAAAAAGTTTGCCAGCTCTTGTTCTTAACTCCAGTTTACAGAGGACAAAACCAAGCCTCAGAGAGGGAAAGCAACGTATCAAGGGTCACACAGCCTCATACTGGTAGAGCTGGGACTAGCTCCAGATCTGGCTGGCTCTGGCATCAGAGCGTTCTCCATCACAGAAGGGATCTGGTCACTCCCATGGTCGCATGTCTTGGGATTCCCAGTGGCAATCACTTGCCATGGTGCCTGGCACACAGGAAGCACCTAATACAAGACAGCTACTGTTGGGGCGCCTGGGTGGCTCAGTCGATTAAGCGTCCAACTTCGGCTCAGGTCATGATCTCACAGTTGGTGGGTTCGAGCCCCATGTCGGGCTCTGTGCTGACAGCTCGGAGCATGGAGCCTGCTTCAGATTCTGTGTCTCCCCCTCTCTCTTCCCCTTCCCCACTCCTGCTCTATTTCTGTCTCAAAAATAAACATTAAAAAAAATTTTTTAAGTAAAAAAAAAAAAAAAAGACAGCTACTGTTGATCCGCAGCATCCCACAGCGTGAGGCTTGAGGGTAGCTGCAGAGATCCAGGGAGCAGATCCAGGAGGAAGGGGCACTTGTGAGAAAGGGACCACTGAGGGGCTTCCCTATGACATGAGTTCTGCTTTCTGGCCAGAGGGCTTTGAATTCTGGAGCCTGGATGTGAATGGAGGCGATGAGTGGAAGGTGGAGAACCTCTCTGGAGACCAGAGGAAGGAATTCCCCAATGACCAGGTCAAGAAATACTTCGTGACTTCTTATTAGTAAGATCTGAGGCTGGGGAAGTCTTGGGGTGGGGGGAAGCCCAAGCCACTTCACCCAGGGATCTCCTGCCCCTGAGAGGGGCAGCCCTAACCCCCCAGTGCCCTAGTGCTGAGCCCCAGCCCCTCCCACCCCTCCGCCCGCCCTCCCCAGCACCTGCCTCAAGTCCCAGGTGGTGGACCTCAAGGCCGAAGGGTATTGGGAGGAGCTGATGGACACCACACGGCCGGACATCGAGGTCAAGGACTGGTGAGTGCCTGGGGCGAGGGCCTGGGGGAGGGGGGCCTGCCACTCAGGCGCCCCGCCCCCACCCTGCCCCCCATCTCCGAGGCCCTGATCGGCCTTCCCTCTGCATGCAGGTTCGCAGCCAGGCCAGACTGCGGGTCCAAGTACCAGCTGTGTGTTCAGCTCCTGTCGTCAGCACATGCGCCGCTGGGGACCTTCCAGCCAGACCCGGCAACAATCCAGCAGAAGAGCGATGCCAAGTGGAGGGAGGTATGTGAACTGGGAAGAGGGCAGGTGGCATATTGCCCAAGGCTGAGACTGCAGTCAAACGGGCCTGGGTTCAGATCCCAGCTCTGCCGCTTCTCACCTGGGCACCAGCTGCTCGAGCTCGAAAAGACATCAGCGAAATGATGCTGGTAAAGCCGTGTTCAAAAAGGCTGACGGGTTCTAGTTACTAATATCGGTTATTCCTACTATTTAGACCAGGGGGCAGCAGACACAAATATTTTAGGCTTCTCAGGCGTTGCTGTCTCTGTCACCTCTACTCAACCCTTCAGCTGGGCCATTGCGTTGTGAAAGCAGCTATATAAACATGGCTGTGTGCCAGTAAAACTTCATTTACAAAAACAGGCAGTGGGCCCCTAGGCCATAGTTTGCCAATTGAGACCAGTGCTGTCCAGGAGAAATGGTCTCTGTAACCAATAGCCACATGTGACTATCGAACACTTAATAAGAGCTAGTCCCTGGTGTGACTGAGGAATTACGTTTTTAATCTTCTCTAGTTTTGATTAATTTTAACTGAAATAGCCACGCGTGCGCAGTGATGACCGTATTGGACCTCTTTCGCTTTCCTTCAGTTCCTTTGAGCTGCGCTTAGGCAATCCTGTGGAGTGGACGGACCCAGGAGGACTCTGCTCCATTTTACGGATGAGGAAACTGAGGCAGAGAGGGGAAGGGGTCTGCCCAAAATCACAGAGTAGGACTAGAACTCAGTTCTGCTGACTGCTGGGCCAGCATGAAGACCTTGGCCCCTGACCTCTCTCCCTCCACCTGCCGCCAGGTCTCTCACACGTTCTCCAACTACCCACCCGGCGTCCGCTACATCTGGTTTCAGCACGGCGGCGTGGACACTCACTACTGGGCCGGCTGGTACGGCCCGAGGGTCACCAACAGCAGCATCACCATCGGGCCCCCACTGCCTTGACGCCCCCCAAGCCCTGATCCGCCAAACCCCGACTGGTAAACTGCTCTCAGAGAAGGGCTGGGTTAGGGAAGGGGAGGGGGCCGGGCTCCCCCAGACCTCCTGGTTCATCCTTGCCCCTCAGTTGCCTATTTTGTGGAGCCTCACACGCCATGGGGGCCAGCGCTCTGCCCCAGGTCTCAGCCTGAGTGATGGCAGGGGAGGCCTGCGTGGGCTCCTTTAAGAGATGGGGCCCTTGAGGTTGGGGAGGTACAGGATGTTCTCCCAGGTTCCTCCGAGAGTGGTCTCCAAGCTCAGATGCCAAATCTAGATGCGTGTCTCCTACCTTCCCCTCCTGGGCCCTTTCTCCCTGTCTACACTGGGGGCCCTCAGAGCAAGGACAGTCAAGACATCTGGCAAGCCTGTGCCTGGCCTAGATCGTGCAGATGCTGGGAGGTGACCACATAGCTCAGGCAGATCTGGGAGCAGAAGAGGAGCTGTGCTGGCCTGTCTTCTGCCCCTCCCAAGCTCTTTGCCCGCCAAGCTCAGGCCTGGCCTGAGATGGGCAGGCCCAAGATGGGTTGGGGTCCAGGCCAGGTCTGGACTGACCTCATTATCGATGAAGCCCGAGAAGTCAGAAGTCAGATGGGTATCAGGTGGAGGCAGGATCTCCAGAAGACCCCTGGAGTCCTGTGCATGGTAACCCAGGGCAGGTGGGGGGCAGGATTAGACCCTGATTCTAAGAGCCAGGACGTGTAAGCCCTGGATGAGATGAGTGGGAGGTTTTCAAGGACCACCCATCCACCTCCATGCCCAGATCACCTTCCCTGTGGCTTGGAAAACATCCCAAGCCCCTATCCCACCCCTGGAACTGCCATTCCCAGAACACCCCCCCACCCCCGCCTGCCCAACCTCACTCCTGCCTCTCCCTCCTGCTGGAAGGACAGCTGTGCTGTGATTCTGCTCCTGCTGCATGCAGCTAAATAAAAGGTGTTCCCAGCCCAACCTGTGCCCTGTGGTTTCTGAGGGGGAAAGGCAAGTTTCATGGGGAGCCCTGCCCTGGGGGGTGGGGGGGAATATCTGGGTAGCCCTTGTGTGCATCTCATTGCAGGCACCAGTTACCGCTTACTTACTTTGCCAAGAGTTTTACTGACATTAGATGAAGCCCCAGCATTTAGAATGGTATGCAGCACACAGTTGGTGCTTAATGTATTGTTTATCTCAGTGCAAACTAGATTAGGGCCTCAGCCTTGGCAGGGACACCACTCACTAGCAGTATGGTAAACTAGTTAGTAAAAGACACCTTTGGGGGAGATGCAGCCCTGACGAGTTACCAAGATGGCCTGGGCCAGGCACCCTGGCGCAGTGCACAGCCTGCACAACCCTTTGTGGTTGCCTTAAGTAGGTGCTTGATAATTATTTGTTGAAGAAAGGAATTAATAAATTTAATCCCGACAAAAACGCAGGGAGGTTTTTACTTTTGAGTAAATTGAGGCCTACGCGAAGCCAGTCCCTAGTGAAGGTGAAAGCCAAGCTCCAGCCCAGAGTTCAGCAATCACCCTCTGGGGCGAGCCCCACCTCCCTCTATACCGGAAGAAACGGGTGAAGAGGTCTCAGGGTGACCCGCGCACAGGTGGACGCTTGGTTAGGAGAAAGCTCGGACTTCCCTGAGGGAGGAGAAAGCAAAGGGAAGACGTGGGATCCGGCTGCCGAGCCGCCCACCACCTGGAGGAGAAGACAGCTTAAGGCTACGAGGTCCGGAGGGTCGGTAGCGCTGCGGAGGCACCGACGACCTCAGGACTGATTCCCTTCCCTTGGCTGTGGAAGGAGCGGGCGTCGGGCGGGAGGCGTGGGGCGGGGCGAGGCGTGGGGCGGGGCGGGGCGAGGCGTGGGGCGGGGCGAGGCGTGGGGCGGGGCGAGGCGGTGGGCGCGGCCCCGGGACCCGAGGGGGGCGGTCCGAGCGCGGCGCGTGACGCGAGGGCGGGGCGGGGCGAGAGCTGACGCCGCAGCGGAGGGCGAAGGGTCCAGGCAGACCCGGCGCTCAGGTCCGGCGGGGCGTCCCGCCCCGCGTCCAGGTCGCAGTCCAGCGCGGGGGACGGGCGTGGGACAGGCGCGGGTAGGGCTTGGGTGTCCGGAACCCCCCGGGGTAGGGGGGAGAGGAGGAAGGGAAGGGAGGGGCTGGGGGCGGGGCATTAACTGAGCCGGCGACGCAGTCTCGAGCGGGCGGGGACTCCGGGGGCCGCGGGGCGGGGGTCGGGGCGGCGCGAGGCGGAGGGGCAGCGCGGGGTACTGTCGCCCAGGTCTGGTCACGAGCCGGGCAGGATCCCGCGCCGCCCGGTCCTGGCTCCGGCTCCGGGCCGTGCCGCCTGGGAGCGACACCCTGCCCGGGGCCGATCTGGGACCTCCCGGCAGTACCATGCCGGCGGGGCCCGGGACCGGCCCCAAACTTTCCCAAGCCTCAGCTTCTGCTTTCGAGAAGTTGGCATGCTAACAACAGTACCTGGAGGGGGTGTTAAGAAGGTCGCGACTCGGGCTGGGGACGTGAGCAGCACAGGGTGCCCCGGGGTGGCTTCGCCTCCTGCCCCAGTCAGGCCTCGCCCTTGAAGTATAGAAACTAAGGGAGCGGGTGCGGGTGATAACGTTCAACCAGAGCCAGAGACCAGACTCTGGACGCCTGGGTGAGGAGCTCTTCGTACCTAAGTCTCCTCTGACTCCGACCCAGCGACTTTTATTTGGCCTAGACAGTGCCTTTAGAAGTTGCCAACATTTAAAAATTGACAGGTTTCGTATTTTCAAAATTGTTTAGAGTTGCTTCTGAAAAATCGGAAGACCTAGCCACACGCAGTTTTTCCCATCCTAGCATTATTGTGCAAGGTACAAGTACTTTTTCTATTGTTCTCTGCCCTGCTGAAACGCTCCTCTCTGGGCAGGAACTAGATTATGCGCCCACCTCATTTTTGCTGGGATGGTAGCTTTGGGAAGACCGTAGGCTGCTATGGAAAATGAGAAATCTCAGAAACTCTGGGGGTGGGAGAATAGTTCCTCCTCCTCCTCCCACCTGTAATCAGATGAGGCCCATCTGAGTGACAGTGGCTGGCCTTCTCTCCCCTCCTAGGGGATCTCCTTAGAGATCTGGATAACCAGGCAAGATTCAGGCCAGGGTGACACTGTAAATTTTCCAGAACCCTTGTGCAATTCAGGTGTAGAGGGTGGAAGGTGTTCTTGGGGGCGAGTAACTACAGCTGCTGGAGTGCTTTTGCTGTTAACGACAGAAGTGTGAGTAATGGTGCTCTGGAGCACTTCTTTACCCGCCCTATGCTAAGTGCTTTGCTTGTGCTAACTCAGTCCTCCTGGCCCTTCTGAGGTTGGGACAGTTGTTAGCTCCTTTTACAGCTCCCCACGCTAGCCACTGCAGGCCAGGATTCAAACCCAGGCAGGCTTGCTCAGGCTCCCTCAATCTGCTTTGCAGTTTCTGAGCATTTCAAAGTGGGTTCTGGCCTGATGTCCAAACCAGAATGAGTTGGGGGTGGGGGGGGGGTGTGCTTCTCATTGGGGTGTTTCAGCACATCTGGCTTCCAGGCCAAAGTGAGCAATCTGAGGAGAGGAAGTTGGTTTCTCAGCACTAGCCCCACCGCTTAATGAAGTTGTGACGTGGAATATAAAATCTTTATTACGTCCCCAGACAGATAGTGAATTCCCAGCACCCAAATAACATCACCACAAACTCCTGCAGAGCCCACAGACAACAGCGTGGCCTCGGCAAGGTCTTCCAGGCCACCAGGTCCACCATTACTTTCTTTTTTTTGAGAGAGAGAGAGAGAAAGCAGTGGGGCTTACCCAAAGCAGGATTTGTGCTCACCCAACGTGGGGCTCCAAGTCGTCTAATGCGGGGCTCGAACTCACGAACCGTGAGATCATGACCTCGGCGGAAGTCGGATGCTAAGCCGACTGAGCCACCCAGGCGTCTCGTTAGGCAATTATTTTTTAATGGGGGGGGGCAGGAAGGGCCCCTTTAAATATTAGCTCCTAAAGTCTCTATTAATGTGTTTACTACACTCTTTTAAAAATGTGCATAGCATGTGACCACTCCGTATTCTGACAGCCTACTCTGTACTGGAAGGACACTCAAATGCGCCGTCTACCCCTCTCGTTTCAAAAAGCCCGGGTGGCTCAATCGGTTGAGCTTCTGACTTCGGCTCAGGTCATGATCTCACAGCTCAGCTCAGCTTAGCTCCTGAGTCCAAGCCCCGCGCTGGGCTCTGTGCTGACAGCCCGGAGCCTGGAGCCTGCTTCAGATTCTGTGTCTCCCTCGCTCTCTGCCCGTCCCCCGTTCACACTCTCTCTCTCAAAAATAAATAAACGTTAAAAAAATTAAAAAAAAAAAAAAAAAAAGAGCCCCTGGCTGAGGTCCCTGGGAATCCGAGGGGGTCCGCCTGCTTGGTCAGGGCTCGTAACCAGTGTTGCCCCCCACAGGCCTGTGTGTGCACCCTACCTCACCCCAGCCATGGCCCCAGTCAGCATCAACGAGCTCCCTGAGAACATCCTGCTGGAGGTGTTCACGCACGTGCCCGCCCGCCAGCTGCTCCTGCGCTGTCGCCTGGTCTGCAGCCTCTGGCGAGACCTCATCGACCTGGTGACCCTCTGGAAGCGCAAGTGCCTGCGTGAGGGCTTCATCACCGAGGACGGGGACCAGCCTGTGGCCGACTGGAAGATCTTCTACTTCCTACGCAGCCTCCACAGGAATCTCCTACGCAATCCATGTGCCGAAGGTGGGGGGGGGGGGCTGCCCCCAGGCCGGTTCCCTCCCTTTCCCACCACTCAGGAGGCCTTGTTTACCCTCACAATTCCCACACTGTCTGGAACGTTCTCTCACACCCCTCCCACACTCCCCTGATTCCTCATTCTTCAGGTCTCAGTTCAGACACCTGCCCGCGCCCCTCCCCCCCCCACCCCACATCTATCTCTATCACATCCACTCTGTTCGGTTCCTTGATGACACTTTCGTTACCTATAATTACCTTATTTATCTCTTGGTCGTTTGTTTTTTTTTTTCCCCCTCTGCCACAGACTTCAAGGTCCAGACTTCATGGGTCTTGCTTGCCCCTCTCCGCCCAGTGTCTGCAATGATGCCTTCACATAGCAGGTGCTCAGAAAACGTTTGTTGAATGAACAGAGTACACATTCACCGTCCTCTCTTGAGTTCGGTCTAAGCTGCCTAACGTTTCTGGAGGGGCTTCCTCTGCATCAGGCACTGGACTGAGGTCTTCACAAATGTCATTATCCTCCTGTTATCCCTATTACCCAGATGAAGGAAATAAGGATTTCAAGAGGTGACTGCGTAATTTGAGGCCCCTGCGTAGCTCTGAATGTTCTCTTCTGCCTGCCAGTGGTTTTTTCCCTTCATTGAACACCTACCACATCCCAGGCACTGGGCTTCCTGTTGGGGCTACAGCAGCAATCGACTGAGGTGTAGTTTGTACGCTTGGAACCCCTTTCACGTCGGTTTTCTCTCTTGACCCTCACGAGGATCCCGAGAGTTGACCAAATATGTAGGTTGGCTCCCTTTTATAGATGGGGAGCGCTAGGCCCGTGATGAGTGTCCTACCGGAAGATCCAGAACTGCCCAGTTGTTGGGGCCTGGTCCTGACTGATAAGGGCCCTCGGGCCCCTCTCTGAGGCCCCACAGACAGTGGCCCAGACACCCAATCTCTCTGCCTGCCCCAGATTCCACTCCGAAGCGACCCAGCTGAGCTGCCGGCTCAGCTCACACAGCTTCCACAGAGCCCGCCTGCAGCCTGTGCTTGGCTCAGCCCCACTGCTGGATTTCTGTGTTGTTCCCCTGGTTCTCTACTGGCGGGCCCCAGGGCACCCAGGGAATAGGTGTGGGCTTCTAGTAGAGGGAGCAAGAGAGCAATTTGGAAAAGCTCCCTTGGTGACTGTTCTGGAAAGCCTTGGTAGAGAAACACTGCTGTTTTTTTAAGGTTCTCTCAGCTCAGTCTGAATGTCTGAACGGGGAGACCGGAACATGCCAGGCCAACCTGGTGGGGATCACGAGTATGGGGTCACCACGTGCCACCAATGCAGAGGACGCCCACCCTCACGGTTATCCCTCCTGCCCTGGGCAGAGGGGGGTCTGAGCTAGCCCAGAAGGTTCCCATGACCTGCCACCAAACCCACAAACCAGTCCTCGGGCCCCCTTGGATCTCAGTTACATAGCTAGGGTGTCAGGGGAAACGTCAGTCAAGTCAGTGGGCCACATTGGGACAAACTGACATTAGCCATTAAGAACAGAAGTACCATCACAGGCCCTTCATACTTCATGTTTTGAGAACTGAAACTTGGGTATTTCCCAGAGCCCTCCAGCAACAGTGTGAACGAAAGGAAGGAGAGGCTAGTTTAGAATTTCTGGGGGCGCCTGGGTGGCGCAGTCGGTTAAGCGTCCGACTTCAGCCAGGTCACGATCTTGCGGTCCGTGAGTTCGAGCCCCGCATCGGGCTCTGGGCTGATGGCTCAGAGCCTGGAGCCTGTTTCCGATTCTGTGTCTCCCTCTCTCTCTGCCCTTCCCCCATTCATGCTCTGTCTCTCTCTGTCCCAAAAATAAATATTGAGAATTTCTGGTAATATTCTCTATTTTTCCCAGCTTCATGCTACAAGTAGAGCCCGTCAGGGACAACGTGGGACAGGGAGGGTCCCGGATCAGAGCCCACATGGTGGGGACAGGGGGGAATGTGCTGGAGGAAAGGCACTTTGGAGGGGTGCTCGCCTTGAGATGGGAGCTTGAGTAAGCCCAGCCTTATACCTCCCTCCCTCCTGACAGCAGGAGGGAAGGGCCAACTGTACACTTACCCAGGGGAATCTGACCTTGGTCCGTTTCTCCTAGAGGATATGGCTTCCTGGCAGATCGATTCCAACGGCGGAGACCGCTGGAAGGTGGAGAGCCTCCCCGGAGACCACGGGACGGACTTTCCCGACTCCAGAGTCAAGAAGTACTTTGTCACATCTTTTGGGTAAGGGACAAACCACCGAGCCGGCAGTGTCGAGGGGGAAGGGGGTCAGGACACCTTTTGCCAAACCTCAAGCTTCAGCGAGGGCCTCTCTCTGCAGCTGGAGGAAGTGGATGCCTAGAGCAGGAGTCCTCAGCAGCCTGGATTCATGGCAGGGGGCCGGGGGGGGGGGGGGGCGGTGATTAGGGTAAGTCAGAGGTATCTTCTGGTTTCTAATCTAGGAATATGAGTTCACCAAGGTGCCCTCTTTGGGACCCTTGGACTGGGGTCACATGCCACCGAGGCACAGGTGGGTCAGACCCCTCCCCCCATGTGTTTCTCATAGGCCAGCACCAGCCAGTGGCCGCGGTCCCACAGCAGTCGGGGGACACTGCTGGGTCCTGGCCACGGCGCACACCCAGGAAATGTCCACCTTTCCTTATGCTCCACAGGATGTGCCTCAAGTCCCAGCTGGTGGACCTCAAGGCCGAGGGCTACGGGGAGGAGCTGCTAGACACGTTTCGGCCTGACATCGTGGTTAAGGACTGGTGAGCAGGGCTCAGGCCGCGCTCTGCGTCCTCCCCTCTTTCCTTTCTGGGAACACCCATAGGCAGTGCCCAGTCTGTGCCTGGCAGTGTCCTGGGGTCGGGGCTGCCCCCAGAGCCGGCCACCCTGGCCCTGCCGCTCCTGCCGGCGGACCCGGCGCTTGCTCATTCAGCGCTCTGGGCCCTCCTGCCACCCTGCATCGGCATGTGTTAATTCCAGTTTACAGATGGGGAGACTGAGGCCCACAGATAAAGTGTCGCCAAACAAGTACTGAAGCAGCAGAGACACCAGGACGCACCCTCCCTGGACTTTGCTCCACACCTCCTGCCTATCTGCCTTCCCTCCCCCTTCGCCGTGCACCCCTCAGCTCTTTCCCAGGCTCCTGCTCGGCACCCAGAGCTCTGCAGGACTCTGGCTTGGCCCAAAGCAGCAGGGGCAGGACCCCAATTCCAGCCAGGCCCTAGGCCACCACTCAAAGCGTCACGGATGGGGCTGGAGGGGCATCCAGAGCTGCAGAGGGGTGGACAGCAGGGCTGAGCAGAGGGTGAGCTCCATACCAGCCCCTGTCACACAGGCCACCCCTTAAATCTCCCACCACATCTCCAGTCTGATCCATGATAACGTACAGGTGACACAGCTCCCGCAGCCCAGGCCTTGATCCGTAAGGACCCTTTTGCTGTGTTAAAGGGACATCAGCAGAGGATACCCAAAAGGGATGCTGCTTTGCTCCACTGCCCCAAGGGCACAGTAGGGCCCAGGGAGCAGTGAAACCAGCGGGGCCTCAGGGGCAGAGCAGGGAAATCCAACTCAGAGCTCCAGTTTACGGGGCTGCCAACTCCCCCACCTCCAGGGCCACCTTCTGTCTTGGGGTGCACAGTCCTGAGCCCCACCCTCCCCCAGGTTCGCCGCCAGAGCAGACTGTGGCTGTACCTACCACATCCGCGTACAGCTGGCCTCAGCCGACTACATCGTCCTGGCCTCCTTCGAGCCCCCGCCCGTGACCATCGATCAATGGAACAATGCCAAGTGGACGGAGGTGAGGCCTCACCTGCTTGCCCTTCACCGCCTGCTTCTCTCAGGGCCACGAGGGCAAAGAAACAAGGGTCAGCCTCAGGGCACAGAAGGCCCCCAGCTCTCCTGCCTGGAGCCCGTGGCGTCCAGCCCGGGGGGCTCTCCCCTGCAGGACCTGGCTCTTTCCTTCCCCTCTCCAGCGGGGTGGTCACCCCATCTCGTCCCTTCCCCAATCCTGGCGATCACTTCTTCCTCTCCCCACCCCCCCAGGTCTCGTACACTTTCTCAGATTACCCTCCAGGCGTCCGCCACATCCTCTTCCAGCACGGGGGCAAGGACACCCAGTTCTGGGCAGGCTGGTATGGGCCCCGCGTCACCAACAGCAGCATCGTTATCAGCCCGAAGATGACCAGGAACCTGGCCCCCTGCACAGCTCTGCCTGAGACCACAGAGGGGTAGGAGAAGGTTGTCTGCCTGCCCTCCTTCCCTCACCTCAGAAGGCCCTTCTGACAGCCCGTCATTTGATAGCCATTCATCCGTCCTCTGTCTGGGCCAACTGACTGCCAAAGGTCTCCTCCGGCGGAGCGTGTAGCCGGCAGCGAGGGCCCCTGCCCCTGGAGCTCCTGCCTCAGTTCCAACCTTGGGGAAACCCACCAGTTTGTGGGAGCCCCCAGTCATGTGCTCTGACATTTTCTCACAATAAATGTTTTCCGTAAAACCAGCCTGGGGTTGGGTTTACGGGTGGTGGGGGGGGTCCCTGGCACTTTGGGAGAGAAGCAGCCCCTCCTCCCAAGTTAATTTGGCTGCTCCTGCCCCTCTCCAGTTAGTGACAGCCCAGCTCAGCCCTTGGGGCTCTTTATTGAAACAACTCACAGCACAGTATTTCAGACAGACAGTGTTGGCCGGCCACATCCCAGGAGGCCAAGAAATCAAGGTCCCGGCATCCTTCCCTGCCCTCCTGGGGAAAATTCCTCCATGAAGGCAACCAGACCTGAGCGGCGCCGGGCCGGAGAGTGGGTGGTCCATACACAGAGGCAATAAGAGCACTTGGAATCGGGGGAGGGGGTGTCCCTCAGCACCGCCCTAGGCTGGGGGCCCCCAGTGTCCCATAGTTGTTACATCCATGATCGGAGCATCACACCCTCAGCTGCTTTTGTGAGCTCGCTCTTCCACGTAGAGCTGCATCTAGTGGACAGGAATAAACCGCCAAGGTCAGGAGCACAGCCAGGGCACGTCCTCAGGAGGGCCCATAAGCCCCAGGCAGACAGATCCCTGCCAGCGGTGGGGCAGTGTGGCACAGCCACGGGTTAAGGGAAAGGGAGTTTGGAGCCTTACGCCAGGCATTCCCTGGTCATCTCCTCCGAGCCTTGAGCCATTAGCCTCAGCGTACCGTCTGTAAAGCTCCCCGGGTCCCCATGCAGCTCACCTTTAAAATGTCTGATGTCATCGTTTTTAGCGGTATCAGCCGGGGATCATGCATGTGGACGTCCTGTTCATCTGCCAGGATCCAGGGAAAGTCCTAGGGTGGGGACCAAGGGAAGCGGGTGGAAGGGGGCTGGGCCGTGGCCTGTCCTCACTTTGCTACCCACTCCCTCTCCAGCGTCGGGGTCCCCAGACTTCAGGGAACACCAGAGCCGCTAGGGAGCTACCAGCATTGCGGACTCCCGGCTTCCTCCACCCGAGAGGCCGAGCCCATGGATCCGAGCTGGCCGGGGCACCCAGGTGATTTAACGAGCCCCAGGCACCATTTCAGAAACTGGCGGGTGAAGACACCCCCCCCCCCGCCCTCTCTTGAGAGCCACCACTGAGCTGGCAGCCCCAGGACACGGCTCCACCCTCCTCTCAGTACTGGGTGCCCAGGCCGGGTAACGACCAGCATTCGGCTACACAGTTAACACACAACAAAAACCTGCCGCGTGCCAGGCACCGCCACCAACAATGTTGAGGGTGCGCGAACAGCAACACCCCGGCCCACTCAGAACTGTGGCATCTTGCTTTCAAAGCCTCCCGGCTGTCTCCCTGCCCTCCCTCCCAGACGGGTCTCCTCTCACCTTGATGACCTGAATCTTCTCCATGTTGCGGGTAGCAGCTTCTCTCGTGTGCACTAAGACTGTGAAGGTACAGCCTAAAGAAGCAAGAGTCCGGTCAAGGCTGGGCCACGTCACGCCTGCCACTGGGCACAGTCTCTTCCCCGCTCCCAGGCTGGCTCAGCAGCCCCCCCCAGGGGAGAAGAGTGTAAACCAAGTGCTAAGACAAGACACAGTCAATAGGGAGACTGAACCCCGGTGGAGTCCATCAGGGTAGCTTCCTGGAGGAGGTGGACTTTCAGAGAGGTTCTAAAATGCAAGAAGGAAGAGAGGTGGCTTGATACAGCAAAGTAGGGACCGGAGAATGCAGCCCGAGCCAAGGTAGCCATGGAAAGGCCCGAGGACAGTGGGGTGGGGGCGAGCACACCTGGGGGGTTGTGGTCCAGGACAGCATCACACACACTGATCTTCAGGATGAAGGCTCGGAGCAGCTGCTCCACATGAGACAGCAGGGAATCTGAGCTGGAAGGAGAAGAGGAGGGGCTCCCGTCACACTGGCGGCCCTTCCCACCAGCAGGCAACCAACCCTGGAAACAGACCTGGGGATCCAGGGGCCCTCTCTGCTTCTGACCGTGTTGGCTTTGGAGGGCTTGGCCACCTATCCTATCTACGCAGTTAAAACCATCTGGAGAGTTTAAAACCAATGCCGAATGTGGCGCCTGGGTGACTCGGTTAAGCGTCGGAACCAGTCGTGATCTCACGGTTTGTGAGTTCGAGCCCCGCCCCGGGCTCCGCGCTGACAGTGCAGAGCCTGCTTGGGATTCTCTCTCCCTCTCTCTCTGCCCCTCCACCTCTCTCTCTCTCTCTCTCTCTCTCTCTCTCTCTCTCAAAATAATAAATAAACTTAAAAAAAAATGCTGAGTCCCATGCTGAGTCCCATCCGAAACTAAGTCCAAATGGGGCACTGTGAGCCCCCACAGGTGGTTATAATGTGCAGCCAGGTCTGAGAACAAGGACACAGCCCAAGCCTCTTCATACCCCAGGACACCAAGCCAGGAAGGGAAAGGGCTTGCCCGAGGCCACACAGCAAGTGGGAACAGATAACAGTGCCCTGACCTCACCAGGAAACCAGCAGCTGACCAGCCAACACGCTTGCCCAAGGTCAACTTCTGGTTGACTATGGGCTGGACACTCGACTAGGAAGTCAGAAAACTGGGTCTGGTCCCGGCTCTGCCACCATTTGGGTGGCCCTGAGTGGTTCATGTCATCTCTCTGGTCCTTGGTTTCTCCGTCCATAAAAGGAGGTTGGGAATAACCATTCAGCAAAGCGATGGTTTGCCAAGTGTGGACCTCACAGAGGTTACATGAAGACCACAGGGCGGCCAGCCGCGTTAGGATAGCGTTCCTTGCCATTCTCCTCTTTACCGAGCTCCCTGGAGGAGGTGGGCTTTCAGAGGGGTTCTAAAAGGCAGGAAGGGAGAGAGGTGGCTTGGTGCAGCCAAGTAGGGACCTCAGAACACAGGCCAAGCTGAGGTATTCAGGGGCTGCCCTGAAGGGGTGAGTATGGGGGCGATTTCTAGGGACCTCATACCAGCCAGCCAGCCAGCTAGCTAAGAGTCCGGGGAGAGGCGGCTTACCTAATGGACAGCAGCGGAGGCTGGGTGATTTCAAAGACGAATTTCTCCACTGGGCGGTGCTCTTTGTCCAAAATTACCACCACCACTTTCTCGACATCGTTCTGCAAGAACAGGAATCCCCTAGTCCAGGACCAGGTAGCCCACCCACCACCACCACCTCCCTCCCTGCCCAAGGAAGGACGGGAAGGGCACAGCCCTTCTCAGCTTCTAGGCTGAGGGTCCCTGGGCTTTGAGAATTTCAAGTAGGCATCGCTGACATGAGCGGTACACGCTGGGAGGGGAGAGAGTGTCCGGGCCCCATGGCGGTTCCAGGACATCTCAGAGAGCAGGACAAGATAAAAGGAAGAAACCCTCAGGGGGCAAGCCCAGACAGAACTTGGGGGCAGGGAGAGAAACAGAAGTGAGAAGAACCCAGAACCCTCTGGGGCAGGCTCCACTTGACCAACTCCACAAAACAGGGCTCCCGGGCCCAGCATACCCTGAATGTGGCCCACGTGCCCTGAGGTCTATCCTGGGGCAGGGGTGGTCTCCAGGGAACAGGAGACATGCTTTGGGGTATAGAGCCATAGGGACCCTGCACGGTCCCAGCATCACCCTGTCCTGGAGCACTGGAGGAACAGACTGGGCGTGAAGTAGGCTGGAGCTTGGTGTCCTCACCTTCTCCAGCAGTGGCTTGACACAGTGCAGGGTGTCCTGGATATATTGGTTCAGCTCCGGGTGGCAGGACATCTGCACACAACCGCACAATGGCTGGTGAGGCCCAAAGCACCAGTGGGGAAACCACCCAACACCCCTACCTCCAGGAGCCCAGGGAGAGAAGCCAGCAACTCCCTAGGGCTCCCTACCCAAGAGACTGACTTCCCATCATGGGGCTAAGAACTGTGAATTATCCACACAGAACGTAGAAGAATTCAGTCTCAACATTAGCACTTATAGCATCAGGGGTTTCTAAAGTGGGGTCTGCGGGCTCCTCTAGAGGCTGAGAAGTCCCTAAATTGTGTGTATTTGGTCATACAGGCATTTTTCCCAGAGAAGGGATCCAAACTTTTAATCAATTTTCAAAAATTGAGAATCTGGGACTAAGAGCTATGTGGCCTCAGGTAAATCACTTAACTTCTCTGAGCTTTAATTACTTCATCTGTGAACGGTCTCGCAAAGAAAAAATGATGAGTAGTGAGATAATCCCGTACAACACAGAGGGTGCACAGTAAATGCCATTCTTTTTCCTTTTCCTCGTATATCCTTCAAGCTTCCACCACGTTTCAGTATTGGGTCATTCATTTATTCTAATGTGTTTTTTTTTTAATTTTTTTTTTTTCAACGTTTATTTATTTTTGGGACAGAGAGAGACAGAGCATGAACGGGGGAGGGGCAGAGAGAGAGGGAGACACAGAATCGGAAACAGGCTCCAGGCTCTGAGCCATCAGCCCAGAGCCCGACGCGGGGCTCGAACTCACGGACCGCGAGATCGTGACCTGGCTGAAGTCGGACGCTTAACCGACTGCGCCACCCAGGCGCCCCATTTATTCTAATGTTTACTGAGTGCCTTTTAAGGGCCGGCACTTCTACAGACTGGGGACAGGGTAGCATTTGTTTACTGCTTTTGTCTGCCTTTTAACCTAAAACAACCCCTTACAATGAGGGCAGAGAGCAGGGGTACCTGAGGTTTACAGGGATCCCCTCCCCAAACCAATCATTCGCCAGTCCCAGGAGCTCTTTAAAATACAACCATGCCCCAGAGGCAACTCTCGAGAGTCTGGTCCCTAACTTGGGGCAAGGGGAACTCCCAGTTTAGAGGGATGGAAAGAAAAGTCCCTGCAGTTGTGGCTGGGAACTGAACGGCAAGGCCAGGCCGCTGGGGAGTGAGGGGGCTCAGCCTGAAAGCGGAGGAAGAGTTCAAAAATCCAACCTCTACCCACCTTGAAGTTCGGGGATGACCAGAGGTGGGGGCTCACCTGGACAGGCACGTTGTACTTCTTACGCTTCTGGAAGATGCCCACCGGGTAGACCTCGCGCACGTAGAGAATGAGATGCACGGCCACCTCCAGGAACTCGCAGAGGACGTCGGCCACCACTGTGAAGGGGCTGAAGCCGGTGAGCTTGGGAAGCCCGCCGGCCCAGGCCCTCCCTCGCCCCCCCACCCTGGGTCCGCAAGTCCAGCCTCCCTACCTTGACCAAAGTTGAGGTCCTGTCGCGTGAGTGTGGTCATCCTTACCGCCACCTAGAGGGTGGGGCAGGAGGGGGGGCTGGTTCTAATGGATCAGACTGCCGCAGGGTGCGCTTGCCTCCACCCCCTCTCCCCTCCGTCTGGGGGAATCGGGGGCAGGACGTCCCCCTTCACACAGAATCTGGGCAGCTAGAAGGGACCTCCCACGCTGGCGTCATAGCTCGGGGACATTAGCTGCGCCCCGATCAGCTCTGTCTACTGGCCCCCCGCCCTGCTGTCTCTGGGGCGGGGGGTGGGGGGGTGCGGTAGGAAAGGCCAGAGCTGTGCTCGCAAAAAGGGCACGGCCGCAGAGGGAACGGCGGGTTGCCTAGGCCCGCGGGCGCAAAGCCGGACACGCTGAGAACCAAACGGGGCTGGAATAAGACGCCGCCCTCCGCCTGGCCGGAAACCTCCTCGGAGGGAACCCCGCCCCTCTCCCCTCCCCCGGTGCGGAGAACCACCGACCCGACCACTCGCGCCTCCCGCTCAACCAGCGGCCTGGACTCGGCTCCGAGACTTCCGCGGCGCTCGGGCAGGTCCTAGCGACCGCCTCCGGCCACGCCCACTTCCTCGCGCAGCCAACCTGGAGGCGGGAGGGAGCGGCAGCCGGAGGGGCGGGGCTTGGGAGGGGGCGGGGCCCGGCCTCGCCGCCCGAGATCCCAAGGCGGGAGACGCGGAGACTGCGCGGCACCGCCTCCCTTAGGCTCGGGGTCGGCGCGAGAAAAGACCTCTTCGCTCTCCACGTCAGGTCGCCACGTATTTTGCTCCCCAGGGCGTTTGTCTCGCGTTGGGAGGGAGCGGATAGGTGTTGCTGGTGAGGAACAGGTGGAGGGTACAGCTGGGGACTTAAGACAGCGACATCTACTGCTAACTGCAGAGTCACCATCCCCGGACCTCAGCTGCCCAACCGAAAGCGAATCCGCCGGCTCCGGGGCGGGGACGTCCTCACTCCCGCCCTCACCCAGAAACTAAATGCAGCTTGGGTTTACCTCCCAAGAAGATAAAACCTCCCGGGCCCGGGCATCATAGTGGTAGCTGCCCTTTATAGGGACCCAGCCGTGTGCCAGGCACCGGGCTCAGTGTGCCTGTGGATTATCCCACTAAATCCTCAAAACAGTTCCGTAAGACAGTTACTGTGATTGTCCGCATCTTATAGAGGAGCCAAACGAGGTTCAGAAGGGTGAAGTAACCTTCCCGAATCACACATCTATTGAGGGAGGGGACGCGCGGAGTTGTCTTGGCCCACTACATTTTACAGTTCTGGAATCCCCTAGAGACATGGCCTCTGGAGCCGCTGAGAGGCCCCCTGGGAGATGATAATATTAACATTAAAATAATCACTAACTTGAACACTAACTCGCTGTCGAGCACTGATTTCTTTAATTCCCTCCTTAACCCTAGGAGCAAAGCACCTGTTTTACAGCCCCACTTTATAGCTGGCAAACAGGCTCAGAGATGCTCCCTACTTTGCCCAAATCACACAGTTGGAATACGAACCCAGTTCTGACTTCTAACCTGATTCCAGGGCTTCAACTTATTTTCAGCCCCTTTATTTTACAGGTGGGGAAACTAGGGTCAGAGAAGTTGCAGCACAGTTACAGGCAACAAATCAGGATCAGAAGCCGGGGGACCTCGACTCTGACCCCTAGGGACAGAAGAGCTTGTTAGGAGTCACACCCAGCTGTGGGTACCCAGATCGAGCCAGGAATGTTTATCAAGTACAGGTCGCTATTGGAGATCTGCACCCGTTTTCACTCCGGATGCCTTCAAACCTGCACTTGCCCACTTCTGATGGGGCGGGGATAAGGAAGAGAATAAGGGACTTGGCCCATTAAGCCAGGAATACCAGCAAAGCATTTCTCAAAGCAATCCTTGGAAATCTGCATCAGAATCCCTGGGGAGCCCATTAAACTCCTGGAACCCAGGCCTCTCTGACCTACTGGACCAGTCTGGGTGCAAAGCAGGGCATGGGCCCTTTAACAAGTTCCCCGGGGACCCTGATGCCCAAAAACATGGGAATTGCCACGGTAGTTTGGGCTGTTCCCAAAGAAAGTCTGCATTTCATACCATTTCCACATTTAACCCAAAGGGATAAGATGGTTTATTTCAGGAATTGACGCACTCGGTGGCACATTTTGGGCATGGCAGCCCTTCTCAAGACTTGGGGACACTGCCCATATCATGCCATGAAGGAGAGAACCGTTTCCACACAGAGCCAGTTAAGCAGCTCACTGGCTTGTAAACAGTGTCCCCTGGCTCCTTGAGATTTAATCATTATGGATACTTTGGCCCTGGAGAAAGCAAGAGTCCTTCTTTGCCCCTCTCTGGAGGCTGTTCAAGCAGTTTGTCCATTAGTGACAGGAAGTGGCAGTCTTAGGGGGGCAATTTCTTGTAAAGGGTTTCTTGGGATTGGATCCTGGGCTGGGAAACTCAAGAGTCTAGCTGCTTCCATGGGATGGCCTCCAGAGTACAATGTGAGCGACACGAGGACTCATGCCAGGCTCCCAGCCTTAGCCCCCTGCCCTGAGAAGACAAAGCACAAGCCACCTGTAGGTCCCCTGACACACAGCGCTAAAGGAACTTCAGAGACACCTTGGCAGACATACAACCCAACACTCAACATTTTTCAAATGCAGAAAGCGAGGTCCCAAGAGCTTTTGACACTGGGGTACCTGCCTTGTCAACTAGAAACCCATGGACAAAATGCCTACATTTGGGGCTTTGGATTCAGAGTCAGCCACAAGCAGAGGAATGCAGTCTGGGAGACAGGTGAGGAGGGACTCAAACTGATCTGACCCCTAACCCCCAAAAGGCCTCTATCTCCTCATTTTTGAAATGAACAGGCTGGACAGATGTTCCCTGAACCTCTGATGGCCTTGGGTTCCACGGGGGCCAAGAAGCTGGAGCGGGGGCAGGGGAGCTCTAAGAAGACATCTGTCATTTTTATCCATAGGGCTCTGTGGCATCTGGGTTTCTGGATCTCGAGCACATCAGCATGATGGATAGTCTTGGGACCAAGATTACATTATGGGGTTAATTTATTACATTTTTGAATACCCATTTGCTGGGAGACTGTTTTTTCCAAGTTATTTGCATATTTTTCACCGTAATAACAATATGTAGGAGGGCATCTGGGAGGAAATGGATGGATGTTTAGGAGGAGAGAGGGCTTATTTGCCAACTGGAACAGGTCCCTGAAGGTCTGCAATGAGGACAGAAAGAAAATCACTCCCAAGAGACATTTAAATTGAAACTAAGAGAAAGCAAGATGTAAGAAAGTCTTGCAAAGACCAAGGCCTGCGTGGGCAAAGGAGGATCCCTGGAGTTCACTGAACAAATATGCAACAAGTGAACAGAGTAAAACAATAGGCAATGAAGTATCCAGCCCCTTAAGATGCTGCCAAGGCCCCCTCATACCCACTAGGCTGATCACATGACAGGTCATTTATCCCATCCCTGCCTAAGGTTCCTAAGACACCAAACACAGGAGAGTGGGGGGAGCCATAGAGAGTGAGCCACATATAGCCTAGTAACAATCCCACTGGTACCCCGATGCTCAAGGATGCAGCCGTTTGGGACACCTCCTGATCAGAGCCTCAGCCTTGTTCATTCTTTTGGTCCAGCCCCTCACCCAGTGCCTGGCCCAATCCAGGTTCTCGATGAGTGCAAGTAAATGAATTAATGAAAGAAAGAACAGATGAAATGATGGCGGACAGTGGCTCGTTGCCATTTGCCTGACTTGAATCCTAACTTATTCTGACTGAGAACAAAGGCCTCTGATTTCAGTGCTCGAGCTACAGGTAGCGGTGTGCAAAGAGCTGTTTTCAAAAATGAAACAAGAGCTGGGGAATGCTCACTATGTCCCCCCTGTACCCACTGGGCTGCTCGCGCCTCTAACGTGCTGTCTTTCCCCACCACTGTTCCTTAACCAGCTGTGAGTCCCTTCCCTCTCTGAATCTCAGGTTCCTCACCTGTAAAATGGGATCATGGGAGCACCGATTCCATAGGGTTGGGTGGGGGGAACAAGTGTGAGATGGTTGTAAAAATATAAAGTGCACAGGGGCGCCTAAGTGGTTCAGTCGGTTAAGCATCCAACTCCTGGTTTGGGCTCAGGTCATGATCTCACAGATTCATGGGTTCAAGCCCTGCATCATCAGGCTCTGCGCTGGCAGTGCAGAGCCTGCTTGGGATTCTCTCTCTCTCTCCCTCTCTCTCTGCCCCTCTCCCACTTTTGCTATCTCTGTCTCTCTCAAAATAAATAAACAAATATATATATATATATATATATATATATATATATATATATATATATATATGGCACATGGGTGGCTCTGTGGTTAAGCGTCTGACTTCGGCTCAGGTCATGATCTCACGGTTCGTGGATTCAAGCCCAGGGCCAGGCTCTGTGCTGACAGCTCAGAGCCTGGAGCCTGATTCAGATCCTGTGTCTCCCTCTCTCTCTTTTCCCCTCCCCCACTCACTCTCTGTCTCTGTCTCTCAAAAATGAATAAACATTACAATTTTTTAATAAAAAATACAATTATATATATAACTATATACATTAATTAATATATTAATTTTATGTAATTTTATATATATATATATAAAGTGCACAATGCCTGGCATATAAATGCACAATTCGTGCTATTATGGCAATGATATTAACATCTGCACACACTGTCTAAGCCCCTAGAATAAACCCTCTGGACCAGCCACCATGCTTTTCAAAACCCCATCTAAAACATCCTCAACTGCACCCCCTCCCCATCTCCATTTCCCAAGGCAGTCCCCAAGGTGCCCTAAGGAAGGACCTGCATCCCCCCTGCCAGAGATGCCTAAAGGCAAGGGAATGTGGCCCACACTCAGCTCCTCCCCTCCCTCACCTGGTCTTCTGGCGTGAGGCATGACCTATACAGCTCCCCAGATCCACGGCCAACCTCAGACCCAAGCCAGGGCCCTGACCTTAGGCCAGCAGCACTGGGCACTTCCAACACCTCAGCCAGGGCAGAGCCCATACATGCCATTCCCTCCCCAGTGTTTTGCTGACCTCCCAGACCACACAGTAAGAACCCTTGATCCAACTTGACTACTACTTTTAAAATAATAACAATAACTGCTTTATTGAGATGTATTTCACAAACCATAAAGTTCACCCTTTAAAATATGCAATTTAGTGGTTTTTAATGCACTGTGCGTCAATCACCACCATCTAATTCCAAAACGTTGTCATGACTCCAAAAAGAAAAACCCCGTCTCCCCTTCCCCCAGCCCCAGGCAACCACTAGTCTACTTCCTGTCTCTATGGGCTTGCCTATCTTGAACATGCCATATAAATCATACAACATGTGGCCTTTCACGTCTGGCTTGTTTCACTGGGGGTAGTGTTTTCAAGATTCACCCACATTGTGGCATGTCTTGGTACTTCGTCCCTAAAGCGCAAGTCAGGTCATGTCTCGTCTCTGCTCAGAACACAGTCCATCCTGGTGCCCATCAGGCTGATACTATTACATAACAATAGCAGGTCATTTTTCTAGAGTGTTTCCCATGGGGCCAGGATCTTAGGAACGCTATCTCCTTGCATCCAACAGAATCCTTGAACCCTAAGAGTTGGGGAAGATGAGCTCAGAGAGGTTAGGTGACTGCCCCAGGTGACCCGGAATGGCATCAGCAGCTGAGCCCAGGTATCTGGCCTGACCCAAGAACGGAGCTCCTTAAACCTCTGAGCCATAACTGCCACACTCTGCAGGAAGAGGAAAACAATCGAAATGGAAGCCGCTGGGCGAGCTCTGGGCTCCAGGCGAGACTCGCGATTCACGCGCGCCCGGGTCCTGCCCAACAGCTCTTTGATCTTGGCAGTGCCTGTGGCCCCGCTGACCCCGCCGTGAGTTATGGGGGCCGCGGGACTCATAACACAGCATTCCCGGACTCCCAGGGTCTTTAGGACACGGCGCCCCGCGCGGTGATGGATGAGCCGGCCCTGGGGGCTGGCTTTGTCCCAGCTGGGCCGGGCTACGGGAACACCACCAGGACTTTGGACGGGGCGTGGCGAGAGGAAGACCGTGTGTGTGTGTGTGTGTGTGTGTGTGTGTGCGCGCGCGCGCGCGCGCGCGCGTGTTGGGTAGGAGGATTGTATCTCTCCCTTCCCTCTCAGGGTGTGTACCGGGGGAGACACACTAGTGCGGCCGTCAAGGCCCGGGATTCTCACCTGGTAACGGTTTGAAGACCGCCTATACCCCCCACAACCAAGAGCGACCTCTCCAGAACCCCGCCCCCTGCTCCGCGCACTTTCCGAGGCTACAAAGGCTCCGCGGTGCCCCGTCCCGCCTCCCTCGCACCGGGCATTTCTTCCGTCCCATTTGACAGCCAGGGCGGAATAATCCTTTTGGGGACTGGCCGGCCCCTGCCCGGCCAGACGCGGCCGCAGCTGAGCGCTCAGCTCCGATCCATTGTTGGGTCCGCCGGGGACCCCCTGCCGCGGCCCTTTGTCGCCCGCTCCCGGCGGGGCCGCTCCAGATGCGCCACCGCTGCCCGCGCCCCGCCCGTCCCACGCGCTCCGGGCAGTACCGAGGCGGCTCTTACGCACCGGGAGGAGTGGACTCGCCTCGCCCCGTGCCCGCTCGGCCGCCCGGCTGCGCCCGCCTTTGTCTGCCTCCTTTGTCTGCCCCGCGCCCTCGCGGCGACGGCGGCTAGGCCTCTGGGGAGCGGGCCCGGAACGCCAAGTGCAGCTGGCGAGGGCGCGCCGGCCGGGAGCGCGCAGGGCCCAGCCGGGCCGGGGGCTGCCCCTCAGCCGGGGGCGGCCGGGCCAACTCCCACCGCCCCTCCCCCGCCTCCTCCCAGCGCGCCCGCCCCTTCCCGCGCGCCGGCCCCCTCCCCTTCCCTCCAGCCCCTCTCAG
The DNA here is from genome assembly GCF_016509475.1 of Prionailurus bengalensis. Taxonomy (NCBI): domain Eukaryota; kingdom Metazoa; phylum Chordata; class Mammalia; order Carnivora; family Felidae; genus Prionailurus; species Prionailurus bengalensis. The sequence goes on from NC_057345.1 coordinate 8,521,845, forward strand.
CCTGGGCACATCCTCCAGCCGCCCGCGCACCTCTCCTCGCGGTCCCCGCTTCGCAGCTCGGCCCTCCGCTGCGCTCGGCTCCCGCAGGCGCTCGGCCCCGGGCCCCTCGGCCCCCGCCCCGCCGGCCGGACAGGTAAGGCATGGCCTTGGCCCGCCCCTGGCCCCGCCCTCCCTCCTCACCTGGTAGCGTGCCCGGACAAAGGTGGGCTACCTGGCGCGGTTAGGGGCAGGGCGCGCGGGGGACTGTGGTTGGAGGTGAGGATGCTGCTTTCCTCCCTGCCCTCGCGGCCCTCGAAGCCGTCGGTCCGTGTGTCCGCCGCCTCCGCCCCTCGCCGCGTCACCGCTGGGCTCCAGGCTCTGCTCCTGGCCCCCGCGTCCGCCCACCTTCCGCCGGACGCTTACTTTTCCACGCTCTGACACTCTGCCTCGCGCGCGCCTTGGCCGCCCTCTCTGGGTCGCGGCTTTCGCCTTCCCTCCTCCTCCGCGCTAGCCCTTCTCCCTCTGGGACCGCGTCTCTCTTTGTCTCTCTGTCTCTGAGTCTCTGGGCGGTCTCCAGGACGCGGGAGCGGACCGGAGAATCCGCCACCATGCGAAGAAGCTTCGAAGACTCCCTGCGCCCCGGGCAGAGCTGACAGGCGTGTCCTCCTGCCCCTTTCGAGGCTGCCTGGGGGGCTAAGGTGTGTTCCGGGGGAAGGAGGCTCGGCGTGCGCCTCTGCCAGCGCCGCCGGCGGCCACGCGCCCGGGCGGTTCTGCGCCCTAGCAACCTCGACGGCCCCGCTCTGGCCCTCTTCCTCCGCTGGCTTTTTCTCCATTTGCGCACCGGGGTCTCGGCTGCCTGCGGGGTTTGAGATGCGAGGGCTCTTGGGTTTCCCGCCAAGTCTTCTTGCTTTCCTCCACTGGGGGGTTCCCTCGGCCTTCGCCTCCATCGGGTCTCCTGCCCAGCGCACCTTCCCCGCTGCCCTCCTCCCAGCCCGGGGCCCGCAGGAAGTGTCCCGGTGCGGTTCAGCATCATCCCCCAGGGATCAGGCAGACAGAGGCCCTGGGAGTGATCTTGGACAAAGGAATGCATTTTCCTGAGCCTCGAAACCCCCTTCATAAAATGGGATAACAGCACCTACCCACAGGGATGTGTGTTGAAACAGTGAAAAAAAAAAAAAAAGCAGATTGGATGCCAGCACAGGACACACTTGGTGGCCGTGGGGGAGGCTTCGGTCCCTGGCTGGGGTGGGGAGGAGGCTCCCCAGCAAGGGGGGGAAATGGATCCCAATTCAAGGCTTAGAGACACTGCAGGGAAACCTGAATGTTCCCTGCCCCCCCCCCCCAGCGTGGCTGTCACAGTTGCAACCGCCCCCACCCATTTACAGGGTTCCTGCTGTCACAGGCACCGTCCCCTCTTCTCGCTCCTCCTCTCTGCTTGTCCTAAAAGCAGTTTTAAAAAGTCAGGGTGAATAGGGTCTCTGCTTCCAAAGTGAGATGAGTGTCGCTGTGACAATGTTGCCAACAGCTGGTCATTCATCGTGAGGCGTCCATGTGACTCATTCCCAATTCTGAACCTCTGTCTTGCACTGATTTCTTTTTTAATGGCACTTGCACACAAGCCATCTCCTTCCCCCTGGGGGCACTGTCTTGCTGTATCCTGGACCTGCTGTGTAATTGCCCAAACCCTCTGACCACCGGATCATCTGTGTCCTCATAACAGGGGACACACCACGCCCCCCCCCCCCCCCCCGGAATCCAGCAGTGGCTCAATGAGGGCCACTTCAGCAGAGGGTAACCTCCTCCCAGCCAGCACGTTCTAGGCTCCCCCGGCTAAGTTCTTGTTTTCAGCCATGGCCAGAGCTGGCACTTAGGGACTAGGGACACAGGCGCACCCCATCCAGCCTCCTGCTCGTGATCCCGCCTGGCGGACAGGCCCGGCTTTGGCAACCCAGGGCGCCCTTGCCCGCTCTGCCTCCTCGGGAAAGCCAGCTCGGCAGCCTCTGCGACCCCTCCAAAATTCGCTCCTTGCCCCTCACCCACACGAAAACGACAGTGCCTTCTCCACCCGTCCACCCTGCCCCCTCTCACCAGCCCTAAATCCTTCAAATGGCTCCCTGTTGGCACCAAATTAACAACTCCACCTGCCACCCACAACACTATCATTGCGTCTTTGGCTCTTCCCTCCTTCTGAAACGTCTCCTCCCCTGCCCCTATTCAGTCGAAGCCTGCCCTCTCTGCAGGCCAAGGTCAGATGTCCCCTCTTGCGGGAAGCCCTCTTGCTCCCCCCTTGCCTCCCCTTCTCGCGTGGCCTGCACTCCCCTGAGCGGGGCTGGGTCTCGTTCCGTTCGTGGTCCCAGGACACCCAGTAGGTGCTCCACGCACACGTGTTGTACCGACTGGAACGTTTGGTCAAGGGGATGGGAGTGACCTGAAAATTGCAAGCCACAGGTTATCCTTGGGTCCCACCGGGTCCTGCCGGCCAGGCCAGGGGCAGGGGTGACCCTGAAGCGAAAGACCGTAGCTGGGGAGGTCAGAGGGGGAACGAGCCTCCTGGAAAACCCCCGGGGTACTGGGTTCTTCCTCTCCCTGGAAGATGAGGATATCTGTGCCTGATTATAGAGAGGGAAGTGATTGCCCAAGTCCTGCAGAATGGGTTTGAATTCCGGCTGATGGCTTGCTAGCTACGTGACCTGGAGGGAGTTCCTTCACTGGTCTCAGCCAGGAATTTGGTAGAGCAGAGATTTGCATCCTGGCCTCCCTGATTCTACAGCCTGGGGAGAATGGCGCTCCCTCCAGAGAGGGTCCTGGGCATATTCCCAAGGGGGGTGTTAGATGAGCATCCCTATTCTGGCTCTTTCGGAGGAGACCTGCCTCTTTTCCCACTGCAGCCCCTCTGCCCGTCTTCTGTTGGCCCTTCCTCTTGAGTGGGCCATTTGGCCAACTGAGCAGAGGCCATCTCCAGGAAGGACACAGGCCATCCCCAGGAAGGACACGGGAGGGTGGCTGAACCGTTGCCACTAGAGGCCAGGCCGCCCTCACCACCAGCAGGTCCCAGCTTTGACAGCTCTCCATACACAACACCGTGGTCCGGCATTGACCATCTGGTACACGTCACTGGATGGGTGTGGGGGGCTCCAAGGGATAAGGCCCCTCCTAGAATCTAGAGCAGTTGAGATGAAGTCACTGTAGAAACTACAAGTTCTTAGAGGCTCTCTCTGTGCCGGGCTCTGTGTTACGGCCTCCAGTACAAGAGGTCCTGGACAGTTACAGCGTCTACACTGAGGGTCACTGAGGGTAACATGAGTGGTCAGAGACCCTGCCTTTGACAGTACAGGCACGGTTGCCTCTCAGACAACCATGAGATCAAGTCCCAGCCTTACCACTCCCTCTGCAGTGTAACCTTGGGCAAATCCCTCCAAATTTGGCCCCATGTTGAGTCATTTTTGCCCACTTCAAAGGGCTAAATTAGATAATGCACCTGACGCTCTAGGCCCAGATTAGTAAATGGCCAATAAATGATACTCAGACAACCTGGGACTGACGCCCAGAGAGGTTAATTGACTTGCTCAGGGTCACTCAGCTATTAAGCACTCGGAGCCAGGATTCATCCCCAGGCTTGTCTGACACCAGGTGTCTTTCTGCCCCACGCTGGCCTGTGCCAGAGCCAACAGCGGGCATTTTTGTCACTTGATGATTAAGTGATGGGTCTGACCAAAAGCAAGTGGTGTTAAATTGTCTGGGTCCCGAGATAATGAAGTTTGGGGAAGGGGAGGGCGGGCGGAGGATTGTTTGGGGAGCGGGGAGAGGAGTGGCTACCTATAATGTAGCAGGAGGCAGGACGCTGGCTCAGGAGGTAGACGTGGGACACTGGGAGAGAAAAGCCCAAGGCCGGGAGCCTCTGGGTGGGTGGGCGGGGGCTCTGAGGCGGCCCCCAACTCCACACCCCTATGTAGGTTTTTTGAGGTGTGAGGCCTTGGGGGGGCTGCGAATTCCCAAGGCTACTGTTGGAAACAATAAAAGCAGATGGGGCCGCCCCGGCGGGGAAGCCAAACCTCATTTACCAAGACAATGGTCCTCTCCAGGCTGGCCTGGGCCTGTCCTGTCCCACCCCACAGGAAACCATCGATCACCCCACTGAGGACTGAGGACATGGCCACCTGCGCTTGCCCCCCCCCCACCCACACAGGCACAGATGCACAAATGCTTCCAGGACCAACCCCTCTCCCCCCCTCCACCCACCACCCACTCTCTCTCTTTTTATAAAAGAGCCCCATTATAACAAGGGCTACTGCTTATCCCGCCCGGACTGGGTTCTGCTCACTTTATATACGTTTACTTCTCCTCCTCCACAACCCCTGGCATTTTACAGATGAAACCGAGGCTCAGAGAGGTTCAATGACTTGCCCAAGGTCACACAGCTCTTCCCACCTGCTCCATGGGGCTCTCCCATGGCTCAGCTTGATGGATTTGGGCCGACACCTGTTTGAATCAGCACTAGCTTGTGCCTCGAGCTTTCATTGGACCTCCGGCCTCTCCAGCAGGTCAGAGTGGGGACACCTGGAGGGCAGGCACTCTGTCTTTGCCTGCAGATTAGAAGCTCCTTCCAGCAAAGGGTATGTTTTCCCCCACGTTATGGGAACTCCCAAGGCCAGAGGTATGTCTCTCCTATCGGGAACCTCTCAGGGCAGCAAATGAATCTACCTCTTGATTTCTTTGTTTAAGGTTTGTTTGGTTTTGTGCACACGTGAGTGGGGGAGGGGCGGAGAGAGCGCGGGGACAGAGGACCCGAAGCGGGCTCTGCGCTGACAGCGGCCGAGCCGGGCTTGAACTCGTGAACTATGAGATCGTGACCTGAGCCGAAGTCGGACGCTCAACCCACGGAGCCCCCCAGGCGCCCCTGAGTCCACCTCTTCAGACTGCAGGCTTCCTTGGGGCAAGAGTCGCTTTCCTTGTTTAGACTGAGAGCTCCCCGTGGGCAGGAGGGGTGTCTCTCTTCTCCGTCTGGGAGTCCTCCCTAGATCCTAGCCCTCCAAGGCAAGACGTGGATCTCCCCTGTGACACTGGGAACTCCCTAGGGCCAGGGTTAGTATCCCCATTTGGACTGGCAGTTTCCCGAGCAGAGACGAAGCTCTCTTCCTTGAGACTGGAGCGGGCTCCTTTACGTGACCTCCAGGTCCTGCACCCAGAGGGGCTCAGCCAGTGGTGACCGCCTGGTGTCATTCTCCCCTACAGTCTCCACTGCAAAGCAGCAGCCGGTGCTTCCCCACCCCGCCTCCTCCCACCGCCTCCCTCAAGATAGAGTCCTCTGCGGGAGGCTGGGTTGGCTCAAAGGCCTGTGGAAGGGTAGGTGGGGCTCTGGTTGTTCTGTGTCCTCTTCCTATTGGACAGGGAGAGGGTGGGGACTAGATCAGGACTGTCAAGGCCCAAGTAGGCACCTTGCTTCCAGGCACACCGGAACTCCCTTCTGCCCTACACGCGGCACGAAGAAATACTGATTTCCTAAATAATCATACCTCAAGACAGCCTGATGAACCCATTTCGCAGACAGGAACATCATGACTCCCGAGGAGTTCTGATGGTGGGAACAGCTAGAGGGACAAAGTCTATTTCCGAACTGCCTTGAGAAAAGCCCACCCACCTGCCCCTCCCCCACTCTCATCTACACTAGGACTATTTTGATTGAACCAGCAAAATCACTCATTTTCCAGCCCCTGGGGAGTCAGGTCCCTCTAAAGAAGACAGGAATCTGCTCCCAGGGGGCCAGGAGCTCTAAGCACCCCCCCCTCTGCTGGAGCTCCAGTTTGGGGAGCCCCACTGTTCAAAGACAGAAGGAGGGGCACCCCTAGGTAGCTCAGTTGGTGAAGCATCCGACTTCGGCTCAGGTCATGATCTCACGCTTGGTGAGTTCGAGCCCCAAATCTGGCTCTGTGCTGTCAGCGCAGAGCCTGCTTGGGATCCTCTGTCCCCCGCTCTCTCTGCCCCTCCCCAGCTTCTCTCTCTCTTGAAGTTTATTTATTTTGAGAGAGGGGAGGGCCTGGGGATGGCCACCTCCATTCTCCTTCTAGCCATTCCAGAAAGTGTCCAGCCTCCTGGGTGAGGTCAAGGCACCAGAGGGAGGAGTCAGGCAGATCCGTTCTAAGGACATTCCTAAAATCTTCATGGACATATGGGAACGTAAAACCAGAGATGATTCCTGCATTGAGAAAAATCCGTCCTAAGCACTGCTGAGTAGGGGTTCTAGGCCTACAATTGCTGCCCCAGGGCTCCCAGGCTCGGGGTGTCAAGGGCTGGGCGTGAGGGAGAGCTCTTTATACATTAAGGAGCTAATCCCTTGTCTTCTGGATAGGTTGTAAAAATGTCCACTGAAGAGTTTTAAGCCGTAGAGCCAGTCATCAGATTTGTTCTTTTTTTTTTTTAGGTTTATTTATTTATTTTGAAAGAGAAAAAGTGGGGGAGGGAGGGAGAGAGAGAGAGAGAGAGAGAGAAAGAGAGAGAGAGAATCCCTAGGAGGCTCCCCACCACCAGCCCAGAGCCCGACTTGGGATTCAAACCCACAAACCACAAGATCATGACCTGAGCCAAAGTCAGACGCTCTACCAACGGAGCCACCTAGGCGCCCCCAGATTTGTTCTTCTGACCACAAAACAGAGAATGTTTTGGTGCAGAGCAGGAGCAGAGGCAGAAGGGCAGTATGGGAAGCTGTTCCAGTCACCCAAAGCACGGCAGGGAACATGGCCAGGGTTTTGTGGCGAGCGGGCACCCACCCAGAGGCCGGGCCTGCCCGAGGCTCCTGCTCAGAAGAACAAGATCCAGCCCTTAGTGCCCAGGATCTGGGCCATGTCCCTGTGAGCCTGAGGGCTCATCGCCGAAGCCTGAGAACAGAGAGAGTGAGCCCAAGGGTAAGGGAGTCTGTTTGGGGTGACTTCAGCATGTCCCTTCCCAGCTGGGTTCTCTCGAGGAAGGAAGATCTCAGAGATGTTTCTCGGCCTCTCAGGGGTCAGAGGTCCTTTCCTGCTCAGGTTTAGCGGTGGGTGGTTGCCTGCAAGTTTCTTATGAGCTGGAGAGGGTTAGGGTGTTTCCATGAAGAGGGTCATTTCAAGACCCAAGCTGTGGCCAGAGGAATAGCAGGAATTAAGACACCTCCCTGTCCAGCCCCCACCCCCAGCACCTTGCATTCTTCTCTGCAGAAGTCTAAAAAGATAGAAATGCTGCGATCGTCCCAAAGAGACCCTGTACTGGTCTCAAGGTGCCCATCCCAGAAGCCCTGTGGGTTAGGGTCTCACTGGTGCCCAAGGGGTCAGCCACCTTTAGAGAAATGGACAGAGCACAGCAGGCCTCCTCCAAGAGCGAGGGAGAGGGAGGGCCAGCCCTGGCATGGGGTTGTTAATCATATAATTTGTTTTACCTTTTAGCATTTACCAGTATGTCCTCTGAATTCATGCCCCTAGCCCCTGGGGGCTTACTCGAATCCTAGAGGATATTACCCGGCACCCCTCCCCCACAGGGGGGCTGTCAGACAGATGGAGAAGGCTTGTCACTCTAGGTCATAAATTCCCAGGCTCCCTGGGCGGACAAGGTCCTTGAGGCCACCCCACCTGCGGATATGGTGGTCTTCTTCCCCTGCTCCCCCCACCCCAACTTTTTTGAGCAGTGCACATCATTTCCCATGAAATCTGATCCCTAGTCCTAATACATAAAACCAATAAAGGCAGCCTTTTACGAACAGAGCACCCCACATCCCCCACCAATAATCTCTTCCCCGAATCAAAATCTTCTCCATCTTATGCAGACACAGCTTCAAGCCTTACTTGCAGCCAGACTCTCTTCAGCCTCCTGCAGAGACGTGCCAGGGGACCAACCATCATTGCCCCTGATTTACCCTATTGCCTTAAAGTAAATCAGCAAGGGGCGCCTGGGTGGCGCAGTCGGTTAAACGTCCGACTTCAGCCAGGTCGTGATCTCGCGGTCCGTGAGTTCGAGCCCCGCGTCGGGCTCTGGGCTGATGGCTCGGAGCCTGGAGCCTGTTTCCGATTCTGTGTCTCCCTCTCTCTCTGCCCCTCCCCCGTTCATGCTCTGTCTCTCTCTGTCCCAAAAATAAATAAACGTTGAAAAAAAAAATTAAAAAAAAAAAAAAAAAGTAAATCAGCAAGAAAAAAGAACTCGTCCTCAGTGACATGAAAGCATGCAGTGGATGTTGGTTGCACTGGTCTGTGGGAGATGGGGCCTCTAACCGGCTTTGGCCGGTCATGTCCAGAAAATTCTGGAACGCGTACATAAGTAGTTGTGAGTGGCAACAATTCTTTTATTATTTTTTTTCCCTTCGAAGTTGATTTATTTTGAGAGGGGTGGGGGAGGGGCAGAGAGAGAGAGAGAGAGAGAGAGAGAGAGAGAGAGAGAGAGAGAGAGAATCCCAAGCAGGCTCCCCACTTCACGGGGCTCAAACCCACGAACCTTGAGATCATGACCTGAGCCGAAAGCAAGGGTCGGATTCTTAACTGACCGGGCCACCTGGGCGCCCCCATAACGGTTCTTTTCAACTGCTCACCTTGAGCCCCCGGAACACTCTTCGGTGACCCAGGAGAAGCCCGAGTGACGATGGAGCAGTGCTCGTGTTAAAATTTGAGTCGAGAGCGTGTCTGAGAGTGTCTGTTGTCTTTGCTACAGCTTTCAGAATAGTTTAAAATATTTTTTTTTAAGTGATGTTAGAATCAAACGTTTAAAGAAACCCTGAAGCATCTCTACCAAATATGGTGGCTCGGATGTCTCGTTTTCACACGTGAGGAGGAGACTCAGAGTCAGGGAGAGGGGTTGATGGGCCAAGTTCTCCCAGTGGGTGGTTGTCTGGCTCACAGCCCGGACTGAGCTCGGTAATCCTCTGCTCTATCAGAGCATCACTGATATTCCTGGCCCAGGATCCCCATCAGACCCACCCCCCACCGCCAGCCCTACTACCCCACCCCCCCATCCCTCTTCCTCCCTACCCCCTCCCCCCATCCCAACCCACCGTGTGGCTGGTGAGCTGATCAGCAAGGCAGGAATGTGAGCCCTACAGCTGTCCTGGGATGCCCCGGGGGCAGTCCAGCTCCACAGTTGTCTGCCAGGCAGGTGGGGCAGGAACCCCCCTAGTCTCCTGGTCCTAAATGCCAGGCTGTTGGGAGGGGAGGGGCTCAGGAATCACGGTAGACTCCAGCCTCAATTAATTGCCTTCGTTCGCGTGTGCAGCCTTTGGATGGAGACAGCTCCCAGTCAATTGTCCCCACTGTGTAGGGACAGCTTAAGGACATGAGATAAGTTCTTTCCTCCCCGTCCCCAGCTGCCAGTGCCTGGTCCCCTTCTTGGGCCTCGACTGCACTCACAGCAATGACAGATTATGTGGGGGAGGCAGGTGACCCCTGATGAAGCTCAGTGCACGGTCGGTGGTGTGCAAGGACCATCCATGTGCACTGGGTGAGTTGCATCATCTTGAATGTGTGGCTTTACCCTCCCGGAGCCTCGGTTTCCTCATTTTAAAAATGTAGAAAATGACATGCTGTGCAGGGCAGCGGGGAGGGACGCAGGGAGAAGTGGACGAAATCAGTCTCAGCGGCAGCTCCTATGATTACATTTGCTTTTGTTCTGTTTTGCTTTTAATGAGTCACTTAGATCTCAGTTACGAGAGGGCCATCTCTGGGTCGCGGATGGTCTTGAAGTCCCCTCGACAACTCTCATCCAGGGCAACTCCAGGCTGCTGGGGAGGGGATCCGCCCCGGGGGCCCGGAAGGGCGGACTTTGTGAGCAAGCCACAGGCGGGGACAACCCTCCAGGGCTGATGGGGGTGGGGGAGGGGGGGGCCTGCTGCCCCTTTTTTGCCTGCATGCTCGGCGCTTTGTGATGCAGCCTCCAACTGGCTTTCAGAGTGACAGAAATGGATTGGAGCCCCTCATCGCTGTGGATCCCTGGCACGACTTCTGTTAGCAGTCCACGTTTCCTGAGGCGCTTTGCCAGGCTGGCATCTCAGCTGCTGGGCTGTGCCAAGATCCGCGAACAAATCCCGTGGGCTTGGAGAGAGGGCTTCATGCAGTCGTCAGGGCAAAGTGGTGCCAGGATGCCCAGCCTTCACTCCAGTACTCATGCTCTCTCTCAAACCCACACATGCGCACGCGCGCGCGCACACACACACACACACACACACACACACACACACACCCCACCCTAGGAATTTACTTATGTTCTTCTGCTCAGGGTCACTTTGCGCTCAGTCTATTTCCATTCCCATCCACTGTCAGTGCCTGTTATTTGCAGGGTCCTGTAGATGTGATAGGAACAGAGGGAAGAGAGGGACAGAGCCCCCTAGGATCTTTCTGTCCAGTCAGTCTTTAAAAAAGCCTGCCCCAGCACAAGATGGCACATGAGGTCTTCAGGAGCTGGACACACATATGTGGGGGCGCGGTGGGGAGCATTTGTAACTGGGGGACTGACAGGGCTTCCTGGAGGAGAGGACATTTGGGATGGACCCCAGAGGACGGGCAGGATTTGGACAGAGAGAGATGGGGGGGCGGGGAGAGGGGGTTGTTTGAGGCAGAGGGGACAGCCCAAGTGAGAAGAGAGATAGGAAAGGTGGGGTGTGTTTGGGGCCCGGAGAATAGTCTCTGTTGACCGTGAGGGGGAGGAAGTAGAAGTCAAGTCTGCAAAGCCAGGTCGGGGCCACGTTATATAAGGTTTTGAGTGCCGAGGTAAGGAGTCGCCGTTAAATGGGAAGGCGATAGGGAGCCAAGGACAGTTTCGAGCAGGCGAGGGTCATGGTCAGAGGAATCTGTCAGCAGTACGAGCTGCTCTGGGGGCAGGACGGTGCCGATAAGGTCTGGGGAGAGAAATGGCTCCCAGGGGGTGCATCGATCGGCACCGCACACTGAAATCCGTTCTTGCTTGTCCCAGGCTGGCTCGCGCGTGATTTGTGGGGTGCAAAGGGAGGGCGGGAACAAAGATGCCCCTGAAGCCAGCTGGGGTACCGTAAACAGACCCACGGCCATTGGAAGACTCTTGGCAACAGGACCCCGGTGGGAGAGAGAGATGCCAACGGGTGGGCTCATGATGCCTGAGGGCGTGGCGATGGGCTTCCTCTTCCGGCTCTGCAGAGGAGGGGCTGTCGTCTGAGACAGTTCCCCGGGCAGGTCAGCGAGCTCACACCTTGGCTCTCAGAGTCACCGACCTGCTTCGCGTCAAGCATGCTGGCCCACGAGGGCCTGTGGGTCTGCCCACCCCTCCTCCTCTGCCTCATCTGGCCTCTTCCTGCACTTCTGGAGTGACCGGCCTCACCCCTCTCTATTCCCACCACCCCTGCCGGGGAGGGCACTCTGTGGGCCTCTCTCAGGCTATTGTCCCTGTGAGACAGAAGGGCCGCGTGGGGTGGGGGACAGCATCCCACACAGCCTCAAAGCCTTTCTCAGTCCCAGGCAGAGCGAAGCCTGGCCAACCAGCCTGGAGAGGAGTCTGCATCTGCCTCAGGCCCGGAAACAGGGTTCAAGGGGTTCCCCGGGGGCAGAACAATACTTGACTGACAGGCCTTTAGAATGGTCCCCCTCCTCCCGCCCAGCTGCCTCAGGAGCCCAGGAGCACAGGCCCCGGCTGCCTGAGCCCCAGCCTCCAGAGCCCTCATTATGGAAAGGCTGGAGGTGAGGTTGATGGGGCCGAATCCTTGTGTGGCCACTGAGGTGGACAGCAAGGCGGGCCAGGGCTTCATGGTTTACTGTCTTAGGCACGGAAGGCTGTGTGACGAGACAGGAGCTGTCACGCCATGCCATCCCAGGGTCCCACACGGCTCCTGAGGCTCTCCCGGGACGCGCAGGGGGCTCCCCGGGGTGGGAGGAAATAGGACGGCCTCTTTCTCTCAGTCGGTGGTTCTAGCAAGATCGGAGCTGCGGGCCGCAGAGGCAGGGCCTGGGCCTTGCCGGGGACCAGGGCACTCCAGGCTGGAATGAAAGGAGAGCCGGATAAAGGACCCTGGGACCAGGCAAGGTGGGAGGAGCTGTCCCCCCCCCCTTCGGCCCCCCACCCCCTCAGAGTGGGTCAGCCTGGCGGGGCCCCGGCCTCCCTGTCCGGCCTGCCCTCCCCGCCCGTTCCGAGAGCCTCACTGGGAGTTGGCTAAAGGCGAAGCTGTGGGTGGGGGAGCCGGGGGCAGGGAGGTTGTGGGGGGCAGGTGGGGCCACAGGGGGTGGTCGCCAGAGTTGGGCACCTGCCCCACCGTTCCCAGCCACAGGCCTCATGAGCCTTAGCTCCGACGTCTTCTGGAACACCCAGGGGTTGCTTCCTCCTCCCACAGGGGGGCGGCGGGGGGAGCAGTGTGTGCCCTGAGGAGGCCCCGCTTCTGGTGGGCAATGAAGGTTATCCTGAGGGTAGGTCAGGGTCAGCTCACCCCACCCTGCAGGGGTCAGAGCCAAGCTTCTTCCCAAGTTGCTGAGCGCCGGCAGAGACAGGGCTGTGTCAGAACCTGCCGGCCCCTTAGAGGAAAAGAGCAAAGACAGGGACCGAGCGGTCTTGGGACAGCCACGAGGGAGGTGCAGAGCACAGACGTAGCAATTACATGTATGAGACTTACTAGGTGTGGCTTAACCTCGCTGGGCCTTAGTGGCTGTTCCAGAAAATGCTAGGAGCCACTTCAGAGGCTTGTTGAAAGGACGAAGTGATATGAGTTCCCGCAAAGCTCTGAACCCGATTCCTGCCCGTGGCACGCGCTCAAAGAGGCTGTGATGTTTGTTCGGAGTTGGGCTTTGAATCAAGCCTCGGGCAGGACAGGCCTGTTTCTGAGCTTGGAAGGACGCAGCTCATTCCGGGGGACTTGGCAAAGGGCAGAGGTCTGTGCAAAGAGAATTCTAGACTAATCTGGAACCTGGATGCTGCTTAAGCCAATCAAACCAGGACTTCCCAGCCTCAGGCGCTGTGGTCTTCCTGGGCCGGCAAGCCTCCTTCGTGGGCCATCCTGTGCTAGCTGTAGGGTGTTTAGCGGCATCCCTGACCCCAGAAGGGGCGGCACTGCCCCGCTATGACAACCAAAAATGTCTCCGGACATTGCCAAGTGTCCCCTGGGGGCCAAGTCCCCCTCCATCCGGGCTGAGAGACACCGGGCTATGATGATGTGGGTGAAGGGATTTGCAGAAGTGGGGGAGCAGAAGACGAGGAGGGCTGTTGAGCTGTCTGCTCATGGTGCTGCTTTTTTTACAGACCAGAGCTCATGGCCGGGCCCAGCACCCACGTTGTCCCCATGCTGTTCCTCGCCCTCCTGGTGCTCTCGGAGCTGAGCCTGGCAGGCTCCCTGGGACCTGGAACCCCGGCTCGGAACCTTCCTGAGAATCACATCGACCTCCAGGGCCCAGCACTGTGGATGCCTCAGGCCAGCCACCACCGCCGGCGGGGCCTGGGCAAGAAGGAGCGGGGCCCAGGCATGCCCGGCCGGGCTCAGGATGGGGCTGTGGTCACCACCACCAGGCAGGCCTCCAGGCTGCCAGGAGCAGGGGAGCCGCTGCCCGGGCAGAGTCCTGCAGGCCTACTGGAGGACAAGGGCCTGGGGCTGGCACTGCCCTACCCGGAGAAGGAGAACCGGTCTCCCGGGTCAGAGAGGGTCAAGAAACGTGGCAGGGAGTTCAAGAGACGCAGGGAAAGGTTGAAACTGCACAGAGGTAGCCGGAGGTCTGCGAGGGGGTGGGGTCCTGCCATGGAAAGGAGGGGTGAGGGGATGAGGGAAGGGCATACCCCAATGGCCAAGGGGACTCCAAGAGGGGGGTGGGGGCGGGCACAAGGGAAGTGGAGAAGTGTCGATGGTGTGAGAAGCCGGGGACGATATCCAGAGGCTCCACAGAGGGCAGGCAGTGGACCCCCAGAGGAGGGGAGGGGGTCTCTCAAAAGTCGGAGTGATCTGGTAAGAGGCGGGAGCTGGGAGAGCCTTGGTGGTGGAGCGTGGGAATGATCCTCCTAAGTCAGGAAGCTCTGCCTTGGGTCCGACCGAAATCCACCCTACTATAAGCCCGGAGTAGAGATACACTAGTTCGGTCCCCATCCAGGGGACTTAATCAACACTTACTCAACTCTGAATCCCAGAGCGGGGACTGAGAGCTCAGACTCCGAAGCTAGGTCTGCCCCAGTTCGGCTGTGGCTCTGCCGCTTTCTAGCTGCGTGCCCGGGACAAGTCCCCTTTCTGTGCCTCAGTGTCCCCTTTTGCAAAACGAGGTTGAGGGCTCCATCTACCCTTAGATGCTTAGAATGGCACCTGACAAGCATCACGTGCCGTGAGCAGTAGCTGTTACTAGCTAATTCTCAACTTGCTCTCAGTGTGGAGTCACCGTCCCCTGACCCGGACACGGATGACCCAGGGAGAGACGTGGCGTCCTTATCCCTCCTGCCTCTGTCCTGTTTGTCTCTTGGGGTGCTCCCCCGCGGCCCTGGTCACCTTCTTTAAATTTCTCCCACATCCCCAAATCCCCGTGAGGGCCTAGCCACCCCCTGGCCCCGGCCGCCACCTCCTTTGCCCACTCAGTCCCTGAACAAACATGTCCCAACAGCTGGGCCCAGGCAGCTCCTCCTGCCTGACCTGGCCCCAAAGCCACCAGGGGCCGACCAAGGGCCACAAATGTGGGGCAGGTGTTCTCCAAGAGGAGCGTGATGGAGGCTGGGCACCCCCACCTCCTGCAACCGCTGGGGTCTTCCTTGCTAGGCCTCCTGAGACCCCCCGAGTGGACAGAACACAGTCGAGAGGTCCCCGCTTAGACTCAGCCTCCCACCCCCTTGGAGGTCACGGTCAGGTTGGGTGGGGGAGGCTGGCATCCTCAAGGACTCACAAGGCATGAACTCATCCTGGCTCAACTCCAGGCCCCAGCTCCATGGGGCCAAGGGCCCCCATCCCCCACCCCAAGAGAGTCAGTGTGGCGGGTGAGTGGAGGAGGGGACAGTGCTGGAGGCCAGGCCCGGTACTGCCGACCTGCTGGGGAGCTCTGGCTGACTGGGCCCCAGTTGCCTTGTCTGTAAAATGAATGGAGTAGATTCAACGGTCCCTAAGTCCCCTTTCTACTCTCTGGGGTTTGTTTCCGGAGGGTGGGGTGGCCCCAACTGACCCAATCAAACTCAAAGTCAGATCTTGCCCGAGAAAAAGAGGCAAGGGTGAGCCCGGGGCCTCCAGCTTCTCTCAGAGCCCCTTTGTTCCTGACCACCTCCAATTCTGCACACTGTCCCCTCACACTCAACTTACCCCAATGCCCATGGGTCTTGGGGGGGTGGCATCTGTGGCCAAAAGCATCGGCCTTGTGCTCAGACGGACCTGTGTTTGAATGCAGGCTCTGCTGTCCCCTAGCTGTGTGTCCTGAGGCAAGTTGCCTAACCTCTCTGTGCTTCCGTGTCCACACCACCCCCCATAGATGAAGCCTGAAGGAGCACCCATCTCCTAAGAGTTCCTACCGTGGTTAGATGAAATAATGCTTGTAAGGAAGGACCCAGCATATAACAGGGCGATGGTTATCACCACATAGGAAGCCCTTGCTTGTACGTGACAAACTATGGATCTTACCATCTCAAAGACCTCTCCCCATTGCAGTGCCTCTCAGCCTCTCCTAGTCACACCTCACCTCTTCCGGGAAGCCTTCCGTGGTCAATCCCACCAGTTCCCACTTGTTGCACTTACGCCCCCGGCTGTATCCGCTAACCTGACTTGAACTGGCCGGAATGCTGCTTTAGAGAGAGCATCCTTGGGCTGCCTCCTGGTGGCAAC
Source organism: Prionailurus bengalensis (assembly GCF_016509475.1). NCBI lineage: Eukaryota > Metazoa > Chordata > Mammalia > Carnivora > Felidae > Prionailurus > Prionailurus bengalensis. The sequence goes on from NC_057345.1 coordinate 8,537,554, forward strand.
ACTGCAAGTTCATTCCAGACCTCCCTCCTCTCTCCCCACCACCCCAGTCCCTCGTTTCCACCTCCCCAGGAAGGTGGGCAACAGGAGTGTTGGCTGAGCCCATGGCTTGTCACATAGTCCCTGCTGCCTCCTTGTTTGCAGATGGAAATGTGAGTTGTGCTGTGGGTTGACACAGGGTGGTGAGCAGATAAAGCTCCTGTGTTTCCCACTCCGTGTCTCAGGCCGAGCCTTGGTCCGAGGTCCTAGCTCCCTGATGAAGAAGGCAGAGCCGTCCGAAGACCAGGCACCGGATGCCACGATGGAGGAATCCTCCACCAGCCTGGCCCCCACCATCCTCTACCTAACCACCTTTGAGGCAGCACCTGCCACAGAAGAGTCCCTGATCCTGCCTGTCACATCCCTGTGGCCCCAGGTAAGGGGCCCCAGAAGAGCCTCATCGTATATTTAGGGAGACTGAGGCACAGGGGTGGGAGGGAGCGAGATGAGGCCACCGGGGCTAGAGGCAGACCAGGTCTCCTGATGCCTGTCCAACTCAGCTGCAGCCCGGCAGACGCTCTGTGTTAAAAGGGCTGCTACTGTCCGGGACAAAGGGGTCCTAGGGTTCACTCCAGGGACAGGCAAGAGAGCAGGTGCCAGCTCAGCACACCGGGTCCGCATGGAAAAGAGCAGGGACCTCGGGGAAAAATTTTCACACGTCCTTGTGCACTGATCCAGCCCCGAGACTGCTGGCTGCGAGGTGAACTGAGCGGCGGCCTTACGGTGCTACAGAGCCAATGACTTGTCAGAGGAGAGAAGGGACAGGAAAGCGAGTGGCTGGGCTTCACCCAACTCCCCGGCTGCATAGGTGTAGAAACCCTGAGCAGGCACGAATGCCTTCCCAGTCCCTCCGTCAGGGGCCTGGCGGATAACTCACCTGTCTGCATTAATACCATCCCACTGGGGTGGTGGCTGCAGAGTGAGAGAACTGCTTAGGCAGCTGTCCCCGTGTCCCCAGGGCGGGATTCCAGGCTGCCCAGCAGAGGACGAGCTGGCCTCTTAAGGAGCCCTTCCTTAACCCCCTGGTTCTGGGGTCCCATGTTTCGACTCGCACCTGTTGGGAGCTCCAGGCTCCCTCCTCTCCATGTCCCTCCTGCAGGCTCAGCCCAGGCCTGATGGGGAGGTGATGCCCACACTGGACATGGCCTTGTTCGACTGGACCGATTATGAAGACTTAAAACCTGAGGTCTGGCCCTCTGCAAAGAAGAAAGGTACGTCCGCCCAGCCCTCCACCCCCACTCCTGGGTTCTCCCTCACCCCCCTCACTGTCTGTCACGGTGGGGGCCCCAGTGAGCCCAGCCTGACCTACAGGTGTCCAGAGTGGGAGGGCGTGGCGTCTAAATTGGCACTGACACCCACAAGGCAAAGGCTGTTCTCAAGTGCCGATCACACGGCAAACGTTTTCCTCTACCGGCTTGTTTTACCTGAAAAAAACACAACAAAACTGTTAGGCCCATCCTGCTGTTGAGCCCATTTTAGAGAGGAGAAGACGAAGGCAGAGAGAGCGAGGTAGACAGTCCTGTCCACGCCACACCGTACCGGGGGCAGCGTGAGCACCCAGTCCCCGGCACCCCCGTGCCGAGTCTCTCTGCTCTGCTTGGCGTCAGCTTCTGACAGCAGAACTTCTCGTTGCCAGAGAAACACTGGGCTAAACTCTCCAGCGATGGTAACGGAACGTCACCGGCTGAGGGTGAGCCGTGCGACCATCATCAAGACTGCCTGCCAGGTACGGAGACAGCATCCGCCTCCAGGGCACACGGCTGGGTGCAGGGTCAGGGTTGGGGTGGTGGAGGGGAGGCTGCACGGGTGTGGGGACGTTCCCAGGCACGTGAGCAGGGCCTGTGGGTCCGTGGCCCTAAAAGGGAGAGAAATAACAAAAACCTGAGCTACCTCTTTCCTGAGTGGCGCTGTCATACTTTATTTGCTCCTCATAGCAACCCAGGGAAAGGGACCCTGTCATCCCCAGTGTTTAGACCACCAGCTCCCGGACAGGCCGTTTCCTCTGCAACACATGGCTTTCACCCTGAGTGCAAAGAAATGGCTTGATTTGGGGTCAGCTGGACAGTCTTCCTAAGAGCTGGCTCGGTGTGTGGTGGGCAAAGCCCTGTCTCGGGTCTACCTTGGTCCCCCCCGCCCCCCCACCCCCCTGCTGCTCCCCCGAAGCAGGCGGCGGGGGGGAGGGGCTTCAGTTTTCCCATCTGTCAAAGTGGACCTTGGCAGCAATGGTCCCTGAAGCCCCTCCCAGCTCCACACCCCCCCCCCCCAGCTGTTCTGCCCCCTCTCCCTGGGAGGCCATCCCACACCGCCTTCGCTCTGCCCGTGCTCTATCAATTGCCCATCTGGGGCAGCTGGGGTCTCTGCCACCCGCCCCTGGGGGGCCCCCGGCCATGGCATCCATAGGTGGTCCCAGTAGGGAGCCTTGCGCACCAGATGGCCCACCCTGCCGGGCCACGGCCCTGCCACGGAGATGATGGATCTCCTGTCTAGTGGGACGGCGGGCTCGGCGGTGGGAGGGTCCGGGGAAGCGTGGCTGACCGCGCACTTGCTGTGTGAGCAGGGAGCTGCTGTGACCTTCGGGAACATCTCTGCACGCCCCACAACCGCGGCCTCAACAACAAATGCTTTGATGATTGCATGTGTATGGAAGGTGAGCCCGCACTCCTGGGGGGCAGGGGTCCCCTGGGCTCTGAAGAGGGTGGGCAGAGGGGCCTGCGGCCAAGGAGAGGGTGGAAGGGGGCCTTGGGAGCTGAAAACATGAGCAAGAACAGCTTTGCTCGGTGCCTTCCCAATCTGTGAACTCATTTAGTCTTGATTCCTGGCATCGGTTCTCAGATGTGCTTTTCTCACCTCTTGAAATACAAGCTGGCATGATCTCCCGTGATCTGGAGGTGGCAGAAGGGAGGAGAGGCGCGCATCTCTTTAAATAAGATCACATCTGAGAAGGCTGGTACTTTCATACCAGAATTCTATCCCTGGGGAGGCCTTCCAAGTGTGATAACAAGGGGTGGGGTGGATTCCCCAGCACTGTCCCAGGGGAGGATGCACTTGGCCAGCTACGTCCTTAACTCTTCTGAGCTCCCACCTGCCCAGGTGCGCCCCGCTGTGCCGGGCTCTTGTGCCGAGAACTTCACTCACGCCATCTCCCATAATCCGCACGAGCGTCCCGGGAAAGGGAGCTATTATGATCCCCCTTCCGCACATCAGCAAAACCGAGGCACAGAGAGGTTAAGTGACTTGCCCGAACTCACACAGCCAGAAAAGTAGGGGAATGCTTTTAATTTTGCATTCTGAAACATTTCAAACATACGTGTTAGAAATCATTATTACAACCATTAGCCCCCCAGGGTGATTTCCCATCATTCTGCATCAGGATTTACAGACTCACTGCCCATCTGTGCCACTTCTCCCCGCCACTCAGTTCCCAGTATGATTTTGAAGCAACTCTTGGGAGTTTACAGATATTTCACCTGTGATTAGTTCAGTATATCTCTCTAAAAGAGAAGTACGCTTTTAAAGATAAAATACCAAATGTGAACAATAGTTGCTCGGTATCATTCACTAGCTAATCAGTGTTCACGTGTTCTGAGTGGGAGAATTTGGTCTCAGTCGCTCTACTGACCATCCTGAGATACAAGCCCTGTTTTTACCCAGATTAGCCTCAAAAATTATCTGCGGTGAAAGCAATACACCTACACGGTCTAGTCAGTCAAGAAATATTTTGTTTGTTTGCTTTGAAAGAGAAAGAGAACAAGCAGGGGAGGGGCAGAGCGAGAGGGGGGAAGAGAGAGAATCCCAAGCAGGCTCCATCCACACTGTCAGTGCAGAGCCCAGCGCAGGGCTCGATCTCACAAACTGTGAGATCATGACCTGAGTCGAGATCAAGAGCCGTACGCCCAACGGACTGAGCCACCCAGGCGTCCCCAAGTCAAGAAATATTTATTGAGTATCAGGTACCATTCTGGACACTCGAGATTCAGCGGCGAAGAGAACCGGCAAAGTGCACCCACGGATTCCATTCTAATGGGATGAGCGGATACGAAGCAAATAAAGAGATAAGGTGTCTTTAGAAAGTAATAAGGGATGTAAAGTAAATAATTCAGGTGGTCTGATGAGGATCAGACTTGTTTTAGGAAGGACAGACTGGAGGGGACAGTGGGGACCAGCCTCCGGAAGATGGAGGGTGTGGGGACGGAGAGAGAGCCCCAGGCAAGAAGCAGGCCAAAGGCGAGGACCGTGGGCAGGAACAAGGCTGGTGTGTTTGAGTGGGCCCGGCATACAGTGGCCAACAGAGAAGGTGGCCCAAGGGCCGGGTGGGAGAAGCTAGGGGGGAGGATCACATGGGACGTTGTCAGCCTTGTTTGAGTTAGAATTGGAAGTCGTAGGCAGGTGTTAGGTGGGAGAGTGACACGGTCCCTGCTGCAGGATGCTGAGGGACAGGAGTGGAGATAGACAGGACCGACAGGGAGGTGAGGAGAAGGCAGGGTGGGGAGGGTGCAGGGAAACTGCCTTCTGTTACGTGTAGGCGGGGTTGGGGACCCATTTCACAGAGCAGGAGGCTGAGGTATGGAGCCGGCAGGAGGGCACTCCAGTCCAGGTTGGCCAGAACACTTCTGAGGTCCGATCTCAATCCTTGGCCTTCAGGTCCAACCCCGGGCGCCCAGGTGGGGGGGATGCGGCCCTGCTGAGCTGCACCTGCCTGGTTGGTGCCTGGCCGGGTGCTCAGGGGGTGGCCCCACCATCCAGGAATCCTTCCTTCTTTCCTCCCCTGGACTTCAGGCGGGAGGGGGCAGCTTTCCAGGCATCCGGAAGATACGTCGGCGTCCAAAGCCCCATCTGCTCCTTTCCTCTGCTCTCATCCCTCTGGCACTGGTCGGTCCTGGAAGGAACGCCTGCTTCCTCCTGGGAGACTCAGGCTCCAGAAAAAAAAAGAACAGAAGTGACAACTCAGGCAGCTCATTAAAGATGGTCCAGGAGGCGGCTGTCACCAAGATGCCACACCAGAGGGATCTAGGCGGTGGCCAGAAACCCTCCTGAGGACCAAGAGTCCTGAGGACCTCTGAGAGATCCTGAAATGCTGAACACGGGGCCCAGGGCTTAAGTCCAGCAGTCAGGGCCAGCCTGGGTTCTGGAGGGTTCTGAAGGGGCTTCTGTGAATCCCCTCCCCTTTCCAAGTGTCACTTGTGTGGCCACAGGTCTGGAAGCCCAGTGACCCAGGTGTAAATTCTAGGCCACTAAGCACAAACTCTACCCAGCAGCTTGCTCCTTTATTCTCCGGAAGGTGACATAAGTGAATCTTAAAGTAGCAATGTCCTCTCTCCCTGAGGTCCCTCCTAACCTGAAGTGGTGGGATTGCTCAGGCCACACTCACATCTCTTTCCACCTGCCACCACCAGGAGGATGTGGCCTTCTGAGGCCTTAAATGAAAAATACATCTACCTGCCGTGTATCCCAGTAGATGCTGGTGGCCATGACAGAGAGACCTTCAGCTAAGAAACCCTCCCACTGGTGGGCCAGAAGGGCCACACTGACTTTAATTTGGGTGGTCAGGGAGGGTCTCTGAGACGTGAAGGCTGTGAAGGAGCCAGGGATGCAGAGAGCTTGGGAAAGGGATTCTGGCTAAGAGAAAAGCAAGTGCAAAGGCCCTGGGGCAGAGCATGACTGGGTGTTGAGGAAAAGCAAGAAGACTGAGTGTGGCTGGAGTTGGTGAAGAAGAGAGTGGGAAGTGAAGAGGGCAGACAGGAGGCGGGTCCAGGTCCCAGGCGGTCTTGTAAGCCAGAGTGGGAAGTTTGGATTTCTATTTGAGTACCAGGGGGAGCCACAGGAGGTTTATAGGGGAGGGCAGAATCTGCATCCCTTTACACATTTTTTAATAGACCATCTTTTTTAGCAGCTTTGGGATTACAGAAAACTTGCACAGAAAATACAGTTCTCCTGTGCCCTCTCCCCCCACCCCCCTGCACGGTTTCCCCTGTTATCTTGCATTAGTGTGGTATGCTCTTTACAATTGAAGAACTGTCTTGATAAAGCCCATGGTTTGCATTCGGTTCACTCTCGGCATTGAGCATTCCACGGGTTTTGATAAATGCATCATGTGTCCACCATTCCAGTATCACAGAACAGCTTCACGGCCCCGAACAGCCCCTGTGCTCCGTCTCTGCCTCCTTCCTCCCCCACCCCACCCCCCGCCCATTGTCTTTTCTAAGCCCACTCGGGCTGCCGTGTGTTGAGTGGGTGGGTTTTAGGGCAGCACAAAGAAGGGGTGGTGAAAGTGTGCGGGGCGGTGGGGGCGGGGGTCCCAGAGGATGCGATGCGGGGAAGGAAGGGGCGGGTCCTGGCGGTGGGCCCCCCCTGACCCCCTTGACTCTCTTCGCTCAGGGCTGCGCTGCTATGCCAAATTCCACCGGAACCGCAGGGTCACACGGAGGAAGGGGCGCTGCGTGGAGCCGGAGACGGCCAACGGCGACCAGGGATCCTTCATCAACGTCTAGCGGCTCTGCGCGAGGCGCCTCCCCGCCGGCCTGGGGACCGCGCGCGCGCGCGCCGAGGTTTGGAGAAGCCGGGCAATTTGTTCAGAACTAGCAGTGCGAGATCGGATGGGGACTAGATGATCGAGGCTGCAGGCGCCAGCCCAGGACGCTCAGCCCTGGCAGGGGAGCCCTGGACGAACTGCCCCCCGCCCAGGAGCCGAGCTGCGGCACACCTGCGCCCACCTCCCGGCCTCCGGAGGACCCACGAGGCCCCCGCGGCCCCGGGGGGAACAGCGTACTCCGCGATGGCAATGTCGAGACTGCCCTCTACTGCCCGACCTCAGCACTGCAATGGAGAGGTTTCTGAGCGCGTAAAGGGACCACTCCCAGAGACAGAGAACCCGAGGAGGTGAACGCGGGAACACCTCTGCCGTACCTGGCACTGTGCTAAATGCGTGCCATACGTTATCTCTCTTAGTTATCACAATGACCTTTCAGAGTGGGCATTATCACCGTTTTATAGGTGAGGAAAACCGAGGCAGAGTTAGTTATGACTTGTCCAGGGTCCCAGATCAATGCTCCTCAAACCTTAACCTGTGTAAGAACCCCCGGGGAGATCTGGCTCAAATGCAGCTTCTGGCTCAGTCGCTTCTGCATTTTTAACAAGCTCTGAGGTGGGGGGGCATGCTGCTGATGCTGATGGGGACCCCACTGAGAGCACCCAGGTCCTAGGGAGTAAACGCCAGAGCCGGGATTTGAACCCAGGCCAAGCCTGTCGGGTTCCCCAGGCCCAAAGGGTGGTTGCTTGTCCACAACCAAGGATTTATCCCAGGTTCTCCAGGGCTTTCAGTGGGAAAGAAGCATTCCCTGGCAGTTCCTTTCCCTGTGATGAAGTCTGCAAAAACGAACTGTTCTCTTCCTTCCCTGGACAAAGGTGTATCATCTTTAAAAACAAAACATGCATTAAGCTCCCGCTTGCCGGTAAGGCATGACTTGGGAAGATTGGTCGCTGCCCTCTGGGAGTTGGTATTCTGAGATACGATGTGTTTGGGGGAAACAAGAGTGCATGTCCCAGGACATGCGCTTTGCCATTGCCCTGATAGCTTCTTAAGCTTCTGTGGTTCATGCCCTTTGAGAATCAAATGCCAATATGGACTCAAAATATGCACCCATTTTGCATGCTGCCTTAGTGGTTTCCAGGCCTCCCACAGACATCTCTAGACCCCCACACCACACTTCTGCAGCAAAGCCTACTGAGGAGTTGAGGTACCTCTGAGGTCAAGGTGCTGTCTGAAACTACCTGCCCCCCCCCATAAGCTAGACCCACGATGCCCTCAGAACATCTCTCCCAGCAGATCTGGCTCTAAGGGCCACTTCAGGAGAGCCACTGAAATCCCCCCTATACACACCTGGCACCTCATTCTTGGTCAGCCCTCTGGTCCAGGGCAAACCAGGTTGCAAATGACAAAAGCGTTCCCTGTCCAAATTCCTCGCTGGCCTGGACACCCGCCAGAGGGACCATACCCGTGATGCCAGGGCTGTTTACTCCATTGGGAAAATCAGTCAGGGTCAGAGGTCTGGCACCAAGCATAGCAGACAGATCTAGGAGAAACCAAATATCCTTGCTCATTTCTCCCCTTTCAAGTTCTATGGGCAAAGGAATCTTGGGCGTGGGGACGGGGCAGGGGAACTGAAAGAGATCAAAGCCGGCTGTTTGGAAATGAAATCCACCAGCAGTTTTGGCTAAGACCAGACTACGCCCGTGCTGTGTGTGCTTCACTTGGGGTGGCTGATCTGAGATTGTGATTGAACCCTAAGGGGGTGGCTGCAGGCAGGAAGCACAGCATTGCTTATGTCTGGCATCGCTTGTGTCTGGGGGCTAATAGGATGGCCCGGGGACGTCAGCAATGGAAAACACAGAAGGCCCCGTGGAACTATCCCTGTCTACTAGGGGAGTTCCACGGTTGGAAATTCAGAGGAGTCTAGCTCTTTGCCGCGGTTGCAAGGTGGTCTGTGGGTGCAAAGCTCCTAACACCAGAGTTAGGGATCCCAGAGCCCCCTGTGTTTAAGAAACCCCTCTGCCAGGAAGTTCTTCCTTAGGTCTATCTTACATTTCTTTCGCTGGTACAGAAGTCAATTCTCCCTAATCCAGGATTCGGCAAACTTTTTACCATAAAGGGCACTTAAATATTTTAGGCTGTGTTCCAATAAAACAATTTGTGGACACTGAGGTTTGAATTTCATATAATTTTCACATGTCACAAGCTATTAGCCTTCGTTTGATCTTCTAAAACCCATTTATGAATGTAAAAACCTCTCTTAACTGGCAGATTATCCCAAAGCAGGTGGTGGGTTGGATTTGGCCCACGGGCGCTAGTTTACAGGTTCCTGCTACAGTCACTGGTCTCAAACTTGGCTTCACGTTAGAAGAATATGGGGAGCTTTCCAAGGTACTGATGCCCAGGCCCACCGGCAGAGTGTCACCAGTGCTGATTTCATTGATCTGGGTTGCGTCTGGGCTTCGTTTGTGTCCAAGGCTCCCCCAGGCAACTCTAATGTACAACCGGGCCTGAACTCTGCCCTTGTCCTCTTGACTGTGGGAGTGCAGCTGGTAGCAAACAGCCCGCTCCACCTCTTACCACCTTGGCGACCTTAGGAAAGTTACTTGTGCCTTGATTTCCTCATCTGTAAACTGGGTTAATGACTCTCCCTTCACAGAGTTGTTGCCAGAAGTAAACGTAAAATCCTTAGAGCATGTTTAGAATAGTGCCAGGCACATAATAAGCCCCCAGTGTGAGCTAATTTGTTTCCCAGGATAGTATCAGTAGGCGTTCTGTTCTTTGACGATGATCCATCATATACTCAAGGATCATTTCAAAGTCACCATTCAGGCTCCTTCCCCTGAAACACTGGGGCCAGGAGATGCTCCTTTAGAAAAGAGAGGGCGGGGTTCTGTGGTCAAAGAAGTTTGGAAACCTATTCTGGACTCAGCCAGAGGCAGCCATGTACAGATTCCTGCACTGAGGCTGAGCTGGAAGAGGTGTTAAGTGGCATTGCAATACAGGTTCATCAATTTAAATACAACCAGAGGGAGAGCGGAGCAGGAGGTCAAGTGGAAACCAATAGCTGCTTGTTGGGTGGCCTGTGCCCTCCTGCATTCCTTCTTCGGAGTCTTACGCCATTCCCCAGAGGTGCCCACGGTTCCCACATGACTCCTTTCTGGGATTTGTCCAACGATGCCAAGAGTGGCTCCCCAGCCTGCTGGGAATGGGCTGAGGGTCAGAGGACGTGAGGGCCGAGCCTCATAGGGAACGTGATGGCTTCAGTTGCCCCTTGAGGAATGACAGGAACCACAAGTCAAATCCAAAGCCACAACCCCTTCCTCCCCCCAGATGGATCCTGACTCTAAGCCATATTCAACACACCCAGTAAAATCTAGTGTTGAGATGGTGGGCCCACAGCTCCTTGGAAATGGACCCGCTTTGCAGCAGGAGAGTCAGTGGACATACACGGAACCTACAAAGACATCTCTGTAAGACAACAGAACAGCAAGGAAAGTGGGTGCTGGGAGGGACACTGGGAGGAGCCAGAAAGCAAACCACTTAGGCTCCTTACTGGGGATTCCACGGGACTGGCACCATCACCTCCACGATGACCTTTCCTCTCATGGGAGACAGTGAGGAGTGTGGGGGAGGGGGTTAGGGGGCAGCAGGAACTGGTTTGCAGAACCAGGGACTTTCATGGCAGGGAATGTGTTTTCTGAATCCTAAGTCAGGACAGGTCATCTGATGTAGGATCCTCGACCTCTTCTGGGTGCAGGAGGCTCCCTAGTCCCTCCTTACTCACCATGTGGTCCTGGACCAGCAGCATGGCGTCACCTGGGAGCTTGATAGAAGTGTGGGATCCCGAGCCCACCCCAGGTCCGCTGAACCAAAATTTGTGGCAGGGGGCATGGCCGTCTGGATTTTAACAAGACCCAGGCTGTTCTCGTGCACGATTGAGTTTGAGAGACACGGCTCTAGGATGTATAGGGGGAAACAGAAAAGCTGAATGGTCTGGGACTTTTAGCTAATTCAGAGCCTTTACATTTGGGTGTGTGAGTTGGCAGATCTGAGATCCAGTTTGCCTAGTTAATAACCAGCGGTGGACAAACCCCCAGGCTCTGAGGCCCTGGCAGGGCTGGAACTGGTCTATTTTCAGAGGAAATCAAGCGGAGCACCTGGGCCTGGAGCCCTCAGTCATTGGGTTTTCTGACTCTTGGGAACTTCCCGGGGGTGCTGTGGTTCCTCTTTAAAGTGTGGGGGCAGCAGGGGGAGGGGGGGAGGTGCCAGGCCCTTGTAGTCCCGTGATGACGTGTTGCATGTGCTCCCGTGAGCTGTAAATAAAGAGCCAATGGTTCATTAGCTGCTTTCTTGTCTCTCTCTGACTCTCCAGGAGATGATCTGTGTGTGCAGAGGCAGGGAGCACACGCGGGGCGTTTGGAGGGGACCCGAAGCCTAGCATTTCCTCAGCCACATCTTTGAGCATTTGCTCTGAGCTCAGCGGGAAACGAGACAGAGTCTCTGTCCTCACCTGGACCTCATCGTGACCCTTTAACCAGGCCTCTTGGTGGGAATGTCATATTTTGGCCTCCCTCTCCATTTTAGGGTTGGGGTAGCTGAGGTCCCAAAGAGATCACAAGGCTCGTCACAGCAGGCTGGCCCTCATTCAGGGTCTGGGTGGCCACGTGTAGAGAACAGCAGACGCCAGCTTCAGCAGGATGGAAAGGAACAAAGCGCCGCCATCTAAGCAGGCTCAGATGCCATCATGGGAAAGGGCATGAATTGGCCAGGGAGTGGCCTGGCTTAACACCAGGAAAGACGTCTCTTATCTCTGTGGCAGCTCCAGCCACTGCTGCCCGGCTCCACGGACCAGGCCCTGCTAGGCCTGGCTGATCATAATACAGACCAAGGCTGTGTAACAGCTCTAGGGGACTCCACATCCTGAAGCCAAGCCAGGGTCCAGACTCTCCTGGGGGCCGGGGTAACCACAGACATGGGATGCCCTTTTTTTTTTAATGCATATTTTATTATTTTTGAGAAAGAGAGAGAGAGAGCGTGAGCTGGGGAGGGGCAGAGAGAGGCAGACAGAAGATCTGAAGTGGGCTCTGTGCAACAGCAGAGAGCCCAATGCGGGGCTTGAACCCTGAGATCATGACCTGAGCCGAAGTCAGACGCCTGACTGACTCAGCCACCCAGGGGCCCCACTATGGGATGCTCTTAAGGGCCTGGTGTCCCTGTGGGGCGCTCCCTGCCCAGGCACCACTGAGGGACTGGCTTCTGCAGGCTGGATGGGGGAAACACCCTAATCCAAGGTTTCCCACAGCATGGGCCTGGGATTCCCAGCATCAGGATCCTCTAGGGAGAAAACCCAGGTTTCTGAGCTCCACTCGGGCCTGTGACTCAGAATCTCTCAGGGTGGGTCTTGGGAATCTGCATGTTTGATAAGCCCCTTGCCCTAGGTATGAGAATTGCTTCATCAGATCTTCCTGAGAACTCAATTTCCTCCCCCACTCAGGCCCCAAGTAGCTGGCGAACCTCTCTCTGGGGATGGTTTTAGGGAATCAAGCCCAAAAAGTTCCATTTCGTCTAAGCTTCAAAAGTCCTCCCCTTGCTGGCCCAGCAGCTCAGCTCTGCCACTGCAGGGCAAGGCAGCCACAGACAACGCTGTGAATGGATATACACAAATGCATGAGCATGGCTGTGTTCCAATAAAACTTTATTGATACAAAAGAGCAGCAGGCTGGCTCTGCCCATGATTTGTGGTTTGCCAACCCCCTAACCTATACTGCTGACCCCTGGGTCCGTGGTTGCAGAAAGGTATGCTAGGCTTTTACAAACCCCTCCTGCCCTGGGATGTCTACTCAAATCCATTTCTACTGATGAGGGGTTAGAGCAGTACTGAAATGAGGAGTCAAGGCCAGTTGAACTCAAGGCCACAGGGATTTCAGCTCTCTGCCAGCAGCCTGGGTGCTGCCCTCAGGGGATCAGGTAGCTGGACGGGGGTGTATTGGCCAGGTTCTCCAGAGAGACAGAGCCAATAGCATATTTGTATTTATATATCTTTGTGTATTTATATATCTCTTTTCTCCCTGTATCTATTTATACAGATTTATTTTAAGGAACTGGCTCACCCTATTATAGGGGCCAGCAAGTCTAAAATCCATGGGGCAGGCCAACTGGCCAGAAACTCAGGCAGGAGTTGATATCATGGCCTTGAGACCACATTTCTTCTGCTCTGAGACCTCAGTCTTTGCTCTTAAAGCCTTCAACTGGTTGGATGAGGCCCACCCACATTATTGAAGGTACTCTCCTTTCCTTGAAGTCACCTGCTTGTAGATGTTGACCGAATCTGCAAAATGCCTTCACAGCGGCACCTAGATTAGTGTGTGATGAAATCCTCACATACTCCCGCTGGCCAAGATGACACAGGAAGCTGACCGTGACGGAGAGGCGAAGCTCAGCTCTCCAGCTCTGGATCATAGCACCCGGGCACGTGGTAGAGTTGTCTTTGGTGCGTCTCGAGGTTCTGGGCTCCCTCACTGCTTTGCCAGCTTGAGTGCCAGATGGCAGCAGTGACTGCCATCTGTTACGTAAGCGGACACACCAGTCCTAGTCTCAGGACGTGAAATCCTGGCGGGCGTGGGATGGGGGAAGGTGGTGTGATGGACACTTGCGTAGGCAAATGGCTAAACAGAGAAACTCCTTTCTCTGCACCCTCCCCCTCCAGGATGGTGTATCCTGAAACCCACATGTTTGTGCCTGGGGGACCATGGCGGGTCACCTGGGACCCTTCCCCACTGGTGATTGGTCAGTCCAGCAGGGCAGCCTGGGCAGCTCTGTGCATGGTGGTCCTGAACTGTCTCTCCATGCCCCAGCCTTGACCTTGTGTCAGTGCCCGGCACAAAACGGAAGTCATGTTTAGAGAGGGAACACATTCGTCCAAACACAACTGTGGCCTCTATCCACGGGGCGGTCCTCACTGCCAGAAGCACCCTCCTCTTGTGTAGCTAGGTATTATTAGAGCCCCTTTTTCAGAGCAGGAAAACTAAGTAGATGTATCGGGGACCCCACCCAGGTCTTTCCTACTCCAAAACTCAATTATGTCCCCCGATTTCACATTGCCTCCCAAATGCCACAAGTTTGCGGAGCACCTACTAGGGGTTGGTCACTCCCACCCACCCCCACCCAGACCCCGGGTCACAGGAGCTGCACAGTGCATCCGGCATCACCAAGGCTGCTTGCGGGGCCGGCAGGGGACAGGAGTTCTGCCAGGCAGACCCCAGCCCTGGGCTGCCAGAACCAAAGATCATGCCCTCACCATGCTGCCTTCTAGAAGGCCCCGCGGTGTGGAGGGGGAGGGGGTTGAGATTCCCTCTCAGGGGCTTCCCAACTGGTGAAACCTGCGGAGATACGCTGCCTGACCCCAGTCCCCGCTTCCTTTTTCTGATCCCTCCCCCTGCATGGCTCACAGCCTCCCTTACTGTCCCCCGGCAAGGAACGCGAGACCTCAGAGAGCCTGCCGCAGACCTGGACCCAAAAGCCATTTGGTTCTGAGCTGGCCCAGCAGAAGGGGGTGAAAGCAAACACCAGGATAACCCTCCGCGGCAGATAGGCATCTTGGGGGCTGCAGGGCCCAGGGCCCATAACTGGCCTTGTGCGTGTATCTGAGCGATCAGCAAGGTGCAGCCAGAGCCCTCAAATGCCTTTCTTGAAATTCCACCCCGAGCACGTGGAGAGATGAGAAGCCTGACGGGGAAAGAGGCGACAGCCTGAACTGAGGCCAGGCCAGGCCAGGCAGTGGGAGGCAGGGGGTGCATAGTGAGAGCCTGGGAACGCACAACCACGATGGCATAAAGAGGGTTGCTGGAGTATGGACGAGGCGAATGAAGAAAATGCCACGGGACAGACAGAGCCGCGGGGAGGGGCGCCGTGGCTCTGTCTTGGGCAACACAGCCTCTTCAGTGAGCTTTCCCTCTGGCTGTTGTCGAACACAGCCTCTGTTTCCTGGAACCGGACACAGTTTCCTTTTCTGCCTTTCCCACGCTCGCCAAGAGTTCCATGGAGCGCTCTGATGTGTTCTCCGATGCCTGACTTGAGCACACGGGTGTCTGGAGGGACAGGGTACTATCGCTATGTGTCTGGCAGGGCCTTCCCAGGGTGGGGCTCACCCGCAGTAATTTTCTTAGGACCCTGATGAGCTATAGGGCCATCAGGAATTACGGGCTTCATTTTAAGGCTCAAGGGAGAGTCTTCAAGGAGCCTGACCGGGGCCTCTAAAAGTCAGCCATGGATGCTGCTGTAAGTTCGAACTGTGTGCCAATGGGACAAATACCCTGGAATCAGTCCCCCTTTGACTAATCACAAAAAAACAAACGTGTCCTCTAGAGTGGAGGCCTCTCCCACCTCCCAGCAATGTCCAGGCACCTCCAGGAAATCCAGGAACAGGGATGTAGCAGGATCATCCAACCTGACTCCCTCTGGGCACATGCCTCCCCCGGGACCATGTCCCCTTCCTGGCTCTGAGTAAATGGTGCTGTGGACACAGTGATTTTACTGGTGAGTCATAATGGCATTTGATAGTTTCGGTACGCACATCAACCGAGGACCGGGCTGAAGACAGGGAATGAAGCCTGGGAGCCCAAGAGAGCCACTCCCGCCCCAGTCCTACAGGGTTCCATTCGGTTCCATCAGCTCCTGCCCCGTTTCCTGTAGTCGGTGGGCAGCAGCTGGCCCTCAGAAGGAGAAAGAAGAGTATAGCCACAGATCCAAAGGCCAGCACTGACCCACAAAACTCCCACGCCTTCCCCAACCCCGCCAGACCTCAGGCCGAGAAACACAGAGCCGGCAGGTTACATGTGACAAGCTAACACGTGCCCTGGAGGACGGGTCTCCAGATCAAAGCCCCCCAGGGGGATGTGCCACCAGGGGCCATGGCTCTGCTTCCAGACCCTTCTCTAATGTGCTTCTTGCGGAGGGCTCCGCATTGTGACAGGCGCATGTGACTTTCAGATGGTGTTTCCGTGATGTTCTCTGCTCTCTTTCTTCCAGCTGGATTTACCCCCTTGGGAAAGGAAGTGGCTGCACCCCCTCACAACGGTGGGCCTCCCGTGGGTTAAGAACTGAAGGACAGGGGGAAATCATCTCCAAACCTTTTCATATTCGGAGCCTCCTTTGTGCCTCACACAGCGCCAGGAGACTGATTATCACTGTCCCCATTGTCTCGATGCAGAAAAAAATGCGGAGGGATTAAGTGTCATAGATGCAAAGTGGCAGCGCTGGGGAGGGGAGGGTGTCGAAGCTGGGAAGGTGGTGGGCAGCAGGCTGAAATGCCGAGGTCTTTGCTAGTAGGAAAGGGGGGGGGGTGGGCATCTGCTCCCCATCAAAGGGGTCTTCCCCGGTGCATCTGTTCCAAAAGCATTCACTGTGGGCCCAGACGTGCTGGGAGACGCGGAAAGACACTTGTGGTTTTCTTCACAGCAGGAGGGTAGCTATTTGCCTACTGAGCATTTATGAAGTTCCAGGAGCTGTGCCAGGAGGAGGCAAGGCAGGGATCCAAAAACACCCACCTTTACCCAAAGGAGCAAGCAACCCTGGGAAAGCGACGGCTGTGGTTCTGACGCAGGCAGGCCGGGACTAAGAAGCCAGAGTGGGGCGGGGGGGGGGGGGGGGTGCGCCGCAGACCCAGCCAAGAGAGTCCTTGGCTCCGCGCAGGATAGAAATCAAATGCATGCCAGAGAGAGTGAAAGCAGAGTTTAGTTTAATGAATAGCATGAGTGACAGAGTGTAACAGATGGGAGTGTCTGGGAGATGCGGAAACCAAAGGAGAGTGAGTCTCCCCATTGCTTCGAGTGGGGGCGGGGGCGTGGGTTATACTGGAAAGGAGTCTAGGGTACGTGTTCCTTCAGGAATCCAGGGTAGGGTCCGATCAAAGATGAGGTGCGTGATGGGCGAATAACAGGAACTATTTTATAAACCACCGGAGGGAGGAGGTGTTGATGTCAACATCAGCCGAGGTTTGTTCGAAGCTGATGCCCTGGAACCTGTTTGGGATCTGGCTCCTCTTAGGTGTTCTCAGGTGTTTGAGGCCTAGGACAAAGCTTTTTTGCTTCCCCCCTAGAAGTGGGAACATCGCTTCTTTGGCTTGTTCAGAGGCAAAGTGTAGAACAGGAGTGAAGGGGGCGTAGCAGAAAAACAGAGCAGATAGAGCCTCGCTTAATTTTTTTTTTTAACTTTATTTATTTTTGAGAGAGAGCACGAGCAGGGGAGCGGCAGAGAGGGAGACAGAGGATCCAAGGTAGGCTCTGTGCTGAGAGCAGAGCCGGACGTGGGGCTCGAACTCGAACTCACAAACCGTGAGATCATGACCTGAGCTGAAGTTGGACGCTCAACCGATTGAGCCACCCAGGCGCCCCATTTCTTTTTTTCTTTTTAGATGTTTCCCCGGCTTCATCTCTAACATCACGGGGCTGAGCCCCTATGCTCCCTATGCCACCCGGACGGCACCCGGGGAGAGCGACCTCCCGGGATACCCACGTGGCAATGCCTCTGATTAAACAGCATCACCCCCTCAAAACGTTCTCCAGAGAGTTCACCTCTCCCCCCATCCCATACCACACAAGTGAATTTGAGGAAAGCCTATTTATAAACCGGTCATGGCTCAGTCAGTTAAGCGTCAGGTTAAGTGTCAAACTTCAGCTCCGGTCATGATCTCACAGTTTGTGGGTTCGAGCCCCGCGTCGGGCTCTGACAGCTCGGAGCCTGGAGTCTGCTTCGGATTCTGTGCCTCCCTCTCTTTCTGCCCCTCCCCCACTTGTGCTCTGTCTCTCTCTCTCTCTCTCTCAAAAACAAATAAACATTAAAAAAAATTTTAATAAAAAAAATAAAGACCAGCCATTACTGTTGACTCTTTCGGGTTCATCCACCTGATCCGTGCCTCATTGTTCTAGGAGTATGGGGGGTACATATGCCCACCTTCACCTCCAGAATCACGGAAAGGGCTTGTACCTGGGACGGAATCCTTGGCCCCCAAAGACAGACCTGGAGGAGGGTTCGCAGGTTTTCTTTACAGGGCTCCCATGCAAGCTTTGCTAATTGCAACTGGGGTTAAGTCATCCAAACTGCAACAATGTTTCCATCAACAAAGTAGAAGTTTCTACCCTAGTGAGGATTAAAGCCATGATGAGCCTTTCCAAAATGGAGTCCCAGTAGCTTCTCTGCCTTAGGTGTGGTTTTTTTAAATGTTTTTAATCTTTATTATTTATTTCTGAGAGAGAGAGAGAGAGAGAGTATGAGCAGGGGAGGGGCAGAGAGAGAGGGAGACACAGCAGGCTCCAGCCTCCGAGCTGGTAGCACAGAGCCCCACGCGGGGCTCGAACCCACGGACCGTGAGATCATGACCTGCCCAAGCTGATGTCTGACTCTTAACCCACTGAGCCACCCCAGAGCCCCTCCCCCGATGCCTTAAGTGTTTTATCTGTTATCTGCATCACCCACAACTAGCGCCACTGACCCAGCGGCTTCCTGGACGGATGGAGCCTGACGCTGAGGATAAGCAGGGGGTTGGGCGGCAGGTCTTTCAGATGTCTGTGATGGGGGGTGGGGCACACATATTCGTTCAGTTGGTGTATGTCGGTCCATTCCCTGAGTGCCTACTAGGCACCAGGCAGGGGGCTGGGCACTGAGGATGTCACACCCTCCTAGAGCTTACAGTCTAGTTGGGGGGTGGGGGGTGGGGCAGATAATAAGCAGTAAGCAAGTACACTGATAGGGCAACGCCTTCCGACAGTGATAAGTGCTACGGAGAATAAAAGATAGGACGCTGCAATCACCTTGGAAAGCGGCCTGGCAATTTCTTCAAAAGGTAAATATGACCTGCCGAATGATCTGGTCATTCTGCTCCCAGATGTTTACCCAAACAGGTGTTCCATAACTCTCCCCTGAATGAATGAATGAATGAATGAATGAATCGGTGTTCTTCATGTCTCTCTCTGTACTCAAAGTGCAAAGATAAAACTTGGCTGAGGCACACACGGTTGGCGAGGGACGCGACAGATTTAAACCTGAATTCCAAAACTGTGCTCACTAAAGCTATGACCCCAAAGCCTTGTGGGATAGGATTTGGGGAGGGGGGCATTTGTCCTTCCATAGTCAGGACTGGGTCATGGCAGAAACTCTGACTCCTTTGAGAATAGTCACTTTCCTTTGTTCCTATGAGCTACCCCCCCCCCCCACAACCCCAGCCGGCTGGGTCTTCTGCCCCCTCCCCCATGCCTCTGGCCCCAGCTGGCTGGGATGAATGCAGTGTCACTGTGTGAGCGGCAAGGACCTTCCACAGACCCAGCCTTGTGTTTCATCCGCAATCTGTCTTGCCTCCTCGCCTCCCTCCGTCCTTTGCATCCCAGCCTGGGCTGTATTTTCCCTCCCAAGATGGAGGCAGTGGAACCGAGGGGCTGAATGTCAGGGAGGGTCCCAGAGCCAGACCTCCTCGGTCCCCAGGCCAGTTTCATACCCACCAGTGATTTGGATAATCTTTGCAACTTCTCTTAACCTCAATCATCTTACTGTAAATAAGGATCAGGATAGCACCTACACCATGGGGTCATTGTGAGCATTTACTACAGAACACTTTTCACACCGTGGGCCACAAAATAAGTACTTACTAAATGTCAGTCTTAATCCTAGGAGTTGTTTTTTATTTTCTCCTTCTAATGGGATTGCTGTCTTATTACACCCCTACAGGCTTGGATGAAACACCTCTAGGATCTCAGGTGGATGGGGACTTTTTCTTAGAAAAAAAAATTGATAAATAATAATATAGTGTTATAATACCCACCATTTATTGAGGAATTACTCTCTTCTCGGTATTCAACAGCAATAATTAACAATAACTAATACTTAATGACAATAGCTGCCAATCCTGATTTAGTGCTTACTATCTGCCAGGCACTATTCTAAACGCTTTTTGTGTATTAATTACTGACAACCCTTTGAGGAAGTTACCATTACGATCTTCCTCCTACACTTGCAAAAACTAAAGCACAGAGAGGTGAAGCAACTTGCCCAAGTTCAAACAGTAAGTGGCAAAGTCGGGATTCAAACACCTGTTCCGCTGTGTGCTAAATCCCAAAAAATCAAACTAGGTGTAGCCGTTTACCAGCTCTCAACCACGGTGGCCAGTTTGCGCTTCTCTGCCCCCTGGGCTGGAGGACTGCGTCTCCAAAAGGGCATTAAATTAGGCCAATGGGCCCTGGAGTCTTGCAAAAGTCTCCCTTCATGTCCGGAGAGAGTATGTGTCTTGTTTTGTTTTGTTTTGTTTTAAATGTTTGTTTGTTTATTTGGAGGAAGAGTGCGTGTGTGCAGGCGCGGGGCAGAGAGAGACAGGGAGAGAGAATCCCAAGCAGCACAAAGTTCCAGTTGGGGCTGGATCCCATGAACCGTGAGATTATGACCTGAGTCGAAAACGCTTAACCAACTGAGCCACCCAGGCGCTTCCAGAGGATGTGTCTTGATTTGATCTCAGGACCCTCCCACGCCTCACCTCCCACCGCCAATCCCAGGTAGTTTTGTAGCCTCCCATGAGGTTTCTCCCTCCTAAAAGCAAGAACAAGCACTCAGACGCATCCGAGGGGGCCCCTTACCCCAAGTGACTCTAATGGAAGCTGGTGCTCTCCAAATGAAAATTTTCTCTGGTTATGGGGGAAGGATGAGGTGGGGAGGGGGATGGAGGTAGGGAGAATTAATGTTCCTGTCTGGGTTGGGGAGAGGGTGGTCAACAGTCTAAGAGGGGTGCCAGGTAAGATGGCCCTTTCCTTCCTCAATTCTTTCCATTTACAGCTGAGGGGCAGACAGTGTTTAGATAAAATCTTTTTCTCTCCAATCTTCTTCTTTCTGGAGACAGTTGTGTCTTGTAGGTTTTCTGATGGTTTTCCAGCTAGATTTTCCAGTTAGCTTTTGGTATACTGACTCAAGTGGGCCCCAACCAGTATAGTGATAATAACCTCCTGTATCGCTAATAACAACAGCTCATGTGTATTGCTCACTTACTAAGTGGTAGGCACGGTTCTGGGCATTTTACCTTCACAAAGACACTATCCGTGATCAAATTTTAGCTAGGTTCCTCTGAGCCCTCTCCCAGACAAGGCCTGGCCTTCTGTATCCAGCCTATCCTTCCTGGGACTGCAGAGCCCTAAGAACCCTGCTAAATCAATTTAGTGAGACTCTCCCCACCCTTGATATCTGATCACCCTCCATATCTGATCAAGTTCCCTATCCCCCACCTTTGGTGTCCTCGCCTGCCTTTAGCAAGAATCCTGCTGGGTCAGTTTAGCAAGAATCTCCCTACCCTTGATGTCTGTTCTTGGTATTTTCCATCCACTGACCCTCCCTCTGCGCCTGTCCTTGCTGCCCTGGGAGGTGAGCTTCCTCAGGCTTCTCCATTGCAATACCCCTACGGCAACAGTCTTCCTTACCGGTCCAGCAAGTGTCAGAATAATTTTTTCATTATCAACAGGAATGAGTTCATTTAACCTCACCAGGATCCTATGAGGTAGGTATTGTCAGTGTCTCCACTTTGACGCCAGGAAGCAAGGAGGAGGGTACCCGCAGGGACGAGACGAGACACCAGCTGTGGGCACCTGGACGTTCCCCCCAATTCTTCAGCTGCAGGTGGTCCCCTCGATCCACCTGTCAGGTTACTAACCAGGCGAGATACCGCGCCCTTGGCGACACAAATCCCAGCGTTCTCCAACCGCCTGCGGGAACTGCCTCGGAGGCCGCCGGAGCTGGAAACCCGGAGGAGGGCGGGCGCCGCCCGACGCCGTCTCCTAGCAACGGGGCAGCGATCACGTGGCCCGCCTCACGTGGCCCCGAGCGGCTCTGGAGGTGGAGTGGCCGAAGCGGGGCGGGGCGGGGCGAGGCAAGTTTGCGCCTGGAGTTCGGAGCCCAGGAGCCCCCGCGGCCGCGGCGCAGGTGCCCTCCGCTTGGCTCGGGATGGAGCTGCCTACCGTGAACTTGAAGGTGGCGACGGGCAGGGCGGGGCGCGGGCGGGGCGGGCCCTCCAGAGTGTGTCGGGCGTTTGCTTTTTTTTCCAAGAAGGATTTTAGAGGTGAGGGGATCAAGAGCTTGGGGCAAGAGGGGTAGTAGGGAGAAAGAGTGCGTGGAGCCGAGCCGGGAAGGAGATGCGCAGACCGGAAAAGGAAAGGGATCCAGGGAAGGGCCTGCAGGGAAGACCGCGAGGGAGCTGGAGGCGGCGGGGGCGGGAGGATCGCTTCGGCCCACGAGCCCAGAATTCCCCCCGGAGAGGGTGGGAGGGGCGGACTTGGGGGCGGGCGCTGAGAGCCCGAGGGGGGTCTCGGCGGCTGGACACCTGCCCTTTCCCAGAGAGAGGGGGGCAGACCTTTCACCTGCACGCCCAGCACCGCCCTGCTGCTTTGTTGGCTTAATCGGGTTAAGAAAAGCCGAAATTCGCAGACGAGTGCTTTTTCCAAAGTTGATCAGTGCAGCGTCCCTGTTTCTTAAGAAAACGGGAACTCCGAGAGAAGTTACTTAAAAGCAGAAACCCCCACCGTATACACTTAGGAGGACGCTGAGAGCCTTTCTGGGGTGTCTTCATTTCCTGTGGCGTGTCCTCAGCTCCTCAAGATGCCAGCGGCTTCTTCATTTTCTCCCCGCCCACCGCCGGCGGCCTCCGCTTCTGGGCTGAGTTTGCCAGCGAGGGGCTGGGACCTTTAGCTCTGGGCAGCAAGGTGTGAGCCTTGGGCCAAACCTGCCATTTTGGGTCTGGGCGCCCTCCCCCTTGAGGCTGTATCCAGGAATGGCCTCTTACTCCCCAGTGACGAAGCACTTAGCACGCGTGGCGTCCGGCACCAAAGGAATCTAACGCCTAGAGGGCTACAAGACAACACGTGATCCGTCTGCGGATTGTTAGACGGGGCCTGTGTTCGGACTCCACATGGGCAGGTTTTCCTTAATGCCATTTGCCTCCCTGAAGCTTCCAGCCTAAGAGGTTTACAGGAGGGCAGCTGCGGTTTGTTGGGGTCAACATCCCCTGTGTTCCGGGCAGTGTGAGTCAGTGCCGGCTGCCTCTTCTCTGATGACAGATTTGCCTACAATAATTGCTAGGAGAGAATCAGGTGAGGGGCAGAGCTGCGGGAATGGAGAGGGCAGGGAACCCTCCTCATTCCCGGGCGCCAGGTTGTTTGCTCGATCGCAACCACCTTCTGAGAAAGCCGATACTGTCACCTTTTTACAGAGGAGCAAACTTCGGCTCGGGTCCGATAAGTAACCTGCCGAGGTCCCACAGGGATTCAGTGGCAGAGTCAGGCTTTGGACCAACTGGGGTCAGACTTCAAAGCCAGGTCCTTTCCTGGCCTCCAGTTAGGACTGACTTCTGCCTTGATGGTTTCCATCCACTGGGGGAGCCTTAGTCCCTTTGGGGCTTCCTTTGTTTTTGAGCAACTTCGTGTGCCTAACAGGCCAAATGCACCCACAGGTATGTCCTGGTATTCGGTGCCCCAGAGTGACATGGCTGGCTGTTCCCTAGGCTTCAGAAACAAGACCCCATGTTTCCAAAGGTCACCGATGCTACCAGTCAGAGATAAGGAAGTACTAGGAGGCTCTGAGGGGACAGGTTTGCCAGGTAGCATACAGGACATCCAGCTGAATTTGAATTTCAGACCAACAACGAGTGATTTTTAGGCGTAAGTATTAGGCAATATTCGGGACATACTAACAAACTGTTTATTAACCAAACTTCAGAGTTCACTGGGCGTTCTGTCTTGTTGTTGTTAAATCTGGCCACCCTATAGAGAGCGGCTGTTGACTCCTTCCCTGGAGGCACCAAAGTGGGATGTTCTGAGATCAGGACCCCCGGGGAGCTGGGAAAACGCACCCCTGTGGCCCCGCACCCCCTCATTTCATACATTCCTTGGCAGCTGGTTGGATGCCTGCTTGTGCCCAGCCCAGCCAGAGTGGTCAGTGGTGACAGGTGAAAGAAACAGCTGCCACAGGCCCTTTACCCAAACGGCAGCCCCTAACCGAGCCCCATCCGAGAGGCGAGTCCTGAGCTGCAGAAATGACATTGCGGCAAGCTGAGAACAGAGTAGACTTGGGTCCATGAGGTCTTGTGAGAAAAGATCTTCGGGAGGAGGGGCCAGGGAATAGCAGCATTAGGTTAAAAATTAGGAAGCCGACTTCCCGACGGGAGTAACGAGGATGGCCGTGTGCTGAGGGCTGCCTCCCTGGCAGGCACTGTGTTGCGTGTTCCACGTACCTCTCTACCTCCCTGTGTTGCTAGATCCACATGACAATTCTATGACCCGGGCGTTATTGTCCCTACTTCACAGATGAGCAAACAGCAGTTCCAGGAGATCCGGTAACTTGCCCGAGATCACACAGCTTCTACATCATGGAGCCAGGATCAGATCCACATCTTTGGCCTCATTGCCCAGGCAGTTAACCACCGCCCGACTCTGCCTCCCCGCCGTTCCTGACAAGGGTCCCTCAGCCTTAGCTGCCCTGGGCGGTCTTACTGCCTCACGTAACAGGCTGCTGAACGTTTACACAGGACTAATAGAACTATATTCCATACATTGATCTGTAGGTTGACCTCAGGTCTGTCTACCACCTGTCTAGGAATCTCCCCCACACCCAACCCCATTCGTCCATGGCCCCTCTAGTGGCAAACAAGGGGTCTAAGTCATGGTCCACGTGACCGCTTGGGTTCCCCTTAGCCTTCCCTTCTGCTTAAACCTCATTTCCATCCACCCTTCCCTTTCTCCTCCAGAAACCGACCGTGTAGCATAGACTTTGCTACCTGTTAGCTGTGTGACCTTGAACAGGTTTCTTAACCTGAGTATCAGTTTCCTCACTGTAAAAAGGGGATAAAAATAAACCCTACCTTCTAGAGTGCTAAGAGAGGATCCAGTGGTCCAGAAGTTGGTGGAGCGTTACATTTTTTTTTAATGTTTATTTTTGAGACAGAGACAGAGCATGAACGGGGGAGGGTCAGAGAGAGAGGGCGACACAGAATCCGAAGCAGGTTCCAGGCTCTGAGCTATCAGCACAGAGCCCAACGTGGGGCTCGAACTCATGGACCGTGAGATCATGACCTGAGCCGAAATCCAGGGTCGGACGCTTAACTGACTGAGCCACCCAGGCGCCCCGGGGCATTACATTTTTATTAGCAGAAAAACTCAGACCAGACAGACCGATTCGGAGATTGGCATCTGAGCTCTCTTGTTTATAAGTGTTCCAGTTTGGGCCAGTGACCTAATCTCTCACTGCCTCCGTTTCTTCACAAGTAAAAGAACCTTCATACTCTCTCCCCCATACAGTTGCAGGGTGACATGGTCCAAGTGTTCGGGGCAGTGTAGACACATGGCAGACAGGTCCTCATCGGTAACAGGAATTGTGTTATTGACGCTGTTCCAAGATGCCTGTTCACGGGGGTGCTTGGCATGACTGTGGATACGTACAGTAACTATCAGACGCTGTCTCTCTACAGTTGAGGCACCCCGCTGGGACATATGGGGACATAGGTATTGCCTCCATTTCACAGAGAAGGACCCTGGGGCACAGACACAAAGGGACATGGCCCCTGGATCAGAACCCAGGTCTCCAGTCCAGCATCCTGTGACCCCTGGCTGCCGTGGCCCATTGGCCCTCCCCTCCCCAGTCTTCTGACACCTTGGATGCTGCCTGGGGAAGAGCCAGGCAGGCCCCCTGTGCCGAGCACTGTATGAAGAGTCCAGGAGCTCAGGTCTCTGTCCTCTTGCCCAGCCAGGAAGGGCTCCCCAGGCACGTTCTCAGAGCCCAGCCTCCCCCCCCCCCCCCCTGCCCCATCCCCCAGTCTCTCAGGCAGTACCTGAGAATCCCTGGTGTCCCCTTGGTTCCCAGAAACCTCCCCAACAGCCGGCAGACAGTTCTTTGTGCTGAGATGAGTCACTGTTCCCTCCTGTGTCGGGAAGGGCAGGGCCCATTTGGCTCGGTGTCTGGTTGGAACTCTCCTGGACTCTAGGCCTGGGTGGGCGTGTCCTCTCGCTACAAAGATGAGGAAACTGAGGCTTAGTCTTCTGCGGGTTCCTTTTCCCAGGGGCTTAAGAGACATGATCAAAAGGTGCTTAATTTCTTCAGTATTTATAAAGCAAAAGTGATGTCTGTCACATGGTGGGGACACCCTGTGTCTTCAAGGATCCTCAGTATTTCCAGGTTGCACTCTTTTCTTCCCCAAACAGATGGCATAGTTTTGGACGTAAGGCAGGTGCTCACTGCATTTACAGGTCTTTTCGGCTCCAGGAAAAATCTTTATCTCACAGGTGACACAGAGCGATTTCCCCCAGGCTTGCCTGGGCATCGGCGGGCACCCTGGGGGCCTGCTCCTCATCCAGCTCACCTTAATCAGGCAGAGCTCTGCAGGGCCCGTTGTGTGCATGGTCTGAATGGAGGAAGCCGAGCACTTGGAAATTAAGACGGTTCCTGGAATAGAAGCCAGCAGTGCGGAAGGCTTAGGTGTTGATTTTCAGGAGGAAGGTGGTGATGTGAGCCGCCTCCCCTGTGCTGTCTTTCTCAGTGTCTTCTCTTAGTCCAAAAGCTGGACACCAGGACTCTCGCGACTGGTCACGTGCTGTGGCCTTCGAGGCAAGACTTCTCCCCTCTTGTGGGTAGGGTTTCCTGTTAAGACAGACCGGGTGGTGGTGGTTAGCTCTCGAGATAAAGATCAGAATTCTTTCCCACACCTCCCGGGCCCAGCCCTGCCCACCCCCCAGCTTCCTGTCCGTCCTCTGCTCTCCTCTTCTGTCCAGCTGCATTGGCTTCTTTTCAGTTTCCAGAAGGTTCCACGTTTCCTTCTGCCACAGAGCCTTTGCAGGCTCCATCCCTTCTGCTTGAAAGGCTCTTCTTTGATCTTTGGCCCTAGTTAATCCCCTGCTTAAAAGTCACTCCCGGGGCTGGGGCGCCTGGGTGGCGCAGTCGGTTGAGCGTCCGACTTCAGCCAGGTCGCGATCTCGCAGTCCGTGAGTTCGAGCCCCGCGTCGGGCTCTGGGCTGATGGCTCAGAGCCTGGAGCCTGTTTCCGATTCTGTGTCTCCCTCTCTCTCTGCCCCTCCCCCGTTTATGCTCTGTCTCTCTCTGTCCCAAAAATAAATAAACGTTGAAAACAAAAATTAAAAAAAAAAAAAAAGTCACTCCCGGGGCACCTGGGTGGCCCAGTGGGTTGAGCTTCCGACTTTGGCTCAGGTCATGATCTCGCAATTCTCGAGTTCGAGCCCCGTGTCGGCTCTGGGCTGACAGCTCGGGGCCTGGAGCCTGTTTCGGATTCTGTGTCTCCCTTCTCGCTCTGCCCCTTCCCTGCTCGTGCTCTCTCTCTCTCTCTCTTAAAACTAAATAAACATAAAAAAATTTGTTTTAAAGTCACGCCCTCAGAACCACCCCACGGCCCCACCCCACCCGGCTGTAGAATGGGTCTCCGGTTCCTTTGCTATCACCCTCCTTCTGGAAGAGGTTCTCACTGGAGCCTTCGTTTCTAAGGTGATGATCTGATCAGCAGGTGTCCTCCACCATGTAAAAGTTCTGGAAGGGCAGCAGGGCACCACATCTCCTCTGCTCACTGTTGAGTCCCCAGGGCAGGTGCCTAGCAGGTGCCAGGGATGCCGGGTTAAAGTATAAATGCCTGAGAAAAGTAGCACCATGAGATCGCATCTCTTAAGCCTCTGGGGGGAAAAAAAAAAAAAACCTATGGCAGGGGTACCCGTGTGGCTCAGTCGGTTAAGCATCTGACTCTGGATTTCAGCTCAGGTCGTGACCTCATGGTTCATGAGATCCTCTATTTTCTCATGTTCCCCTACTCTATGCCCCGTGTCAGGCTCTGCACTCACAGCACGGACCCTGCTTGGGATTCTCTCTCTCTCTGCCCCTCCCCCCTCTCAAAAGAAATAAACATTAAAAAAATAAATAAAAGGAAAGGGTGCCTGGGTGGCTCAGTCAGTTAAGCGTTGACTTCAGCTCAGGTCATGATCTCATGGCCTGTGAGTTCGAGCCCTGCGTGCCCGCTGTGCTGACAGCTCAGAGCCTGGAGCCTGCTTCGGATTCTGTGTCTCCCTCTCTCTCTGCCCCTCCCCCGCTCACTCTCTGTCTCTCTCTGTCTCTCAAAAAGAAACAAACATTACAAAAAAACATTTTAACAAACCCGTGGCAGACTAAGACTTCTCTGCCTCAGTTTCCCCATCTTTGTAACGGGAAGAGCACATCTGCCCAGGCCCAGAGAGGCCTGGCAGTCAGACAACACTGGGCTAATGGTCAGATTTGAATTTATTTAAGTAATCGCTACACCCAATGTGGGGCTCGAACTCCCAGCCCTGAGGTCAAGAGTCGGATGCTCTAACGACTGAGCCAGCCAGGTGCCCCGCGAAGATTCCTTCTAGCGCCAGCCTTCCATACTGTACAGACTTGGTTTTTGCAGAGTCTTGGGACCTCCGTAAAGTCAGGAGCATCAGTCCCTACAGAACTCTTCTAGTCTGTTGAGCTTTTGGGCCATGGCACCAAAGCTCTTTTGGTTCACTCGCACTGGGCACGAGGGGTGAAGGCGGAACATCCCAGCCATCTGCTCTGGATTTCACCTCCCCCATGTGCAGAAAATGTCCACATTTGTCGAAAGTTCAAATGGCCTTTCTCCGCTGAAAGCCGGGCCCCCGCTGCAAAGTTGGGTGCCCCGGAGGCACACTTACAATTGAACTCTGGTTTTACCACTTGCCATCTATGGAATCCGGATCGACTTGATATTCCTCGGAGACTAGTTTTCCCATGTGTAAAATGGGAATGATCTTTTATTTTATTTTTTGAAGTAATCGCTACCCACGCAACGTGGGCTTGAACTCATGACCCAGAGATCGAGAGCTGAATGCTCCCCCAACCGAGCTAGCCAGGCCCCCCAAAATGGGAATGAGCTTAGTGTCTGTTCCAGAGGCTGTTCTGAGGCCCCAAGGAGGTTGTGTAATGCTTTTGGCACAGAGTATGTGCACGGTAAGTGGTAACTCCTCTCAAGGGGCTTCTCCCTCCCCAGCCAGGGTTCTTTCTTGCAGGTGGCAACCCCCACTTCTGCCCTTTCACCAGTCCAGAAGCCGGGGCAGTTCACTACACACCCCTGCTCTGCCTGCCCTGGCTCCCCGCTCTCTGGGCCGGCAGGCATGCTATCCCCTCCCCATGCTCTCGGCATTCCCCTCCCTCCCAGCTTGACCCCCACCAATCCCTTGAGTAACTCCTTCAGGGTCCCCCATCCACCACTGGGACCCCACTGAAGCTCCTGACCTGGGGCTCCTGGCCCCCCATGGGTTCAGCGCCACTCCCTCTTCCCCTTCCTGCCTCCCCGTTCCTGTTGTCACGCCAGCTCAGAACACCTTTCTCTCCTCCCCTTTGCCTGGCGGCTCCCTGCTTACCCCTTGGCACCGAGTGCCCTCCTTCAGAAACGCCAACTCACAGCCGCCCTGCCCTCCCCATAGCATCTGCTCCCTCCTCTGTCTGCTTTCCAAGCAGGGCGCTTTTGATTACCAGGAGTAGAGACCAGTTCCAGTAATGGGGGCTGTGATTTTAAGGACATCTGGGGCGATAAGAGGGGTGGAATAGTGTAGACATTTAGAAAAAAGCCAGAGGGATTTTTTTTTTCTTAAACCATACCAGGTTACTTCGTTGTAGAAAAGCCTTTGGTGGCGTCCCCTCCGTGCACTGAGGATGAAATCCACGTTCCTTGCCGAGACCCTCAAGGCCTGCCTCCCCACCCCCACCCCTCCCCCTGCTCTTCCCCTCCTGTATTTGCGAAGCCGTCTTAGGTGCTAGACAGGGGCTTGCGTCCCGTGTTTTCTGGCTGCAAAAGCTCCGCCGCGCCCCCCCCCAACGCCCCTGCCATCTGGTGGTCACATTCATAGATCTCTTCTTTCCCTCTCCCCTATTTTGTGCCGCAGACGATCCTCCTGGTTCACTGGCTGCTGACGACCTGGTGAGTGACTCCACAGGTGTCCCGGCTCTGTGTCCACCTGTCTCCCGGGATCTGGGTGCACATACCGCCAGGGTCTTGTCCGCGGGTCTCCTGGCCAGTTCCAAAGCCAAATAGCACCTCTGCCAAGAACGTCCTCAGCAAGCTCCCCACGTCCCAAGAATGTGTGAGGGGCAGGCAGTTTCCAGAGGAAACTTAGACCCCCTGAGTCATTTTCTCACCTGCAAAATGACGGTATTACCGACACCCCTCCTTACCTTGTAAGGTCATTGGAAGGTGAAAGCGTAGCTTTAGAAACTGTCATAACCGCGAACATTTATTGAGGGTGTCTCGGGGCCAGCCGCTGGGCTGAGCGCCTTCTGTGGCTTAGCTCAGTGGCTCAGCAAGTCGATATTCTATGAGCTGAGAGACACAGGGTGGTCACTTGCTTAGGGGCAGACCCTCACTCTTCTATGATGGCAGATTCAGGATTTAGATGGACCCGGGCAGGTCCTGGCTCAGCCAGGGTCCAGCCGGGTTACCTTAGGCAAGTGGCCCACCCACCTCTTGGGGCCTTGGTTTCCATCTGTCAAATGGGTATATGGATGGCACACCCCTCAGGAGCTGTGGGGGAGAGGCGTGGCAGTGCTCATCCCACGCTCCCTGGGGCCACAAAGGGAGGCTCGAGGATTGCAGGGCTGATTTTCATTATTGCCGCCTAATGAAATGACGGTTGAGCTGCTGGGGAGATGTCTCTGCCAAACCAGGACTGGAAACAGTTGAGCCTCTGTGTGCGTTTTGCAGACTTCAAGGTACACTGCCTGCGTCAATGGCGGTGTCTTCCAGTGTCTTCTGGAAAAGGGCTAAGGCTGTTGGAGTTCAAATCCCAGCTCCCCCACTTAGAAGCCGTGTGGCCCTGGGCACGTTACCTGATCTCTCTGTGCCTCACCTTCCTCGTTTTTAAAAACGAGGCCGGTATTTGTGCTCCCTTTCTAGAGTTGCGAACATAAATGCACATAAGTGAGTTCCTTTAAAGCATCTAGAACTGTGCTAGTCGCTAGCAGGGCCTCTGTGCTAATAGTGTCATTGGGTTGACAAGTCGTAAACGCATCCATCGGGAGTTGGTAACGATCCCCCAGAACAGAAGATACGGGCGGGTGTTGTGTTAGAAAGTGACAAGGTGGGTACTTAAAATTAGGTGGTCGGGGAAAGAGTCTCAGAGGTAACGTTTGGGCTGAGACTAAAGTAACACAACAGGGCCAAGTGTTCAGGGTAGAGGACACAGCACGGGCAGTGGCTGGGCCGTAAGAGAGTCTGTGTCACGGGCCGGATCCCACAGGGCTCCTCAGGCCACGGGAAGAGTCTGTACTTCACTGCAAGTGGGACGCGAAACTGCTGGAGAATTCTTAGCAGGAGAGCGACATCGTCGCCCCTGGAAGGGCAGGAATGGAAGTGAGAGACCGGTGGGCAGAGGCCACAGAGATCAATCCGTGGATGTATCCAGGGGAGGATGGTGTTTTGGAGCTGGAGGGATATGGCCGGATTCGGGGTCCCTTTGGGAAGTGAAGCCAAGGGGATTTGCTTGCTGACATTTCCAGGGCAGGGGAGGTGCCCTGGAGCCGGGCAGACGGCACGTCAGAGGGCCCTGAGGCCCGGGAGCGGGAGGGGGCGGGCACCTGGGGGGCGGTCGCCTCATGTGACTCCGGTGCCTCTTCCCACAGGGGCTGCATAGCGTTCGAGGGCCCCTATCCCTGGGCAAACTTCACCATCCTGGCCTTGGGCGTGTGGGCCGTTGCTCAGAGGGACTCCATCGACGCCATAAGCCTGGTGAGGCGGGGGACGCAGCGAGAGGACTGGCTTCAGGGTGGTCGTGGCCCCCCCCGGTCTCCCCCTCACCCGTCCCGATCCTCTCTCCTCGTGCCCCCGTTTTCCGTTCTCTAAAGCCTTGTGAATAAGCCCGCCCAGGCTACCAGCCCACGTGTGTCTTCACTAGCCTGGCCTGCTTCTCAGCCTGCCGGGCCCAGAGCTCCCCGAGTCTGCTCAGGGCCTTCCCCGAGAGAGTGGCACAGGTGGGGTCCCCCCAGGCGCCCCAGAGCGGCCGCTCCTCAATGGCACTGGACCCCTTTCCCGTAACCCGCCTCTAGGTTCTGGTGGGGAGGGATGTGGCTGGAGGCCCACGAAGAGGGAGCTCCTGTACTTACGAGGTCAGAGTGAACACAGCCCTGCTGAGCTCTGTCATGGACAACCGCTACGCCCCGGCGGGCGGTGGGCGCTCCAGCACCGGCCCATCAGGATGACCGAGGAAGGACTTCCCTGGTGCTGGAGACAGATTGGGCGAACTCCAAGGGACCTCTGTCTTGGAGGTTCTGGAGCCAAGTCTCGTGCCCCATCATGGCCTCAAGGGCAACAGGGGCAGTGGTGGGGGGTGGGGCTCTGGTGGAGCCACAGGCTAGGTCCGGACCGGGTCCCCACGTCCCCACGTCCCCGCGCTCGGTGCTGCAGTCCTCGGGCAGGCGCCTCATCCACAGGGTCCTGCCTGCTTGCTGATGTGTTTTGCAGCAAAGCCTAAGGACACAGGAGGGCACAGACAGAGCTTCCGGTCTGGTATATGGGGGGAGGGGGGGAGCGCATGAGGGCATGATAGGGCGTCGGCACGCTCTTAAGCCCTGGTGACACGTGGTCACCACGGGCCCTGCGCTTGGCCTGTCTTGCAGTTTCTGGGTGGATTGGCGGCCACCATCTTCCTGGACATCGTCCACATCAGCATCTTCTACCAGCGGACCGGCTTCTCGGACACGGAGCGCTTTGGTGCCGGCATGGCCATCCTCAGCCTGCTCCTCAAGCCCTTGTCCTGCTGCTTCGTCTACCACATGTACCGGGAGCGTGGGGGTGAGCTCCTGCTCCATATCGGTGAGGCCACCACCTGCGGCCGGCTCCCCGACTGTCCTGTCCCCGGCCCAGGTGCTGGCAGCGCCTTCCTCGTCTCCCCTGACTCTGTCTAGCCTGGCCCACAGCCCCTGCCCGAGTGGGCCGTCCTTGCCCTGGGGACCAAGGCTCAAGGTGCAGGGAGGAGTGTGGCGGGGACGCGGAACCCCAGGCCAGGAGGCGTACAAGCTCCAGCTTCTGCTGCACCAGCCCTGTGCTCCCATCCCAGCCTGCTGGGAGCTTTCCCCGGCATCAGGCCGCGGGCAGAGTTGGGGGTGGCGACCGGACCCTCCTCTTAGCCCGAGCACGGACACAGCTGGGTGTGCCCCGGTTCCGAGGCAGCTCTGGGCGGTAGCAGCCTGGAGCCTCCCCTCCTGCCCTGTGGGGTCTGGGTGGCCAAGGAAGAAGGCGCTGGCGTGGCATGGGCCGCGGGAGCCTCGGCTGAGCCCCAGGTGCTCTCCTTGCTGACATCTGTGTCACCCCGCTCCCGTCCCGGCCCACAGCTACCCCTCCAACACCGTCTTTGAGCTGTACCCCTCTCATGGTGGCCAGGCCGTTCTCCTGTTCTCTCTGACATCTCATCTCAGACAAGTAGGGAGAGGCTGGGGGGCAGCCTTGCACTGTTCGGTCTGGAGAAGAGAGGCCCAGAGGGGCCCATGACCCGCCCAGGGGAGCAGCCGGGCCAGGGCAGGGGTGGCCTGTGGCCTCCCCCTGACTGACCTCAGTACTGCCGGGGGGTTGCGGGGAGCCAGTAACGTTCCTCCCGTTGGACACATGAAGGAGCTGGCGCCCTTAGCCCTTGGGACCTGCTCCGGATCACGGGACAGATGTGCAGGGCAGGGATGGGAGTGAGGGCATGGGCACCTCGAACCCTCTCACCTACCTGGCACCCCCAGCCCAGCGCTCTGGGCTCTGCGGCTGTGCCAGCTCTGGGCCTTCTGGACACAGTAACACGGTATCCACTGTGCCTCGGAGAGGAGCCTGTGGGCCCAGGGCTGGGCACCCTCTTCTCGAGTTGCTAAGCGTGCACTGTGCAGGGCCGAGCGTGGTGGCCGAGAGCACTCGTGCTGCCTTGGCTTGACTCTTAGTGTCCCCAGCTTCAAGCTCCCTGCTCGCAGGCAAGTCAGTCCACCTCTTTGACCCTCAGTTTTCCCATCTGTAAAGTGGGGGTAACAAGATGCCTGCTCTGTAGGGATATGGGAGGATTGGCTGCACACGTGCCAATAGCTTGGGGGCGGTGCTCTCGCCATCCCTGTCCCAGGGCCCTCCTGGTGGGGGTGGGTGGGTAGAACATCTTGAGTCCTCACCCTTCATTTTTTCTCCCCTACCCCCATGTCCCCCCACCCCTAGGTTTCCTCGGACCGTCACAGGAGCGCAGCGACTACCAGACGATTGACTCACCAGAGGCGCCCGCAGACCCTTTCGGAGGCTCAGAGAGCAGGGGTCACGCCCCGCAAGGGTACTGAAGCCAGGCTGCTTTGCCGGGCCCCAGC
Organism: Prionailurus bengalensis; assembly: GCF_016509475.1. Taxonomy (NCBI): domain Eukaryota; kingdom Metazoa; phylum Chordata; class Mammalia; order Carnivora; family Felidae; genus Prionailurus; species Prionailurus bengalensis. Next base: position 8,571,475 of record NC_057345.1, read on the forward strand.
CTGGGGCCAGTATGACAGACCGTGGAGGCAGCTCAGGCTGCACCACCTTCCTTGCGCCTCGGATGGTGTTCTAGATGCCCCCCCCGCCCCGCCCACCTTGGACTGTGTTCTCCTGTTCATCTCAGGGGTTGCCTGAATCAGGTGCCCTGAGTGGCCAGGAGCCCCATGCATACCTGTCCCAGACTCCCTGAGACCTCCTCTCCCTTCAGGGTAGCTCACTGGCCGGTGCCAGTAAAGCTGGGAACCTGGTCTCTCCTCACCTGCCCGTGCAGCCCCAGGCCAAGCTCCGCCTGGGCCAGGCCTTACCCACAGTTTGTTGACCCCACCCGCAGAAGCTCTGAGAGCTTTAGGTGGTGCTCAGCCCTCAGTCCCAGGAGCAGTGCAGCGTGGCAGTGAGGTCCCTGGGCTTCTCGCTGCCTGGTCACTCGGTGCTTGGGGACCTTGGGGCCGGAGACGGAGGGGTGTCGGCAGCACCTGAGACCCTCTGCAGCCTCCAGCTGCCCTTCCCAGAGCCACGGCATTAAAAGTTTGGGGAATCTGTAGCTGGGTGTGTTTTGAGCCACGTTTAATCTCCCAGCCGGGCTGGGTCCGGGACCTGTCATTCCTGAGAAGAGTTCTCCTTTGAATCCCCAGGGAAACTGGGCTTAGTTGCCAGTTCTGTCATGGCGGGAGGAAGCCTGGGTTCACGACCAGCTGGGCCTGCCGTGCACCCAGCTTTGGCCTCGCCGGGGCCTGGGCAGAGGAGGGCCCTCTTTGGTGTGGCAGACGGGTATGTGTGTCTCTGAATCAGATGACTTGGGTATTGGTTTGAATCCCTCTCTGCCACTTCCTGGCTATGTGCCTTTGAGCAACTTAACATCTCTGACCTCAGTGTCTTCTGGAAAAGGGCTAATGCCCACCCGGAGGGTGATGCCACACACAAAGAGTGCAGTGCCTGGCCCTTGGAAAGTTCCCGAAGTAACAGCGTTGGTGGGTTGCTCCTTGAGCCTGTGATGATGTGGGGTCAGTAGGCAAAGGGTGACATCTCCCTGGCAGACCCTGTGTCTTGGTGTGAGGGTTGAGGAGGACCATCACCTGTCCAGAAGCCCCAAGCGTCCCATGGCCAGGGTCCCGCTCTACTCCGACTGGACTGAGTGTTGGTCTCCGGGCCTCATGTGCCCGGACTTCCCCAGGCCGTCCTGGATTGTCCCCGGCACAAAGAGATCAAAGCCTAGTGCAAAACCCCACCATCCTCCTGTGTCCATCTGTCCTAAGGGGCTTAGTGCCTGCTGCTGCAAGTGCCTGGGGCTGCAGGGCTGAACTCTGGTGCCTGCTCTCAGGGAATAGACATTAGGAGTCCGCTGTCAGGAGGCAGGAGCTCCGAAAGGAACCTCTGGAACCGAACCTGTGCTCTGGACCAAGGGTTGGTGAGTGGCTGCAGCTGTAAGAAACCTGGAATTACCTTCACCATCAGAAGGGGATGGATAGATGATCCGTGCTGTATTCATCCTGTGGCTATGGTTCAGCAGTTCAAATGAATAAACCAGACCAATTTCTTTTTTTCTTTTAAAGTTTATTTTATGAGAGAGAGAGTGCAAGCGGGGGAGGAGCAGAGAGAGAGAGAGAGAGAGAGAGAGAGAGAGAGGGAATCCCAAGCAGGCTCCTCACTGGTAGTGCAGAGCCCATCGCGGATCTCGATCTCACAAACTGCAAGATCATGACCTGAGCCAAAATCAAGAGTCGGATGCTCAACCAGCTGAGCCACCCAGGCGCCCCAGACCTATCTCTATGGACATCGGTCCCCCTGTTGGGAGCAAAACAGATTGCAGAATGGTGTGTGCAATATGAGAGTGTTAGCATGACTTTAAAAACCTCCAAGCAATCCTGTATGTCGTTCATGAGGGTACGTGTGGTGGAATATTGAAGAGTGGACTAGAAGGAAACACCCCTCAAGGTCATGGTTGAGGCGGCCTTGGGTTGGGGAGGGGTGTGGCCTTCGAGGAATGGGACTAAAACCCAAGTTCCAATTCTCTGGTTTCTACCAGTTCCTGGCACATGGGAGGCCTCCAGTGGGCACATGCTCCCGTGTGTATGTTGTGAATATGTCAGATTTCCAAAGGGAATGAAAAGGTGAGGGGGGGGGGGGGGGCGGGGGGACAGCCAAGAGAGCCTGTGTCAAGCAGAGGGGATGGTATAGCCAGAGATCCCTCAAGTCTGACCGGATCTTTATGGGGGGCAGAGGAAGGTTCCTATCCTAGGTGGGCATCCCCAGATGTAGACCCTGAATGCAGCGTGTGACTCAGTACAAAGCAAGGGAGCTGGGCTTTCCAGTCACTGGCCAAGGGCTGCTCCGGGGGCGGGGGACCGTGACTTAAACTTCCTGGCTATTCTGGCGCCCTCACCATGCAGACCAAGTGGCCCCAGGAGCTGGAGGACTGTCCTGCAAGAAGAGTGCCATCAGAGGCCCAGAGAGAGCGAGGGCCACCGGCAGGGTGCCCCCTTTCCACGCAGCATGTCCCAAAACTGATTTTGTAACATCCATTCAACAAGCAGCCAAGAGCCTATGGGAACTGGGAGGCTTCTAGATGCTGGGATATCAGAATCAGACCGGAAGAAAAAAAAAAAAAGCCCCAAGTGTCAGGGGATTGCATCTGGCGTGAGGTTGCAGGCAGGGGAACAGCTCATAGGAAGGTCTGAGCGTGTGTGTTCCTGTCCAGCCTGTTACCGGGCATGGCCAGGAGGGCCAGGAGGCCGATCGGCTGGAGCCAAGGGAGGGATGGAAGAATGAGGTCAGAAAGGCAGCAGGGACCAGCTGGCAAAGGGTTAGTAGGTCATTTCAAGGACTTTGGCGCCTTTTTTTTTTTTAATGTCTATTTTTGAGAGAGAGAGAGAAAGTGGGGGAGGGGCAGGGAGAGAGGGAGACAGAATCCGCAGGAGGCGCCAGGCTCTGAGCTGTCAGCGCAGCGCCCGACGAGGGGCTCGAACCCACGAACCACGAGATCTGACCTGAGCCGAAGTCAGATGCTTAACTGACTGAGCCACCCGGGCGCCCCAGACTTGGGCTCTTTCTGAGTGAGATGGGGGCTGCTGGAGGGCTTTGCACAGAATGGGACACAATCTGACTTACGCTCTGAAAGGACAATGGTGGTGGCTTGGGCTGGGAGGTGGGGTGGGGACAAGTGGCCACATTGAGCAGAACACCACGTACCGGGTATCAGTTCCAGGGAGGACATCAGACAGCTCTGCCCGCTGCACCCTGTGGCCAGAGGCACCCGGGAAAGGGGTGCAGTCCAGCACTGGATGAATCATGCTTTGCTCACGCCGAGGAGGCAGCAAGATGAGTTTTGGCGGTTGGCGGCAGTCCCCCGTGGCCAGCAGGCCTCTCCCAGTAACCGGCATGGGGCCAGTGGCTTGCTCTCCCTGCCCTCCTGCCACAGTGGCAGGACGCTCCCCTCCCGGAGAGGACAGCTCTAGCAGTGGGGCTTGGCCGGCTGCCCTATGACACACACCCGTAAGCAGAACAAAAGAGCTCACCTTGGGCCTGAAACGGGAAAGATATTCCCGCTCGAGGTGACAAGGTCAGCACGGGCTGTGTGGGGTGGGCTCTTTATCTCTTGGTAAGGAAGTGTTCCAGCCTCAAGGCCACTGTTACCAGGCACGTGGGGTTGAAAGACCGCATGGAAGGGGCGCCCGGGGAGGGGTTCAGTCGGTTAAGCGTCTGACTTCCGCTCAGGTCAGGATATCGCGGTTGGTGGGTTCGAGCCCCGCATCGAGCTCTGTGCTGACAGCTCGGAGCCTGGAGCCTGCTTCCGAATCTGTCTCCCTCTCTCTCCAACCCTCCCCTGCTCTCTCTCTCTCTCTCTCAAAGTAAAATAAACATTAAAAAAATTAAAATAAAAAAGACAGCATGCAAGAGACTGCCTTTCCCCACAGGGCAGCTCAGGGGTATGTTTTGGAAACTGCTCGCCCCAGGAAGCAGATTTCCTCCTGCCTCTGGTCTCTGGCTAAGGAGGGCTGAAGCCACTGGTCTAGTTCCCAAATCCTGTATTTCTTGCTTACACAAAGCTGAGCCTTCCAGATGAGGGAGCCAGAGACAAGCCCTCCTCCTCCCGGGAGAGATCGAGGTCTTCTGTTGGTCCAAACTAGACCAGAGCCAGCCATACATGCGGGGCCCTTGCCTTGGGCCCGGCGGACGAGTCTCCAGAACAGCCTGGAAATTCCAACTCTCCCAGCCTCCCTCCAAAACAGCTCTAGAGCCAGCAAGCCTTGGTCAAATCCCTACTGCACCCTGTGACTGGCCGTATAAGAGACAGGACAGTGTCCTAACCTCGCCGTGACTCAGTTTCCTCATCTGAAAAGTTGGATAATAATAGTGCCTGACTCAGGGATTAGTAAGGTCTGAAAATGTGTCACGTCAGTGTTTCTCATTACCTGTGTTGCCACGTTAATTATTCAGAGAGAGGGAGGGAGTGAGGTAAGGAAAGAGTTTTCCTCAACACTTTTAGGGTCACTGGCTGGGTCTGAAAAGTGAACTGACGAAATTAACCGGGAAATCATGTGCATTTTATGGGACATTTACACGTCTACGAGAACCTTCACAAGAGAAGGAAGGCCTGAAGTGACAACAGCAGGAAGCATTTCTACCTTTCACACAAAGAAACAAATGTGTGAGCGGGGCGCCTGGGGGACTCGGTTGAGCTTACCTCAGCTCAGGTCATGATCTCGAGATTCAGAGTTCAAGCCCCACGTCAGGGGCGGGGGTCTCCAGCACAGAGCCTGCTTTGGATCCTCTGTCTCCCTGTCTTTCTGCCCCTTCCCTCCGCACCCCCGCTCACTCGCTCTCTCTGTCAAAAATAAATAAACATTTTTTAAAAATGTGTGAAGAACCAACAGGACAAAGGGGTGTGGGCTGGGGTAGTGAGTGGTGAAGAAGTGTCTAGGAATATAAGGGTCCGTTTAACAAAGGTTGGTTTCTACAGATTTCTTGGCCATAAGTTCCCTGTCTCCAGTGATAAGAATGTCCTCTTTCCTCCTGGTTCAGGAAGGGTAACTTTCACGTAGTAGATTTGGGACCTGTTTCAGGAAACGACAGGGGGAGGGGTCAGAGTGACTTTCCTGCTTCTGCTATTTTTTCAAACGCTCAGGTTAAGATGTCCATGATGCCAAGATGTCCACGATATCCAAGATGCTGTATTCTGGGGGTAGCATGTTGTGAGTCCCATCACCAGTCTGTCTGACCACCCATTCCTTTATTCATTAATTATTAGTCCTCTAAACATTTATTGAGTGCTTTCTACAAGATTTGAAACAATTGTCAAGAAGGAACATAGAGGTTTTCCTCACTGGCAACAGCAGACCTCTGTGGGTCCAGTTCTTCAGGTAGTTGAGGGCTTACGTTCATACTTATTAGTCTAGCGACTATGAACAGAGCCAGCACGTTATTATAAAACATTATCAGGGTGCCTGGGTGGCTCAGTCGGTTGAGCGTCCAACTTCAGCTCAGGTCATGATCTCACAGCTCATGAGTTCGAGCCCCACATTAGGCTCTGTGCTGGCAGCACAGAGCCTGGAGCCAGCTTCAGATTCTGTGTCTCCCTCTCTCTCTGCCCCTCCCCTGGCTGTGCACGTCCTCTCTCTTTCTCTGTCTCAAAAATAAACATTTAAGACAATTTTTTTAATGTTTATTTATTTTTGAGAGAGAGAGAGAGAGAGCAGGGGAGGGGCAGAGAGAGAGGGCGATGCAGAATCATAAGCAGGCTCCGGGCTCCAAGCTGTCAGCACAGAGCCCAGCGCGGGGCTCAAAGTCACAGACTGTGAGATCACGATCTGAGCCGAAGTCGGATGCTTAACTGACTGAGCCACCCAGGTGCCCCTAAAAAATTTTTAATTAAAAAACAAAAATCCCAAAAGCAACCAGGTAGAAACGATGTTGTCCTAAGAGAAATGACAATTACACTGGCAATTGATGTCTCAACAGCATCCAAAGGAGTCAGAAGACAGGGAACGATATGTTCAAAGTGATGTGAAAAATAACATAAACCTGAAATTGTGGACTAGGAGTTATCTTTCAGGAACGAGAAAAATAATGGCCCATTCAGAGAAATGACAATAGGGTTTATCACAAACAGACCTTTGATACAGAAACGTATAAAGAATCTTCTTGTAGAAAAAGGACATTTTTCCATGAGGAAGATCTGCCATACACAAAGGAAACAGTAAACATGTGGTTTAGTGTTCAGAAAAATGCTGGTATATTTCAGGAGGAGCTCACCAGGGACAAAGTGTAATAAAGACCTTTTCTGTCTGGAAGGAGAGTAAACACTGGATTAACTTTAGGCTTTGTTAAACTAATGTCTTGGAGAATCACTGAAAGAATAGAAGAAGAATGTGTGATTTCCAAGACACCATTGGAGGGAAAAAAGGAGGAAAAAGAAAGCCTTGATCAACTCTTTTGTTGTTGCTATGTGAGCAACTCTTCAAAAGGCAAGAAAGGAGAAGAAAGAAACATGAAGTCTGACCACTAGCTAACACAAAAATAGATGTGTTCATAGATACACATCATGATCATACCTTGTAAATGATTTTCCAGGAACTTCCAGCTCTATTGTGTTTATAAAAGACACACCTAGGGGCGCCTGGGTGGCTCAGTCGGTTAAGTGTCCGACTTTGGCTCAGGTCATGGTCTCACAGTTCGTGAGTTCAAGCCCCGCGTCGGGCTCTGTGCTGGCAGCTCAGAGCCTAGAGCCTGCTTCAGATTCTGTCTCCCTCTGTCTCTCTGCCCCTCCCCCGTTCACACTCCGTGTGTGTGTGTGTGTGTGTGTGTCTCGAATAAACATTAAAAATTTAAAAATTAAAAAAATAAATAAATACAAGACACACCTAAAATATAAGGACACAGGAAAGCTGAAAGTACAAGAATGAAAAAAGTTAAAGCCTGGCTGGCTCAGTCTGTGGAGCACAGGACTCTTGATCTCAGGGTTGTGAGTTCAAGCCCCACGATGGGTGCGCAGATTACTTAAAAATAAATCTTGGGGCGCCTGGGTGGCGCAGTCGGTTGAGCGTCCGACTTCAGCCAGGTCACGATCTTGCGGTCCGTGAGTTCGAGCCCCGCGACGGGCTCTGGGCTGATGGCTCAGACCCTGGAGCCTGTTTCCGATTCTGTGTCTCCCTCTCTCTCTGCCCCTCCCCCGTTCATGCTCTGTCTCTCTCTGTCCCAAAAATAAATAAAAACGTTGAAAAAAAATAAATCTTAAAAAAAAAACACAAAACTTTAGGGACATCTGGGGTCTCAGTTGGTCAAGCGTCCAACTTCGGCTTGGGTCATGATCTCTCAGTTGGAGGGTTTGTGTCCCACGTGTCCGGCTCTGGGCGGAGCCTCGAGCTCTGTGCTAAGCCCGGAGACTGCTTTGGATTCTGTGTCTCCCTCACTCTCTGCCCCTCCCCTGTTCACACTCTGTCTCTCTCTCCCCCCAAAATAAATACACATTAAAAAATAATTAAAAAAAAAAAACTTTACTAAATTAGTATCAGACCAACTTGCCTTTAAGGCATAAAGTACTACTTGAGATCAAAGAACACCAAGATCTAAATAACAAACATTCCAGCCACCAGGTTTAGGAGGAAATGTCGGATACACCGACTCAGGAAGTAATAAATACCCCCTCCTTTAAGAATTGCTTTAGACTTTAAGAAGCTCTTTGGCATTTATTTATTAAGTTCTCATGTCAAACCTGTGAGATAGTAGAGGAGGTGTTACCACACCCTTTTTACAGATGGGAAGCTTGAGGGTCAGAGAATCGAAGGACTTGCCTCAGGCACCCAATTGCAGCACCCAGGTATGTCACCGGTCACCTGCCCGGAGGCCGAGGGCTCTTTGCCCTCCCATCTCGGGGAGGAGAAAGCATGAAATCTGGACTGAGGGTGGAAAGGCAAGGCAGGACTCCCAGGGAACAGCATGGGCAAAGGTCGCAGGTGGAAAATGCCTAGAGGGCAGTGGGACCGGGCGTCACGAGGCACTGGAGGAGTGCGGAGGGTGCACTCCGGGCGGGTTCAGCGGTACACGGCCACGGCCAGCTTGGCCCGTCTTCCGCACGCCAGCCACTTGCACGAAGCCGCGAGGCTGGAGCTCAGTCCCCGGATGAGGGGCGGAGCCGAGACTCTGGCGGAGGAGCACGCGCTCCACTCGTGCCCTGTGGCCTACGCCGTGGGCACCTGCGGCCACGCTCGCGACTCGTGGAACCGCCCGCGTGCGCCCCGGGCTCCGCGAGTCCTCTGACGTCCCCTCACCTTACCCGCCTGGGTCGTTAGCCCTCGCGGGAGGTCCCCTCCAGGTTCAAACCGGACCAGGCGGAGGACCTGAGGAAGACAGACGCTCGGAGGACGGGTCCCAGAGGCTAGGAGCACTGACCACCGGTTCTTTGGGGGGAAGAGGAGGGAGGCTCTGATGTCCCTAACTGGACAGGGATGGGGGTGGGTAGCCAGGGAGCAGAGGGTGGGAGTGAGGAGCACGCAGATGAACAGATGAAACCAGCCACGGGGCGGGGACACTAAAGGTAGGGATATTGTGAGTTGAGCTGTTTGAGATCTCCTTTGGGGGGGGGGGGGGGGCAGGTGGTCTTGGTTATGAGCATGCGCCTGGAATTAGCCCCTCCTCCATCCGTGGCCCCTCTGCAGCCAGTGACCAGCTATAGGCTTTGGGCCGGGCACGGAACCCCTTTAAGTTCCAGTTGCCTCATCTCTAGTTCTTAGGGTTAAATGACAGGGTGTCTCCTAAAGCTGCATGATGTTTACCACGGTCAGTCGCTCGTTTTCACGGTGTGGAAGCCCCTGTTATGTGCCCAGCACTATTGCATGCGCTGCAAATACTGCAGGGGAAAAAAAAAAATAACAGTGGCTCATAGACCCCTGGAGGGATAGGAGCAAACAATACTTTCTTTAGTCTGTTAGGTGGTGGCAAGTCATGGAGAAAAACCACGAAGGGTAAAGAGAGGACAGAGTGGAGAGGGTGCTAAAGTCTGGGAGAACAGTCATGGAAGGGCTCACTGCTGCGTTTGAGGCAGGCCTTGAAGGAGAGAGGGAGAGACAGTTCTAGGCAGCGGGGACAGCAAGTGCAAAGGCCCTGGGGCGGCAACATGCACAGCATTTTTGAAGGACAGCAAGGAGGCTGGTGTGTTTGTTGCAGAGAGAGCAAGGGGGTCTAGGGGTGGGGTCGATAAGGTAACTGAGGGCCAGGTGATGCAGGACAGGGATCAGAAAACTTTTGTAAAGGCCTAAGAGTAAATGCTTTAGGCTTTGAGGCCCATAGGTCTCTGTTGCAACTAGTCTGCCATTGTATCAAGAAAGCAGCCAGAGACAAGCCATTAAACCACTAGATGTGGCTGTGTTCCAAGACAACTTTACTTACGTAACAGGCACCCTGCTGTGGGGCCTTGAAGGCAAGAGCTCAGCAAAGGAGGAACCAGCAGAGGTGACTGGGAAGGAGCTGGCAGGCAGGAGGGAGGAAAGGAAACCCAGTCAAAGGCCAAACTCAGCATATTGAGTAAAAGCAGGAAGCCTGAGTAATTGCAAGGCTCTCAACCTGCAAGGCAGGAAACTCAGGGCTCAGGAAGCAAGGCGTTCCGATTGCTCGTAAAGGGTTTTTATGGGATAAATACAGCAGTGATCTGGCTTTTAGAGCTGGTTGGGTGTCTAGTGGTCATTTTTATTTGGATCAGCGTGGCTAAGTCAGGGGGACAAGGACGTCCAGAGAGACTTGAACAGGCATGAACAGCCTTGGTGGTTGGGGGATTGGTTGGTGACCTCTGCTGATTTCTGAGAAGAGCTGTGCTTTCCTGTAAGGTTAGGTTAAGTGTCCTTTATGCACCTGCGTTAACCTGTCTCCATTCTGTTCTTGATATAAGTGACTCCCTTTGCGTTTGGTTCGATACCCAGGGGGGAGCATCCTGGAGTCAGGGAAGCAAGGGGTCCCAGGAAGATGAGTGAGTGACAACTGTCCTGCTGTTGCTGCTGCCTTAAGAGAACCCAGGGCCGGCCAGGGGTGTGATGTCTCAGGGATCACCTGGAGGAAAGCAGCCTCGGGCAGGTGGGGGTGGGGTGCCGATTGCAGCGAGGCCAGCAGTTGGAGATGGGAGAGAAATAGGGGGACTTGGGAGAGATGACCTGGGACCTGAGGCTCAAGAAGGGTGGGGGTGGGGGTGGGGGGTTTGCTTTCTGTTTTTAATTTTTTTTTATTTTGTTTTTTAACATTTATTTCATTTTGAGAGAGAGGCAGAGCGCGAGTGGGGAAGGGGCACAGAGAGAGGGGGACAGAGTATCTGAAGCAGGCTCCAGGCTCCGAGCTGTCAGCACAGAGCCTGATGCGGGGCTCGAACTCATGGACCATGAGATCATGATCTGAGCCGAAGTTGGATGCTTAACCGACTGAGCCACCCAGGCGCCCCTGCTTTCTGTTTTATAAAGTTGGAAGAAATAACCGCCTGCTTAAGTGCTCATGGGAATGACCTTGTAAAAAAGGGGGAAGTACTGATGGGGGAGTGGTTTCTGGAAGCAAGGACATGGCCCTGACCCACCATAGCCTGTGTCCCACCCCCCAAGCTCTCTGTCCAGGTTCGGGCCTGAGTCTGCCGTGGGGCTGTGGGGGTCATGGGTGCCTGTCTTGATGCCCAGAATGGCACCTCAGAGGCCAGTGGTGGCTCTGGGTGCTTTCCTTGGGGAGGTGAGATGGGATGGCCCCCAGAGTGCAGGGGAAGGTCAGCCTGGGAACAGGACTGCACGGGATGGAGCGGGGAGTTGGGGGGAGGGCAGGTGGGGGGAGGCTGTGTCCTGGAAGCTGCCCAGGAAGGAACACAGAGGCATTTCTCTTCTGTTGCCCTATTTTGTGAGTGCAACGGAAAGTAAGGTCTGCTGGGGGGAGAGGGGAGGGGAGAAGAGGTGGCAGGGGTTTGGGGACAGAGGGGAAAGTGTGAATTGGCATCTAGGAGGGAGGGGGGAGGGAACTAGTCTCATTCTCCAGCAGCCTTTGCACCCACGTGGGATCAAAGGCCGTCATTTGGAGCGAGGCTGTCGGTGCAGCAGTAGGGTGAAAACCAGTCATCAGTGTTGTGCAGAGGGAGGAGGGGCACGGTCCAGGGACGAGGTGTGCGAACGGGTGTTTTTACGTGGAGGGAAGGGAGAGACAGCAAGCAGCAAGGGACAGTCAGAGGTGGTGGGGCCAGAGGATGGGGCCTGATGGGGGAAAGACCACCGGCAGGGGGCACTAGAAGGTGGGGGTGGGCTCCAGAACTGGAGCAGGTACAGTTATTTAGGATGCTAGAGCCTGGGGGCAACAGGGGAGTGGATGGCTGAGGTGGGACAAAGGGCAAGATGGCAGGAAAGGAAGAGGTCAAGGACTCCGCAGGCCAGGAGTGAGAGGCATCAGCCATGTGGACGGTGAGATCGCCAAGGACTGAGGCGTGTGTTGGCGACTGCCACAGTGAGCCAGAGCTGAAACCTTCAACGAACGAGGGGACGGGGCCTGGACTGTTCTCAGTCCCATTCAGCTTTGGGCTGCAGTGTTCTGGGGTCGGCGGGGAGAAGGAAGGAAGTGGTCTGAGAGAGCCCCACCCCCCGCCAGGAGGGCTGTCTGGGAAGCAGGGGCCACAGAGAGGTCTGGGGTCAGTGTTAGAAGGAGGGGGTGCTGGAGGACATTCGAAAATCATCAGGGGAAGGTGGAGATATGGGGGCCTGACCAGGACAGCTGGGGCTGGGCCCCAGGGCAAGCAGAGGTGCTGACGAAGGGTACGGTGTGGACCAGGGCTGGGGTGTGGCCCGGTGGGAGCTGGGCATCCTGTCCTTGCCCTTCAGGACCTATCCGATCAAACAGGCCAGACCCCTGGCCTTAGTGTGGACCAAGGACGCCTCCGCCTTGGCTTTGCCCTCGAGTCCATGGAGCCGAGACACGACGCCAGCCGCAAGGAGAACGTGCCCCCCAGGCCTGCGACGCCCCTGAGGCCAGGCAAGAGGCTTGGTGGGTCTGGGTTGGATGTGGCAGGAATAGGGTCCCCTCTCGCTGTTGGCCCATAGCTTCTTTTCCGCCAGGCCAGCGCAGGGCCTCGCTAATTCCAGAGGTTGACCGTACAGGGCCAGCTGGGCTGGGACAAAGTCTTCCTAGCCTGGGACAGAGGGAGAGTCAGGATGTCAGGAAGTGAGGCCAGGAAGAAGAGGACCAGGAGTGGGCCTGGCTCCCCCCTCCCCCCGCCCCCGCCGCCCCCTGCTAAGGCGCTTGGCTACAGAGCCAAGGCTGGAAGCTGCCCCCAGACAAATTCAGATTCTGATGCACGTGCCAGTTTCTCCAAGTCCTAGCTGCGTGACTGTGGGGCAAGTTGCCAAACCTCCCTGGGCTTTAGTTCCTGTCTTCAAACGCACACCTCCTATGGCCCAGTATAGCTGCTAGGTCCCCAGGCGTTTCCTGGTCTCCGGCTGACGAATGGCCCCCAGAGCTGGGGAGACTAAGCCCCACCCTGAGTCACCCAGAGCAGCTCACCTGCAGCTGTTTGCTGTGTGGGTCTTGGCCCTGACCCCCAGCGCTGCTTCCCCATCACCCCTGCCCAAGCCAGGAATCAGTCATCCTTGATTCTTCTCTTGCCTTCACGGCCCCCAGCCCCCCAGCCCCGAGCCTCCACGGCAGATCCGCTTCCGCGTCCTTCTCTCCCCCATCCCTGATCCCAGCCCTGCCCTCTCTCACCTAGGATGCCCTCAACAGCCTCTTTACTGTCCCCCTGCTTCGCTCTGCCCTCCTCCCCCCTTCGCACCCCAGCCCTGCTCCCTGCAGCCAGGCATCGAGTCAGACCACCCCTCAGTCCTGACCCCCTCCTGCCTGGCATCCTGTCTCTGACCCGCTCCCCCCAACCCACCCGAGCACTGACCACTGCGTCCGCCCTCGGCTCACAACTCTGTCCTCTCTTAAGAGCGACGGAGATTTCCGAAGAGCAGAGGTGTCGGCCAGGGCAGCGGACATGGCCGGTGGGTGCGCGAGTGCTCGACTGAGAGGGAAGGGCCTGCCACCATACGCTCCCCGGGGGCAGAGCGGCGCCAGGAGCCCTGCCGGGTCCAGACCAACCTGGCCGGCCCGAGCCTCATCCTGAAGGACGCAACTGGCCGGCTGGTGAACTCAGGCTTGCAACAGCAGAGCAACCTGCAGACCCCGGCCGGCAGGCCCCAGGGGAGAGCCCGAGAGCTTGTCGTCCAGCAGAGTAACCTGAGCATAAGGGGGACCAGCTTGGCCGAAGGCAGGAGTCACCTCAGCCCCCGCCTCCGGTCAGAGCTTCAGGGCAGCTTCTGGCCCCACCCGATACCCCAGGGAAGCCCTCTATCCCGAGCGTCACTGGCTAACCCACCCTCCGGCCTGAGACAGTCCCGGTGGCTGGGCACAGACACCCCCTGCCCAGACGTCCAGCCTGCTGCAGGCTTCGCCTCTCTCAGTGGGCACACACTTCCAGGCTCCGGACCCTGGTGTGTCCTGGGGAACTGGCCCCCTAGGCTCATGGGGGAGCCCCTCACCCTGGAGGACCTGACTGTCCCGGTCCAGAGCCAGGCTCGGGCCCCATCCCAGACTGCCATCCACCAGCTGCTGGCCTCTGTGCGACACCTGGAGCACGAGGTAGCCCGTCTCGGGTGCCGGGCCTCCCAGGAACCCCCAGGCCCTGCTCACCGGGACCCCTGGACCAGCAGTGGCCGGGCCCTCCCTGCCCACCGCCAGCCCGGCCAGCCTGCTCTTGCATTCTGGGAGGGGAGGGAGAAACCCGTGCGAGGCCTCAGGGAAACTGCGGATTTCCCAGGGACACAGGGGGCCCAGGCTGGCCTCTCAGACGGTCGGGCAAGCAGTAAGCCTGCGTCACCGGAGGCCACGCTGAGGATGCCGACAGGGGATTTCCTCGACCCTAAGCAGGGGGCCCTTCTGGCCAACCCCTCGAGGCAAGGAGAGAACTTCTGCCCGGGGCCTACATATGGCAGCAGGCCGAAGAGGGACCCCCGGCTCCCTCCAGGGGTGGGTAACAGGGAAGCCAGACCCTGCTCTGCAGCTTGCTCCAGTGCTGCCCGGGGCGGCCCACCAGGGCAGAAAGGAAGGGAGGTGGCCCTGCAGGAGCTGGTCGGCAAGGAGGAGGAGAGGACAGCTTCCTGCCCACCAGATGCAGCCCCAGCAAGGAGCGCCCTGCAGGTAGGGGCCAGAGGAGGCTGGGTGGGGGAGCCGGGGGACCTCAGGAGTGCTCCCAGGAATTCCCTCTGCCAGCTGGCCGCCGCTCCCCTGTCACGCTCCCCGCCCCCAGGAAGGGAGGCCGGGGACAGGCAGGCTTGGTGTCCCACCCTGCTTGCTCTTCAGCCTGAGAACCTCGTCCTGTTCTTTTGCTTTCCAAGAACAAAGCCCGAAACGTTGGGAGCCTGGAGTCCGGGACGGCCCGGTGAGGCCATGGGCTGTGGGGGTGCGGAGGGGGGTGCCAGCCGCACTCCTGGGACAGCTGCTCTCCAAGTTGCCTGGGCCAGTGGAGACGAGCACCTGGTGGAGGGCAGGCCCTGGGCTGGGGGGGGGGGGGGGCAGATGCACACAGGACTTAAGGGGGGAGGGGACTTCCTTCACCCTGTCCCTGCTGGGGGGGTGTTTCAGATGTTTCAGAGCCTGGTGGCATCGGGTGCGGAAGCGGCGGGCCGTGGCTGCGGCGGTGGCCCTGGGCCGCCGGCGGCTGTTGCGCAGGGGCCTGCGGGCGCTTCGGTGGGCACTGCGGCTCCGGGAGGCCCAGCTGGAGGTGGCATGGAAGCGACACACTCAGGCCCTGCTGGCCCAGAGCTTCCGAAAGGTCCGGGGCCTCCAGGTTGGGCCGTGGGGAGGTGACGAAAGGCTGGTATGTCTGGGGAGGAGGCCACCTGTTTTATACCTCCCAAGTGATCAGCAGTACAGCGGATGGTGGCCCGCCCAGACACGTGACCCAGCTCTGCCCGAGTTCAAATCCAGCCTCCGCTACTTTCTTTTTTCCACAAATTTTTTTGCTGCGTGGCTTTGGGCAGGTTACTTAACCTCTCTGTGCCTTCGTGTCTTTAGCCCCGAAATGGGATAACAATAGTAGTACATACCTCTCGGGATTGTGGTGAGGTTAAATTAATAAATACAAAGGACTTAGGACCCTACTTAGCACATAGCAAGCACTCTGCCAGATGAGTAGCTGCTATGTTTTTCTAACCGTTAGCCAGCCAGGACTGGGAGGGCACGTCTGTGGTCTTCCCTCCTTGGGAAAGGAGTGCTCTGGGAGGGCCCAGCTCCAGGTTTTGCCCCCCAAGGAAAGCGCTGCATTTCTCCATGCGTTCATTAATTCCCAAGGTAGTCTATAGGTTAAGACCGGAGACTTTGGAGTCTCACAGAAATGTCCCACTCCTGTCCACCATTGGGGCACATTTGAGGCTATGGCCCACATCCTTCTGTCCCTTCTCTCTTGCCCCAGTGGAGAAACCAGACTCTGCAGCAGAAGCAAGGGCAGCCCCGCGTCCAGGCTGGGCCGGGACCCCCACCGTCTGGGACGGGCCAAGGCCAGAGCCCCTCAGGAAGGGAGCCAGGGGCAGACCCTGCCTGGAGAAGCAGGTAGTCTGGGACACCCCAGGGGTCAGTTGGTCAGTGTGGCCTGGGCGGTGCTGGTGGCCTTCCCTCCCCCCCCCCCCCGCTTCCTGCCTCAGTGTCCCCTTCTCGACTCCCCCACAAGAGAATGAGGATGACACCAGCAGATGTGGACAAAGATC
The DNA here is from genome assembly GCF_016509475.1 of Prionailurus bengalensis. Lineage (NCBI taxonomy): Eukaryota > Metazoa > Chordata > Mammalia > Carnivora > Felidae > Prionailurus > Prionailurus bengalensis. The sequence continues at coordinate 8,587,213 of NC_057345.1, forward strand.
TCTGCTCAAGTATGTCCACTGCAACATTATTTATACTAGTAAAAACCTCAAAACAGCCTAAATGCCCGACAGCGATTGAGAAAATAACGGTTTAACAACGTGATGAGCATTTGGCGACCGTTCCGTGTGACGTTTGTCAAGACTTTAAAATTTTCTCCCCGTTCTTTTTTGGTAAATTTTTCGTATCTAGTGTCTTTTATTGGTGTTACTTCTAAATATAACAGTCATGCGTGCTTGCTTTGAAGAACATTCCAAATGGTTGAAAGTTTCATCCCTCTCCCCATGTAACCCCCTTCCTGGAAGTAGTTTCACGGGTATTTGCATGGAGTTTTTGCTGACAAGGAAAAATGGTTATGACGACGTTAAATGGGGGGGGGGGGCGGAGAATGAAAATAGTGTGTAAGATATGTTTTCTGCGCGTGAAACAGTACAGAAGGAAAAATCTGTTGCTCAATGAGTTAGCACGATGGAACTGCTCACTCAGAGATGGTTAAGGTGGTTAAGTTTTATGTTTGGTGTATTTTACTGCGGTTAAAAATGAACATAAGTAAATATTTCACACACACACACCCCCCCCCCAAAACATGCTAAGATAAGCAGGTCGTGCGTATCTCTGGAGCGGTGGAATTCAAGTTGACTCTCTTCTTCTCTCTTCCCTCAATCTTCCACCATAGGGGTGTACTGGTTTTTGTTTTTTTTTTCTCGTTTGCAAATTAACTAGATGTGCTTGACATCATTATTCCAATAACATTTGTTTTATTTTATTTATTTAATGTTTATTTTTAAGAGAGAGCGAAAAAGAGAGAGACCGTGTGTACACAGGGGAGGGGCAGAGAGAGAGAGAGAGAGGGAGACACAGGATCCGAAGCAGGCTCCAGGCTCCGAGCCGTCAGCGCAGAGCCCGACGCGGGGCTCGAACCCCCCAACTAAGCCACCCAGGCGCCCCGCTGATAACATTTATTTTAACACACGTTTGTTGCAAGAGCCCAAATAGCACTGAAGAGAAGGGAGCAGAAACAGAACCTCCCTGCAGACTGCTTAGATAATCGGGGTGAAATGAGAATGGGGTGGGGGAGGGCCAGCTCAGCGCATCCTCAGGGTGGCCGGGTTGGGACTGTGCGCTCTCCCTCTGATGCCTGGGCATCGGTTTCCCTCTGGGCAACTTTACTCTCAGTCCAGGGAGTCAGAGGGAGGAGGCAGGAGCCTGGCAGAGACCAGATGGAGGCGATGGAGAAGTACAGATGCTTCAGGCCTTGCAGCAACTGGCTGGTGAGCCATGGGCCTGCGGGGGAAGCAGGGGAGAGGGAGCTGAGCCCCCACACTGGGCAGGGCAGGGGGTCCTGAGCGAAGGTTTGCTGAGCATCTACTCAGACGGCTTTTTGGACAGGATCTCATGTGAGCCTTGGGGGACCCGGGCGAGGCACTGTGCCTAGTTTACGGATGGGGAACTGAGGCACAGAGAAGTTAAGTGGCCAGCTGGAGGACACGCAGTATGACAGGCGCACGTCCTGCATTGGCGCCACCGATGCTAGTTCGGGTCCAGCCCAGGCTTGCATGGTAGAACCAGAAAGTCCCTCAGACATCCCCTCACTCACAGGGAAACTGAGGTCCAGAGATGGGGAGCAACATGGCCGCCTCCTGTCCCTGAGCCTCCCCACTCACTCACTCTCTCTTCTTGCTCTCTCTCCTCGCTTTCCAGGCTTCCTCTTATGGAAGGAATGGGCCAGGCAGGAGAGGAGGGTCCAGGGAGAGGCCTCCCGGGCCACGCTGAGGACTCCGAGGAGGGGGAGACCCCCCCAGGCCTGGCGCTCTCATGCTGCAGACGCACCCAAGATGGCCTCTCCGGACACCCAGCAGCAGAGAGCCTGGCTCGGCAGGTAGGGAGAAGGGGAAGAAATGTGGAGTGGGCACCCCTCTCCTGGAGGCAGAGGCTGGGACGCAGCTGGGAGGTACCCTTTGAGTCCGTTCTTGACTCCTGGTATCCAGAAACAGTGATAAAAATAAGAAATGAAAACAGCTGCGGTTTGCTGAGAGCCGAGGGCACCTCCCCGGAACTCTGGGATTTGGTCCAAAGCAAAGCTCAGTGGTGGTCCTGCCCCCCGCCACCCTGGTGGAACCATGGCAGTCACAGAGGGTGTGCTCCAGTCCCACTGAGTTCAGTGTTGTGAAAGGAAGGAACACAGATCTGTAAGAGGGGTTTTCTCTGGTTAACCTTTTATTATGGGGCATTTACATCTTATACAAAAGTAGGGAGAGAGGGTGTCTGGGTGGCTCAGTTGGTTGAGTGTCTGACTTTGGCTCAAGGCCATGATCTCGTGACTTGTGAGTTCGAGCCCCCGCGTCGGATTCTGTGCTGACGGCTCAGAGCCTGGAGCCTGCTTCGGATCCTGTGTCTCCCTCTCTCTCTGCCCCTCCCCTGCTCATGCTCTGTCTCTCTCTGTCTCAAAAATAAAAAAATAAAAATAAAAAATAAATTTTTAAATAAAATTTAAAAATTAGAATAGATACTAAACCCCAGGGTCCCCATCACCCAGCTTCAAGAAAATCACCTCCTAAAAACTCATTTTATCTGTACCCCAACTGTTTCCCCCTACGTTATTTTAAAGCAGGTCCCCCACATCATGGCGTCTCAGCCGTAAGTACTTCTGTAGCATCTCTAAAAGATGGGGACTCTTTTCAATGACATAACCACAATGCCACGATCACCCCGAAAAATGGACAGTCATTCCTTAACACCAGAGAATATCTGGTCAGCATTCAAATGTTCAATTGTTTTTTATAGGTATGCATTCTCTTACAGTTTGTTTGAACTGGGATCTAAATAAAGTCCACATGTTACAGTCTTTGAAAACGATCCCAAAATAAGAAATACAAAATATTTTGAGGGGTGGTCACTCACCAGAATATGTGTCCAGCTTCCTAAATGACAACCCAGAAGAGGCCGACATTCATTCAAACGCCAAAACTTTGTACTGTGTTTTTAAATTTTTTTTTTCAACGTTTTATTTTTTTTATTTTTGGGACAGAGAGAGACAGAGCATGAACGGGGGAGGGGCAGAGAGAGAGGGAGACACAGAATCGGAAACAGGCTCCAGGCTCTGAGCCATCAGCCCAGAGCCTGACGTGGGGCTCGAACTCCCGGACCGCGAGATCGTGACCTGGCTGAAGTCGGCCGCTTAACCGACTGCGCCACCCAGGCGCCCCTGTACTGTGTTTTTAAAGAATCAGTTTCTTTTCTTTCTATTGTACCCAAATAGTGCTTGATTAATGGGGACTTTTTTTCTGACAGCCCACAGACTACTTATAGAAAATACTAGTTGTTGAAACATTAAATTTAATATTTTCTCTTTGGAGTACTTGAAGAAGTTAAAATAGATGTTGGGGGCAGGGGGCCCCGGGTGGCTCAGTTGGTTAAGCTTCCAACTTCGGCTCAGGTCATGATCTCACCGTTTGTGGGTTCGAGCCCTGGGTTGGATTCCAAGCTGACAGGGACAGCCTGTTTCAGATTCTCTCGCTCTCTCTCGCTCTCTCTCTGCCCATCCCCAACTCGTGCTTTTTTCTCTCTCAAACTAAATAAATAAACGTTAAAAATAACATAAAATAGGTGTTAGACTTTGCAATGTTCATTAGATTCACTTAAAATATGATCTATTGCCTTCAAAAAAGAAAGAAAGAAAGGCAACATGTTAAAGTTGGCTGGAATCTTTAGCAGGCTGCACACTTATCATGGAGCTTGACTCCGTGCTCTCTCCCACGACCCTGCAGTCATGACCTCAACCGAAATCCAGAGCCAGATGCTTAACTGACTGAGCCACCCAAGTGCCCCTCATTATGGGGTCCCCTCTAGTTTTTTTCTCTGCAGTTTATCTGTTGAGGAAACCAGGCCGCTGGTCCAATAGAGTTAACCCGTCGATGTCTGCATCCTGCTGACTGCATGTCCCCCCGGTGCGGTTTTCATTTTTCAAATATATATTTTTAAGTTTGTTTGTTTGTTTGTTTGTTGAGAGAGAGCTCAAGGAGCAGAGAGAGAGAGAGCAAGACTCCCAAGCAGGTTCCACAGTTAGTGCAGAGCCCAAAGTGGGGCTTGAACCCACGACCTGCCAGGTCGTGACCTGAGCCAAAATCAAGAGTCAGATGCTGGGGCGCTCAGCTAGTTAAGCGGCCGACTTTGGCTCAGGGCACGATCTCCCGGTTGGTGAGTTCGAGCCCCGCATCCGGCTCTGTGCTGACAGCTCCGAGCCTGGAGCCTGCTTTGGAGTCTGTGTCTCCTTCTCTCTCTCTGCTTCTTCCTCATTCGTGCTCTGTCTCTCAAAAATAAACGTTAAAAAAAAAAAAAGAGTTGGATGCCTAACCGACTGAGCCACCCAGGCATCCCCCCCCACACACACACACCGCCAAGTGCAGTTTTCCATGAGACCTTTGGGTGAAGGTTGCTGAGCTATACTGGGGTTCAGCGGAGACGTGAGGCTGGGTGCTTGGCCGGTTAGTTGAGGGAGAGCCAGCAGGAGAGCGCCAGGCGAGGGAACAGCACAGGCAAAGGCCTGTGACGGAGGAGCATGAGAAGCGCAAAGGACACCAGTCAAGTTGGAGCCCCGCGGTCCAGGGTGGGGGCCGTGCCGGGGCCAGACCTTGCGCGGCCTTGTGGGCCGTGCAGAGTAGCTGACATTTTGTCCTAAGAGCGAGGGGGCAGTCACCGGACGATTTCAGCAGGGGAGCGAGATTGACCGCGTTTGAGATTTGAAAAAGATCACTCTGGCAACTGAGCAGCGGCTGTCTGGAGAGCCGTTGCAGGGGGCCGGGCAGGAGGCTGCCGAGGCCATCCGGGCACCCAGAGGCCCGGGTGTGGCGGCCTGGCCAGGTGGCGCAGTAAGTCCTTACAGCTGCCCCATTTTACATACGGGAAGCCTGAGGCTCTGAGAGGTGATGCGGTGTGGGGCAGGCGGCTGTTGCTGCAATCATCGCTCTTAGTACCAGCACCTTCTCTCGGCTCCCCAGGTGCTTTGGGGCCTGGCAGCAGTTTGTGCAAAGAGGGGCCCGGTACCGGGACCGCCTGGCTCACCGCCGGGCCAGGACCCTGAGGATATGTCTGCAGCAGTGGGTGCGAATGAAGCAGCTCCAGGCCTCAGATGGAGCGAAGGTGACCCAGCTGTCCCTCTGCCGGCAGAAGGCAGGTGAGCAAGCGAGTGGCGGGCGGAGGGGCTCCCTTTCCCTCCCACCCCAGCAAACAGCGTCACCTAAGCTCCATCCGTGATGGGCCCCAGTTGAACCGATGGCTTCTTGGGATGGGGGATGGTGACGCAGGCAGCGGGGGCGGGGGGTGCAGTCTGACGGGCGCAGGAGGGTCCAGGTGGGGTCCCCGGAGTGGGCAGGCTTTGGCTGGGCCCCATTCTCACCCCCAGTCATGAGCTTCTCTGGACAAGGGACTTTGTTCTGTCTTCTACCAGAGAGGGATGTGGTCCCTGCTCTCAGGAAGCTCCTGGTCTGGGGGACACACAGACCTTGTCCCCTACCCCAAAATCTGAAAGGGAAAGATGGGGCCTCTGAGAGGAGGATTTGGAGGCAGTGGGAGGAGGCAGTGCCTGGGAGGGGAAGGGTCCTCAGGAGGGGCGCGGGGAGGTGAGGCAGCAGCCTCTGTGACAGCCTCTGTGACTGCCGTGGGTTCCACTAACAGATTTGGGTGGAAGGAGGTCACTGGGGACGGGACTGATTCATCCCTCGACTGCTTCTCAGGGAACGTGGCCTTCTGCAGCTCAGCCCCTGGCGTGGCCACAGCCCAAGGCCTGGGGACGATGGCCCAGGTGCAAGGTGGCAGCTCCCTGCGGGAAGCCTGCCGGAGACTGGCCCTCCGCCGGGCGCTGCTGCTCTGGAGGACGCGGCTCTCCCAGCGTCGGAAGGCTGAGTAGGTGTCCGCGAGCCTGTGGCCCGGGGCTGGGCCTGGGGGATGCGTACAGGGTGGGCACGTGAGCAGTGCCCAGCACTGGCAGGAGTGCCCCATAGGGAACAGGCCAGACCCCGCTCTTCCCTGTGGCACACTGTGGTTCCCAGCAGGTGGGGGGCTGGGGGGAGGTGGCCCAGGGACCTGGAGCAGAGAGCTGCAGGAGCCACGGGGTAGCAGGGGACACAAACACAGACTTCTCCCTGAGGGGCTGGAACCCTGCGATGAGGGAGGTCAGTTTCTTGCTCGTCTCCCGGCCTGGTGGGAGCCCCCCGGGTGGCAGGAACCATGTGTGTCTCACCTCTGTCCCCCAGTGCCTGGCAAGTGTCTGACACGTCAGAGGCATGGGAAAAATCCTGTAAGGGAGTAAGTGCCCCCATCTGCCTCATTATACAGGTAGAGAAACTGAGGCTCCGCGGGTCGAACAGCTTGCTCTAAATCACGTTGTGAAGTAGGAGCAAGAAGGCCCCCTTGCTTTTCCACAAGACAGTCGCGGCTGGGATTCAGGGTCCCTGGGATGGTCGCGGTGGGTGAGGGGGGTGGAGGGGGTCGGGAGGGACCAGCTGCATCGATGATACGACAGGTGGAATGTAAACCAACAGTTGTAGGGATAAGAATTCTGTCACTGAAGGCCACATGCCTAGCATCCATTATCCCCCACCCGCTTGGTCCACTGGGACCCTCAGTCTCTTGTAATGTACCCCTAGAACTCTCGGGAAAGTCAGTTCACCGTGATCTCCCAGAAGGCAGCTTTCCCTCCTCCAGTCCATCCTCTACCCTTTGGGCATCAGGGAGCAGTCCATATCTATCTACAACATAGCTGGGGCTACCCTGTGACCTAGAAGGAGTATTTGGGGGTGCCTGGGTGGCTCAGCTGGTTAAGCGTCCGACTCTTGATTTCGGCTCAGATCTCTCTGAGTTCAAGGCCCACGTCGGGCTCTGTGCCGACAGCGAAGAGCTTGCTTGGGGTTCTGTCTCCAACTCTCTCTGCCTCTTCCCTGCTTGCGCATGTGCACACACACCCTCTCTCAAAAATAAATAAACATTACAATAATTGTAGAAAAGAAAGAAAATAAAATGAGTCTGTGGAACCCACATCTTCTGCTATTTGGAGTTTGGGGAAATGACCTTTCACCAGGCCTCAGTTGCCCTGTCTTCCTAACTGAGCAGAGGCAGAAGTGGTTATACCTGTGGCCTCTTGAATCTGGGGGCCTGGGGCCTGGGGCGCAGCTCCGTACCCATCAGGAGTGTGGCAGGGATCAGCTAGGTGATGCAGGTGTAGCAGTGGTCTCAGCCCGAGAGGCTCGCGAGGGTCACTCTGGGAGCTTTGGGAAAATTAGGAAGCCCAGGCCGCGCCTAGGTTAAGTCAGAGACTCTGGGGCTGGGATCCCAATGGGCCTCAGTACTTCCCAGGACTCCCCAAGAGTCCCACGTGCAGCTGGCTTGAGAGGTGGTGCTCTAGCCTTCGTTTGGCACGCGGTGGCTCCCTTCCAGCTCAGCGCCTTTGCAGGGACCCAGCTGGGGGGTAGCACCGGCTTGGGGCCCTGGGACTCACCTGCCCCTTCCTGTAGCTCCTTCCTCCGGGGCATGCGGCAACAGATGATTCGGCGTATCCTGAAGGGCTGGTGCCTGAGGGCCTGGGGTCCAGGCACCCCATCAGACAGTGCCAGGACCACCTTGGCCCCAGAGCTCCTGGACAGCATCCCGGTGGGGGAGGACTTGCTGGGCTGCAGCACACCCCGAAGCTCACTAGAGAAGGTGAGGGGCCGGGGGTGGGGATGGGCTAGGGTGGCAGGTGCGAGGAGAGGGTGGGGACGGAGCAGGGGCCCGGGGATCCAGGACTCCATCCCTCCTTCCCCAGGTTTCCAGGGCCCCCACCCTCCTGGAGACGCTCCGGCTGAGCTTTGTGTGGGCAGCTGGGCGGCAGCAGAAGAGGCGGTGCCTTCTGCTCTGGCAGGTGCGGGCACAGCAGTCCCGGAGGGCAGCGAGGTGGCACCGGTGTGCTCTTCGGAGGCGGTAGGGACCCCTCCCCTTGATGGATGAGCCATGCTGCCCACCGCTCCATAGACATCCTGTCTCCCAGCCCCCTTCCGATCAGTCCTTGTCCTTCACCGCTGCATCCCTTTGGGGTCTGCATCCTAGAGGGCTCCCATCTCACTCCCCCAGACTCAGATCCTCTGGACGTCTCCTGCCCTCTTGGCCCGCCCTGCTGACAGGGAAGGGGGCCTGAAGCACTCTACGGGGTAATCGTTTCTCCCAGAGACTTCGTAGCTGTGGCTCATTCATTTATTCATTCGTAGCACGATGCTTAATTAAGGGTCGGTCTGCCTGGGTTCTAATCCCAGCTCTGCCCCTTGCTGGCTGGCTGTGTGATCTTGGGCAAGTTGCTTAACCCCTCTGAGTCTCCGTCTCTCCATCTGTTCAGGGATAATAATAGTACTCCAATGGGAATCGACAAGGTAGGGGCCTGTAATCCCCTAGCACAGTACCTGGCACATAGCAATGTTTGTCACCAGTGGCTGAGCCCCAGGACTTGGCGCTGGGGTCCGGGATCCCATTTTATCCCTACCGCCTGTCACCGTGACACTCAGAGTAGCGTTTGAGCGGTCCGGCCCCCAGCAGCCCGCCCTCCCCCAGGATGGAAACAGGGAGAAGAGTCACCTGAAGCTCCCGACGGAGGGGAGGGCTGGGAGAGCCTGGGGTGGCCGTGCCCATCCTCAGGGTGGGCTCTCCGCTTCCTAGCATCCTTCTCGGCTGGAGCCACTGGGCAACAGCCCAAGGGGCCCAGAGAGAGCTGGCTGTTGGCTGGGCCTGGGATCGGAGCTGCAGGGCCGCACTGGGCTTGTGGCGGCGGCGGCTGGCGCAGAGGCTGCAGGCGGAGCGGTGCGTTCGGGCCCGGGGTCGCACACTGGTCCGGGGCGCCCTGCGCCGCTGGCACGGCTGCTGGCAGAGTGAGTCAGGGCCTGGGTCCGGGCCCCCGAGGCTGAGAGAAGGGCCAGGGCTCATCAGGGCGACCCGGGATTTTGTGTCCTCCCGCACAGAGTCCGGTGATGGGACGTCCACAGAGCTCACCCGGGATGGGGAGGAGCAGAGCAGAACCTGGGGGCGTGGACACTGTGAACACTGCCCTTCCATTCCCCAGCTGTGTGGACCTTACACAAGCCACTTAGCCTCTCCGAATCTCAGCTTACTTAGCTGGAAAATGGGAGTCGTAGCAGCACCCTCCTCAGGGGGCAGTTGTGGGGACACTAGGAGACCATCCCTGCACAGTGTTTGGCTCAGAACCCAGCTCCTCGCGGATGTTCCATCGTCCTCGCCTCCGTCCTCATCCTCATTATCCTCACCTGGCCTTCAGGAGTCATGGGTCTGAGCACTGAGTCATGGTGCCCTCAGAGCCCAACATGGGAGGTGGGGACCGTTGGGGGCCCCTTTCGAGGCTCCCCACTACACAGATGCATCGTATCGATGGGTTGGCAGGTGGGGACCCGGTGGTTCTGGAGAACCCCTGTCCTGTTCACTGAGGACAGCTGCTGCTCCAGCCCACTTGCTGCCCCGTTATGCTGTCCCAGTGTTGTCAGACCTAGCTTTCAAAGAAAAGCTGGAAGTCTGGATTTTAACATGAATTCTCCTGATTCCTAAACATTGCCAAGAAACGAAAAACAGCGAGTCGGGTTGATCTGGTCATCACTGGACACGTGTAACCGAAGCATTTATCTATCTATCTATCTATCTATCTATCTATTGTTTAACCTTTATTCATTTTTGAGAGACAGAGAGAGACACAGCATGAGCGGGGGAGGGGCAGAGAGCGAGGGAGACACAGAATCGGAAGCAGGCTCCAGGCTCCCAGCTGTCAGCACAGAGCCCGACGTGGGGCTCGAACCCATGAACCGCGAGATCATGATCTGAGCCACAGTTGGATGCTTAACCGACGGAGCCACCCAGGCGCCCCATAACCCCCAATGGTTAGGGGGCCTCCTCTGTCTGCATTTGGCTGAGGAGGGCCCCACAGTCACCCGGGGCCAGAGGGGCGAGGCTGGGATGAACACGCAGTGGCATTTCAGCCTCTCTCTGGCCACAGGGCGGCAGCTCCTGCACGAAAAGTACCAGCAGTGGATGCAGGTCCAACTCCAGGGCCTGAGGAGGTCCGTGTTCCGGGACTGGCGACGGGCAGCAGCTCATCGGAGGCGCACAGCGGCCCCGCCAGAGCAGCCCCTACTGCAGAGGTGGGTGGGCCTTGCTGGTCGGGGGATGAGGGTCACACCCTCTCTGGAAGAAGCAGGGAGAGAGCCCGGAAGGAGCCAAAGAGCCACGACCACCAACCTTCTATCACCTGCTTTGTTTGAGTGGTGGGGGAGGGGTGGTGGTGGCAAGGCTTTAACTCCACCCGATGCCCTGATGAGCCCCAGGTCTCCAACTCCCGACCGGGTCAGTCCTTTGGTTTCAGAGGACACGGTAAAGATGGGGGAATTCAGCTCCTCAAACACCCACCATATCGTGTGCTCCAATACCACGTGTTGTTCAAACACAGGCAAGCTCTCCTCTATACCATTGCCAAAGGAGTGAAATCTTGAACAGACATGTTCTAGTAAAACGCCTATACATCATTCGTGCGTATTTAAAAGCAGAGCAGGGGGCGCCTGGGTGGCTCAGTCGGTTAAGCGGCCGACTTCGGCTCAGGTCATGATCTCGCGGTCCGTGAGTTCGAGCCCCGCGTCGGGCTCTGTGCTGACAGCTCAGAGCCTGGAGCCTGTTTCAGATTCTGTGTGTCCCTCTCTCTGACCCTCCCCTGTTCGTGCTCTGTCTCTCCCTATCTCAAAAATAAATAAAACGTTTAAAAAAAATTAAAAAAAAAAAAAAAAAAAGCAGAGCGGGCCGATGACGCCTCTTCCCGCTGTTCAGCCACGAATACCCCGACGTTCACGGTGTCCGCACACGGGCCGCCGGCCACAGACCGCCGAGCGGCTGACTCCTGGGCTTTCACCTCTGAGCAGTGGACACCGTTTTTCTGGCCCCTCCTGGAGTGGGTGCTGTGCTCCCCTCACTGACCTCCTGCCCCGGAGTGGGCTTGTGAAGGGAGACCAGGCCTGGCTGCTCCCCCGATCGCACTGGGACTGACTAGGACTGGACCCCACATCCGCTGGGTTCCCGCAACCTCCCGGAGAGCCCCTGCTGCCCTGAGTCAGTTGGCTCCTGCAGCAGCTCTCAAAAGCCAGCACTTTGACCTGTTACACGTGGGTCCGTGCATTTTTAATTTTTTTAGTGTTTATTTATTTATGAGACCGAGAGGGACAGACCATGAAGGGAGCGGGGGTGGGGGAGGTCAGAGAGAGGGAGACACAGAATCCAAAGCAGGCTCCAGGCTCCGAGCTGTCAGCACAGAGCCCCGACGCGGGGCTCGAACTCATGGACTGTGAGATCATGACCTGAGCCGAAGTCGGACGCCTAACCGACTGAGCCACCCAGGTGCCCCAGGGTCCGTGCGCTTTTTTAAGGTGCAGGGTTGTATGTGCAAAACCACGTATTACCTCTGACATCGTGGAGGGGATTTGCGGGTGTGATTTTGAATTGTGACTTCTGACTCTGAAAGCCCGCCGGGCCCCTCCTCTACTCCTGTTTTGCAGCCATTTCCAGGCCCCGTGTGGAGTTGTGAGAGACACAGGGGTGTTCCCAGCCACCAGAGCCTTTCGGGATGGCCTGAGAAGGGCCCTGGGGACCACATTTTCCATGTGGCGGGAAGCCGGAGCAGCCAAAGCCTGGGCACAGGAGCAGCACGTGGCCCGGGTCCCCGTGACCCACTGGAGAAGCCGTGCACGGGGGGGCCCGACGGACCAGCAGCTGAGGAGGTGAGTGGCTCTGGGCCGGCGCTGCAAGGCCCACCGGCTGGCGGAAGAGAGAGCAGCTCTGTGCTGGACGCGGTGGGTGCATGGGTCCCACCCACGCTGAGTCAGCAGAGCCCATGCTGCCCAGAAGCTGAGCGCCAGGTGGGTGCCCACGGCCCGCGGGCAGCCCCACACTGTGCTTCCAGCTGGGTTTGTTTTTGAGGTCTTGAGCTTGTTTGGGGCACAGGTAGAAGGTATTTGGTGGCTGGTGACGGGGCTTCGGAGGCGGGGGTCAGAGGGAGAGGTGATCCCAGCCGCTGGGGCTAGTGCTGGGGTCCAATTCCAGGCCTGCGCTTCCCAGCAGTGTGACCCCTCTTTGGGCAAGTCTCTAACTTGAAAGGTCAAAGGAAGAGAACAGGCCTGCCTTATAGACATACCGCACGCAAATGCTCAGTTCAGGGGTCAGAAACACAGCAGGTGCTCAACAGACAGTGCTCTTTCTTGTGAAGGAAGGGGAGGAGCAGTGTGGCCGCAGGACTACCCACTCTCTGTCCCATCAGCGGGGCGCCTGTCCCCGGCGTGTGATGTTCTGCAGCTTTCGGTGCTTGTTTGAACCGGATCTCCCCAGAAGAGGGATGAGGGGAGGAGCACTGGCAGGGGCTTGGCCTGGGGCAGGGGAGGGCTCCCTACAGCCCACCACAAACATGGGCTCCTGCCTCTCTCCCAGGGTCCTAGAGGCCTGGGCCCAGGCAGCAGCCAGGGGCCGTGTCCAGGGAGCCGCCATCACCCAGTTCCGGCAGGCTGCGTCCAGACGCCTCCTGTGGACCTGCTGGGCCCAGTGGCGGGCAGTGCTGCTCAGTGGGCAACTGGAACCACAGGAGGCAGAGGCCCAGGAGGCCTGCCCGGTTGACCGCAGGCAGCGGCCCAGGGTGGCCAGCAGAGGGCGCCTCCTAGCACTGATGGACACTCCAGCCCCGTGGAAGCAGGTGAGGTAGCCTAGGTGGGGTGGGAGGTCCCAAAATGACCTGAGGGCCAGTGGCCTCACAATCAGCTTGTTTCAGCCCAAGGTGGCAAGCGTGGCTGGATGCTTATCCGGGGGCCCACCGACCTTGGGGACAACACCCCTACCTGGTTGTGGGACAGTCTCCTGGCTCTGGAAGACTGCCATCTTTGGGCCCATCAGCCAGTGCCAGCCCAGTGCAGATCTGCCCCAAAGACAAATGCTCTGGGCACCATCTACCAGGGAGACGGGCACCTAAACTCACACATGTCACGGTGCAACCTAGATCTAGATGGGTACAGGGGAACAGGAGCAACTAGCAAGTCCTTTTTATTCTTTATTGGAAAAATTACGCATGGTCACTACGGGGAAATCAGGAAATATAAATGGAAAAAAACAGTTTCTTTCATAACCCTCTCCACCCAAAGATAAACCACCAGTCAGTCACTCTCCAGACCAGAAGCAGTTGGTTCTGTGGGTACCTGGCTGGCTCAGTCGGTAGAGCATGTGACTCTTGATCTCAGGGTTGTGGGTTTGAGCCCCGCATTGGGTATAGAGATTACTTAAAAATAAAGAAAAAATTGGGGGGCACCTGGGTAGCTCAGTCGGTTAAGCATCCAACTCTTTTTTTTTTTTTTTTTTTTAACGTTTTATTTATTTTTGAGACAGAGAGAGACAGAGCATGAACGGGGCAGGAGCAGAGAGAAAGGGAGACACAGAATCGGAAGCAGGCTCCAGGCTGAGCCATCAGCCCAGAGCCCGACGCGGGGCTCGAACTCACAGACCGCGAGGTCGCGACCTGAGCTGAAGTCGGACGCTTAACCGACTGAGCCACCCAGGCACGCCAAGCATCCAACTCTTAATTTCGGCTCAGGTCATGATCTCACAGTTCATGAGTTTGAGCCCCTCGTCTGTCTCTGTGCTGACAGCACAGAGCCTGCTTGAGATTCTTGCTTTCCCTCTCTCTCCCCACCTCTCTCTCAGCCCCTCCCCAGGTCGCACATGTGTGCTGTCTCTCCCTCTCAAAAATAAAACATAAAACATTTAAAAAATAATGTTTTCAATTTTAAATATCTTTAAAAGAAAAAAAGCAGTTCTGACACTAGCAAATGGCAACAAGAGCTTGATGGCAAACAGGGCTGATTCAAAGCCACAGTGAGAGCCGGGGACAAGGAATAACACAGCATAGCAGCCTTGGGACGTGTCACTGGAGGACACACAGCCCCAGAGTTACCGGCGAGACACTTAGTGTTCCTAAAAAGGAATTGGAATCATCAAGAATCCTGTTTCAGAATGCTAGGAAGCATAAAATAAATTCTACAAAGAGTCTAAGAAAAAAGATTAAATTGTTTTTTTAAATGGAATAAGGGGCTAGCTTGGTTATTTGCAGAATCCGTGTATTCACACGTATAGGGCTATGGTAACAGCAGATTCTGGGGTTTCAGAGTATTTTATTTCTAGATCTGTGTCACAAGACAATTTTATTTTCAGAGTGTGCTTAAGAATATTAACATTCTGGGGGCGCCAGGGTGGCTCAGTCAGTTGAGCATCCGACTCTTGGTTTTGGCTCAGATCATGATCTCAAGGTTTGCGGGATCGGCTCCCACGTCGGGCTTTGCGCTGACAGTTTGGGGCCTGCTTGGGATTCTCTCTCCCCTTCTCTCTCTGCCCCTCTCCTGCTCGCCCGCACTCTCTTCCAAAATAAATAAACATTTAAAAAAAATTTTTTTAAATATATTAACATCCTGGGGTGCCTGGGTGGCTCAGTCGGTTAAGCGCCTGACTCTTGATTTCGGCTCAGGTCATGATCCCAGTGTCATGAGATGAGCCCCGTGTTGGACTCTGCCCTGTGCATGGAGCCTGCTTAGGATTCTCTCTCCCCCTGGCTCTCTGCCCCTCCCTAATTCGTGCGAACATGCACGTACTCTCTCCAAATAAACATTTAAAATAAATAAATTAACTCGTTATCGTTCCATTCTTATCGGCAAAGGCAGGCGGGGATCCCATTTGCTGGTGGAGAAACAGGCATATGGAAACCAAAAGTAAATGAGAACTAGGGTGCTTGGTTCCAGGCCTCTCCTTTCTAGCACATGAACGCACGCAGCCAGGCAGCCCTCCCCCATCGACACGAGAAGGTCTTTTGACACCTCATGGTGCAGAGGCCTTCGGACAGCCCCTGGCCTGTAGTCGAGTAGAAGCTGGGGCTCAGGCTCTGGAGTCACACTGCTCCCGAGACAGGGGGCCTCAGACAAGTAATCTCATCTGTAAAGGCTAAGTGGGGGCGGGGAGGGGGGCAACCTGCTCACAGGCTGTGCTGGCACCGGTACGCTGTCACCAGGTGGCAGCTGTTACTGGCCTGCCCTCCGCTTGAATTTCCAGCCTCGCTGGGGAGAACGGGGAAGAGGCTGTAATGTGTACCGATGGCCATGCTACACCTTCTCCGTCTCCCCCTGGGAGCCCCAGGGCCGCTCAAGAGCGGGAGGCCCTGCTTCTGGGGCAGGACAGGAAAGGATCCTGCCAGGTCGCCTGAGTGCCAGGGGGTGCAAACCCCTCGGGTTCAGGTTTTGCTCTCTGGCTGTTCCCTCAGACCCACCGCTGCAGGACGCGACCCAGCCCAACGCGGCACCACGGCCGCGGTGGACCGAAGGAGCAGAGAGAGATGTCCTGGGCTCAGAGTAAGGAGACCTGCCCCTGGGGTCCATCATCTCGCAGGCCTGGAAATCAGCTTCCGGCAAGGTGGCAAATCCGTTCTGTGTACTTATTCTTTATTAACCTCTTCTTTCCAGGTGACAGAGAGCCTCCCCTCTGCCGTGCCTTCCAGGTCCAGCTGCAGTGGCCCGGACGCACCGGCCAGGCCCAGGGCCCGCCGCCCGGAAAACCAGGAGGGGACTGCAGCTCTGAGGCCAGTGTCCTCAAAGGCCAAGGCGTGGCCGCTGAGAGGCAGCTAGGGTAAGATCAGCTGCGCGTGCGTGCGGCAGCGCCCCGGGGCTTGCCTGAGCCACGGCCGGAGCTGGGCTCTTCCCGGCCGGCGCTCGTTCCTGGAGGATCCCGGGGGATCCGTGGCGCTGGCCTTCTACCTGGTCACGAAGGGCTCGTGATGGTCTGGGCTGTCGGGGTGCTCAGCAGGGCCTCACCCCACCAGGAGGAGATACCTGCAGCGCTGGCACCTTGAGGCCTTGCTTCGCCGGCTCCAGGGCTCCCAGCAGGCCAGGTGCCTGGCGGCAACATGGCAGCACTGGGTGGACGCTCAGGGAGAGGAGCAGCTGGCACGGACGCTGGTGAGCAGGCTCAGCGCCACCCCCCCCCCACCCCCTTCCCAGCCTTGTGCTGATCTCTCAGCTCATCTCACCTCAACCCTAACCCCTAGAAATGAAGTCTCCCGAAGCATCTTGGTCTGCATCCGTGGGGTCAGGCGACGGGATCTGCGTTAACACACCTCAGGGGATACCCCCGTCCCCGCCCCATCACGGCCCCTCTGTCCTGTGCTGCAGGGGTGTAGGGGGAAGACGTGGCAGAGGGGCGGCGGGCCAGCTTGGGGCCTCACCACCTGTCCCCACAGCTCAGGCAGTGGCACCTGAAGCGGGCCTGGCGCGTGTGGCGGCGGCGAGTCCTGCGGCTGCGGGCGGCTCGGCGACTGCAGCAACAGGAAGGCGGCCGGGTCCTTTCCCAGGTACTGGGGGGTACCCCCCTCCCCCCCGGCAGGACTTCCCAAACTAGGGCCACACCTGGACACTTCTGAGCTGGGGGCCCCTTCGTTTCCCGTGGAGGAGTCAGTTCCTTTGAGAAAACACAGCTTGGATTCTGATTTGGCTGCTGGCCATGTGCTCAGCCCAGTCCTACCCTGCCACTCAGCGTGGGAACAAGGCTCAGTCACAGCACAGCTGCCACTCAACGCTAGCCCACGCTGGGTATGGGTCCCCGGGTGCCCACTCCCTCATCTGCCCCACTCAGAACACAGCTCCCCGGATCACAGATCAGAGCTGTTCTGAGCCTCTGCATTTGGCCTGGGGCAGAGCCGGCTGAGTAGCTGGGGCGAGGGAGGGATCTCCTATTCCCTCTGGGGACAGAAGGAGCTGAGCACAGGCATTCGCCTGGCACAGACAGCACTGACCCAGGAGGGGGCCAAATAGCCTTTCCTTTCTCCTCTCTGGCTCCAGGCCTTTGAGAAGTGGTGCCAACAGCTGGCAGCCAGGGGCCGGAAGAGAGGAGCCACCAGCAGCCCGGTACCCCCTGAGCAAGGCGGGCATCGGGACCCTGGGAGCAGGCTGGAAGCTGCTGGGGTGGACGTGGGCGGGGCAAGGGGCCCAGCTGCAGCTGTGACTTGTTCCCGTGGAAAGAAAAACAGAACTGTGCCCAGCCTTCCTAAGGAAGGAACCACGTCCCACCCATCCGGGGAGTGCAGGCTCGAGCCACCAGGCACTCATCCCACAGCCTGGGGACAGAGCTCTGAAGGACAATAAAACACCCTCCTTGGTCCTAGCTGCTTCTCTTGCTCAGTCTCTCCTAAGTTAGGCTGCCCCTCTGCCTCAACCAGCCACCCTGGGAAGGAAGAGGGTAGGTAACCCACGACTGTGCCTGCCTCTTCTGCCATCAGGCTGCTCTTTGGACACCCACCCCCACCCTTGCTGAGCCAGCGAAGACCAGCAGGCAGGGACGGGGACAGGGACCAGCTTCTGTGCATCCCCTGGTCACTGTCCCTGAGCAGCGGGGCTTAAGGGCTGACTCCAGGGGAGCAGGGCCAGGCAGACAGCTTTGGGAATGGCGAGGGAGTGGGGGTGGGGGGGATGGGGGAGGAGGGAGCAGAGGGGACAGAGCAGCTGGCAGGAAAAGGTCCCATCTAAAAAAATAAGCCAGGAAGAAATAAATCCTGCTCAGTGGAGCCTTACCTTTGCCCTTGACGGTAACAGGCAGGGTAGCGCTCCATGGCGGGGGTTGGGGGGAGGGAAGGCCGAGGGCTCCACCAAGTAGAAGGGTATAGATGCCTTCAACCTTTAAGAGACACTTTCCCTCTCGAGCCGCCAGAACATAGAAACGGCTCTTTCAAAAAGCAGCCTTGTGGAAAGGTGAAAGCCCGCAGACGCTGGCAAGAAATGCCCACGCTATCACGTTTCAGGCCAAGGCCTGTCCGGAGGCCTGGGACACGGCCAGACGGGCAGGTGGGCAGGGCAGTGGTCTGCTCCTCCCGCCCACGAGCACTTAAGTGCCCGGCGGCCAACACCTCAGAGATGAGGGTGCAGCGCCCTCGCTCTATGTCTCTTCTGCAGCACTGCCCGTGCCCGCTACCCAGGTTCGCTTTGCCATCCCCGTGGGTCCCAAGTGCAAGGTCACTGGCAGCCCCAGGCCGGCTCCCAGGGGCTGCCCTGGTTCGAGGCCTCAGTCGGCAACAACCATCCTCTCTCCTTCTCGGGGAAGATGCTGTCCCACCCCCCCACGGTCCTCTGCAGGAGGGGGGTGCTTCTCACCAAAGAGCACTAGGCTGAGCCACAAACGCCCCGTTCCGACGTGGGGCGGACTCAGGTCCAGCCGGAGCCAGCAAGCCTCACACCAAGTCTAGCTGCCATCACCGTGTGAGGAGTGGAGGCCAGGGCTCGGGGAGAGATGAAGGAGAAGAGGGGTCCCCAGGAAAACCAGGACTGGGGAGGAGGAAGGCAGGACACGAGTGGCCTCAGGCCAAGAACATCAGGGCGCGGGATCACAGGGTCTCTGTCTCCTGCTCTGGCCCGGGTCTGTTGAGAAGCTCAAACGTGTCTTCTACCACTTGCCACAGGCAGTTGTCCAGCGGAAACTCATTGTCTACCAGGTTGACCAGGAAGTAGTTGTCGTGGATGTACTGGATGATCATGCGGGACGGAGACTCCTCCTCGTACAGCTTGCCCCACTGCTCGATCCACAGGGCAAAGGCTTCATCCTGCACACACGGGCACGTGCAGACACACACACGCACACGCACAGACACACACACACAGACACGGGCAAGGTTAACAGAGCCGCAGGTCAGGGCTCCACGTTCAGCGCCCCAAGGGCCTCCATGCTGCCCAACAGGACATTTCCCGGAACAGAAACGAGGCTCACTGCCAGGGTCGCCTCCCATCCCCCAGCCCAGAAATCAACACCTCAAGGCAGAGTCCACCAGCCCTGGGCTGCCGCTGCCACTGCCAGCCTAAGGTTTGCAAGGTGGGCAGGGCAGGCCCGCTCCCAGCATCCTTACCTTCCAGAACATGAAGCTGACAGGATCCACCACTGTAGGCTGGATGATTTCTCGCCCAGGGAAGATGCCCCAAGTGACTGCATTGGGCTGCAGCTCGGGGGCATTGGTGATGTTTTCACCCTGATGGGGATGGGGGGTGGGGTTGGGGGAGGGGGTCAGAACAGACCTGGGCACAGACACCTGCAGACCTTCCAGTGCCTGCGAACCCAGCTCACCCAACCCACGGGGAGTGCACTCTGTTCCATCCCCTCCACCTGCCCCTCCCAGCTCTGCCACTCTGTGAGAGGCCACAGGCTGCTTCCTTCCTCCTCCCGGCCTCCAAGCTCCACTCCCCCCAAGTCCCATCCCCCACATCCGGTGGCTCCTGCCGGCTTACTGCAATCCGTCCCCTCGTGGCTGCCCAGCCCAGCCTGTCTTTGCCACCGGACTACCACAGGGGCCTCTGACTCTAGTCTTCCTTGGCCCTACCATTCGCACCACCGTCCGCCCTGACTTGCCTACGACAAAACACGGAGCCAAGCGACCGCTGCTGGGGAAGGCTCCTTCCTGTGTTTAGGGGAAAACCCAGCTTCCAAGCCGGACAGTCGATATTTAGCCTGACTCTGAACCCACTCCGCGGTGTCCCCACGGGCTGTGCAGACAATGCCTTCGCACACCCTCTGCCCTTTCCCCGTGAGGTCCTTGCCCTTGTCCTCAAAGAGTCCAGCCAGCCACACGGGACCCCTCTAAGCCTTCCCTGACCTCCCAGGTCAGACGTCCCTCCCCTGGGTCCCAGCATCCCATACTGAACTTTATTGTTAAAAGTGCAGCTGCATTTGTAATTACCCACTGACTGGGCCCCCTCACTAGGCTGGGGGCGCTCTGAGCCGAGGGCAGGGGCCTGGCTCTGTGTACGTGTGTATCCGTTTCCTCCGTGCCTGGCCAGGGCTCGGCGCTCGGTGCTCGCTGAGTGGAGGAGTAAGCGTGGTGCCTTCAGCCCTGGGTGTCTGGGCCTGCTGAGCGCTGTCGACACCCCGGAAGCCGGCCTACCTTCACATCCACGATGTGGTAATTAACCCGGAGCTCGTACTTCTTCAGCACCTGCAGAAGCGCCCCCACCGTCTCACGGGAAGTAAAGAACTCCAAGTAGGCCTGCGGGAGAGGGGCGGGCACCGCCACATCAGCCCCGGGCCTCGCATGACCCTGCTCCGTGTGCTGCTGAGCACACCACGTGCTCCGCGACACCGGGCGCTGGCCCTCCAGACCGTCCCAGGGAGGCGCCCCCTCCCACACGTGTGGCAGGACTTGAGGCACTGGGACTAGCGTGGCCGTGCGGATCGCATCATGAATCCAGGCAAGGGGGACAGGAGCAGGTATGTGAGGTGTTTCGGTCTGGACAGGTCTGAGGGACACCTGCCCCCCTCCCGCCACTAGGGAAGGTTCCACGGAGAAGCCATCTCCGAAAACGGACGGGAGGCCCAGTCTGACGAGCTGAGACATGGGAGAGAGGCCTGACTCATCCCAGCCTCCCCGCTCCCTTCACGGTAACACTGATGGCAAGGGCTTCTTGAACCCCAGCTGCCTGTCAGGGGTTGAGTGGGGGCACTATTGTCCCCATTTCTCACATGGGGAAACTAGGTTCAGAGACGTTGAGCAACTTGGCCGCACGGAAGGTGCAGCAGACCTGGTACTCAAATCCACGTCTCTGAAATTCCAGAGCCCACGGGCTTTAGTTTACAATGTCATTTTACCTCTAGCACCCCTTTCTAGAGAAAGGTGCCAACTCAGGAGACCAGTAACAGTTCCATTTCGTGAACGCTTCCCGCGTTCTTCCCACGTGCTAAGCATTTCCCATGTGTTGTCACGTTTCCGCCCCAGAACGTGACGGGATCTATCCCCATTCTGCAGAAGAGGCAGTTGAGGCTCAGAGCGGTCACGCGACCCACCTGCCCAGGTCTGCCCGACATAGAGCATGAGCTCCTATCCGCTCTACCTCTCAGAATAAAGAGACCCCAGAGAGGAAGGCTTCTCTGTCCTCCTCTCTGGGGAACCCCTGGGTGCCAGCCGGGGTGGGGAAGCCCCATGTGTCCCTGCCACACCTTCTGGAAGACATAGCCCCCACTGGGGCCCCAGCCCACAATGGGGTCAGAGGATGGCTTCCCGTTGATGTTGGGCTGGGAGTTGATGGTGAGGATGCCTTGCCGGTTCACTCGAAGCAGCTCCTCCTTCATCAGGCTGGTCTCGGCCGCCAAGGGCTCGTCATTCCAGGGCAGGCAAGTCACCTGGGAGAGAGGGCGGGCCAGGCTGGGGCGGCATCACGCCCGGCAGCCCGGCTTCCTCCCTCTTGCGGGCTCCGCCGGTCACCAGGCACCCCAGGCGGGGACTTCCCAGCTCACCCTTCCCTTTGCTGAGGTGCTGTGTCCAGAGAGAGGTGAGGCTTAGGTAAACGGGGGGCGGCATGAGTCCCAGCCCCGAGGCCTGGCCCACAGGGAGACAGGGCAGGGGACCTAACAGGGCCCCCGCGGCCCTCACCTTATAGCCATTCTGGTTGGGCTCTCCCGAGAGGTAGCAGGCAAAGACTTCAAAGACGCTTTCTTCCCCGGTCAGCTCCTCCCCCCACATCTTCAGCAGCTCCTCCCTCGGGGACTTGCTCGTCAGGTAGAAGAGGTAGTAGTCCTTCAGCTCCCCGAAGGCTGGAGAGGAGGAATTGCCCCTGGCCAGGGAGGCACCCGGAGGGCAAGGCACACTCCTGACCCGGGGCTCCTGATGGAGGGACAGGCGCCCCCACCCACCCGGGGGCATTCTTGCGGATCCTGTCCCTGACTGCTCCCCAAAAAGCATGCAGAGAAGCAGGCAAACTCCCTTCAGCTCCCTCCCAAGAAACAGGACACACTCGCACTTGCTACGGGGTCCCCAGCAGGTGCTCACCAGCGGCCGTTGGGGAACTCATCCCACTCCTGGGTGCGGTAGATGTAACTCTTTGGTCTGGAGGCCCAGAAGATGGGACGCACGTCCTCCTCCCGGCGCTTGGGGTGGGCACTGACGGCCCAGGGCAGGGGACGCCTGGGGGAGAATGGAGACAGAACGAATGAGCAACTGGCCAGAGGACGCAGGAAAGAGGGGCGCACCACTGAGCCGGATGGAGGACCTCTGCTCTCACTCTGTGCATGGACTTCCCCCTGAGGCGGAACCCTAAGTGTACCGCTAGCCAGGGGAGACCTCCCTCTGGACGGCTGTGGCGGCCAGCACCACTAGGGCATGCTCATTCTGTGGTTACTGACTTCTCCGCCCACCCGACCTTCCTCTGTGGCTCCTAGGCCTGAATTCGGGGCCGCCGGCTTCACCTGGGGTCCTCAATCCACATGCCCAGGCGCTTCAGCACCTCTGTGGTGGCCATCTCGCGGTTGAGGGTGTAGAAGTGAAGGCCTGGCACCAAGCCACTGGTCAGAAGCTCCTGGCACAGGCTCACAGCCTGCTCGATGCCATAGTTGCGGATGGCAGCGTCATTGTCTTTGATTGGCTCGATCACGTCCTTGATCTGCTGCGGTACCTCCAGCTTGGACAGTTTCACAAGCTGCCGAAGGGAGTGGTAGCCCTGCCCGAGACACAGGGGACTCTGGGTGCCATCTCCCAGCCCGTCTCTTCCCCGAAATACTTACTGCCCTCCCCATCCCTGCCAGGCCTCCTGGCCAACTGTCGCGTGGCACAGAGGGACTCCGGGAGGTCAGACCAGACTGTACACGTGCCCTCGCCTTGTCCAGCTTCTTCCACTCCACAGAGCATACCGGCTGCCCACGGCATTCCTGCCCTCGGTCTGAGCCAGCCCTTCCGCCCCTAGTTGTCTTTACTGATAACATAGTGGGCATCAAGGCCAGTGGTTCCCAAGCCACACTGATCATCAGCACGGCCTGTAAAACTTAAGTAACGTGAAAGTCCCCAGGCCCTACCTCAGATCTATTAAATCAGAACCTCTAGGCATGGGATTTGGAAACCTACATTTTGAAAAAGCTTTTCAGATGATTCTGATGACGGCCAAGTTTGGGAAACATTGACTTAACCAAGATTTATAATGGCAGTGATAATCCCCTTTAGTGACACTTGTCAGCAGGCCCCTCCAACAGCCCCTGTTGCTGTCTGGGAGGGTGGGAGCCGAGGTAATCAAAATGGGGTGGCATTTTCCAAGGATTGGAGCATCTGTCGGAAGGGAAATCCAATGAGCATCAAAGCACGTTACCAGGAACTTGGCATTTCAATTTCACCCCAGGGCCCTGGCCTATGCTAGGACAGCCCTCCTGGGACCCTCACCTGGATAGGAAAGATTCCGGGGAGGATGGGGCAGGTAATGCCTATCTCGCTGCAAGCCTTAACAAAGTGGAAGAATGTGTCAGCCTCAAAGAAAAGCTGGGTGATGATGAAGTCGGCTCCTGCGGATACCTTCTCCTTCAAGTACTTCAGGTCGGCCTCAAAGCTCCCTGCGTCGGGGTGGCCTTTGGGGTAACCTGCCGATAGGGATGACAGTTGGGAGAGGCTGGCTCCCACCTGCTCAAGGTGAATGATGAGGAGACCAGAAAGCTGGGAACCCAGAGTTCTCTGCCTCGGGGGTTCTGGACTCGTCCCCTGCAATACTGCAGCACGAACGGGCCGAAACAGTGGGTGGCTGGGCTCGCAGTGATGTGCCTCTCACTCTGGACATGACCCTCGGTGAGAGGCAGCCTATGGCCACCCGCCAAAGAATTGTGGGGGACGGCTCCCTGACCTGCCTCACGTCCCTTGCAACCAGCCAGGCAAACCAGGCCTGCACTTTGTGGCCACAGAAAAGAGGAAGTACCACATTCAGCACGGGTCAGGCAGCATCTGGGGTCTGGGCAGTGGATTAATTGAACATCAAAATTATTCAGGGATCTAAGAGACTGAAAGTTCGAAACCATGCACACAGAGGGAAGCCTTGACTAAAGTGGAGATGTTCCACCTGAAGGAAAGAATGGACGGAATTCCATAACTACCACCAAAAGCCCAATGGTCTGTCATACGGGGAGAAGGGATTCACCTGCATCAAGTTCCTTATCAGTCATAGTCTGTTGCTTCTGATGACAGAGCCAGGATCGGTCCCAGCGAGCAGCCCCAACAGGTAACAAGCTCCTGGAGGGTGAAGCACTGGGGCTGCCGGGGAGCCTGAGGATGGGATTCGGGAGGTGGGACTACATGTCACCTAGGCTCCTCCCTAGCTCTGGAAACTGATTGCTTCCCTGAGCAGCCCTGCCTGCAAACGATGACGGTAGGCCTTGATGAAGCTACAGCGGAGGGGGCAGAGGGAGAGGGAGAGGAGGAGACAGAGAGAGACAGAGACAGACAGAGAGAGGGAGACAGAGACAGAGAGAACCTCACGCATGCTCAGCACAGAGCATGACACGGGGCTCAATCCCACGACCCCTGGGATCATGACCTGAGCCAAAACCAAGAGTCGGATGCTCAACAGACAGAGCTACCCAGGTGCCCCCATTTTCAACTTTTTATTACAGAAGTTTGAAAACTTACTACTCCCAAGTAATGAAAACAGTATAATGAACTCCCAGATCTCTAACAGGGATCAAGCCAGAGGAAACGAATACAAATATCATCGGGGACTGTCCAGTGAAAAGTTGCTCACAGAAGAATGCCCTGCCCGTGGGTGCACAGCTTCTGGAAGCAGAATCTGGTTAGAAACTGCATGCATACTCTTGACTCTGGTCTTCTTATATTTTTATTAATTTTTTTTTTTTTTTTTTTTTTTGCTTCCCCTCTGTCTTCTTGATGATGAGCCCCAGGTATCACCAAAGTTGAATTATGTCCTGGTGAGGGGTGCTTGGGTGGCTTGGTCGGTTAAGTGTCCGACTCTTGATTTCGGCTCGGGTCGTGATCTTAAGGCTTCTGAGCTGGACCCTGGTGTCAGTCTCTGCACTGACAGTCCGGAGCCTGCTTGAGATTCTTTCTCTCTCTCCCTCTCTGCCCCTCCCCTGCTCATGCTCTCTCTCTCTCTCTCTCTCAAAAATAAATTAAAAAAATTTTAAAAATATATGTTAAATCTTAAAAAAAAAAAAAAAAATGAAGCTATCGGGAGTGCTGGCTTCCTCAGCCTCAGCCCTGGGCAGGATCCTGAGCCAGGCTGCGGAGAGCGAGCCTGCTTTGCTGTGATAAAGGCAGTTTTGTTCTGAAGAAACTGCAAGTCAAAAGGGAAGATAAAAACTCTTGTTTCAAGGGGTGAAACATGGGAGGGACTGAGCACCACAATTTCACTTTCAATAACAAGCTATTCTTCCAGCAGGAATTTCAAAATCAAGGAGATTTTCGCAGCTGAGACTAGAGCTATAAATCATCAGTATCAGCAAACACAGCACATACTTACATTTAGATTTTGCTCCATTTACTGTATTTTCTGTCACAGCCCCAATCTGCTGTTTTCCAACCCTAGGATCAGCCTTCTCGCCCACTTCATGACAGGCGAAGCACCAGACCCCTCGGCACCTGCAAGCTCACGGCTCAGCCGGTCTCCATGCACGTAATGCCTACTGCACATGTGCATGTTCCTCAATTAACTGACCCAAGGGTGGCCAGTGTGGGCAGCTAACACTTGAACAGGTGGCAATGCCCGCCATGTGCCTGACTCCTCATCAGGGCCTCCTGCACTCACCTAAACACGCCTGTTGACTGTGAAAAGTGGATACGGGGGCGCCTGGGTGGCGCAGTCGGTTAAGCGACCGACTTCAGCCAGGTCACGATCTCGCGGTCCGGGAGTTCGAGCCCCGCGTCAGGCTCTGGGAGGATGGCTCGGAGCCTGGAGCCTGTTTCCGGTTCTGTGTCTCCCTCTCTCTCTGCCCCTCCCCCGTTCATGCTCTGTCTCTCTCTGTCTCAAAAATAAATAAATATTTAAAAAAAAAAAAAAAAAAGAAAAGTGGATACGTACATGGGGGCCTGGGACTAAACCCACAGCCATAGGCAACAACTAGCTACCTTGAAGCCACGTGGCTTATCACGTCACTTTGACATGCTACTTCCAGAATGTGGCTATGTTTGTTTTAATATAAAAATGATATGATTTTCCCAAAAATTTTTTCAGAAAAGTTGTCACGCTAAATGATGTGTCAAAGCAATCCCTGGACTTCTCATATCCCTGGCACATCTGCTTCACCATACCCAAGCCCTGGCTTGAGAAGCTGAGGCCCCATCCCAGTAAGCGGGGGTAAGAGGGAAGGCCATCTCCAGCAAGTGAGCCTTGCCTCTTGGCTGTAGCCCACAGAACGGACGCTGAGCTGATCCAATGCTCTCTCCTGAGAATTCAGAACCGATACTGAGACCTGTCGGTCAGTCTGGACTATTGGCTGGATGTGATCATGTACACTTAGCAGCTGGCAGCTGGTCAGTGTGTGTAAAAGCAGACCTATCCGATCTATCGGAAGCATGGAGCAAATGTGCGGTGGGAGGCAGAGAGGGGGTCGGGGTCGGTGGGGGGGGGTACTCTGTGGCTCCAGACAGAATGAGGGAGGCCTTGGTTTCTGACTGCTTTCTGAGCCGGGGCCTAGTGAGGTCAGATGCCATTTCCTGACTGGGGTTCTGAGATTCCTTGCCCCACCCCCCCACCATCTTAATAAATATTCTTTTTGTTTAAAGAAGAAGAATAGGGCTAGGAAGCAAGGTAAGAGTGCAAAAAGGCAGAGGAGTAAAAATTCAAAGGGTGGGGCAAGACAATGAGAGCAAGGGCATTGTGTGATGCACCCCTGAGCCTCCCTCACCTGGCACAGGCTCCGGCCCACGGCGCCCTGGGATATCGGGTCCTGAACTGAGTGCTGGTGGGCATTCTGTGCCCTCTGGGTGCGTCATTCCTTCCCTCCCCTGTCCCCATGCACTGGGAAGGCCCAGCCACTCACCTGCCACACAGACGTCAAAGTAGTCTCCAAACTCGCTTCGGATGTGCCTCACCAAGTCTGCAGCATAGCTGAAGCCTCCTTCCTCCTCTTCCCACTGGTCACCCACGGGGTCTGCAGGGGTGGCAGAGGTCACAGTCACTGGGTGTCACCCACCCTCCAGACAGCCTTTTTGTTCCTTCTCCCCACCCCCCACCTGGGTTGTCAGCTCCTCAGAGGTAGAGCCTTGATTTCCTCCAGGGTGCGTGTTCCTTCCTCCCAGCGTGGCCCTTGGCAAATGGTGGCCAGGAAGACCGTGGCCATCCTGCCAAACGCTTACCGAGCACCAACTCTGCGGGCAGTGCGCCGGCAGGGCTAACCAGGGGGCAGCTGCGCCTCCTCAGTTAGCCTGGGGCATCGGAGAGCCCTTCCCTACCCAGATCTGGCTGTGTTCAGGCACCCTCACCCAACCCTACTGCTTACTCTCCCGCCCTCTTGGACCTCTTGCCTCCCGGGAGAATGTCTACTCAAGTGAGTTCTTGTGGAGGGCACGAGGCCACAGAATCCCACCCGTCCGGCTCCTCCTTCTCACACGTGGGTGGGACAACAGGTACTAGAGGCACCAGCGACGGTCTCACCCCTGGGATTAATGCCAGAACCACGCTCTTTGATTGGGCCCAGGGCTGGGTACAGCCAGCGATCGATGAAGCTGTGTGCAGCCAGGGCAGAGGGTTATCAGGCGCTGGCCGCATTCCTGCCTGAACTACGCCGGGGTCAGGAGGTCAAGAAGTGGCTCCGTGTGTGTGGTACCCACAGTGCTCACTACCCACAGTGCCCGTGGACACTACTGGCAGGGAGGGGACTGAGCGCGCCCAGTGTGGGACCCGGAGAAAAGTAAAGGACCGCTCCAGGGACAGAAGAGGCCTTCGAGGAAGTGAGATCCCAGATAGCAGAGTGCGGGCTCCACACCTCCCCTCAACGCCAAGATGTTCTTCAGGCCCAGCCGCTTGGCCTTGTGCAGATAGCCTGTGATCTGTTCCCGGCTCTGACAGCAGCAGGTCATGTGCAGGATGGTCTCCAGGCCACAGTAGTTCACGGCGGTGCTGGCGATCACCATGGAGGAGGTCTCCTTGTCTGAGCCGGGATCCCCTGCTGGGTGCCAGGTCACATCTATGAAGAGGGGGCCACCTGCCCCCATCCGATCAAACCTGTATGGAATTGCTTTCTGAAGAGGGGCTCCTGAGAGCACACTACCCTTCACCACCTTCCCTTGGGGCCCAGGGGTCAGGGAACCATCACACGCAGGTGGTAATCGGGCCACCTCCATTCGTCTCCTGCTGGCTTTGCTGCTTATTAGCTGTGTGATCTCGGGAAAATTACTTGATCTGTCTGAGCCCCAGTTTCTTCACTGCAAAAACGTGCGAAGAACGGTACCTACTTCGTGACAACACTACGGAAGTACTACCATAGACAGTTCCACAGCTCTTAGAAAAGTGCTTGGTGGGGCGCCTGGGTGGCGCAGTCGGTTAAGCGTCCGACTTCAGCCAGGTCACGATCTCGCGGTCCGTGAGTTCGAGCCCCGCGTCGGGCTCTGGGCTAATGGCTCAGAGCCTGGAGCCTGTTTCCGATTCTGTGTCTCCCTCTCTCTCTGCCCCTCCCCCATTCATGCTCTGTCTCTCTCTGTCCCAAAAATAAATGAACGTTGGAAAAAAAAAATTAAAAAAAAAAAAAGAAAAGTGCTTGGTATACACCGAGCACTCAGGCAGTGTGAGCTTCGATGATGATGATGACGACTGTAGAGATAACTGATGAGCAACAGCGAAACCCTTTCATGTGAGAGCAGGACATCAGCCTTTTCAAAGTGTTTGTACGCTCGTTATCTCGGGTGAGCTAAGACACTTCGATGGTCAGAGGTTTGGGGAACTCTCAGAGTGGCAAACAGAGGCTCACTCTAGGAACGGGGAGAAAAGAGGGTCGGCAGACACAGGTTTCTTTCATGCTGCCTCCGGCTGCGGTGCAGCGGCCAGCGGCCTTATGGAACAAGGCCACGGTTCCCGAAGAGCCACAGGTATGCACGTGTGCACGAGCTGTAACAGGGTATTTAAACATCCTTGTGCCTTTAAACCTCAAAACCGTGAGAGCGACACATGGAAGATACAAATGGTAAAAAGCAGACACTTTCTGTCTTTAAAAAGGAACTGCAATTCATAACGTGCTAACGTAACTCATTTCGCATTTCTAGATTTCAAGAGGCCTAAGTCAAATTCCTAACTTGTGGAAAATGTTCTCCAAGCCGCTGCTTTATGACTTCCTAAACTGTATTTGTGCACCAGCCCCAAGTTCCACCAAAGAATGCGGTCTGAGAGAATGAACATTTTTAACCCGTTGCGTGCAGTGTGTGACTCTAAAAATTCCAAGTTGCTTGCAGGGACTTTTATTGACAGCCGAGAAGCTGCCACTCAGATGATCTCCCCCCCCCCCACCCCCCGCCCGCTCTTTTCCACCCCCTCTGGCGGCCTTCTTCTGCCGGGTCAAAGTGTGGCCCTGCCCCAGGCTGCCGGTTTCCCTCCCCCACCCCCCTCATTCGGCCCCTATTTCCTAAGGACATCAGCGCACCTCGAGATGAGATTGACGGCTCCCTGAGCGGTCCGAGGAGGGAAGAATTCTAGGGAGAACCACTTGTCACCAGATTCCATCCTCCGCCTCATCTTCTCCCTGAGTCTGTCGTGGCGCTCGGGGTCCAGCCCCGGCGTGGAACATCTCGAACTATCTTTGGAGCTCTCGCTGCCACTGCTGCTGCCCTCCGAGCGGGACGTGGGGACACCATCCCCTCTGGGTTCGTTCACCATGGCCGGGTTCCTGCTGCACGGGGTGGAGGGCAGGAGCGTCAGAGGGCAGGCAGCCAGGACCCGGAGTGGCAGGGTCAAGTGAGAGATGCCGCATTTCCACGCGGGAAGAAGGCTGGTGAGGGTAAGGGTGACGGTGCCCCCACCCAAGGGCTGCACACACCACAGCTATGACTGTCTATACTGCTTCACTCAAAGCTTTGCCCTCCACAGCTGCCTGGCTCTAAATAAACCAGCCCCCACCCGGCACAGAAACATGCTCTTTCAGCCCGTGGATCCTCGGTGACAGCTACCTGATGGAGGGTGGCACTGAGAATCTCCCGCTGCTGGCCTCCAAAGCCCACATTCGTAGGGAGGGGCAGCGGGGCCTGGCTAGGAGGACCTTGGGTGTTGGATGGTCCATCTCCGCCAGCTCAGACCCAGAGTGGGTGGGGACGAAACAGGAGGAACCTTCCCCCAGCCAGTGTGTTTGTCTGGGCGGAGGGAGGTGTGACAAGGGAAGAGCCCAGAGCTAGAGCTGGGGCCCTGCGCAAGGGGGCGGGGGCAGGGCTTCTAGGCGAGAGAGAGAGAGAGAGAGAGAGAGAGAGAGAGAGAGCGCGCGCGCAAGCGAGCTGGGGCTCTAGCAGCAGAAGCTGGAAGGAGGGGGATGTTGACTGGAGGCTGCAGGGGTTGCTGGATATGAGACCAACAGACGATCAGGGTCACTGGATCACTCTCCCAAGAAGGCAGAGCTCAGCCTGGCCCTGCCTGGAATACCTCCTGTTACTTGGAACGGTTTGTGTACTTGCAGGATGGAAGGGTGCGGGCATGACAAGGCAGCCAGATTTCTCCTGAGTTCACGCTTCTCCAAAAAAAGATGCGTCATGGCTTAGAACTTGACATTGAGTGGGTTCCACAAGGAAACAGACCCAAATTCAGTAAGGGCATGAATTTATGTTCAACTCAGAACAAAAGCTGTCCCGTCTGTGCCTGCCTTCCAGACTGTCCTCCTTACACACACCACTGAAGTCAGTTAAAGTAATTATAGTGACTGCACAGCAACCACATAGGAAGCCCTGAGCCTTGGCAACCACAGGCAGGCCAACAGAGGGCACGGCGTCATTGGCCGGTTTGGTGGGGAAAATAAGACAAATTCTTAAAAACAAAACAGAAGGCTACTCTTGCACAGCAATGTGCAAACACACACTTTTGGTAGTGAAAATCTAATGTGTGGTGACTTGGGGTCATCAGAGGAACAACCAGGCCAAGTTCATTCCTTTCAGGGATCATCCACTGCCAAGCCAGTGTTCTTAACTATTTGGGGGCTCTAGACTCCTGAGAAATTGATGAAATCCACTGCTCCTCTCCCCCGAAACACACACAAGTGCACACAATACAAGTTTGCACGTCCAAAGTCAAGGAGTCAGGACCAGAGTAAAAACACTCATACCGATGATTTTTCTCCCTAGGGATGCCCATTTTGATCCTATAACTCGAGGTTCTCGGCAGGAATGGCCAACGTGAGTGAAGGAGGGAAGAATGTCAAGATGAGCCTAGCTGGCCTTCCTCCTGAACTCATGAGAGTGGCTCATTAACTGTCTGCTGGAACAAAACCAGGAGAGGGGGCAGGAAGCAGAACCACCCACGAACTACCCGCTCTTTCATTTCTTTAATAAAGACTTGCAGCATTCCTAGAACGTGCCAGGCATGTGCCTTCTTTCAACCTTCTACCTCCCAGCACTACTTACCCATTTTAAGCTGGACTCCCATAGCACCCAACACAGGGCTGTAATTGTGGCTTCACGGTTTTGTCTCCTCTCCTACCCACCCCCCCACCCCAGTGCCCTGAGACGAGAGCCCAATATCCTGCCTATGGCATCCCCACGATGATAAAAGCCAGCACTCAGCGCCAACAGGTCAGGCGCCGTCACTCTCTTCTCAAAATAACCCTCTACCATTTACTGGCCACTCGCTTAATCTGTGCCAAGCACCGCGCAGTGCGCGAATGCAAAACCCATCGCTCCCAGAAGGGCCAGGGGTGGACACCTGTGCGCAGCCCGACGCAGTGGGCACCACAGACGGCAGTGTCAGCGGCCCACAGGTGCTCAGCTGGGAGGCAGGTTTAAAAGGCTGGAAGCCGGAAAAACGCCACCGGCACCCGGGTGGCTTCCAAAACCGCGAATCGAGTCACCGGGTCACTGGGTCATGGTGGGGGCGGGGACGCGGACCCAGGGTCTGGGTCACCACCCCCCGTCTCAGGGCCGCCTCTTCCCCGGGGTCCCTCCGTCCAGGTCGGAGACTGCAAGGGAGTCTTCGTTTCAGGGTTGGAAGTCACTGAGGTTCGCAGCCTTTGGAGGTTACAGAGGTCCCCCGGGGGGCGTGCGCCGAAGAGCAGGAGCCCACCGCCTCGAGGGCCGGGTCGGGCGGGCCTCCTTCGCTCCCCGCCCCTCGGTGGGTGGTCCCCACTTCCCGGATATCCCTCCCTGGCGACCCCACGCCTCGCTTCCACTCACCCTCCCTTGGCGGGTGACTCAGAGCCCTCGCACCCGCCGCAGCTGCGTGACCACTGTGTGAGCGCCGGAGGACGGGCGGGGCGCGCGGGGGGCGGGGCGCGGCGCAGGTGTCAGGTTGCAGTGCAGAGGGAGGCGGGACGAGAGGGCGGAAAACATCCGTGCGGGAGACCGGAAGCTCCATCCCCAATATGGCCGCGCCCAGAGGTCTCTTTGGAAGTGGTCCCTCCACCGTCATGTGACGCGGGCCCTCGCCCCACCCGTCTGCAGCCACTCCCTGTCTCGGTCCCAAGCTCGAGAGGGCCACGTGACACTGTCGGGGCCAGTCACGTGAGGCGCGGATTCTGGGTGGGAGGGGGTCGGTGGAGGGTTCCGGAGTGGCAGTGAAGGAGGGAGATGGCGGGGTGCAGGGGGTCCCTGTGCTGCTGCTGCAGGTGGTGCTGCTGCTGCGGTGAGCGTGAGACCCGCACCCCCGAGGAGCTGGTAAGGAGCAGGCGGAGCCCGCCTGGGGAGGGGGCGGTTGCCAAGGGATGGCGAGAGGCGTTGCCGGGGGGTGGGGCCGAGCCGCGCTGGGGCCTCAGGTGGCAGCGGGTGGGGTCTGGGGACTGCATCCTAAGCTCTCGAAGCATCTGCCGGGCTTCACGTACCCAAGTCTGGGGTCTTTTCTCATAACCCCTCCCTGGAATCTGAGGGAATATCCAGGCCCGCTCCAGTTAATCCCCTCCGTGTTTTCTTTTATTTCCATGTGAAAAGAGTTTTGAATGAAACCAGCGTTTTCAGAATGAGCCCCTTCACTGGACTTTGTGCTTATCATGCAGCTGGCTTAGTTTCTCCAGCCCTTTCTCACCGTATCCCTCACCTTTTCTGGGTCATTGATAATCCAGCTTCCCTCTGCAAAGCACCCTGGGAAGACTTGAGTTGCTGTGTCCCAGAGTTGACAGGTCCCTTCTGTTTTCAGATTCGCCACATTGTCAGATGGAACCTGATTTTTCCCCCCTTTAGCTGGCAAGGGACATCTTTGAGGTGTCCTGAAATCGTTATTTGAAGAACACATCAGTAGAAACAAAGAGCTCAGCTGGATGACCGTAGATTGCCACCCACAACACCCCCTATCCCAAAAGTGGTTGTTCTTTTTGAGGTCTTGTTCCCATTTGATAATAGTTCGAGACGATGTGGAAATTAGCAACAGATTTCCATAAATACTTCTGTCTCTTTTTACTTTTAACCATTAAAAGAGTCTTGCTTTTGTGGATCTGTTTTTCTAGACCATCCTTGGAGAAACACAGGAGGAGGAGGATGAGATCCTTCCAAGGAAAGACTATGAGGTGAGATTCTTAGATGCTGTCTTGGGTAACAAAAGCAGTGAGTGACCTGGTCACTTCCGACCGAAACATTAGGATTTCAGTGAGAGATGCTCTTTGTCTCTCCCAGGGAGTGAATGGGTAAGAAGAGGTCATTTGTCTCTCTCTCGAGAAACGAGCTGTTTAACAAGCCCTTTTCTCACCATGACCCCAAAACAGGGTCTGGGTATGTCTCCATGCATTCACAGGTCTATGGTACCTTAACCTGGATAGAATATGTTTGCTGTTAAACTATTTCCTCTTATAGCTAGAGACCCAGAGTCAAAGCCACTGATAGTGTGTGTTCATAACAGGTGTGGGACAGGAGTGTGTGCTTCTCTTCCGAGAGAACTTCGTTTTCAGATAGGTGATTGTTTCCTGCCCAAGGAACTTTTTTCTGAAGTGCTCTTAATTATAGTCCTTGTTTCAAGTATGGGATTTTTAGCGTGTGTGTGTGTGTGTGTGTGTGTGTGTGTGTTTAGTAAGGCCAGTGCTGCTGGAGTAAAACCAAACAAATACACCTCTTTATCATTTAATCCGTTTACGATAATGTGTCTGTGATTTTTGAAATAACAAAAACAAGCCTTGGTTGTGATGGAGAATTCTTAAACTGTTTACAAAAAGAAGCTAGAGAAAAACCCATAACCCTGTTCATTAAAAGATGACCATTAACCTGACTGAATGCCCTTTTCCACGTTCCCATTCCTGCTTTTTTTAAGTAACAAGTGTGATTTTTACTACGTGTACTCTTTTAACATGTTCTCCCCCAACTTGAAAACAACTTTCGTATTGCTAAGTACTTTCCTACAGTATCTTTTTAAATAGACAAGTATTTTTTATTATGCCACAATTTATTTAATTTGATTTTTTCGTAGGATGAACTGTATAGTCTTGACTATCCTTTCTGTTCATTTTTAATCGCTTCCTTAAGCAATTCTAAGAAGTGTAATTAATCATGCATGTATAACGCTTTTTAAAAATGTCACATAGGGGCGCCTGGGTGGCTCAGTCGGTTAAGTGTCCGGCTTCGGCTCAGGTCGTGATCTCACAATTTGTGAGTTCGAGCCCTGAGTCAGGCTCTGTGCTGACAGCTCAGAGCCTGGAGTCTGCTTCAGATTCTGTGTCTCCCTCGCTCTCTGCCCCTCCCCCACTCATGCTCTGTCTCTCTCTCTCTCTCAAAAATAAATAAACATGAAAAAAAATTTTTTTTAAATGTCACATAGACTAAAAGTTCAATATTTTAGGGCACTAACAGACTAGTTTTCTTTTCAACATTTTATCTTTTGCTGTAGAATTTAGTACAGCTAATAGGATTTATTAGTATAACATGGAATTTAAAAAAACCTTTCATTATAGAGAATTTCAAACATAGAGAAAAATGGACAGGATAGTATATTGAAATCCCTTGTACTCATCATACAGTTTCAGCATTCAACTCCTGCCCAACCTTGTTTCATCTGGCTCCCATCCTCTTCCCCTTCCCTTGTTATTTTGGAGACAATTCTACCCATCACGTTATTTCACCCGTAAATAATTCAACATGCATCTGTAGAGGATAAGGTTTTTGTTTTTTTTTTAAATGTTTATTTATTTTTGAGAGAGAGGGAGAGAGGTGCAGAGTATGGGCGGGGAGGAGCAGAGAGAAAGGGAGACACAGAACCTGAAGCAGGCTCCAGGCTCCACGCTGTCAGCACAGAGCCCAACACGGGGTTCAGACTAACAAACTGTGAGAACATGACCTGAGCCAAAGTAGGACATTTAACCTATTGAGCCACTCAGGCGCCCCAGGGATTTTTTTTTTTTTAGCAAAACAGAATACCATGTTCATACCTAAGAATTTAACAATAACGCCTTGACGTTAAATGTCCAGTGTTCAAATTTCTCAGTTGTCTGATAAATGTCATATAATTTTTTAATAGTTTCTTTGAACCCAGTTCCAAATAAGGTCCTCACATTGCATTTGTCTGATTATCTTTTAAGGTTTTTTTAAACTTTTTTTTTTTTAAGTAATCTCTACTCCCAGTGTGGGGCTCAAACTTGCAACCCCAAGGTCAAGAGTCACAAGCCCACCAGGTGCCCTCCTTCTAAATTTTTTTTAATCTGTAGGTCTCTCCTTCATCTTTTTCTTCCCTTGCAGTTGACAGAATAATTTTAGGACTCTGGCATTTGCCAGTTGCACACCGTGGTATATGCTACACTGACGGGAATGCTTTTCCTGAATCAAAATAAAAAAGCAGGGTATCTACTGTGCACACATCTACTGATGTGTTTTCCCATATTTCTAAAATATTTGTGTCCGTGCACACTGTTGAGAGGTTTGCAACAATTAGTATAAGAAGCCTCATAATGTGCTGTCACCTTACATTCCCTCACTGAGCCCAGTGATGTTACCCTGAATGTGTGACCATGACTGGAACTTTCTGGCAGCTTTCATCTACCCCCTGGAACTCACCATGGTTTCTCTGCTCCATTGATCCCGCTATTCCCAAGCCTCCTTCTCTCCTTTTGCTAAATTGCACTTACATTTGTAATGCATTTACTTTCACCTGATATGCATATTTATGTAAATGGTATGGGTTAATGTTCTTTCGTGTGAGTCATTAATATTTCTCAATTAACTATCTTCAAGGATGAGCTTCTTGAGAACATTTGCCTTGCATAAGAGCAAATTGAGCTGGACGCTTAATCAGAAAAGTCTGCTCAGATTTTATTAGGGATCAACTAGAAAACCCTTCTTTTGAAAATCTTTCTAAAATGTGTTCCTTCTCATTCATGCCTCACTAAGAGTTCATTACACCTACTTGACTAATTTCTTTGTAAGTTGGGGGTCTTACAAGATGTTAGGATTGCTGTTTTGACATCCTGTCTCGTGCTGGATGGTTCATCTGTGGGATGAGTCTGTTAACAGACAGTGATGTTTCATGCTGGTCACAGACCCTCTATTGCTGTTCTGAATTAGGGAAAGGCACCCCTCAGAGCAGAGGATTTAGAATAAAAGGCCTCTCCCTCTGGGCCACAGCAGCTCCTCTAGCTCAAGACCCATTGAAAGTGCTTCTTGTTGGTGGAACGTGGGCTGCCTTTCAGCCCCACTTGCCCTCTTCCCCCGCTCCCCCCACCGTGGCTGTATACCATTTTGCTCATAACCTTGGGCAGCAGGCACCTAATACGTATTTTATTTAAAAAAAAAAAAAGTTGAGGCGCCTGGGTGGCTTAGTCAGTTAAGCATCCGACTTCAGCTCAGGCCATGATCTCATGGTTCGTGAGTTCGAGCCCCACATCGGGCTCTCTGCTGTCAGCACAGAGCCCACTTCAGATCCTCTGTCCCTCTCTCTCTATGCCCTCCCCTGTTCACGTGCACACGTGTACCATCTCTCTCTCTCTCTCTCTCAAAAATGTAAACATTAACATTTATTTTAAGTTGTTAGCCCCCCACCCCCGACCCAAGAGCAGAATACAGCAGAAATCAAAGGAAGTTCGTTGTCACAAAAGAGAAGTAAACGATATCTCGTTTTAATGAATAAATTATCTAGTTCATTGGTACATACTTAACAAAGTGTCAAACTCAATTTTAAAAAAAGAAAAGATCGATGTCCTGGTGTTAGAATTGTTTTCAAAATGTCCCTTTTAACAGTTTTATACAGTTTTAAACAGTCTATACAGTTTATCCATCTAAAGTATATGATGGAGTGGTTTTTGTAGTATATTCACCGAATTGTGCCACCATCACCAGATCACTTTTAGAACATTTTCGTCACCCCAACAGGGAACCCTGTATCCATTATTGGTCACTGCTCACTCCCCTTGACCTTGACCCTAACCCTAAACAACCACTAGTCTACTTTCTGTCTCTAGAGATTTACCTGTTCTGGACATCTTAAAAACCTCTTAAATGTTTATGAAGCCGTAGCATTATTAAACAAACCATCAAGCACATAATTGGCTGGCAATTTCTCTATATGTTTGGTATGAAGGATGTTCGTATTTTTCAACATTTTTTCCCTGTTTGTTCCTGGAATGTGATATCACCTTAACGTTTTTTTTTTTTTTAATGTACATATATATTTATATGTATGTATATAAAACACATATAAATATGTATGTATTACGCGCACATACTCTATATCCCACCCCTTGCACAGTAAAAAAATCTACATATAACTTTTTGACTCTCCAAAACTTTCTACTAATAGCCTACTGTTGGCCTTACTGATAACATAAAGTCAGTTAACACATAATTTGTATGTAACGTGTATCATATGCTGTATTCTTAGAATAGAGTAAGAGAAAAGAAAACGTTAAGAAAAAAGAGAAAATACATTTACAGTACTGTACTGTATTTTTTTAAAACAATCCGTGTACAAGTGTACTTGCTCAGTGCAAATCAGTGTTACAGGGTCAACCGTATTACACGTATAGTATGTTATATATATGTAATCACTAAATACATACATATCCTCATCATTCACAGATGAGTCCATTTCCTGGCAGAAGTATTTTTTACCGACTGCGGAATTTTGTTTCGTAATCAGAAAAAAAAACGTCTTTTTTAAATATAAAAAGTACATGTGAGAATTTCAAACAACACCCAGATGTGAACAGCCACCTCAGAGATATGCATGGTTAACAGTTTTCCCAGGGGTGCTTGGGTGGCTCAGTCGGTTAAGCAGCCAGCTTGATTTCAGCTTAGGTCATGATCTCACAGTTCATGCATTCAAGCCCCACATCAGGCTCTGTGCTGACAGTGTGGAGTTTGCTTGGGAGTCTGTCTCTCTCCCTCTCTCTCTACCCCTTTCTGCCTCTCTCTCTCTCTCTCTCTCTCTCTCTCTCAAAAAATAAATAAGCTTTAAAAAAAATTTTTTTAAAGTTTTCCCAGATGTCTGGCATTATCTGCTGACATTCAAATAACCTTAATTTTGTGTCATCAAAACAGGATCATATTATATATTTCATTCTGCATCTGGCTCTGTTTGTGTACTTTGCATTTTCTTTTACTTAATAATTTCTATACGTTTTCCACATCCGTCTGTGAAGACCTATCATAATTATGGTTATGTAGTCTTCCATATTTGGATGTTTGATCATCGATTTACTAAGTTGCCTGTCGATGCCCCAGGACCCTTTTAAAAAAGGGATTTGGGGGGCGCCTGGGTGGCTCAGTCGGTTGGGTGGCCGACTTCGGCTCAGGTCACGATCTCGCGGTCCGTGAGTTCGAGCCCCGCGTCGGGCTCTGTGCTGACAGCTCAGAGCCTGGAGCCTGTTTCGGATTCTGTGTCTCCCTCTCTCTGACCCTTCCCCGTTCATCCTCTGTCTCTCTCTGTCTCGAAAATAAATAAACGTTAAAAAAAAATTGTTTAAAAAAAAAAAGGAAAAAAAAAAGGGATTTGGACTTTGGGGATACATTTGGATGGAATAAATTGTCACGTGTCACACCTGTGTTTGGCTGACTGCTGACTCTTGTCGTGGGAGTGGGGCTACCGGGCCAGCGTCCAGCTTGTTCGCCAGCCCATGTGTAGGTAGCAACAGGTTTAGGAAGGAGAGAACACACAACACATCATTTCCTTTGTTGCCAGACTGCTGCTTCTCTTACAAAACATAGAAGAAATAAAATTAGTTCCTTTGAGTTGTTTCTCAAGATGTCTCTGGCACACACACAGATTGGTTGCAGAATAGCTCAGTTTAAGGAACACTGCTGTCGATGCAGTTTTAGGAGCTGTGCTGAATCTGTGCCTCTTCCCAGCATAAACTGAAAGTTGCTTTTTAAAATACCTTCCACGTTGGTTCGTCTCGTGACTAACCTCTTTCTCATGGAAGCTGACTACTGAATAGACTTGTAATTAACTGATTCTCTAAATGAATTTGGTTCTGGTTAGTTGATGTAGTGGGATAAGTTGGGTAACACTGATAGCCAGAGGTCTTTTCGTGTTTCACAGAAGCAGGATGTTTAAAGGTAGGTAATCGAACGCTTTTCCCGCAGCAGGAGTCTGTAGCCGTGCTGCTGGAACGTTCGTGCACGTCCAGCACCAATTCTGATGTGACAGATCAAAGGTCTGAGATGCTGCACTTCTAACCAGCTCGCCCCCCGCTCCCCCCAACCCCCCCCCCCCCCCGCCCCGGTGCTATAGGCCCACTGTCCTACCCGTCCACATTTGGAGTAGCAGGAACCTAGAGCTTTATTTTCCAGGTTTCGGTAATTGTTCCTGTCTTGTGACTTTTTTTTTACTCCCGTTTGTCTTTCAGAGTTTGGATTATGATCGCTGTATCAATGACCCTTACCTGGAAGTTTTGGAGACCATGGACAATAAGGTGAATCCCTTATTGATTTCTTGGGACTGGAGAGATCTCACAGTAGCTTCTTTTTCCCATCTAAATGCCCCTGTGAATAGCCTTACTCCCGTGGCTTTTAGCCCCTTTCGTGAGATATCTGCATTTACTCCTGAAACCTTCACCCTGTCAACCACAGTACCCACAGCCAGTGTACCTGGCCCAGCCTCTTACAGTATATCCTTCTGGCCTTGTAAAGCACCTGCTATAGCAGACGCCATTACCGTGCTTGCTGTCCCTGTGGAATCTAGCCTGACCCTGATTGGCCAAGATGTGTTCCTTCCTTGCTGCCAACAAAGCCGTATAATGAACTGAGCTTGTCTTTCTCTGTGTGAACAGAAAGGTCGCAGGTATGAGGCGGTGAAGTGGATGATGGTGTTTGCCATTGGAGTCTGCACTGGGCTGGTGAGCAGGCGGGGGCATGGGGACGTGGCGGGCCAGAGGGGTGGCAGAGGTCAGGGGGCAAGTCATTTGTCATGATAACAGAGACCACCTTTTCTGTTTTTCTCCCCCGCCCCCAAATAATGATCCTGACACCGTTTTCATGTCTTGTTTTTCTCTTTATGAAAGTGAACCAGACATCACTGGTACTCTTTAAAGCACTCAAAGGCTTGGTTAGGACCAAGCTGTCGTAACATGGCATTGTCCCGTCAGGTAGACATAGTGGGGAGAGTACTGAGTGGAATCTGAGGTCACTCTGTAGGGAAAAAGCAAAGTAGTGGAACAAAACCGACCGTCATACCCTTTCCTTTAGTATGGCGTGCCCATAAGCAGGACACCGTAGACCTCAGTGAATTTATTGTCCTGGGCTGCTTCCCTGCACGTGGCTTGTTTTATCTAGAAGGTAGAGCTGGTGGCTGTGGGTGGAGGAACACGCCTGAATGCACAGGGGCCTGGGGTCGGCTTGCTCGTACGTGAATCACAGACCAGAAAAGATTATGAAACACTGCCAAACTTGAGTAGTAGCACAAGGCCTGGAATCCTAACTGCTGACCTAACCACACTTAAAGCTGGGGAAGAGAAACTGGAAAAGTCAGCAGACAGTCAAAATGAGATGTCAGATATGATTTGCCATCAGTACAGTGTTAGAATAGGCAGTCTTCCTCCATCAGGGCTGCTATAATAAAAACACCGACTTGCAGGGACTTAAACGACAGGTGTTTATATCTCACGGTCCTGGAAGCCAGGAAGTTCAAGATCAGTGGTACCAACAGATCTGTGTCCTGGGCTTCCTGGCTCCTGGCTGTGTCCTCACAGAGCAGAAGGGGGCAAGAGCTCTGTGGGGTCTTTTATAAGGCTACTAACCTTATTCACGAGGGCTCCATGCTCAGGACTTACTTAAACCACCCAAAAGGCCCCATCTCCTAAGGTCGTCACAATGGGGGTTAGAATTTCACCAGATGAATTTGGGGGGGGAGGGGGGATGCAAACGTTCAGTCCAGGACTGGGGTTATAAGTATTCCTAAGCAGCAGCCTGTTTATGTCTCTGGAATGACTACAAGTCTCACCTTGACTCTGTACGATATACCCATAAAATGCAAACGTGTGTTTAATGTAACGTAGCCACAAAGGCTATGACCAATTTTTATTTTTCTGGCGCTTGTCAAATTTATACTGTAGTAGATTCAGAGGCCAAGGACCATCTTACTAGTTAAGACAGACGGCACTCAGAAGGCCTCTTTAGTGATGGATGCCGATGTGGGGGGATCTTGGGTTGACCAAATTGTTTTACTGAAATTTTAGAGTGTCTACTTTGTTGTGTATGTTTCTGGTTGCAAATTTCCCGGCAATAAGCATCTACGTGTTTAGTCTTTCTGCTACTTTCATATCAAACTCCTTTGAGCTGCCATTTATCGGTACCAGCAACCATACCGCGTACCTTCGTGTTATTGGAAGGCAGACTTGCCTGTATAGCCTAGCAACCAGCTCTTGTTACTGCTTGGCTCTCTTATCCTTAGATCTGTCACGGTATCTGCTGCAGTACTTGAAAGCCTCCAGGCATTGGCTTGAGGGAAGGCCAGAGTCAAAGGCATGAAGCCTTTGATCCTGAAT
The DNA here is from genome assembly GCF_016509475.1 of Prionailurus bengalensis. Classification (NCBI taxonomy): domain Eukaryota; kingdom Metazoa; phylum Chordata; class Mammalia; order Carnivora; family Felidae; genus Prionailurus; species Prionailurus bengalensis. The sequence continues at coordinate 8,629,082 of NC_057345.1, forward strand.
CCACCAAATCATAAACCTTTCCTGAAGTTCTCCTTTAAGCCCCGAGCCGAGCCGAGACTTGGGGCTTAACATGGACTGGTTGGTGGAGCTTTTCCATATACACCTGAGTAAATGTTGTTTTTCAAAGTTACATCCTAAGCTATATACTTAGCTAAGCATCACTGAAGATATTATTGGAATTCTTCATCTGAGACTGCCTTTGGAACATGCTGAGCAGTCCACGATTCTGGATATTACTGTAGTCACAGGATGGCCTTCCTCGGTTTCACGTCTTTTCCGGCATTCTTTTCCCTCTTTGTTTTACTCTCCTTCTCTCGGCAGAGCTATGCCCCCATCCTTTGTTCTTTGGAGAGGCGGTGGGGCCAGGCTGGCAGGGAATCTCCTGGAGAGTCAGAGTCCCTAACAGGAAACTGTTTCCGCATTGCCTGTTGGTAACGCGGGTGCAAGCGCCAACCAGGAAAGGCCAGGGGGTCATCCCAGCATTTGAGCAAAGTACCTGCGCCCCGGTGGGGAAAAGCTGTGTGACGGTTTGCTTGCTCTTCACAGGTGGGTCTCTTTGTGGACTTTTTCGTGCGCCTCTTCAGCCAGCTCAAGTTCGGAGTGGTTCAGACCTGTATCCTTTTCCCGGTTCTTGGCATTCCCAGATGTCAGCAGTCTCTGACTTTGCTCTCTTACCTAAGAACAGTAGACAGGGTCTGTTGAAGAGTTTTTATTAGCCATTCAGCTTAAGTTTTTTAATGATCATTGAAGGACACAGGAGGAAGAATTTGATAGAGACTCGTGTTCAGGTTGGTAAGACACAGATCCCACAAAGATGCCTGCTCTTCCCAATCATCTATAAATTCGGTGTGTTCCAGTCACAATTCCAGTGGAGTTTTCAAGGAACTGGAAAATTCTCTTCCTAAATTTGTTGGAAAGAGTAAAGGGCCAAAGGTGGTCGAGACAGTTTTGAACAAGCAGGGGGAACTTGACCTACTCAACGTGAAGGCTTGCATAATTTAAGATATAGTAACTGAAACCATGTCATATTGGTGCAGGAATTCCCAGTTAGGCCAACGGAAGGTAACAGAAGCAGAAATTAGCTTGCACATGTAGAGAAGTGTGGCGAATGACAGAGTTAATGTTGTAAGTCTGTGAGGAAGAGGTAGATAATTTAACAAAAGATGCTGGGACACTGGTTATCCATCTGGAAAAATATAGATTCCTACTTTGCCCTGTAAATTAATTCCAGATGGATTGAAGATGTAAATAAGCAAAACAAAACTTGAAGAGGCCACGTGATGTCAAGAGTAGGGAATAATTTCTTAAAACTCCAGGAGGCGCAGAGTGAAAGGGAAAAAGATCAATAAACTTGACCACAGCAAAGTAAGTTTGTTTTTCTTTCTTTTTTTAAAAAAATCTTTTAACGTTTATTTCGTTTGGAGAGACAGAGCGCAAGCAGGGGAGGGGCAGAGGGAGAGGGAGACACAGAATCCGAAGCAGGCTCCGGGCTCTGAGCTGTCAGCACAGAGCCCGCCACAGGGCTCAAACACGCAAACCGTGAGATCATGACCTGAGCCGAAGTCAGATGCTTAACCGACTGAGCCACCCAAGCACCCAAGTTTGTTTTTCATGCAAACAAAAAACCTCAAACCACAACAATAAAACACCATAAACAAAATGGAAAACGAGTCCACAGCCTAGGAGAGGTGGTTCACCATACATTTAAGAGGCAAGTAATTCGTATCTGGAACACAGGAAGAGCTGCAACTCGGTAAGGAAAAAGCCTAATAGAAAAATGAGCAAAGGAGCAAACAGGCAATTCTCAGAAGAGGAAAATTGAATGGTCAGTAAATAAACCTGGGGAAAGGGTTCCCCTCACCACTAACCAGGGAAATGCCAGCCAAATAGACAGCAACTCCTGAATCCCTCTTTTTCCTGCGGACCTTGGACCTGGGACACGTACATACCCGTTCATTACAGCTTTGTGATTGCAGAAAGGTGAAACCACACCAGGTGGGAGAATGGAAACATTGTACCACTACAATGGTACCATGGTACAATGGTTCGTATGGTGTGATTTTACGCAGAATTTACGATGAATGGACCAGCGCTGTATATATCAACATGACTAATTCTCAAAAACTTGATGTTGAAGAAGAGGAAATTGTAGAATGTGTATGAAGTGCAATCCCATTATTTTAGTTTTAGAAACATACACTACGATACGGCTACGTATAAAAACACAGAAAGACACACAATAATTTCAGGTTAGTGGTTTCTCTGAGGGGAGAGAGGGAGGGAAACAAAGGATTTTTTTTTTTTTTTAATTTTTTTCAACGTTTATTTATTTTTGGGACAGAGAGAGACAGAGCATGAACGGGGGAGAGGCAGAGAGAGAGGGAGACACAGAATCGGAAACAGGCTCCAGGCTCCGAGCCATCAGCCCAGAGCCCGATGCGGGGCTCGAACTCCCGGACCGCGAGATCGTGACCTGGCTGAAGTCGGACGCTTAACCGACTGCGCCACCCAGGCGCCCCAGGATTTTTTTTTTTTTTTTAATGGTATCTAATATTTTAATTAAAAAAATAACCTGGAGCAAATTCAGGATTTGTTAAAGTAAGGATGGGGGTGGGGGGTGGGGGGTGTTTGTTACTTTTTATAAAGTGAAGTATTGATGTGAAATGTTGGGGTCCGGGAGTGAATGGTCAAGAAAGATTCCTGCGACGTTTTCGGTGCCAAAAAAGGTGGTCTTATGAAAGCACAGGGACAGGAGCCATGGGCAGAAAGAGCTGCCCCAGGATTGTGAGGAGTGAGTGATTATATACTTTTAAGTTGGGAGGGGGTCAAGGATAGCGCTAAGTCTTTAAGGAATTTGGAAGCAAGGTTTCCAGGGCCTTGAGAGGCTAGCTGCTGTTAAGATAAGGTTATTTACCATTGTCTAGTAAAATCTTTGTCGTGGAACCCTTCAGATGTGTTATCAGTGGGCCGTGTGTTTGAAGGATGATTGTTAACATAAACCTTGGGTAGCGAGTTGAGATAAAAGAAGTTTCCAAAGGGATTTTCGTTTGTTAAAGAAGACTGACGATCCCGGAGGTCGAGCAAATGTCAAACTGAAGTTGCCCTTTGCCAGGAGCATTAAGGGTCAGACATTTGAGCTCCTGGAGGGCAATCACTGTACCACCTCAAGTATTTGTCGATGGGCTGCAAATTGTAAGGTTATTTGAGTTTTTTCTACATTCCTTTTGCCTTTGTTCTCCCCATCACTGTTTCATAATTTAAAAATGGCCCCTAATGTAGAAGACATCTCAGGCAGTTTCCTTTTTTTTTTAAGTTTACGTATGGAGAACAGGAAGATGCACAGGAAACAGCCACTATGTCTTAGAGGAAGGTGATGGTGGGAACACCCTTGACTGGCGGAGCATGTTTTCCTTAACCCTGGTTCTGTAGCGGTGGAGGAATGCAGCCAGAAAGGGTGCCTTGCCCTGTCCCTCCTCGAGCTCTTGGGTTTCAACTTGACCTTTGTCTTCCTAGCAAGCCTTCTCGTCCTGATTGAGGTGAGGTGGTGTGGGTGTTGCCTTTTTGCTAATGAAGTTTTGGATTCTTTCGTGTCCACTGCTGGAAATGCCAGGAAGCTGAATCAGACTTAGAAATGTAAGTTCTGGCAGAAAGTGGCCCCTCCTACACTTAAGAGTTGTTTCTGAAAGTAAAGGTTTCAGCCTCTGGTGAGATTACAGAGGAAAAGTCCAGATTAGGAGGGTGGTTCTCAACCGTGGCAGCACATTAGAGTCACCTGGGGGGACTTTAAAAAATGACTTTAAACTAACTTTAAAAATGGCAGATACCCGGCTCGAATGAATGAGATCGGAGTCTCTGGAAGGGGAATGTCTGCATTGGCAGGTGCAAGTTTCCCAGGTGATGCTGACTCACCGGAACCTGTTAGGAATGCAGCTGTTTCGGTTTCCCCTCAGACCTGCTGAGTCAGAAACTCAGGGTGGGGCCCACCGGGGTGATGCTGATGTGAATGAAGGGCAGCCCCCCCCCACACACACACACCTTGGTAGTGAGGCTGTTGCCGGTAAGCCATAGGACCAATGGATTTTGAGTTTACGGGTGTCCTACTCTCCCCCATCAGCCAGTGGCAGCAGGTTCTGGAATACCCGAAATCAAATGCTACCTGAACGGGGTGAAGGTGCCCGGAATTGTCCGTCTCCGAACCCTGCTCTGCAAAGTCTTTGGAGTGCTGTTCAGTGTGGCTGGAGGTAAGGAAGCTCTTTCTGACTTTTATCCTTCCAAGTATTCAGGGGGTGAAGATAACAAGAAGCATCATGTACGTAAATTAAGTCGATCTGGATTTGAAGGGCCTGCCCTCAGACCCCTGCACTGTCTCTTGGTAAGTCATTGTTTTAAATACAGACACGTTAGGAAGTTACCAGAGATATGTGACAAACACATTTAGTTTTGGAGTAGTGTGACCATTTAGTTGGTCCACGGAGTTGGCTTTTAGCAAAGTCAGCAAGCTTTTTGTGTAAACAACCAGACAGTAAATATTTTAGGCTTTATGGGCCAAGAGGCAAAAGGGGAGATGTTATGTAGGTACTTAAACCTCTATAACCATTTGAATTAGATCCATGTAAGGATGTAAAGACCAGGGGCACCTGGCTGGCTCAGTCGGTGGAGTGCATAACTCTTGACCTCGGGGTTGTGAGTTCGAGCCCCACGTTGGGTGTAGAGATTGCTTAAAAATAAAATCTTTAAGGAAAAAAAAAAAGAAGGTAAAAACCATTTTTAGCTCCCAGGCTGTAGAAACAGACATTGAATCTATCTTGGCCCACAGACTATAGTTTTCTGACACCTCCATTTAAAGAGTATTTTCTCTTATTTGATGGGAATTTGACTCTCTTACAAAGTCATATAATCATCTCTGTTGTACGGCTGTCGAGAGAAAAGTCTACATAGCAGAGGTCTCCTAACCAAGTGGGGTGTCTGTGCTGACTGATGGTCTCCCCTTTTCCACCTGTTCCCAGGGCTCTTTGTGGGGAAGGAAGGCCCCATGATCCACAGTGGAGCAGTGGTGGGAGCTGGCCTGCCTCAGGTAAGAGTTGATGGGCTGGGACGATACATCCCTCACAGCGGGCCCCTGGGCAGGGGCACGTCTATGGTTGAGTTGATAACCAATGCGTCGGGAGCACCTAACGTGGCTTTGGAACCAGATGTCAGTTTGGGTTGAGGTGGAAACTGTCCTGTCATCCAGGAGAGTGGGTAACTGGTACCTCGAGGTTTTAACAAGGCCCTGCTGAGTGCCCGGGGCAGCCATGGGACATTCTGTTCGAATGAGAGTCACCTGGTGCGCGCACAGCCATTGCCAAGCACCTGCACGTCCAGGGGCTTGATGGGTCATCTACATGCTGCCAAACCCGAAGAGGCTGGAGGTATTGACCGAGGCGGTCTCAGGCCCAGGTCTGTGCCGACCCCCTTTGGGGTAGCACAGGAAAGGTAGCAGCCGCTGTCTGCTGAGTGCCCTCTGGGCCAGACTCTCCATATACCGACTTCTTTCTTCTTTCAAGCCGCCTCAAGGGTTTGGTTGGCCTCAGTCACCCCCATTCGCATTTGAGGAAACTGAGTGGCCGGCTCGGGACGCCAGAGCTCCCGCTTCTCACGGTTTTTCTGGATTCCCCAGCTGCCAGTTGGAGAAGTCTGTGTTTCCTTGTAGACAGCCCTCGTGCTCTGAGGGAAGAGTCGCTGTGGCTGTGGGTTGTCCAAGCCCATCTTCTGGTCTCTGTCTTGCTACTGCGTCGTCTCCTTCACATCAAGTGCTCATCCTGGCCTGCCAGGAGTGAGCGGAGATGGGGGGGGGGGGGGGGAGGCCAGGCGAGGGCTGGGCGGCAGCAGCCTGAGAATTTGCTGGACGCATTGGAGGATGGCTCTCCCGGCCCCTTTCTTACTGACCTCCCCTGAGCAGAGCCTACTTCGTCTTCTGCTGCAGCTTTCAGATCCTCCTTTTGCTCAGCAGTTTCCCCTTTTGCTTTGCTTTGTTTCTTTTTCTTTTAAGATTTATTTATCTTGAGAGAACACGAGAACACGTGCACGCATATGTGTGTGCGCACGTGAGTGGGAGAGGGGCAGAGAGAGAATCCCGTGCTGTCAGCGCGGAGCACATCGTAGAGCTCAATCCCATAACCCTGAGCCGAAATTGAAATCAATAGTCGGACGCTTAACTGAGCCACCCAGGCACCCCTCCTCTTCTCTTCCTTCCTGACTTGTTGACTGTGCACTAAATGCGATTTCCAAAGATCCTAGAATTATGGGGGCAGGAAAAGAAGTTCTTTCCAAAAATGATGCCTTCCCCCCCCCTCCCCCCCACCCATGTTCTTCTGGACTTCTCCTTCTTGTCACACATCTGGCTGGGTGTGCTCAAGCAAAGGGACTTTCCAGGGCCTCGGTCCCTGTGGGCCCCCCTCTGACTTTGTTTTCCCTTCCTCTAGTTTCAGAGCATCTCCTTACGGAAGATCCAGTTTAACTTTCCCTATTTCCGAAGTGACAGGTATGAAAACCCAACCCACTTCATTTCCTGCTGCTCAGACCCCTACAGTCACTGAAGCTGGCTTGTGGTCTGCCTGGCCAGGCAGGCTGCGTTCGGAACCCAACCATCAGAGAAGGGGGGGCTTTGAATGTTTCTGAGAATGTGCACTAGGGCCATGGTGGCATCATGGCTTCTATTTTATCATGACCTAAGGCCTAGAACCATCTCAGGCAATGAAGAAGACAGCCCAGTATCGAATACATGACCAAGAAGGTCCATAGGCATATTGTCGAGAACATGTTTTATGTTCCAAAATGTCATACTTGGTCAGCTGCCTCTGTGGGTTGCAAGGTGCTCTTCCTGGTACTTTTTCGCCCCATGGGATTTGTGTGTGTTACCAACCTGCACGCCTTGCTGGGCCCTTGCAATCAGGGGCCCAGGTTCAGAGCTGTCCATCTTCTCGTATCAGGAGTCCCGCCGGTCACTGTTACCGCTCCTCTGCATGTAAACAGCGCTTTGACATTGTTCACTGATGCTGAGGCTTGCTAGAAGAAAGATCTGGTGAGAATGTGGCTCAGCAGTGACCGACAAAAGTCTGCACTCAGTCCATGTTCAGAGCAGACTGACGTCACGGAGCCCCTCCGACTCAGGAGTGTGTTTGGCTCTTAGGTAAACCATATTTGCTGCTCAGTCGGCCTCACCAGACACCTGCCCGTCATGAGCCCTGACTGTTTGCGCGTCACAAGACATTGGTGGACCAGGAAGTAAAAACTGCCTTCTGCGGCCTGAGGACTCTTTTTTGGGGGGGTAAGCCACCTGTCTGTCTTCTCTCCCCCAGAGACAAGCGGGACTTTGTATCAGCGGGGGCAGCTGCTGGAGTTGCTGCAGCTTTCGGGGCTCCCATTGGGGGGACCCTGTTCAGTCTGGAGGAGGGCTCATCCTTCTGGAACCAGGGGCTCACGTGGAAAGTGGTAAGGAGGACTTTGAGTGAAAACCTTTTCCTAAACCTAAAACCACTCCCGCCCCCGAATTAAACTAGACCATCTCTTACTTGGTGTGTTTACCTGTCATTTGGTTGAGACCAGGACGGGTGACTATATCAGAAAGTCCTTTGCTCTAGCCCCGTAACCCCCAAACTTTGGACTTTACTGTACTTTTCCTGTTAATGCCCCCATCCTCAAATCAAACTGCCCTTGTCCTCTGTTGATGAGCCGTCTGGCGTGACAATGGGAGACGGGCTGAGGTCAGAGGCAGGCAGTGGCAGAGCTTGGACTTGAACCCTACTGGCGTCCTACCTCAGACTACTGTGTTCCTCCTCTCGTATTTGCTGTTCCTTTTAGGGCACAATATCCAGTCCATAATAGGCGCTAAATAAACGGACTCTCCCAATAGGCTGTTGAACGCATACTTCTTACGGCCTGATTTCACACTTTCTCATGCTTGAGGTGTGCCCACGGTGGGTTTCTATGCAGGGCAGTAGGTGTCCTGAGGCCGCGTCCAGCAGAAAGTAGGACTTGTCACTACTGAATGTTCTCGTGTGTCCCCTTTTCTCCTAGCTCTTTTGTTCCATGTCCGCCACCTTCACCCTCAACTTCTTTCGTTCTGGGATTCAGTTTGGGAGTTGGGGTTCCTTCCAGCTCCCTGGATTGCTGAACTTTGGCGAGTTTAAGGTAGGTTTTATCCTTTCTTCCATAGTTGTTGGTTTTTGTTTTTGTTTTTACTTGACCTATGAAAATCGCTCTTAAGTACCAGAGAGAAGTCGTCAGAAGGGCAGGTATGGCTTCCGGTGGGGCATCTCTGCCCCGTTATTCTCGTGTGTGTGCTCAGTGCTTGGCGTGGGTGGGCTTCCAGCACCGCATTGGCTCTTGTAGAAAGAAAGCAGCCTCGCCTCTTACTTCTTTCTTCTCTGCTTCTATCCCTCCCTGTTCTCACGGGCACTATGGTTTTTCTCTCTCCCTCCCTTGCCCCTTCTCTCAGTGCTCTGACTCTGATAAAAAATGTCATCTCTGGACAGCTATGGATTTGGGTTTCTTCGTCGTGATGGGGGTCATTGGGGGCCTCCTGGGAGCCACATTCAACTGTCTGAACAAGAGGCTTGCAAAGTACCGTATGCGAAACGTGCACCCGAAACCTAAGCTCGTCAGGTACCTGTGCAGTCGCCTCCCCAGCCTGCCGTGGCTCCCTGAGCTTCCTGTGGACCGGGCCACCTCTCCCTAGGAGGGCGAGCGTGTGAACTGACCCTCCTTCCCGTGCCAGCTTTGATTTCGTGTCTCAGACGGGGTCGTAGATCTCCTCTATTTGTCAGACAGGCCAAAAGGCTGAGTCTGAGCTTAACTTACATCAGAGTTGCTGGTTGAGTCCCAGCCGTTAGGACATGTGACAGAGTCAGAAGGCTCTCACCCCGGGACCTAAAATGGAGGGCCATTTTGTTCCTCTGAGAGAGATGATGTGGATGTAGCAGCCCGTGTTACTGGCTACCCACTGTTTACATACGCCTTGCTGGGATGCAGTGAGCCGCTGACAAATTCTGCACAGATGCTGACTGACTAGAGGCTGCCGGGCGTGCTCTTTGGGGAAGTGATGGTTGGGGGTAGACAGGGTTGTGGCTTTTTAGTTCCCAGGACTGGGGTGTCTTTTTATCTTGTAATAACAGCTGTGCTTTGCTTCCTAGAGTCTTAGAGAGCCTCTTGGTGTCCTTGGTAACCACTGTGGTGGTGTTCATGGCCTCGATGGTGTTAGGAGAATGCCGACAGATGTCTTCTTCGAGTCAAATCGGTAATGACTCATTCCAGCTCCAGGTAACCCGTGTGCACCTGCTACCTTTGTCCTCTACCCACAAAAAAAAAAAAAAAAAAAAAAGAAGAATCCAGAAATGTATGACCTACCTGCCTCTGCTTAGGGCTAGTAGATACGTTGGGTTCATTGCTCTGCGCCTGTGTCAGATTGCTAAGAGAGGAATCTGTAGTGGCCTTTCTACTGAAGCAAGAATGTCCACGCTCTGTCCTTTTCACTTTGGTGAAGAGTCATGGACATCCTAGAGGGGAAGTCTTCTCTCTCTCCAGTCCCCCGGCCCCCCTTTCTGTTGATCCATATTAACTGGATACCAGCTCAGGAAGCTGATCATCCCTTCTTCATCAAGCCCCAGTTTCCTCTTCTAACTCTTCACCCCTGAAAGGTGCCCACCAGCCTCACCGTGATTGTGAGAATCACCCCTAAGAGGGGGAGAAAGGAATGTCTGTTTTGGGGTGATCAGTGATCTGGCTCTCCTGGCATCTTCTGGTTCTTACTGGGTTTAGGTCATTTACTGGCATATGTTCTTTTTCCGTCTCTCTTTCTCTCTCTTTTTAGGAGTATTTAGTATTTTCTAGAACCTTTCCCTGAAAGAGCAGGGTCATTGAGGGAAGCATTAGAGCTTTGTCCCGCAAGTTTTTGGTCCAACCTGTTGGGTTTAGAGAGCCGAATCTAGTCAGCCAGATGCAAGGTTCTGGCCTCTAGGTTAGGGGCTCAGGAGTGTTCACTAAGTCCCCTGTCCTCTTGTTGTCCCTGAGTAGCCGCTAAGCTCCCTCAAGGCCTCGGTAGGGACGTTTTCTTGGATGACTGTCCTTTTGGTGTCCCCAGGAGCATCCATGAATAGCACGTGTTAGATCAGGTGTCAGCAAACTATGGCCCATGGGCCAGAGCTGGCCTTTGGCAACTGCTTGTTTTTGTGTAGCCCCCGAGCCAAGAACAGGGTTTGCATTTTTAAAGGCCGTTAAGGAAAAGAAGAATGTGCAACAGAGGCTGTCTATGGCCCGCAAAGCCTAAAAGATTTATTATGTGGCTCATTATAGAAAAAGTTTGCCAGCCACTATCGCTAGTCAGTCCTGAGGCGATCTCATCACCAGCCCAGCATTTTCCAAATTTGTTTTGTGGAATGTTGACATATGTGATTCGGGAACAAACAGAAAAGAATTCTGCAGTCTGACAGGGTAACCAGAATTAAACAGGTTGCTCTAATACGGGACTTCCTAGGGCCTTTAAGATTCCAGGAAGTGTGACAGACGTTTGGAACGTTTATTGGGTGCCAGGGATTCCACTAAGCACTTCACGTGCAGGACTCCATCGAATCCTTACCACTGCCGTGTTGGCACCCCATTTTACAGGTGGGAAGACAGACAAAGTGAGGTCTTGACCGTGATCTCTCAGTAGCATATAACATGAGGTCGGCATTACTCCCATTGCATAGGTGAGGCAGCTGAAGCTCTCACAGAATGAAATGCCTCTCCCACCGGGCTGGCGAGGGGCTGGGTTAGAGGCCAGTCCTTCTGCATGTGGAGCCTGTGCTCTGCCTTCAGCAGGTTCCCTGATCTCCAACAAGTGCTGTGCTGCATCTCGATGCACTCGACCACAGGACTCTTTCCTGGGAGCCCTCGGGACTGGGGTTCCTCTAGACATAGTCTGGGAAACACTACACCCGTTGGTCATTCCGCGGTCACACACACATTTCTCCCTTGGCAGCTCCTCCCTGCCAGGTTCCTCCAGTAAGGGGCACCGACCTGCTTCCTGCGGCAGCCCTCATCCAGCTGTATCGCCCAGGCAGGCTCACCTGGCAGGACTTTGCAAACCCATCACCTCACAGGACGGCATCTGTAGAATGTCCTCAATAGAACTGAATCCAGGCAAGATCCATTACTCGTGATGAACTTTGTAGTAACAGTGTATCCATACACACAGTGTTAAGTACCCGACCTGTACCGTTGTGCACCAGAAGCTAAAACACAGGGACTGTCCTACCCCAAATGCCCTTATCCTCCGATGAGTCAGGCCGCTACCAGGATGTCCTCTTCCCACACAAAATGGCAGAGAGAACGAGAGGTCTGAATCGTGGAGAAATCACCTCTTTTTCCTGTTGGGGTTTTTGTTCAGCCAGACGGGCCTGGGAGGGAGAGACAGCCAGGAGCAGAGCATCTCCTCCAGGCCTCGCGTGGAACTGGCTTTTCTCCTGCAGAAAATGCAGGGGGGAGGCTTTTTCCATTTGGACCCAAAGTCGGGGCATTGGGTCAGGCAGGAACCTGGCCTGTCCTCCACCATCACCTGTCACCTCCCAGCAACTCATCTGTCACCCACCTCCTCTTCCCACAGCCCACGGGGCTCTGGGGTCAGGCTTCTGGCAGTGTCACCTACTAAATTAGCACCAGGAGAGGAAGCAGAGGCAGATCCATGGCGAATTTCATTGTAGTAACTCAGGAGCCCTCCTCCCGATTCTTGCGTCCTCAAAACATAAGGAATACAGTATTATGGTTGGCTGCTCGTGGCTAGAGATCTGTTTTTGCCACAGGTTTAATTTCTGGGTAAAACTTGCGAGCCAGACTTTCTCAACCTGAGCAGAGACATCCCGCTTGAAGACTCTGAGCGCCCTGGTCCGGTGTATTGACCCTTTAGTGACCTTGTGCCTACTTTTTGATTCCTGTGTCTCAGGTCACATCAGAAGATGTCAATTCAAGTATCAAGACCTTTTTTTGTCCCAACGAGACCTACAATGACATGGCCACACTCTTCTTCAATCCCCAGGAGTCTGCCATCCTTCAGCTTTTCCACCAGGACGGTGAGAATCCGTGAGCCTGCCGTCCTCGGGCGATCGGTCTTTTCTGCAGGGAACAAATTACCATTTCTCTGCCCCTTCTGTCGGCCCACGGACACAGCCACGCTCGCCCTCAGATCTGAGCAATGGGACTTTTCTTTTGTAATACCACCCCAGACCAGGCCAGAGTTTCTGCCTCCAGTGTCGGAGGCGGACCAGTGGGGTACGGAAGGATCTGGAAGGAGCCAGGGCAGCCCGGTGGGCCTTGGTGGCATCCGGTGGTGGGACTCAGGGTGGCCCTTGCCTTGCAGGCACTTTCAGCCCTGTCACCCTGGCCTTGTTCTTCGCCCTCTATTTCCTGCTCGCGTGTTGGACCTATGGCACTTCTGTTCCTAGTGGCCTGTTTGTGCCTTCCCTGCTGTGTGGAGCCGCTTTTGGGCGTTTAGTTGCCAATGTCCTCAAAAGGTACCGTGTGTGCGCGTGAGCACGCCCGTGTGTACATGCTCGCGGGTGTGGAAACCTTGGGATCCTCAGCCAGGGTCTCGGTTTCCTTCGTCCCCAGCTACATCGGCTTGGGCCATATCTATTCGGGGACCTTCGCCCTGATTGGTGCCGCAGCCTTCCTGGGTGGGGTCGTGCGCATGACCATCAGTCTGACGGTCATCCTGATTGAGTCTACCAACGAGATCACTTATGGGCTCCCCATTATGATCACTCTGATGGTGAGTGCTCCCCTTCCCGGCCTCTCTCAGGTGCGCGGCCAAGATTCCCCACGCACCCCCCCCCCACCCCCCACAGCAGCTTCTTTTCAAGTCTTTGTTTCCTGTTTCAGGTGGCCAAATGGACGGGAGACTTTTTCAACAAGGGCATTTATGACATCCACGTGGGCTTGCGAGGCGTACCACTTTTGGAGTGGGAGACAGAGGTGGAAATGGACAAGTGAGGCCACGCCTTGTCTTCGTGTGCTTGTTTCAGAATTTATAAACCCTGGGGCCCAAGGGATATTTGTATCAGGGTGGGAGGTGGTAATTAAGGTTCTGCGGTTGGGCTGCAGGAAGCATGTAGGTGTGGCGGGGACCCGGGGGTGGAGGACAGAGGGGCCTGGTGGGGGCAGAGGTGGGCAGGCTGCTTCCTGGTGGTCTTTGGCTCCTGTGGCATTCCGGCTAAACGCGAAGGGGGGTCTCTCGATGAGGCCTGTGTCATGACGACGTTTAAGGGTCTGCCGAGCCCTGTTGAGTGCAAACCAGCCCGCTTCCCGCCTAACGAGTGTCATGCTATCAGCTGTGCTTTTTCTGGGCATCATCACCAAATTCTCCACCAGCCCACAGATGGTTTGGGCCGCCTGTGTCTGGGTATCCCACCCGGCCCTGAGAGTCCCACAGAGGGATCAGCAGACTTTCTGCAAAGGGGCAGATAGCGTCTTCAGCCTTGCGGGCCACGTGGTCTCTGTTAACGTATTCAGCTCGGCCACTGCAGTGCAGACGCAGGCACAGATGACACGCAAGTGAGCGGGAGAGGCCAGATTTGATCTGTAACCTGCAGTTGCCACCCCGGTGGAAAAGGACACCCCGCGCTTTTTTTTCTTTTAATTCCAATAGTACGATTAGCAGTTCAGTGGTAACACAAGCAGCGTGCCATAGAGGGCTGAGGAGGGAATGGCCGATCACCCAGACAAGTGGATGGGGTCTGTGGGGAGGGGACATTTTGTGTGGAGCTGAGGGGTGAGGAAAGGCCCACCGGTTTGGCAGAGCAGGGAGGGGCTTTCCAGGCACGGGGAAGGGCATTTGCAAGGATAGAAATCCAGAGGAGCTGCCAGAGAGAGAGGGAGACACAGAATCTGAAACACGCTCCAGGCTCTGAGCTGTCAGCACAGAGCCCGACGCGGGGCTCGAGCTCACGGCCCGTGAGATCATGACCTGAGCCGAAGTCGGACGCTTAACCGACCGAGCCACCCAGGCGCCCCAAGAGGAGCTGCCAGAGATGGTTCGGAAGAGGGACCCCCACGGTCCAGGAGTGCAGGAGCGCCGGGACTCGCTCCCGAGTGCTGTGGGCTCTCTGCTGAGGCTCGACGGCTTTCCTCCCTCCTCTAGACTGAGAGCCAGTGACATCATGGAGCCCAACCTGACCTACGTCTACCCGCACACCCGCATCCAGTCTCTGGTTAGCATCCTGCGCACCACGGTCCACCACGCCTTCCCGGTGGTCACGGAGAACCGGGGCAACGAGAAGGAGTTCATGAAGGGCAACCAGCTCATCAGTAACAACATCAAATTCAAGGTACAGCAGCCCGAGGGGAGCGGTGGGCGACAGCCAGGCAGTTTCTTGACACACACCCTCATCTCGTGCCTGCCAGCCCGTAGGTGGGGTGCCCCGGTTGGCTCTTGGCGGGGAGAATCAGCCAATCAGCCTCTTCATTGCGTGCAGCGAGAGAGTGAGTGTAGACACGATAGCAAGTGTGGACTTCGTTAGGCCATCGGGACATGTGTCCGTTCTCATTCCAGCAATCCGTGTAGGCGGATCTTTTGTTTTAATTGACGTGATTTATGGCGTATAAGTGGTAGCAGGGGGCTCTCTAGAGTTGTCAATGACAGAGGTGGACTTGGGCCTACTTACAGACAGAAAAAGAAACAAGCCGGAGGCTGCAAGACTGACAGGAGAGCTGGGGAGTGGGGAGCAGCACGCCGGGTGTGCGGGCGGCTGGCAGACGCCCTGGAGGGGACGCCAGCCGCTGCTCCTGATTTGAAATCCAGGCAGTGGGAGAGTCCCGCTGCCTCACGGAGGCCTTGTGCCCACCCCTTGGCTCTGGGGGCCAGGCCCACATACATCGACGGTCCCCCCACGACGTGATGTAGGAGAGGGGCTCTCCCTTGGAGAGTTGAGGAGGGGCTGCTCCCAAACCCAAGGGGTGGGGAAGTTGGGCCGGCAGAAAACCGCAAGATCCCAACCCCGAGGCTCAGAGAGGTTCCTTTCAATCCCAAGCCCCCTGAGCCACCGTGAAGATTTCTTGCAGGTCCTCTGTCGGCTTATGCTTTTGACCCCACCGTCCCCCAAATCCCCAAGCTACGAAGATGCCACGTTTGTGTGCCCGTGCCCAGCAGTCGCTGGCCGCCCCGCTAGAAACCTGTCCCCTCCCCTCCTGCCCACGCACAGAAGTCCAGCATCGTCACCCGGGCCGGCGAACAGCGCAGGCGGAGCCAGTCCATGAAGTCGTACCCGTCGAGCGAGCTGCGGAACGTGTGTGACGAGCACGTCCCCGAGGAGCCGGCCGAGAAGGAGGACCTTTTGCAGCAGATGCTGGAGCGGAGGTGAGCGCGCGGGCTCCGGAAGAGCCGGCGCTCTGCTGTTAGCTCCCCAGCTTCCTGGGGATTTGGGGAGCTGGTTGGGGACGTGGGGGAGAAGCAAGAAGCAGTCCTGCTGAGGGTGTGCTAGGCAGCGTCTGGTTTTTATGTAACAGATACACTCCCTACCCCAACCTATACCCTGACCAGTCCCCGAGCGAAGACTGGACCATGGAGGAGCGCTTCCGCCCTCTGACCTTCCACGGCCTGATCCTGCGGTCACAACTGGTCACCCTGCTCGTCCGAGGAGTTTGTTACTCTGAAAGTCAATCAGTGAGTGTCTCTGGTCTGCACTGGGATTCTCGAAGGCACGGGGTGGCGGGAGGACAGTCTCTGTGCCTCCGCTGGGGAGGCCAGGTGCCAGCGGGCTGCTGTGAAGGGTGCGTGCGGCCCCGCGGCTCCCTCTGCCGCGGTCCGTGCCTCTCAGGTGACCCTGAGCCGCAGGGGACTCTCCCAGTCACCTTCCCCTTAGTCTGTGCGCTGGCTGTCAAGTGTCCTTCTAGCCTGCAGACTTCTAACATAGTTTCTACGCTTTGATTTCTGATTCGGGCGAACTTTTGTACGTACGTTACCAAAAAATACTGTTTTTCCCATTAATTTCCTTTTTTCCTTTCCTTTGGTGTTTACGGAGAAAAGCAGGGGTAGGAGGGGGTGTCTTGTTCAAAGTGGTCCCTGTGGCGACCTGAAGACCCTGAAGGTTGCCCAGAGGCCCGGTTTCCAAACTGACACTCCCGGTTCGGCTCTTGCCCACAGAGGCCAGCCTGAGGTCACTCGTGGTCCTGGTGGCCTGTGGAAGAGAGCCAGCGTGGGGCAGGACAAAAGGGGCCACGGGGAGAGCGGTCTGTGGTGAGGACAGCCTGGCTGGATGAGGGTGGAGGTGGCGTGTGGGGCACAGGAGGGGTGAGGTGGGCTGGGTGACTGAGCAGAAACCAGCCGGAGCAGGTGCCGCCCAGCAGGCGGCGGGTGGAGGACGCTGTGTGCAGAGACAGCGGGGTCCCGGGGAGAGAGATCAGGACAGAGCAGTGACTGGTGCTTGCAGCCACTGTGCCCAGCCTGAGTGCCAGTGGTGGTGGCCCAGGAGCCCAGGGAGGGTGGAGGGAAAATCTAAAATGCTCAGGATACAGGGATGGTAACAGAGCTGCTGTGTCCGTTCTCCGTGGCTGCCGTGTCCATTCCCCGTGGCTGCCGTATCCAGTTGCCACAAACTGGGTGGCTGCAAACCACAGAAATCTATTCTTTTCATGATTCTCAAGGCCGGAGTACCAAGTCCACACGCCAGCGGGCCTTGCTCTCTGGAGAGGCTCCGGGGGAGGGGCGTTCCTTGCCTTCCAGTCCGTGCTGGCTGCCGGCCATCCTTGGCACGGCGTGGCTGTGGATGTGTCACTCGAGTCTCTGCCTCCGTTGTCACGTGGGCTTTTCCCTCCGCATCCTCTCCTCTGTTTCGAGGGACAGCCGTCATTGGATCTAGGGCCCACCCTAATCCAGTGTGACCTCACCTTAACTTGCTCACATCCGCCAAGACCCTGTTTCCGATACGGCCTCGTTCCCAGGCAGCAGGAGTTAGGACTCAGATCTTTTGAAGGATACAGGTCAACCCACGACAGCTGTTGGCTAGCTGTTCTCTCATTTAGACTCCAGAATAAGCCACATCCATCTTACAGATGAAGAGAAGCAGGTTCCGAGAGATCAGGAGACTCCGCGAGGGTGGCAGGCTGGCGGGGAGCCGGCTGGAGATGGCGGCGGCTCTGTGCCGAGCGCTCTGTTCTGCACTCCTTGCGCCGGGTGGGGCCGTGGCTGGGGGGACATGGACTTAAAGGGGGAGGGGCCCTAGACGTGACCCTGACGGTCGCTGTGCCCGAGCAAGGACAGTGTCTTGGTCGGGATTGCAGAGCGCCAGCCAGCCTCGCCTTTCGTACGCCGAGATGGCTGAGGATTACCCGCGCTACCCGGACATCCACGACCTGGACCTGACGCTGCTGAACCCACGCATGATTGTGGTGAGCGGGGCTGTCCCTTGGGGCGGGGACCCCAGAGAGGAGGCCAGCAGTCCGTCCCACGCGGAGCTGGTCGGCGCCGTGCGCGCCTCATCCTGGTTAGGGCGGCGGTGGCCGCCGGTGACTTGTGTTGTCCCCTCTGCAGGACGTCACCCCGTACATGAACCCTTCGCCCTTCACCGTTTCACCTAACACCCACGTCTCTCAAGTTTTCAACCTGTTCAGAACGATGGGCCTGCGGCACTTGCCCGTGGTGAATGCCGTGGGGGAGGTGAGTCTGACTTCCGGTCTGCCCACAGCCGTGCCTCTTCTGGAGAGGACCCCCCCCCGCCCCGTGAGGGCCTCCCAACCAGCAGGGTTCCTGGGGCCAGAACCTCCTCCGCAGCCCTCGGAGGACCTTTGCCTCCTGCGTGTTGCTGACGCGCACACTCCGCTCGGCCAGCAGGTGTCGCCAGTGTCACGGCAGCCTTAGCACAGTCCAGTTTCGGGTTTCCAGGTTTTCGTCACCCTCCGTGGGGGCCTGTACTTCCTGGAGGAGGGGCTCTGCTCTCCACCTAGGATGAGCATTTATAACATTAAATGAGAGAATGTCAAGCAAAACACTTGAACGGTTTTACAAGATACAGCCAGGTACAACTAGTAACCATTGCTGCAGACTTTTCCTTTTTTTCTTTTTAGAACTCCATGTTTTTTCTCTCATTACGCAGGTGTTGTTTGGTTGCTAAAAAGACGTATGTAAGAAAATGTAGAGAAGCAGAATATAAACAAAAAGAAATACCAAAGCGTTATTTCTAAGAGGTAGCCACGCTGTCTAGCCAAGGTAGAACTTTTGTCGTTCTTCTCAGCATCTAGGAGTAGCGATTTCATGTATCAAGTTTTAATGAGAATGTTATCACTGTTTATACTGTTTAATACCCTAATGCTTTGTTTAATCTAGAGGAAATGACTTTCGGTGGCAGAAAACTTCGTTGGCCTACAGTATAGATATATTTTTAAGTTTATGTTTATTTTGAGAGAGAGAGAGGGAGGAAACACGTGGGGGAGGGGCGGAGGGGGACTCCTAAGCAGGCCCCCAGCTGTCAGCACAGAGCCCGATGCAGGTCTCAAACACACGAACCACGAGATCATGACTTGAGCAGAAATTAGGAGTCAGGTGCTAAATCGACTGAGCCACCCAGGCGCCCCGCCCCCCCCCCCCCCCCCCCCCCCCCCCCCCGGCTTATGGTATTTTAGTTGGCTGGATAACATTCCACTGGCTGGCTGTCGGCCACTTACCCAGCGGTCCTCTGTTGGGGGATATTTTATTAAATGTCACTCTAGTGTTCACCCTCCTGAGACTTTGGATCTGTGCTGCCAAGTGGCCCCCCACCCCCGGGGAATGAAACCTCTCTAAATAGAAGCATCCTATGGCAGACACTGGCACCCCACAGCCTGCTCTTCGTGGGTGTAGTTGTGGGGGATCAGATCGTGTTCCTTGAAACACAAGTCCAGTGAGGGTTCTGACACGTTTCGCAGTGCAGAGTACCCACGTGAGTGACAGATGTGTGTTGCCGCCTCGGTCACAAAAACCTGTTTCTCTGGATGCATCCTCTGCTGTACTTCTGTCCCTGTTCCGCACACGGGCAGTTCCGAGTCTCTGAACACCGGCTCGGCGTCCCACGGCGTAGCTTGTTTCTGACACCATGTACCTGGAGGTAGCTAGCATGTGACCGCACATGTTAAGGGCTCAGCCCTACCAACCCCTCCCCCCACTTCGGATGTCAGTCAAAAGTCCAGTTGTCATCTGTGTTTCTGGCTAGGTGGCTATAGATCGGAGGTTCCCGTGATCCTCTGCTCCTAGAACTCGAGAAAGCAGTTTACTTACCAGATTACTAGTTTACTATAGAAGACTGTGATTCGGGAACAGCCAGATGGGAAGAGATGACGCACAGGACAGGTATGTGGCGAGGGGCGCCACGCGTCCACGCTCTGCAGCACGCTGCCCTCCCAGCACAGAAGCTCTCCACACGCTGTAGTTCAGGAATCTTCTTGGAGGCTCTATTACGTAGGCATGATTGATCACATCATGGGTCACTGGTGATTGATTCAACCTCCAGCCCCCACCCCCCGAGATAGGGGGTGGGGCTAGAAGATCCAATCCTGTAGGCACATGGTTGGCCCCCCTGGCAACTAGCCTGTGTCCTCAGGAGCTTCCTAAAAGTCTTGTTATTCACGTAAACTCAGGTATGGTTGAAAGGAGCCTGCTATGAATGATAAAAGACACCTTCTCACTCTCATCACTTCATTCCACGAATTTCAAGAGCTTGTGGCAGGGACTAGGACGAAGACCTGTTATAAATTGCCTATTATAAGTCCCGTTATAAATCACAGGATCATAATGACTCAGGTGATGCTGAGAGACCATATTTATGAGCTGTAGCGGGGTCTGGGCCTGTCGGAAGCCTGCTTTGAGCTATGCCTTTTGGACATGTGTGTGAGGCAGGCTCTAGGGGTGGTGGGAACTGAGAAGGTTAGGGAGCATGTGCCTTGCTCCAAAAGACATTCAAATTCAGGGGCGCCTGGGTGGCTCAGTCAGTTAAGTGTTTGACTCTTGATTTCAGCTCAGGTCATGATCTCAGAGATCTTGAGTTCGAGCCCCACATCGGGCTCTGTGCTAACAGCTCGGAGCCTGCTTGGGATTCTCTCCCTTTTTCTCCCTCTGGCCCTCTCCTGCTCGTGCGCATGCTCACTCTTGTGCTCGCTTGCTCTCTCTCTCTCAATCTCTCTCTGTCTCAAATAAACATTTTTTTTAAGACATTCAAATTCAGATTTTAGCTGGCCCGACTAAAACTCCTCTTGGGGGTGAATTTGTCCCATTGGCCTCCAGTTTACAAGCCCTGGTTACATTGATCTCCTTCTCATCTGGAAACTGGGTAACCTTGAAGTGCACAGCGTGACCGGGTTGTCCCCGCGCTCTACAGGCCCGGACTCTGTCTCCTCCGCCTACTGCGAAGGATCGGGCAGGCTCCCTTTGCTCCTGTTCTTGCCCCAGTGAATTTATCCTGCAGGTGACGTGGGTCTTCTCTTGGTTCTAGATCGTTGGGATCATCACTCGACACAACCTGACGTTCGAGTTTCTGCACGCCCGACTACGGCAGCACTACCAGACCATCTGATGGGCCAGGGTGGCCAGCCCACCCTCTCCCAGAGCTGCCTGAGGGCGCGGCTCACTCATGCTCCGCCGCCACGGCTGGCCGGGGCCGTGCCAGGGCACGGAAGATTCCCACACACCCACTCGCTCGGAAAGCCTACAATCATCGAACACTTTGCTGGTCAGAGATCCCGGGGGTGGTATTGCACCAGGAGAGCGTGAACTTGCCTGATTCTCTCAGCAAGTATCTTCCTGTCTCCTGCTCACTGCTTTCCTGCCGTCCAGCATCGGCTCAGGCCCCAGGCCCCTCCACCCCACTAGTGCCAGGACCAGAGGGGACGTCAGGCCTCACCCCCCGGAGAGTGACCCCCAGAGCAGTTTTCCCGCCCCTCCCTGCTGCTTTCCTAGGGAGCCCAGCTGTTGCCTTAAATTGTAACAGGAGGGACTTTGACCAAGGCAGACACTGGGGCAAGCGCCAGTCGCAAAATTCAGTGAATTCCCAAATTTAGGGATTGGGCAGTGAGAAAATGACCCCTTTCGGGGAGGTCTTCCTTCGTTGGGACCCTTAACTCGATGTGCTCAGCAGTTCGTTTGGAGGAAGCACCTGTTTTCTGGAGGCGGCTGCTCTGGGCGCACCCCTGGGGCCGCGGTCTCCGTGGGGGCGGCGCCTTCCAGAAGCACAAAGCATTAAGGTCCCACTGATCATCCCTGAGATAAGTCTGACCATACGCCCCGATTTACAACCCCCCCCTAGTTTTTAACATTTCAGCTTCTCTCTCCTCCGGTCCGTCCCTCGTCCTTTGATCTGCATTGACTAACTTTCCTTCAGTTCTTACGTGCGTCTTCCTGGTGAAGCAGCCTGGTGAAGCAGGAGGATCTTGGCGTTCCCCCCGCCACCCCAAGTTAGCTAAAAGGGCGCCCCATGATCAAACTGCTCTACCTAACTCCGGGGGGGTGGTACAGTTGTGTCTCAGACAGAAAGAAGCGAGCCCTGAGCCAGTGACCTCGGCAGTAACGTGATGTGGCTGGAGAAGCCAGTGTCAGGATGAAGCTTCTTCCCGGAGGAGGGTGTGTGCCCCTCACAAACCTCTCTCAGCCCCCTGCTGCCAACCGGTCCCCAGGGTGGGCAGGACCAGGCCCTGAGGCTATAGCGTTAACCTTAGGAAGGAGGCCTCTGGCTGTCAGTGACCTGCCTCCCTCCGGGCCGGGTGGTCCTCTGACTGGGCACCCAAAGTGAACACTTGCCTTCAGGTATTTGCCCTTCTCCCCTGTCGACCCCCCCCCCCCACCCCGCTCTCCCCTTATTGTGTCCCCATCCGAGGCCCATCCTGCAGCCCTGGGGCAGACGCGCTTTGGGACTCAAGACGGCCATTCCTTCGCATTTAAGTTATTTTTGTAAATTGTGGAAGATGCCTGAGGGCGTGGATGCCAGGACCTCGGCAACACCTCTTGCCCTCTGCCTGGGGGCGTCCGTCCGTCTGTCCTTCCGTCCTTCTGTCCATCCGTCCATCCGTCGGGGCCAGGCCGGCCCAGGCCTTGTGCTCAGCACACTCCACAGTGAGGAGGCTGCTTTCAGGCTCTTTCCCACCTGACTGCGGCCCCCTCCGTTCTTCCCGTTTTCTTGCCTCTTTGACCAAAAGTACGTTAACGTGTACATTTTTCAGTTTCCTTGGATGCACTTGACTTGTGAGATGTGGATGGGACCCCCCCCCCCCCAATAACTAGTTGGGGGAATCACAAGGACCAAAAAAGGCAAGCCCTTCTGACTGTGACTGTGTTTAACCGGCTGCCAGTGTGTTTTAAGGCAGCGTTCAGAGCTTGGCCAACATTAGTCTTTCCCTTTATTAAGAAAGAAAGCAGTTCCCCGAGTCAGGCAAACATGAGGACCACCCATCACAGGAACAACCCCCTCTTCCCATGCCTCCCTGAAATCGGCAGAACTAAAGTGCTGCGGAGGGACCTCTGGCCTCCGGGGGTCTGGGACGCCAGCTGCCTGCCTCAAGGCCGCCCTGGGTGAATGCTGTTGGAATGTACCCCCCCAGTGCACACTGCCTGGCATTTAAGTCACCAGATACTTTGGCCCCACTGGTGTAGCCCAGAGGCAGATGGCACCGTGCAAATGCCTCCCTCCATCCGCTGGCCGCCACCGACCCAGACTCCCTCTGGAAAGGCACGTTGCTTCCTGTCCTTTGTGGGCGTCTGCCCCTCCCAGATAAGCCCAAAGACAGCGACTGCCCCACTTGTAACAAAGTAACTGGAAGCCTCACCCCTTTGATAGCGAGAAGCCCACGTTGTCACCATCTCCCCCATCACCAGCCCCGTCGCCTCCGGGTAGGATGGCATGTCCATAAACAGAACCCACAGGGGGACCACGGGGGTGGCCGGAGATGGTTTTCTGTGTTTCATCTCGTGCTTGGTGTTTCCGGTTCCCCAGCTGAGGTGATCGGGAGCTAGGGAGCGAGAGTCCCTCCCGACCGTGGGACCTTTGCGCTCTGGGGGGTGATTTGCTCATGACCTTGATTAACTAGCGGTTCCTGGCTGGGATGGACGCTTGCTTGCTTGACCCAACCAACTCTATGACATTTCTGATGCAAAATCGCGTACTGATGCGGCCCTCGGAGACCAGGAAGCCTCTGGAAAGGCCAGAAGCGCCCTCCGGGCCCTGCAGTGTCAATGTACAGTGTTGCCCCCCAGCTCCGTGGACCTTGGTCACCTCGACAGTAGCAGCTTCCTTTTCTCTGTTTGCACTGTTGGTTTGTATAGTAATACTAGCTAATCCTATTGTGTACATAAATTGTATTTTTTTTTAATTTGTAAAATTCTATTTTTGTTTGGACTTTTGGAACTTGGAAGTTCTCACTGTAACCGTAACACATCAGAATAAAATGTCTTCATCTGTCTCCTTCGAGCTTTTGTCCCCACTGTGCTCTTTCTTTGGAGTTGCACTTGGCTTTTACTTTACTCTCTCTTCTAATATGGAAAAATCACAGAGTAGATGTAGCGTCTCAGCTGTCTCCTGCTAGAGCTCTGCCAGCAAGAAGGCTTCGTCCCCAGGGGTCCATCTACTCCCACCTTAGTCCTGTGGATCTTAGCAAAAATCAACCCAGTTCCCAGTCTTCCGTTTCTCCCCTCCAATGAACACTGTGCGATCTCGTTTGCTGATGCTTTGCACCCGCTCCCTCAGCTACCGCTGTCCCCTGTCCGCTGTCGCTGTCGCTGTCCGTAGCAGGAGGCAGAGGATCCATTTGTATGCCTGAAGGGCTGCGTTTAGGACTTCGCCCCACCGACAGGTTCCCCGACACCCAGCAGAAGTGAAATCCATACTGAGTCTGTAGATGTTTAGACCTTGGGGCCGGCTTCCCTGATGCCATCTGTCATTCTCTTTGCCAGAAACAGGATTCTCTTTGTCTCTGGTTGATCTGCTCTAAGTTACCCTTCGAGCAGCAGTAGAAATGGTCTCCGTTCAACCCTGTCCCCTGGTTTCCTGAGCGCCAGGGGCACTTTCTGTGTATCCGGCACTGTCCGTTCCGTTCCGCGAGAGCCCGCCGTGTCCCAGTGACCCCTCAGGAGCGTGCGCGCGGTTCACCACGCTCCACTCCTAGCAGCCCCTCCTCCCCAGACCTCGGCAGCCACGTTTGGACAGACGCTTCTCCCTGTGGCTGCTCTTGTCCTTGCTAGGCCTTCCCTGCTTCTTGGTTTCCCATCCTGTGCTCAAAGTCCACGTGAAGAATATTTTTATCAGAGGTGGTTAGATTAAAGGTCTTTCCCCACCTCTACTCCTGAACTGTCAATTCACTTCTGGCCTCCCCTCTTCTCTACGAAGAGCGAATTACTACTTTATTTCCCTCTTTTCCTAATTTCTGTACGCGACCAAGACAATTTGACTTTTTTTTTTTAAGTTTATATATTTTGGGAGAGAGAGTACATGGGCAGAGACAGAAGGAGAGAAAATGAATCCCAAGCAGGCTCCACACCATCCGTGCAGAGCCCAACACGGGGCTCCTGCTTAAGAACTACAAGATCATGACCTGAGCTGAAACCAAGAGTCTGGTGCTTAAGCGACTGAGCCACCCAGGCGCCCCGACAATTTGACGTTTATAGGGCACCAAGAATGCCATGTGCTGCAGCGGTGCTGACCAGGCCTCCACCTTCAAGGAGTTTCCAGTCCAGGGACACAGACACAATCGCATACCAAGGCAAATTGTCTTGTGTTGTAATAGTCCTATACAAAATGCTGCTGGTGCAGAGCTTAATTAGTACCGGGCATGTGATCTCAGGGTTGAAGTGGCATTTTCGATGAGCCTTGAATGTGTAGAATGTTCCCAGGAGCACTAGCTAAATCGCATTACAGGAGGGCATGAAGTGAACGTTTTGGCGGGGGAGGTGGGGGGCGCTGGTCGGAGGAATGTTGTAGAATCTGACATGGAGAATGAGGCCTGTAGGGCGGGAAAACAGGTTCGAGCACAGTTCCCTGTTGTGGGTGAACCTAGTGCCTGGGACTCTCTGCTTTTCAGAAACGGACACAAGGAAACGGCATCCTCTCCAGTGCAGCCCTGCTCCGTCACCTTGGGCCTGAATTAGAGAAAGCTGGCGGCTACTTTTTATGTGTTAGTACCCAAAAGGCACATAAATGTGCGGTTCGTCAGCACATGTTTTTTCTTCACTTTGCTCAGCATTTTGGGGAGGGGGGGAGAGAAAAAGAGAGCATGAGTGAGGGAGGGGCAGAGAGAGAGGGGGATCAAGGATCTGAAGTGGGCTCCACACTAACAACAGCGAGCCTGATATGGGGCTCCAACGCAAGAACCACGAGATCATGACCTGAGCTGAAGTCGGGTGCTCAATCGACTGAGCCCCGCAGGTGCCCTGCTTTGCTTAGCTCTTAAACCCAGATGCTTTGCCCACTTTTCTTAAAGTGCAGTCACTCAGCTGTGCCAAGTAACTCTCTCAAAATGTATCAAAGTTTTGTTAGTGGTCTCATTTACAAGTGTGCCTTGATTTTTTTTTTTTTTTTTTTTAGGCTCTGGGTATATATGTGTCTCCAAAAACAAAAAACAAAAAACAAACAAAAAAACCAAAAAACAAAAACTACTGGGTGTACAAAATTGTCTATGGGGTACAAGCTACATTAGATGCAGCCAGAAAAAAAAAAAACAACAGATGTTTGTAAGTTTTCTTTTTAATAAATAAGTGCCCTGAATATGAGCAAGTCTGAAAAATAAATGCCCTTTCAGTGTCCTGGGGCATTTCCAGGATCTGTGATAAGGCCGATGTGAGAGAGTAAACTGTGAACTGTGGTTTGTGCCCCACCCTCCACCAAAGAAAATTTTAAGGGTAAGAGGTGGGAGGGAATACAAGCAAGAATTTGTCCAAATCCACAGAATGCCACCAAGAGTGACCCTAATGTCAGCTGTGGACCCTGGGTGACAACAATGTGTCAGTGTAGGTTCATCAGCTGTCACAAAGGCTCCATTCTGGTGGGACACATTGATGACGGGGCTGTTCTGCATGTGTGAGGGCAGTGGGCCTATGGGAAGCCTCTACACTTTCTGCTTCATTTTGCTGTGAACCTTAAATGGCTCCCCAAGATAAACTCTATTATGTTTAAAAGGAAGAAGAGAGAAACTGGGCATTCTCTCTGACAAAAGGTAAATGGGTATCAGGCTGAATTCTCTTCCCGGGAAAAAGAAAGAAATCACCAACCCGAGCCTTCGGCTTCTGTCCGTGGTGCTGAAGTTTATTCATGATTCAAACAGCTTTCAGTAATGGGTGAGCGTCTATCCTAAAATTTAATGCATGGGATGGGAGCGGAGGGGAAGCCACAATTAAACCACTTGGTCTACATTCAGCATAAAATGTGAGAAACGTTGACAAGAGGCTGCAGCTTGAATAGGGTGCTCATCACGGCTCAACTTGATGGCAATGAGATGGGACAAAGTTGAGTGAGAGACCCCAAAGGATGAGGGTCTCTCGAAGTCTGCACAGGGCCTGGCCTGCCTTTTCCTCCCTGGCCATTATCTTCGGTACTACAAAGAGAACAGAGACAAGGTTGGCTTGGTGACCTGGCCCTATTGGAAAAGTCAACCTCACAGGACTGTGCTCACTTCCCAGCAGCCCCCACTCCGGCCTGACAACCCTGAGTTTCATGAACTGGTACACAAATTGCTTGTTAGAAGCTATAAGTCAACCCTGGTCATTTTCATTTAATCCTTTGGGGTCTGACAATTCTGGGGAGGCGCATGAACTGCCAATCAGCAGAACAAAGGTGACTTGGCTCCGTGAACATTTTAAGTCCCCAGTGCTCATGGCAGTAACTTTTTTTTTCTTAGCATTTCCTTAGCAGCCTGTAGCTGAGAATGATGAATGATGTCATTGCCCCAAGTTGGGACACAAAATTTCCAAAAAGAAAGCTTCTACTCTGGTCTCTTTACTGCAGGAGGCATCCCCTGGTGGTGTTCTTTGACAAAGTTTGAGTCTCAGTGAAACCATAACCACCTTCCTCCCCACCCCATTTCCACCCCCAGCTCCTCTTACCCGGAAGCTGTTGCAGCCCAGTCCACTCTGAGCTCCAATCCTGTCCATCCTGCCTCCAAAGCAGCTGGACCTCCGCAGACTCCGAGGGGCAGCAAGCAGTGCCCTCAGCTTGCTTTTCAGGAGGGCAGATCTATCGGAGGAGTCCCAGGAGCCCCGCCCAAGGGCACCCCCATCTCTCTGGGCTGGGTTGACCTCCCCAGCCCAGGGAGGCACCTCAGGGAGGGGGCTAAGAGCTGCCCCAGCTTCCTCATTCTGCTCACTTAGTACTTGTGGGGGCACGACTTCATCTTCCAAAGGCATCTTGTCCTCCAAATGGTCCAGCAAATTCTTTACAAAAGGAACACACGGGGAAAGGGAGAGGTCTCAGTGGCCGGCACAGTGTCACAAAGCCCCCTGGTCCCAGACTGTGGCCCCTGTCCCGGCCCTACCTTGAAATCCATCAGGTCTGCGTTGGACACAGAGCCATATACCGGGTTAGCTCCTGTTTGCCACAGGAGCTGACACGCCAGGAAGAGGAGGAAGCTCGCGGTGATGGTGGAGAAGGAGCCCATGATGGCGTCGGTCAAGGAGTGTTCTGGTGCTTGCTGCCTCTCTGTCCTCTCTTCTCCTTCTCTCAGCCTCCCTCCGCCTGTCTCCCAGCTGCCCTGCGCCTCCTCTTTTTATAGCCCCCCAGCTCTCCAAGAGGGACGGAACCCTCCCCATTCTGTCACTTGCAGCGATAAAGCAGCTGAATGAGGGAACAGCAGAAGATGACCTTTTAAAGCTATCAGCCCAGCAGAGCCTGTCACTGCCCCCTCCACCTTGAGCAGCCCCAACAACCCCAGACCCTCAGCTGCAAGAGCCACATTCTTGTTGATTTGCCTCAAGAGGTTCCCACTTCAAAGGTGTGAGAAGAGCAAAAAAGAGTCCTTGGTTATCTCACAGTGATGCCTGGGGCTTCTTTCTCCTGGGCAACAGGACCCATGCGGGGAGGCAGAGGGTGACGGTTGGCCAGCGCCCAGCTCCCCGGGTAGGTTTTTCGGCTCAGCTGTCAGGGGCTCCAAATAAGGGCGGGAGAGGAGGAAGTGGCAGGCGGCCGGCAGCTCGGGACAAATTAGTCCAGATGCTCAAGCCGGCCTCACACCTGACTCATCAGCCGAGAGGGCAGACCTCTCCCTCCAACTGAGCTGCCCTCACTCCTGGCAGTCATTCTCGGCAGTCAGGTGAAGAGGGAGTTATTATTTAGAATATTAAGTCAGCCGGGAACCAAATGTGATGAACATCCCAAGAACTCAGCTCCCACACGTAAACACCAAGAAAACTTTTGGGAACGCAACCATCCCTCTGCCAAGCTCCTCCTCCTTCCCCTCCACAGTGTTGAGGGAGGTGGGCACTTAGAGAGGCCAATGGTTTCATCCCTGTCACCTCGATGATTATAGCAGCTCAGACTCTGAGTTTGAAGTTTATAATGGCCCCAACACTCCCAGGAAAGCTCCTGTGGTAAGTTGGCTGGTGGAGTGACGGGGAGGTGAATGTGGCACCCAGCTTCCCTTAATGTCTTCCATGACCTTCCATGAGGCCAGGTGAGTGATGAGCCACTGAGGCCTCCATTTTCCTGACCCATCCCCCCCAAAGAAAATTAACAGGCAGCAAGTCCTCTCCCCCTTTTTTTTCCAAGATTTTAACTTTTTTAAAAAGTTTATTTATTTATTTTTTAGAGAGAGAGAGAGAGAGAGAGAGTGACAGAGCATGAGCAGGGGAAGGGCAGATAGAGAGGGAGATAGAGAACCAAAGCAGGCTCCAGGCTCTGAGCTGTCAGCCCGGAGCCCGACACGGGGCTCGAACCCACAGACCACAAGATCATGACCTGAGCCGAAATCAAGCTTAATCGACTGAGCCACCCAGGCGCCCCTCAAGATTTTAAGTAATCTCCACACCCAACGTGGGGCTCGAACTCACAACCCCAAGAGCACGAGTTGCACACTCTCCCAACAGCCAGCCAGGCTCCCCAAGCCTGCCCAGATTTAATGAGCGCCCTCCGTTCACTAAGCACTGAACTCCATGTTAGCGTACTAAATGCAAGATGGACTTGGGGGGAAAACCCCAAATTTGAAGGGTTGAGAGACCTGTGCTAGAGCCCCGAGCAAACCAAGTTACACACATTGTCACAGCCTTATTTTCCCCATGCTCTACCCACCCCTCAGTGTTGCCATGAGGCTTAGATGAACTACCAATGTGTGCATTCTGCACACGCGTTCTCAAGTATGAAGTGCTATCTGTTTGAAAGATGGTGAGAACGGTTGCCCGTGTTGATCAGCTGCAACGTGCCCGACACCATGTGGAGAACTTTAGATGGATTATCTAATTTTCATCACAGCCCCCATGGGGGGGTGGGTAATATTGTTCCCATTCACAGAGGGGCAGAACTAAGACAGAGGTCATGTCACTTGGCCAAGGTCACTGCCTAAGCGGCAAGGCCAGGGCTGGAACCCCAGGTCTGACACCAGTGCCCGTAATTCCTAATCCATTTCACAGGTGACCTCTGAGCAGCTCCTTTACCCTCCCCCTTCCTGGGCAGGGGGTGTCCTTGGCAAGTCCGTGAGCGTGCGCCTGTGTGGACTACCTCACGGAAAGGGCCATCCAAGCCCCGCAAACGGCCGACACACCCAATGTGTTTCGAGGGGCTCCCCAGAAGCCAAGAAATGCATGTGCCAAGCCCCCTCCCTGGCTGGTCGGGTAGAGAGGCTGTTCTGCGGGCGGGCAGGAAATCGGGGCAGTACGAGGCCAGAGGTCACAAGAGGTATCCAGGGTGATTTTATTCTAAGACAGAAGGAGAAAGGACCGCTCTCCAGGAACCTTATCAGGGTCAGCCGAACTCAGCTTGAAACCCAGAGTGCGTGCAACCCTGAACAGGAAGTCTGGGGGCAAAACCCTCGTATCCTGATGAGTCCCTGGAATGTGCTCACAGCTTAATCGCTCGGTTGGCAGGGTTATTATTAGCAAAGAGGATTCAGTGAGCAGCCACACTGGGGGAACTGATGCTCCTTGCTGTGTGCGTCACACGGCCGATCCCCTGGAGATGCCCCTTTCGGACAGGCCTTTGAGGCGGGCGGCGACTTCCGGAAGGGCCTTGTGGTAGTCCCTGCAATAGCTCGGCCCGAGGGCCTGTGCTGCTCCTCTGTCCTGAGCCACTTCTGAAGTCTGCAGGTGGCCCGAGGAGGGGTGGAAATGCCCTTCCGGGTTCCAGAAAGAGAATGTCAGAATTTTCTCGGCTCCTTGTATTAAAGGAACCTCTCCTCTTCCAGAGTGAAGCCCGAGCAAGGCCTCAGTGTCAGTTGTGGCACTTCTTCTAGTAGCCTCGGCTTTTTGTCCAGGTTGCGTTTGGTTTTTATTGCTGTTTATTTTGTGGAAGGGGGGGGGGTGGCAAGAAAGAGCATATTCAGTTTTGCTGCCCCGAGGACTTGACGTTGAACCAACTTACCACCTTCTGCACTGACAAGGCTTAGCGGAAACGGAGACCAGCCTCAGATTGTCTGATTACCCCAATCCTGGTGGAGCCTTCCATTTGCACCTGAGACAGAAAATGGCTTGATGTGAAGTTTCTCTTCTTTTCCATGCCCCGGCCCAATTTTGGGGGGTGTGCACACCGCCCGTGTGGAGGAGTTAATATTTGACGGCGTGTTTGGAAGCCAGCCTGGAGGAGTGAGGCAGAAGGAAAGCAAAGGCCCGGAAAAGCAGATCCACCCCCCACCCCCACCTCTCCCACCAGCTAAAAAGTCAACAGCCTTTATTTCCTTATCACTGGAAAGAAGTTGTCTCAGTCACACAGTGGAATGAGCATTGCAAATGGGCGGGAGGATCCAGAATTGGGGAGTCTCTAGCTTCTATGGCAGAGTCCCCATCTCAGGATTCTCCGCGGGGACGCTGTGGGCTGCTTCGGGGAGCCATGAGGTCCCAGCAATGTCACACGTGGTCTGCAGCAGAAGCCCCAGTTGGAAGAAATCAGCAAGACCCTGCTGCACGTTTAGGGATGGCTGTTTCTGACTTTGAAAATGATGTTCAGGGCGCCTGGGTGGCTCAGTCGGTTAAGCGGCCGACGTCAGCTCAGGTCATGATCTCGCGGTCCGTGAGTTCGAGGCCCGCATCGGGCTCGGTGCTGACCGCTGGGAGCCTGGAGTCTGCCTCGGATTCTGTGTCTTCCTCTCTCTGCCCCTCTCCTGCTCACATTCTCTCTCTCTCTCTCTCTCTCTCTCTCAAAAATAAATAAACATTAAAAAAAATTAAAAGAAGAAAACATTCAGTCCCAATACTATCCTGACTTCTGTAACCTCAACACTTGGGACCCAGCAAAGCCCATCCACTCTCTACTTAAATCCTTTCCAGCTTTGAAGACGTGGGTTAGGGCTCCTGGGCTCTATTTTCACCAGCACATCTTTCTGGAAAGACGACAGTGATGAGCATCTACGGAGAGATATAATCTGGCAGCTTCGCTGGACAATGAGGTTGATAATAGGGAAGTCAGGGAGATGAATGCCGTGGCTATAGCTACATGGGGGGGGGGTACATTTGAAGGGGTCAGGGTCACAGGTTAGGGAGGGCCATGTTTTTTTCCATGTTTATTTATTTTTGAGAGAGGCAAGGAAGGGCAGAGAGAGAGGGGGACCGAGTATCTGAAGTAGGCTCTGCACTCATAGCAGACAGCCTGACTCGGGGCTTGACCTCACAAACTTCAAGATCATGACCTGACCCTAAGTCTGATGCTTAACTGACTGAGCCACCCAGGCGCCCCAGGGGAGGCAGGTTTTAAAGGGCATCTATAGGGGCGCCTGGGTCGTTCATTTGGTTTCGATTAAGCATCTGACTTTGGCTCAGGTCATGATCTCACGGTTAGTTGGAGTCCCTCATCGGGCTTGCTGCTGTCAGCACAAAGCCCGCTTCGGATCCCCCGTTCCCCTCTCTCTCTGCCGAACCCCACTCTTGCATGCTTTCTCTATCTCTCTCTCAAAAAAAAAAACATTTAAAAGAATTTTAAGGGCATCTATAGACAGGGCGTGTTTGCATTGCTCCCCATAAACACCAAACACGAGGGGAACTCAATGAGAGGTCCCTCCATTGAGTACACGGGCTACCCACCCCCATCCTCCAGCGGTCACATTTGGCTCCTTTGCTGTTCTCTCTGCGATCCTCTTTCTCAGACTTTTGCCTGCAGAGAAGACCCAAGTAACACACGTATCGTATGTACAGACCCCACCCACCTGAGCCCTACATAAGGAGAAGCCAGACTCACTGGAAAGAACCCTGAAGCGTTGGCTGGATTTGGGGAGTGGGTGTTCTGGGAAAGGCCCGCCTTCATCACCTGAGCAGAGGGGAGAGGTCACCAGCGGGCAGTGGCAGTTCACCAAACGCGGAGCCGAATGATGCCATTAGGAGGGCAATTTTACTCCCACCAGCAAACCTGCTTCACTGACTTGGGAGGGACGGGGTGATGCAGTGGTTAGGGACCTGGGTGCTGGACCTGAACCCCGGCTCTGCCACTTGCTAACTGCATGATCTTGAGCAAGTCACATCACCTCTCTGTGCCTTAGTTTCCCCCTCTGTTAAAATGAGGGTTAGTAAGAGCTCTTCAGAGGTTTGTTGCAAGGACTATAGGAGTTAACGAGACAGTAGCTGGTGCCTGATGAGGGCTTTGTGAAAGTTAACTACGCTGAGTATTCATTGCACTCCCTGGGTCGGAAACACCAGGTAAAGGTGGCTCACAGTTTTATTAGAAAGTAACTCGCTCCTCAACCTCATTTTAAAAACCTTAATTGATGTCATCGGCTGTCCAGAACCTTTGGCACACACTGGGCTGACATAAATGACACAGAGACCTACTAATTGTGGTTCCCCTCGGTGGAAGCAACATTAGCTGAGAACAGCAGGAAGGTCAGGAGAGTGAAGTTCAAGGCCAGGAGCATGAGGAGAGGGCACAGGCTCAAGAGTCACTTGGCTCCCCACTCAGTGGGAGAGCTCAGAGCATCCTTGGCCACATGCGGCCAGGTAGGGGGCTTCAGTTTTCTGGGTCTCGGTTTTCTCACCCATCAAACGGGGATAAGAATGGTCCTGTCCCTTCTGCGGAGCTAGCATCCTAAAAGGCATTCTGGGCAAGGGGACCGCAGGAGCTGAGGCCTGGGAGCCTGAAAGCAAAGGAGTGTGGCCCGGGATGCTCGAGAGGCAGGGCGCTTGGGAAGGGGGGACCGTAGGGTACAGGGCAGCGTACCAACAGGACTCCCTGCAGAATAAGACAACACAGTATGACTCTGGTGGTTGTTTCCTTTTCGGCCCTAGAAATGAGAGGTTTCTCTCTCTGAGGCAGAGAGGAAGTAAAGATGTGGAGCCCCCGGAAAAGGGGCACCCTAAATGCTGGGCCTTTTGTCAGACGCTTCTAAACCTGGGCTGGGGAAGTGAAAATGCTATTGAACTCAGGGCTTTAAAGGAAACAATCACCAGGGAGAATGTCTCCGACGGCAGAATTCCAGACAGAGGGAAAGCTAGTGAGGAAACACTGACCCACACTCCCGTGTTGCGTGAACGTCTCAGGGCCCATCTGCACTCCCAGGGAGAGTGCTTGAGGTATTTGTAGACATTTCAGAACAAGAAAAACCCTTCAAGAGAAGCAGGGCACCCCTACTCCTACCTGACCAGCTCTGATGCCTTCTCCCCACCCCACCACTAGGACACTTTTAGAACCTTCAGGAAAACAAAGGCTTTGGGTTTTTTGGTGTGTGGGTTTGTTTGTTTGTTTGTTTTTTTAATGATGTATTTCTTCTAATGCACTAAGACGAATCAGTTTCTTTTCTTTAACATTTTTTAAGTTTATTTATTTATTTTGAGAGAGAGAGAGAGAGAGAAGGAGCAGAGAGAGAGGGAGAGAGCAAGAATTCCAAGCAGGCTCTGCACTATACACGCAGAGCCCGACAACGGAGCTTAAACTCACGAACCGCGAGATCATGACCCAAGCTGAAACCAAGATCCGGAACGAAGCGCGACCAACTGAGCCACCCAGGCACCCCAGGACAAATCCGTTGCGAAAGAAGAAGATAAAATGTTGACTTTATTTCACCGTGGAAAATGGGTGCTCGGAGATAAGAATCATCTTATATAAAACAATCACAATAAATAAATAAATAAAAATAAATAAATAAGAATTGCTTCAAAGGGGCTCAGGGAGTTGATGAAGAATCAGACGCAGATGTCTGCATCAGCACTTCCTCTTAATGCCTTCTCAGCACTGTGGGGGGGGGGAGAAAGGGTGATGAGAGCGTCAGGTGGGAAACTGAGGCAGGATCTGAGCTTCCCCACACTGGGTGTGATCCCTGCCACCACCCCCCCCCCCATTCTCGGCTGATCTGGGTGTTTGAGGCTTTAGAATAATCCACTCTCTGGACCTCAGTCTCCTCATCTGTAAACTGGAAATTATTGCTGCCCTGGTGATCCCGTCCTCTGCCTTTGAGGCTATAGACAGGCTGGGGGAAACCAGGAGGAAAACGTTTAGGACTCTTTCTGCCCCAAGGAGATGCAGCCAGAGAATGACTGGATTCCATCCTAAGGCGACTCTGCCCCTTTTGGCCAGAGAGGCAAGAGAAGGTGGGTAGGGACTCGTGGACATAGTAACGAATGATGTCCACATTTAATATTTCCAGAAAGGCGCCCCTTGGCCCTAAGCACTGTCAGCAAGAGAGAGTAAAACCCAAGTGTCTTTTTCTCAGAATGTGGTTCCCGGAGACAATAAACCCAGAAGTGGTTCCGATGGTGGGACCCATAGGAGTGGGGCAGGGGGATCAAGCTGGCAGGGAGGGGGTTTACCATTGCAGCCCAGGCCACTGAGGGAGCCAATCCGGTCCAGCCTCCGGCCAAAGCACCTTGAATCACGCATCATCTTGGAACTGCCTAGTCGTCTCAGGGCCCGGAGGACATTGTCACGGGGCGCAAGGATCCGCGCAGGGGGTTCCTCCTGGGCCTCCAAGGATTCTGCGGGGCTGTGGCCCTGCTGGAGGGGTCCCAGGGCCATCTGGGCTTCCTGCAGCTCTGAAACTGTGTCCCGCAGACCGTCCAGCAGCTCCTGCAATGCGTGGGGACAGCCCCAGCCTCAGCAACCCGCACCTGGCCAAACCGCCCTAGACGGAGCTGAGATGAACCAACCACCTTAGGTAGGGGTCCTGGCACCCAATCCGGTTGCTTTCTAATCCCTTATCACTAATTCGCTAGGGGGGCTGAGGACCTTTTGGGACAATAGCTCAGGACCCGTTCAACTGCTGCTACCCACAGCAGCCTTTTCGCAGGCTGAAGCTCTCTCACCCGTATTGCGGACGCTTCCGAGGCGGGGCCGGGGCCGCCCAGCGGGTGGGAGCGACCTCCTAGTGGCGACAGGTGCAAGAACAGGAAGAGCAGGAGGGCCCGGAGCAGCGCCGTCTTGGGGTCCATGTCACCGGGGAGATGGTTGCCGCTGCCGCTGCGCTGTGTTCCGGGTCACGTCTCACCTCCTAGAGGCCGGCGGACGCTCTCCCGGATCCTGGGACAACCTCGGCCTTTTATCCCGGGCCTGGGGTTATCTCTGATTTATCGGCCGCATTCCGGCACGCTGAGCTCAGGGCGGGGGAATGTACCCCTCCGCGCCTGCGACCATACTCGCTGGGGGTGGATGCTGGGGAGAGCAGGCCTTGTATAGCAATGGGCCCGGCCGGGGGGGGGGGGGGGGCGGGAGCGCGCAGGGGACACCAACAGGTCCTTCGCCTCGCGCTGCCTCCTTTCCTGCAAAACTCCCAGGGCCTCTCCTCCCCACCCCCAACCATTCTCCGAGAGGGCAGACACAACTCCAGCGTTCCGAGGCCCCACGACGCAAGTGCGGAGCGCACGGGGTGACTCAGAGCCTGAACAGTCCCAGCCAACCCCCCCGGCACCGGCACCGGAGCGCGTCTTCCCTCCCCTCGCCTGCCTGTAACTCGGCGCGGGCTCGGCTCTCTGCACCCTGCGCCGTGGCGGGTCTTCAGGGCACCCTGACCGCTGTCCGTGGTTCTGATGGTTCTGAGCAAACTCAACCAAGAGGTCTCGCTCTCCTCAACCCAGGTCTGGCCGGAAAGACAAGCATGCAGCAGGGACCTTTGAGACCCCTCCCCACCCTCTCACAACTGCCTGCACTAGGATGCTAATTCTCCAGTATCATCTGATTACAAGCCTGGGTATGACAAGGAACTTCTGGAATGCTGACCCTGCTTCCATCCCTTAAACGGTAGAACTGATTTGGCTGGAATTTTGAGAGGCAAGGCCCAGAGATGAAGTCATCCAGGAATGCCTTCTATCAAACCTCCTCCAGGTGCCAACACTTCCTCTCCCCCACCAAGCCAACACGTGACGGAAAAAAGCAAGGATGACTGGAAGATGGTTATCTATTTGGTGGGACACTACAGGTATGAGGAGTGCTCCTCCCCAGTGCCTCCCTCATCTGACCATCCGTGACCTAATTCCCATTAGCAGATGGTCTGGACCTCCCATCTGTGATTGCAAATGAGGCTGCAAGGAAAAATGGCCCTGGGAAGAGACACAGCAGATTAACCACCCCTCCCCCCCCAAAGCGTACATGACTGATGTCACCACCCCTTCCAGATGCCTTGTGTTGACAAGCAGCACGATGAAAGACTGGGGTATGGGTGATGGAGAAAAGGCAGCAAGGGGCAGAAGCAGTGACCTCTAAACAAATCTTACCTTCAAAAAATAGCATCTGCCAGATATGTGAGAAAAATACTGTTTATTGTTTTTCATTTTTTAAATGAGGGAACAGGGGCACCTGGGTGGGTCAGTCAGTTAAGCATCCGACTCGATTCGGCTCAGGTCATGATCTCACAGTTTGTGGGTTCGAGCCCCACGTCAGGCTCTACTCTGAATCCCTGCTTGGGATTCTCTCTCTCTCTCTCTCTCTCTCTGCCTCTCCCCTGTTTGTGCTCTATAAACAAACAAACAAACAAACATACTTATTTTTTAAAAAGTGAGGAAACAGAGCTCAGAGGAATTAATATGCTTTCTTAGTTAATGACTAGGAAAGCTTGGGTTCCAACCCAGGCAGTCTGATTCCAGACCTGACCCTCTTAATCACCGCCAGGGTGATTGCAAGGGGTTTCTACTAAAAGTAGATTAATTCACTGTCGTTTCCAAAGGTAGAGAAAGCTGTGCCATGAGGGATGTGTAAGTTGGTGGCTGTGTGCAAAAAAAAAGGATGTAAAGTGTGGCTAAGATGACCATTTTACAGATGAAGATGGGGGGACAAGGGGTAAGAGCTCCATAAAGATGCCAGTCCTGGGAAGATTCTGGGGGCCGGAGTGCGCGTGCGCGCGCGCGTGTGTGTGTGTGTGTGTGTGTACATACACCACAGGAAGAATATCCAGAGATTAAGTGAAAGTGAAAGAGAAAACAAAATCCAGTCAAGTGGCAGAGCTGAGTCAGAGGGTCAGAGGCTGCTGAGAATGTAGGGTCCCTCATGCTGACGTTAGAAGTAAAGAGTTGGGGGGCGCCTGGGTGGCTCAGTCGGTTAAGCGTCCGACTTCAGCTCAGGTCATGATCTCACGGTCCGTGAGTTCGAGCCCCGCGTTGGGCTCTGTGCTGACAGCTCAGAGCCTGGAGCCTGTTTCGGATTCTGTGTCTCCCTCTCTCTCTGCTCCTCCCCCGTTCATGCTCTGTCTCTCTCTGTCTCAAAAATAAATAAACGTTAAAAAAAAAAAAAAGAAGAGTTGGAAGCAAGACAGAGTCCATCAACCAGCATCTATCAAGAAATGACCCGGGGCGCCTGGGTGGCTCAGTCGGTTAAGCATCCGACTTCAGCTCAGGTCATGATCTCTCAGTTCATGAGTTCGAGCCCCGTGTCGGGCTCTGTGCTGGCAGCTCAGGGCCTGGAGCCTACTTCGGATTCTGTGTCTCCCTCTCTCTCTGCCCCTCCTCCACTTGTACTCTGTCTCTGTCTCTGTCTCTCTCTCTCTCTCAAAAATAAATAAAACGTTAAAAAAAAAAGAAATGACCCTGCATGTAACCTGAGCCTCACTTTGCTCTTCTGCAAAATGGACACATACTCCCTCCTTTCAAGGACTACAAGAGAGAAAATGAAGTCTGTGAAAAGCCCAGGGCATCATGGGAAGAGACAAAGAATTAGGAATACAATTTCCCTGAAGGAGATAGTGATCTCACTGGGAGAAGAGTCAGGCCAGGGAAACAATTAAGTGCTAAGCACTCTGACGGAGCCTCCACCTGCCCCGGGGTGGGCCGGGGGGATTGTAGAGAAGATTTTAGGGAAGACACAGGACTGGACACATCCTTCAGGACCTTCTGTCCAGTGAAGAACAATGCATTATCAATCAGCTGTCACACCAGATCATCCCCACGAACACTTATGCGCACCCCCTGTGTGCCACACATCTTCCACTCCTATTGAGTGGAGCTTGTACCACTATGTCACAGCATTACTGTACAAGGGTTAAATGAGATGGTATATGTCGTAGACTGCACAATTTTCCCCAAAGATGTCCATGTCCCAGTCTCCAGAAACTGTGAATATATTGCTTAATATGGCAAAGGGGGCTTTGTCTATGTGATTAAGGATCTGGAGGTAGAAAGATTATCCTGGATTATGGGGGGGGGGGGCTAATATAATCACAAGGGTCTTTATAAGAGGGAAGCAGGAGGATCAGGGTCAGAGAGAGAAAAATGGAAGGATGGAAATGGAGATCAGGTATGAGAGAAGATTCTACACGACTACTGGCATCTTTGAAGATGGAGGAAGAAGCCATGGGCGCAATTGGCCTCTAGAAGCAAGAAAAAGCAAAGAAATGGATTCTTCCCTAGAGCTTCCAGAAGGAACACAGGCCTGCCTGCCAGCACCTTGAGTTTAGCCCATTGAAACATACTTCAGGCTTCTGATCTCCAGAACCGTAGGGAAATAAATTTGTTATTTTAAGGCACTAAGTTCGCAGCAATTTGTTTCAGTGGTAACGTGCAATTAATCCAGTATACGCAAAATGCCGAGCATAGTGCCCGGTACTTCATAAGCCTTCCGTAAAGGTGGTTGTGGCGGCAATGTTGGTTCTTACCAGTGTCAAACCTTAGGGGCTAGGTGCTAGCTACAGAGAAAGAAAGAAGCCCCTTAATTCATTCAACAAGCCTTTATTGAACGCGTGGGGTCTCCGTGGTCTGGAGCCCGGACTCTGAAATCAGACTGCCTAGATTCAACAACACCTCAACCTTTTGCTACTTATGGGATCTCAGGCAAGTTACCGCGCATCTCTTCGTCTTTTCTCATGTCTGTGTTACATGGTTGTCATGAGGAGGGATGAGACTGTGCAGGCAAAACTAAGCTTTCTGCTAGGAAGTGGGAACACAGAATGAACAAGACAGGCTCTGCTCTTGGGGGACGCACAGTGCAGGGAGAAAGATGCAGTCACAGACTCCCCAGGGGGGTGTGGCCACCGACCCTGGAGAGTCCTGGGTGTGCTCTGTAAGCACAGCAGGAAGACTCAGTCGAAGGGGGAGCTTCCCAAAGAAGTTATTACTGAGCTAAGGCTTTGAAGGAGAAGAAAGAATTATCCACGGGGATGCCTGGGTAGCTCAGTCGGTTAAGAGTCCGACTTCAGCTCAGGTCATGATCTCACGGTTTGTGGGTTCAAGCCCCGCATCGGGCTCTGTGCTGACAGCTTGAAGCCTGGAGCCCACTTCAGATTCTGTGTCTCCCTCTCTCTCTCTCTCTCTGCCCCTCTCCTGCTCATGCTCTGTCTCTCTCTCTCTCTCTCTGTCTCAAAAAATGAATAAAAACATTAAAAAACAAAAGAAAGAATTATCCATTAGAAGGAAGATGTGGAGGGCATTCTGGGCAGAGCTGAGGGCTGCTTAACTGATCAACTACCACCTCTAGTCTCTTAGTGTGGGCTGCCTTATAGCAAAATACCATAGACTGGGTGGTTTATAAGCAACAGAAATGTATTCCTCATGATTCTAGAAGTTGGAAAGTCCAAGATCAAGACTGATAGATTCTTGATCTACTGTGGTAGATTCCATGTTGGGTGAGAGCCCTCTTACTGGTTCGTAAGCACTGTCTTTGCCCTATAACCTCAACTGGCAGAAGGGACAAAGGAGCTCTCTGGAGTCTCTTTTAAAAGGGCAGTAATCCCATTGTGAGGGCTCCACCCCCATGACCTAATCACCTTCCAAAGGTCCCACCTCCTAACCCCCTCACATTGGGGAAATAGGTTTCAACAAATGAATTTGTCGGGGGCGGGGGCACAGACACTCAATCTCTAGCATCTAGGCTCTTGTCAGAAGGGAGAAGACGCAGACAGGGAAAGGTTTGGGGCAAATGTGCTGACCTACTTCTCCTTAGCTCCCCTCTGACTCTGGCCTCCAGCCCTGGGCAGCCAGAAAGGGCAGCACAATGAGAGCACCGACCTCCGGGGAAAGGGGAAGGAGGAAGCAAGGCACACTGTCCAGGGGGTCCACAGGTGGTAAGTCTCTGCCCGCTGTTGTCTCATGGTGTGGCTTTTATGCACGTCATTTCTCTGCTCTGGGACTCTGTTCCCCCTTGTGTAGAATGAAGGAATGAAATGAAGATTTCTCACAGGTGCAAAAGCCCTGTGAGAGTCAGCTGCCCCTCGTTCATGGTTAGGTCAGCTCGCCGGCTCCCAGCCCCTGCTAGTATCTGCATCTTCTGTGACTCTTTACGCTTTCTCCAAAGGCCAGAAAATATCTGCAGAAGAGCCATCAGATCCTTCACAGCTGTGGCATCAATGCAGGTGTGCGTGTGCGTGTGTGTGTGTGTGTGTGTGTGTGTGTGTTGGGGGTGCTTTGGAAACCAGCATATGAGTTCATGAGTGTGCAGCTCTTTGCTGTGAAGTGAATCTCTAAACTGACGGTTATCAGAGGGAAGGCTGAGATCAGTAGCCTGGAAGAAAATAGCTCTTAATTCTTCCCATCCCGTGTCCAGCCTCACCAGCAGCATCTGAGCGTAATTTCTATCTCTATAGAAATTACATTTCTCATTTCTATAACCTCATAAGGGAAAAGAGTTCTGAAAGGGTCGCCTTATCTTTCCCACCACCTCCAGGAAGGACCGCACCATATTGTCCCTCTAGCTGACACCCCGGTGAGATCATTAGAGCTCCTGGACCCAGAAATGCCCAAAGTTAATCTACTTCAGCCTTTGCAGTTATAGGAGCCAGTAAATCTGCACCCCCCCACCTTTGTGCCTAGACCAATTTAAGTTCGATTTCTGTCACTTCCGCCCCAAATCTTCCTGACACAGTCCCCAAAAGAAACCGCACACCTTTTTCTTAGAAAAGTTTCTTGAGAACAAGGTATCACAGCCCTTAGCAACAGCCCAAAGTCTGGAGCCTTTGCAGACAAAGTTGCTGGACACCGTCTAATTTTTTTTTTCTGCTTTACTGCAGAACTTTATTTTCCTCACGCGATGATGTAGTGCTGGGGCCTAATGTTCTCACATGACAGTAGAACACCAAAATTTATTGTCATCTCTTGAAGAATTGAGAATTGCATCCAAAAACCTTACATAAATTAAAAGGAGGAATAAATGTACAGGTGTAAATGCAAACCATTTTTCAACTCAGGGCAAGTAACACCCCACGGCATTCTGGCAGGAAAACACCAGAAAGCAAAGTGGAGGGGCGCCTGGGGGCTCAGTCGGTTAAGCATCTGACTCTTGATCTCGGCTCAGGTCATGATCTCACAGCTTGTGAGATCGAGCCCCGCATTGGGTTTTGTGCTGTCAGACCGGAGCCTGCTTGGGATTCTCTTTCTCTCTCAATCTCTCTTTCTCTGTCCATGCCCTGCTTGTGTGCTCTCTCTCTCTCTCTCTCAAAATAAATAAATAAACTTTAAAAAAAAAAAAAGAAAGAAAGAAAGGAAAGTAGACAGGGGGCACCTGGCTAGCTCAGACAGTGGAGCATATGACACTAGACCTCGGGGTTGTGAGCTCAAGGCCCATATTGGCTGAAAGGATTACTTAAAAATAAAATCTAAAAAAAAAAAAAAAGAGGGGCGTCTGGGTGGCTCAGCTGGTTGAATGTCTGACTTCAGCCCAGGTCATGACCTCGTGTTTCGTGAGTTCAAGCTCCATGATGGGCTCTGTGCTGACAGCTCAGAGCCTGGAGCCTGCTTCGGATTCTGTGTCTCCCTCTCTCTGCCCCTCCCCACCCCCTCAAAAATAAATAAACATTAAAAAAAATTTTTTTAAGAAAGAAAAGGAAGTGGGTCCTAAGGCTCAGACTCTCCCAGCCGCATCGGACCAGCAAGACGGAAATGACAACCAGAAAAGTGGTGGCCCCACCGGGCAGCACCCTGTCAGCGAAGAGGTCCTTCCGGATGTCAGTGTCATGACAACTTCGTGATGGAGTTGAAGGTGGTCTCCAGGATTCCCCAGGAGGGAGGGCTGAAAGAGTGCCTCGGGGCAGGGCTGATGGTGATCCCCACCTGTGGGCAGCTCGTTGCTTTTCTCCAGGGAGGAGGATGACAGGCTGCTGGCC
The DNA here is from genome assembly GCF_016509475.1 of Prionailurus bengalensis. NCBI lineage: Eukaryota > Metazoa > Chordata > Mammalia > Carnivora > Felidae > Prionailurus > Prionailurus bengalensis. The sequence goes on from NC_057345.1 coordinate 8,671,664, forward strand.
AGCTCCCGCTCCAAGTCCAAGGTGACATAGCACATCATCTCTGTGACGTCATACATGATTTCCCACTCGGCCACTGTGCTAAAGCTGTAGCCATGCTCCAAGAGGACGTTCATGAGGTAATTCATCATGTCTTGGGCAGCCAGGTCCGGATGCAGGGTGGCCTGGGAAAGTGTGCAGTGTGGGTGACCCCATCTCCAGAGCCCAGGACAGTACCAGTGGTGCAGCCAAAGATCTACAGGGACAGCACGGCCTGGATGGCCACAACCACGGCAGAAGTGTTGACAGTCTCGAACAAGCATGGGCGGGACAAAGGAACAGCCAGTGCAGAGGCCCTACAGTGAATCCGGCACGTCGGAGAACGGCTAACAGGCCAGCACGGGGAGTGGAGGGAGCGATAAGAAATGGGCTCAGAGACAGGGCGCCTGGGGGGCTCAGTCAGTTAAGCATCTGACTCTTGATTTCGGTTCAGGTCATGATCTCACAGTCATGAGACTGAGACCCACGTCAGGCTCTGCGCTGACAGGGTGGAGCCTGCTTGGGATTCCCTCTCTCTCCCTCTCTCTGTGCCCTTCCCCCACTTGTGTGTTCTCTCTCAAAATACATAGATAGACTTTAGAAGAAGGAGGAGGAGGAGGAGGAGGAGAAAGAAATAGGCTCAGAGAGGTAGTGATGTTTCCACAGTGCACAGCCTTCTGGTTAAGACCTTGGCTAACCTTAGCTCGAGTGAGATGGGGGCCGTCGGAGGGTTTCAGGTCAGAGAGGACGTGCTCTGCCTCACTCTAAGTGTGGCCCTGCCTGTTCCGGGGAGCTGACCCCAAACACCTCCTTTTCTGCTTCTCCTCATCAGGCTGGGACCCTGGGGCTCCTCCTCCAAGCTGCTAAGTTTGAAGCATTCCTACGGGCCCCCTGCGTTACCCTAGCGGGGCAAGGGGGTGAGTATTTCCTTCTAGCAGCTTCCCCCCTCTCTGATACCTAGCGTTCTCTGTTTGCCTTTTCAGATTCTCCGCGCCTCGTTAACAAGTTTATACATTAAATTCTCTCTGTTAAAATAACTGGTGTGGTTCCTGGTCTCCGACCAGCCCTTAGCAGTAGGCTCAGCAGCAAGGCTTCCCCGGGAACAAGGCCTGGTCTCCAGCCTCAAGGACACCCCCGTAAGGCGGTAGGAAGGAAAATGCCGCCCTCACGTTCCCAGAGATGCCATTACAAATTACCACCCGGGGGGCGCCTGGGTGGCTCAGTCGGTTGAGCGTCTGACTTTGGCTCAGGTCACGATCCTGTGGTTCATGAGTTCGAGCCCCACGGTGGGCTCCGTGCTGACAGCTGCTTGGGATTCTCTGTCTCTCCCTCTCTCCTGCCCCTCACCCCCCTCAGAAATAAACACTTTTTAAAAATTACCACAAACTAACCAGCTTAAAACATCAGGAATTTTCTCAGTGTTCTGGAGGTGGGAAGTCCAGAATCAAAGTGTTGGCTAGGCCACGCTCCCTCAGAAGGTTCTAGAGGAGGATCCTCCCAGGATGCTTCCAGCTCCAGGTGCTCTTTCGCTTATAAATGTATCTCTGCCTCTGTCTTCGCGTCACCTTGTCCCCTCTGTGTCTGTCTGTGTCTCAAACCCTCTCTCTTTTTCCAAATGTTTTTTTTTTTATTTTTTAAGTTTTTATTTATTTGCTTATTTTTGTTTTTGAGAGAGAAAGAGAGACAGTACGAGCAGGGCAAGGGCAGAGAGCAGGGTGGGGGTCGGGGGACAGAGGATCCAAAGTGAGCTCTGCACTGACAGCAGAGAGCCCCACGCGGGGCTCCAACTCAAAAACCGTGAGATCATGACCTGAGTCAAAGGCAGACAGCTCACCGACTGAGCCACCCAGGCACTCCTGTGCATTTATTTTTGAGACAGAGAGAGGCAGAGAGACAAAGAATCCCAAGCAGGCCCTGTGCTGTCAGCATAGAGCCTGACACAGGGCTCAAACTCACAAACCATGAGATCGTGACCTGAGCCAAAATCAAGAGTCGGACCCTTAACCGACTGAGACACGCAGGTGCCCCACTCTTTCTTTTATAAGGATAACCTGTCATTGGACATCGGGCCCACCTCGTATCTGGGATGACTTCATCTCAAGATCTTTAATTTCATTGCATCTCCAGAGGCCCTCTTTCCAAGCAAGTTTACATTCTCAGGGGTCAGGACGTGGACAGATCTTTTGGGAGACCGCCATTCTCCGTAACGCAACCCCCCAACCCCACCGCCAAAAGTCGGTCTTACTGTCCCACGTTCTCTGCTCACCTAACGCCCTGGCCTGCCTCCCGAGTCCCTCATGGTGTGCCCCAACTCACTTTCCACTTCTCTGGGCACAGTCTTTATACCTACACGCCCTCAACCGACGGACTGGCAGTCCTTGAGACCCTAGGCCCTTCACAATGTGGCTGCTTCCTCCATCTGGAAAGCTCTGCTCAGCTTGGCATCATGTTTTCTATGATGCTGGGATGCTGGCTTTGATCCTGCCAACCATACCCTCCCCCTACCGTCCCCCTCACGAATGGCTTGGAGCAGAGTGTTCACCCGAGACCCAGATCATGAATGACTGTCCCAGAAGACGCTAGAAGTTGTATTTCCTCCTTCCCCTGTGCCTCCCAGAGCATCTGGTGCGGACCTCCATTGACAGGCTCCTGATACTATAGCGTAATTATTCAGCGGCTGTCTGTTTTCCCTGCCGGGGTGGGAGCTGCATAGGGCACGGGTCAGACTTACCCATTTTGTATCTGGAATGGCTGGCACAGGTCTGGACACATGGAAGAGGCCTCCTTAGACATGTGTTAACCCAGAGATACGCAAATATGTCTGTTTGTGGGGCACCCTGGTGGCTCAGTAAGTTAAGCATCAGACTCTTGTTTTATGCTCGGGTCATGATCTCGCAGATCGTGGGTTCGAGCCCCGCGTCCGGCTCCGTGCTGCCAGCTCAGAGCCTGGAGCCTGCTTCGGATTCTGTCTCTCCCTCTCTCTCTTCTCCTTCCCCGCTCGTGCTGTCTCTCTCTCTCTCTCTCTCAAAAATAAATATTTAAAAAAAGAAAGCGCGTAATTCAATAGCTTCTAGTATACTCGCAGATAGATGCAGTCATCATAGGCAATTTTAGAGTATTTTCGTCACCTCAGAAAAAAAACACCTCCATGCCCTTCAGCCATTATCCCCTCCGCCCCCCCCCCCCCGACGCCAGCCCCAGGCAACCACTGATCTTCCTGTCTCCATAGATTTACCTACTCTGGATTTTTCATATAAATTGAGATCATAAATGTGTAACCTCTTGTGTCTGGCTTTTTTCACACGGCGTAATGTTTTCAAGGCTCATCTATGCTGCAGCCTGTATGAGAACTTCGCTCCTCCCTATGGCCAAACAATATTCCATTGTGTGGACGTCTCACGTTGTGCTTCTCCATTCTTCCGCCTTTGGAGTTACTTCCGCTGTTAGGCTATCGTCGACAATACCACCGTGAACGTTCACGCACAAGTTTTCGTGAGGCCATACTTTTTCACCTCTCTTGTGTATATACCTAGGAGTGGAATGGATGGGCCATCCAGTAACTCTGCTCGATCATTTGAGGCATTTGTACATACAATTATCTATAACATTCCTATATATAAGTTTTCATATAGTTCTCAATATAGCTAAAGAGCTGTCATATTTATTCTTTTAAATTTTTTTTCAATGTTTATTTATTTTTGACACAGAGACAGAGCATGAACCGGGGAGGGTCAGAGAGAGGGAGACACAGAATCGGAAGCAGGCCACAGGCTCCGAGCTGTCAGCCCAGAGCCCGACGCGGGGCTCGAACTCGCGGACCGCGAGATCGTGACCTGAGCCGAAGTCGGACGCTTAACCGACTGAGCCACCCGGGCGCCCTCATACCTATCCTTTTAAGTGGTCGTTTTATAATCCACTGCATTTTGTATTCGTAATGTCATTATTTTCTAATTTGATTGGTAGTGCCTAGACTTCTTTTTCGTTAGTTTAAATGATGCCGCTATAAAAATCTTTACATATGTAGGCCCTTTGTCCTTTTGGGTGTGGGTTCCTCATCCTCCAACATGTAGACATTTGGGGCCAGATCCTTCCTGGTCGGGGTCAGGGGCAGGGGGGGGCGGGGGCTGTTCTGTGTACCGTAGGATTCTTAGCAGCACCCACGGTGTCCACTCACCACACGCCAGTGGTGTCCCTCTCACGCAAATAATGAAGGCCAAAGGTGTGTCCAGACATTACCAAATGTCCTCTGGGGGAGCAAAATCCCACCTGGTTGAGAACCACTTCTTTATTTTTACTAGGCTACGTGCCCAAGAAAGAGTTACCGAATTGAAAGCACGAGCATTTTCAGGACTCTCAATGCTGATGAGGGGCTGGCCCCCCAACAGGACCGTAGCAGCTGACAATCTTTGTCACAAGGGCCAAGAGAGCGGAGTCAGGGACCCTCGTGAAAGTGGTGGGGGTGTCTGCGAAAGAGGAGACCTTACACGCGGGGAGAGAATGGCTCCCTACTGTTGCGTGCACACCTACAGGGGGCGCCGTTCACACGGCAGTCCCTGGGAAGGGCTGTGCGGGGCACATCTCCGAGCAGACGTTGCTCACTTCCGGGGCGATGTGAACACAGCAGCAGCCTCTAACTCCGGGGGGGGGGGGGGAGGGTCACTCTGAAGAACAAGCACATCGTGGCTTAGATCCTGCAGGCTCTGGAAATGGAGAAGGGCAGGGAGGGAGGGAAGGAGTGGAAAACAGAAACAGCCACAGGAGAGGGAGAGGGAGCCGGCCAAGCCCGGAGGGTCACATTCATGAATGGCTTGGAATGGGGTGGGGCGGGGGGGCACACGTGAGGCCAAGATCATGAATGGCCGTCCCGGAACTTCCACATGAGAGCTATTTGAGGAGAGAACACTCTGTGCCTGGGGAGGGTCACACAGGAGCAGGGCCACGTGCGGGGCAAAGAGCTCTGTGACACTCCCACTGCCAGAACAGGGCACCCAAGGCCTTCTGGTTGGCTCTTCTCCCTCAACACTACTCCCCAGAGAAGGGGGCAGTCCCCAGGCGCCTCAGAGCTCCAGGCCCTCCGAAGCTAGCTGCATCCTCCGGGACATGTTTGGGGACCTGTCCCCGTAGTCAGAGCCATGTTCCCTCATTTAAAAGGGATGATGTGAGGGGCTGAGAAAGTAGGTCGGGGGTGATAGGAAGATCAGACAGGGGTCACTGTGCTGAGTTGAACTGTGTCCCTTAAAATTCATGTTCTCCCAGAACCTCAGAACGTGACTTTATTTGGAAATAGGAGCCTTGCAGTTGTCATTAGTTAAGACGAGATCATACTGGAATAGGGTGGGTCCTAAATCCAATATGACTGGTCTCCTTATAAGAAGAGAAGAGACACAGATCCAGACAGACAGGGAGGGAGGGAGGGAGCAGTGTTAAAAACAGAGGCAGAGTTAGGAGTTAGGAGCCAAGTGTCTACAAGCCAAGGATTTCCAACAACCACCAGAAGCTGGAAGAGGCAAGGAGAGATCCACCCCTAGAGCCTTCAGAGACAGCACAGCCTTGCCGACACCTTCATCTCAGACTTCCGGCTTCCAGAACTGGGAGAGAATAAATTTCTGTGGCTTGAAGCCATCCAGTTTGTGGTGCTGTGCTGTGGCCACCACAAGAAGGAACACAAGCATCTTGGATTTAAAAAGCGTCTTTGGCCTGGGCTCCTGGGTCCTTAGGTTTATGCCGTAGGTCTCTGGGGGGCTTAGGCTTTGATAGGACAAGGTAGGGTCTGGGTTCCGGGAGTCAGCCTGCCTAAGATTTGGAGTTTAGTCCCGCCTCTTCCCTCTGTGGCAGATGGCCACAAGATCTCCCACAGGACATGCTCTTCCTACAACGGGATCTGTAACTCTCCTTCCCTCCGAAAGAGGGTCCACCACGTTCCCTCCTCTGGAACCTGGGCAGGCTCATGGTTATGGCAGAAGTCACACCCACCTCTCAGGCTAAGTCTTGGAAAGTGAAGCAGCTTTTGCTTTGCTCCGCAGATCACTTGTGCTGGAGGCCAGAGTCAGCATGTGAGGAGTCCCACTGCCTTGAGGCCTCCATGCCATGAGGAAGCCCAGACCAGCCCACCTGGAGAAGCCCTGAAGCCCCACGAAGAGAGAGAAACGCCAGGCCAGCCCCACCTGCCCCAGCTCCAGCCACTGCCTGTCTGCAGTAGCATCCAAGACCCTGAGTCAGAAACCACACAAGCCCTTCCCAAACTCTCGGCCCACAGAAACCCTAAGACAGAATAAAACCTTAAGCCACTGAATTCTGGGGTGATTTACTACACAGCGATTGATAACCAAGTGCTAACTGTATATCTTGGGCAAACCACTTTAGCCTCCCTTTGCCCGTCTATATTAGCAGCACCTACCTCAGGGGGTGATTGAAAGATTAAATGAAGTAATATATGTAGGGGCACCCAGGTGGCTCAGTCGGTTAAGCATCTGACTTCGGCTCAGGTCATGATCTCACGGTTCATGTGTTCGAGCCCCACATCGGGCTCTGTGGGAAGGAGTGGGGGCGGGGACAGGAGATCCAAAGTGGGCTCCGTGCTGACAGGAGCAAGCCCGATGCAGGGCTCGAACTCATGAACCATGAGATCATGACCGGAGCTGAAGTCAGACACTCAACTGACTGAACCACCCAGGTGCCCCCTCTTTTTTCTTTTTTTTTTTTAATGTTTATTCATTTATTTTGAAAGAGAGAGAGAGAGAGAGAGAGAGAGTGCCCATGCACATGAGCAAGGAAGGGGCAGACAGAGAGGGACAGAGAATCCCAAGCAGGCTCCTAGCTGTCAGCACAGAGCCCGACACAGGGCTCTAGCTCACAAACCATGAGATCATGACCTGAGCCACAATCAAGAGTTGGATGCTTAACTGACTGAGCCACCCAGGTGCCCCCTATTTTCTTAAGTCATTAAGTTTGGGCTACTTTGTTACACAGCAACAGCTAACTAATACAGGTAATACTATAATACAGGTAGATATTATCATCTCTGTTCTATAGATGAGGAAATTAAGGAAATAATTCATCCCTTCGGCAACTGTTTACTGAGTGTCTACTCTATGCGACGCTGCCTTAACACTGGGGCCAAACAGGCACCAAAGAATATAGGACTCCCTTCCTCACAGAGCAGGAGACCTGAACCTGCTAAGTCATTTGGTCTCGACCCACAGCAAAGTGACACAACCGAGGTTCAGCTTTTATCCATCTCGCTCTAATTGTGTGACCCCAACACCCAGAGATTCCCCCCCTCCACATACAAAGTGATTCCTGGGAGGCTGATGTGCTCACCTCCCACTGCCCACACCCGAACTGGAGGCCAGAGAGACAACTCCCCACGGAAGTGTGGATCCTTCCAGGGGTACAACCTGTGAACAGGACAGGAAGTCCTGCCCCCCTCCACTGCTCTGTTGCGGGGGGTCGGGGGGCTGTCAGGCACTTGCCACCTGAGAGGAAACTCTGATGAGGGAGGAAAGTGACAAGAATGTCCCCAGGTGGGGACACTTAGGGATAAAGCAGACCGACAGCTTCTCCGTTCTTCAGCAACCACTGTGGTCATCTCAAGAGGATCGTTTTGGTTGCATGATGCCAAGCAGCTCTTGGCCAGAACTCCAAACCTGCTAAAGGTCATTTAGCATTCATGGTCACTGACAGATGACTCCTGCTCTTGGGGACCCACCAGTCTGTTCTGCTCTTTCCAACTCCAAGGCGAGGGCCATAGACGAGTCTTTCCTTCTAGAACCACACGGCCGCCTCGTCGCCTCAGGTCCCGGCTGCACAGAGGTGCCCACTTTGCCCTGAGAACGGAGCCCATGCCACCAGGACAGCTCAGCTGCTCTTGCCTCAAAAATAAACAAATGAGGGGCGCCTGGGTGGTGCAGTCGGTTAAGCGTCCGACTTCAGCCAGGTCACGATCTCACGGTCCGTGAGTTCGAGCCCCGCGTCGGGCTCTGGGGTGATGGCTCAGAGCCTGGAACCTGCTTCCGATTCTGTGTCTCCCTCTCTCTCTGCCCCTCCCCTGTTCACGTTCTGTCTCTCTCTGTCCCCAAAATAAATAAAAACGTTGAAAAAAAAAATTAAAAAAAAAAATAAACAAATGAATGAATGGAGAGTTCTAAAATCACCCATTTCCAACCCCTCAATTTAAATAGAAAGAGAATCGGAGGCCCAGAGAGCTAAAGCCATCGTTCCAAGTTACGGGATCAGCTTCTTACCTTCCTCCCTCCTTTCCTCCCTCCATCCCTTCCTCCCTTCCTCCTTCCCTTCTTCCCTGCTTTCTTTCTCCTCCTTTCCTCCCTCCCTCCCTCCTTCCCTTCTCTCCTTCCCTTCCTTCCTTCTTTTCTTTCCTTCCTTCCTTTCTTCTTCCCTGTGCTCACACATACACCAGGAGCCCTCTAAGGGGCCCTGGGAGACAAGCTAATGTTCACTGAGCACATAGCGGGGGTCATGAACGGTTCTACCCGCTGAAGGTAATCATCATGTCATTTACAGTGAGGAAGAAATGAGCAGAGCCGGGGGCCGAGCAGCACTCCATAAATGCTCACTCGTATTTTTATTATGCTGGGGTGCAGAAGAGCCAGGTGCCTTGCCCAATGCCCCTGGTGGGTGAATTGTGGCAACAGTGTCCGCTGCCCCCAACACTCAGTCCCCAGGGGCCTCTGGGGAAGGCTCAGGGAATGTTCCAAGGCTCCGGAAGACAGGTTTCCCCTTCAGGACTCAGGTGCTCAGAACGGGGTTCCTCTCCATCGCTTTTATTCAACATCTTTGCGTTGAGCACCTACTGTGTGCCAGGCACAGGGGCCGACTAAGAAAGTTCTCTCCACAGAGGTGACATTGGAGCCAAGACCCGAAGAATGAGAAGAAGCCAAGATTCCAGGGAAGAGTGATCCAGGCAGCAGGAAAAGAGGCCAGGCCTTGAGGAGGGAAGGGGTGCTGTGTTTGAGGAACAGCAGAAAGCCAGCAGGCTGGAAGAGCAAGGGTGAGAAAGGCTAATTAAAGGCCTCCAAAAAATGTCCACAGCCTAATCCCTGCAACCTGTGAGTGTCACCCTACCTGGCCACAAAAGGACTTTCCAGATGTGACTAAATTAAGGGTGTTGAGGTAGGGAGATTAGCTTGGATCATCCAAGTGGCCCCAAAACGCAGTCACAGGTACCTTTGTAAGAGGGAGGCGGAGGGGGACTCGGCCTGGGCGGAATGGAAGAAGGCCGCGTGACCTCCCAGGCAGGGGCCAGAGCGATGCACCGTGAGCCAAGGGACAGCAGCCACCAGGGGCTGGAAGATGCAGGGAATGGACTGCCCCCAGGGCCTCCCGAGGGAGTGTGACCCTCCCACACCTTGACTTTAGCCCGGTGATACAGATTTGGGACTTCTGGCCTCCGGAACCATGAGCGTTGCGTCGTTCTGAGCCAGCACGGTTCTTGGTTCCTGTAGCTTCCGGACGGTGAGAGTGAAGGCAGGGAGGACAGCGGCAGGGGCAGCGGAAGTGGGAAGGAGCCGGGATCCTGGTCCTGATGCGGCTCCCTGCCCTTTCCCCCTTCTCCTGCTCCCCTCCTCCTTTCCCTGCCAGTGCATCCCGGCACCCCCGCCCCTTTTCTTTTTTTCAGTTTATTACTTATGTATTTATTTTGAAAGAGAGAGAGAGCAGGAGTGGGGGTGGGGCAGAGAGAGAGGGAGAGAGAATCCCAAGCAGGCTCCACACTGTCAGCACAGAGCCCGACACAGGGCTCAATCTCACAAACTGTGAGATCATGACCTGAGCCTAAACCAAAAGTGACACACTTAACTGACTGAGCCACCCAGGTGCTCCAACACCCCAGTCCTTTTAAAATAACTTGTAGGGGCACCTGGGTGGCTCAGTGGGTCGGGCTTTGGACCTCGGCTCAGGTCATGATCTCCCCATTAGTTGAGTTTGAGCCCCCCATCGGGCTGTGTGCTGTCAGTGCAAAGCCTGCTTCGTATCCTCCGTCTCCCCACCACCACCACCCCTGCCCTGCCCCCTCCTGCTCTCTCTCTCTCAACAATAAACAAACATTAAAAAAAAACTTTTTTTAATCGATAAAAATCTAGCAAAATATAATACAATAAAATAACTCGCAGCCATCAGGCATCAGCTTTGAAACTGCAAACACCTGCTTAAATCTTCGAAGGCAAGCAGTGGGAGGGTGGGGGGAGGGGGGAAGCAAGATTCATCTCTGTCTCTCTTCTCCCTGCCGTTCTTGCAAATGTCCCTGCAAAGCGCGCCTCCGCCCTGTGCTGGGAACCGGAGGCCAGAGGCCCGGAGCCCAAGCTGTGCCCCACCAGCCCCTGGCTGTCAGCACCCTTGGCCCACAGGATTGCTGCAACTCTGTCACTCTAACAGCTTGATAAAGCCCCGCGACCTGCTCGTCTGGAGCCCGGGCCTCTACGCCTGATAAGGTGGGCCTGTCAGCGGGCTTGTCCACACCTGCTCCTGGCCCAGCCTCCCTGGGCCCACCCCTGCTCTGGGCTTCCTGCTGCCTGTTTACAGCCAAGCCCCGGCCACCGTGCCTAGGCCGGGCCACAGTCACCTTGAGGTGACCCCTGAGAACCAGGCTTGTGTAGCAGGATCGGGAAGAATAGTTCATTCAGGATATGGAGTGGGTCCACGGTGCCAGAGATTTTCTGCCCCAAGTGCAGGCCAACCCACTATTTCCAGAACCTTCCTTTGGTTTGGGGGGTGGGGGGGGGGGCGGTGGTTAGAGAGAGGTAGGCGTGGGATTCCAAATGCAGCAGCATTGGGGCCTTTCTTAAGGCAGCCAGCTAAGCCAGTAGGGCCTTGACCCCTGGAAGACATTTGGAACGCCCAAGACATCACTGTTGTCATAACAAGGGAGGGGGGTGCTCCCCACATCTATGGATAGAGGCCAGAGAAACTGCTAAGCATCCCACAGTGCACAAGACAGCCCCCACAACAAAGAACGATCAGTCCAACATTTTGTTGACAAAATGTCAACGGTGCCGAGATCGAGAAACCCCGGCTGGACAACAGAGAAGTAAGCCTGGAAGTGGGGCTTTCAAATCCCTCACCCAGAGATGCAGAAGTCAAGTCCAGCAACTGTCTGGAAGCCCGGGCATGGGCCAGAGCCAGGGCAGGGCCCTGCCTTCAGGCATCAAATGCCCCTGGAAAGGCCAGCATCTCCCCGAGGTCCTTCCTGACCCCACGGTCTCTTGGCCAAGTTCATCCTAGGAACGCCGTAGAAAATAACAGCTGCTGTTTTCCTGAGCACCAGCTATGAGTTGGGCATTGCATCGAACATTTTTCTTCTTTGTGGTGTTTCTACACAGCAATCTGGGGAGGAAGGGATTGTCTCCAGCCTCATCTCATAGACAAGGAAATTTTTCTTATTAAAACAAATTTGTTAAACATTTATTTACTTTTGAGAGATAGACAAAGCGTAAGTAGGGGAGGAGCAGACAGAGAGGGAGACACAGAATCGGAAGCGGGCTCCAGGCTCCGAGCTGTCAGCACAGCGCCCAACTCAGGGTTCGAACTCACAAACTGTGAGATCATGACCTGAGCTGAAGTCAGAGGCATAACCGACGACGGAGCCACCCGGGTGTCCCCCGCCGAGTCATTAACTCACTTACCCAAGGTCACCGTCATGGTCACGTTGGAGTACCAAACCCTAGTCCCTCAGAATTTCCTTATTTGGAGATAGGGTCTTTGAGAGATGATCAGGTTTAAGTGAGATCATTAGGGTGGGTCCTAAAATCCAATATAACTGGTGTCCCTCTGAACAGGGGAAACTTGGGCAGACACCCTAGCATTTAGCAGGTCCCCTAAGTAAAGTTTCTGCTTCCAGAAGCTTCATTTGGTTGCTGCTCATAACACCTAAAATACTGCTGCTAAATAATAATAATAATAAATCAGTGTGAGCACCATCCCAAGTTGTGCTGGAATTTTTTTTCCATAATAATTCATCTGGGCCACCCAGGCAGTAAGGACTAGTAGATGAGTAATTAGGAGAAGAACCCCGGGCTCTAGAGGTCTGAATGACAGGCGTGGGTCGAAATCCCAGTTCTAAAGCCCACCAGCTCTGTGTGATCTTAGGCACATCACTCCAGACTCGCCAGCCTCAGCTTTCCCAATCCGTAAAATGGATATAGCAATAGTGCCCACCTCATGGGGTTTTCACGGAGGCTAAGTGAGACGATGCCTGTAGGAATCAGCCCAGTGTCATTCTCTGCACATTATATTCCCCCCATAATGAGCTATTGTTGTGACTCTGATTATCACTATGATGGTGGCTTTGCCCTACTGTCCCAGGAGGACGGAGGGGAGTGGCTACCCACGACTGGCTCTCCTTGTTGAATCTCTGCTCCAGGTCCCCCCTAAGGGGGCGGGGGGACACTCAGAAGACACTGGGGAGTCAGGAGAGGGCTGTGGGGCCCTCACCCGGCTCCTGCGGGAGTCACGTGGGTGGTCACATGCGGAGCACGAGGCACTGTCTGCGTCTCCATCACATTCCCGGGAATCCTTAGTGACAGAGCCTGAGCTGCTGTCCCACGGGATGGCTTTGCCCCACGCAGGATAGCGCTACGCCCCCCACGTGGTGCCCGGCAGGCATTGCTAGCTGGGCCTGAGACAGCTGCCACGAAGCCACCAGAATCCGTGACAGGATGGACGTGTCTGCTGGAGAAACCTCTCAGAAGAGGTGGAAGGAAGACCAAAGACTGGTGCCACCAAGAGATCCCCCTGGACCTGTTTCTTCTGAGAGACAGGCTGGGTGTCCCTCCACCTGCAGGACGCAGCAAACGTCCAGCAACACTGACCAGAAGCCTGACACTTTGTGGCACAAAGGGGGACCCCAAAAATGCCCCTGCCCTCGACGCATTCGTCGTCGAGAAGGAGGGAAAGACCAACACATCTTTTCGTTGTTGTATTTTGCTTTGTTACGTGATGAATGACAAAGGCCAGATCTCCCAAATTTTCCTGCCAAAGCCCAGAAATAAATGATAGAAAAATAACAAAGGAAAAAACCCTAGTCGTGTAAGAGAAAACTGGGAGTCCAGCCTAGGGGGAGGACGGTGGTAGATGATCGACCTTTTGTTTTCTTTAATTTTCGTTCTTTTTATTTTTCTATAAAGTTTATCTATTTATTTTGACAATGAGAGAGTGCACAGGAGGGGCAGAGAGAGGGAGAGAAAGGGAATCCCGGGGCTCAACACGGGGCTCACACCCAGAAACTGCGAGATCGTGACCTGAGCCTAAACCAAGAATAGGAGGTTTAACTGGCTGACCCACCCAGGCACCCCTTTAATTTTATTTTTCGGGCAAAAGTAACACATGTCCCCAGTAACGAAAAGGAAATCGGGCTTTGGAAAGAGTCCCGTCTGGATCCCCACCCCTCAGCTCTACTCCGATCCCGGATGCGCGCTGATCCATTTCTCACAGCCCCTTGCATGGATCGCTCAGCCACACATGGGCACATGCATGGACATCCAGTCCTTTGCATTTTCCGCTTTGTTGCTTAAATTATTCAGCAATTCGGTTACTGAATTACATGATCTTAAAGACCATTCTATACGAACATATAGACCTAATGTATCGACCTCATGGCATAATCATGCCACAAAGTCCAAACCAGGTAGCTTTCGAGCATGAAATGGGGTGGTGTTAAGAACCAGGACTCCCCAGGGGGGCCTGGGTGGCTCAGTCGGTTGAGCGCCCAACTTGGACTCAGGTCGTGGCCTCGCGGTCCGTGAGTTCACGCCCCTTGTCGGGCCCTGTCTGTGCTGACGGCTCAGAGCCGGGAGCCTGCTTCAGATTCTGTGTCTCCCTCTCTCTCTGCCCCTCCCCGACTTGTACTCTGTCTGTCTCAAAAGTAAATAAATATTTTTTAAAAATGAAAAAAAAAAAAAAAAAAAAACAGTACTCCCTAGACAACCAGACAACCAGGTCTTAGAAGGAGTTGTGAAAAAGCCCGAACCAAAGTTGAGTCGGATACAGTTGGACAATCGAACACATCTTTCCTGAGTGCTCTCCGTGACTTCTAAGCGGGTCTGGGGGTAGGAGACACCTTAGGCTGGGCTCACCTCATCGGTCCTCAAATCTGAGAGACTCCTAGGGAAACCCAGTGTGCTAGACTTTGGGGACACGTATGTCATTTTCCTTGTGGATTCTCCTACTTTCCCTTCAAAAATTCCAGCAGTCTCCCTGAGGGTTGATTGAAGATCTATCTGCTTATCTGCTCTATTTTTTCTTTTTTTAATGTTTATTCATTTTTGAGAGAGAGCATGTGTGAGCGGGAGAGGCGTGGCGGGGGGGGGGTGGGGAACAGAGGATCCAAAGTGGGCTCTTAGGCTGACAGCAGAGAGCCTGCGAGGAGCTCAACACATGAACCCTGAGATCATGACCCGAGCCAAAGTCCCAAGATCCCACCGACTGAGCCACCCAGGCGCCCCTGCTCTATCTATTCTGTGAGAGCCCAGGAACCCAGGCTTCAGGGTGAGGACAGGAACAGGAAGCCCAGTTGGGTGGGCCAGTAATCGATGAGTCCCCGCTGTGGGGAGCGCCATGGACACAGCCCCCAGACCCTATTCCAGCTGCGCCCCTCCCCGCTGAGTCCCGGCTGCAGCCTCCCTTGGCGGATCGGTCCTTCTTCACCCAGGCAGCCGGTCTACACAGGTCCCTGGGCCTCGAGGCCCCTGTTCCCCGAGAGTGGCCAGGGCACTGCCCTGCCGGTTCCATCTCAGCCTGATTCAACATGTGTCTTCAAGCACCTAAGTCCTTTCTGAGGAAGTGACGCTGAAGTTGAGGGAGTGGGGCTCATCCGGACAAGGGGGACAGGAGGGGGACAGCAGGGGGGCGGGCTCCATCAGACGGACTCGGCCTGTTGGGCAATGGAAGAGACCACCATGGGGCTGGGCTGTGGGGAGAGAGGGGGCAGGCTGGACCTCGTGGGGCTTTCGAGATCGTATCCCCAGAGCCACCGGCAGGAGTTAAAGGAATTCACACGTGTGTGGTGACAGGACCCAAGGTGCCACCCTCCCCGCCGTGGAAAACAACTTGGGGTGAGAGGAAAGTCAAATGACAGTCTTGGGCCTCAGGCCAGGGCGCAGGAGAGGGAGAGAGGGGTCGTCTCAGAGCCAGGGGACTGAAGGCTCCTGACACATCATTCCAGGAAGTGGCTTCATAGGACTTCGACAGCTTCCTGAGAGGCAGCCGTATCCCTGAGGGCAGGGGTGAGGTGTACAGACTGAAGGAGGAGACAGGGGAGGGGCATGGGGGCTTCCCTGGTCCTGGGGGCCGGAGCAGAGGCCTGGGCCCAAGCGGACAGAATCCCAGGCCCCTCTGGCTCACACTCCCAGCTAGGCAGTGGGTAGAGCTCAGGGGTAGAGCATTTGCACACTCCCAGCCAGGCCTCTGGAGCCCCAGGCCCCAAGATGGCTGTTCACCTGAGCACCCCCTCCCCCAGCATGGAACAGAAAGCAGGGGAGACAAGGAGACAGTCAAAAAAGGAAAAACACGGCTGGGAAGGTCAGACAGCCCCGGGGACGGGCGGCTCTGCCCCCTCGCCCTCGTGCTCGCTGGGCGCGGACAGGAAGCGGTTGGAACCAGCTCCAGAATTTTGCAGGCGGGGCCGCTGGGGGGGGAGAGGTGCCCGTGACCACTAGCCATTGGGCGGCCCCATTGGTCCTGCAGGCTGACCTCACTGCCCAGGCCCGCAGGAGCGCTTCCTGGGGTCACATTCCGCGCTGAAGAGCCCCTCTCCAAGGTCTTGGTTGGCGCCAATGTCTTTTTAGGAACCAAGGGTCTAATTTTAGTGTCCCGGCCTTCGACACCTTCTCAAAATAGCTCCCTGTTTTCCCTCTTGTCCCTGCCCCTTCCTTGGAGAAGGTGAACCCCCTGCATCCCTGCGGTCCGGGTTGGTAAGCTCAGGCCCAAAGCCTTGTATGGGTTTTGTTAGAGGAACCCGTGTCCCTGCCGCGTGTTCCATGTGACCTGACCCAGAGCGCTGGCCTCTGGAGAGGGGGGCTCACTGGGCCCACCGGGCCAGGGATGCCCCAGCAGCCAGAACTCACGCCTGCCCCCTCCCCGTCCGTCTGCCGTGGCTCAGGTGTGACCCGAACTCAGGTCCCCACCCTCCTGGAAATCGAACCTGAATAACCCCGCCCAGCCTCTCCCCGTAGGAAGTTTGGGTCTGCTGACCCCTCGACCCAGGGCAGCCTCTATTCTTCTTTTTGCAGGTTCTGCCGTTCTTGTATTGCTGATAATTATTGCTATTATTTTCTGAGCACTTACTATGGTGCCAAGGGCTTCTCGTGCATGATTTATTTCATTTACCTCCTCAGCCACCCTGTGAGGCGGACGCTGGTGGTGTCCCCCAGACTGTGGGGCCGCCGAGGGGCGGAATGGGATTTGAACTCAGGAGATCCGACCCCCGGCTTCTGCTTTACGGGTGTCACCACACAGGCACCCTCCCTGGATCCTCACCACCGCCCTTCCTGCACCACCTTTGTCCCAGCCCGTGTCCCGGATACTCAGATCCTTCGAGGCATCCCAGGCGAGCAGGCCAGAGGGGCCGTCCCGCTTGCCTGAGGTCACACAGCAAACTACGCAGCCAGGGCGGAGCACGTCAGGGCCTCGGGAAGCTCCTTCAAGCCCCCAGGGTGTCTAAATTCATCCAAGCAACCTTTGACTGTCAGGACGAGAAAAGACAATGTAGGTAAAAGTAGATAAGATAAAGAGCCATTGTTTGTTTGTTTGTTTGTTTTTTGGAGGGGAGGGGATGGGAGAGGGGCAGAGGGAGAGAGAGACAACATCTTAAGCAGACTTCACACTTAGCCACGGAGCCTGACCTGACAACCCCGGGATCGTGACCTGAGCCTAAATCAAGAGTTGGGCAACCCGCCGAGCCACCCAGGCGCCCCAAGAGCCAGCCACTCTTCCGAAAGGAGCCGGAGACCAGCAACGTTCCTAAATGCTGTCTCCTCCACAGCCAGTGCCCAGTGCCAGGCAGATGGCCACGCCCGCCAGGAGGAGAAGGGGGGCTGTTACTCAGCCAGAAGTGGTGCCACGCCTTGAAATGACCAGAGGGACGGATGATAACCCTGCACTTCCCATGTAAATAACGCAGTTGCTACAAACACCTATCAAAAGGGCAGGTGGACCAAAGCAAGCCGGGTGACAAATAGTGCTTGACCTGTGACCTCAGTGCCGGGGACACAGCAGGGCTTGCGGAGGCCAGCCTAACCCTAACCCTGGAGAATCTTTTGGGGGGTTGCCCTTGTATTGTCAGATGCCGTGGAAAATTCAAAATCTTCTGTAAAAATCTGATTTTTCAATCTTGGCCAAAAATTTTAAGATCTTTCCTGACTGCTGAGTTTCTAACAAGATGTGTATGTGGGCGGTATCCAGCCACGGGGAGGGCCGGGGAGCGGGGGGTGGGGGGGCAGCATTTGCTGTGAGCTTATGCTTTTTTTTTTTTGTTTGTTTGTTTGTTTACAAAGCACAGTGTCTTGTATAACTGTCACCCCGACCCTGTGAGCAGACTGGGCAGGCCCACCGTGTCCATTTGACAGATTGGGAAAACCAAGGCCCCGGTGAGTGAAGCGCTTTGCAAGAGTCACACAGCAGTGGGAGAGCACGGATTTAAACTCGGATCTCTCTGATTCCAAAGGGGTGCTCTTTCTGCTTGGATAGGTCAAGGCTGTGTGGTGAGGGGAGGGGTGGGGCCGCCTGCAGGAGAGGGAGCCACAGTCTGCACTTCTGCACCGGGCGAGCTGACCCTACCCTGTTACCTGAACTCCCGGCTCCCAGCTCTCAGCACCTAAGAAAAGCTCAGGGCGGAGCTAAGGCTGCGGAGGTGCTGATGAGGCCGGTGACTCAAAGAGATTTGTCGTTCGGAAGGCGGCCCCACCCCCCTTGGCCTGGCTGGTGGAATGCAGAAAAGAAGGGTCAGGTGACGGACAGGCGTCAGTGATGGACAGACGCCAACGTCAATCCCAGGAGCTCCAGGCTGAGACCCGCCCCACCTCCAAGGCCACCTCCCCATCTGTAGGCTTCCTGTTTTACCCCCCACCCTGGCCGCTCACCCCCCAAAGCGTCCTCACATCACCAGGGCTTGCCTGCCTCTTGGGGCTCCAAAGCCCTGAGATCCCTCGTGGGGGAACCGCAGCAGAGATGCCTCCCGTTGGATTCATCCGTCCTCAGGGCAGGGATGAACTGATTTGCTGCAGACCCTGCCTTACTGGAAAGCAGCGGCATTCCTGGTGCCCTAAAGGAGACCCAAGAGAAGCCACAGGTGGCTCCAGCCTCGGGACACCCCGGGCACAAACGCACTGTGGAAACACCTGTTTGGCAGCTACCCTGCCCCTGCTGCCCCCCACCCTTCGCTCACAAACATATGGCCGAGCAGCCACCAGTTTGTCAGTGGGGCCCAGTCCTGGCCTTTCCGAGAAAACGAAACCAAAATCCCCCACCCACAGGACTCGGTTCTGTTGGGTTTCTTAAAGCCCCGACCTCTGATATGTTTTAACATCACATATAGACAGTATGATGTTTGTCTTGCCAGGCTTTTTCTAGAAAAGCCGCTATTGTTGAAGTAGAATTTTCCCTCCAGCCCTATTTTTTTTTAATTCGTTTAGTGTTTTTTTATTTATTCTTGAGAGAGAGACAGACAGAGCACAAGCGGGAGAGGGGCAGGGAGAGAGGGAGACACAGAACCCGAAGCAGGTTCCGGGCTCTGAGCTGTCAGCACAGAGCCCGACAGGGGACTCGAACTCACGAACCGTGAGACCATGACCTGAGCCGAAGTCGGACATGAAATCGACTGAGCCACCCAGGCAGCCCCCTCCAGCCCGCTTGTAAAAGAAGCAAGAATTATCGGAAAATCAGGATGATGCCTATTACCGTGACTATAAGTGCACTTGAGAAAGCAGTCTCTGGGACTCTTTTTGTCCCACCCCTCAGTTCTGTCTTACCAGGATCCCAATTCTATCCTTACTCAGGGAACAGTGTAGAGTAAGAAACAGCTGCATGCGGGGGTCTGACCACTGACAGGCCACCAACCCCCACTGACCACCTATTACAATTTGGTGCTCTTACATGCTGACCCGTTTAATCCTGACGCTAACCTGAGCATTAAGGCATTATTGCTCCATTTTACTGATGAGTAAAACTGAGGTTCAGAGAAATGAAGCAACTTGCCCAAGGTCACACAGCCCTCTAACAGGCAGAGCTGGGATTTGAACGGAGGTCTGAGTTACTGCAAGTTCTATGCCCTTTCCAATGCACCAAGCATGACTCTCAGGGGAGACAGAATGAGGTTGGCTTTGACCCCTGTGCGGCTGATCCCAGGCCAGAAGGGGGACAGGCCCTCCTGCACTGCCTAGGAACACCCACGCAAAGACAAAGATCTCCTGTAAGAGTTCCCCTGCCTCACCTGCTCGCCTGAGGTAAGGGGTGGGGAAGAGCCCAGCCTGGCCTCTGGCTGAGCCTCAGCGCGGGTCTTCCCCATCTGACCCATCCACCCCTTCCCAGATCCAGGATAGAGCTGGCGGTGTCACTGAAGGGAAAAGAGAGCCTTCAGCGCCACCTGCTGGAGATACAATAGCAGCGTCTGCTGTTTCCCCAGAGCAAGTGCTTCCTGGCCACGGGAGGTGGGGAGGGGGGTGGGATATGATGGAGGGCAGGGAGGGGGCCATGCTCCCTCTCAGGGGATTAACTCCTGTACTTGACCTTATAAACAGGTGTGGGTATTCCTCCTGCCATAAACTTAGCAGTTATCTTCGGGAAGCTCACAGTAATTCTGCTATGGACATTCCTGCCCGTGTCTTTCGGTGGCTTATACACACACATACACACACACACACACACACCACACACACACACGGTGTTTGGTTACGCACCTATGCGTAGAAATACGGGATCATGGGGTATGTGCCCTTTCGGCTTCAGCAGCCACTTCCGTATAGTTTTTCAAAATGATTTTACCAACTGACTCTCTCCAGCAGTATATGTCGCTCCACATGCTCATCAATACTGGGTATTGTCAGCTTTTCAACATTGTATCCGTTCTGGTAAGTGCATAATGATATTTCACTGTCGTTTTAATTTGCAATGGCAAATAATGCTGAGCACTTTTCATATGCCTACTGGCCATTTGAATATGCTCTTCAGTGAAGGACCTATACAAATTTTTCCCAGTCTTCTAGTACATTGTCATTTTCTTATCGATTGGTAAGAGTTCTTCATATATTCTGGATAGAAATCCATTGTCCCAGATACATATTGCAAATATCTTTTTCCACTTGGTGACCTTACCTTTTTCACTCTCTTCATGGAGTCTTATCAGAGCTTCGTTTTAATATAGTCCAGTTGATTAGTCTTTTCCTTCATGGAAAAGTGTTTTTAGACTTTAGGAAATCTTTCAAGGTCATGAAATGCTCTCCTGGTTTACCTTTTAGAACGTGGATTGTTCTACCCTTCACATTTAGGAACCGGTCTGTGTGTGTGATATAAGAAAAGTGTCTCCATTTTGAAACTCGGTTGCTAGAGCACCATGTTTTGAAACAGTTTTTTAATGTGTATTTGTTTATTTTGAGAGAGAGAGAGCGTGAGTGAGGGAAGGGCGGAGAGAGAGAGGGAGAGAGAATCCCAAGCAGGCATCGCTCTGTCGGTGCAGACTCCAACACTGGGCTCGATCTCACGAACCGTGAGGTCATGACCTGAGCCAAAACCAAGAGTCGGACGCGGACGTGACTGAGTCACCCAGGCGCTCAGATACAGCACGATTTCTTAATGAATACATTAGCTGTCTACTATGGGTGTGGTTGTTTTACATCACGTGACTGTATACACGTGGCTCTATTTCTGGACTATTTTGTTCCATTTGTCTCTGTCTGCCCTTGCACCAATACCACACTGTTTCAATTACTGGAAGTTATTCTAAGCTTGAGCGCACATAGCTTTGTTTTAGCCAACACCGTATGTCCTTACCAACATTCAGAGAAGTGTTTGTGATTCTAGCTATTCCGGAGGGTGTAATGTAGCATTTCATTGTGGTTTTAATTTCTATCTTCCTAATAAGAAATGATGTTGAGTACCTCTTCCGTGCTTATTGGGCCTTCCTACATCTTTGGGGGGCAGGGGGGAAGCGTCCATTCAGATCTTCTGCCCAGTTTTTACTAGGTTCTGTTTTTACTAGAGGATTTGTAGGATTTCCTCATATACTCTGCATACAAGTCCTTTGCTAGATGAATGGATGGGGAATGTTATCTCCTAGTCTGTGGCTTGCTTTTTCACTCTCACTGCCTTAATGAGCAGAAATGTTTACTGTTAGTGGAATACAAATTATCTACTTATTTTTATACGCGACGCTTTTTGCGTTCGCTCTAAGTAAATTTCACCTACCCCACGGTCATGAAGATATTCTCCTATGTTTTCTTCCAGAAGCTTTATGATCGTAGCTTTTATGTTTAGGTTTATGACCCATCTTAATCCCTACTTTGGGGTTAATTTGTTCCTCCTCTTCCAGCTTCATAAAGTGGAAACTTAGAATTTTTATTTTTAAATCTTTCACTTGAAGCTACGAGCTCCCTTCTAAGGACATTAGCCGCTTCCCACAATTTTTTATGTGTTTGTTTTATTATCACTGAGTTTAAGATAGCTCCTAATTTCCCTTTTGATTTCTCCTTGGGCCATGGATTAATTTGGAAGGGTGTTGTTTAACGATCAACTATTTAAGGCTTTCCTAGATAACTTACGGTTTTCGATTTCTCATTTAGTTCTCTTGTGGTCAGACAACACGCCCTGAAAGATTTTAGTGTTCTCCAATTGATTCTGTCACACTGTGCCTCATTGCATCTTTTTCTTTTTTTATTTAAAAAACTTTTCTTAAATGTTTATTCATTATTTTTGAGAGAGAGAGAGACAGAGCATGAGCAGGGGAGGGGCAGAGAGAGAGGAAGACACAGAATTTGAAGCAGGTTCCAACCTCTGAGCTGTCAACACAGAGCCGGATGCGGGGCTCAAACTCACAGACTGTGAGACCATGACCTGAGCCGAAGTCGGACGCTCAACCGACTGAGCCACCCAGTGGCTTTCCATAAGGAAAAGGCTAGTGTCCATGAGGCTAGTGTCCTTCCATAAGGACAATAAGGAATGTCCTTATTCATCTCCGGCAATATTCCTGGTCTTAACATCTACATCGTTTGATATTACTACAACTATACAAGACTTGTAAGGTCTACTAATGCATAATTTTCCATCCTTGTAGCTTCAACCTCTTTGTGTCTTTATAGTTCGAGTGTATTTCTTTTGTGGCATCATATGGTTGAGTCTTACTATTGGATACCCTCTGGCCTTTAATTGGAAGATTTTATTCATTTATATTTAATGTAATGTAATTACTTATACCATTGGGTTTAAGTCCATCACCTTGTTACGTGTTTTCTATTTATCCTCTCTTCTTTGTTGTTCTTTTCCTGAATTCTTTGGGGCTAATCGAATAATTTGATATTCCTTATTAGTTTTTTAGCTATACCTTTTTATATTGCTCTAAGGATTATGCTATGCATTATTAACTTCCCAGAGTGTACCTAGAATCAATATTTCACCACTTCAAGTAAAAGGTAAATACTTTAAAAGAGCATAATTCCATTTAAACTCCTTCTATGTGCGATTAATCTTGTATATTTCACTTCCAGGTTATAAACCCCCAAATACAAATTATTACTTTTGTTTTAAACAGTTGACGTTCACTAAAAATTTTTAAAAGCATCTCCTCTAGCATGACAAGCTGAGGGTCTCTCCAGAGGGCAGGCAGGGTGGGCGTCTGGATGGAGGAAGAGAATCACACATGGCAGGGCTGGGCAGGAGGAAAGGAAGCAGTCTGGATGGTCCCGCTGCTACGCCCCTGCTCAAAATGTGGTCCGTGGGCCAGCATGATAGAAATGCAGCATCCCGGCCCAACCCAGGAATTACCCGGTCAGCATGTGCACATCCGCCAGAGGCTCCCCACCGCCACCCAGTGGTCTTCGTGCACGTGAAAGTCGGAGACGCCCTGCAGTAGAATCATACCTGGGCTGTTTGTAACGCTCACTTGGCACAAGGGAGCAAGAGAGCAAACTCAAATGAGCGTATTCGTACCTGAGGTCAGGATTCCTGGGGCCCGTGCAAATAAAGTAATCGCAGAAGTGACCTGAGGTGGACAGCGACCCACAGACCATCAAGCCCAACCCCTTCACTTTACACATCGGGAGACTTTACTGGCACATTTTTCTTGCCCACCTTCGATTTTGACAACCGTGCTTTCCTCTCCCTTCCAGGATACCCACCCCTCCACGCCCACCTCTGTCTCTACGGTTAGGGTGGTGCTACCCACTCCAACACCTTCCTTCCAGAGAGGACGTGGGATCCAGGTTAGGCCACAGACATGGAACTTTTTCTGCGACTATGGGGGAAGAGAGAGGGAAGAGGCACCCTCTTTCCACGAGGATGACGTGGGATCAAAAGCTCTCGGGAAGCCATTCTCTGCCGTCCTGGCATGAGCCACATATAGCGGAAGGCCTCACGATGGAAGCTTGTCCAACAGATGGAAGTGCAATACCCTAAGGACAGCACGAGCCCCTGGATCCAGCCATGCCTGAACCTGCTTAACGCTTTTCAGTAGCATGCGCCAATACAACCCCTTTGGTGCTTTAGCCAGATTGAGCTGAGTTTCTGTTACTATTTGGTAAAATCACGGTGCCCACCCCCCTCCTCCCCATGGCCCAGGGTTAGCGTAGGCTTTGTAATGACATGTCCCTCCCCGTCTAATGTCAAAAGGGGCTTCCCCCCTTCCCCGCTCTCTGCCCCTTTCTTGGGGACAGTTGGGCTAAAAGCAACTTCTCAGGGAAGTATCTGTCTGCATCCTGAGAGAAGGGACAAGGGGGGAGGGGAGTGGGAGGTCGGGGCCGAGCCTCTCAGAGCTTTTCCAACGAGGAAGCCACAAAAGGAGGGGAGGGCTCTGGGATAAGACTGACCCAGAGGATAGAGACCTTGGACCTCTGCCACGGGTGCCCCATCTCGGGGTGCAGAACAAGGCCTGGGATGTCAGCGGCAGCCACGGCTCCTGAGTTTCTTCCCCGTGTGGGGCACACGCTCAGTTCCCGAGATCCAAGATGAAAAAAGACATGACCTCTGTCGCCCTCTCTGGGGAGACGGAACGCAGCAGGACAACCCCACGAACGCCAGGAAGCAGGTGCTCCGTGCTGACCATGGGTCATGAAAAAGAACCCCTCGGTTGGAGTGCCAAGGATGGCTTCCTGGAGGAGGAGGCAGGTGAGCCGGGCCTCAGGGGAAGAGGAGAGAGGCAAGGGCTGGACATCCTGGGAAGGGAGAGCAGAAGGGAACAGACAGGCCCCGGGAGCAGCAGGCTGGTCTGGAGAGGAGCAGAGAGTGCCATACAGGAGCAGGTGGTGAGGGGCGGTAGGTGAACCACAAGGCTGGGCTTTGCTGGGTGTTCACGCAGAAGCCCTGGAGGGTCAAGTGGGTTCGGGAGGTATTTTTCTGGCAATTGTGGCAGTGTGGATGACAGCAGGTAGAGCAGGTGAGAAGGCCAATGGGGGCTGCCTGCTTGTGTTTGAGGCCTGTCTCTCCGGGCGGGGGTGACAGGGCCACGAAGCTGGGTGGGGAGTTTGAGAGCAAGTTGGGTGCGGGAGGACTGAGCAGAGGTCCTCGGGGTGAAAGTGGGCAGATGAAGTCAGAGAAAGCCTCCCAGGAACTACAGTCACACCTGCCATATACTGAGGGCCGACTATATGTGAGGGACTCTGCTGGGCGCTTTGGATGACTCTTCTCCTGTAATCCCGACATGAGACCTGTGAAACAGGCATTTGTATCCCAGAGGAGAGAAGACTGAGACTCCGAGAAGAGAACTAAGCCTCCCAAGGGCACACGGCACAGGGCAAAGTGATTTATTCTGCTGCGGGAATCTAAGGGCTGAAATCTAAGGGCTGAAATCTAAGGGCTGCGGCAAGCAGGGTGGGACGAGAAGGATGGCCCCGGGGGAGGCAGGGCAGGTGGGGAGCCTCGGGAAGGGGGGGGCAGGAGCTGCGCCACAGGAGCAGAGACCTGCCACGGGGCTGCCTTAGGTCCAAGCAAAGGGCTGCAGGGCTCAGAGCACCCCGGGGGGTGTCCCTCGTGCTGTCCGGAAGGCCGCCTGCCCACGTTCCCCACCGGTGCCCCAGGCCTTCGCGCCCCCTCCCCACCCCCACCCCGAGTGGTGCTCATCCCAGATTGCAATTCTCTGCTATTCCCTAATCAACGCATTTTGCCGGTAAAATAACCAGGAGCTTTATTTGTAAGATAACAGGTGACACAGGGTCCAGGGATGAGAACCTGGAGTTCGTGAGCATCATGACTGAGCCTCCCACACCCCCTCCGCTGCTCACGCTAGACCTGAAATCAGGGCACGGGGATGGGAAGGAGTAACCGAGAGCGCCAACCGCCTGCCTTGACCTGTTTGCCCTGCTTGATCTGGGCACTATGCTGGACTCACACATACAGCAGAGAAAAGGCATGAACTAGAACTGAATCTACAGAGAGCAGCACGAATCGATCTTGAAAACCTGACGTTGCATGAAAAAGGCAAGTTGCAGAAGGATTCGAATATAAGCGTTGCTTTAAGTTTATTTATTTCGGGGGGGGGGGGAGGGGCAGAGAGAGAGAGGGAGATACAGAATCGGAAGCAGCTCCAGGCTCCGAGCTGGCAGCGCAGCGCCCGACGAAGGGCTCGAACTGGCGAACCCTGAGATCATGACCTGAGCTGAAGTCAGACGCCCAACCAACTGAGCCACCCAGTCTCCCCAAAAGTGTTTTTTTTTTTTTAATTATTGTTGTGATAGGGGCACTCACTCAGTGGAGCATCCGAGACTTTGGTTCAGGTCACGATCTCCTGGTTCGCGAGTTTGAGCCCCGCCTCGGGCTCTGTGCTGACAGCTCGGAGCCTGGCGCCTGCTTCGGATTCTGTGTCTCCCTCTCTCTGCCCCTCCCCCCGCTCATGCTCTGTCTCTCTCCCCAAAAGTAAAAGAAACAGAGAGCAATTGCTGGGTCATAAGATCATCCCGCATTTAACTTTTTGAGGAACCACCAAGTTTTCGCACATCACCTTTCACATTCCCCCCAACGGTGCGCAGGGTTCCAGCTTCTCCACATCCTTACCCACCCTCGTCATTCTCCTTTATTATTATTATTATCGCCATCCTCGTAGGCGCGAGGTGAATTAAGTTGGTTTTAATAAGGTGATTTCTGACAGTCTTTTTTTTTTTTTTTTTTTCTGAGAGTAAAGGTGTTCCTCCCTTTGTTGTGTTCGATTCTTGAATTCCACAAGAGGAAAGGGAGATGGGGTCTGGGGCGCTTTTCTGGCTCCCCCTCCCCTCCCTCCTTCGTGTTGGGAAATAAGGAAGCCCGCGGTATCTGCTGGCAGGCAGGGGAGACAGGCAGGGGTGAGGCTGGGAGCCCAAGCGGAGGGTCAGCCTTGGTGGGGAGTGGGCAGAGGAAGGGGCAGGGACGGGCAGGCTGGTAGATCTGGAGGAGGGAAGGCGGGGCTTCTGCTGGCTCAGTGAGATCCCCGGCGTGGTCAGTGTCAGAGTGAGAGTCAGGAAGGGGACCTTGGAGGCGGCACAGGGAGAACGTTTAAAAGGCACTGCAACACCTGCTTCCACCTCACCCCCTCCCAGCGGTCCCTACGGAGCCCCCTCCCCCTGCACCCGGCCCCCTCCCTCCCTCACCATCAGCTGCAGCTGGGAGCTTCCTGCACCCCCACTCCTTAGAAATGCCTCTGTTCAGGGGCGCCTGGGTAGTTCAGTGGGTTAGCGTCCGACTCTGGATTTCGGCTCGGGTCATGTTCTCGCGGTTTGTGAGTTCAAGCCCCACATCGGGCTCTGCGCTGACCGTGCAGAGCCTGCTTGGAATTCGCTCTCTCCCCTCTCTCTCTGACCCTACCACGCTTGCTTTCTCTCTCTCTCTCAAAATAAATAAACTTAAGGGGTGCCTGGGTGGCTCAGTCGGTTAGGCGGCCGACTTCAGCTCAGGTCATGATCTCACGGTCCCGTGAGTTTGAGCCCCGCGTCGGGCTCCGTGCTGACAGCTCAGAGCCTGGAGCCTGTTTCGGATTCTGTGTCTCCCTCTCTCTGACCCTCCCCCGTTCATGCTCTCTCTCTGTCTCAAAAATAAATAAACGTTAAAAAAAATTTTTTTTAAATAATAAATAAATAAATAAACTTTAAAAACAAAGGAAAGAAAGAAAGTCCTCTGTCCAAGGCCACCGACCTCCCCACCATGACACCCATGACACGCTTACCATAGCTGCCCTCGACTTCTGTGCAGCCCCAGCTCCTGGTTTTCTTGTGGCTTCCTGGGGACATCCTAATCCCCTTCACACGTTCCTGCAGCATCCACCCCTCCTTTATGCCACCCCCCCCTCCAAGGACCTACCTAGACTTCTTCTTCCCTCTCCTCACTTTCCTCTTTCCCAGGCCTTCCTCCCTCCACACCCCCATGCCGGCCACCTGGAAGTCTTCTCTGGCTTTAATGCTCAGCTTCCTAATTCACCTGCCCCAGACTCCTTGTCTCTACAGTCGCCACATCAGCCAGAATGGTTGTCCCACAGTGGTTCTCTGCCTCACCTGCATCAGAGTCACCTGGGGGACTTGTGCAATCCCGGCCTGCAGGGCCCCACCCCCGGGGTTTGAGATCCAGTAGGTCTGGGGAGGGACCCAAGAGTTCGGGTCTCTGGCAGGTACCCAGGTGATACTGACATGCTGGTCTGGGGACCACGTGGAAGGAACTACTGCCTTAAATAACTCATCTGATCGCGTTGGTCTCTTGTAAAGCTCCTGGGTGCCTCGCCATTGCCCCCAAGGTAAATGACAGCTCCCATCTTGGCACTGAAGGCCATCTGGTCACTCACCCTCTCTGCACTGCCTAGAACACCCTCGCCGCCCTAGGCGTGCCTAGATGTCAGCGAACATTCTGTTATCAGTGCTTACCACGCACACTCAGCCTCCCCATCACATACAGGCTCACTGAGGATGAAATGTCGGGGATGTCTCTCTATCCTTGCAGCCCAGCACAGGATTTAACACGGTGCCCAGGAAATTGTCGTTGAGGGGCGCCTGGGTGACTCAGTTGGTGAAGCGTCCGACTTCGGCTCAGGTCATGATCTCACGGTCCGTGAATTTGAGCCCCAGTCGGGCTCTGTGCTAACAGCTCAGATCCTGGATCCTGCTTCAGATTCTGTCTGCCTTTCTCTCTGCCCCTCTGCTGCTTGTTCTCTCTCTCTCTCTCTCTCTCTCTCTCTCTCTCTCTCAAATATAAATAAACATTAAAAAAAAATTTTTTTAAAGAACGTTGTTGAATGAATGAAGATAAATATTTTCAAGTTTTATTTTATTTTTATTATTTTACTTAAGTACAAAAGGAATTTTTACTTGGGGTCAAAATTTATAAAATTTATAAAAGATTTTTTCTGGTTGCTCCAAAGCGTAAATCCTGACAATCTGGCCTCCGCTCTGCCCCCTGGTGGTAGTCTCAGTCCCCGCAGGAAAACGAATACACTGTTTAAGGCATTTCCGGGAACCGGGGCGTGACGACGTAGGGTCATTTGCATACCCAAGAGGCATTGCACACCGGGCAATTTCCGACTTAGAAATGACGAGATTTTCCTTTTGCGGTTGAATTCTTTTTCCCCAAGAATAAGGCCGCTCCCACAGAATTGTCTGGGGGAACGACGAAAATCACTGGCTCTTTCGAGCAGAGAATCACCATCACTGAATTCGGGGTAACAGTTACCCGAGGAATGTGTGCGGGCGACTCGAGAGCATACTCTGGTTTCTCTTCAGATCGCATAAATCTTTCGCCTTTTACTAAAGATTTCCGTGGAGAGGAACAATTCTGAGTTTTTAACCAATTTTTTGAGGCCTTGCGCTTGCAAGGCTACTTATGATGGTTAAAAATAGACTAATTTGCTTGGCTGCTTTTTTTTACTTAAGTGTTTGCGTTTTGCTTACCTGGTTTTTTATTTTTAAGCGTATGCGTTTTGCTTGGCAAGTACAGCTGTAACTTCCCGGTTACTTGTTTCTGTGTGTTTCCGTGGTGTTTTTTTTTTTTATTTCTGTCGTTTGTAATGTGTTTTTCCTTTATCCACTTAGTCTACATTCCCGTCTTTTCTGACGCTCCCGGTGGGGCGGGGCGCTCACCTGTTTGAAAGAACCCTCCGATCTCCCGTGCGGGTCCACGCCGGGCCTGCCAGGGCAGCGCTCAGCTACGGAAAACTAGAACCTTCTCGCAAGGTTTCCTGGTCTGCGGGCCTCCGAACGTTCACAGGCTGGAAACCACCAAACCCAGACTTGTTCTCGGTTTCCGGCCTCGCGCGCGGAGGCGGGCGCAGAAGATTGCTGAATAAAGAACACCTGGTTAACCTGATCTGGCCCAGACTTCAGATAACACTTTTTTTTTTTTTTTTTTTTTTTTTTAAGATGACTCTTGGGCATATCTGTGCAGTCACACACACCTTTCGAGGCAAGGCCCGGCACCTTTCTGACTGTAAGCTTTTTAAAAGAACCTTAAACAATTGAAGCAATATTGGCTGCGTTTTCTTTTCTTTCCCTTTTTAAGCTTATTTATTTTTTGAGAGAGAGCGTGCGTGCAGGCGAGGGGCAGAGAGAGAGAGAGAGGGAGGGAGAGCATCCCCTCAGGGCTGGAACTCCTGAACCCTGAGATCATGACCTGAGCCGAAACCAAGAATCGGTCGCTTAGCCCAGTGAGCCATGCAGGTGCCCTGGCTGCTATTTCTATGACATATTTAAAAGTATTGCTGTTGGGTTTGTTTTGTTTTGTTTTTTTCCTGATGAGGTCATTAAAACTAGAGCCGGATCATTTGTAGAAAATTGGAGTGAGAAAGACCTTTAATGATGGTTATAATGGATTTGATAAAACTCAAGAGGAGTGAATGACCACTTAGCTTTGTGAGCCCGCCTAGGTGCAAGGTAGGCTGGGAAATGTAGTCTTTCCCCTGGGCAGCCATGAGCCCTGCTAATGTGAGACCCATGGAGGGAGAAAGTGAATAAATACTACAAAAGAAAACTAGCAGTGTGTGCACCCAGATCCCAAAGTTGCATCCCATCCATCCCAAAGTTCCTTCCTTGCATTTCTCCACCTCCCAGCCTCCTCCCAGTGGCCAGCTCTCCCTTGCTTGTGACTGTGGGATAGCCACCTCCCAGGGTCCTTTTGATGTCCTTTGTGTAGATGACCCCCACCCAGGCTCAGGGTGCCTGAGGCAATTGCCCTAAGTCCAGCCCTGCTCTGCTGGTACCACCATTTGTCACCAGGGAGACCCCTTGAAACCCCGACTCAGGATTGCCCCCCCGAACTCAGGAAACTCCTAGAACCTTCTGCCTGTCCATTTCATCTCTTAGAAACTCACAAATTGCTGAAACAAGAAAAGAAACATTTGAGAACCATACCCGTCCAGATGAATCAGAAAGTGCCCAACAGGGGTGCCTGGGCGGCTCAGTTGGTTAAGCATCTGACTACAGCTCAGGTTTGTGAGTTCGAGTTCCGCATCAGGCTCTCTGCTGTCAGCACAGAGCCTGCTTCGGCTCCTGCCTCCCTCGCTCTCTGCCCCTCTCCCGCTGGTTTTCTCTCTCTTTCTCTCTAAATAAATAAACTAAAAAAGTGCCTACTGGGTATCTCAGATTCATTATAATATTAAAATCCCCCTCTAAATATTCATCCCAAACCCTATTAAAAGGAGCCTGCTTACCCCAGTTTAGGGAGTTCACAGTTTTGGAAAGTATTCCCCGAGGTCTCCTTATTTGCACAAGGAAAGTGACCCTGTGAGGCAGGCAACTCCACTCAGTGTAGTCTGGGTCTACAGCTCTCCAAGGAGCGGGCCCACGTTGGTCCAGTGACAGGTTCAAGCCCTGAGTCATTTTCCTTTCTTTCTCCCCAGCAAACCGTTCCTCACTTGGCAGCTCGGGTCAGTCAGCATTAAATGCTGGTGGCCGGTGCTGTCCCTGGGCTCCGAGGACAGGGTTTCTATCAAAAGCAGGGCTTTTAAACGTGTGTGTTGTTCACCTTGGGCAAGGAACCACCCAGTGTAATGAGCACCCAAGCACCCAGATTACAGTCTCCAAAGGCCGGTTCCTGGTCAACGGAAGCGGGCTCCTTGGAGAAATAGAGATTCCAGGCAGGAGCCAGGAAATATACGCCCTCACAGAGGTTCCCAAAAGCCCAAGGTGATATCAATGGGCCATCAAGAAGATTAATACATTCAAAGGATCAAAGCATCTCAAATATATTTAAATCTATGAGTTCATGAAAATACTAACACTCAACTGAGCTAACAGGTCACTGTGATGATTAATTTTTGTGTCAGAGAGCTGGTAAATTACTCTTTACACGTGTCTAGAAGGGTGTTTCTTTCCCTATATATATATATATATATTTTTTTTTTAACGTTTATTTATTTTTGAGAGACAGAGTGCGAGCAGGGGAGAAGCAGAGAGAGGGGGAGGCACAGAATCCAAAGCAGGCTCCAGGCTCTGAGCTGGCAGCACAGAGCCCAACATGGGTCTCGAACCCACGAACTGTGAGATCACAACCTGAGCTGAAATCTGATGCTTAACCAACTGAGCCACCCCGGCACCCCCTGGAAGGGTGTTTCTGGAAGAGGTTAGTGTTTGAATACCCGGTCTGAGTAGATTGTCCTTCCAAATGACTGGGCCTCACTTAACCCATTGAGGGGGCCTGAATAGAACACAAGGGGAGAGGAAGGGGGGGTTTGCTCTTTTTTTCTTAGAGCTGGGACATCCATCTTCTGCCATTGGACATGGGCTCCTGGTCTTGGCCCTAATTTCCACTTACACTACCGGCTTTCCTGGGTCTCCATCTGTAGGTGGCAGATCGTGGGACTTCCAGCCTCCATAATTCCGTGACCCGATTCCCATAATAAATCTCCTCTTATATCTATCTATTTATCTCCCATTTGGCCTACTTTGTGTATGCTAAACATGAGCCATCATTTTAAAGGTCTTTTTTTAAGTTTATTTATTTTGAGAAAGAGAGCGTGTAAGCAGGGGAGGGGCTGAGAGAAAGGAGAGAGAGAGAGAATCCCAAGCAGGCTCCACACTGTCGATGCAGAGCCCGATGCGGGACTAGAACCCACGAACCGTGAGATCATGACCTGAGCCGAAACCAAGTCGGATGCCTAACCAACTGAGCCATCCAGGTGCCCCAATAATTTTCAAATTAAAAAAAAAATTTTTTTCAGGGACACCTGGGTGGCTCAGTCGGTTAAGCATCCGACTCTTAATTTCGGCTCAGGTCACGATCTCACAGTTTTGAGAGGTCGAGCCCCACATTGGGCTCTGCACTGGCTTCCAGCAAAGCCTGCTTGGGATTCTCCCTCTCTCTCTGCCCCTCCCCCACTCAAACTGGTGCCCACCCTCTCTCCCTCCCTCCCTCTCTCGGTAAATAAACTTTAATAAATAAATTAATTTAAATTTTTTTAAATTTTATTTTTAAATAATCTCTACACCTAACATGCAGCTGAAACTCACGAGTCCAGGTCAAGAGTCACCTGCTCCACTGACTGAGCCATCCAGGCACCCCTAACTATATTTTTAAAACAAATTTGCAACTGGTAACCTGTGCTTCTTCATTAATAGACCAAATATTGGGATCTAGTAGCAAGTTTAATGACTACCATAATTTCAAAGGCACAATGAGGGGTGCCTGGGTGGCTCAGTCGGTTAAGCGTCCGACTCTCGGTTTCCGCTCAGGTCATGATCTCACAGTTCGTGGGTTCAAACCCTGTGTCGGGCTCAGCGCTGACAGTGCAGAGCCTGCTTGGGATTTCTCTGTCTCCCTCTCTCTCTGCCCCTCCTCAACTCGCACGGTCTCTGTCTCTCTCAAGATAAATAAATAAACTTAAACAAAATTCAAAGGCGCAACAACCATGAGCGATTACTTCAAGATCTCTGCAACAACTATAACGGGGTCATGAATGCGTTCATTGTCATCTGTGACAATGACGTAAGTGCCAAAGTTAACCATGGGAGGGAATGCTAAATTTCAGCCAGAGGTTGGTGAAAATGAAACCTATCCAGGTTGGCAGACCCTCTGAATTCTGCCTGCGGACCCGGGGTTACTACTCAGTGCAAACCATCCGCTGTGTGGGTAGAAAGTTTTGAACTTATCAAAGCACGTTTGGGGCGCCTGGGTGGCTCAGTCAGTTAAGCGGCTGACTTCAGCTCAGGTCACGATCTCGCGGTCCGTGAGTTCGAGCCCCGCGTCGGGCTCTGGGCTGATGGCTCAGAGCCTGGAGCCTGCTTCCCATTCTGTGTCTCCCTCTCTCTCTGCTCCTCCCCCGTTCATGCTCTGTCTCTCTCTCTGTCTCAAAAATAAATAAACGTTAAAAAAAATTAAAAAAAAAAAAAAGCACGTTCACACACAGTCCTCTATTTAAGTGGGACTTCCTGACCATCTCCTGAAGTGGGAAGGTGCTATTAGACCCATTTTACAGGTGGGAACCTGGAGTCTAAACGCTTACCTCACTTATGGGAGGTTGCGCGATGGTAATGACCGAGCTGGAGATGGAATCAGGTCCCCCAACTCCCAGCCCGCTGCCGACTCTTTTATATCCAGCTCTCCCTTCCCCAGAAATGCTGCCTAATTACCTTGCGGCCAAGTTCTATTTTGAGAGAATCCACAGCCTTCCTCCTGGGCTCGCCCGCCTCTGTTTTGTCATATGTCGGGACACCCACAGAGCGGTCCCATGGATTCCTACGGCGCTTGGGCAGCCAGGAGGGATGTGAGCAGAGTGGTAATTGCCCTGCCGATGGGAGGTTGTCAGTCCTGCGAGGCGCTGGCGACCTCCCTTTGACCTTTGGCAAGGCATCCTCTTTCACTCTGTCTCAGTTTCTACTTCTGTAAAACCGGGTGATAAACTGTCCTCCCTTGGTTTCGGGGGAAGCTGTAAAGATTGGCTACAATTATAACAGTAACGCGGGGAGAGGACGTGAGAGTCCATGGGAGGGAGCGTCACCTGTGATGTTGTCATTGCCACGAGCTAGGTCTGAGAGCCTACCCACCCTTGCCTTTAGAAGTCAAAGATCCGTGATGAGGGAAACAAAGGCAAGAGAAATGTAGCTTAAATTAAATCTCCTTACAGCCTGCAGCTCGCGGATAGACACCTGAAACGTGCAGAACGTGACCTTGCTCAAGGAACTCATGGCTGCCTTACTTCCTTGATGTTTTAGTTTTTTTTTATTAAAAAAAAATTTTTTTAACGCTTATTTATTTTTGAGACAGAGAGAGACAGAGCATGAACAGGGGAGGGGCAGAGAGAGAGGGAGACACAGAATCTGAAACAGGCTCCAGTCTCATAGACCGTGAGATCATGACCTGAGCCGAAGTCAGACGCTCAACCGACCGAGCCACCCAAGCGCCCCGATGTTTTAGTTTTATTAAAGACTAAAAGTAACCCTATCTCACCAGTAGCTAGCCCCTCAAGGTCCTTGAAAACCTTGCTTTCAAATTCCTCAGAGGGTGCCTGGGTGGCTCAGTCCGTTAAGCGTCCGACTTCAGCTCAGGTCGTGATCTCCCGGTTTGTGGGTTCGAGCCCCGCGTCGGGCTCTGTGTTGTCAGAGCCCGGAGCCCGCTTCAGATTCTGTGTCTCATTCTCTCTGCCCCTCCCCTACTTGTGCTCTGTCTCTCTCTCTGTCTCTCAAAAATAAACGTAAAAAAAAAAAAAATTAAAAAAAAAATTCCTTAGAGACTTACACTATCTCCCTCCCTCCACAAACCTAAAAATATACAATCAGTCACTCCTCACAACCCCAGGGCAGCTCTTTCTGCCCACGGGTCCTGTCTCTGTGCTTTAATAAAAT
The DNA here is from genome assembly GCF_016509475.1 of Prionailurus bengalensis. Lineage (NCBI taxonomy): Eukaryota > Metazoa > Chordata > Mammalia > Carnivora > Felidae > Prionailurus > Prionailurus bengalensis. The sequence goes on from NC_057345.1 coordinate 8,706,607, forward strand.
CACCTTTTTACACCAAAGACGTCTCAAGAATTCCTTCTTAGCCGTTTTCTCAAGAACCCCATCACCATGGATCGATAAACCCCACCTCTCTTTAGAGGATTCTACACTCTGGACAAACCGGAGTATTACTGTCCTCTTGCCTCCCGAAATGTCCCCACCCACGTCTGTATACTTACACATGCTCTGCCCACGACCTGGAAAGTCCTGTCTCATGCCTTAGCCTGGTGGACACCCATCATCCCTCAGGTTCCAGCTTCCTCCAGGGAGCCACCCCTGATGCTCCAGCGGAGACGTTCAGTGTGCCAGCCCCACGCTCCCACTCTCTGATCGCAGTGTAATTGGCTTCTTATCTGTCTGTCTCCCCTTCATACTGTGCATCCCCTGAGGTCAGGGACTCTGTGTGGTCCCCTCCCTTTCCCGGGGCTCAGTGCCTTGTGGTCTCTGAGCTTCACTTGCCTCATCTGCAAAATGGGAATGAAACTTCCCCTGCAGGGCACACTGGACCCAGGAGCTTTGCTGCCAAGCATCTATTTTTCCTCCTTCCTGATAAGAGTACCCCAAATTTCCTTTGAGAAACCACCTCTCTCCCAGTATCCTCTGTTCAGTGGCTGGAGATTGACCCCATCTCAGCTGAAGAGGTGGCCTGATTGGCTTAACCTAACAAACATATCCCTTGCAGCCTGGCCACAGCGATTGACTGGGGGGTGGGTTGTCCACTGGGAGGTGAACCTCAGCACCGCAGGTGGGAATAGTGAGACTCAGACGCTGCTGACTTTGCTAGGAGGGCATCAGGCTTGGGATAACTGGGGTCATTTCGTTACCACAAAGGTAACTAGTCTGTGGATGGGAGCCAAGCTACAGGAAGCAGGGCTAAGAGCTGGGCCCAACTGATGTTACTTGAGTTCTTGATCAAACCATTCCTGAACTCCTGCTGGACTACTCTGTGAACCAATACTTTTCCTTCTGTTTAAACCACTTATGATTAAAGTTTTCTGTCACTCGCAACCCCAAACACAAGGATTAAATGGCGTAATGCAGACAAATGCAATTCCACAAACGTTCTTGGACCGTCTACCCTGTGCTAGTTTCTGGCCATTCCGAAACGAAAAGACAGAGGTAGCCACTGCCTCACAAAACTTAAGTGCCAAGCACACAGTAGATGTTCATCAAATGTAATCTTTCCCGCTTTGCCACCCAAGGGCCAGATGCATGGCCTGCTAGAAGATTCACAGTGAATATTTACTGAACCCAAAGATACATCCAAAGCTTCCGTTGGCCAAAGTCCAGAGGAGAGGTTCCCGGGAACCTGGAGAGCCAGACTGCCGATAGCTTGTTTCAGGTAAAGCAGTTTGCTGAGCCGGTACCCAGCAGCCAAGATGACCCCACCGTCCCTGAGCCTCCTTTCTGCAGGGAGGGCGCCTGCACCACAGCAAATGGCGTGATCCACCCAATGGCCAGACTCCGAACCAGGCTTCAGAAGCTCAGACCACTGCCGCTTCCTGTGGTGGGTGGGGGAGGGTAAAAACAAGACCCCCGAGCTGGAGGTTATCTTCTTCGTTTTGAAGCCAGGCATCCTTTAAGAATCCGACGCAAGGGGCACCTGGGTGGCTCAGTCGGTGAAGCATCTGACTTCAGCTCTGGTCAGGATCTTGCAGTTCACAAGTTCGAGCCCTGGGTCGGGTTCTATGGGCTCTGTGCTGACAGCTGGGAGCCTGGAGCCTGCTTCGGATTCTGTGTCTCCCTCTGCCTGCCCCTCCCCCACTCATGCTCTCTCTCTTTCTCTCTCTCTCTCCCTCTCAAAAATAAATAAAAACATCTTTTTAATTAAAAAAAAAAAAAAGAATCTGAGGAAAGTTACAGAACGTCTCAAGAAAGAAAAAAAGTGCATACATTTGGCCATTCTGGGGTCCTTGGATCCAACGAAGCCAGGTTACAGATTCTAAGCAACAAAACCTGTAAGGTTTCTTCTTCATCTAAGACCCTGTGAATCTCTGTTTCTTGGTTTGTTTTCGCCTCCAAAAAGTTCCATTCCTCCACTGCAAGAACATGCCTGTCTTAGTCTGTTTGGGCTCTTATAACAGGGTGCCAGGGACTGGGGGCTTAGAAAGGAGGACACCTGGGTGGCTCAGTCAGTCTGACTCTTGCTTTCGGCTCAGGTCATGATCTCACGGTTTGTGGGTTCAAGCCCCGCGTCGGGCTCTGCACTGACAGTGCGGAGCCTGCTTGGGATTCCCTCTCCCTCTCTCTCTGCCCCTCCCCCCCAAAATAAATAAACTTTAAAACAAAAAAAATTTTTTTTAATAATAAATACATTTTTAAAAAGAAAGGGAATGCAAGCTGGTGCAGCCACTCTGGAAAACAGTATGGAGGTTCCTCAAAAAATTAAAAATAAAACTAGCCTACGACCCAGCAATTGCACTACTGGGTATTTATCCAAGGAATACACATGTGCTGTTTCGAAGGGACACATGCACCCCCATGGTTATAGCAGTGCTATCGACAATAGCCAAAGTATGGAAAGAGCCCAAATGTCCATTGATGGATGAATGGATAAAGAAGATGTGGTTTATATAGACAATGGAGTATTACTCGGCAATCAAAAAGAATGAAATCTTGCATTTGCAACTACGTGGATGGAACTGGAGGCTATTATGCTAAGTGAAATTAGTCAGAGAAAGACAAAAATCATATGACTTCACTCATATGAGGACTTCAAGAGACAAAACAGATGAACATAAGGGAAGGGAAACAAAAAGAATATAAAAACAGAGAGGGGGACAAATCATAGGAGACTCTTAAATATGGAGAACAAACTGAGGGTTACTGGAGGGGTGGTGGGAGGGGGGGTGGGCTAAATGGGTAACGGACAGTAAGGAATCTACTCCTGAAATCATTGTTGCACTACGTGCTAATTTGGATGTAAATTTAAAAATAAATAAAGTAGTAATAAATACATAATACATGTCTAAAAAAAATTTTTTTTTTAAAGAAACAACAGGCAGGTGCTTCCCACAGTTCTGGGGGCTGGAAGTCCGGAATCGGGGACCAGCACGTGCGTTCTGGTGAGCACCCCTTCTGGGCTGTTAGACGCCTGTTGAGGCTTCACCCCACACACAGGCGAGGACTAGGGTGCTCTCTGCGGTCTCTCTTATTAGGGCAAGAATCCCACTTGGGAGGACTCCACCCTAATGACCTAGTCACCTCCCCCAGGGCTCCCTCTAAACACCATCACACTGGGGGTTAGGATTTCAACATGTGAATTTGGGGGACGGGGACACAGAGCAAAAGGTGGGCTGAGAGGAGGGGGGCTGTCAGGGCGTCATGGAGAGGACGTGACCTCCAGTGGTCCGTGAGCTGGCCCCAGGTGATCAGAGGCTCCTCACCCCTTCCCTGGCCCTGGATGTGGGATCTGAGTGCCTTTCCTGCTCCCAGAGGCTGCTCCAAGGGGACAGCACTATGATGGTGACTGAGCGCGTGTCTGAACCCAGGTAAGACCTCTGTAGAAGCTTTAATGTGTGGCAGGCGGGTGCCGGGATCCACTGGTCTTACAGCCCAAGACAAGCCTCTTAGAGTAAGTTCCCTTCTTACTCCACCTGCTGCCTCCCCCCCTGGAGTGGCCTGCCTCATTCTTTGGTCTCTCCCCGCCCTCTTGAACAGGGACCAGGTTCAGATGACTGCTAGGAAACTCCTAGGGGACTTGCAAATCAGCAGGGGCCCACGATGCAGGTTGGTTTTCAGGGAGCTAATACATGTCCATACCGAGCCCTCAGCTTTTGGGAAGTGCTAAGTAGCATGAAATTAAATTTCCCATTCCAGGTTTCCACCCATGAGAAAGCAGCTTGGTAAGATTCCAAGGGGATCCTAACCTCCTCCCGCAGAGGCCCGCGAGGATGTCCAGTAAGCGACCCCCAGTGAGTGCTCGACACGAGCTGTAATTCACAAGGAGTTTATTGAAATTCTGGTTGTTCAGTCTTTCCGGGGCAGCAGGTACATGGGTTTGTTTTTACCATTTAGGAGCCTCTAATAGGCCGAGTTCCAAGCCAAACAGAGGGGCGGAACATTAAGTGTGGCTCTTGTCAAGCAGCTTCCACCTTTTTTTTTTTTTAATGTTTATTTACTTTTGAGAGAGAGTGCCAACAGGGGAGGGGCAGAGAGAGAGGGAGACACAGAATCTAAAACACGCTCCAGGCTCCGAGCTGTCAGCACAGAGCCCGACGCGGGGCGGGGCTCAAACACCAACTGTGAGATCACGACCTGAGCCAAAGTCGGACGCTTAATGGACTGAGCCACCCAGGCTCCCCAAGCAGCTTCTACTCTAACGAAACAACTGGAGGGCCCGTCACACTGTAAACCAGATCCAGCTGCACCCCGTGAGATTCCTTCTTCCCTAAATGGGTAGGCCAGCCAATGACCCACGGCTGGACGAGGAAGGCACTTCTGAGCTCTGCACCATCCAGGGAAGGTGGGTGGAGCCAGGACAACTCATGGTGGAGGTGGAGATACAGGTTTCCTTTCCCTCCCAGCATGCCATTGTGAGCATCATTCTGCTGGTGGCGAGCAGACCAAGCTTCGCAGGGAGTCATGCTGCAGCACCCACGACGCTGTGCCCACGGCCTCCCAAGGCGGGCTGCCAGGCCTAGCTCAGTCCCTTTCTGGTCCTGGGCCCAGCCCCATCTCGTCCCCACAAGGCAGGGTCATCAGATCCTACAACCACCACCACCAACGGGCAGAAGGCCATCGGGGCTGGCAAAACCCAGGGCTGGCAACACCCAGGACAGACAAATCTAGGCTGTTTAGGGCAGGTGGGGGAGAGGCACTGTAGCAGGGAAGGGGCCAGGCTGACGCTCCTCAATCCGCCCGCTCTGCCAGGTGAGCTGGCAAACCAACACCCCCCCCACCCCAAATGGATCGGCGTCTTCTCAAGAGGAGTATTAGGTGTGGGGGGGGGGAATGAGCCATCCCCAAAGGGCTGGGCAGCCCATCTGCTTCAGACACTACCTGAAAGTCAGCTGATGGAAGAAGATACGCTGTCTCCAGAGGTTTCAAACCACACACAAACCGATCATGGGAAGTTTGAAAGAGATTTATTTAGAAACAGAACAAAAAAAAAAGCTTTGGTATTTCAAAACCCAACAATCATCAACCCCTAGAAAGTTAAATACCTCCCCCTAAAGCCCAGAAGTACAAAAGCACAGATCTCCACAGGCTCATGGTAAGAAAGAGACGACGTGCAAACCGGGGAGGACCCGAGACCCACGCTCTCCACGCAGGCGCAGGTGCAGGCGGCAGGGCCTCCGGATGCCCCCCCGGGGGCGGCGTAGGGCGGAAATCCCCGCCCGAGATTCACTGTCTGAAGGGGGTGCAAAAACCATCCGGCAAAATCTCAACAACAATAAATTAAAAATTCAGTCAAGAAAGAACACATTAAATTAGGAATAGAACACAACTTTTCCAGACAGGTCTTTTCAAAAGAGGCTCTGTTTCCTGGGACAGAAGAAGGGGGGAAAGCAGAAGGAGTGAGTTCAATTTCAAGTATTTTCCATACAGGTTCATTTTATTGAGTCGAAAGCTTACAAAAAGTCCACCGGCCCTCCCCTCCCGCTCCCCGATGCAGACTCCTGAACATCCACACGCACTCTGCGTCACTGGCGTCCCCAACAAAGGCACAAAAGGGTGGGTGCGTTCGAAGGATCCCCTGTTCGTGCAGCAGGACTTTCGGTGCTGGGTGTCTTGTGCAGATGGGCCTTCACTCAGACACTGGGATCTTCCTGTTCAATTAACAAAACAAGTTGTTATTGTTCACCACCAACCCCGTGGAAGCTACAGAAATCTCACGCGGGGCAGGTGACGGGGACGCCCCTGGTGGCATCCCGCCCGGGCGATGATCCGGCTCTGCAGACACTGTGGCCCAGGGATGTGCTAGAGCCACCGTGGGGTTAGTGGCCCGGACACCTCCTCGGGCTGACGCAGCGTTCGCTGGGCTCTGCTCTGGCAGGACCCCAGCTCGAGCGCGAGTCAACTGAGGGCCACGGGGTAGCACCCCAAAATTAGGGGTCTGGCCTGTCCCCTGGATCGGGTGGGGAACCGGGGGCAGACGGGTATATGGCAGATTAAGAGCAGAGAAGCCGACCAGGCAGCAGGGAGGAGCAGCCTGCCGGCTTAACAGAGGCCATCAGACCCACGCAATGCAAACGGAGCACCTGTTTTGTTACAGCTCAACCACGTTTCTCTTTCATCTGACCTTCCATTTGTTCTCCAAGCTCCAGGCTCAGACCTGCTGCCCACCCTGCTCCCACTCCGTCAGGGCTGAGAGCTGCTTCTTCGCAAGTCCTGGCCTCGGGCCAGAAACTAGAAACCAGAAGGCACAAAGCCCTCTGTGGAGGTGAGGAGGCATTTCTCCGGAGCTGGCCCAGGCTCCTCAACTGCTCGGGAGCACAGACCCAGAGCTCTTGACTCTATCTCTGCACATGCTAGTGCGACAAGAGGAGAGGAGAGGAGAGAAAGGGAAGCGAGCCCCGCTCCCTCTGGAGAACTTTCTCCTGTGACTGCCAGCGATGGGCTTCCTTCTGTTCCCTCTCCCGGGGAATCCTGGCAGCAACGGAGCATGGAGCACTGGGTGGTGGGGCAGAAGGGGCGGCCTCCCCTGGGACTGAGCCTGATCCCCAAGACACATTCCTGAGGAGAGTCTCACAGCAACCATGCTCAAAGTCATGGCTTCCTGGGGGCCAAGGTGTTTGAGGAAATGAGAGGAATGACCTTGCCTTGTGCTGACGAGATGGCCACCTTAGCTGGCCCACAGCGAGAGGCATGAGCAGGCCCTCAGGAGGGAGCGCAGGGGGCTCACCTGAGGCTTAGATAGCAGTTTCCGGTCTATCTAGGGGCTTGTTGCAATTATTATTTTGAGTTTAGTTATTTATCTTGAGGGAGGGGGGTGCATGCAAGCTGGGGAAGGGCAGAGAGAAGGAGACAGAGAGAATCCCAAGCAGGCTCCACGCTGTCATTGCAGAGCCCGACGCGGGGCTCGATCTCGTGAACCGTGAGATCATGGCCGGAGCCAGAATCAAGAGTCGGACACTTAACTGACTGAGCCACCCGGGTGCCCCACTGCTGTCCCTCCCTATGGTCTCCTCTCAGAAGTCGCTTTCTGATAGCCTCTGCAGACACGCTCACTCCTGTCTGTGTTGCGGGCTGAGGGTACTGGCTTAGGAGGACACCCCATTGCCGCCCAGGCCTCTCCCGTCCCAGTCTGAGGCTAGAACACGAGGCCAGGGCCTCAGGCTCTGAAGACCCAGGGGGGCTTTATACCTTACTCCTGAAGAGGGGCTTGGCCCCAGGCCCACAGTACTCGTTGTAGATGAGCTTGAAGAGGAAGAGGTGGAAGAGGGTGACGAGGGAGGCCACGCTGAACCAGAAGAGGAAGGGCAGCCCGGGGTCCTGCTGGGCCATGTGCTCGTCGTGGGCCAAGATGGCCTTGAGGTGCAGCGTGTGGCGCAGGTCCTGCAGGTGCATGAGGTCGGTGGAGATATAGAGCAGCGGCGTGATGGGCTGCGTCACCATGACCGGGAAGGTGTGGCCCTGGGGCGCCGAGGTCAGCTCCACGGGCTCCTCCAGGCAGCCGGCCTCACAGGCGTAGATCCTGACAGGCTGGCCACGGGCCTCCACGGACACGTGCAGGTACGGCTTGCCCTCGGGGTCCGCGAGCACGGCTAGGTCGATGTGGTCGTTCTTGTAGCGGATGCCGTGCAGGGCGTAGCTGTTGTGCAGCACGTCGGGGTCGGCCTGGAACTGGAGGTGGTTCTCGGTGAACTGCAGCCCCCCGAAGCTCAGCACCATGCCCTGCAGGATGCCTGGGGCGCCCACCTTCACCAGCCCCTTGCAGCCGCGCTTCTGCAGGGTCAGCTTCCACAGGTCAGAGAGCTGCAGGATCTGCTGGACGGACGACAGCCGGCCCGGCCACAGGTTCTCGGCGTGCATGGTGGCGTGGCCGCTGAAGCAGTGATCTTCGTAGTTGAGCGTCGACTCCATCTGGTCGCGCTCCCTGTGGCTCAGGCTGGGGTTGAGCAGCGGGGCTGGTGAGCAGGAGAGCATGTAGTACAGCGTCAGGTTCACGGTCAGGCCAGACGGGGTGTGGGCGTCCGTGATCTTCTTCATCTCCACACCTGAAACGCCACAAAGGTTGCACGTTAAGCGGGGACAGCCCGGCCGGGAAGATGAGGTTCTGAAGGGAACAGTGGGAGCGACGGAAATGGCAGCTCCAGCCTCCCCTGAGCTCTGGCTCCCTCACATGACCAACTTGACCCGGTGCGCCTGAAGCCTAAAATCCTGTTCAAAGTGGGGCCTCCTGGGGCGCCTGGGTGGCTCGGTCAGTTGGACGTCCAACTTCGGCTCGGGTCCTGATCTCAGGGTTCGTGAGTTCAGGCCCCGCATCAGGCACCACTGTCAGTGCATAGCCTGCTTTGGATCCATAGTCCCAACCCCCCACTCCCATCCCTCCCCACTCGCACTCTCTCTCAAAAATAAATAAACATTAAATCCTATACATAATAACATAAATAACATAACAAACATAAATCCTGCCAGCGCCCAGAAGAACACAGACGTGGCCGGGACACGGTGCCGGTTGAAGAGTCCGGCACGCCCCCCGCCCCCCTGCCCTCTGCCTCCGGAACACCGTCGTCAGCGCTCTGGCCCATCCTGGGTTGCTCCTTGCCATCATCCTGTGCTCCAGTCCTGGAGCTTTAAATAACATCTGAACACCGGATCTCCCAAATCTGTATGAATTCTAGACTCAGAACAGCTAACTGCCCATTTGGGGTCTCCACCCAGACGCCTGACAGGCATTTGGGACCTGATGTGCTCGGAGTTCTTCCAGCCCCAAAGCAATCCTTCCACAAATTATCACCAGACACTTGCTCGAGCGCTCCCCACAAATTCGGGAGTCACCCTCCAGTTCTCACGCCCCACGCCCAGTCCGTGCAAAGTCCCGGTGGCGCCACTTCTGAAAGTAACAGAAGCCATCCACTTCTGTCTCCACGGCCACAACTCAGGTGCCAGCCACCCTCCTCTTTCACCTCGGCACCTGCAAAAGCCTCTCATCTGGTCTCCATGTCCCACTTTTGTCCCTTATAGTCTATGTTCTGGATAGAACAGCCAGGGGATCCTGAAAAATGTACATCCGACAGCTGTCTCTGCTCTCCCTTCCACCCCACGTAGAATCAAATTCACAGTCGTCACCACGGTCTACAAGGCCCTTCGGGATCTGGCTACCTCGACCCCTCCCTGGCTTGCTACCCACCAGCCATCCTGGCCTCTCCACCAAACCTGCTCTTGTCTTAGGGCCTCTGACTTGCCAGCTCCCTCTAGATCATCACATGGTCAGTTTCTTGCTATTCAGGTCTTAGCTTAAGTGCTTCCTCCTTGGAAAGGCCTCCCCAACAACTGGAGCTAAACAGAGGCCCCCACCCCACTCTGAACCCCACCCTGTCATCCTCAATCACATACTTTTAATTTTTCTCTACGGAACTTTTAAAATTTTTTTTTAATTTTATTTTGAGAGAGAGAGATTGCACAAGCGCTATTGGAGACAGAGACAGAGAGAGAGAATCCCAAGGAGGCTCCTCACTGTCAGCACAGAGCCTGACACAAGAAATCAAGGGCTGGCTGGTTTAACCGACGGAGCCACCCAGGTGCCCCGCTCTACGGAACTTCGTATTCTAAAGAGCAATCTGGCTTATTTATTCCAACTTTCACTTTTCTACTATTGTCTTCCTCCCATCCAGAATTTAAGCAAGCACCATGAAACAGGCGCTTTGTTCTGGTCACTTCTCTATCCGTCGTATGGAGAACAGTCCCTGGCAGGATTCGATCAATACTTGCTGAACGAGTGAAACACACTTTGAGCAACTAAATACAAGGATTTAGACAACGAGCACCCTGGGAACCAAAATCTCTCTTTCACCTAGAATAGGATTTCCTTTACTTCAACAGTCTTTAGGGGAAGGAAGTTTTTATTTGGTGGGTGCATTCCACCTGCTGGAGAGGTTCCATTCCCTTCCAGTCAATGGAGCACATGACCCCTGATGTCAGTGTTGTTGAGTTCAAGCCCCACGAACCGCAGAGGTCACTTTAAAAAAAAGGTGGGGGGGGGGGGCCTGGGTGGCTCAGTCGGTTAAACATCCCACTCGATTTCAGCTCATCGTGACCTCATGGTTCATGAGTTTGAGCCCCACTGTGGGACTCCATGCTGACTGTGCAGAGCCTGCTTGGGATTCTCTCTCTGCCCCTCCCCTGCTCATATGCTCTCTCGATCTCTCTCTCAAAATACACTTTAAAAGGGCGGGGTGGGGGGGGGGGAATGCCTGGGTGGTTGAGTCGGTTAAGCATCTGGCTTTGGATCAGGTCATGATCTCACAGTCCGTGAGTTCGAGCCCTGCATTGGGCTCTCTGCTATCAGTGCAGAGACCCTCTGCAGACCCTCCCCTGCTTGCATTCTCTCTGCCTCTCTCAAAAATAAACAAACATGTAAAAAAAAAAAAAAAAAAAAAGTGCATGCCCGTCACCAGCCAGACTGTGAGGGACTGAGGAAAGAAAGAATCTGGGGACCCGCCAGGCCCTTCTGCCTGATTTATCCTTTACAAGCTGACCCCCAAAACCATTCTCCAAATCAGGCCTCATTTATGAGGACAAATAACAGTAAGGCCTGTCTTTTATGCCCATTCCTTCCTCGGACTCACAGAAGCCCTCTGAGGTGCTCCTGTTATTACTGAACACAAGCCCATGGAGATCAGTAAACTGGTCCCACGTCGCTCGCACAAATACCAAGCGGTGGAGCAGAGTCAGCCCAGGTCAATGGCCAAGCTCCCTTTAACCACCCCACTGCTCCCCTTCAGGGTCAACTCTGCAGACTTTAGTGGGACATCTCCAGGGTGGGCCGCGGAGGCCCTGGTGTAAGGTGTGCACTGTGGCCCAAGAACTGGCCAGGCCTCACCTGGGCTGAAGAGCTGAGCCCAGAGGCGCTGGTGGTCTTGAAGCAGCTCAGCCGCTGGCATCTCCAAGAGCTCCAGCATTTCCTTCCGTGCCAAATCCTGGACCACCTTGAGCTCCTTGGCTGCTTTGTTTTTGAGCACCTGGGGGTTAACAGGGCCTGAAACATGCACCACCCACAACACTGTCTCGTCCAGTTGTGTCTTGGGAGCCACCTGGAGCCGGTTCACTAGCTTCTTGGCCGCCACCACCACCAGGTGCACCAGCCCCGTGGGAAAAGGCGGGGACCGGCCCGAGTAGAGGAGGAACTGATGATCTCCCACCTTCTCCAGGGTACTGGTGAAGGCTCTGGGGACCGGGCCGGCAGTGGGTCCCACAGTCTGCAGCGCGGCCACCCTCTCCGTGGGATTGTTGAGCTGGATACGCTGCAGATAGACGTGGGGTCGGCCCCGGTGCGCCAGAAAGTCCTCTTGCAGCAGCACGCAGTCGCGGCCGGATCCGGTGACGAGGCCGGAGGCCGAAGCGGGTCCGGGGGCGGCGGCCGCAGGGCCGGGGCCTGAGGTCCCGAGCTGCAGGCAACGCACTCGGCGCAGCAGCCCTTCACGCAGCAACAGCACTGACTCTCCGGCTTCGGAGAGCGCACTCAGCGGTCGCAGCTGCACGAAGGGCACGAAGTCCGGCGCCACGGCGGGCTCTCGCTCTCCAGGAGTCACCCACAGCCGGTTGGCGGCCACGTCCAGTGCCAGGAAGCCGTTGGCCACCAGGGCCGGCACTCCAGGGCCCAGTGGGACAGCCTCGCCGCGCTCCCGCAGGCCGCGCCAGGCGCGGGTGGCCGCCTCCAGGCAGGCGGAGGACTCGGCGGCGCCCGGCTCGCCGCGGGACCAGGGCAGCAGGTGCAGGCCGCCCGCGGCCCGCCGCGCCCCGGAGCCGGCGAACCACAGAAGCAGCAGCAGGAGGCCGAGCAGGCAGAGTAGGCGGCGGGCCCAGCTGCTCGACAGCAGTCCCGGCAGCCCCTTAAGCCGCTGCTGCAGCCACATCGGGCCGCCAGGCGCGGCGCGGGGGCGGCCGCCGGGCCCGCCGCCCAGCCCACCGGCCCGGCCGCCCGCGCCTCACTCCCCGGCCCGGACCGCGGCGCCCACCCCGGCCCCTGCCGCAGCCGCCGCAGCAGCAGCAGCCACCGCTGCTTCCTCCTCCCTCTCGGTTGCCACCGGCCGTCAAACAACCCCGGCCGTCAAGCGCCGCCGAGTCTTTTGCGACACAAGGGGAAGGAAAGGGCGGAGGGAAGAGACAGGGGCGGGTCGGAGAGAAGGGGGCGGAGCTTCGGCGAGGAACTGACCGGAGCCGCAGGGGCTGGACCACCCGTTCCCCCGCTGATAGAGCGAAGTCAAAGAGAAGGCTGGGGTCTGGGGCGGAGGGGGGGGGGGGGGGGGGGTGGAGGCGTGAGAGCGTCCAAGTTACTTGTAAAAAAAAACAATGAGCCAGCCAAACTGAACACGTGTTGGGCCCCATTTGCTACTGATGGTTTCAACAGCCCTACGATTTAAAAAAAAAAAAAATTTAACTTTTGTGTAAAAATGACGATTTTCCCTGCATCCCTGCAAAAAAAAACCCTTAGTACAGGAAAGAAAGAGAGAGAAGAAAGAAAGAAAGAAAGAAAGAAAGAAAGAAAGAAAGAAAGAAAGAAAAGAAAGAGAGAAGAAAGAAAGAAGCCACCGTAAACTAGACTTTATACAAAATATTTTGTTGCCAATTCTTCCAGATCAGCATATGGAGACACGAATCCCGCCCAGGACTGTCTCATTTCTCTGCCACACCACGTCATCTTCTTGATGTCACCCTGAGTTTTAACTTATTAAATAACATAAGACACTAAAGTCTCATTATTTGAAAATGACTTTAAATTGTGAATCATTCATACAGAAGAGAAATTTTGCTTTGTTTCTAAGGGAAAAAATTCAATATGAGCACAGGGGAGGACAATGGAGCAATTGTTTCCACTTTGGTTTCAGGACATTCCAAAGTCAGACAGTGCTTCTCAGTTGTTGAAAATTTTAAACGGTCATTTGAGGTGGCTTCTTGTGGGCTGTGAGCAGACATATGTTTGCAGAGTTGGGAATGCCAGCACCCAGTGAGAAGGTGCCTGTCCAGGTGATCCTGCAAGTATGCTTACCTTTTTTTTTTTTTTCCAAAGCTATTATCAAAGCATAAACACAACTGTTTTTTAATAGTTTATTTATTTATTTATTTATTTATTTATAATGTGCATTTTTTTAATTTAATTTTTTATTTTTAAAAATTTACATCCAAATTAGCATATAGTGCAACAATGATTTCAGGAGTAGATTCCCTAGTGCCCCTTCCCCATTTAGCCCATCCCCCTCCCACAACCCCTCCAGCAACCCTCAGTTTGTTCTCCATATTTATGAGGTCTCTTCTGTTTTGTCCCCCTCCCTATTTTTATATTCTTTTTGTTTCCCTTCCCTTATGTTCATCTGTTTTGTCTCTTAAAGTCCTCATATGAGTGAAGTCATAGGATTTTTGTCTTTCTCTGACTAATTTCACTTAGCATAATAGCCTCCATTTCCATCCACGTAGTTGCAAATGGCAAGATTTCATTCTTTTTGATTGCCGAGTAATACTCTACTGTGTGTGTGCGTATATATGTATATATATATATATATATATATATATATGTCATATATATATATTATATATATATAAAATGTCATATATATATGCCATTTTCTTTATCCATTCATCCATTGATGGACATCATTTGGGCTCTTTCCATACTTTGGCTATTGTTGATAGTGCTGCTATAAACATGGGGGTGCATGTGTCCCTTCGAAACAGCACACCTGTATCCCGTGGATAAATGCCTAGTAGTGCCATTGCTGGGTCGTAGAGTAGTTCTCTTTTTAGTTTTTTGAAGAACCTTCACACTGTTTTCCAGAGTGGCTGCATCAGCTTGCATTCCCAATTGTGTATTTATTTTTGAGACAGAGACAGAGCATGAGCAGGGCAGGGGCAAAGAGAGAGACACCCGCAGAATCCAAAGCACAGAGCCCAATCTCAGCACAGATCACAATCGCAGTACAGAGCCCAACGCTGGGCTCGAACCCATGAAGTATGACATCATGACCTGAATCAAAGTTGGATGCTTAACCAACTGAGCCACCCAGGCACCCCTATTTATTTATTTTTTAGGAATTTCTACACCCAACATGGGACTTGAACTCAGGACCCCAAGATCAAGAGTCACATGCTCCTCTTTTTTTCTTTTTAATGTTGATTTGTTTGTTTGTTTGTTTGTTTGTTTATGTTTGGGAGAGAGACAGAGTGTGAGCAGGGGAGGGGCAGAGAGAGAGGGAGACACAGAATCCAAAGCAGGCTCTAGGCTCTGAGCTGTCAGCACAGAGCCCGATGCAAGGCTCACACTCACAAGCTGTGAGATCATGACCTGAGCCGAAGTCAAACGCTTAACTGACTGAGCCACCCAGGCACCCTCCTCTTTTTTTTCTTTTTAAGTTTACTTATTTATTTATTTATTTATTATTTATTTATGTTGGGGAGAGCACAAGTGGTGGAGGGGCAGAGAGAGGTGGACAGAGGGTGCTGCCCCATATGGAGCTTTAACTCACAAACCATGAGATCAGGACCTGACCCAAAGTCCTCAACTGACTGAGCCACCCAGGCACTCCAAGAATCACATGCCCTTCTGACCGAGCCAGACAGGCAGCCCCATAAACACAATTCTTAATTCCCACCTGGAGTTCACAAACCCCACAGTATATGTTCATGAATGTACAGGAATCCATGACCTACAGTTAGAAAGACAGGATCCGTTCAACCCCCTCGAGAAGGCAAAAGTACCTGGGCGGCACAGTGTGGTGAGAACAAAGGACTGGACCAGGCTTGATTCTACCTGTGAAATGGGGATGACTAGAGAATCTGCCTCGTATATGTTTTTTTCCCTAAAGAGTTTTTATTTTAAAGCAATCTCTACACCCAACATGGAGCTCGAACTCACAATCCATAGATCAAGGGTGGCATACTTTACCGACTGAGACAGCCAGGCACCCCTGTGTCTTACGTTTTTGAGGCATAACTGAGTCAATGCAGGCAAGGTATGCAAGGCGCATGACACATCGTGAGTGTTCAATAAATGTAAAGCCACATAATTATTTTGGCTATTACAAACAACTATGTAATAGACATCCATCTTGGCCTACTTACATGAATGTTTCAGGGGGAGCGATTCCTGGAAGCAGATTCCTGGGTCAAAGGGGAGCCTCATTATTTGTGCTCATAACTCCCTTGCCACTCTCAACACTCCCCCCACCCCCAATCACCCACCCTCCCCACTTCCCACCCCTACAGGGGAATCACAGCCCTGGGTAAGCAACAGAGCTACAACAAAGCCAGGAGTCAAGAGAGAGGACCCTGACATCAGGCTCTCTGGGCTTCAAATCTCTTGGCCTTACCCCTTGCTAGCAAGTCACCTAACTTCCCTGGGCTTCTCCCTCCATAAAATGGGGATTATAAAATAGAGTAGGACTGGGGGTCCTGGGTGGCTCGGTCGGTAAAGCATTCGACTCTTGATTTTGGCTCAGGTCACGATCTCGAAGTTCCTGAGGTTGAGCCCTGCATCGGGCTCTATACTGACAGCACAGAGCCTGCTTGGGATTCTCTCTCTCCCTCTCTCTGCCCGTCTCCCTCCTGTTGTCTCTCTTTCAAAATAAAGAGATAAACATTTAAAAAAATTAAAACACAGTAGGGCTGCTCTGAGACTTAAGAGACACAAGCATGTGAAACATTTCACATACTTCCTGGCTTAAAATAACCATTCAGTATTTATTTTTGCCAGGAAACAAGAAACACACATACATGATCCAAAATTCTAAATGTGCTATAAGGTGATGGGTGAAGTCTTTCTCTCTCTCGGGGCCCCAATTCATCCGTTCCTCTCCCTAGACTCAACTACTGCTGTTTTCCATTCACAGAAATTGGAGCATGTAATATACACTTGTATCTCTCTATTTTCACTTAAGGGAACAGCTTGGAAATCCTGTTAATAATTATAATAATAATTATTATTATTGTTTAAGTAGGCTTTACACCCAGCACAGAGCCCACCTCGGGGCTTGAACTCACAACCCTAAGATAACACCTGAGCTGAGATCAAGAGTCAGATGCTTAGCCGACTGAGGCACCCAGGTACCCCACCGTCATTATTGTTATTAAGGGGGCTAAGTGCCAGTGGGACTAGATGATGAGTATAAAGGCAGAGGGGGGCTGAGGGCCGGCTGGCAGCCATCCAACTTCAGCTCAGGTCATGATCTCACGGTTTGTGAGTTCAAGCCCCACATCAGGCTTGGCGCTTGACAGCGTGGAACCTGCTTGGGATTCTGTCTGCCCCTCCCTCCCTCCCCCCCCAGCCCCTCCCCTGCTCACGCGTGCGCGTTCTCTCTCTCAAAATAAGAAAATAAACTTAAAAGAAGAGGAAGAAGAAGACGATGACAATGGAGATGAGAAGATCAGCCCCTACCCCTTGGCACCAGAGAACCGCCCTCCAGGCCAGGTGTCCTTTCTGCACCTTCCCAGGAAAGCCGAATCCTGTGCCTTTAAATGTGCACAACACGTGCAGCACGTACCAGCAGTAACATCTGGGCAGCAGCCACCACTGGTTAAGGAGACAGGCTCTACTTTTGGATGAAGTTTGGACCAGGTTCAAGTTCTAGCAATTTGGCAAAGGGAGCAGGAAATAGATACGGAAGGAATGGAGGGCAGGCTGCACCGGGGTGAATCCTTTCTCCAGAGGAGGCCAGCAGCCTCCCAGATTAATTCCCTCTCCTGATTTACAATGACTCTGGGCCCGTGGACCAGGGGAACCCCGCTGCCCAAGGACTTTGTCTGTCCAAAGTACGTGACCGTTGTGACCATTGAGGTTCTCCTTGGGTCCCGGCAAATGGAGAGTTAGAACTAGGTTCTAAAGCCACCTCCCTTACTGTGGTCCCACACCAGCTGGGTGATGTCGAGCAGGGTCCCTTCACTTCTCTGGGCCTCAGTTTCCTTATTTCACAAATAGGATACTGCCTAACTCACAAGGCTGTTGTGAACACAGAATGAGAAAGAACTTTGAAAAATTGAACCAGGCAACATACATTCATTCTCCATCCCTCTGCCCATCCCTCCATTTCCTTCTTGAAAGATCTGGAATTTCAGTCTGTATTCTCCTGAATTCAAAAACATCCGGTGGATTCTGGCACCAAATCCTGTCTCCAGCTGCAGAAACTCCCCGCCTGCCAGGGGTCCCAGCTGGGAGATAGAAAACCTGGATCGCACCCACACCTCTTCCCTTTACTTGCCTTGTGACCTTGAGCTGGCTACTGGGTCCCTCTGTGCTCCCTCCTACCATCTGTACAGTGAAGTAAATCTCTATACGATGAGATGAGCTCCAAGGTGCCCAGGGATTGTACCCATTTTCTAACAATAACGTGTTGGTTTTGTTTGGATTGTACACATAGGATATATTAATTGCATGAAAAATTATAAAAGCAATGAAAAATATAAATAAGAAAATAAAAGTAGGGATGCCTGGGTGGCTCAGTTGGTTAAGTATCCGCGTCCGACTTGTGATCTCAGCTTAGGTCTTGATCTCGGGGTTGTGAGTTCAAGCCCTGTGTTGGGATCCGTGCTGGGCGTGGAACCTGCTTATAAATAAATAAATAAATAAATAAATAAATAAATAAATAAATCTACCAGGAAATAATATATGTAATGTATAATATATAACCATACATATATACAATCCCACACCTGGATATAATCACTGCAAACATTTGCCTGTCACTTGCTTCTGGCATTGTCTCTATTGTATTCACGAGAGTGTATTTTTACTGAGTGGGGTCATATTGTATGCCCGCTGACATTGATAGAGTATTTCCCTTGAAGCAGTCTTAGGGTATTGATTTCTCTTTTTCCCAGGACCTATGCATGGCCTACTCTGTTCATTAACATCCAAGACATGCCTCTTCCAGCCACCATTTGCCCCTCCAGGGTTTGGAGGGGGGCCTGCCGCACCCTGAGCTGCACCCAACCACCCACGCCTCTGGAGCTTACTCTGCCGGGAAAGAGGCTCCCGATCTGTCTGAGGGCTTCTTCCTAGGAAGGGAGGATGTCTTTCTTTCCCCAGACTTGGATGCCCCTGGCTGACATCTGTGCCAGGAGCCCTTGGAGGTCCTAAACTAACTCCCACTAAACTAACTAAACTAACTCTCTTCCTTCCTTCCTTGCTTGCTTGCTTGCTTCCTTTTCTTTCATTCACTCACTTAACACGGCGACTTCAGAGCAAGACCTTTCTTGGTTTAGAGGTTCTGTTTGCCGCCCAGGGACTTAAAGGCGGATTAAGTGATTTCCTTTTTTGGTGAATGGTGATGCACTTTCTGCATTTCCAGCAGCCGGGGGTGGGGTCTCTCCAGGGGTGCGGAGGGCCCTGACCGCCCCGAACACCCCCGTATCCCCCGCTCCCTGCGGTAGAGAAGCCCCAGAGAAGAACGGGAGGCGGGCGAGCGGGCGGAAGGACCCGGGAGCCGCCCCAGCTCCGCGAGGCCCCAGTTCGGGCGAGTCTGCGGGAAAAGCCTTCCCCCGGGCGGGCGGCGGGGAGGGAGGAGAGGGCGGTGCGACACCGCCCCCGGGGCGGGCCCCGTGCGTGGCAGCCGGACCGCGGGCCCCGTCGCGAAGTTTCCAGCCTGCGAGCGCGGCGGGAACGGCCGGACGTCCCCAGACCCTGGCCATGCGGCCGCTGCTGCTCCTGGCCCCGCTGGGCTGGCTGCTCCTGGCCGAAGCGAAGGACGACGCCAAGCCGGAGGGTGAGCGCGCGGGCCGGGCCCGGGGCCGAGAGGCTGGTCTGGGCTGCACGGGAGGCCTGGGCTTCCGAGGGGATCCGGGTTCCGGCCGTTTGGCCACTGACTCGCTGGTGACTCGGACAAATCACTTCCTCTGTTGGCGCTGCGGTTCCCACGTCCATGCAGCCGGGAGGGGAGGGACAGCCGAGGTCCATCCAAATCATAATAGCTCTCATAACAGTAATACCAATGGCTACTGTTTAGGGAGCACTTATTATGGGCCAGCTATGGGTTAAGCGTGATCTCGACCCGCGGAAGCGAGCTCTTCTATTACCCCCTTTTCCAGCGGGGCACACTATGTGAGGTTCTGGAGTCGGCTCCCTCGCCCAAGATCACACAGCTTGGGGGCCTTGGAACCAGGATTGACACCCAGGGGTGCCTGGTTTCTGAGCCGGGCTCAGAGACAGTAGGCATCACAGCCACTGGGGTGGGGAGAGGAGGGGGTGGCTCACATGGCAGAGCCATTTACGCTGTCATATCAGTCCTCTGTGGTCTGCGGGGCGCCTGCTGGGTGGGTCTTAACTCTCTCCAGGTTGCACCCGGGGAAACTGAGGCTCAGACAGGTGCAGTGACTACCCAGGATTGTCCAGTCTTGGAGTGGTTGGTTCTAGACCCACTGGACTCCGTGTCTAGGGTTCCCTCTACATCCCCAGCGCAGGTTTCAGAGTGTGCCCCATCATTCTGAGTAGGTGCTAGTGTCTTCCCCACCGCTCCTTGGGTCACCTCCAGGGCTGCCTGATGAACGTCGCGAGCCTGGAGGAGAGCATAGCCTGTGGGCAATCCCAGCAAAGCAGAGCTGAACTGGCCACCCCGACCATGGTACCCTGTTTTGTCTGCCCTCCTTCCTGAGAACCCGGGAGCCAGAGGAGGCAGGATGGTGGTATAGAAGACCCTCACCAGGGGAGGGGATGGGAACCACCGTTTCTTAGTACCTCCTTTGTGCCAGGTTGTGCCCAAGGCCACACATCTCCTAGCGGTAAAGCCCGTGGTGACTAATCTCCATGAAGCTTGGTGTTCTAGCCTGCAAAGTGGGGGCAGTGGTACCTGAGTCCTAGTGCTCTGACCAGGATTCCAGGAGATGAGGCCTCCTGGTGAGGGTTCAGCTCAACACCTGGCCTATACTGGCATTTTCTTTCTTGGACCCAGCACCGCCTGCTTTCCTGGAGTATCCCAGCAGGGTAGTAAAACAGGTCAAAAAAATCCAGTGATGCAGGTGCTGAGCACAGGGGTGGGCTGATAGTGTGTGCCAAAGGCCTGTGGCCTGGGTCCACTCGCTGGCCAGGAGCTAGGCGCCCTATAATAGCCTTTGTTTCCTGGGCCTCTCTTTCCCCTGCTTCTGCTGATGTGGGCTCCCTCCGCCTCAGACCACTGAAGGAGAAAAAACTCCTGCTCCCACAATGAAGTCCACAGAAGTGAGTCAGGGACCAAATCGATGACAAGGCTTCAGGCGTGCTGGCCCCGGCAGGTGACCGGAGGGGACAGAGGAGACAGAAGGGAGTCCCCTTAAAGGTGCAGGATTGAGTGTGTGACTGAGATGATCCAGGCAGAGCACCTTGTAGATCGTAAGTAAATAGTAGATTGATGGACAAGCGGTAACAGGTTGCCAGACATGGAACTAACGTCAAGCCCCTCTCAGGTTGAAGCCCTTCTCTTCCCTTACTCTATCCAGATCCTTTTAATAAGTAAGGAATCATTAGCCCATTTTGCAGATAGGAAGACTGAGGGCCCAAAAGGTTAAACACCTGGTCTCGGGTCATGGTAGGTGCTTGGAGGTGGAGTCATTGACTGGGACACAGACCCGCTGCTCATCTCCGCCGACCCCTGTCTGGACGGGGTGGGGATGGGGTGCTGTCTGGAGGAGCCTGCTCAGCTTTCCCAGGCCCAGCTGAGGTGGGACCCTCAGCCTGCTGGCTAGGACAGAGTGGGAGGGTAGTTGGTCCTGCAGACCCACTGATTGGTGTCGGGAGTGAGGGATGCTCCAGCACCCCCCAGAGAGGCCAGCTCCTCCCTTCCCCTGGTTGGGCTGGGGTTCCCGGTCGGTGCCAGGTGGCTGGGATGGGGCAGCTGCCGAGGAATGTTCCAGTGGGCAGGTTCAGGAATGGCGCTCTTCGCAGCTTGTACCCACACGCACGTGGATTTGGCACATGGAGAGAAAGATGGGGTTTCCACTTTAGGGAGTTCCCAATTTTAGCGGTGGGTGGGCCCAGAACTGCTCACCTCAGTAGGTACCCAATGTTATGGGGGGAGATACAGCCCTCTGCTCCCAGAATGCCCTATGCTTGAGAAGGGAGACATTGCCCTATGCTGGGGGAGCCCTCAGACCAATGTGGGAGACAGAAAGAGACAGTCAACAAAGCGACATTCAAATGAACAAATTCCCATAGACCTGGTCCTTTCTCCCTTTTGTAGAGACTTCTAGCTGATCACTGCTCTCTCCCTGGGCTCCCGCCTGTCCCTGCAGGCCTCGGTTTGGCCATGGAGAGGGAAGGCCCACCTGGAGCCTGACAGCTGCCAAGTTCCAAGGCTCTGGGAAGTCAACAGGGCGTGGGCGGGGGTCCCGGGTCATGCTGTTCCAGGCAGGGAGTGGAAAGGTCCCAGGAGCCAGGCGGGCCCAGCTGGATGTGTGTGGGGGGAGGGAGTGTCCGAGGAGGACTGAAGGGGCAGAAAGGAGTAGGGCTTCAGACCCAGGAGAGGCACGCCGGGCTCCTGGGCCCTGGGAATGTACATCTCCTGCCATTCTGCCGCCCCGTTTATGGCTTCCGTTCAAGCCTGGGGGGAGCACGGAGGATGGGGAGGAGCTTCATTCCCACCTCCCCAGAGAGCAGACTGGGTGTGTCATGACCGTGCCTGGAGAGCCATCTTGCGTTCCCAGCCTTCTCTTTGGACCCCAAAGAGGGATCTGTATTCCCCCAGGCCCCCGGGCTCAGCCTGTCCCCATCATTCTTGCTCTCAGCAAGGTGGCTTTTCTGCATCCCTGACCCCCGGGGCAGCACCTGGCCACACACGTGCCCTTCTCTCGGGACGTTCCCTATGACATGTGGCACCCACAGCCAGGTACTATGCTAAGCACTTCACGGACATTAGCTCATTCAGTGCTCACGAAAGTCTCTGGAGGAAAGTACTACTATTGTTGTTATGACCCCATTTTACAGATAAAAGGCACAGAGAAGCTAAGTTACTCGCCAGCAGTCTGTCTGCCGCTCTGCTCGGCTGCCTTTTGCTCACCTCTGATCCTGGATCACAGCCTGTCTGTCGGGGAAAACCAGTACTACACTTTGGGCAGCAGGTCTGGAGGGCCAAGAGCCCTGGGTGGCAGGCCTCGTGCGGACCCTGGCTTTGGCCCCCGGTGGGCCGGCCGGACCGGCCAGAAAGCAGGGGGGCAGGGCCCTGGTGCTCCATACCGAATCCTCCACGTTGACACCCTGTGGCATGCCCTGCGCTCTGGCTGCCTGCCGGGTGACTGGAGCCGAATGTCCACGTTGGGGATGCCTGAGAGAGGGCGGCTGGAAATGCTGGCTTCGGTCTGCAGCCTTCCAGGATGTTGGACAGAGAAATGGGGAGGTTAAGAACACAGGCATTTGGAATTCCAGCTCATTCCCTTCTCCCGGCAAGATTCTGTGACCTGCGGCAGGTCATTTGGACTCTCTGTGCCTCAGTTTCCTGCCTATAGAAGGGAGGGGTAGAACGATCACCTGCCACATGGGATGTCTATAGTCAAATGTGATGACTGTAACACACTTTGTGTGGCATGTGGCTTCTAGCAAGGGCTCAACCGGTGGTAGTGCTTACTAGAGTCACCTGCCCACCGTGCTCCCTAAGGCCAGACGGTATACACCAGACGTCCTGAGTCACGCTCAGTCCCAGCCCCAGGGAGGGGGAGGGAGGCCAAGGAAATAAAGACAGGAGCCTGGCCTGGCAAAAGGGACAAGGAACATGTTTGTACTGGTGCATCACCTGCTGGGCAGAGGAAAGAGGGCTTCCTGGAGGACTGGGGCCTCTTCAGAAGAAAGAGGAGTGAATGGTGCAGGCAAGGCAAGGGAATGGGGCAAAGGTTGGGTTCACTGAGGCAGCTTGCGTGGGGGTAGGGGGTATTGAGAGGTAATGGCAGGGTCCCTTGGGGGAGGGGTCTGCCTTGAGTTCTCTTGCTGTGACCCACCCCCGCACCCCTGCATCGGAGCCCCGATCAGGACCGGGGGATGGGTCGGATCAGAAATTTCCCAATGGGCTGACATCAGAAATCACCTGGGAAGGGTAGAAAAAATCCAGACTCCTGGGCCCATCTCAGACCTCTGGTCCTGGAATTCACAGGCTCCCTGTGATGCTGATATGTAGGCAGGTTGACCCTCTGGACCAGGTGATCTTCTGGAGTCCTCGGCTACTAGATTTGTTAAGGCCCCCATGGGGCATCTGGGATCATCCTGGAAATCAGAGAAGAGACAGGCTGGGTGGGTGCGGAGGGTCCAGCATAGCCTGGGACCTTCTCCTCGACCTCAGCTAGGGTTTTTTCAGACAGATGGAGAGACAGACAGCTGGTCACTGCCCCAAGCCAGGGCAGTGCGTGCAGAGGTTAAGAGAGGGGACTCTGGGTCCAGACTTCTGTGACCACATTCTGGTGCTACCACTTCCTGGCTCCCTTGGGCAAGTTACTCACCATCTCTGAGCCGTAGGTTTCTAACTGTAGAGTGGGGAGTTAGGAGAGTAAAGAGCTTAGAACCGAGTCCTGCGTGCCAAAGGTATTCGGTAAAGGCTAGCCATCGGGTACCCGTTCTTTTGCTAGAGGGGACTCAGGAAAGGAGCCTCGAGATGCCTACCCCCTCAAGCCCCTCCCACCGCAGCCTGTCTTCAGGAGCCCTGATCCACCAACTTAGACACACACACACACACACACACACACACACATGCTGGCTTTGTCCATCTGTGAAATGTGACACTCCCTGTCCCAGCATTCCCTGCCAAGGACAGGAGGGCCTCAGAGCCAGCCACTCTCTTCTCCTCACTCCGGGGGGGGGGGGGGGAGGTGTGGGGACACTTAACCATCCTGGCAAGAACTGGGGGATCCTCTCCTCAAGTGTGAGCAGCACCCCTCTTTCCTGGCCCTCAAGGTCAGGTGGTGAGGCCTCCCCTTTCCATACCTACCTAGTGGATCTACCCCTTCCTCCCCAGGGCCCTGGGCCCACTTCCAGTGGATTCCTGCCAAAATCTTCTGAGCTGCCCCCTGCTCTGGGGCCAGCAGCCTGCCCAGCTCAGCCAGCTCTGCCAAGCGGGATGCTTCTGTTCTTTCAGCCCAGGCTTCTCTTGTTTTTAGGGGGGTGGGGGTGTATGGGAAGGCCTTACTTGCCTGTGTCGGCCTGGCCACTTGGTGGGTCAGTTCACCCAGGAAAGCATTATGTCCTGGACCCCATGAAACGGTAATTAGTGCTACAAAGGTGGTGGTGGTGGGCGGGGGGGTGTCCTACCTCTAAAGGCAGGAGAGAAGTCAGGACAAATCTCAGAAGGCTTCATAGAGGTGGTGGCAGGGAAGGGGTGTCACTGTCACTGGCCCTGGGACCTGGAGGAAGATTAGCAAAAGGGGACAGAGAGAGGGAGCTGGGGCAGGAGGGGAGGAGCTCAGCAAGGTGAGACCCCTGGCTGGGGGAGATCTCGTCCACTCAATGGAGGCAAGGAGTACATCACTGGGCCGATCAGGGAGGGCCTTGAATGCCAAAGCAGGGTGTTTGCCTCTCACTGATCAGCACCAGTCATAGCTCTTAGTAAAACGCAACGAGGGTTTTACAGGCCCGATCTCACTGAATTAGTCTGGCATTCCCTGGAGTGGGTAACAGTAGCCTCCCCTAACCCGCGGCCTCGGTTACTCACGGTCAACCAGGGTCTGGAAGCAGATGATCCTCCAGCCTAACTATGTCACAGTGCTGTGTCATTCAGCTCACTCTGTTTCGTCGGGTAGGCATTTAGATGTCACATCATCGCAAGGAGGGTGAGCACAGTGCAGTAAGATATGTTGAGAGAGAGGCCACATCCACATGATGCTTATTACAGTATGTTGTTGTAATTGTTCCATTTTATTATTCACGATTGTTCATTCCTTACTGTACCTCATTTATAATCACATTTTATCGTAGATACATACACATAGGAAAAAACATCGCGTATATAGGGTCTGGTACTATCTGTGGAGCGGTCCTATCCACTGGGAGTCTTGGAATGCATTTCCCATGGATAAAGGGTTGACCACTGTACTGTTTGTCGTTTGTTTGTTTTTTGTGTTGTTTTGTTTTTTTAAGTCATCTCTCTGCCCTGCGTGGGGCTCGAACTCATAACTTCAAGATCAAGCGTTGCATGCTCTACTGACTGAGCCAGCCAGGTGCCCCTTCGTACTGTGATCTGGAAGGGACTTCCCCAGGGCTCCCAGAGATGCCCCCTGGGGAGCTGTTTTCAGCAGGTTTTTTTTTTTTTTTTTTAATGAATCATGATTTCCTTAAGTCGGTGATTAACTCTGATTGCAATCAGAATCAATTGGGTAGCCTTTTTTTTTTTTAATGTTTATTTATTTTTGAGAGAGAGAGCAGAAGCTGGGGAGGGGCAGAGAGAGAGAGGGAGACACAGAATCCAAAGCAGGCTCCAGGCCCCGAGCGGTCAGCACGCATTCCGGCGCGGGGCTGGAACTCGTGGACCGCGAGATGGTGACCTGAGCCTAAGTCAGATGCTTATCCGACGGAGCCACCCAGGCGCCCCTCAGCAGGTTCTATTGCAGATGTGAAGCCACACGACAGAGCCTGAGAGAAGTCTCTTATTAAGGTAGTACAGCTATTCTGGCCAAAGCTGAGGATTTCAAGTCCGTTTCCACTCAGGGTCAACTCAGAGGTTCTCACATGTTGGCAGAGAGGCTCAGCAGGAAAGACTGTTGGGATGGATTAGCAGTGTGCGCCCTGGGTGCAGGCAGGTGGCCATCCCTGGGCTCATGTCCAGCATCAGCTAGAGAGGTCCCCCTGGTGCTTGGCATTCAGGACGAACCCTTCCCTCTGCCCCCGTGTTGGGGCCACAGCCCCCTAAATCCAGAGAAACCCAGCCCCACCATGCAAGGTGCAGACGCTTCTGTTCTGGACGCCTCCTGTCGTGCCATTCAGTTCCCAGGGGGACAGAACCCTGGAGGAGATTCCAGGAGACCCAGGTTCTGTCCCCGCTCTATCATTAACCAGCTGAGTGACCTTCGGCACATCTTTCCTACCCGGGCCCTGGGCCCTTGTCTGTAATGGGTGGACGTGAGGGCACATCCTGCGGGGATTTGACACATGTAGGAACAATGACCTGCTCCTGCCTGTCACCTCTCCTCACCCTCCATTCCCACTCACCACGCCGTCCTCTGTCCACAGACAACCTCTTAGTCCTCACGGTGGCCACGAAGGAGACTGAGGGGTTCCGACGCTTCAAGCGTTCAGGCCAGTTCTTCAACTACAAGATCCAGGTAAGAGGCTCCGGGTGGGGGGAAGGGGCCAGGACAACCGCGGGGTAGCGGGTGAGTCCAGGAGCTGGGTTTTTGCCCTTCCCAAACTGATTGGGGCCACAGGGAAAGCTTCTGGAAGCCCAAAAGAGGAGGATGACTTAGGAAAAGCAAGAAGGGGAGAATGTAAGCAAAGTCTGGGAGGTGCCAGAGTTGGGAATGTGGGGAAAGTGAGACAGGAGGGCTATGGGGCGATGCTAACACTAGGGGAGTAGGGCTGGTTTAGAAGGCAGGGCCTGGGAACCAGCATTTTACCAATTCCCTCCTCCCCCCTCCCCCGCCAAGGGATTTTGAGATGGCCGTATTCTGGAGATCTTACCTGTATAAACTCTGCTCTAAAGAAACAGGCTGAGCTGTCCTCTGGTGTCCTCTGTGTGCAGGATGGGGGCTAAGCCCTGCAGGGAGACATTCCAGTATTTAGCTGAGTGTGCTGAGTGCCTCCTTCTGTCAGGCACAGTGGTAGGCACTGGGGCTGGAATGATGACAGGGCAGACCAGGGCATTGCCTACACAGCTTGCAATCCAGTGGCATTAAGCCAGAAAGAAAATGGATTAGCTCACATGAATGCAGGTTGAAGCAGAGGTTTGCTTCAGGCATAGCTGGATCTAGGGGTTCGAGCTGCATGGTTAGGGCTTTATCTTTCTATCTCTAGGTTCTCTTGGCCTTCATTTGCAGGCATGCTCTCTCTACATGGTGGCAGGATGACCACCAGCCACAGACCCACATGCCTCAGCTTCTCAACCTCGACAGAACTAGACAGCCTTTCCATAATTGGGACAGAACAGTCCCGGGGAAGAGTCTGACAGGCCATGCTTAGGTCACATGCCCAAACCCATGGCTGGGGGAAGGATGGGACACTGACTGGCCAGGTGTGGTCACATCACCCCCACCTCCACCCCCAGAGCCCTGTCAGCCTCACACACGGTGTAGAATGGTTTCCCCACAGGTGAGGAGGGAGGAGGTGCTGGACAGACAGGCAAAGATGTTCACTGTTCAGGCAGAGGTAGAATTTTGGCTGACAAGATAGTTCTGTACCAAAAGCCCACATTAAAGGGCCTTTCTCTGTAGGCGCTGGGCCTGGGGGAAGACTGGAATGGGGAGAAGGGGGCATCATCAGGTGGAGGGCTGAAGGTTCGGCTGCTGAAGAAAGCTCTGGAGAAGCACGCAGACAAGGAGAACATGGTCATTCTCTTCACAGACAGGTAGGTGGCTGGGGGCTTCCTGGGTGGGGCCCAGAGAGAATATTCTAGAATATTCTAGCCCTTGCAGGATATCGGGGGTGAGGGGGGACTCGCTCTAGCTAAGGTTGCCTACCATTTGAGGGGGCCTGTGAGCCCAGAAAAGACCATTCCCAGGGGTGGTGAGATGGGCAGGGGGCCCTGCCCAGGTGGGGTGAACCATGCTTCGAGTGTGAGGTGGGGACCATCTCTGCCCAGGGCGGGGTGGCAACGCCACGGGCTGGGCCAAAGACAGAAGGGAAGAGCCGTTTCCCCTGGCGTGGCCCAGGGGTGGCGTGGCAAAGGTGGCCTCATGAGCCCCTGCTCACCTCTGCCTCGCCCCCACTTTCCTCGGCTCTGGCCACAGCTATGACGTGGTGTTTGCGTCGGGGCCTCGAGAGCTCCTGAAGAAGTTCCGGCAGGCCAGGAGCCAGGTGGTCTTCTCAGCCGAGGAGCTTATCTACCCTGACCGCAGGCTGGAGGCCAAGTACCCGGCAGTGTCCGATGGCAAGAGGTTCCTGGGCTCTGGAGGTGAGGAGTCTGGGCGCGGAGGCCGCGGTGGGGCTGGGCGGGTTCCAGAGAGGTCCATCCGCTGCCGTCGGGACATATTGCCCCCTGCAGCCCTCCCCATCTTGTGAACAGCCACCCATCTGCACAGATCAAAACCAGAGCCACCCCCAAATATCCTCCCTCGGTCCCCCCCCCCCCTCCGCCTCTCAGTCAGCGGGCTGGTGACGCCACTCCCACTTTGAAAGGTCTTGACTCTGCCCTCGTGTCCACCCCCCACTGCTGCCGCCTCACTTGGCTCCCGGCCATTTGCAGTAGCCTCCTGCCTGCTCTGCCGGCCTCAGCCCTCACCCCTTCCAGTCCGCTCTCCACCCAGTAGCCAGGCGCAAAGCCACACGCATCACTCAATGCCTTCTTATTGCATGGAGAGTAAAATCCATATTTTATTCCGGATTCTTCTGTCCAGCCACGGAAGGGGGTTCGTCTCCAGCAGCCACTTCTCCCCATTGGCTGAGAGAGTTAGCACAGTCTAGATGGCCTGGTCCTGGCCCAAGGCTGGGGGTGTTCCCTGGGGTGGAGCCCTCCCTGGCTGGCCCCTTCTCCCTTTTCTCTCCATTCCAGTCTGCACTGTGGCCAAGGAGCTGTGTGGGTTTTTCCCTCTAAGCCCCCATGCACTGTGTGATCTTGGCCCAGCCTCTGCCCTTCTCTGGGCCAAGTTTCCCAGATAACTGTAGAAAAGGGGCTCCAAGCCTATGTCCTACCAGCTCTGCTCTCCAGGGACTCCTGGTCTGATGCATTTATTCACCACCTACGTGGTGCCCAGCACCTGATTTGGTTCAGGTTAGTGGATACCATTGATCTTTCTCTGTGAACTCAGGGGGAACTTGTCACCAAGTGGCATGAACTAGCAGGTTGCTTTCAGCCTGCAGACATTACCTCCCTTCAATCCAGGAGGACCTCTAAGAGGAGGTAAAGGAGTGGGAGATGAATGAAAGCAGAGTCTGGGAAGAGGCTTCTGGTTTAGGGGCCGGAGCTAAGTGTCTGTCTCTGTGTGTCCCCCACCAACCGCAGGCTTCATCGGTTATGCCCCCAGCCTCAGCAAACTGGTGGCCGAGTGGGATGGCCAGGACGGTGACAGTGACCAGCTCTTTTACACCAAGATCTTCTTGGACCCAGAGAAGAGGGTAAGGGGCGGCAGGTGGGGCTGAGGAACAGGGGCAGGGCGGGGGGGATCTTGACGCTGGATCTTGATGCTACAGTGGGAGCAGTGCCCCCTGACTCCGTGGGTTGGGCCCCCACTTATTCATTCGCAGATTCACTCAGGTGCTCAGCGGCTATTTATTGAGCGCCTGTTGTATGTGAGACACTGTCAGGTGCAGGGCAGGAATGTGGCTGCGAAGAAGACAGTGGGGGCCTTTACCCTCACGGACACTCAAGTCAGCGAGATAGGAGTTCATAGCCTCCTTTTTGGGGGTGATGGCGCTGAAAGGAACCGACAGGCTGAGCTGCCCCTGCCCCACCCTGCCTGGGGGGGGGGCAGGTTTCTGGGGGCTGAAGAGGTCTTGGCCAGACCTGTGCCATGACCTCCAAGCCTGCCTTAAGGGAGGCAGGGGTCGTCGAAGGGACTGAAGGTGGCAGGTCTGGACCAGTGTCGCCCCAAACTAGCCAGTATCCTCCGGGCAGGCAGGAAACTCAGAGAGTCCTTGGGTGGAGGGGGTCAGGATTCCTGGATTCTTCCCCGCTTGTCCCCATAACCTCCATCCATGCGGTGCTGTGCGACCTAGGGTAAGTCACTTCCCCTCTCTCGGCCTCAGTTTTTATTATCCACGAACTAATGAAATGAAACAGCTGGACTTGTGTGGTAGAGACATGATCTTTTTAACTCAGTCTTTCCTCCTCCTTCCCCGTTGCCTCGGGTGACATTATTTGCAGAAGCCCAGGGTCCAAAACATAAAAGTGGACCCTGTGGGAGTCCCCTTCCCTCTCTATGGGATGAGGGCTGAGCCTAGCATGCCACTTGCCTTTGTTGGCCTGGCCTAGGACTCCATGAGACACAGCTAGATCCTGAAGAGGCAGCCCTGTGCAGTGAACAGGGACCTCAGGGCCGGGCTCCTGGGGTTCAAATGCCAGCTTAACCATTATTAGCTGTGTGACTTTAGGCAAGTTATCCAACCTCTCTGTGCCCTGTTTTTTAAATTTGTAAAATGTAGTGATGGTGGGACTTTCCCATAAGGATGTTGTTTGGATTGGGGCGCCTGGTTGGCTCAGTCGTTTAAGCGTCCGACTGCGGCCCAGGTCATGATCTCGCGGTCCGTGAGTTCGAGCCCCGCGTCGGGCTCTGTGCTGACCGTTCAGAGCCTGGAGCCTGCTTCGGATTCTGTGTCTCCCTCTCTCTCTCTCTGCCCCTCCCCCACTCATGCTCTGTCTCTCTCTGTCTCAAAAATAAATAAAAACATTTTTAAAATTTTTTTAAAGATTTAAAAAAAAAAAGGATGTTGTGTGGATTGAATGAATTAATACTTATGTAGTATTTAGATCAGTGATTGACAGTAAAGTGAAAAACATTTGTTGTTATCATGATTGTTATTCTTGAACCAGCTGTGGCCTTAGATGCCTTCCAATTCTGAAAGTCCCTGGTTCTCTGTGAGTAGAGCCACTGGACCAGTAGATCGCAGGGCTCCGAGCTGTCCTGGTGTGCCAGGGCACAGCGGGTGCTGGGGGGAGGAAGGGGCAGAAGTAGGAAGGCAGGCTCCCCACACTGGGCGTGATGGAGCCCCATCCTCCACCAGGGGGAGTGGTGCAGCCCAGTGCTCTCTTTCCTACAGGAGCGGATCAACATCACCCTGGACCACCGCTGCCGTATCTTCCAGAATCTGGATGGAGCCTTGGGTGAGCGGCCCCCACGGGGAGAGGGATCCTAAGAGAGTCATTAATAAGACGATGAGGATTCCAGGCAGGGCCTGAGCCCAAGGAGGAGAAGAGGCTGGTTTCTCTCTGGCTACTGTTCCAGGAGGTCACTTGCCCCATCCCCAGGTCCCAGAGGCCACCTGGATGTCCTGGGGCAGAGCTGTGTTTCCCTGGGGGTGGAGAAAGGAGGGCCAAGAGGTCAGTCTAAGAGCCTGCGGGACACCAGGGGAGGAGGCAGCAATTCAGCCTGGGAGCAGGAGGGCGATGTGCACAGTAGGTACCTGTCCCCAGCCCTGCATTCCTGGTTCTTATAGGCGCTCCTGCTTCCTCTCCTTCCCTGCCCTCCCACCTCCCAGGTGGCTGGCACAGGAAGCTGATGGACATCTTAAGAAAAAAGTAGTTGGAAAAAAAAAAAAAGAAAAGGATAGTTGGACCCAATAGCTGCTTGGTGATTTTATGGGATAAATGGAATCTTATTTTTTGAGAATCTAATGAGTCCTTTCCCAGGAAGGTGCAAGAAAAGCCACACCCTTTTGTCTGTGGCTTCTGGAAGCACATGAACCTAGACTAAGGAGCTGGGTCCTGAGCGTCTCTTGGGGGAGCCAGGCACTTGCGCAGAGGGGCCCCTTCACATGGTCACCCACACGGAGGGCCTCCCTCCCCAGTGTCTTCCCAGGCCTCTGACGGAAGACTCCTCTGCATTTGTAACTGTTGGATGGGCTGCTACCTCCTGCTGTCTTGTGGGGTCAGAGGATCCGTCAGGATCCTGCCCGAGGGAGTCTCTCCACCAGGACAGGACCTGTCCCCCACCTTGCTCAGGCCTTCCGCTGGGGCTGGCACATTCTCAGTGCTGCTCTCCAGGTCTGTCGTTTGTCGGGAGCAGGTGCCCCCAGGCTCTGTCCCTGGGGCTTCTTTAGCTGGGATGTTTCAGGTCTTTGTTTTCTCCCGTCTCCTGCTTCTGGCTTGAATAAGTAATCACCAGAAATACTGGGGGTTGCCGTGGATTCTATGCTCATTATGTGCCAGGAGTGGTGCTGAGTGCTTGCCCAACACAGAACCCTCCCGCTCTTACCCCCATTTCACAGACGAGGAAACTTGAGGCTCGAAGAAGTGATGTTAATAGCCCAGAACAAGCCCTGAGCAGGAGCTAGGACTTGAACTTGGCCTCTGGACCTGATACTGGATGTCTCTGTGCTTTCTGACCCCCAGATGAGGTGGTGCTCAAGTTTGAAATGGGCCATGTGAGAGCGAGGAACCTTGCCTATGACACCCTTCCGGTCCTGATTCATGGCAATGGGCCCACCAAGGTAGGGAGAGGCCCCAGCCCCTGGGGAGAGTGAGAGCAGGGCCAGAGGCTCAATTCTGCTCTCACTGTGACCCCACCACTTCTCCTTGGGGTCAGAGCCGCCCCCCTGGGCCCCGCTGCCCCCTGGCTCCCTCTGTCCTCACATCTGAGTTCAGCATGGTGACTTGTTTCCTTGCTGTGACGGTCAGTAATGTTCATCCCTGCCGAACCCCAGGACAGAAAGGAGGTCGCTGACCCCATCCAGGCCCCAGCTGGGCTGCCCCGAGTCATCCGTACCCCATCATCCCAGGGCAGACTTGTTTCTTCATTCAGCAAACATTTAGGAAGGACATAAGGCATAGTCTGTCATGAGCAGCACAGACTGGTCCCTGCGCTTCTGGAGCTAAGAAGCAGCTGGAGTGCGGGCCGGACCTTACAGGCCCCGGGGAGCCAGCCCTGGCTCACAGCACACTTCTTCATGTGTGGTCCCCAACCCCCTCCACTCCCCGCACCGTGTCAGAGAGAAAGGGGAGGGTATTAAAGCAGACTTCCTGCCCCCACCTCAGAGCTGCTCGGTTGGACTCTCTGGGGTGGGGGGCAGGCAGCAGTCTGCATTTCACAAGCTTGTTTCTGGCAGATCCAGAGATAAAAGTGTATCAGGCTGCCAGTCCTCCCTGGGCCCCCAGAGCAGCTTCGGTGATCTTCAGGGCACCAGAACATTCTCTCCAAAACCTGCCCCAAATAAAGCCGCATTCCTGTCCCCTTAGAGGGCTGGGGTGTGGGAACACCAGGGGCTGAGAGGGATGTGACTCAGTGGTTACAGGTGGGCGGGGCCAGCCGTACCCCTCATCTCCGACCTCACGTCTCCCTACAGCTGCAGCTGAACTACCTGGGCAACTACATCCCGCGCTTCTGGACCTTCGAGACAGGCTGCGCTGTGTGTGATGAGGGCCTGCGCAGCCTCAGGGGCATAGGGGTAAGGCTGCCAGACATGGGGCGCTTGGTCCTCGCAGATGGGGAGGATGAGTGAGTCTGGAAGAGACTATCGTCTCTGGTGGGAGGTAAAGGGATAACCTTCCCGTCTGGGGTTCCCTCTTCCTCCTCACCCAGGCACCTCCTCTTGGAAGCCTTCTGAGATTACATATGGCTCCTGTTCATGCACACCCCCCTGGCCATGCCAAAGTTCTGGTTCCTTCAGCTTGATTCCTCTCCTATAGCTGCCTTCCACTCACTCACAGATCTTATTCCTCGTTTTTTTGTTGGGTTTTTTTTGTTTGTTTTTTAAGTTTATTTATTTTGAGAGAGAGAGAAAGCATGAGTGGGGGAGGGGTAGAGATGAGGGAGAGAGAATCCCAGTCAGGCTCTGTGCTGACAGTGAACCGTGAGATCATGACCTGAGCTGAAACCAAGAGTTGGATGCTTAATTGACTGAGCCACCTGGGCACCCCTGTTTTGTTTTGTTTTAAAATGTTTATCTATTCATATTAAAAAAATATATATATTTTTTGTTCATTTATTTTTGAGAGACAGAGAGAGATAGAGCACGAGCCGAGGAAGGGCAGAGAAAGAGGGAGACGCAGAATCTGACGCAGGTTCCAGGCTCTGAGCTGTCAGCACAGAGCCCAACACGGGGCTTGAACTGACAAACTGTGAGATCATGACCTGCGCCAAAGTTGGATGCTCAACCCACAGCCACCCAGGCGCCCCCTTAACTCCTTGTTTATGGCTCGCTGCAAACCCATGCCAGCCAAGCTGTGTGACAGCAGGCCATCAGCTGGTCCTGGCTCCAAGTCTAGGCTCACGTGATCTGCCCAGCAGGGACCCCCCCACCTCCTCCCGCTTCCTTCTGCTTCCCTGTCAGTCCCTGCCTCTGCCTGTCTGCACATCCTGCTTGGAGCTCCCTGGCTCAGGCCCCTTTCCTGCTAAGTCTGCATGCCTCTGGCTCTGGGTCCCTCAGGCCACCCTAGGGGCTCGGCAGTGGCCCAGTGGCCACAACGCCAGCCCCTCATGCCGCCCCCTCCCCGTGCAGGATGAAGCTCTGCCCACAGTCCTGGTCGGCGTGTTCATCGAACAGCCCACGCCGTTCCTATCCCTGTTCTTCCAGCGGCTCCTCCGCCTCCATTACCCCCGGAAACAGATGCGGCTTTTCATTCACAACCACGTGAGTAGCAGGCACTTGGTGGGGTCGCCGTGAGGCTTGGGTCAAGGCCCAGCCTCACGGGGTGGCCTGGGACATCTCCGGAACTAACTGAAGCATCACTCTCTGGGCCAAATGGAAGTGGGCGTTGGGCTTGACTTGAGTCAGACTGGCCGGGTTTGAATCCCAGGGCCACTGCTTGTATCGGCTGTGTGACATTGCTCAACCTCTCTGTGCTTCAGTTTTCTCACCTATTCAATGGGGCTAGAATCATGCCGGCCTCGTGGAATTGCCGCATGGGTTAAGCAAGTAGGCATGGGGAACACACAGGAGGGAAGGGCAGGCACGTGACAGGTGCTCCTAGCTGTCATCATCGTCATTGTTTCTCTCCCTGCCTCAGTCTGTCCTTCCTGATTCGATTCGGTGACAAACTGGTTTTCATTCTCTGCGTACCCTCTCTGGGGAATCAAGGAGGGCCCTGAGGCCTGCTGCTTTGTGGGGAGCAGGCCCAGGTTCAGTATTCCTGGCTCCTTCCCTCTCCCCCGCTTCCTAGCTGGGTAAAGTGCCACCTCATTTCCCTGGCATCCGGGATGCCAGATACGCCGTCGAGTTCTCTCTGTTCTCAAGGCTTCTTGTCTCCCGTAACGTCCTCTCATCCGGCAGCACCCCTTTCTGAGACCTTTCAGCCCCGACAGTCAGCACCCCACTCCCAGGGCCCTGTGGCCGCACACTCGGCTCAGCTCTGCCTGTGTCACAGACATTAGTTCAACTGTGCCACGTGGAAACGGGAGAAGGGTGTCAGCCCTGCCCTTGGGAGTCTCCCCGCTTCCCTGGAGACGTGAATTCTCATTTTTTGTGCAGAAAAAGAAAATTGTCACAGGCAGTCTTTAAAGACCTGTGAGCCCGGTCTGATTTGTCGCCTCCTTACAGGAACCCTGGGACTTGGGCTCAGTTGCCCTCCCATTTTACAAGGGAGGGAATGGAAGCTGAGGCAGGTGAGGTGGCTTGTCCAAGGCCACACAACTAATGGTAGCAGAGCCGGGCTTCGCTCTGAATCCTGGGTTTGATCCTAAAAATCCTGATCTGTCCGCTTCCCCCTGCAAGGGGCCTGGGGAATGGACTGTTGTTTTTCAAAGTGCAGTCCAAGGATCACGCGGAGCATTTTGTAGCGAAGCAGGTCCCTGGGCCTCGCTCCAGACCGGCAGAATCAACGACTCTGGATATGGGGTCGGGGATGCTGTCCAAGTGACAGAGGCTCTTAAGAGGCTGGTGGGCCTGGCCTGGTCAGGGATGGCTGGGAAAGGGCACTCCAGGCAGAAAGGCTGGCATGGGCATGGGCAGAGGTCTGGAGATAGGAAAGCCAATGGCCAAGAGTGTGCGAGGAATGAAGGGGAATGGCTTGCAGGAGCAGGGGTGCTGTGGTCCTGGGGTGGAACCACTGTCCCCATCTTCACCCTCCCATCCCCCACCCCTAGGAGCAACACCACAAGGCTCAAGTGGAACAGTTCCTGGCAGAGCATGGCAGCGAGTACCAGTCCGTGAAACTGGTGGGCCCTGAGGTTCGGGTGGCAAACGCTGACGCCAGGAACGTGGGCGCGTGAGTTGGGGGCTGGGGCACCACGGTCATCTCTGCTGACGGTAGGGGGCAGGGGGGCCGTGGTGTCAGGGGGCATCAGGCCAGGAGACAGAGGAGTTCAGAAGGCTGCGTGTGGTCTCCAGCAAGTTCCTGCCCCTCTCTGGGCCTCAGCGTTCCCAACTGTCAAATGGGGAAATAGGCACTGCCCTGCCAACCTGGGGGCTCCTGGGTAGGGCTGAGCAGTGTCATTTGGGTGCAGGAAGCAAATCAGAGAAAGAGGAAGAACTGGAAAGCCAGAAGTAGGTAAACAAGGACAATTCGAGAGACGATCTCTGATTTTGCCTTTATTATTAAAACAAACAAGTAATCCCTGTTGACTGTGGAAGAATTAGTCCAGATCCGAGGCTGTGGAACCTCCAGGAAGGTTCTTCTGCCACGCCCACTTGACCCTGAGGTTGTAGCACAGATGGGCGTGGCTGTGCTCCCACCAATTTTACTTCCAAACACTGAAATTTGAATTTCATACGACTTAAAAATAAGTTTTTTTAAACTTTTAAAAAAATGTGTATTTATTTATTTTTGAGAGAGAGGTAGACGGAGAGCGAGCAGGGGAGGGGCAGAGAGAGAGGGAGACAGAATCCCAAGCAGGCTCCGTGCCATTAGCACAGAGCCCGATGTGGGGCTTGAACCCCTGAACCATGAGATCATGACCTGAGCCAAAACCAAGAGCTGGATGCTTAACCAACTGAGCCACCCAGACACCCCTGAAAATAAATTTTTTTAATGTTTATTTATTTTTTGCTAGAGAGAGACAGAACATGAGTGGGGGAGGGGCAGAGAGAGGGAGACACAGAATCCGAAGCAGGCGCCAGGCTCCAAGCTGTCAGCCCAGAGCCCGACACAGGCCTCGAACTCACGAGCCATGAGATCATGACCTGAGCCGACCTCAGACACTTAACTAACTAAGCCACCCGGGCACCCCTCATATGATTTTTATGTGACTCCTTTTGATTTTTGTTTCCCCCAACCATTCAGAAACGTAAACCCATTCCTAGGTCACGACCTACAATGGTACCAGGCAGTGGGCTGGATTTGGAGCACGGGCTGTACATTGCTGAGCCCTGGGCCAGATTAACAAAAAGAGCATAAATTTGTAAGGCTTTTGGTACGGGTGACTAAACTACACTTCAGAAGGGGCAGAACCGGTTTACCCCCTAGCCCTGGGCGGTGTACAAACCTGTCTGTGGGCCGTGTTCTCCCCAGTACGAGGGTTTTCAGGGCACTTGATAGCAGTCGCTGAGCTCCGGGCATTCATCTTGAGAGCCTAACAGCCCAGGGTTTGGGTCTCGGGGTCAAGGCTGCTGGGCCCAACCTGCACCAGGGCTGGCCTGACCCCTCTAAAGACCTTTGGCTGGTTCCCTGTGGTCACAGAGGGGGGCAGACCTGGAGAGTAAGGCTGCAGCGCTGCTCTGGGAACCTGGGACCCCTCTGCTGACCCCGGAACCCCTACCTGCAGGGATCTGTGCCGACAGGACCGTGGCTGCACCTACTACTTCAGCGTGGATGCTGACGTGGCCCTGACGGAGCCTAAAACCCTGCGCCTGCTGATCGAGCAGAACAAGTGAGGCTGTGGGTGGGCTGCGGCAGGCTGGCCCTCCAAGCCCGGGCCCCCGCTCCAGTCCCCCCCGGCCCCCCGCCATGCCTTTCTTCTCCGCCTTCACCCTGGCCTCACCTCCCACCCTGGGCCTGCCCCAGCCCGGCAACCTTGTCTTGGTCCAAGATGTTCCCTCCTCCCTGCTGCAAGCCGCCCCTCCTGCCCTCTGCTCCCGGCTGCCCTGTTGGAGGGAGCACGAACCAGATGGGCCAACCCACCCCCCTCCAGGCCCCACTTGCAGGTTGAAAGGGCACTCCTCCCCCCACCCCACCCCCCGCCCCGCACCTAATTAGATCTGCCCCAAACTCCCAGTGGGCAGGGAGACTCCCACTGAGGTGCTCCCTTCCTCAGGAACGTCATCGCCCCGTTGATGACCCGCCATGGGAGGCTGTGGTCGAACTTCTGGGGGGCCCTGAGCGCAGATGGCTACTACGCCCGCTCCGAGGACTATGTGGACATTGTGCAGGGGCGGCGCGTGTGAGTACCTGCGGGATGGGAACGCCCTCACCCGTCTTCCCCCAATATTCCCGTCCTTGTTGCCCTCGAATTCCTGCGAAACCCAAAGCAGGGAAGACTGCAGTCAGACACAGGGAAGGACTTCCTGGCAGTTGTCCTGAGCCCACGTGCCCAGGGTAGGGGAATCAAGTCAGCACTCTTGTGCCCTCCCGGCCTCTGACTGCCTCCTCCCCCGGGGCCCTGATCTCTAGCCTATGACGGCCTGCAGCCCCCTCCATCTTCCTCTCTCGCCCTTAGTGGCGTCTGGAACGTGCCCTACATCTCCAACATCTACCTGATCAAGGGCAGTGCCCTGCGGGCTGAGCTGCTGCAGACAGACCTGTTCCACCACAGCAAGCTGGACCCCGACATGGCCTTCTGTGCCAATATCCGGCAGCAGGTCGGCAGGGCTGGGCAGTTGGCAGGGGGGGCCCGTTGATGGAGAAGGTGGTCTGGATCGTGTCGCCTTAGGCCTCGAGCTTCTGAGATGCCAGGGCCTGGTGGGGGGCACTTGGGGCATCAGGCATGAGGGCTGGTCCTTAGGGTCCGTGGGGACCATTTTAGTGGACCCAGTTTGTACACCGTCTGTTTTATTGACATTTTCAACACAGCCAAAAAACCCTAAACTCTCCACCTAAATGTACCCCGAGTGATGTGCCGAAGAGACGCCCTTGCCCTCTCCCTGTGCCCCACCCAATATGTTTTTGTGGTTATTTTATTTTTTAAGCATATTTATTTTTGAGAGAGAGCGCGAGTGAGCGGGGGAAGGGCAGAGACAGGGGGACAGAGGACCCAAAGTGGGCTCTGTGCCGATAGGCTGACAGCAGCGAGCCCGATATGGGGCTTGAAC
The DNA here is from genome assembly GCF_016509475.1 of Prionailurus bengalensis. Taxonomy (NCBI): domain Eukaryota; kingdom Metazoa; phylum Chordata; class Mammalia; order Carnivora; family Felidae; genus Prionailurus; species Prionailurus bengalensis. Next base: position 8,745,623 of record NC_057345.1, read on the forward strand.
TCACAAACCATAAGATCATGACCTGAGCCCAAGTCGTATGCTCAACTGACTGAGCCACCCAGGTGCCCCCGACTGTGGTTATTTTTATTTAAATGTGGCAGCATGATGGTGTCTTCCTGTGCTCTGAACTTCAGGATCAGACACCATTCTTTGCTTCTACACCATCAACATTGGTTCTTTGATTCCCATTCAGTCCTCCAGGAAGCCCTCCTTGATTGTATCCATGTCAGGCCTGGCCGGGTGCTAGGGAGACGAGATGGGGTGCCCGCACTTGGTTCCCTGATCTCCAACTTGATGGACAGAGGAGGCTGCAGCCATGCCTCTCTCTCCTGGGACTGGTGGGGGAGAGGGGCTCTCTTCCATCCGTCCTGTTCTCCCCAGGATGTGTTCATGTACCTGACCAACCGGCACACCTTTGGCCACCTTCTCTCCCTGGACAGCTACCAGACCAGCCACCTCCACAACGACCTCTGGGAGGTGTTCAGCAACCCCGAGGTGAGGTCCTGGGTGGATGGGCAGGGGAGGGAGAGGAAGGGACCCCAGCGAGCCAGTGGTGTAAGGGGACTCCTGCTCAGCCTGAGAAGGGCTGGGGGCTCTGAGGGCTACCTGCCACCTGCCTTCCTCCACCCCGGGGACCGGACCGTGTGGGGCAGGATTTGGGCTGGGAGATGCGGGCTCTGGAGAGGCAGCGCCATCTAGTGGAGGGGAGACCAGGAGTCAGGCCTGGGTCTGTGGACCCTCAGCTGTGACTTAGTTGAGCCTCTCGACCTTTGGGGTCTCAGTTATCTTAGCTCTAAAATGGGCATACTATCTCAGCCTCACTCACTTCTGAGGGTGTCGAGAAGATCAGAGGAGGAGAAAGTGGTGACGGCATTCCTAGACATTGTGAGCTTATGGCTGACTTGGGCACATGCACATACCTGTATGCAGACCTGCACACGCATGCACACGCATGTAGGTACACGTGAAGACACCAGCTCCTGCAGGCATACTGTGTGCCCAGATCATACACCTGCACCCGGTGGGCATGGTGCGTACCCCCTCCCCCAGGCGTGCACACATTCACCCGCATTGCAGGGGGCCTGGGAGGGGGACGAACCCCCTCTTGGAGCATCCCATGGAGTCGGGCAAAGAGTGAGCCGCAGCTGGCCCGGGCCAGGCCTGAGGACCCCAACCGACTCCCCTCCCCCCGCCCCAGGACTGGAAGGAGAAGTACATCCACGAGAACTACACCAAGGCCCTGGCAGGGAAGCTGGTAGAGATGGTAAGGACCGGGTGCCTCTGGGAACAAAGGTACTGATTCACACCCTACACCTGCTGAGGGGGACGGAGGGCAGAGGAAGGCAATTAGCTGCCCCAGGAGAGAAGGGGAGGCATCTTTCTGTGCTCTGGAAGCACTTGGGCAAGAGCATGGGCAGTGGGCTGGTCCTTCCTCCTGTTGGTACTTCCCAGCTGGAGTCTGCAGGGGCCTCGGGACCTTGGGTTGCTCTCCTGGCCCAGGCGAGGAAGAGGAAAATGTCCCCAAATGTGGTCTCAACCGTGGACCAGGGGCCAGTAGTAAGAAACAGTGCTTCTCTATTTGCCCTGAAGCCTGCTGGGCTGTCCTCCCTCCGTATGCACATTCCCTTCCTGGCTCTGCCCCGGTAGTTCTGTGACCTTGGCTGAGAAAGACCAGCTCTGAGCTCAGTTTCCTTCCCCCTTTAGCAGCTCATGGACCAGGGTATGGGGAAGGGCCTGGGCCACTTGAGGGGCCCTGCCTGTGGCGGGTTCCACAGGGGGGTGGGGGAGGTGGGGGAAGAGGCAGCGGTGCCACCCGGACCCGTGTGACTGAGTCCTCCCCTCTGTCCCCGCCCTCCCCAGCCCTGCCCAGATGTCTACTGGTTCCCCATCTTCACGGAGACAGCCTGTGACGAGCTGGTGGAGGAGATGGAACACTATGGCCAGTGGTCTCTGGGAGATAACAAGGTGGGGGGCCCAGGTGCCTGGGCTGGGAAATGTGGGGGAGCCTGCCCTCTGGGCTGTGTTCCCGACAAGCTGGCCAACCTCTCTGGGACTTTGTTCGCTTGCTTGTTTTAAGTTTATTTATCTATTTTGAGAGAGAGAATGAGCAGAGGAGGGGCAAAGAGAAAGGGGGCCAAAGGATCTGAAGTGGGCTCTGTGCTGTCAGCCTCGAACCCACAAACCGTGAGATCATGACCTGAACCGAAGTCGGCCGCTTAAGTGACTGAACCGCCCAGGCACCCCTCTCTCTGGGACTCTTTCGGGGGGTGCTCTGGCACTGAGGAGTAGGGGATTGAAGAAATGGGTTGGAGTATGGGTCCGCAGGCTGCCATGACCGCTAGGTGACTTTGAGCTTCCTTAATCTCACGTTCTAGATTTCCAGTTCCTGGTTTGTTATTAGAATGATTTAGCTTCCTTTACCAGATTGGGTGTGTAATGGGGGAGGAACAAGCAAGTGTGGGATGAGGAAGAATTAGGGACGTTAAGGCCACATTCACCAGACAGCAGAAGCAAGTGGCATATTGGATTGAGAGGCCGTGTGGTTCCCTGGAAGAGGAATCCCGTACCTGTAGTTCAGAAAGTTCAGGGGGTATTTTTAAAGGCACATGAGGTCCTGGGCCTGTGTGCCTCAGAGCCTGGCTAACCTTTGACCTGGCAGCTGGAGTAACCAGTGGTCCGATTACCAGCCTCATGCTGGTCCACGTGCTTTGGTGGTGACATCATCTTCGGAGGCCAGGAACTGGCATAGCCCATGCTTTCTGGGGTCTGGCCAGCCTTTGTGCTCCCGGGACCAGGTCAGTGCTGGGACTCTAGTGCCTGAGCCAACCTGTGACCCTCTGCACCTGGTTTTTTCTGCGGTGTAGCAAATCACCATGAAGCTTCAACAGCATAAAACAACACCCATGTATCATCTCCGGGTTTCTAGGAGTCCACATGTGGTTTAGCCGGGTCCTCTGCTCAGGGGTCTCTCGAGGCTGCAGTTGAGGGGCGGCCAGGGTTGGGGTCTCAGGTGAGGCTCGGAGTCCTAATCTAAGCTCCTATGGCAGAATTCATTCCCGTGCTTCCTCCAGGCCAGCGGGAGAGTCTCTCTCTTCAAGATGCTCATTTAAAGGCACGCCCGGGGCACTCTCCCGTGTGATCAACCCAAAGTCAACTGACTTGTTACCTCAGTGACATCTGCAGAGCCCGTTCGCTTTGCCCTCTGCCCTAACCTCATCCCATCGTGTTTACAGGTGGGGTGGGGGCGGTTGGGCAGTCCACACACCAGGCGGCCGTCTTAGAATTCTGCTTACCACGCTCGCCTTGGTCACTTCCAGGACAACCGCATCCAGGGTGGCTACGAAAACGTACCAACCATCGACATCCACATGAATCAGATCAGCTTTGAGCGGGAATGGCACAAGTTCCTGGTGGAGTACATCGCCCCCATGACCGAGAAGCTCTACCCAGGCTATTATACCAGGGTGGGTGTGCCTGGGATGTAGCCAGGGAGGGGGTGGGGGGGGGAATGGCTAGGGAGAGGAGAGTGGGGGGAAGGAGAGAGAGGGGTCCCAGCCTGCGGGAGAGGCCTGAATGTTTGGTCTCCAGGTGGGAGTGAAGTCTCCTCCCATGGTGGGGGCGCCTCTGGAAGAGTCCAGGGTGGGGGCAGCCCGCCTTGCCTCCAGCCTATGACATCACTCCTCTGACTCCTTCCTTCGTGTCCTTAACTCCTGCCTCAAGGATGCCTCTGCCCAGCTTGCAGACAAGCCCCCGGCTCGCTGGCCAGCATACTCACTCCTCTGTCAATTTCCCTTTAGCTCCCCACTCAGTACCTGTTGACTGCCCCTTTGCCTTTTGTGCTCCTTCCCTCCCTTGATCACCGCCTCACACACAAGGCTTTCTCCGGACACCTGCTTTGACTGCCTGGGCACTGCCCTTGACAGACGAATCAGCAGCCTGCCTAGTTGCCATAAAGGGTTGTAAGGATGAGCTGCCTTCCTTCTGCCCTAGCTTCCCTCCCCTCCTCTCCTCTCCCTTCCCTTCTCTTCCTTCCCTTCCTTCTGTCCTTTCCCCTCTCTGCACGTTTTTCTTGAAAGCCTTCCCTGTGCCAGGCACGGGGGAACACGGCGTTGAACAAACCTGCCCTCAGGGAGCCAGCCTCCCAAAGACTGCGTGAGGGGCCCCTCCTCTGCACCCCTGCCTCTCCTGCTCTTCAGCGGCTTCTGTCCAGCCGCTTCTCTTTCCCACCCCCTTGACACAGGCCCAGTTCGACCTGGCCTTTGTTGTCCGCTACAAGCCAGATGAGCAGCCGTCCCTCATGCCGCACCACGACGCCTCCACCTTCACCATCAACATCGCCCTGAACCGGGTCGGCGTGGATTACGAGGTGAGCTGCTCACGGGGTGGTTGGGGCCGCGGGGCCTGCGGGGCCTAGTGCCCAAGAACCAGAGAGAGAGAGAGGGTGCCAGGTTTGTGAGGGAAAGGACTTCAGACACAGTGGAGCGTGGGCACGGGAGGTCAGAGGTCAGACTGCGTAAACCGGCACCTGCCTACCTGCTCACCAGCTCTGTGGCCTCAGACATGTTTCTTAGGCTCTCAGTTTCCTCCTATCTTAGCTGGGAAAATGTAGAGGGCCCTCCACAGAACTGCTGTGACAGTTCCCTGAGCTCATTCAGGTGGTTGCCTATGGGAACCCCCAGTAAGTACTCGAGGCCTGATAGCTGTTGGTGATAAGGAGATTAGGGTTTCCATCAGTCTCAGAAGGAAGAGGCTGCCTTGGAAATGGCAGGATGGGCTTAGTCTGGGTGTGGGGCTCAGGCTGGTGGTTGGAGGGGAGAGCCGGGGAAACCAGGAGGACGTGGGGTGGAGAGGGGACAGCTCTGGGGGCCTCAAGGTCCCAAGGAAGGCCTCTAGGTGTGCTCAGCTAGGGAGTCATTCATTCATTCATTCATTCATTCATTGTTCATTCACTCATTCCTTAAGCTGCTATTTTTTTTTAATTTTTTAATGTTTATTTTTGAGAGAGAGAGAGAGAGAGAGACAGCAGGGGAGGGGCAGAGAGAGAGGGAAACAGAGAATCCAAAGCAGGATTCACAGTATCAGCGCAAAGCCCAACGTGGGGCTCGAACTCACAAACCATGAGATCGTGACCTGAGCCAAAGTTGGACCCTCAACTGGCTGAGTCACCCAGGCGCCCCTCTTTTTTTTTTTTTTTAAGCTGCTATTTTCTAAGCATTTTGGGGACTCAGTCCTGGGCTGGCCACAGTGAAGGACACCCACACAAGCATCCCCTAATTTTTTTGAGAGTTTACCATGTATCAGGGGTTCACCTAGGGGACGGTTTTGTGCCCCCACCCCCTGGGGACATTTTTGGTTGTCACAGCTGTGGCGGTGCTACTGGCATCTAGTGAGTAGAGGCCAGGGGTGCCCAGGGCAGCCCCCCCACAAGAGAAAGTACCGCCAGAACTGTGTACTTAAAAAATGTTTATGATGGTAAAGTTTCAATTACATACATTTCACCACAATTTAAAAAACGGGGGGTTTTCTGCCCACAAATGTCCATAGTGCTGAGGTTGAGAAACCTGGCCCTGAGCCCCTCCCTGGATCATCTCACTTAATTTTCATGACCCTGTGAGGTTCATGCCTGTTTCCTGGGAGGGGAAACTGAGGCCTGGGTTAGTAAAGCATGTAGCCAACCTTTGCCCAGGGCTGCCTGACTCAAGGCCAGTGCTCTCGCTCCCTCTGTCTTTGCTGAGTTGAGTGTCTTCCTTAGGCAGCTGTGGCTGTCACTCTACAAGGCATCCCCGGCAGACTGGGCTGAGGACACTGGGCTGCAGTGGCTCAGGTGGGGGATAGGGCGGTGGGGGAAGGGCCCAGCTTCCCGTGGGAGAACTGACGCTTCCTGTCTCCCAGGGCGGGGGCTGTCGGTTCCTGCGCTACAACTGCTCCATCCGAGCCCCACGGAAAGGCTGGACCCTCATGCACCCCGGGCGACTCACGCACTACCACGAGGGGCTCCCCACCACCAGGGGCACCCGCTACATCGCCGTGTCCTTCGTCGATCCCTAATTGGCCAGGCCAGCCACCTCGGACCTCTTCCTCTTTGCCAACAACCACTGCCGGGCAGCACTCTGGGGCGTCGGGGCCCCAGGGAACCTGGACCAGCCTCCAGGCTCTTGACCTCCATTGCTCTTGGAGCCACCATCGGAGAGATTTGGCCGCGAGCCAGAGGCAGAATACACCTCCTTGGCTGGGGCTTTCCTGGTGCTCTGGACCCAGCCCAGGGAGGCGCCCTGTAGTCAGCAGTGCATGTTCATTGCTTTGTGGCAACTTGCCCTTTCCCACCCATCTTCCTGAAATACCCAGTCCTCTTTGTCTGCTTCTTCCACGGGGCGGGACTTGAGCAGAACAAGGGCTTAACCGGCTGCCCAGAGGTGCTCTAGGTGTGAGAAGGGAGCCCTGGAGCTTCTCCCGGGCAGAGCTGCAGCCCAGGACTTCTGCTCCCGGCAGACACAGAGACCGGATCAGATTCACGCCCCCTCCCTGCCCCCAGGACTGCCGAAGCCCCTTCCTCCGTGGCTCCTGTCGTGGGAGCAGAATGTTGTCCCCTGGAGATGATGACTCAGAACCCCCCCTGGGAGACAGGAAAGGCATCGATGCCATAGCTCCATCCTCTGCGTGGGGGGAGGGAGTGAGATGTCCGGACACTGCAGTGAATCACCCTGTCCCGATGCCTCTGGAGAGAGGGACAGACAGACACAGGAGAGTTTCTATTAAAGATCATTCACACCACAGAGTGGGAGATGCTTGGGTGAGTGAGTGTGCACGTGTCCGAGCGAGTGTCTGCAGGGAGAGGTTTAAGAGCCCGTGGCTGGCAAGAAGGGCTGTGTCAGCAGACCGGGTGGCTTGTGTTTCCCAAACCCAGTCACGTATGATCCCGGTGTCATTTGTGTGTTCCGTAAAGCCTTACACGTGAGCCCGGCGCTGGCCGCCTGGGGCATGCTTCATCTCTGGAGATCTGCATCAGAGAGAACTCCTGGTGGCCCCCACCACACCCTGGACACACTCTTCTTATAGCACTGATAACACTTCGGGGTGTTTATTAATATTGAGGGCCAACCTCTATCCATCCCTTGCTGTGGGCTGGGCATTGTGTATGTCAGGTGCTCAGCCCTCTGGGGTAGGGGCTGTCATTTCCTTTTTTTTTTTTTTTTTTTTTTTAAGTTTATTTATTTTGAGAGAAAGAGCAGGGGAGGGACAGAGAGAGAGAAAGGGAGACAGAGAATCCCAAGCGGCCTCTGCACCTCCAGAGCAGAACCAGACGCAGGGCTCAAACTCACGAACCACGAGATCATAACCTGAGCTTAAATCAAGAGTCAGATGCTTAACCGACTGAGCCACCCAGGTGCCTCTGTCATTTCCTTTTTATAGATGAGGAACTGGAGGCTTAGGAGAAGCCAGTTCAGGTCACACAAGTAAGCGTAGGGAGAGGGGTTTGAATATGACCTCGCTAGAAATCTGGTCCCTTGCTCCCCGAGCCGTGGGACAGAAATCAGAGCTGCAACACGGTTCACGGTGCCCAGGAAGTGCCAGTGTCTTCTGTGATGCAGTGCTTCTGAGGCTGAGGGTGATTTCTCTCCCCAGGGGATATTTGGCAATGTCTGAAGTCATTTTTGGTTGTGACATCCAGGAAAGGGGTGGGGGGTGGGGTGTTACCTGCATCGGTGGGCAGAGGCCCGCATGCTCTTCAACACCCTACAGTGTACGGGATGACCCCTGACCCAAAGCATTAACTGTCCCCAAATGCCGGCAGTGCTGAGACAGAAGCCTGGTAGCAGATGCCATTTGAGTGGGGCCTTGGAGGGGGATGAGATTCCCAGTAGTGGAGACTTTCCAGGCCAGGCGGCTGGGGCCAGCAAGGCGCAGGGTGGCTGCTGTTGGGGGGGGGGGAGGGGGGCGGACGGCGGGGGGGGTGGCGGAGGGGGTCAGGTTGTAAAAGCTCATTTTCCCAGGTTGTGAAAGGAGGATTGGACTTCATGGCTTCAATGTCATTGATGGATTTTGTGTACGCTTTCTAAAGATAATTTTAAGTGTTTGTGTTTTTTTAATTGACTCACAGTAAATTCATATAGTGCAAATCTTTTTTATATATACTTAAAAGTTTTTTTTTTAATGTTTATTTAGTTTTGAGAAAGAGAGCACAAGCAAGGGAGGGGCAGACACACACACACACACACACACACACACACACACAGAACCTGAAGCAGGCTCCAGGCTCCGAGCTGTCAGCACAGAGCCTGACGCGGGGCTCAAACCCATGAACTGCGAGATCGTGACCTGAGCGGAAGTCGGACGCTTAACCGACTGGGCCACCCAGGTGCACCCATATAGTAGAAATCTTAATCCTTATCCTGCTCACCCCTGGCTACAGAATTCTCCCCAGAAGCAACCATGCCTGATCTGTTTCTTGCGTGTCCTTTTTGAGCTGGTTTGTGCATATGTGTGTGTGTGTATCAGGGTTGTTTTTAACTACTACCTTAAAAAAAAATTTAATGTTTATTTTGGAGAGAGAGAGAGAGCTAGAGCATGAGCCGGGGAGGGGCAGAGAGAGGGAGACACAGAATTCGAAGCAGGCTCTAAGCTTTTAGCACGCTGGGCTCAAACTCATGAACTGTGAGATCATGACTTGAGCCGAAGTCAGATGCTTACCCACCTGAGCCACCCAGGCGCCCCAACTACTACCTGGTTTTGATTACGACTCAATTCCTGTGCACCTAGAAAAAACCATCCAAAATAGAAGTAGGTAATGTAGAAAAGAAAGGTCTGTAATTGGGCCCCAGCCCTGCCCTGTACCCCTCACCTATAATACTGTCAGTCGAACTGGGGGAGTCTTGTCGATGAGAACCTCATGGCTTGAAACCCTTTCAGAGAGAAAGCCGGGGTGTTGGCTGGAGCGCCAGACCAGAGGGCTGGGGGTGGATTCCAAGCCTCCTGGAGCAGGTCAGTCACATGACCAGGACCTAGGCCACAGCTTGCAGAAATAGACAAGACAGATGTTGAGGAGGAAGAACCTCCAGGCCTCCACCTGACTTGGGCAAGATTCTGCCAAAGAAGAGAAAGGAAATGGAACTCATTTCCTGCCCTTGGTCCCCTGAGGGAGGCCAGGGAGCTAGAAGGAGGAAACAGCCACTCTACCAGGCAGTGGGTCACAGGCCCTGGTATGTGCCCCATCCCAAAGGCCTGGCCACACCCAGAGGCCACGTCTGGGAGTGGCCTCACAGTGCAGAGTCCGAATCTAGACATGAGGCTGCTGCTTCACTCAGAGCTGGAACGTTCCCTTGGATCAACTTTACTGGGAACTGATAAGCTGGTCGGTCTGCGGGTACTGATTTGCCTCTTCAAGTATTTGTGGCAAGATTCGACCATGCTTATAAAGCAGTGCTGTGTAGTAGAAATATAATGTGAGCCACAAATCCAACTGCAGAGAAAAACCACTGTTTTCCTTTTTATTCTACATGATACTCCACTTCGGATCACCAAGCCACACAAAGCAATTCTCCAATTCTCGGTAGACACCAAAAGCGTATCCTACAAATGTGACTCAATTCTACACGATCTACCTGGAGATAGCATCAGAGTCCACAGGTTAGGGGCTCAGTGTTGTTACCGACTGTCCCCCGCACACACCCCCATTTAAACACCAATCACCCATGCAAATTGTCACCTAAGCTGCTGACTGACCAGTTATAAATTGGAGATTTCCACAACCCTATCCCGTGTTCGGTTAACTTGCAAGCATGGCTCACGGATTTTGGGAAAACACTTCACCTCCTAGATTATTGGTTTATTATAAAAGATTGCAGTTTTGGGGGTGCCTGGGTGGCTCAGTTGGTTAAGCGCCCAACTTCAGCTCAGGTCATGATCTCGAGGTTTGTGAGTTCAAGTCTGCTGTGCTGACAGCTCAGAGCCTGGAGTCTGCTTCAGATTCTGTGTTCCTCTCTCTCTCTGCCCCTCCCCTTCTCATGCTCTGTTTCTCTTTCGAAAATAAATAAGCACTAAAAAAGTTTCTTTTAAAAAAGCAAAATAGTCAATCTTAAAAAAAAAAAAAAAAAAGATTGCAGTTTTGAAACAGCCGGATAGAAGAGATGTGTAGGGCCAGGTATGTGGGATGGGGCAAGGAACTCTCGCCATCTCTCTGAGCCCACCACCCTCCCTATATCTCTACGTGTTCACCAAGCCGGAAAGCTTTGCTACCCTCGTCCTTCAGGGATTTTTATGGAGGCTTCATTGCATAGGCACGATTGATTAAACCACTGGCCATTTCTGATCAAGTCAATCTTCAGTCCTCTCTCCTCCCAGGAGGTTGAGGGAGAATGTTACCCAAGGGAGTATGTTTGCTTCTTAGTGGGTGTCAAGCTAAAAGACACAACTAAGCCAAAGAATAGGAAAATGAAGGGGTTTATGTGCAACAAGTAAGGAGAACACTGGGGACATGACCCAAAGCAGTGTCTCCCCAACAGCAAAATTAGGGAAGTTTTAAGGTAAGGGTACATACATATTCATGAAGGGGCTTGTGCCGTGGGGAATACAGCATGGGATTGGGCTGGATAGGGTAAGGGTCTTCAATTCTCTGGTCCATATCTGAGTGCTCAAAGGGCACTTTGAGATAATTCAGTGTGCATCAGGTCAGTCTTTAGAATCAGCACTGGGAGTTTTATTGCTGATTATTGTCTTGATATGATTAAGCTATCTCCAAGCCTGAGAGTGGCTGTTCTTACATTCTTTAACAAAGTGCCTCTGGGGCCTAAAATGACTTTTCTTACATCAAGAAAGCTATGTCTGTCTTTCTTTTTTCTAGGAGCTCTTTACTCTTTCTGTTTATAAAATCTGCCCTCCCTACACTTGAGATATTGCATTCCTCATTTTATTTTTTTTTTAGTTTTCTCAAATGTTTCTTTTTTTTTTTAAATTAAAAAAATTTTTTTAACGTTTATTTATTTTTGAGACAGAGCATGAACAGGGGAGGGTCAGAGAGAGGGAGACACAGAATCTGAAACACGCTCCAGGCTCAGAGCTGTCAGCACAGAGCCCGACGCGGGGCTCGAACTCACGGACCGTGAAATCGTGACCTGAGCCGAAGTCGGCCGCTTAACCGACTGAGCCGCCCAGGCGCCCCTTATTTCTTTTTGAGAGAGAGAGAGACAGACAGACAGCATGAGCAGAGAAGGGGCAGAGAGAGAGGGAGACACAGAATCCAAAGCAGGCTCCAGGCTCCGAGCTGTCAGCACAGAGCCCAACACGGGGCTCGAACTCACGAACCGTGAGATCATGACCTGAGCTGAAGTCAGACGCTTTACTGACTCGGCCACCCAGGTGCCCCCTTCTGTAGCTTTCTAAAAGGGTGAGTGGTTAATAGCATCAAGTCGGGTCCTGTTGAGATAGGGCCGAGCTGATCCTGAGATGACCCTGATTTCCAGGTCTTCAAGCAAACCCAGTCACTTGGTTCATAGGAATGGAGTTTATTTCATTTGATAAAGGCAGGCTCATATTTGTGTATTTGTTGAGGGCAGACATGACAGTCCCCTAGGTGAATTATAAGCTTTATCGCTTATTTAGTTTCAGCATCAGGTAAGGTCTTCCCCACTTAAAGTCCGGTTGTAGCTTTCAATGGTCCCCCCAAGGGATGTCTAGGCTCTCAATCTCCCCAGAGCATTTCCCAAAGGTGCCTTTTACTTAAGACCATTCTAGATGATTGTGCCCTGCCGGCAGCCTGTAGCTTCTATTTTGTCCCTAGAGCACGGGCCACACCCAGAGTTATTTTAAAACAAATGCTGGTCCATTATCACTTTGTATTGTTCAGGCAAGACCAAAGCTAGGAATCCTCCCCGCAGGCAACCCTTTGATTACCCCATCTGCCCCTTCAGTTCCACAAGGAAAACCTCCATCCTTCCAGTGAAAGTATCTGTGAAAAAACAGAAGGTGTTTAAATCCCCCAGAGGCAGTGGACACAACACTAAAATCCACCTGCCAACCTTCCCCAGGCAAAGTCCTAGTTCACACAGCCTTGGCTAGAGGCAGAGTCAGAGTTTATTCTGTGAGTTTTTAACACAGTACACACTCTTCTGTATAGCCTCTCTCCCGAGGTCTCCCGCGATCATTCTGAATGACTCAGACAGCAACAGGCACAAACATGGCATAAACACGGGCCACTGTGGAAGTTTCTCTGAAGTTTGCCTCCAGGTACCTAGCTCCGGTTTGCAGGGCTTTAGGGGAAAAGACAGGTTTCGTCAAGTCCAAGAATGGGAGAAAATTGAAAACTTTAGTTTGGTGAATTATAGCTAGATATTCGAGATAAGAATTCAGGATCCAGCCCAGTTTCATAGGCCAACCAACAAACACTCAAAGACGATCAGAACTAGAATTTAACATCCATAAGTATGTGTAACTGAAACATTTTTCTCTGCAAAATCACCCTCATTTCCATCAAAGATAGCCAAATTAAAACTACTTTGTAAAACAAGTCATTTTTTTAAAAAGATTTCATTCTTTTTGGGTTTAAAAAATTTTGTGTGTGTGTGGGTTTTTTTTTTTTTTTTTTTTTTTTTTGGTGTTTGTTGTTGTTGTTTGTTTGTTTTGAGAGAGAGACAGAGCAGGAGCAGGACAGGATGAATACAGAGAGAGAGGGACACACAGAATCCAAAGCAGGTTCCAGGCCCTGAGCTGTCAGCACAGAGCCCCACGCCGGGCTTGAATTCAAGAACTTCAAGATCATGACCTGAGCCGAAGTCAGATGCTTAACCGACCGAGGCACCCAGCCTCCTCTAAGGGAAGTTTTTTGACTGATCAAAAATAAACTTATTTATTTGGCATCTTCAATCCCATGGGAAGGATTGTCAAATAAGTGATGATAAACCCCCTCCGGTTATATTGTATGGGTACATGCTATAGTTGTCATAGAAATTATATGAAATTCCTAAAGTTTTACTATGCCATGGTATAATGTCATCACTTGTAATTCTAGTTATTGAAATGTTGTGTGTCCCAGAAATAACCAAATTTCCTTGTCAGGTATGTCATAATGTGCTGTCATCAGATTGTTAACCATGACCTTTTTTTTTTTTTTTAAGGATTTTATTAAAGAAAAAAAGATTCCATTTTTAAACACTCTCTATACCCAACATGGGGCTCGAACCCACAACCCTGAGATCAAGAGTTGCACACTCCACCAACTGAGCCAGCCAGGCACCCCTACCCAGGGCCAGTTTTGAGTCTTTCGTCATTTACAATTATTCTTCTGATGCTCTTACGAATGTTTTTCATCTTCAAGGAGATTCATGGACAGGACTTTTGATGAATACAGGTTTCTGATACCCTTCAGATCCTAAAACTAAAACTGAGTAAGAATTTTCAGAACTAATGGAAAAACTGCATTCAAACAGAACAAGAATAACGTGGGACTCAATGAATTAAGGAAAATGATTATAATTTTTAATCACTCTCATGTGACACATTGCTGGTTCTTCAATGTTTGCTCTTCCAGATTTAAGGAAACTTTTTCTCTTAACATATCTGTGACTTACAGAAATTTGGTAAAATATTCCTTTGTGAACAAATTGAAACATTTCTCTTTTTCTCCCTACCTGATCCCTGTAAAACTTGGAAACTCTCAGTGAGTATTTTTACTCTGATGGCAATTACAGTTATCTGCATAGGTTCAGTAAGAATCTAGGGGCGCCTGGGTGGCTTGGTTGGTTAAGCGTCCGACTTCAGCTCAGGTCTTGATCTCGAAGTTCTTGAGTTCAAGCTGTGCTCACAGCTCACAGCTCAGAGCCTGGAACCTGCTTCAGATTCTGTGTCTCCCCCTCTCTCTGCCCCTCCCCCACTCACACTCTGTCTCTCTCTCTCTCTCTCTTTCAAAAATAAAAAACATTAAAAAAAAGAGAAAAGAATCTATTCTCCTTGGGGCGCCTAGTTGGCTCAGTCTGGGGAGCAAGCAACTCTTGGTCTCAGGGTTAGGAGTTCAAGCCCATGCTGGGTGTACAGATTACTTTAAAAAAATAAAATCTTTGGGCACCTGGCTGGCTCAGTTGGTTGGGCATCTGACTCTTGATTTTGGCTCAGGTCATGACCTCCTAGTTCGTGGGTTCAAGCCCCATGTCAGGCTCTGAGCTGACAGCACAGAGCCTGCTTGGGATTCTTTCTCTCCCTCTCTTGTAAGGGTTAAATTGTAGTGTTAGGGCTAACCTGTAGCCTTGAGAAATAACAGCTTTGTTTTAATGCTGTAGGTTAAGAGATAACAGCCTTATCCTATCAATCAAGGGAACAAAAGTTCAAGGAAAATCAACTGGATTAGTGTTTGATTGGATTGGGGCAAGGGCAGGTCTGAACTGTTTCTACCCCCGTCTGGGAACTATTTCTTTGTTCTGTTCCTAGGCGATCATAAGACGATGTGGTTGGCTATAAAAACTCTGTACCCCGGCTGTTCAAGGCCACACTCTGGTCAAGAGTGTCGGTCCCGATCGGTCAGCCTTGCTTCTCATTGCAATAAACTTTGTTGTGACTGTCACTGGTGCCCGTAGCATTCCGTTTCAGGAGTCCTGTGGATGCAACACTCTCTCTGCCTTCCTTCACTCACTCCTGCTGTCTCTCACACAAAATAAATAAACTTAAAAAAATCTCTTGTGGTTTGCTTCTCTCTCTTTTTTTTTTTTTTATCCCTTCTCCTATGTTCATCTGTTTTGTTTCTTAAATTCCACATACGGGTGAAATCATATGCTATTTGTCTTTCTCTGACTGACTTATTTTCCTTAGCATAATATACTCTAGCTTCATCCACATCATTGCAAATGGCAATACCTCATTCTTTTTGATGGCTGAATAATATTCCATTATGTGTATGTATATACTACATCTTTATCCACTCATCAGTCGATGGACATTTGGGCTCTTGCCATAATTTGGCTATTGTTCATAATAAACATCGGGGTGGGTGCATGTGCCCCTTCGAATCAGTATCCTTGTATCCTTTGGGTAAATACCTAGTAGTGCAATTGCTGGGTTGAAGGGTAGTTCTGTTTTTAACTTTTTGGGAAAACTTAGCTCTTAGCCAGCACTGGCTGGCTCAGTGGGTGGGGCATGCAAGTTTTGATCTTGGGGTTGTGAATTTGAGCCCCACGCTGAGTGTAGAGATTGCTTAAAAAAATAAAATCTTAAAAAAATATATTGGGGCCCCTGGGTGGCTCAGTCGGTTAAGCATCTAACTTCGGGTCAGATGTTCAGGTCAAGATCTCAAGGCTCGTGAATTCAAGCCCCTCGTCAGGCTCTATGCTGACAGCTCAGAGCCTGGAGCCTGCTTCAGATTCTGTGTCTTCCTCTTTCTCTGCCTCTCCCCAACTTATGCTCATGCTTTCTCTCTCTCTCTCTCTCTCAAAAATTAAATTAAAACATTAAAGTATTAGAAAAAAATAACAACCAGTCTCATTTTAGGACAAAATTACTTTCTTAAAAAAATGTATTCCCTTGTTGCATTATATGCTAACTAATTTGGAGGTAAATTAAAAAAAAATTAAATTAAAAAAAAGTATCCCCATTCCTTATACCTTTCTTGCCAAAAACATGTATCTTTCCTTGCATACAGAGTTGTTTCCCTTATTATTTTCAGTATTCTTAATTATATTTTTAATTCTCAGAAACCTTAATGTCTAGTGGAAACTAAGTGGTAAGCAATTGTGAATTGTTATACCAGGATCTTATTTGGAAAAGATTTAGATATCCATTGAATCAAACCCAATTTATTATTTGACCCAGAAAAACTTCAAAGTTTGAAGTAACCAAAAATTTTGGAAACTTTTTAAGAGTGTACTTACAGAGGCACCTGGCTGGTTTGATCAGCAGAGTGAGTGACTCTTGATCTCAGGGTTGTGAGTTTGAGCCCCACATTGGGTGTAGAGACTACTTAAAAAAAATAAAATCCTCTTTTTTTTAATGTTTATTTATTTTTGAGAGACAGAGAGACAGAGCATGAGCTGGGGAGGGGCAGAGAAAGAGGGAGAGAGAGAGGATCCCAAGCAGTTTCCATACTGCTAGTGTGGAGCCTGATGCAAGGCTTGAACTCACGAACGATGAGAGCATGACCTGAGCTGAAATCAAGAGCTGGATGCTTAACCAATTGAGCCACCTGGGCATCCCTCGAATGCTGAATTTTGATAAGCACTTGCCTTATAACCAATCAAATGGAGCTCTTTTACAAATGTTCTCCAACTACGAAGAGATCTGCAATAAGGATTAGTGTCCACACAAATTCAGCTCTTCTCAGCCCACTGAAAATGTCCTGCAGAGTTGGTAAGTAAGCTCTTTCAGTTGATCATTTAAAAGTGGACACCCAGGGGCGCCTGGGTGGCACAGTCGGTTAAGCATCCGACTTCAGCCAGGTCACGATCTCGCGGTCCGTGAGTTCGAGCCCCGCGTCAGGCTCTGGGCTGATGGCTCGGAGCCTGGAGCCTGTTTCCGATTCTGTGTCTCCCTCTCTCTCTGCCCCTCCCCCGTTCATGCTCTGTCTCTCTCTGTCCCAAAAAAATAAATAAAAAACGTTGAAAAAAAATTAAAAAAAAAAATAAAAGGGACACCCAGCTGGTTGAGGTATACCAAACTGGCACCTCTCTACCCAGACAATTTGCAGACAATCTCCAGAACCCGAGATCTATCTCACGGAGGCCTTCAATGATCAGGCATCCCTTCTCAGCCTCCAGAACTTGGGGGAGACAAGGACGTCTTACAAGTCTTGACTCTCCAGTCAGACCAGACCAGACCAGACCAGATAGCTGCTCAGACCTCCAGCCCTCCTTTTCTCCCCTTGAGATAGCGGCAGAACCCTAATCTGATTTGTGAGATAATTGCCATTGACCTCTCTGAAGGGACTCTCTGATTAAAATGTTTGGGGGGCGCCTGGGTGGCTCAGTTGGTTAAGCGTCCAATTTCGATTCAGGTCATGATCTCATACTTCATGGGTTCCAGCCCTGCATTGGGCTCTGTGCTGACAGCTCAGAGCCTGGAGGCAGCTTCAGATTCTGTGTCTCCTTCTCTCTCGGCCCCTTCCCCACTCACGCCCTGTCTCTCAAAAATGAGTAAACGTTAAAAAAATGTTTGGCACAGCCACTGAGCTCATTCAGTGAGTTGAGGTGACTCAACAAATCAGGCATCAAGAGGGATTCTCTTATGCCCTTCCCCACAGAAGGAACTTGAAGGGGTTAGGTGAGAGTTCCCACCAGAGTTGCCAAATTTGTTACCCGACCTGGGCTCTCCTCTGGATGGGTTTTGAGCCAAAATTCACAACCAAGCCAAAGAATAGGAAAAGAAAGGGATTTCCGTGCAACAAGGAAAAGGAGAACACTAAGGATATTTCCCAAAGCAGTGTCTCCAGAAACAACATCGGGGAAGTTTTAAGGTAAGAGTGCATACATATGCATGAAGGGGCTGGCACAAGGGGGAATACAGCGGGGACTTGGGGGCAAAAGTCATCTGAAGGTGACTGAGTCCAGGTCAAAGTCCAGAGGGCTGGCAAAAGTCAGCATCAGTTCTCTGGCTCCAATTGGCCCTCTATTTGAGTGCTCACAGGGGTTTAGATCCTGCAGAGATAGCTCAAGAATGTGTGTCAGGTTACTGTTCACTTTGGAATCAACACTGAGGATTTCACCACTCATTATTGTCCTGATGTGATTAGCTTATCTCCTGGCCTGGGTGTGGCTGTTCTAGCATTCTTCAGTGGGATGGTGGGGAGCTGCAAATGACTTTTTTTTTTTTTAAGTTTGTTTATTTTAAGAGAGAGAGAGAGAGAATCCCAAGCAGGCTCAGTGCTGTCAGCACAGAGCCTGACGCAGCACAGAGCCCAACTTGGGGCTTGATCTCACGAACCCAGAGATCATGACCTGAGCCAAAATCAAGAGTCAGACACTTACCTGACCGAGACACCCAGGTGCCCCCCCCCCTTTTTAAAAGTAGGCTTCATGCCCAGCGTGGGGCTTGAACTCATGACCCTGAGATCAAGAGTCACATGCTGTACTGACTGAGCCAGCCAGGCACCCCTAAAATGACTTATGTCAGGAAAGTTATGTCTGTCTATTCCTGGGGACCTCTAACTCTTTCTGCTTACAGGTAGTGAGCTGGAATTCCAACCCTCTAATCCATTGTTGGTTCCCCTGGCAACCAGCCTCAATCCTTAGGGGTTTCCAAAAGTTACTGCAGTCACATAAACCCAGGTGTGGTTGAAACGGGCTCATTATGAATAACAAGAGGCACCCAATTTATAGAAACAGTGGATGAAGACAAAATATGTATTTGTCATAAACCCCAATATCACACAGTGAGCCATTTTATGCAATTTTAGATGTTTTAGTAGCCACATTTTAAATAGTAAAAAGAAACAGGTGAACTTAATGTTAGCAATATATTTTATTTAACTCACTTTATCCAAAATACGATCACTAACATATAGTCAACATAAAAGCATTAATGAAATTGTTTACCTTTTTTAAAGTTTATTTTTTAGGGGCGACTGGGTGGCGCAGTCGGTTAAGCGTCCGACTTCAGCCAGGTCACGATCTCGCGGTCCGTGAGTTCGAGCCCCGCGTCAGGCTCTGGGCTGATGGCTCAGAGCCTGGAGCCTGTTTCCGATTCTGTGTCTCCCTCTCTCTCTGCCCCTCCCCCGTTCATGCTCTGTCTCTCTGTGTCCCAAAAATAAATAAAAATGTTGAAAAAAAAATTAAAAAAAAGATAAAGTTTATTTTTTAGTAATCTCTATACCCACCAATGGGACTTGAACTCACAACCCCAAGATCATGAGTCGTATGTTCTTCCAATTGAGCCAGCCAGGTGTCTATATATATATATATATACACACACATATGTATATCTATATCTATATATAGATATATGTTTATATATGTATATATATGTGCCTACATATGTATATATAGATATATATGTATATACATGTGTATATGTATATATGTGTATATACATATGTATATATGTGTGTGTGTGTGTATATATATATACATATACGTGTGTGTGTATTATTATTATTATTATTTTTTTTGGTACGAGTCTGCAGCACATCTCAGTTGGCACTGGCCACCTTTCAGGGGCTCCATAGCCACACGTGGCTGGTGGCTGCGGTACTGGAGAGAGAGCATAGGCTTCAAACCTTCCCTGCTGTGGCTTGAGGCCACCAGACAACCTGTTCACTGCTGTGTCCTAGCGCCTGGCACATAATGAGGCCCAGTGGTCTGCCATATGTGAGCTGGAATAATGTCTCCTCTGAGCCTCCAGGGAATGTCCTGAAGGTTAAACAAAATGCATGTATGTTAGGCACCCTGCCTGCTCCGCGACCATTGCTGTTCTCATTTCCTCAAAGTCAACCGAAGGGCAACAGGCCCAAGTTTGCTTCCTCTCTTTCTCTTAAGAGCTCTTCTCTAAAATTACAAAACGCAAGCTGGGATTACAGAGCCGGCAAGGGCCTTAGGGTCAGGCTCTGGTGCAACAGACGAAAAAGCGGGAACCTCTAACCCACGCCCTTGTTTTCTTGGCCTTTGGACAGCTCGAGGCCCCGCCCACCCCGCCCTGACGGGCGCCCGGAGGAACTACAGCCCCCACGATGCAGCTGGAGTCCTTCTGCTGACGTCATTGGCTTGGGACGCCCCGGCGGTAAGCGAGCCCGCTGAGCCGCCTCTCGGGGCTCTCCGCCGGCAGGCCCCCTGACCCGTAAGGAGTGATAAGGTCTAGCCGCCTGAGCTCGGAGTCCACCGATTGATCAGGGCCAGGGCGGCAAACGTGCGGCGGCTAGTGACGTGAGCGACCTCCCTCCTCCTCCCGCCTCTCTCAGGGGTGGCGCCGTCTGGTGACGTTAAGGGCATGATGGCCGCCGCGAGGCCGGGAAGGTGAAGGTGAGAGGGCGAGCGCGCCGGAGGGGTGAGGACCCGCCCAGCCCAGCCCGGCGAGTCCTGAGCAGCCCGGCGGGGACCGGTGGGACGCTGGAACCCCGGGAACTCGGGATCCGGGCAGGCGGGCGTCTCCACGCCCCGGCCTCGCTGCGGGGCCCTCCGCGGCCCTGAGAGGAGGGGGCGGGACGTGGGTGTCTGGACTGGGGGTGGGGTTCCTTGAGGTTCCTCGTCTCCCCCAGCCTTCCCACCTTCGCGGCCCCATTCCACCCCAGCCCTTTCTTCCTTTCGTATCCAGTCTTCTATATTTGCCAGCATTTACTCAGCACAAGATAAGTGCCCACGTTGACCACTGTGGCGCCCTACCCTCTCCCACTTTGGGCACCTTCTGCGCTCAGGTGCAGTCACCTATTTTCTTGTTTGACTTCTCACCTGAAGGTAAGCCCCTTGAGGGCAGGTACTGATTTACCCATCCCTAACTTCAGCGCCTAGCATGCACACAGGCACACAGACGATGCGGAATAATTTACTGTTTGGATGCCTGAAGCCTAAACTGCCCACTCTCTATTGTAATCTTTCGTTGCCCTGTTTCTTCAATTTCTCCATCGTCTGTCTTTTCTTCCTCCCAGAAAGGCCTCTGATTATCACCCTTCCCACCCGGAAGGGTGGAGTGAGGCAGATCCACGAAGTTAAAAACAAGTATGGTTTGGAGTTAAAGGGAGATGGTATCTCAGTTCCTAGCTTGGCCACTTATTAGCAGTCTATAAATCTTTTAAGTATCCCAAGCCTCTGTTTGCCCCATAGAATTAAAAATTAAGTAAGATACATTTTACAGCATGTAGCACACACAGTCTTTCAATAAGTTCTACTTCTCTTCCACACCCCCACCCACTCATCTCTAGTCCTCAGTTCCACAATCCTCAAGACCACTCCTTGTCCTGGTCTGCTACCTCCTCTCTTCTCACCTCTCTGGACATGGACCTGTCTTTACCAGGGTTCCTGCTTCTCACCAGCACATGTTTGTGTGTCCCCGAGATTGTCCCCACACCTGTGTGTTGTGTTTTCCCCCAGGGCACTTCCTCACATACCATCGGAGTACAGAGTACGGGGCAATGACTAAGCTTCCCTCAGGGATGAGTTTGTTTGGCTTTAAACCTGGTTAAACGTGTTTTGCGCCCCCCCCCTTTTTTTTTTTTTTTTTTTTTTTGCTGCTTGTTGACATGTCCCTTTTTTTTCCCCAATAAGTTGGAATTGGTGGAGTCAACACAATCAGTAGCCAACCTCAACCTGAGACAGGACAGAGGAGAATTCAGATTCTTTTCGTCTTTTTGACTCCAGCCATGCCCATGATGCCCAGCCTGTGAAGGTCTCTTACCATCCAAAAAGTAAGTGGTAGCTGGGACGTCTGGCACCCTGGATCTGGGTTGAGTGGAAAGGGGTATGTTCTGCTGGCTGTCCAGTGGCAAGTGTCATGGATGGGGTCATCTTTGCTCAGAGCTGAAGTTTTCCAGTCTGTGCTGAAAAAAACTGTATGTATGTCCTTTCTGCTTCCATGGTTTTCACTGTTGGCGGAGAGAGCCTATTTAAAGGTTGACAGTTCAGAAGGTGGCTGGAATCTTTGGGCTCCCCGAAGAATTAGTCTCTGTCTCCCTTGTTCTCTGCTCTGCTGGCTCCTCCCTCCCTGTCTCTGCCCAGCAGAGACTGGCTCCTTATCACAGCTCTTCTGAGAGTCTACTCTGCCCCTTTTACCCTGTATACTCTTTTGTTTCAATTTCTCAGCTTCTCCTCTGTTCCAGTTGTGCCAGCAGACGATCCGTGGACCTATTTTATTTTCCCTGCTAGGAGTTGCTGTGCATAAGACTGGGTAAGGAGGTGGTGTGGATTTAGGGACTGTGCTTGGGATCCAAACACACCATGCGGTGAATTCTCTACTGCTGTTTTCACGTGCAAGGCATCTAATACTCCTCAACTAATAAATAGCCTGGGTTGAGGCAAAGCTTTTTTTTCAGTTTGGAATTGGGTTTGGTTCTGGTCTTAGGTTACTATCTGTTAATACTGTGCCCCTAGCACTTTTTTGGGGTGGGAGAGGGAGACGACCAGGATGAATGAGGCTTTCCCTGAAGGATGTTCTTCAGGATTTTAAAAACCGTTATGTAGCGGAACATCTTGTTTAGATACGTTTGTGACATGCTGCGTTAAATACAACTCAGCTAGTGTTTTTAGAACAGGCCTTTTTCCAGAGTCTTGCTTTGGTCATGTGCTCTGATGGAGGATGACCGTGGCATATAGTGTTTTAGAAATTTTTTCTACCGTGGATCCCTTTTTACATGGAGCATTGGGTGCACTACATTTCTGTGGCCCGCACTTTGGGAAATGCTGTCCTGAACTATCTGAAACCCTGACTTGAAGAGCACTTTGCGCCTGTCACCCCAGCTTGAAGCATGCCACTTAATGTGTAGCTGGTATCAGAGCCACTCTAACCTAGCTGTGCCCAGGGGACTGGACCTGCATGCCTGCAGTGAGCTCTGTGGTGAAGTAGGGACTATCAGGGCTTTCCAGAGGAGGAACAGGATCCCAGCTGCTTCCTACCACTCTGTAAGGGTAGGCAGCCAGCAGGCGAAGCCCTGAGATAGTGGGCCTTCCCCTCCCCCCCCATCTTGGCTTGTTTGTGTGTGTTCCGTAACTTGGGTCCATTTGTGCACATACGTATGTCCAGCTTGCTCTTTGAAGGATCGGATCCTGGGATCTGAAAGGTTTGATCAACTCTCTTGATTCCGTGAGCTCCAAACACCAAGAAACAGATGCTTAGTCCGAAGCTGCTTTTTAAGAAAAAAAAGTAGATGTGTGTATTCTAGGGATGGAAGGGGAAGAAGGCACTCTTGTGAAGGGGCATTCGCTAACTCCTCCGTGTCTCTCACAGTTGTGGAGGAGGAAAGTAGACCTGGAAACGGGTCACGACTCTGTGTCCGGTGATCTTTCTGGAAGGTCACAGACTAGACGAGGAGACGGGGATTTAAAAACCATAAGGTTGCGTGTCCTCCTTGGAGATGTCAGGGAAGGCTTCACGGAGAGGTGACGCTACAGTTGGGTCTAGAAGGACAGTAGGAGTGTGCCAAATGGGTGAAAAAGAAAAGAGGATCCCAGGCCGGAAGCAGCACGTACAACACAAACAGGGAACCTCAGCTTGGGGGTTAACTGAGCCAGAGAAATCAGGCAGTTTGGATGGGTCGGAGGGAGGATCCCTGAGAGGGCTGGGGCATGCGGCTGCAGGCTGGGGGATGGTGAGAGCAGGTCAGGTCCTGGCCTGGCAACTCCGAGCACGTCTCGTAACCTTGAACCGCTAAGCTTTTCCTAGCGTGCGCGCCTTTGAATCTTGCACTTACCGAACAGTAGCACTTTTGGTTTCGGATCCTTTGGGCTGGCAAACAATGACCAGAACTTGAAAGCACATGCTTCTAAGAGCCCCACTGATCTCAGGGAGCTTTCTGCCTGCAAGCAAGTCACTTCTGGGGGTGGGCCCTGCTGTTCCTCAGCCCTGAGCAGACCTGTTCACTGGGTCCCCCGTGACGGTGGGGGAGCCGAGGATGTGTTGGTGGAGTCGTCTCTGCCCTTCCCTGAAGGTTGGGTGTTGGAGGGGAGAGTTGCCCGATCTTGCTGGTGGAGTTTATCATTGTTGTTACTTCATAACACATAAAATCACCTTTTTTTTTTTATTTTATTTTTATTTATTTTTTAACATTTATTTATTTTTGAGACAGAGAGAGACAGAGCATGAACGGGGGAGGGGCAGAGAGAGAGGAAGACACAGAATCCGAAACAGGCTCCAGGCTCTGAGCTCTCAGCCCAGAGCCCGACGCGGGGCTCGAACTCACGGACCGCGAGATCATGACCTGAGCCGAAGTCAGACGCCCAACCAACTGAGCCACCCAGGCGCCCCCATAAAATCACCTTTAAGTTTGTCCTGTGTCAGCCTGAGCCTTCTCCATCTGTGTGGCATCACGGTTGTCCTGCACATGAAGGATTCAAGGCTCTGAGGTTAAATAACTTGCTCAAGTTTACGTGGCCCAGAAAGAGTACGGTTTGAACCCAGCTCTGGTTCCAGAATCTGTCCCCTCCAGCCGTGTCATGCTCCATCCGGATCCCTTTCCGTTTCCTTTTGATGCTTTTCTCTTTTTGCACTCATCCCCCGGTCTCCTAGAGTCTTAACCTGCTGGGCCACGCGAAGCCTGATTCCAGTGCCTCTTCTGCTCTGGAGGAGGCGGAGGTGCTTTCTTCCCGATTCCCCTTCTCAAGAGTTCTGTTGCCTCACAATTCCTTGACGCCTTGACCCCCAGGCTAAGAAAAGCGCACAGTTGTAGCGATTTAAGGAGGAGGAAAGTAGAAATGGACAGTTACTTGTCTTTCTTATCTCCCTAGAAATCATTAACAAAGTAATTTGTAAGTTATGCAAAACATGTGGGTTGATATTTCCCTGTGAGTCTGTCTGTCTGCCCACTCCTTGGGATGATTAGATCCTAAGAACCAGTTTTCAGTCACTGTGCGCTTTCTCTGGATGTTCTTTCTGCTTCTCAGTAACTTGTTCAGTACCTTTTGGCACGCTTGGGAAGTGTCTGGTGTATGTTCCCTCATGAGCTTTCTCATTTCCCAGATGCAGCGAGTGCTGAGTGCTGGCTCCCATGGAGAGCCCATGTTGCTATGATTAGGGTGGCCTGGGAGGGAGAATTTGCTGGGTGTTGGAGACGCAGAACCAGGCACACGCAGCTGTGTGGGGTTGGAGGGGCCTTTGTCCTTTGACATCCAGGATCTGAGGGCCGTGCTGGGGAAATAGCTCTGTGCATGGTGGGAACTCAGGGGCAGTGCACTTGTGGGACCAGAGATCTCCAGCCACATCTGGATGCCACCTTCTCGGCTCTATCTGCCGCTTTTGACTTTGAGCAAAAATTTCTAAGGCCTAGTATGTTACTGCTATTTGGAAAATATAGGCTGTAACGATCGAGGGCAAGAGAGCTATCTACCCCAAAACAGACTGCTGATAGACGGGTATTAATAGTGTTATCACAGGAGGGGGGTTATGGATTTTCCCTCCAGTTCCCTCATCTTCTACAGTGCACACGCTTGCAGTGAAAGAGACCAATAAGTGTTTTTAAGTAAACAGTAGATGCAGACCTCTCTCGCTTGAGTACCACCCTTCCTTGTCCACCCCCGACCACCACCAGTACAAACAAAAAACCCGTTCAGAATTAAGGCCGTCGTGACCTGGACAGCAGAGTGGCCAGGGGAGGGTGGCGGGGGTCACTGACTTTGAGCATCACTTTGTTTTCACTGCTTTCAGTCATCTCTGCTTTTTCTTAGGTGGGTGATGTGTAGGAAAGAAGTGAGGTTTCTGTCACACTTCTCTGCCTGAGACCGAGAGGAGGGCTTCTCACGTGTCCCCTCGTGATCCCGGCCTGACTCCCTGAGGTGGGGAAGGCTGGGTCTGCTGCTCTTCCACAGGCGGGGATCAGCCAGCGCAAGGCCTAAACCCAGCGCCCTGGCTCCAGCTGTCTGGGTGCCCACACGTCCTCGGCGGTCCCTTCCTATTCTTGAGGACGCTAGTCTTACCTTACCATCCTGGATCTGGTCCTGGAGGGCCCGTGTTCTTGATGGCCTCCAGGGCTAGCCCCAGGCCCCCCACGGCACCCCGCCACAGCCCTAGCAGAACGTCTAAACTGGGCATTCCTGGGTTCACTCACGTTGTCTTTTCTTGCAGCGCGATGTCCCTGCTTTTCTCTCGGTGCAACTCCATTGTTACAGTCAAGAAGGACAAGAGACACATGGCTGAGGTGAATGCTTCCCCACTCAAGCACTTTGTCACTGCCAAGAAGAAGATCAATGGCATTTTTGAGCAACTGGGGGCCTACATCCAAGAGAGCGCCACCTTCCTTGAAGGTGAGACAGGCGGGGCCTGCTCAGCCGGGCCCACACCTGTCAGTTTCCATATGTAGGTGGGAGGATAGAGGGGAGGGGAGGTAGAACCTTGCTCCTGGGGAGCTCATCCCCAGGTAGGTTGTCACCTTCAGCAGTGTTGTGCTTTGGGAATCATGTGGAATTGGGCTCCAGGGAGATCGGACCAGGAAAACTAGAGACCTGTCACGTAAGAATTCTGTGTATTCTGTATCATTTAGTCGTGAGGGGTAGGTGAATCTCAGTCCCATGTAGAAGACAAGCAGATGGAGGTTTTGAGATTTGCTCGATATCTTGTAAGTGACACAGCAGGGCTCTACCAGGTATCTCTGACTCCTAAGCCCAGGTGTTTTCCTCAGCCTGACTGTGCGGGTATTGGTTGTCCCTGCCCAGGGTGTTCTTTCTCTGATATTTTTAGTCAGCGGGGCTGTGGAAAGGAAACTTGCGTCACTGGCACCTTTTCCACTGGTTACTAATTTGAGCCCAGCCCCTGGTGCCTGCTCTATCAGCAGAGGAGGACAGGTTCCCAGGGCCCCGCTCAGTCGATTGCCAACCCCAGCCTCTGGTTGTCTGAGGCTCCCTCTCTAGAAGGTACACGTTAGCTCCTGTGTCTGGGATTGTCCGTCCAGACCCAGTAGCTGAGTCTCATCTGCCCTTGGTTTCCTTGTTTGTGAAAGAGACGCTCAAGCGAGACCAGGGCTTTTTAAATTCTAGTCCGCAGAGCTCTCCATGGTCAGTGGAAACGCCCCAGGGACACGCTTCACCGTCTACTTTCCACTAGCGTGGCTTGGCTTCGGGTTGGTTTATGTGACAGGCTCCTTCTTAAGGCTCCCTTTAGAGAGAGGGAATGTTTCCAGTACTGTGGTCTGAATGTTTGCATTCCCCCACATTCTCATGTTGGAACCCTAAGACCCAATGTGATGGGGTTCACAGGTGGGACCTTTGGGAGGTGATTAGGTCACGATGGGGGAGCATTCATGAAGGAGATTAGTGCCCTTATGAGAGACCCCACAAAGCTCCCTGGCCCCCCTTCTGCCACGTGAGGATACAGTGAGAAATCTGTGACCTGGGAGAGGGCCCTCCCCTAACCGGGCCAGCATCCTGATCTGAGCCTTCCAGTTCAGAACTGGGAACAGTACGTGTCTGTTGTGTATGACCCGCCTAGTCTGTGTGGTTTCATTGGAACAGCCTGAGCAAACCAAGACTGAGAACGGACTCTCTGCCCTGCCCCTGGCGTGGTGCTTGATGCAAGAGAAGGTGGTCCCCACATACTTGTTAACGTGAAAATCCGAGTTTTACAGTTAGAAGACTGGTAGCTGAAGTTATTCCAGTTCATGACCCGTTTGTTTGGCAGTAACTCGGGTGCACCTGGCTCTGTGCACGCAGAGGTGGGGCAGACCAGGTCACTCCTTCCAGAGCTCCGGCTGACCGTCTGTGATGCTCTGACTCACTCACTTTGTTGGTGCCGTGGACGAACACGTGCTTAATGAAGGGGTCTGTGCGCTGGCATTAGGGATGGCTGTTTTGGTTCTTGTTCTTGTGAGACTAGGAGGCCTGTCCTGTTGGTGGGCTGCAGGGGAAAGAGCTGGAGTGCTCTGGGTATGTGTTTGGGCCTGCCCTGGCTAGGGGCGGGGATGGTGGCCGCCTGGTCAGTCTTCTGGCTGTTTCTTTTAAATGTGGCCACTCGCTTGAGAGCCCAGCTCCTTTCAGGAGCGTTGCAGAAGCCACGCCCATGTGCCCCTATGAAGGAGGAGGGGTGATGGGTCTGAGACTGCGGTGACCAGGGGACCTGGGAGGCCTTGGCGGTTTGGTCACTTCCCCTCGTGGCATCATGCAGGGGAGACTCACCCGGTGGTCTCTGAATGCCGCCTGTGGTCACCAGTACCCTCATCGTCTTGGGTTGCCGTAGCAGAAATATCACACGCTGGGTAGCTTATAAACAACAGGAGCTCACTTGTCACGGTTCTGGAGGCTGGCAAGTTCAGAGTCCGAACTCTAGCAGATTGGGTGTCTAGTGAGGGCCAGCTTCCTGGATTGCTGTCGTTTCCTGTGTCACATCCCAGGTAATCACACGGCAGGAGTTAGCTAGCTCTCCGGGTCTCTGATAACGGCACTAATCTTAGTCACGAGGGCTGCATCCTCATGACCCATCACGTGGTGGGGGCATAAACATTTAGTCCGTTGCCGCGAGCGTGTGCCGAGGGACCAGGCGCCCGTGTACTCCGCCAGCTGACACGCCTTCCTGGTACAAGACTAGATGGGGTGGGGCCGGACCTTGCTCATTTGCTTCTGTCATCCGTTGCCTATCTGCCTCTCAGAGCCCCTGGGAAAAAGCAGTGCAGTGATCCCAGTACCCACTGGCTTAGCAATTGTGGTGCACCTGCTGAGTGCAGGGACCGCACAGTTTGGCTTTCATGTGGGAGATGATGCACTTGAACCAGACGGTCACACCATGGTGAGGTGAGCGCTGAAGTACAGGGTGCTTTGGGAGCACAAACAAGGGGCTCTCACTCAGGTTGGGGGAGTCAGGGAAGGCTTCTGGGGGCTGTGCAGTCCATGCTAGACGAGGCTAAGTGGGAGTGAGCCAGAGCCCCCCAAGGCAGCGCCTCTGTGCATCGGCGGGGGGAGGGGGAGGGGTGCACTGAGCAAAGCCCAGAGTAACCGGAGGCAGCATGGCGAGGGTGGGGATGTGCCGTGCAGGATGGGGCTGGCAGGAGGCCCTACTGGAGCAGTAGGCAGGGCCGGTCAGGAAGGGCCTCATGAAGGTGCACAGGGTCCCGTCCTGGCTCCGAGCGTGGGGCGTGGGGCAGGTAAATGACGAGGATGGGGTGAGACTGTGTTTGAAAGGTGATCAGAGCAGTGCCTGGTGTGTAGGGAACACTGTTTGGTAAGTAAAACGCCTGGACGTGACGGCAGGGAACATTCTAGTGCTCAAATGGACATCGTTCATTCATCCTTGCGGCAGTCGCAAGAGGTGGGCATTGCTCTTTGTTGTGAGAGTCAGGGGTCTAAGACTGGGCTCCGTCGCCTGAGGTCGCACAGCTGGGAAGAGGTGGCAAAGCAGTACTTCCTTGCTCTGGAGCCCGGGTGTCTGCGCTGCGGCCCCCAGCAGGGAGGTTGCCCTTCAGCGGGCAGTGGCGGGGAGCTGCGGCCGGGGCCTCTGTCCCCCGCGGACAGTGGTGACCCATGTTCCGTCTCCACCTCCAGACACCTACAGGAATGCGGAACTGGACCCCGTTACGACAGAAGAACAGGTCGTGGACGTCAAAGGCTACCTGTCCAAAGTGAGGGGCATCAGTGAGGTGTTGGCCCGGCGGCACATGAAAGTGGCTTTTTTCGGCCGGTGAGTCTGTGAAGCTGTCACACCTTCCTGCCTGGGGGGGGGGTGGGGGGGAGGGGGGCGCTTGTGCAGCCTCGAAGTCTGAGTACCTCTTCCTCCTGTTTAAGTTTTTAATGGTGGCAAAATACACATGACATAAAACCCATTGTCACGATTGCTCTTAAGTCTACAGTCTGGTAGTATTTACTGTGCTCACGAGCTTGTGCGGTCATCACCACCGTCCATCTCGAGAACTTCTTCATCTTGAGAAACTGAAACTCTGTCCCCATGAAACACTCGCTTTTGTCCTCCCGGAACCCCCACCCCTGCCCCAACCTCTGGCAGCCACTGCTTTGCTTTCTGTCTCTATGGATTTGACTCTTCGAGGAACCGCCAATAAGTGGAATCGTACAGTGTTTGTCCCTTTGTGACTGACCTCTTCCACTTAGCATAATGTCCCCAGGTCCCCTCTGTTGTGCACTCCGGGATGGCCTTCCTTTTTCAGGCTGAATAACATGCCACCATGCGTATAGACTGTATCTTGTTTATCCGTTCATCCGCAACGAACACTTAGGTTGTTTTTACTTCTTGGCTCTTGTGAATGATGCTGTATGAACGTGGGTGTACAGATATCTGTTCGAGACCTTCCAATGCTCTGGGTACATGCCCAGAAATAGAATTCCTAGATCGTATGGTAGTTTCATTTTTAATTTTTTGAGGAACCACCATGTTGTTGTCCTTAGCGACCGCACCGGTTTCCAACCCCCCCGGGAGTGCACGGGCTCCAGTTTCTCCAACTCCCTCCAACAGGTGCCTTCTGTTTCTTCTCTAATAGACATCCTCATGGGTGTGAGGTGGAATCTCATCGTGGTTTTGATTTGCATTTCTCTATTAATTAGTGATGTCTAGCATCTTTTAATGTGCTTCTCGGCCATTTGTGTATCTTCTTTGGAGAAATGTCTGTGCCGGTCCACTGTCCATTTTCAGATGGGGTTGTTTGTGGGGTTTTTGTGAGGTGTGAGAGTTCTGTATATAGCCTGCATATTAACCCCTTACTGGATACATGATTGTAGATGTGTCCTCCCATTCTGTGCGTTGCCTTTTCACTCGGTTGGCTGTGTGCTTTGATGCCCAGAAGTGTTTTCATTTGGATATAGCCCAATTAAGTTTATTCCTCCTTCTGTTGTCTAGACTTTTGGTGTCCTGTCCAAGGAATTGCTAAATCCAATGTCGTGAGGCTTTTCT
The DNA here is from genome assembly GCF_016509475.1 of Prionailurus bengalensis. Classification (NCBI taxonomy): domain Eukaryota; kingdom Metazoa; phylum Chordata; class Mammalia; order Carnivora; family Felidae; genus Prionailurus; species Prionailurus bengalensis. The sequence continues at coordinate 8,776,043 of NC_057345.1, forward strand.
TCTGTTTTCTTCCAAGAGTTTTATAGTTTTAGCCATCAGATCTCCTTGTTACACTTTGAGGTCTAGTGGACACTAGAGGTTCTCCAGTTCTCAGCAGACCCTGCACGTCTTGCAAATTGAACCCAGCTCTGACACTGTCTACCCGGAGGGAGCATTAGATCCTGCAGGTTAAGGCCCAGTCCCCCAAGACGGGCCTCGTTTCAGATGCCATTTGGAAATCTGTGTTTTGGAGTGACTGGCAGTCACTGGCAGTGACATGGAGGTTCCCATGACTCCTCCTCAAGTTTGGCTAATTTGCTGGAGCTGCTTACAGAGCTGAGGAAACAGTGACTCACACTTACTGGTTTGGTGTAAAGGATACAGAAGAACCAGCAGGTGAAGAGGGGCACAGGGTGAGGGCCAGAAGCGCTACCCTCCAGGCTTATGGATGTCTTCGTCAACCCGGAAGCTCATCAGACCTCATTGTTCAAGATGTTTATGGAGTTTAATCCACAGGCCCTTCCTCTTTCCCGAAGTAGGTGGGTGGGGCTGAAAGTCCTAACCCTCTAATCGCTTGGTCTTTCTGGTGACCAGTCCATTTTGAGAGTAGGGGCCCCAACCTCCGTCCCCTCATTAGCATAGACAGGTGTGCTCAAAAGGGGCTCCTGTGAATGACAAAAGACACTCCCATTGCTAAAATTCCAAGGATTTTAGAAGCACTGTGCCAGTAAAGGGACAAAAACCAAATGTATTTTTTATGTCTAATCTTTAAAAAGATTAGAATCTAATAAAGAGAACAAAGACACCTGGACAGGTTGGATGCAGTGGCCTGAGGAATAGGCACTCTGCCTTGAGTCTTGCCCCTAATGACCTGTGACTTTGTTACCGAATCCCAAGTTCGGCTCCCCATCCCTCGAATGACCAGTACTCGAGAGATGAGTATTGAGGGGTACCTGGATGACTCAGTTGGTGAAGTGTCTGACTCTTGATTCGGCTTAGGTCGTGATCTCGCTGTTCAGGGGTTTGAGCCCCACGTTGGACTCTGCGCTGTCGGAGTGGAGCCTGCTTGGGATTCTCTCCCTTTCTCTCTGCCTCTCTCTCTCTCTCTCTCTCTCTCAAAATATATAAGTAAGCTTAGAAAAGATGAGTATTGGGGCGCCTGGGTGGCGCAGTCGGTTAAGCGTCCGACTTCAGCCAGGTCACGATCTCGCGGTCCGTGAGTTCGAGCCCCGCGTCGGGCTCTGGGCTGATGGCTCAGAGCCTGGAGCCTGTTTCCGATTCTGTGTCTCCCTCTCTCTCTGCCCCTCCCCCGTTCATGCTCTGTCTCTCTCTGTCCCAAAAATAAATAAAAACGTTGAAAAAGAAAAAAAAAAAAAAAGAAAAGATGAGTATTGATAGGAAAGGAATATGCGCTTGATTTAGGAGGCTGGCCACGTGGGAGGAAGGTGGACTGTTACCCAATAACCAACTCCTCAGTTTCTGTGTTGCCATGAGGGTTTTAAATTTTTTTTTTTAATGTTTTTATTTATTGTTGAGATGTAGACAGAGCATGAGCAGGGGAGAGGCAGAGAGAGGGAGAGACACAGAGTCCGAAACAGGCTCCGGGCTCCAAGCTGTCAGCACAGAGCCCGATGCGGGGCTTGAACTCACCGACTGTGAGATACCTGAGCCAAAGTCAGACGCTCAACTGACTGAGCCACCCAGGCACCCCAGTGAGGGTTTTAAAGGGACAAGGGTCGTTCATCAGTGAGGGGGTGCAGGGGCCTTTAACATTTCGATTCTGTACAGACAGATTTAGTGGCTCCTGTCTGCAGCTTTCAGTGCTCAAGCGTTGTGCAAGAGATCTGACTCCTGTGACACGTGAGGAGTCTGTCTTCTTCTAGAGAGGAATGTGGGATTAATAGGTAACAGAGGGAGGGTTAGTAAATCAATCGCATGCACTTAGCACCCCTGTTACAGATTACCACGCTAGTTACCAAGATTAGGGTGGCCCCCGCGGGTAGGTTTGCAGTGATGACCTGGGAGCACATCATGGGCACAGGCCAGAGGTGTTTGTCCATCCGTTTGCATAAACACAGAGTGCTCGCTCCGCCTGTCTGGGTACTGGTGCCACTGCAGAGACTCGGGCTCCCAGGCCGGCAGCTTCCGTGTGGAAGCCTGCAAGGTAGGTACGGGTGGCCTCCCTGACGGCCGGTTGTCCTCGCAGGACGAGCAACGGGAAGAGCACCGTGATCAATGCCATGCTCTGGGACAAAGTTCTGCCCTCAGGGATCGGCCACACCACCAACTGCTTCCTGCGGGTAGAGGGCACAGACGGTCACGAGGCCTTCCTCCTCACAGAGGGCTCGGAGGAGAAGAGGAGCGTCAAGGTGAGGGTGCCGTGGCGGGGACCGTGCCGGGGGGGTGTGCTGGCGGGTCGAGTCTGGGCGTAGACCAACCGGGGCGTCCACTGTGACCGGGCAGTCAGCACCTCTAAGGAGAGGGTGGTGCCCGTGCGGTGGGAAATGGGAAGGCCTGTCAGAGCTGAGCTTGGGCAGGTTTGAGAGCCTCCGGGCGGGTCTGAAGAGCGCCAGGAGCCAGGAGGCTCCAGTTCCTGTGTTGCCAAGCAGGCCGGTGGCTCTTTTCCTTGCTCAGAAGAGTGCGTGTGCCTCGTTTGCTGGGCTGTTGCTACAGGGCGACTCCTGCACTTGTCCCGTGGTTGTGAGCCAATAGCCCGTGGCTGGTCCGTTTTTATTTTTCTGAGAGCCGCTGGTATTCTTGTTTGGGGCCAGAAGCTCCTTCCGGTGCGTGGAGAACTCATCAGTGCAAAATAACTGCAGCTTTAGGACAACAGCCAAGAAAGCAGCCTTTGAAAGGAGTGAAGAGTAGTTGTTTCTTATTGGCTCGGCCCGGCCCTTGGCTTTTCCGTGTGAAATGAAAGGAGTGGGGGAAGCAGACCAGGCCGCAGCACTGGGCCACTGAGCCCCGCGTGCCAGGCGGCACGGGCAGGCTGGCGGCCAGCGAGTCTTCCTCAGCTCCGGTCTTTCTTTCTTTCGTTCTTTTCCTCCTCCCCCGTCAGACTGTGAACCAGCTGGCCCATGCCCTTCACCAGGACGAGCAGCTCCATGCTGGCAGCCTAGTGAGTGTGATGTGGCCCAACTCCAAGTGCCCACTTCTGAAGGATGACCTCGTGCTGATGGACAGGTAAGAGGGAAAGTGCCTCCGTAGGAGGTCCACACTGGGCCCTCTCCGGGTTTCTTTTCCTGCATCCTCCAGCCAGGGTCCCCTGGGGCCTGTTTGGTGCTCTGCTTCTCGTGCTGCCTTTCCTACTGGCTCAGCCAAATCCTCCCGCCTCCCGGATTTCCCCGGGTCTGGCTGCTGTAGCCGTTGGCATCAGTGCCCTGGAAATGTCCCAGTGACGATCCGTAAAGACAGGTGGGAGGGAGGCCCAAAAGTGGAGGAGGTCCTCAGCTGTAACCCGAGGTTGGTGCGTGTATTAGGGTTGGGAGCTTGTGGTGCTGGGGTCCGTGTGGTATTTTATTTCTCTCGAAGGAACACTTTGGGGCAGGTCATAACTGTCTTGAGAAGTACGGTACCGTAGTGCTTATTGGACTCACAGAAATATAAAATTTCACCTTAATTGTGTATCTGCAAAGCAAAATTACAAGCCATTGTTAAAAAAAAATTTTTTTAATGTTTATTTTTGAGAGGGAGAGACAGAGTACAAGTGGGGGAGGGGCAGAGAGAGAGGGAGACACCGAATCCAAAGCAGGCTCCAGGCTCTGAGCTGGCAGCACAGAGCCCAATGTGGGGCTCGAACTCACGAGCTGTGAGATCATGACTTGAGCCAAAGTCGGACGCTTAACAGACTGAGCCACCCAGTTGCCCCACAAGTCATTATTTTTAATGTTTTAATTTTATTTTCTTTCAATGTTTATTTTGAGGGGGAGAGAGAAAGAGAGAGAGCAGGGGAGGGAGAGAGAGAGGGGGAGAGAGCGAATCCCAAGCAAGCTTCATGCTGCCAGTGAGGGGCTCAAACTCCTGAACCATGAGATCATGACCTGAGCCGAGATCAAGAGTCAGATGCCTAACCGACTGAGCCACCCAGGCGCCCCAAACCGTTGTTTTAAGAAAAGTGATACACGGGTGGAACAAAACACAAAACGTATTTTCAGACTATCAGGAAGGATATGAAATGAAAAGTAATTATCCCTCCGGTAAAGGCCAGGCCCGATTTCTCTCACACCTGTAACTTTCTCCTCCTTTGCCTGTCTGCCTCGAGTCTGTGCAGAGCAGGAAGACTAGGGCCCAAGGTCTGTGTGCCTGATGATGCTTTACCCCGTCACCTCTAGCCCTGGCATCGACGTCACCACAGAGCTGGACAGCTGGATTGACAAGTTTTGCTTGGACGCCGACGTGTTTGTGTTGGTGGCCAACTCAGAGTCCACCCTGATGCAGACGGTAACCCCTCCACCTTTTCCCACACCCCTGGACCCCAGCTGAGCGGGCAGGGGGTGCGTGTGGCTGACGACCTTGGCCAGCACAGCCCCTCCTGTACTGAGGTCTTTGTCCCCCATCAGGAGAAGCAGTTCTTCCACAAGGTGAGTGAGCGCCTGTCCCGCCCGAACATCTTCATCCTGAACAACCGCTGGGACGCGTCCGCCTCGGAGCCTGAGTACATGGAAGAGGTGAGTAGCTCTTTAGTCATCACTTTGGGACCGTGTCCACCCAGAGCCTCTCCGTGGGCTCTCCGGCCACATTGGGCCTGTGACTGACTTCTTCGCTAGAGATTTCCCAGGTGTTCCCTGGGGTCACTGTGGTGTCTTCTGAGGGCTTTAGGAACACTCTCTTCACTTCTGCTCACTTCCCCTGCTCCCTCTACTCTTCCAAAGGCTGTCATCCAGGCCTGAAAAGCGTCCCCACCGCATCAACCACACCCTTGTTTGAGGCCAGTGCTCACTTCAGTTCATGAAGAGTTACTCGTTATAGAACAGGCTCAGCTTTCAGAAGACGTCCAGGAAAGAAGCTTAAAGGAGGAGCAAAGAATAATTGATTCTTACTGGCAAATCCTCTAGTTCTTTACCTTTTTGCATGAGAGGGAAGGAAAAGGATTAACAGACTGGTAACATGGGACGACGAGGCGCGCGGCCCGCAGGCTGACGCTGGACAGTGATGGGGAAGCTCCTTGTCTATGAGATGCGTGGAACAGAGTTCTTGGAAGGAGGAAATCTGCTGACTTGAGGAAAGAACCTGCCAGTAGAACCTGAGGATTTCAGAGCTAGAAGGGATTTCCCGGTGGCGTCCACTGATCTTATAAACGAGGCCCTGGGAGGACTCGGCTTGGCAGGGTGAAGCCCAAGTTTAGGTTTCTTGGCTCCGGGTTCCTTTCCTTCTGGGCACCAAAGTGAGACGCCGTGTGGGTTCTAACAAGAGGTAGTTTGGGGCAGGTATAGGCATTTCTGCTTGTATGTGCATAAAATATTTGTGGCAGCCTGTGCCCCAAGAAACCCCCATGACGTGGGTTCTGGGGAACTTGGTGGCTAGAGAACAGCGATAGTGGGAGATGATTCCTCATGTGTGTGGGAGGTGTGTGTTTGTACCTGTGGAATACTGAACCATGTGACTACCTTACCTCTTCTTTAGAAGAGAGGCAGTTTGGGGCTGTGGGCTCCATTGGGAGGGGGCCACTGGCACCCCACCTGGTCACACCCACCCATCTGCTTGGGCTTCAGGTGCGGCGGCAGCACATGGAACGTTGTACCAGCTTCCTGGTGGATGAGCTGGGCGTGGTGGACCGAGGCCAGGCTGGAGACCGCATCTTCTTTGTATCTGCCAAGGAGGTGCTCAACGCCAGGATCCAGAAGGCCCAGGGCATGCCTGAAGGAGGTACGATGGAACAGACTTCCTTTTCCCTGATGGTTGAGACATCTGGCTTGTGCTCAGCCCGTAAAGATGGTTCTGATGAAGAGCCTTGAGGGAGAAGCTCTTTGCTTCTCGGCCAGTGTTTAAGCCAAGTGCCCCGTCGGCTTGGCTTTGGACGATGTTACCATTTCCTTCTGCTGTTGTTTCCGGACTAATATGGTGTAATTCTCCTAGGGGGCGCTCTTGCAGAAGGCTTTCAAGTGAGGATGTTTGAGTTTCAGAACTTTGAAAGGAGATTTGAGGTGAGCCCTTTGATTCCAGCGTTTGATTATTCTGTGCCTCCCCGGCACCCGCCAGCCGTGACCCTGGCAGTGAACGCCAGAGCCTCGCCTGGGGCTGGTGGACCCCAGTGGCCTCCGCCTTCCTCAGCACCTCTTGTCTGTTCCAGGAGTGCATCTCCCAGTCTGCGGTGAAGACCAAGTTCGAGCAGCACACGGTCCGGGCCAAGCAGATTGCGGAAGCGGTGCGTCTCATCATGGACTCCCTGCACGTTGCGGCACAGGAGCAGCGGTAAGAACCCGACACCGCGTGCCCGCAGAGGGCAGAGCTGGGAGGGGATCGCTCACCCCAGCCTGGGGACTTGCCGGCAGAGCTGAGTCTCTGGGGTGCCACCGGGACTAGTGAGATCCCCAGGGAGCAGCCTGGTGAGGATGGCCATTGGGTGGGTATCTGGTCATCCCACGTGGTCTGTGTGGTGGTTCTTAGAAGTGTTGCCCCACAAGCCCAGTGTTGGAGGCCTCAGCCGACACCACACTGAGCATGGCAGCGTTTCTCAGAGCTAGAGGCAGGAGACGTGGATTTGGTTTTTTTAAAGTTTTTATTTTATTGTAAGTAATCTCTACACCCATCGTGGAGCTTGAGCTCAATCCCCAGGAACAAGGGCGCATGCTCCACTGCACTAAGCCAGCCAGGTGCTCCCAGGGCACAGTTTTTTAAAAATAACATTTTTTTTTTTTTTAATGTTTGTTTATTTTTGAGAGAGAGAGAGAGTGCGCGCTTGAGCAGGGAAGGGACAGAGAGAGAGGGAGACACAGATCCAAAGCAGGATCCAGGCTCTGAGTTGTCAGCACAGAGCCCGATGCAGGGCTCGAACTCACGAACCGTGAGATCACGACCTGAGCTGAAGTCAGATGCTTAACCGACTGAGCCACCCAGGTGCCCCGTTTTTTGTTGTTGTTGTTTTGTTTTGTTTTTAATAGAAATTAAAATATGGGAAAATACAGAGAATAACGTAAAAACATCTTGCTTTCTTTAGTGTTTGCTTTATATTATCCTAAAGTTGAAATAAAACAACATCAAACACCCTTTGAGTCTTCAGCCCCTCCCCCGCTGTCACCCTGCCCACTCCTCAGAGGCAATGGCAGCCATGAATTTGGTGTGTAGCCCCATCATCCATTTAGAAAGTACTTTTGCATAAATCCTGAAGAATACATAACACTGCTGTGGATGTGCCTCAGGCATGTGGACAGGGTGTCATACTGAATGTGTCAGGGCACCTTGTGTTTCTTTCCACTTGGCTTTGGTTTTGTCCCCTATCCCTTTCAGGTAACACAGAGCTGGTAACACAGAGTTGGTGTTTCTGTTAACTGAGATAGAGCATCCCGTTGGCAATATACCTCATTTTCCTATGGGTTGATTTTTATTTTTGTTTATTTTTTGATATTTATTTGAGAGAGAGCGAGAGAGAGAGAGCATATGCACGCACACCTGTGCAAGCAGGGGAGGGGCAGAGAGAGGGAGAGAGAGAATCCCAAGCAGGCTCTGCGCTGTCAGCACAGAGCCGGACATGGGGCTCGATCTCACGACTCTGGGAACGTGACCTGAGCTGAAACCAAGAGTCCAACGCTTAACTGATCGAGCTACCCAGGTGCCCCAGCCAGTGGATTAATTTTTAGATTTAATTCTTTTCTGTTGCAAACCCTGTTGCAGAGGACACCGGTTCAAGTGGCCCCTTGTGCACATTTGTAAGATTATGTCTAAGAGCTTAACTCCTGGAGGCAGAACTGTTTCGTCCTAGGGTGTGTGCATTTTCAGTTTTAGCGTTTTCCTCTGATGCCCTCTGAAACGTCTGAATGCATCCCCAGTTCCCCCGCGGTGCGTGCTGGGACTGCATTCCCTGAGCCTTACCGGCACTTCAGACTTGGTGATTTTTGCCAGGTTCCTGCCTGCGTAGAGTAGTACCTCTTTTTAATTTCATTTCCCCGATGACTAGTGAGGCTGAGCTTTTTTTTTCCCGGATTAATGAGCAGAATCTGTTCTAAACGCCCCCCTCCCCCCCCCCCCCCAAGCACCCTCCTTGGTCCCCCACCACCTCTTCCCAGCTGGCAGACCTAAGGGCACAAGGCTGGTGCTCAGGAACGGGGAGAACATGCTTCTGGGCACCGTCTGACATTGCTGGGGCCCCAGCTGGGGCATGTGCAGCCTTCCTGGCGTCCCCTCGCTCCTCCGCTTGGTTGGGTGGGGACCCGCTCCTGAGCCCAGCGCGCTTTCTCTCAGGGTCTACTGCCTGGAGATGCGGGAAGAACGGCAAGAGCGGCTGAGGTTTATTGACAAGCAGCTGGAGCTCCTGGCGCAGGACTATAAGCTGCGGATTAAACAGATCACGGAGGAGGTGGAGAGGCAGGTGCGGATCGTGGAGGAAGCACTCTGGGCGATCTGGACTGCCTAGGAGTGTCCAGGGTGCTGGCGGTTTCTCAGCCTTCCAGAAGGAAGTTGTGGCCCTGGCTGGAGCGGGCGCATAGCCTCCCTGGGCTCCCTGGTCCCTCGTGTGACTCTGGGCAAGTCCCTGTGCTCTGGGCCTCCCCTCCACATCTCCGAGGAGCATTTGCCCGCCATTCGGACATCCCTTCTCCCTCAAAAGCTTTCCCGCCGTAGGGGAGCTGAGAAGACCGCTGGCTTGTGGGGAAGCTCATGCGGTCTGCGAGGACTCGTTAGGCTCTCCTGGCGCTGCAGGAGGGAACCAGGCTCACCTGCCCTCCATGCTTCACGGTACGCGTCCCTCTCCCGCAGGTGTCCACTGCGATGGCGGAGGAGATCAGGCGCCTCTCCGTGCTGGTGGACGAATACCAGATGGATTTCCACCCTTCCCCAGTGGTCCTCAAGGTCTACAAGAACGTGAGTCGTTAAGCAGCAGGTGTTCTGCACGGGGACTCGCTTTAATCCCTTGGGCCGCTGGGTGGAATTGCCACGCGACAGTGATTCGGCCCCTGCTGGTCTGCATCAGGGTCCCTCAGCCGGGGAGATAGGACCCAGGCTCCACTCCGCGTTCCGCGGTCACCTGCTGGGTGCGGGCTGACCAGCCTCGGGCTTCCTTGTCCCCTGGCTCCCCAGAACGAACTCCTGACGGGGGCGTTGCCTCTCTGAACCTCTGCCTCCCTGTTGCAGGAATTGCACCGCCATATAGAGGAAGGACTGGGCCGGAATATGTCCGACCGCTGCTCCACAGCCATCACCAGCTCTCTGCAAACCATGCAGCAGGACATGATAGGTCAGTGGGGACTTGAGACTGGGGCTTTGGGTTGCCCAGCGGTCAGCTTTGGAGGCCAGTCCACAGGAATAACGGCCTCTCCTTGTCTGTCACTCTTGACGATGAGTCTGTCCGGTACCCTCAGGTTCTTGGGGTGTGCAGAGCCTGTGTTCCACACGCAGACTCGGGGAGCCGGCTTGAGTTACCACACGGGACTGTCACAGGCTGAGAGTTTGGCCTGTCCTTAAATTCACCCGAAGCATAAACGTCAGCAGGTGTTGGAGCCTCGGTCCACACACCCCTGGGGCCAGCTGGCCTGCCTCTCTGGGAGGGGCCCTTGTGGCGCCACAGGCCGTTCCTGCAGAGCGGTCCGCGTCCTCGGTGGAGGCTGGCACGGCCTCCATTTCGAGGCTGGACCCCGCTGTGGCACAGGGCCGAGCCGACGCGCTTTCCCCTCGTTTGTGTTCCCGACAGATGGTTTGAAGCCCCTCCTTCCTGCGTCTGTGCGGAGTCAGATAGACATGCTGGTCCCTCGGCAGTGCTTCTCCCTCAGCTACGACCTGAACTGTGACAAGCTGTGTGCTGACTTCCAGGAGGACATCGAGTTCCATTTTTCACTCGGGTGGACCATGCTGGTGAATAGGTTCCTGGGCCCCAAGAACAGCCGCCGGGCCTTGATGGGCTACGGTGACCAGGCAAGCAGTGTCCCGCACCCTTGGGTGTCACCAGAGGTCAGTCTGCACCTGTCTCCAGACCTAGGAGCCATTCTCAGGTTTCAGCTTTCAGCCGCGGCACGTGTGCTACCACACCACGGTCCGGGTTTTTGCCACAAATCCACGCAGCCTTGACTTAAGCACCGATATCTGCGGAATTAAAAACGTTAGCCGAGTGTTTTTTCTAACGTATATCAAATGAAGCGTGTGACTTGTGAATATAGATGATTTAAGTCTATCCACATACCACCATTTTAGAATTTAGATTTTTAAAAAATTTTTTATTTTTGAGAGAGAGAGCACGCATGCGCAGAAGCAGGGGAGGGGGCAGAGAGAGAGAGAGAGGGAGACACAGGATCCGAAGCAGGCTCCAGGCTCCGAGCTGTCCGCACAGGGCCCGACGTGGGGCTTGAACCCATGTACTGTGAGATCATGACCTGAGCCGAAGTTGGACGCTTAACTGACTGAGCCACCCAGGCGCCCTTAAAATTTAGATTTTTAAAACCACTCATGTCTCTATCTGTCGAACTCGTGTGTACTGCGCCTGGTGCACACCCCCACTTCGGGGGAATTGTACCGAGGCATTTGGGGCTGCCGTTGCTTGCATTTTGTGGGGTCCCCACAGTGCTCACCTTGGGGCTGGCAGGTCTGTTACAAAGCTTCGGTCCTTCCTTGCTGCACGCAAAGCTTAATTTTCTTTTTGCCTTTTTGGAAACCGAAGAGCCGCTCTGTGTCCCTGTCCCAGGACCCCTGGTCCTGAGGGTCACTGAGGGTTCTGTTGAACCAGAGACCTGCCACATTCTTCTTACCCCTCCTGTCGTGTCTTTTCAGGTGCAGCGCCCCATCCCCCTGACGCCAGCCAACCCCAGCATGCCCCCGCTGCCGCAGGGCTCCCTCACCCAGGAAGAGCTCATGGTTTCCATGGTCACCGGCCTGGCCTCCCTGACGTCCAGGACCTCCATGGGCATTCTCGTTGTCGGAGGCGTGGTCAGTGAGCAGCCCTGCCTGGGAAGGGTGGGGGCTGGAGGACAGGCGGGTGGGGCCCGAGGGGCACGGTGCTGGTCAGGGTCCCTGCGTCCACACAGCGGTGTTTTCACGCCCACCGGCGGCTTCTCACGGTGGTCTCTGGTCTCGGGAGCTGTGCGGCCTCAGCCTGAGCTTCGGCGTGTTAGTCATTGACTTCTTGAAGTCTCAGCCGATGCGACGTTCAGACGGCACCGCTCCCTTGTGACAGAGGAGGAAAGTCTGGGTGGCTCGCCAAAGACAGTTAGGATTGGAACTCTGACCTGAAGGCCTCTACTACGTGACGGGCTTCGGGGAAGGGACCCGAGAAGGTGACAAAGCTGGAGTCCAGACAGGTGGGCGTGGCCAGGAGGTGAGGAAGCCCAGAGCGAAACTGGCAAGGGTTTAAGACAGAGAGACCAGGCTGGGCCTTGAACCCTCGCGTGTCTGTCTCCTGGTTTTCTTGCCCTTTCCTTTCCACTCCAAAGCCTGAGATCGCAGGCTGCCTTCTTGGTGGCTGGGGTACTCCCCACGTCCTGACGCACGACACACTGCGGCCAGGACACTTTCACCCTGAGTTTGCTGGGGATGTGGGCTTGCTCTCTCTGCTGTGGTCGTTCGAGCCGTAGAGTGGTGGCAGATGTGACAGGGACAAAACTGCTGGGGATTGTGCTCTCAGGTCGGAAGACTGGGGTGGACACAGCTGAGGCCCCTTGCTCTCCGTCTCCACAGACGTGGCGTGCCGTGTGGCTTGTTTCAGACGGTGACCTGGCAGAGGGTCATTAGCTGAGGCGCCGGTACTCGGTGGTCACGGGACCCTGTCAAATAGCCCATTTTACCCAAACCACCCTGAGACCTGGAGAGACCATCAGGCCTCTTTTGGGAGGAACGTGTGTAAAGAAACTTGGCGTGGGTTTCAACCAGGACGGCAGGTGGCACTGACGCCTTGATTTCTGGCTCTGTGTCCAGTGCTTTTTGTGACCTCGCTGCCTTGAACTAGAGTGTCACGGACCAGAGCGACAGAAGCCACCCTCTGAGGAAAGACGTGAGGGATTCTACTCGTCAGTGTCCTCAGGATGGAATGTCACTTTAGAGCACCTGCTTTTGTCTTTAGGGACTCTGCGTGTCTGGTTCCATGCTTCTGGTGCCAGTGCCTCCTCCCCTACTCCCAACGCTCCCCTATCCCCGACACTCCCCTAACCGCCCCTCCCCTACCCCCACCTCCTAGCACAAGTCTTCTCGTGTGACCAACGCTAAGTTACCCTGTTTCTGAATTAGGTTCCTGCCCTTCTGGCCTCCGTGGGATCAAAGAGGTGTGGAAGGAGGCGTTCTGAGGAGAGACACAAAGGCTCTTTGGGGCCCTTGGGAGAGGCAGGGGGGCGGCAGAGGGTCCACATCGGCTGATCGCTGTGCCTCTGCAGGTGTGGAAGGCGGTGGGCTGGCGGCTCATTGCCCTGTCCTTTGGGCTCTATGGCCTCCTGTATGTCTACGAGCGTCTGACCTGGACCACCAGGGCCAAGGAGAGGGCCTTCAAGCGTCAGTTCGTGGAGTATGCCAGCGAGAAGTTACAACTCATCATCAGCTACACCGGCTCCAACTGCAGCCACCAAGTCCAGCAGTGAGTCCCCCGCGGGGCCGGGGCCGGCTCCTCTGGTTCAGAACTTCCCGCTAGCTTCCCTTGGACCTGCCCTGGGAACCGCTGGATCCCCAGCATCATCTGACGCTGGCCTTCAGCCGTGCAGTGTCGGCTCTGAGACCAGGGATGGGGAGAAAGCTGTTTCCGGGGACACCCTATGCTCGGGGCCGGGACCAGTTAGGCCTCTGTTCCCCCAAGGAAGGGAGATGCGGGCGGACGAGGGACGTTACTTGTAGTGTTTTTTTCAAGGTCTGTAGGCAGAGCTTTGAAATTCTAAGACCCGGCCCTGTCTTCCTGGCACAGCTTTGGGCAGGAGGGGGCCAGGCTGCCTGCCTGGCTAGTCGGGGAGGGAGGAGTGCCGGCCTGCCTTCCTCACACTGCTGCGTGGTGGGCCCCTTGCCCGCACCTAATTTTTCATTTTCTCTGTGAACCCTTTGAAGTAGACATTGTTTGTGCGGGCGTCTCCTTTTTCCAGATGGGGAAACCGAGGCTCGAGGGGCGGTCCCTTTTCCCCTGCCACTTGGTGATTAGCGGCAGAGCTGGGAGCTGAATCCCCGCCTGCTGTGCCCCAGGCAGGGTGCTCCTGGGTCTCTCACTGTGGTGACGCTGAGCGTGTGTGGCGTCCTTGGTCTGGGCAGCGGGCGGAGAAGATTCTGCCACACCGGCGTGGTGCAGGGCAGAGCTGCCAGCGGCTGACCGATGGGCACCAGGTGGATCTAGCCAGTGCCCGTGTTCTGCAAACCAGCCACGTGGCCCCGTTGATCCCGACTCTCTCCCACTCAGGGAACTGTCTGGGACCTTTGCCCACCTGTGCCAGCAAGTTGACGTCACCCGGGAGAACCTGGAGCAGGACATCGCCGCCATGAACAAGAAAATCGAGGTTCTCGATTCACTTCAGAGCAAAGCAAAGCTGCTCAGGTGAGGTCGCCCTGGGAGGCCGGAGGCGGTGGGCTCCGGTGTGTGGCCCGGGCGCAGCGGTGTTTTGGCTGCTTGTCTGTGTCTTGCGTGGACGTGAACTTCACTCCGCGTGAGCTGTTTGCTAGCATCTGCTGGGTGCCAGATACGGTGCCAGCGCTGGACGTTCGACAGGATGTAGAGTTACTGCCCTGCGGACGCTCTCCGTCGGGGCCTTGGCGGAGGAGGAGCCAGGCGGAAGGGAGCCGTGAAGGGACCGCTCACGGGCACCTTCTCCTTCGGCAGCATCTCAGGCACTTGACGGGCGCCGGGCCGCTCACCCGTCCGTGTCCCTGCAGGGTCGTGTCACCTATCTCCGTTTTCTAAAAGGGGAAATTGCAGCCTCCAGGAGTTAAGTAACTTGTCTGGGGTCCCACAGGCAGTGGCGAGGCCAGGAGGAGAGGATCCAGGTGTGCGTGGCTCCAGCACCCCGGGACACTCCGCACGTTCATGGTCTTTCTCTGTCTACTGTGCACCGGGGTCTCTGGGCTGGACCCGCCACATGCTTTACTCCATTTCTCTGGGCGCAGGGAAGGGGCCATGTCGGCATTTTTACCCGTCGGAAAGGTGGTCAGGCAGCTGGTGACGGGCAGAGCCCCCGCTGGCACCCAGGTCCGTGCGGGGTCCCTGTGGAAAGTCGGAGCTTCTGTCCAAGCTTTGCTGAGGGGGGTCAATCTAAGGAGCCAGAGGCCTGGGTTCTGGCCCAGGCACTTGTGTTTGGGTGGATCACTGAGCTTTCTTAAGTCTCATTGTTTTCGTCTGTAAAATGGAGCGAGATCTCATGACAGAGCCACAGAGCTGAACCAGAAAGCGCTCCGCAAAGGTCCTCAGCCCGCTCAGCCTGAGATAACATCAGCACCCGGGGACCCTGCGCTTCCTGCTCCCGCCCCTGACGTCAGTGTCAACCCCTGGGCAAACGGTGGACTTTCCCGGGCTGATGTGCCCTCCCCACCCACTGCCCTGGGCGAGTCAGTTTCAAGGACCCCTTGGCGGTGGGGGCGGGGAGGGGGGGGGTGGTCGCCGATACCTCTGCTGCTCATAGCCAACAAGGACGGGGTGAGCCCGTATGGGCCGCATATCCAGCAACCCGACCTCCCACAGACAGGCAGGAAAACTGACTTCCGGACAGTTCAGGGGCCTGCCTGTGGTCAGGTGAAGCAGACATAGGGCTTGAATGTCAGACAGGCCTTACTTTTGGCTCCACGGCTGATGAATCGTGATTGTGGGAAGTTATGTCATAAGTTCTCTGGGTCTCTTTCTCTCATCTGCAAAGTGGGGGTTATCAGAGGAGTAAATGTCCTTAGAACAGCACTCGGTGTCAGCTGTCGGCAGCTGTGAGCGCTACAAATTAACCCTTTCTCCGCAGGAACAAAGCCGGCTGGTTGGACAGCGAGCTCAACATGTTCACGCACCAGTACCTGCAGCCCAGCAGATAGTGGGCAGCCTGGCGCCGCAGCCCGCCTGGGGAGGGGCCGTGCTGTGTGGCCCCCACCGGGGCCCCGGGCAG
Organism: Prionailurus bengalensis; assembly: GCF_016509475.1. Classification (NCBI taxonomy): domain Eukaryota; kingdom Metazoa; phylum Chordata; class Mammalia; order Carnivora; family Felidae; genus Prionailurus; species Prionailurus bengalensis. The sequence continues at coordinate 8,791,201 of NC_057345.1, forward strand.
CTCCCGTCTGGTGCTGCCACCCTGAGAACGAAAGCACCCCCGTCTCATACCATTTTGAGCCCCTGAAACGCTAGTTCCCCCCCCCTTTGCCTGCCGTTGCAGGAAGATCTTCAGGCTCGTACCCCTAAAGGAGCCTTTTTTTTTTTTGATGATGACCGTGGACCGCGTGGTACCAAGGAGTCGAGTCTTTGCTTTGTCGAGTGCACTTGACTGAGATTCTTTTGAGTGCTTGACAAGGTCTCGGGATCCGCCGGCCCCGCGGGACGCCCGGTCGGCACCTCCGAGGGCGTCAGGCAGACCCCGTCCTCCAGTGACACTAACCCCCGACCACACGTCCGCTCCGCTCCGCTCCACGCTTGCAAAGAAGGGCCGCCCGAGGGAGGGTGGGATTTCTTCCCCGATCGCACTGGAACGCATTTCCGGAAGGGCTGCTGCCTGAGCGTCAGTTTGGTTTTTCAGCTTCTGAGCTTCGCTGCATCGGCAGAGCGGTTCCCACACGTCTTGGAGGCAGAGATTGGGTTGGAGGCTGAGGGGGGGCCTTGTGCCATGAGGGGGCGGGAAAGATGTTGCAGAAGCCGGGGCGGGGTCGGTGGCCGAGGGGAGGGGCGTGTGGAGAGAGCAGGTAGCTGGTACCGCGTTGAGGAGGGGCTTGGCCTCCCTTCTCTTCACTGTGTCCCTTGTTCTGTTTTCAGTCTTTAGCCTGTGTAGCCTGGTTTTATTATTGGTCATAGATGGGTTGGTCCAGAGCGTTAGAGGATGTAGCAGAAGGCAAGATGGCGGAGGGAGGGGGGCGTCCGGGATGGTTGGAGAATGTGGAGTCCACGGAGAACAGGGCTGTTTGACCTTGCCCTGTGAGGGGCTCACAGGCTCCGAGAGCTCGCACGGTTAGCTTGATTGCATCCCCGTTATGCCCCTTAAGAGGTGTTCCCACCCCCGCCTTGGCCCAGGCTGCCCTTGGCCACCAGTCAGTCCTCCTGACTAAGTCTCCCGCGCCGCTGAGGCTGCAGTTGGCCGAGAGACAGCGTGGGAAACCCAGCAGCCACCCTCCCTGACCCCCAGAGCCTCTTCCCCTCATCAACCTCGTGTGGACTTTGAGAAATGTTTCCTGTTGAGTTTGGGATCGTTACTGGTTGAAGAGGGGGCAGGTTCCTGTCCCCAGGGTGTTAACTGGGGCAAGCAGCCTCTGCAACTCAGGTCGGAGAACTTCCTAGAAACCAGAAAGCTCTCTCTCCCAGAAAGAGGTGGGGCTCTGGCAGAGAGGTGGGGCCTGTCCTCCTGAATCCCCCCGCCCCCCGCCCTCCAGCTTCCGGGAAATGAGTTGGTGGCCTCTGCTCACTGGTGGGTGGCCACGCAGGTGGCCTCTTCTCCAGGTGCCTGCTTGTCTTTCAGACCTTCAGCGGACGGCGTGTGGGGCAAAGTGGTGGGTGTTGCCTTGACAGTCACATGGCAGGAGGATGTTCTGAGCTTTTTGCCAGACCTAGATGGTGGTCACTTCACGGCGTGTCAGGAGAAATCAGTGTCACACGATTCCAATGAACTTTGTGCTTTTTGGGGGGAATCATTTTTTTTATTTCGAATAACCAAACATGAATTTTTTTGAATGTAGCCCCTGGGCGGTGAATGGGATTTTGAGTTTCTTATACAATGAGTAAAATTAAATTTATCCCACTGAGGGAAAGACTCTGACCGAAGTGTGGCAAAAAGCACTTTAATTTCATGCTGCTAACTTTGTTCCCTGTCTTTACGTTCATTTGCTGGAGTGTGAGACGTGCTTGACACAGTGAGTTTTTCCTCCGATGTATTTGAGGTGGTATCTTTGCCTGAACTGCTCCTGTATCGTTGCCGATAACATTGGAACTAAAATAAAACCTAGTTGGAAACCCTCTGTGGCATCTCAGTTTACTGTTCTTACGCAAACCCGGGTCTGCAGGCCGCGTTCTGAAATGACCTTAAGTTTATTTAGGGGAAGTTCCAACTGTAATCTGCCTGCGGGTTCCTCTTACTCTTGGAAGGACGCTGATACTCTCAGAAGAACAACGGGCATAACTGATCTTTGAGAACCAGAAATCTAGAGTGATTTCTTGACAGATTTCGCTGTAACTCCAAGCCATTCATTTTTCACTTAAAAAGTAATGACTCAGACTGGCCCACCCTAGTTTGCCTTCTGAGAACTTGGTTGGGAGCTTTTCTTTCTGTTTTTTGAAGGGCCCTCAGCAGGGACGAGTCAGCCTCCCTGGCCCACCACACCTGTCCCCCCGGGCTCTGGCGCCCCCACTCCCTGCACTGCGGTGGGTGGGAGCCTCATCCTTCCACGTTCCCGGGCCACAGACTTGGGGCATCATCCTGGACCCCGGTGTCGCTCGCTTCATCCAGCCTGTCAGTTCTGGTCTCCAAAATGCCTCTAGACCCTGACCGCTTCCCCGGTCCCTCACAGCCCTTGCTCCGGCCCCGGACACTGCCACCTAACCCGTCCCCTCTTCTTCCCACCCCTGCCCCGTTGTGCTTGTTTCGAGGCAGCAGGCAGCCAGGGACTTCGCCACAGATTTGAACCAGAACTCAGCTCACGTTACTCCTCTACCCTGGCTCCTGGCCCACCCAGAACAGGCCCGAATCGTCCCGGTGGCCTTTCGGGGTCTGCACTGCCTCCGTCCGCCCCTTGCTCCCTGACACCGTCTGCTTTGGCCACACCGGTTTCTTGCTGTTTGGGACTGCGAGGCACTCACCTTAAGCCTTTGCACAGGCTGACCCTCTGCCTGTTCCTCTGGACGTTGCCACCGCTAATTCTTTAACCTCCAAGCCTGCTGGAACGTTCTCTTGTGGTCTGGGTCTACCAGACCACCCTATTTAAAATCCCTATCTCCAGCGCCTGGGTGGCTCAGTCGGTTGAGCGTCCGACTTCGGCTCAGGTCACGATCTCGCTGTTCGTGGGTTCGAGCCCCGCATCGGGCTCTGCGCTGATGGCTCATGGCTCAGAGCCTGGAGCCTGTTTCGGTTTCTGCGTCTCCCTCGCACTCTGGCCCTCCCCTGCTGATGCCCTGTCTCTCTCTCTCTCTCTCTCTCTCTCTCTCTCTCTCTCTCTCTCTCTCAAAAATAAGTAAACATTAAAAAAACTTAAAAAAAATAAAAATAAAAATAAAATCCCTATCTCTGCCCCTATTGCCTGGCGCTTCTCAGGCCCCTCACCCTGCAGCATTTGGAATAGATCTGTTCCCTAACAGCCATCCTCCAACACCTAATACTGTTTGTTTTGTGTGTCCACGTGCTAGAACATAAGCCCTGCGAGGCCTGAGGCTTTGTCTGTTTTGTTCACCGGTCTGTGCCAAGCATCTAGCCCAGTGCCTGACACAGAATCAGAACTCAGTAACTACCCGCTGAATTAATGAATCCTGTCCCGGTAACACACATTATCAGCCCTCCAGGGTTGGGAGCCAGGGTTAACAAATGTTCCTGGAAACTTCCCCAAAGTAGGCATGGCACTAGGGGCTTTGAAATGTTCAAATCTCAGCAGCTGGAGGGCTGATGGAGCCTGGATTGGAGCCCAAGTCCTGATTTCCCAAAGCCCAGCGGCTTTCAAACTTTTTTTCTTTTTTTCTTTTTACCCTTACCCACAATTAGAAACATGATGAACGAGCACACACGCGCATATACGTATAGGGGAAACCAAAAATTTCTGGTCACTCGGTACCCTTTCTCTGTGTATTTTCTCTTCAGCTGCTGTTTGCAATGCACCGAATTGTTCACCAGCTACTCCGAGGTGATGACCCATCTTCCAAGAGGGGTGTTCCTCACTCAACACCGCCTGGTTCTCTCGCCCCAGTCAAGACCAGATGCCTGTGGTTTCTCAACCTACCTCATCTGCCCACTGAGAGTTCTGAGGAATCCCGAGAGGTGGGATTTTCGGTCGTCCAGTAACAATGTCCCTATTTAATCACAAAGTATGTAGCCAGGATGTACCCCTCTTCTAAGGTTGGGCCCTCTTCACAGAGGTCAGGTAAATCCACTCTGTCCTCCAGGACAGAGATCTCGGTCTCTGAGTCAGACTCTCAGGCTTGAGATGAGAACAGCCAACTTTTAATGAGAACTTGGGTGTGTCAGGCGTGTAGACGCATGCACCCAAATCTCCTCAAAAAAATCAGTGACTTCTTTGCCTCCTTGTGCAAATGAGGAATTTGGTTAATTCAGCGAAATACTGAGTGCCTGCTGGTGCTAATGGGCGCGGTGCAAAGCTTTAGAAGTGGCAGCAATGGATGAAGTGGATAAAACTTCCTGGTGTTTTTAGAGCTGATATGCTAGCGGGAGAAGGCAGACTGTAGGCCAAACCAATGGAGTCAAAGACATAATGTATCAGAAGATAAGGTCCATGGGGGAAGATGAGTGAGGCAGGGAAGGGCGTGGGAGTGAGGTTGGGGTAGGCCTATGAACAGTGCTTCTTGGGCTGTTCTAGCACTTCCCCTGGTGCACACAGGACCCGTTCTGTGGGGCACGTGTACAGGAGACCTGCTGGGCGGGCTGAGCCGGCGCACGGCTTTGCATCTGGATGCTCTTCGTCCTTGCCGACTAGATAGTGTCAGCCCTTTCGAGTTCGGTCTCTCCAGGGGTCTGTAGTGGGCTTAATTTGCATTTCCTTGGTGACCCATGAGGCCGGGCACCTCTCACGCCCCAGTTATCCTCTCTGTCAGGGGTGATGTGCCTCTCCCGTGTTCTGTCCCTTTCCCCGTCTTGTTCAGATCTTCTCCCATCCGGCGGGCCCTCTTCCGTTCTTCTAGTGGTGTCTTTTGACGAGAAGTTCTTAACGCAGTCCAATTGATCAAGATGACGTTTGGAGGAAGACGGTGGGGGAATGAAACCGGTCCTGTGGATATCTGGGGCAGTGCGTTCTAGACAGAGGGACCAGCGTGTGCAAAGGCCCTGAGGTAGGAGCATGCCCAACGTCTTCAACAGAATGAGACCAGTGAGGCTGGAGCAGAGTGACGGAGGGAGAGAGGAGTAGGAGATTAGGTGTGAAACGGAACTGGAAACAGACCGGGATCTTACGGGTAAGGACTTTGGCTTTACTCTCAGTGAGGTAGATGTGATTGGAGAGCTTTGGGCAGAGGAGTCACGTGAGCTGACCTCCATCTTAATGGGGTCCTGCGATGGAGGTGGTGAAAAGTGGTCAGGTTCTGGAGGCCTTTTGAGGACAGAAATGATGTGATGCGCTGACAGATGCCACGTCGTGACTCACGGATGACTCAGGGTTCTGGGCACGTGGTAGGATGGGGAGAGCTTTAGTGGAGCAGGTTTGGGGGAAATCAGGAGTTCCGTGTTGGACCTGTTCAACCTAAGGTCCCTCTGCTGTAGCTGGGTATGAGAACTTGGAGCTCAGGAGGAGTCTGGCCCCGAGACACACACTTGGGGGTCAGCACACGGATGGTGCTTTGTCCAGACTTCCCCAGGAAGCAGAGCTTCAAGCGGAAGGCTCACGCACCCTCATTTGATTCTGCAGAACAACCCCAGAGAGGAGCAGGGAGGGAGGGAGGGAGAGAAAATGAGGAGGAGGGAGAGCTAGGAGAAGGATGCTTTATCCAGCTGGCTACCATTACACGTGCCTGCAGACTAAGACTGTGACCTTGAGATGCCCGGTACCGTTCCTGGTGGGGAGGAAGGGGGAAGAATTTATCCACTATTTCTCTCCTCCCCTTGGTGGAAGATTTGCCCTTTGGGGCACCGACTCCGCATTTCTGGATCGTGCATACGAACGTCAGGGCCCCCCATTGAGGCCCACGGCGGGTGGTGGAGGTGAGGGGCGCGGGGCGGGTGTGGGCCAGGGGTGGGGTGTGGGCAGGCTGTGCAAGCTGCACATCACTCAGCCCAGGCAGAGCTAGCGCGACAGGCAAGGGAGGCCGGGAGGGTCTGAAGGGGTGCAGAAGGCTTGTGCCAGACAGCCCACCCCTCAACTCACTCAGAGAGCGCTGTCTTCTCTCCCTTCTTTCCTGAGAGGCGGGGTCTGGGTCTGACCCAACAGAGCCCTACAAGGCGGTAGCCAGCACCGGCTCTGCCTCAGAGGACCAGTGGCCCTGGCTACAGGCCCTGCTGCTACAGCTGGTCCCTCGTCCGCCTCCATCCTAGATCTCCCTTATGCCTCGTGCTGCAGCTCCTCTGGTTATTTCCTGGTGGGGTGATCCAGACTTCATCCCTGGGGATCCCAGCCCTTGGTCGTCACGCCCTGGCTGGGCTGTGATCGCCGCGGTTGCCACTTACTGTTAGCAGTGGGTGTGGAAACACCAAGAGCCAGACACCCAAGGGGGTTCCCGACACCCCCCTGCCCCACTGCACAGCCCTGGCTCTTCTGGGTGAGCCCACAGGCCCGCTGGTCTGCCAGCAGGAGGGGGCCAATGACCAGGTCACATCTTCCAGTTGATGGGACCCTATTGTGTCCCTGGGCAGAAGCTTCCTACCCCCAGGCACAGGAAACACAAACTCCAGAAGTGGGTCATTGGAGTGATGAGGGGAGAGGCCTTTTTGACTTCCACCCTCTGCTTCCTGTACCTGTGTGTTATAGCCGCAGGGGACACAGTGGCGTATCTCAGCTCCTTAGAGAATAGAGCTACGGGGTATGGTTCCTGAGCTTGGTCCTTTCAGACTGTGCCACCTGGGTGTTGGGGTTCCTGGTGAGATCGGTGGACCCTTTAGTCGGATGCCCATTGTTCCACATTTTGCCAAAAAATGGCCCTTTGGTGCTGGAAGACGAGCTATTCCCAGCCTGAGTGGCAGAGCCCGGGTGTGGATGGATTGGCGACGGCAGGGCGGCCCACTGACAGTGAAGCTTCTTGTCCTCCCGCTTCTAGGTAATTCGGCCTTAAGACTACCTGGGGTATTGTCTGTTGGGGAACTGCCCTCGACAGGCCCCCTGGGAAAAGAACCATTAGGGAAGAAAATAAGGTTCCGCAAGAAATTGTGCGGCCTTACGTTTAGCCCTTGCCATCCCCTATGGAGACTCCTACTCACAGGAAGGATAGCCTCATGCGTTTGCCAGCAAAGGCGGCCAACGAAGGAGAGACATATGGATCCGAAAGCCCCACTCCGGTAACTAAGGAGCGTATCTATGGACGCAGGTCACTCTAACCCCTGGGCCCACTTGGCCCCCAGGAAGCATTCCAGATGACGACTGAACCTAGTCGGTTAAAGTACAGAATGGTTCATTGGTTCCTAGGTGCAGGGTCTCTCTGAGAACGTACAAGGCGTGGGTTTCTAAGGCCCTCCCGGCCCCCCTCCTGGCACCTCGGACCCAGGCGAACACTTTTGTTCTTCAAAACCACGAATGGTTCAGGGAAACAACTAAGAGGTCATGTCCCTGTAACTGTTCCACTTGAGGTGTTGAGAGATAAATGACCTTTCATGAAAACAGCAAAGCAAGTACTTTATAGATTATAGATAAACGTAGATGCATAATAAAAACAATGAAAGAAATTAATCAATACGCAAAGGGCAGGAGGGAACGTTACCAAAAAAAAACCCAATCATATTATTCCTTATTGGGTGATGACACTAAGGAACAATTTTAGAATTGGGTAAAGCCAGAAAACATAGATGACGTATGTTACAAGGAAATCACTAGCAAATATAATGCCGCGTTTGCTACGATAAATCGGCCAGTTCAACACGCTGCTGTTGTCTGTGTCCGTTTTTATTTTAGTGGTTTATTTTAGTTTTGTTTTATTTTCACTTTTTCGCCGACGCCGTTCATCCTTCGGGAACCCCTGGACCCGCGGGAGCTGGACTCCGGCACGTTGGCGTGAGGCCATGTGTGTGTCCCGGGTCACTGCATTCAGGTGATCTAAAGCCCTCACATGGCCGTCCGGGGGAGGGCCCCGCAAGCAGGTCAGGGGAGCTGGTATGTAGAATAGTATCAATTTCAATAGGTACAAATGGCCCCCTTCCATCAGGGGACTGAAGCCATCGATCTGCTACCAGTGGCTGGCTGGTCCCTCGGAGATGGTATATCGAGGGCTCAGCTTTGTTCCTGCTTCAGCAGACCGGGCGTTCGGTGGCAGAGGGACCTCCGTGAGCCTTTGGGAGGGGAGCCCAGGCCACTTTGACCCCTGTCCTCACGGCTGCTCTGTCTGTCCCTGGGTCCCCCGTACCCACTCTAGGGTGGCTGAGGAGGGAGGCCTGCTGACGTCTAGCAGCACATCAGCCTTTCCAGCTACTTTTTTTTTTTTTTAACTGTTTATTTATTTCGAGAGAGATAAGAGTGCGAGCGGGAGAGGCGCAGAGAGGGAGACAGAGAACCCGAAGCAGCCTCCGCACTGTCAGCGCAGAGCCTGATGCAGGGCTCGAGCTCAGGAACCGTGAGATCATGACCTGAGCCGAGATCATGAGCTGGGCGCTTAACCAGCTGAGCCGCCCAGATGCCCCATTCCAGCTGTTTGTTGACCAACCTTCTCCCCGGCATCGGACATTCTCTGATGGACTGGAAACGTGAGACCCAGAGACTTAATCCGTTGTGCCCCTCCCATTGGTTTTCACAGGCTCATCTTCCTACCCCTTCCCCAGTTCTCCTGCCCACCCCCCCCCCATCTTCCAAACTTTTCCTTCCAGGCTCCAGGCCGCCAGCCATTTGCCACCACCCAGGGCATTGTGCGTGTCTGTTCCTCAGGGTGTACATCCCTCTTTATGTGTAGGTGACCAAGTGTGAAGCACACAGCTGTGTCCACTGGGGCAAGGATTAGCCTTTGTCTTTGTCCTCAGGGCCACTCCTGAGAGGGCGTGGTGGCACGAAAGTGGCAGCTGTCCGTTCCAGCTACTACAAACACAATGTGCCCCATGAGGCCAAGTTCTTGTTTCCTTTACTTGCTTCACATCTTTTAACAGCTTTATCCGGTATTTATTTATTTATTTATTTATTTATATTTATTTATTTATTTAAAAGTAAGCTCTACGCCCAACACGAGGCTTTGAACTCATGACCCTGAGATCAAAAGTTCCATGCTCTACCAATCGAGCCAGCCAGGCACTCCTACCAAGATGTAATTTTATAGGGGCGCCTGGGTGGCTCAGTTCACTAAGCGTCTGACTCTTGATTTCGGCTCCAGTCATGATCTCATGGTTCATGGGATCAAGCCCTGGGTTGGGCTCTGCACAGTGCAGCTTCAGATTTTCTCTCTTCTTTCTCTGCCCCTTCCCTCCTCCTCTCTCTCTCTCAAAAGAAATAAACATTTAAAAAGATATAATTTAGGGGTGCCTGGGTGGCTCAGTGCGTTAAGCATCGACTTCAGCTCAGGTCATGATCTCATGGTTCGTGAGTTTGAGCCCTGCGTCGGGCTCCGTGCTGCCAGCTCGGAGCCTGGAGCTGCTTCAGATTCTGTGTCTCCCCCTCTCTCTCTGACCTTTCCCCGCTCGCACTCTGTCTCTCTCTCTCTCAAAAATAAATAAAAACATTTTTAAAAATCTTAAAAAATAAGATAATTTATATAGAACTGCACATTTAGAGTGTACAATTTAATAACTTTAGACATATATATGCACCACATGCACCATGAGACCATCACCACAACCCAGACAGTGAACGTATCCATCACCGCCAAGGTTTCCTCGTGCCCCTTTACCATGCCTCCTTCCATTTGATCTCCTAGCAACCACTTATCTTTCTATCGCTATAGAGCTATAGATCAGTTTACATTTTCTAAAGTTTTATACAGATGGAAAGTACAGTATGTACTCTTTGTTTTCCATGCAGTGTAACTGTCTTGATATGCATCCATATTGTGCATATCAATAGTTTATTCATTTTTATTGCTGAGAAGTATCCATTGTATGGATATACCGCAATTTGTTTATCCATTTACCTGTTGACAGATGTTTGGATAAAGCTGCTGTGAACATTCCTATGCAAATCTTTGTATGGACAATTTTTTTTCTTCTTGGATAAATGCTTAGGGGTAGAATGACTGGATTGTATAGAGGATACGAATTCAATGAAAAGAAAACCCAGCTTTATTGAGGTGTAATTTACGTACCACAAAATTCAATCATTTAAGCAAGTTTACAAAGTCGTGCAGCCTTCACCACAATCCAATTTTAGAACATGTCCATCACCCCAAAATGATCCCTCTCTTTCTTTCTCCTTTCCTTTTTTCCCCTTCCTTCCTCCCTCCTATCCTTTCTTCCTTTCTGTTAATTTGCTGAATCCAGCTGATTAGTTTAAAAATGCTCTGAGCAAGTCACTTCATCTTTTATGGCTTCATTTTTGTTTTCGCTGTAAAATGGGGCTGGCATGCACTGGCCTATAGAAAATACCTGGAACATAGCACTCCATACATTATAGGTATCTATATTCGTGCTAATTTACTCCCTTTCCTCCAGGCAAGGACCCCTCTTCATTCTTCTCTGCCCCCCCAATGCCTAGTACAGTGCCTCTTAGCACAAAGTAGGCACGATAAATACCGGAAAGAAAGTATGGAAGAATGGGTCTCCAGCCACCGCCTACCCCAGCCCCGCCTGGCATCCCTCAGCAGAATTCTGCTTAGCGGGAGCAGCGCCGGGTCCAGACTTAGAAACTGCCCCAGCCAAACCCCGCGAGTTCGGCCGCCCCATCCTGACCAATCAGAGCTCGCCCTCCGGGAGCCCGCTCCAGACCGGTAGTTGACGCCCTGTACACGACCTTGGAAATTGACCAATCAGCTATTGAGTCCCTCTGTTAGTCCCGCCCCAATGTTGAAACTGCCGCTTCGGAATGCCGAGTAACGTTCGCAGGAGCGTCCGACTCCTCCCGCAATCTGACCATTCAGGACGGCCGGATCTGGCTCCGCCCCCAGCGGCAGCGACGCGTGGGGCGAGAAGGGCGGGACTACGGGCTGCGAAAGCGGCGTCGGGCTTGCGGGTTTCCAGGTTTCCAGGAGGTGAGCGCGGAAGCTGCGGGGCCGCCGTGAGGCGGAAGGACTCGGCGGGAGGTCCCACGTGCGCCCCCGCGGAGGATCCGGGAACCGCGATGGGAAGGAAGGGGGAGGCTGAGCCTCTTTTCCCGGGAGCGTCCGGCAGTTTTGCTGCCCCTGTTTGTCTTGTGAACGTCGCCTTCCCGTTGCATTTGCGCCGCTGTTAGCTTCCCAGGCGTGGCCGCAGCAAGAATCGTCTATACTCGGGACGCGTGTGTGGGGGCGTGTCCGGTGTAGTCTGTTTTTTTCGACCTCAGCCCCTGCAGCCTGGCCCTGAGAAGGGGGCTCCTGGTGACGGCGATCCAGAAGTGTGGGTGGGAGGGAGGGTTGGGGGTCGGGCCGGGTTTCTGCGAGTAGGGTCTGGCCCGACCCAGTGTTAAAACCGGGATGGTGCACATTCCGGGACATTGAGTTTCTGGGTGGAGCCTGGGCCTGGAGCCCTGAGAGGATTAGGCAGCGCCTTCCCCTAGTCTGCAGAAATCCCTTCCAGAAGCATCTCTGTGTTCCTGAGCCTGGATCCTTGGGGGGGGGGGGGGGGGGGGTGGTAAAGAATGAGGAGAGGAGAAGGCTTCCCAAGCACCTCTCTGCACAAGGGAGAGGCTGGAGTGACCATGGACCCTGTAGCCAGATTTGGATTCAAATCCCGGCCTTGTCACTAGCTGTGTGACGTGGGGCAAGTTGGTTAACTTTTCTGAACTTTGGTTTCTTCGTTTGTAAAATGGAAGGGTGGGCAGGATAGAGGGAAGAGCCCGTTCAGGAGCCTGCTTTGTGTTGGAGTCACAAGTTATAATACTTTACATTTGTAGACTTGCCCTAATTGTTTTCTACATATTATCCTAATATCTACATATTTGTACATATTATCCAAATTTTATTGTTAAAGAGGATTGTTCTCTTTTGGCATGTAAGCGAACACACTGTGGCCAGTTTAGTAATAAGAGAACGTTTGTGGGATGCTCACTCTGTACCAGGTACCATAGTAAGGTTTAACATGCATTATCTCATTTAATCCCTGCAGTAACACACAGTCTCTCTCAAAAATAAATAAAATTAAAAAAATAAAATTAAAAATAGGGCGCCTGGGTAGCTCAGTCGGTTAAGTGGCCAACTCTTGGTTTCGGCTCAGGTCATAATCTCACAGTTTGGGGTTCAAGCCCCACATCGGGCCCCGCGCTGATGGCGTGGAGCCTGCCTGGGATTCTCTCTCTCCTGCTCTCTCTGCCCCTCTCCTGCTCTCCCTCTCTCAAAAAATAAGTAAACTTAAAAAAAAAAAAATCTCTACAGTAACCTTACGAGTTAGACAGTCATCATCTCTGTTTGGCATATGAGGAAACTGAGGCACAGAGAGATTAAATCACTTGGTTGGGGCTACACAGTTAGGGAGTTCCAGAGCGGGGATTCGAACCCAGGCCTCCGGCTCCACTGGCAGCCCAGTGTCATGCTGTTTTGGCTTCAGGTAGAAGAGCTGGGCCTGGTTCCTGGCCCGGAGGGGGCTCCGCAGCCCAGGAGGAAGCCTCATGATAACGCCTGGGATGGTGGAGACCAAGGACTCGGTGCAGCTCCGGCAGCTCAATCTGGTGCTCCTGAGGCAGCTGTGGGTCGGGCAAGATGCTGTGCGGCGGTCGGTGGCCAAGGCAGCCTCAGGGGTGAGCACCCGCCTTGAGAACTCCCGGGGGTGTGGAGGGGGCTGCCTGACCAGGCCAGAATCCAGACCTCCAGTGCAGCGTGCCCAGTTTAGTGGCGAAGGGGAAACTGAGGCCCAGCGAGGAAGGGACTGGGTGGGACGTGCAGAGGCCGGAGCAGGAATGAGGACCCAGGCTTTCGTGCCTAGTGCAGGCCAGCTGGGTGTGTGACCAGGGCGCTGCCTGGTGACCTGGCCTCTCTGTTCCAGTCAACCCGGGACTCCAGCAGCAGCTGTGACTCCCAGACTCCATCGTCCCAGGAGACGTCCTCGGTGGCCCCGAGAGCCTCCAGCCTTCAGGGTGCCCACCAGGGTGGCCCCTGTGATATGTCCTGGGCTGGCAGGGCCAGCTCTGGAGTGATGTCCCTCCCACCTGCCGCATACGGACGCCGGCCGTTCCTGGGTTCACTGAGGCCCTGCTCGGCACCCTTACTGGCCATCTCAGACCCGGATGGCACAGAGCTTTCAGGAGAGCCGGACAGGCCGGGGCCTCAGGAGGCCCAGGCCCAGAGGTCCATCCTGGATCAACAAAGCAGGCCGTCCAAGGTAACGTGGGAGAATAGAACTTCCTTGAACGTCAGTTCGCCTGTCTGACAAATGCAGTCACGGGCAGCCCCCCTTACGGGGTGAGAGGCTTCCAGAAGGTGCCTCGAGTCATGTCCAGCTCACCCTAAGTGCTCGAAAAGTGGTGGTGTTAGTTTCTCAGCACTTTGGGAAGAAGGTGATGAGCCTGTTATACAGATGGGAAGACCAAGGCTCCGAGGCTTGGTCAGAGTCACACATAAGGGGAACTTGGGGGGCCCGTTCTGATCCTCCAGCTCCCGAGTCCGTGGCCGAGCCCCGGGGCCCATGTCAGGGTACAAGTTAAGACACAGCTCCTTTCCTTCCCCCAAGGTGGGACCTCCTTCGGGCTGGGCCTGCAGGCCTAGTCTTTGCCCCTCTTTGTCTCCCTCCTCAGCCAAGAGTGACCTTCGGTGACGAGTCTTCAGTGCCTGACAGGAGCTGGCGCCTCAGACCATACTTGGGCTACGACTGGATCGCAGGTATGGCCGCTTCCAGATACCTGCCTGAGCCGCTGTCGGGACTGAATGAATGAATGAGGCAGAGCTGCCATATTCTTTAGTATTTATTGGTGCTAGGCCCTTGCAAAACTCTGTATGCGTGTCACTCTTTACCTTTTACTGCCCATCCCCCTCCACCCCCACCCCCAGCAACCTCAGTGGCCCAGCTGCTCTCCCTTTGGCTTCGTCCACCCTGTTCCTATCCATTTTTGACATGACAGCCAGAATGAATTTTTAAACGTGGGGATCAGAATACTTAGCAGTTAGAAGAAAACCCAAAGTCCTCATTTAGACTTAGGGGGTATGACCTAGCCTCACTTAGCTCTGTTGACATGACCTCTGACTATCCACTTTCTGGCTCTTTGCTCCAGCTTCTCTGGTCTCCTTGGTGGTCCTTGAACCTGCCATACTCATGGTCACCTCAGGGCCTTTGCGCTTGCTATACCTACTGCCTGGCGTGCGCTTCCCCAGGTTCACACCCTGTGGTTCCTTTTCGTCACTGAGGGCCCATCTTAAAGTCTAGGCCTTTCTTGCGAGCATACTGTCGTAGGGCCACTGCCCCCTGCGTCATTGCCTGTGGCATTAATCATTTGTATGTTCTTCGTATCATTTGTTCTCAGGAATCGTCTTGTTTCCTTGTTCTTTTTTTTTCTTGAAGTTTTTAAGTAATCTCTACACCCAGTGTGGGGCTTGAACTCCCAACCCCGAGATCACTTTCTTCCAACGGAGCCAGCCAGGCACCCCTTGTTTCCTTGTGTCTTGTCTGAGTTCTCCACCAGAACGCTAGAACGAATTTGAGCAGGGCCATAGCTGTCTTCTTGCTGTATTTCCCAAGCCTGAGCTTAGGTGTGGGACACATGGCAGGCCCTTAGACAGCACTTGTTGAATGAGAGAGTGAGTGGCCTCAAGAGGTGGGTGCTGTTTGGATCCTCGTTTTGCAAAGGAGGAAACTGAGGCACGGAGAGGTTGAGTTGCTTCCTGAAGGCAGGTGCTCCATGGGGTTGCTGGGACCAGGGGTGGTGGAGACTCAGGCCCCATCCCAAGGATTTCCCAGCCTGTCAGCTCACTGCCTTGCTTGCCATTTGTGGAAAATGGAGGCATCCGCCTCCCGCCTGCCCTGTTCCTGTGCTCGCTCTCTCTTCCGAGGGTGAGCGAGCGCTCCCATCTAAGGACTGTCCCCGCGTTTGTACGCTCTGCCCCATCCCCTCCAGCCTCCCAGAGGATTTGCCTCTTGTGATTCTCTCCTCACTCGGTCCCAGCAGCATATGAACAGCCCAGAGGAGTGATGAGTGGTGGTTTTACCTGGTGCTCATTATGTGTGTTGTTCTTCTCTCGGCTTTACTCCTGTTCTCTCCTTTGCTTTTCACGGTGACCCTATCAGCTGGGTGCTGCTGTTGTCCCCGTTGACGGATGACAAGGCCGAGCCACGAGGGCTGAGCCACTTAGCGAAGTCTTCCCTCTGCTCAGGGGTGAAGCTGCAATGTGCTATTTTCTATCCCGCTGAAACGTTTCTCTTTTTTTTTTGTTTTAATTTTTTTTTTTTAATGTTTATCCATTTTTGAGAGACAGAGAGAGACAGAGCATGAGCGGGGAAGGGGCAGAGAGAGGGAGACACAGAATCTGAAACAGGCTCCAGGCTCTGAGCTGTCAGCACAGAGCCCGACGTGGGGCTCGAACTCACGGACTATGAGATCATGACCTGAGCTGAAGTTGGACGCCCAACTTCTGAGCCACCCAGGTGCCCCGAAACATTTCTCTCTTTATCTTATGTTTGCTTCTGGTCACTGCCTGTTTTCTCTGCTTTTCTTTCTTTCTTTCTTTCTTTCTTTCTTTCTTTCTTTCTTTCTTTCTTTCTTTCTTTCTCTTTCTTTCTTTCTTTCTTTCTTTCTTTCTTTCTTTTTCTTTCTTTCTTTCTCTCGTCTTTTGGTTTTTGGTTTTTTTCTTAATTTTATTTTTTATTTTTTAAAATTTACACCCAAATTAGTTAGGATATGGTGCAACAATGATTTCAGGAGTAGATTCCTTAGTGCCCCTGACCCATTTAGCCCATCCCCCCCTCCCACAACCCTTCCCCTTAACCTTCTGTTTGTTCTCCATATTTAAGAGTCTGTCCCCCTCCCTGTTTTAATATTATTTTTGTTTCCCTTCCCTTATGTTCATCTGTTTTGTCTCGCAAAGTCCTCATATGAGTGAAGTCATATGATTTTTGTCTTTCTCTGACTGACTAATTCCACTTAGCATAATAGCCTCCAGTTCCATCCACATAGTTAGTTGCAAATGCAAGATTTCATTCTTTTTGATTGCCGAGTAATACTCCATTGTGTATGTGTATATACACACACACACACACACATACACACATACACACACCACATCTTCTTTATCCATTCATCCGTCGATGGACATTTAGGCTCTTTCCATACTTTGGCTATTGTTGATAGTGCTGCTGTAAACATTGGGATGCATGTGTCCCTTCGAAACAGCACACCCATATCCCGTGGATAAATGCCTAGTAGTGCCATTGCTGGGTCGTAGGGTAGTTCTCTTTTTAGTTTTTTGAGGAACCTCCATGCTGTTTTCCAGAGTGGCTGCACCAGCTTGCATTCCCATCTCTGCTTTTCTTTATAACAGAACTCCTCGTAAGGGCTCTCTCGACTCGCCGTCTCCAGTTTCCCTCCCTCGCTTTTTCTTGGTTGGGCTTCGGTCCCCTGCCGACACCGCCCTGTCATCCGTGAGCTCTGTGTTGCATGCGTGCCTGACTCTGCTCTACTTCCTGGCAGGCGTCACTATTTGGTTTCGTGTCACAGGTTTCTTTGGTGACTAGTTTCTTGCCACCATGGTTTTTTTTTTTAATTTTTTTTAATGTTTATTTTTGAGAGAGAGAGAGAGACAGAGACAGAGACAGAGACAGAGCACAAGCAGGGGACAGGCAGAGAGAGAGAAGGAAACACAGAAACTGAAGCAGGCTCCAGGCTCTGAGCTGTCAGCAGAAAGCCTGACGCGGGGCTCAAACTCACAAACCGTGGCATCATGACCTGAGCTGAAGTCGGACGCTTAACCGACTGAGCCACCCAGGTGCCCCTTTTGCCACCATATCTGTGAGGCTCATGAGGGCATGGGGCGCCTGGGTGGCTTAGTCTTTTAAGTATCCAACTCTTGGTTTTGGCTCAGGTCATGATCTCAGGGTTCATGAGTTCAAGCCCCGTGTCGGGCTCTGCACTGACCGTGTGGGGCTTGCTTGGGATTCTCTCCCTCTCCCTCTCTCTCTCTGCTCCTCCTGCACGCTCGCTCTCTCTTTGAAAACAAATAAATAAAACTTAAAAAAAAACAACAACCAGTGTCTGGCCCCTAGGAGGGGCTCTGTAAATATTTTTTGCCTGGATGCTTGCACAGACAAAGCCAGCAGTCACGGTGAACAGAGGGCCCCCTCCAGGTCTGCACGAGGCAGAGTGGGGGGCAAAGCAGGTAGACTGGAGTGCTGTGCCGAGCACCCCTTGAGGCTCGGCCAGTGGCCACACAGCAGCTCCCCGGTGCTTTGCCCACTCCAGGGTCTCTGGACAACACCTCGCCCATCACCAGCAAGCCCGAGGCCTTCTTCTCGAAGCTGCAGGATTTCCGGGAAGCCAACAAGGAGGAGTGTATTCACAGTGACCCCGAGTGAGCAGGGCTGGCCGAGGGGGTGGGCAGGGCGGCTCGGGGACCCCGTCGCCTGGCCTGCTCACCCCTGTCACTTCACAGACCCCGGTCCCTCAGCCTCTGGGAGAGCAGCAGGGTGGACCAAGACCACGAATGTGAGTGTAAATTCTCGGCAGCCTGGCCAAGGTCTCGGGGGCCTAGGGAGGCAGCTGGGGTGGCGGGGACTCGGGGAGGGAGGCCTTGGGTCTGGACAGGGTGGGGCAGGCCCTGGGGTGGGGGGGGCGGGTGAGGGTGCACTGAGGCCCGGACTTGTGGAGATCTGGGCCGGACGTTTGTCACCTTACCTCTCGCCAGCTGCCTCCTTTCCTGTGTGCCCCCCACTTCCTCCAGTCGGCGCTCCGGGGGTGGGGTGGGGGAGAGGTGCTGGCTCAGTCACAGAGTCCTGAGTCTTTGCTTTGGGTTTGTGTCTGCAGCACGTGGTGCATTCACGTGTGTGCCTCACGCGTAAGGAAGGGCCGTTCGTGTGAACACGTGTGTGCGTGCACACCGTGTGTGCTTGCCAGTTTAGGCACGCGCACGTGTGTCCGTGCATGTGACCGTACAGAGCCGTGCTTTGGGTTTGCACGTGTCACATTGATGGGTGTGTGCGCACGCGTGCGAGTGTGTGTCCTCCGTGTTTTGTGACGTGAGCTCAGGTGCGTGTTAGTGTTCCGTACGTGTACACCTGCGTGCGCCTGTGCGTGCAGCTGCCGGCGGGGGGGTGGCGTCAGCGGGCCCGTGTGGTTGGGGTAGGAAGGGGGTCCAGGGATCCGGGCCCCCGGCTGAAGGGAGCTGCCGCTTCTCACGGCCCCGCAGGCGTGTACTGTTACCGCGTCAACCGGCGCCTGTTTCTGGTGCCTTCGGATCCTGGCTCCCCCTGCCGCCTGTGCAGGACACCTCGGGACCAGCGGGGCCCCGAGACCCTGGTGGAGCCCGTGCAGGTCAGGTGAGTGGCCAGAGTAGGTAGGACACCCAGGGGCAGCCATGGAGGCGGCAGCGACCGAGGAGAGGAGCCCAGCCTGAGGCCCGCCGGTCTTAGGGAGGGAAGGCCGGGTCCGGGGCTGGGGTCCCAGAGCGGCCCGGAGGCGCCCAAAGCAACGCCTTCTCTGTCCACTGCCCCTGCCCCCAGGGTGAGCATCCCGCTGTCTGTCCTGGACCCTCCACACCGGCACCGCGTCCACCGACGGAAGAGCTTCGACGCTTCTGACACGCTGGCCCTGCCCCGGGTGAGCAGCCGAGTGGGGCCTGGGTGGAGCTGAGCGCGGGGCCCAGGTTCCCTGGTGGATGTTGAGGCCCAGAGAGGGCCACAGACTGTCCCAGGGCCCACAGAGAGGCTGGGCACAAGGAGGGTGGGTGCCCAGATCCCTGGAGTTCAGGCTGGGCCATTTCCATCACCTGTATTATGCTTGTTGCCTGTTCCCCACCCACGATGTGGCTTCCAGGATAAGCGTCCCACTGTCCAGATGAGACAAGGCAGAGGGAGGGCACTGGCCTCCGGTCCGCAGGTGGAAGAGCTGGGATTTGAACCCAGGTCCTTAATGTTTCCATCGAGTCTCTCCTAGAAACATTCTTTATGTCCTCTGGGTAAGGGTGGGGGTCAGTGGAGATCCCTCCTCTGCCGGTTGAGGCTGGGGGAGCTGAGACTGGGGAGAGGAGAAAGGATGCCGAAGAAAGTTAGCCTGCTCGCCTGCAAAATGAACGCATGAGTCCTCAGACCGGGGGCGGGGGGTGGGTAGTTCAGGGAATTAGTCCCCATCAGGCGTGGGGCAGAGCCCAGCATACAGGAAGTGCTCTGTCAGTATCCACGGCCTTCCCTTCTCCCGTCTCAGGCCAGGGGCCCAGGGCCTGGGTCAGCGGGGTAAGGAAAGGGATGCCTGGGGTAACCCAGGATACAGGCAGTCAGTCCCAGGGGAGAGGCACGGCCCCTCCCTGGGGTGCGCCGCATCAGAGCAGAGCCCTGCCACAGATCAGGTGCCTTAATCCCTTGCTCTCCACAGCATTGCCTGATGGGCTGGGACATTCTCCCTCCGAAGCCCGAGAAAAGCTCAGCTCCCAAGAGCCTGGACCTTTGGTCCTGTGTCTCCTCCGAGGCCCAGCACCGGAAGCTGTCAGCTGCCCGCCTGGTATGGTCCAGGGTACCCCAGGAGGGACAGATGCCTAGGAGTAGGCCTGGGGTCTGCAGAGTCCCTAGAGGGGTGGGGTGGATTGGGGCAGGGAGTGCAGAGCCTGGAAGCTTCTCTCTGCAGGAGCCCAGCCCACAGCACCCTTCCAGGCTCTTCTCCTTGCCAACTACCCCACCCTCCCCAGGAAGGATCACGTGGGAATTGGGGGCAACTTCCACAGTGGTCCCCTCTGACCCCTCCCTGTTCACCATCCAGGCCCAGCCAACACGAGTCCCACCCTCCACCCCATTCCGGTCACAACTCCAGCCTCGCGCGCCCTGGCCGAAGCCCTGAGGACTGGCCACCCGGAGGAGGACAGAGCCCCTGCCATCCCCCCTAACCCCTCTCCTCTGGCAGGGCACCCACCAGAGGGGAGCCCTGCCTGGCTTCAGCTGGAGGTGAATGTAGTCCCCACCCTCTTGGGTTGGGCAGGCGGATGGGCTCAGGCCCTTCTGCTTCCTGGAGACAGAGGTGGGGACTCCAGGGTTGGGGGTGCAGGTGAAAGAGGATGGGGTGACATGTTTGTAAATAAAGCTCAGTGGCGTCTGCAGCACCAGATTTCCCACATGTGCTGGGTCCGCCCTGCTGATGCCCTCAGTGCCCAGGAGGTGCTCTGGCGGCAGCCTATTCCCTTGCCTGGGGAAAGACACGTCTGACAACCTGTACTGGGCCGAAGGGATCCAGTGCCCTGAGGTTGGTTCTCGGTGCAGCTTCCAACTCTGGGTAGATGGCCTCCCGGGTGGGAGGGAGGCGCTCTGGAACCCAGACTGTCTCCTGTGGATGAGGCTGAAGCTGTGGACCATGAGTGAGTTTCTCCCCTTCCTGGTCTCTGAAGCTGGGGTCCGTTGACAGAGGGCTTCTCTTAAAGTCCCTGGGCCAGTGGCTCCTCGACTGCTCTCCCCAGCCCAGCCCGAGAAGCCACAGGGGACCCAGAGCTGCCGCAGGCACAGGTGGGGAAGCCGAGAGCCAGGCAGGGCTGGCAGTGAGTGCAGATATCCCCCCCTCGTGGATTAACAGCCAGTGTCTGTCTTCCCCCCATAGGTTGAACGATATAAAATTCCTGGTTTTGTAAGATGAACATGAAATAAAAGGGGAACTGAAGCCCCAAGGAGGCACGTGGTTTTTCTGAGGTTTCTCCACTTTGAGGGCTGGAACTAGGGTTGTGGTCTCCTGTGGCTTCCACAGGAAGCCGTCATGGCTGTGACGCCGGGAAAGCCTGGTGTCGTGTCCCCCCCCCCCCCCCCCCCCCCCCCGTGTGGCTCACAACACACATGTTAATCAGGGTGAGGGAGGTTCTGCCGCAGTAACTGATGAATCCCCAGCTCTCAGTGGCTGGCCTCTGTGGGTTCCAGTTTCTCCACATCCTCGCCAACCCTTCTTTTCTGCCCTTTCTTAAAAAAAAAAAAAAAAAAAAATGTTTATTTTTGAGAGAGCCAGGTGAGCAGGAGAGGGTCAGAGAGAGAGTGCGAATCTCAAGCAGGCTCCGTGCTGTCAACGCGGAGTCCGATGCGGGGCCCGAACTCACCAACTGTGAGATCGTGAACTGAGTGGAAATCAAGAGTTGGACGCTCGCCCACTGAGCCACCCAGGCGCCCGCCCCACTTTCTGCATGTTTTGTAACAGCCATCCTAACGGGCGTGAAGTGGTACCTCACTGTGGTTCTGTTTTGTGTTTTTCCCTGATGGTTGTGAACGTGGAGCGTTTTTGTTTGTGCTTATCAGCCACCCGTGCATCTTCCTGGGAGAAGTGTGCGTTCAGGTCCTCTGCTCATTTTTAGATCCAGTTGTTTGCTTTTTCTGATGTTTAACGTAATTTTAAGTCAAAGAGCCTGTGGGAGTCCGTGGTTTTGTTAGAAATTCTTTGGTCAGAGGGAAAAGAGAATCTGGGTACCTTCTGCCCAACGAAAACGAAAAATTTACAGCTGAGATCAACTCCTAAGTTCAGCTGACCCCGAATAGTAAGTTTAAACAAGATAGAAATGTTTCCCATAAAAGTCCAGACTGCAGCGCTGGGTCCAATTAAGTCCTCAGGGTAAGTGGTTTCTCTGGAAGGACAGTTCTTTTGGAGACGTGGCTTTCACCTGTTGGCTTTCGTTGCTTCTGTGTGCGAGACACGACACCCATGGTCTCCTGGCAGCGTGACACCGTAGACGGTCAGACTCACCCTTATTTTGTGTACCGGGAAAAATGGTGCTAACCTCTGACACTCACCCGGGCTGTGAGATAATGCTAATTTCGGAGACGTTAAAATGTGAAGGAGTTAGCATCTTCAAAGTCTTAAGCCTAAGGCCTCCGGGCTGTCTATGTGCTGACTCCTGGGTTCTGCGCACCCCCAGCTGTCTCAGTGGCTTCCTTGGGACCGTTGGGAACAGTCGCCTGGGCTGGGAAGACAGCAGCCTTAACCTGATCTTTGCTGCTGGTCAGCCTGTCAACATTTCAGGGAGGTCGAGGAGGGCTTGGCCCCAGGATCCTATCCTGCCCTCGCCGCCTCTCCCAAACTGTCGGTGTGACTGCTCCAGTTTGGGGACGAGGCCTGTCTTCAACCCTAAGGGGCCCCAAGAGTGAAGGTGACAGGCAGAGACCCCTGGACAGAGCTCCGTGTCTCCATGGCCTGCTTCACTCAGCCTGCGGCCCCCACCCGCCGCCGTCCTGCCCTCCCAGCTACCCACGAGCCGCTGCCAGTCCTTCAGGGTCCTTCCCTCCCCCTCCCTGGGGTTGCCCGGATCTCTCCTTGTCCCGTACCTTCACCCCTCTAGCTCCTACCCAGTCTTCCACATCTCAGCTGGCGAGCCCATCAGATGGACCCCACCGGTCACACGCCTCGCCTCCCTGCACCCGTCCATCTCGGGCCTCGTGTGTTACTGAATTCCTGATCGTGAGATTCCTTGCTGCGTGCCCCTCCCCCCTGCTAGAATGTAACAGCTTCATGAGAGCTGAGGTAGTTCTTTTTGTCTTCATTGGAATTTTTCCCCCTACTTTCTCAAGAGTGGTGGCTAACCTGTGTTCCGCATTTGGCGTTTTCCTCTCGCCTGGTTTTCCACCCACATCATGAAGGTGACGAGAAGGATGCTCTAATTTCATGGAACCGAAGGAGCCCCGTGGTTGCCACAGACACTGGTATGTCTTACATGTGTCTCCCCACTCCTGCAAATTAACAGCATTCTTTTTTTTTTTTTTTTCCTTTTTTACGTTTTATTTCATTTTTTTTGAAAGACGGAGACAGAGCACGAGCAGGGGAGGGGCAGAGAGAGAGGGAGACACAGAATCGGAAGCAGGCTCCTGCTCTGAGCCGTCAGCTCAGAGCCCGACACGGGGCTGGAACTCACAAACTGTGAGATCATGACCTGAGCTGAAGTCGGTCACTCAACTGACTGAGCCACCCAGGTGCCCCTAAAAAAAAACTACTTAAAAAAAAGAAGTAAAGGAGCACCTGGGTGGCTCAGTCAGTTGAGTGACCGACTTCAGCTCAGGTCATGATCTCGCAGTCCAGTCCGTGGGTTCAAGCCCCACGTCGGGCTCTGTGCTGACAGCTCGGAGCCTGGAGCCTGCTTCGGATTCTGTGTCTCCCTCTCTCTCTCTCCACCCCTCCCCCGCTCATGCTGTCTCTCTCTCTCTCTCAAAAATAAACATTTAAAAAAAAGTAAGAACAGGGGCTCCTGGCTGGCTCGGTCGGTGGAGCGTGCGACGCTTGATCTTGGGGTTGTGAGTTCGAGCCCCACCTTGAGTGTAGAGGTTACTTAAATAAACTTAAAAAAAAAAAAAAAAAAAGAGGGACTGACCTCTGTTGCCTGTATCACAGCGTAGACTCGTGGACCCCGCACAGGTCATTCACTCACTCGTTCACCGTGTGTGCACCGAGCTCCTGCCGTGTGCCATCACCGTGTCCGGGGCCCTGCAGTGAAGCTGACAGCAGTGACAGCAGCGTCCTGCCCCCACGGGGCCCCCGTGCAGGAGCAGGGACCGAAAGCAGCCAACGCTGTAAAGTGCGAAGCGGCCGTGGTGCCCAGCACCTCTCCTGCCTTCCGCTCCAGCCCTGCTGCAGCTTTTCTTCTGGGTCTTAAACCTGCCGCTGCCCCCGGCCTCCGGGTCTGGGCCCACACAGCTCCTTCTGCCCAGAATTCTCTTCCTACCGCCGAACTACGCAAGCCTCAGCTCCCGTGTCTGCTTGTCGGAGGCCTCCCCCAATCCCACAGAACTGGCCAAGGTCCCCCCGAGTCCAAGACCCGCCTCGGCTCTCCTGCCGTAGCCTCTTCCACCGAACAGTGAGGTGTCGGGGGGCGGGAACTGGGCCCAGACTCGTCCTCAGCTCTGTCCTAAAACAGCATATGGCATGTGGTTGGTGTTCAGTAGGTAAATGGTGGGTGAGTGAATCAATGAGCCCCTGGGACTTGGGAGACAGACCCACACAGCCCTGGGACCCGAAGGGTGACCCGGGGTTGGCCCTGGCAGGTGAACTGTAACTGACTAGTTTTTAGTATGTTACATTGTCCTGTGTCTCGGGCAGATCACGGGGGGGTCTGGCCTCCTGGGAGGGGACGTGGGGAGCGGCTGGGGACACTGTGGCATCTCCATCCTGGAGACTTCCTACACCTGTCCGCCTCTGTCCCCAGAATGCAGATGGGGAGTGTGTGGAGAAGCGAACTCTAGCTGGCCTCTCAAGGGACCCTTCCAACGTCCCAAAGAACAGAATCTCCCCCAGCTGCCATCTGGGAGGGTGGCTGTCCCTGGAGGGGTGGAGTGGCCGCTCTGCTGCTGCTCTGTCCTCACGGAAGTGGCCCGCACGTGGCCCGGAAAAAACAAAACGTTGGATTTTCCAGAACTATTTCCCCACGTGCTGTTTGAATGTAGCGTTCTGATGTCCTGAGGATTTACAGCATTTTGGTGCAAAGAAAAGTTTCTACTGGGCACCCCGAGTCAGAGATCGGGGTTCAGACCCTTGCCGCGGTCTGGCGGCTTCCCCACCCATGTCCTTGGGTGCGTCACCTACTCATCCTGTGGAAAGGGTGACAGCACCAGTGGGCAGGTACAGAAGGCTGCACGTGGGCCGAGCTGAGAACAGGGCCCTAACTGGTAAGACAGGTCAGCTGTCCCCAGCTCTTCACGTCCCCCACGCCGTCTCATCAAGACCAGTGCCATCTGCACGGGGCACAGTGCACCTGCCCTCTGAGTTCAGCTTCCTTGTGCGCACCTTCTCCAGGGGCGGGGGGGAGCCATTAAGTGTGGAGTCTACAGGGTTAAAGCCTTGCTGCTCTGGGGGCTGTTGCCCAGAGCAAATGGGTGACAGAGCAGTCCGTCATCGGGGCTCTGCCCGCAGGGAGTAGGACAGGCGAAGTCAGCCACAGGCCGCAGGTGACCAGGGCCTTCCCCAGCCATGTGAGGGGGGTCGGCCAGGCTGTGCAGGAAGTCATGAGGGGAAGCCAGGGCTCCATGGGACCAGGCTGTGGCCAGAGGGGGTGGCCTGAGGTTGGGCCTCGCTGACTGGGTGGCCTTCGGGGACATCCCCCTGTCGTGGCACCAGGCTGAGCCCTGACCACAGGGTACTCCTTTTCAGGTCCTCTTTGACTGGAGGTGGCAGGGTTTCTCTCTCCGTTTCCAGAAGCCGCCAAAACAGCCTCTGAAAGTCCCCAGAGTCCTCTCTGCCTTATGGCAGGGCAGCAAGGGGCCCGGGTGCAGAAGGGACCATTCTTGGCTACCCTGGACTGGGAACCCATGGGATCTCAGCTGGGAAAGAAGGTGAGGGAGGCTTGGAGAATTTTTCAGATCTCAGATATGGTGGGGGGGTGGGGGGTGGGGTGGGATCTTTCTTGCCCTCAGGGCTGGGGAATCAAAACCCCAGCCCAGAGGGAGACCTCTCCTTTCTAATCCCAACAAATTCGGACAACCTCCCCAGCCCCCCTTGCCAAAGTCTGCTGGGAGTGGGAGGAACAGCACGAGAAACACCCTCCCGGGTTGGCGGGGTCAGTCCCAGCCAAGTGGGCAGAGCACTGAGCCTGGAGCCGTGGGCCTCTGAACCTCAGTTTCCTCATCTGCGGAATGGGGATTTTAATGCTGGCTACCTTATGAGGGTGTTTCGAGGACTAAATGAGATAATAAATGCTTAGTGCAACAGCTAACACTTTGTGCTTGATAAATACAAGGGACTGATTGAAAGCAGGCGTCTGTGTAAGTATTTGAAGGTGGAGGTCCTGTCTTTGGGGAGGTCTACCCCACCAGACTTTAAACATAGTAAGGAATGTGGGAGGGAAGGGGAAAGTTCTAGGTAGTTTCTCTGGTAAATGATTGGTAAAGGACCCTGCCTGGCCCCATGTCCCTCCCAGGGCGGGCCCCCATGGGCCTGCATGCCCAGGAGAGACGGGTGGGTGGGTGAGAACAGCATGGCTGGGCTGACCAGAGGCCTGGAAACCACTCAGGCCTTTCCAGGAATCGTCGGGTTAGAACTAGGGGCGTGGGGCTGGCTGACACAGCCTGGGAAGAGAGCGGGATGTGGGCGTGAGGTTACGCAAGCCTCCATCCATCTCCTTTAGGAACAAACCTCTCTCCTGTCTTCCCTTCAAGAACTGTTGTCCAGACCTTTCCTCAACCTCCCCGCCTGGCCCCGCACTCCTTGCCCCCAACCCCCCACCTCTGGAAACCATCCCTGGCCTTCGTCTTCCCACGTCTCTCGACCAGGGCCGGGTGGGCTCATTGGATCTTCTTGCCTTGCTTGGGCGGGGGCCGGGGTTCCCAGGGGCTGCTCAGCCCCGTCGGCCCCAGCTCGTCGATGCCCATGGAGGACGTGGTGGCCACCAGCATCGGGAAGAGCCAGTATCGCCCCTGGGCCCACAAAAAGTGGGTTCAGTGGTGGCCCCAAGCATGGATCTTCCCAGAACCTCAGAATGTGACCTTATTGGGGGTTGGCGTCTTTGCAGACGCCACCAAGGTAAGGCTCTCAGGATGAGATCATCCAGGATGAGGGAGGGTCTAACTCCAGCAGCGGGTGTCCTCGTAAGAGGAAAGGAACACGCGGACACTGGAGAGAGGACGTGACGTGTCTGGAAGCCGAGGGCTCCGGGATTGCTGGCCGCCTCCAGGAGCTGGGCAAGGTGCCTGGGACAGATTCTCCCTCAGAGCCTCCAGAAGGAACCGACCCCGCAGACACCTCGCTTCGGGGCTTGCCGGGGAACGAGGCGCGGCCCTGTGCGGGGCTGGCCCCCTTGATGGTTGCTCACGCGGGCGCCCCGGTCCACAGCTGGGCTCTCAGCTGCAGGAACTGCCTTTGTGGGCAAGCAAAGCCGCTGCGTCACGGGCCGAGCGTGCCCCGCCACCACCAATTCGTACGTTGAAACCCTAACCCCGCGCACCTCCGAAGGTAACCAAATTAGGAGATCAAGTCTTTAAAAAGGTGATTCAGTTCCTTACAACCCAGCACGACTGGTGTCCTTATAACAAGGGGAAATTTGGACTCAGATGCGCACACACACACACACACACACGGAGGAAACACATTTGGGCTTTGTCAGCCATGGGGCGCGTGGTCCTTTGTCCGGACAGCCCCGGGAGACTGATTCCCCCCCCACACACTCCCCCCCCCCGCTGCACACACACACGCGGCCTCAAGGGCACACGCCCTCCTGCACGCTCACATATCCCCTCACACGATCAGCACACACGCACGCACACACACACACACACGTGCTACAAGAGGCCTTGTCGTTGTCACTGTGGCCCCAGCACCTAGTCATTTAACACCCCACTGGCCTCCGCTGCTTTCATGGAAGCCAACGTTTGGTTTTTCTTTTGCCGAGAGCTTCTCAATTTCTCTCGGTCTCACTTTTCATTCTGACTGGGAAGGTTTTTTTTTTTTGTTGTTTTTTTTTCAATCTCTCTCTCTTGTGGTTTTGGCTGTGCCAGTGGCTGCAGCTCTGTCCCCTCCAAGTGTCTGTCCACTGGGGGGGGGGGGGAGGGGGACGTGCCCTGCTTGTCAGTCCCCTCCCCCGCCAGCTGCCCAGCCCTTTGCAAAATGGAAGGTGGAGGGGAAGGACATGTGAGGGTGAGACGCGAGGTCGCCGCGGGGGCTGGGGTGGAGGCCGGACCCCAAAGGCACGAATGTGTCATTCAGCCTCCTCTACTGGGAGTTTCTGTGAGCAGTTCGAGAAGTGTTTGGGCACAGAGAATCGTGACGTGATAGCTAGAGCCCCTTCAGGGACTTGGGGTCACCAGCTGATCACAGAGCTTTCCTGGGGATGCTGACACCTGCTTGCCCCAGATTCTTGCCCCTCCCCCAGCCACCACGCTTGGGGTTCTCCAAGCCGGGCCTCCACCCGCTTCCTTCAGACCGTCTTCAAGTTCAATTCTGCCTCTGCTAACAGAGGAACCCTGGGCAAGGCCCTCCATGCCCTCATTAACTCAGAGTTGTGAAGTATGAAAAGTTCTAGAACAGTCCGTGGGAGAAAGCAGCCTCTTCCTGCTTCCAGACGCTTCAGACCCCAAATCCTATGACTCCCCTCTTCCTTTTCAGATTATTTGGATTTGGGGAGAGGGGCCACGGAGAGATGTGGTGCATCACCGGAATAGCAGAAAATTGTACTTTTTCTTCTTTCTGATGGGATATTGGATAACTCACCCCTCAACTCAGTTTCATATCCATCAACTGGCTATTGTAATGCCTACCTTGTGGGACACAGGGAAGAATAAACGAGCTCGTGAGACCCTACGCCCCAATGTGACCATATTTGAAGATAGGGCCTCTGGGGACGTACGGTTAAGTGAGGTCATAAGAGCCCCGGTCCTATAGTGGGCCTTAAAAGGAAAGGACAACGGGGGGTACACAGCCAGGAGCAAGGTCAAGTGAGGACACTGAGAAGGTGACTGTCTGCAGGCCAAGGAGAGAGACCTCAGGAAAACCAAACGTGCTGACACAGCGACCTTGGGCTTCTAGCCCCTAAGGCTGGAACTAGGCTTCTGCTGTGTGAGCCCCCCAGTCTGTGGTATTCTGTTACAGCAGTGAGAGCAAGCTAACGTAGAGGCTATTTTTTTAAGTGTTTTTTGTTGTTGTTGTTGTTTATTTATTTTGAGAGAGAGAGAGAGAATGCAGGGGAGGGGCAGAGAGAGAGGGAGAGGGAGAATCCCAAGCAGGCCCTGAGCTATCAGCACAGAGATCGATGCAGGGCTCGATCCCGTAAACAGTAAGATCATGACCTGAGCTGAAATCAAGAGCCGACACTCAACCGACTGAGCCACCCAGGTGCCCTTAACATAGGGGCTATTGTTGGGATCACTGGCATGCACAAAGAAACTGGTCAGTAAATGGGAGGCAGCGTCGTCGGTGGGAGGCAATTCTCCCTGCCGTTTCTACAGATCTCATGGCGGCTTTTGTCCTGGACAGTCCGTTTGCACAGCGCACAGCCGAGGGACCTAGTGACTGTCTCCCTGTGGGTCAGAGAACAAGTTCATTTACCCTTTATGATGGTAGGGTCTGCCACCACCACCCCCCCCCCCCCCCTCCAGTCCCCAGTAGAGATCTGCTTCCATTGCCGGGTAATAAAAATAATGTTATCTTGGGGCAAAGGATGAGTCTTATGAGATCGGCGGTCTCCTAAACTGTGACCCAGACAACCGTATGCTCAGCATTCAGCTGGGCCAGCGCCACGCATCACTCTGCGGGACTGGAGGGCAAGGGGACCCGTTCAAATACGGGGCTCAAGCTGCATGCTGTGCGGAGAGCAGTAAACCATTTAAATCCCTTTGGGCTTCTGGAATGCCACGGAAGGGTGGCAAGCCAAACTAATTGTTTGACATTTATTATCACTGACTCAGGATGGCTGTATTCATTAAATCAAATATTTATAGTGCCAAGCCCCGGGGGGGGAAAAGCATTGAAGAAATTAGGCAAAATTCCCTGGCTCATTGAACTTGCCTTCCAACGGGGGTTCTGAGACTCTATGCGCAAGTGCGCCTGTGTGCGTGCGCTGAACCCTTGGGGACCTCGGGGGCCTGCAGGGAGCATGGTGGCCTCATTTGTACTAGATGGCGGTGTATTTGCATGTTTAGAATAGATCCCTGTCTTTGTAGTAGTCAGGCAATGAATATTCGCGAGCTTCCTGTGTATCCAGCACTCCGTGAAGACTTATCAGCTCCTTTAATCTCTGCGCAACCCTGTGAAGTGGGTGAAGCGGGCCTGGGAGGTTAACCAGCTTGCTCCGGGTGGCTCAGCTGTGGCAGAGACAGAGGCACGATTTGAACCCAGCTTTGTCTGACTTACTTTCCCCAAATTCTTGCTTGCTTGCTGCTGCTTCTTTTTTTTTTTTTTTTTTTACAACACTGGGTGTGCCTCCAATTCCATTCTATTCATACAAGGCATTTCTTTTTCTTCTTTTTTGAAAAAGTTTGCGGCCCAGGTGCTCCGTGTGCCGTTCATTTCGCTGAGCCCCGGGGAAGGCGATGGGGATGCCAATGCAAGGAAAAGCTCGCCTTGGCGCCTGGGCTCTTGCAACGCTGAGCTCCCACACAGGGGCCCTGGGGGCTGAGCTCTGCCTGACCTGGTCATTTTGAAATCAGGGGCCCCTCCTGGGAAGGATGCAGCCTGGGGAGAGCTGCAAGGCAGGCTCAAAAATCAGGGCTTGAGATGACTCATCTGTGGCTATTTATTATCCATCTACATTTCTCGGTCTGATTGGGCTGCTCGAGGGCCAAGCCTCCTTTTTTCTGGGTGCTGAGTAAGCAACCCAGCGTTCTGCCCACTCTGGCCTCATCTGGAGCTCGCTCTTCTCGCCCTTGGCAACGCTCGGGCCCCGTGGGGCCACGGGAAGTTCCCCCCAACTGCCCTCACCGAGGTCTTCCCAGCAGCGCCCCCCCCGGCCGGTTCCTGTCCTTTTTCCCCAGACGGCTCTTCCTTCTGTTCTCAGCCTCTATGTCACCACCTCAGGGAAGCCCTCTCTGACCACCGCACCCACCCCACCGCAGTCTGCTTACGTGGGCAAGATGGAGTCATTCATGTCAAGCAGGGGCCTCTGTCGAGCAAATGACACAAGCAGGGAAGGGCATCACAGCTATAAGATAGCGTCCGACACCGGCTCTCTTGGCATACAGAAGGGCCAAGGGAGGATTCAATTCGATGGCATCTGAACAAGTCAATGGCTTTCTGTAGTTCACCATCGCTTAGAGCATCAATGGCAGTCATTTTTGTTTTTAATCATTTACCCGATCCATCATTTCCTCAGTCATCTCTACATCGTCATCTCCCGTTTCTTGAGGGGCATCAGTATCTGGTTCAATGACACCTTCGTTGTCAATTTCTAGAACACTTTCTTCGCCTGATGGTTTCCTCTGCCTTCTTACTTGGCGATTTTTCTTCCTTGGGATTGTCTTCTGATTGAGTTTGATAAGTAGCAGGGGGTAATCCCCCCTCCCCCTCCCCAAGGCTCTCCACCAACTCCCTCAGGAGGCGCATTTCCTCAGTGTGCAGAATGCTCGGATCCTGCTTACGCATTTTCACAAAGATCTAAAGCTCACTCACGGTTGGGGGGGGGGGGGTCTGTGGTCCACAGGCTCCCTGTGGGGCAGTGGACCCTGCAGAGGTTGCCGCCAGATTCCAAGCGCAGGTACCAGCTCAGCATGACTGTGACCGTGTGGAAGGGGGCGGCTCCCGCGAGCTCTCCCGACGTTTTCTCTTGTTGCATTAACCAGATACTTCACCTGTTGCCACAACGGAAATTGCCACGGTGGTAACGAGACCCCAAGCATCGCGCAGAAAATTAGCCAATCCTACCACCTGCTTAATTTTTTAAAGGTTACTTATTTTGTTTTCAATTGTTATTTATTTGGTTTTTAGAGACAGCGAGCGGGAGAGGGAGCAGAAGGAGACGGAGAATCATATTCTTTTTTTTAAAAATTTTTTTTTGATGTTTATTTATTTTTGAGAGAGACAGAGATAGAATGCAAGTGGGTTGGGGCAGAGAGAGAGGGAGGCACAGAATCTGAAGCAGGCTCCAGGCTCCGAGCTGCCAGCACAGAGCCTGATGCGGGGCTCGAACTCACAAGCTGTGAGATCATGACCTGAGCCAAAGTCGGACGCTCAACCGACTGAACCACCCAGGCGCCCCTCATATTCTTTTTTTAATGTGTATGATTTATTTATTTTGAGAGAGCACCAGCTGGGGAGGGGCAGAGAGAGGGGGACAGAGGATCTGAAGAAGGCTCCGCGCTGACGGGCTGACAGCGGCGAGCCCGATGCGGGGCTCAAACCCACGAACTGCGAGATCATGACCCTGAACTGAAGTCAGACGCTCAACCGACTGAGCCACCCAGGTGCCCAAGCTTGAGAGGATCTCAAGGAGTCTCCACACTCAGCTCGGATCCCGACATGGGGCTTAATCTCCCAAACTGGGAGATCACGACCTGAGCCGAAATTGAGAGTCGGGCGCTTAACTGACGGAGCCACCCAGGCGCCCCACCATCTGCCTAATTAACGCAGCATTAAAAGAAGCAAGGTTTTTCACATTAGCGGAGAAAGACGCACCAAACAGCAGACCCGGCCATACCAGACCTCCCAGAATCTTCTGACAACGATCTAGATTTGGCACGTACAACGTGGGGGGGGGGGGCAGGGGGGGGATGATCCAGAAATTGCCCTGATCGTTGAAGCGGCCTGGGAAGATCTCTCAGATTTTTCAGAAGACACGTCCGATGTCGATGCCTGGCCACAACAGGTAAACGCCAACTGGTGTGAGTGCCAAGATGTGCTCACCCCCGCGAGGCATCCTTCTTTTAATGATTGCTTCTTGACTGAACTACAAGCAGTGCTAGGAGCCTTACAACAACTACTGAAAGTCTCAAAGAGATGGATTGGTGGCTTTTCATACCGTATTGTCAATGTCTCCAAGGGCTGATTCATCAGAGAGATAATGGAGGACACGATTCTAGGCTACGAACATACCCCACCCCGTACCACATTATTGGCAAAATTTGGTGGCCCCATGATCAACTGTGATCAACATCCCGATGAACTCAGAAGACAAAAATGATATGTTAGCTCCTGAATACAATACAACATTCCCTACAGCCCCAAAACAGCTCACACCTGAACTCAGTTTTTCAAATCATGCCCCAACCACACCAGGGTTGCCTGAGCACATATCAGGCTGTATTTTATACAGTAACATCTTTTCAGAGCTAATTACATACGCACTTCATTCTACCAGAGCTCAGAAAGCAGCTTGAAGACACGTCAGCACAATTTTAGAACCAAATTGTTATTCTAGCTTACAAACTGCACACCTTGGGGCACCTGGGTAGTTCAGTCGGTTAAGTGTCTGACTTCAACTCAGGTCATGATCTCACAGTTTGTGGGTTCGAGCCCCACGTCGGGCTCTGGGCCGACAGCCTCAAGCGTGCTTCAGATTCTGTGTCTCCCTCTCTCTCTACCCCTCCCCTATGTGGGTGCTGTCCCTCTCTTGCTCAAAAATAAACATTAAAAAATGCTGCACACCTTTGTCGAGCCATATACAGAATTAACTACGCACTAGATGATTGTGGACAAAATACGATAACATGTGAAAGACCAGAATTATGTTCTTTCAATGAAGACTTTTTTTTAAATGTTTATTTTTGAGAGAGAGAGACAGAGCACGAGTGAGGGAGGGGCAGACCGAGAGGGAGACACAAAATCGGAAGCAGGCTCCGAGCTATCGGTGCAAGAGCCCGACGCGGGGCTCGAACCCACGAACTGCAAGACCGTGACCTGAGCTGAAGTCGGACGCTTAACCCACTGAGCCACCCAAGCGGCCCAAGACCCGTGTATTATTGAGAGAGGATGTTGGAATGCTACACACTGTATGAGAATGTTCCATTGCAAGCCACAGTAGATACATGGTATTACCAACCCAACACCAAAAATCCTTAGGCCAAATATGTTTGAGTCTATTTTACTTAACCTTCTGAGAATTGTATACAAACCCATGCCACAGAGAGCTGAAATACTCTTCCAAAAGAAACAATGCAAGTTGTACTATATACAATCTGAACATAAAATTTATGGCACAGAGTTAGGAACAACCACCCACGAAGGGCCCAACTGACCACCCATCAACAGGATTGAGTTTAGAAAGCCTACAGTTCTGGTAGGATTAGGCATCATCTCTAATTTAATTATCTCCGGAATTCAGGAAGCAAGAATTCAAATTACGAAGCAGGAATTATTTGCTTTTTAAAAACGTGTGAATCCCCTACTTAATACAGTAGGAAGTTTAGATTCCAAGATCTCAGCATTCTGAGAACTATATTCCCTTGTCTCAACTGTGCATGATTACCATGCCTACCAACGGGAATTAAAAAAAAATTAAAAATAAATTTTTTTAATGTTCATTCATTTTTGAAAGACACAGAGAGACAGAGCACAAGCAGGGGTGGGGCAGAGAGAGAGGAGGACACAGAATCTGAAGCAGACTCCAGGCTCTGAGCTGTCAGCACAGAGCCCAAGGTGGGGCTCGACCTCACAAACCGCGAGATCATGACCCGAGCTGAAGTCGAACGCTCAACAGATTGAGCCACCCTGGCGCCCCCACCCCCCAATTTTTTTTTAATGTTTATTTATTTTTGAGAGAGAGAGAGACAGACAGAGTGTGAGCAAGGGAGGGGCAGAATCCCAAGCGGGCTCCGGGCTCTGAGCCGTCAGCACAGAGCCCGACATGGGGCTCAAACCTGAGAACCGACATGGGGCTCGAACCCGAAAAACGTGAGATCATGACCTGAGCTGAAGTCGGACCCTTAACCCACTGAGCCACCCAGACGCCCCTATGTGTGCGGCATTTCAACAGGCCGCCTGCTCACCGTCCCCTAATGTTTCATCAACCTCCGCAGTCACTCCTTGGTACTTTCCTTGTCAGGGTCTGAAACTCTGGTGTCAAACCTTTGCTCCCGTGGAGAAGGCGGATGGTACCAAGCAGCAAATAAGCATGATAAAGCAGGGGGGGGGGGTGGGAGAAGAGGGCAGAAGACTGAGGTCTGGGGACTGTCCCTGCACTAACTTGCTGCCCGACTTTTCCTTAGGGACCGTGTAAATGGGTGGGGGAGGGGTTATCCCACGGTAGCGACTCATCACCTTCCAGATCCCTCTCAGCACTCACACTCTGCGCTGCCTTCTTATGCAAATCAGTAGCTGGGGGCTGTGGGTGATGACTGTAGGGTTTTTGTCAGCCCAGAAGAGAGTCCCAGTCTCCAGCAGGGACCCCGTGAGTCTCCGGACCTAGCCGAGGCCCGAGTCGGGGCTGTGCCTCAGTTTCCCCAGATCGTCAGGCTTCGGCTCCTATTTGGAGGGAGAGAAGGCCCTGGGTGTGATGGCCGCCCCTTCCTCAGTGGTGTACCCCCGGAGGGGTCCCCGGGAGGCAGGGCTGATGTCTCCCGGGGCCCCTGGCCTTGTCGTTCAGTCATCCAAAAGATATGCATTAAGCCCAGCCCTGGTCACATCAGTGGACAAGGCAGACGGTCCCTGCTCCCATGAGCTCCCGTCCTGGGGGGGACAGTCAGGCTCCTGGCAGAGACAGTTTTAGATGGTGGTGTAAGGTGTTCCTTGAAAGGAACAAACAGGGTGAGGTGACAGAGACTGGCCCCAGCCACTTGGGGGAAGGCCTCTTTGAGGTGGTTCCATCTAAGCCAAAAACCTGAAAGATGAGAAGTGCAGCATTTAAACAATTTATCTTTTTAGGGATGCCCGGCCGTCTCAGTCCGTGGAGCATGGAACTCTTGATCTTGAGGTCTTGAGTTTGAGCTCCTCGTTGGCCATAGGGTTGACTTTACAAAATTTAGTTTGGGGGGCACCGGGGTGACTCAGTCGGTTGAACATCTCACTCTTGATTTCGGTTCAGGTCATGATCCCAGGGTCGTGGGATCGGGCCCCGCATTGGGCTCTGTGCTAAGCATCGAGCCTGCTTGGGATTCCCGCCCCCCCCCCCCGTTTTCTCTCCCATCTTCTCCCCCCCCCATACTCTCTATCTCTAAAATAAAAAATAAAAATTCAAAAAAATTTATTTTTATAGCTTTATTGAGGTATAATTGACATATAAACTTTATTTAAGGTACACAATTTGGTGTTTTGGCATATGTATGCATCCATACAACCACAACCAAGGTAATGAACATATTCATCACCCCACAAGTTTCTTTGGAGGGCCAGCATTTTGAAAAGTTGGGGAATAGGGTTTCAGGCAGCAGAACTGGCAAGTGCAAAGGCCCTGTGGCAGGGACAAACTTGGTGGCCCCCGGAGCAGAAAGGAGGCCAGTAGGGAACGTGATAGGGGATGAGGTGATGGTGGTGAGGGGCAGGAGCTCCACATGGGGGTCTTTTTGGTCTAGGTAAGAAGCTGAGTTCTGAATCTAAGTGCTTCCTCGACACCCTCTTGACTGGTGAGTAAGCAGCCACTTTATACTTGGCCATCAGCTCCTCTGGCCTTGTTCTCACCAAGGCTCTTCTGAGAAAGCAGCCATGTGGGTCTATGACACCTGCGAATGACTTAGTAAGTGGTTTCCCCCAGAAATGATTTATGTTTTACTGGGGCCTTCAATACGTCCACCCAAAGGAGTGAGTAATGATGGAATTTCAGGCTGATGGGCAGGCCCGTGGGAGGAGCCTTGATCAATCACTCTTCTGTCTCTAAGTTCTCAGCCTTCAGAAAGTGAAGCTGGCTTCTTGAATGTTCTGGTCGTAAGTCACGATTTGAGGACAGGGTGCGTTTGACTCCCTCCAATCCTCCAGACTTGGTCCTTGGGAGCCTCCCCCAGCTGGACTGCCAGGGGCAGAAGGGGAAGGAGGGGGGTTGACAGAAGCCGATCCTCATAGAGCAAGTTCCTTGACAACAGACAGCTCTGGGAGCTTGAGAGCAGACCGGAGGACCGACCACCAGGCAGTGAGGAGTACCCCTGGGGCTTCAGGACAACATGATTTTGGGGGGCCAGTTCCAGCAAGGACAGCCACCACCCTAGAGAGGAGCGAGGCTTACTCTAGAGTCACAGATTTGGGTTTGAATCATGACTCTAGAAACTTAGTAACTGGGTGGCTTGAGCAGATGATTTCTCTGAACATCCGATTTCTCATGGATTTTATTTATTATTTTTTTTTAAATTTTTTTTAAATGTTTTTATTTATTTTTGAGACAGAGAGAGACAGAGCATGAACGGGGGGAGGGCCAGAGAGAGAGGGAGACACAGAATCTGAAGCAGGCTCCAGGCTCTGAGCCATCAGCACAGAGCCCAATGCGGGGCTCGAACTCACGGACCATGAGATCGTGACCTGAGCCGAAGTCGGTCACTTAACCGACTGAGCCACCCAGGCGCCCCTCTCATGGATTTTAAAAAATCGTCCCTTAAAACAAAAATCATCACTTTGCAGGGCTACTGTCCAGGTACCTTGTAAGTACCTTTGATTCATTTATTCTGCATTTTTTTTTTTTTTTTACCATACACCCATTTTGTGCCATGCATGGAACATGGTGGGCAAAATCCCTGCCCCCGGGGGTTACTTTTCCTCCTCGGAAGCCAGCAGACCCTGGCCTTGATTTTTCCATCTGTAGGGTGGGGGCAGTGCTCCCTGGAGAGAAGTGTGGCTCATCCAGGTAGGAAGGTCCCTGTAAGGAGTGGTGCCCTCTTTCCCGAGGAGCCACCTGGGGAACTCTTGTCCAGGCACACAGGATTGGGGACGTGCTCAAGGGTACACCCCCTCCTCACCTGTGCCTCTGACTGAGCTGCTGCTTGTTTCTTTCTTGCACCCGAAGCCTCTAATTCCATGATTAATATTGGACTAGGCTTGGTTTCCTGAGAGTTGAAATGACTCACCCCCATTCACAACGGCCCTGCTGAACATGAAGGTCTGGGGGAGACAGGGACTCCGTGATGGGGAGCTGAGGCCCCTGGGGTCATCCCTGCCACCTTCTCGGCCTTGGCCAAGTCTCTTTCCCTCTCTGGTCTTACCTTCCTCCTCTGTCGCTCTGGAAGGTGGAAGGAAATATTGGAAACCGGGAAGAACAGTGGAAGCCCCTGCCAGGCTCCTGGTCCCAGGAGCTCAAGAGGGTTACAATCGTCTCCTGGGGTCTGGTCAGGGCCTCCTCACGGTTCTAGTCACAGGAACCTTTTTAGTCCTCGCTGCAACCCTTTGCAGTGGATACGCTGTTCACATTATGCATGAAGAAATCGAGACTCAGAGAGGGTGAGTAACTTGCTGAAATCCACACAGCTAGTAAGTGGCAGAGACAGGGCTGGACCAGTGCCTGGTCCTCGTGTCTCCGTCAGCCTAGAAGAGCAGGGCTGGAAGTATCCTGCAGGAGCCCCGCAGGCCCGGATGAGACCCAGGCCTCCTCTCCTTCATTCTCCCTGGAGCCTCAGACCAAGAGGACTTAAAGCAGACTGTCAGATACCAGCCCCCCATTAAAAATTTTTTTTCTTTTTCTTTTTTTTTTTAATGTTTATTTGTTTTTGAGAGAAAGAGAGAGATAGAGAGCGAGCAAGGGAGGGACAAAGTGAGAGGTAGACAGAATCCCAAGCAGGCTCTGTGCCGTCAGCACAGAGCCTGTTGTGGGGCCTGAACCCATGAAACATGAGATCATGACCTGAGCTGAAATGAAGAGTTGGATGCTTAACCAACTGAGCCACCCAGGTGCCCCTAAAAAAAATTTTTTTTAATGTTTATTTAGTTTTGAGAGAGAGAGAGAGAGAGACAGAGCATGAGCAGGGGAGGAGCAGAGAGAGAGACACACACATACAGAATCGGAAGCAGGCTCCAGGCTCTGAGCTGTCCGCACAGAGCCTCACGTGGGGCTCGACCCCACGAGCTGTGAGATCATGACCTGAGCCAATGTCGATGCTTAACCGACTGAGACACTGAGCCCCCAGCCCCCCATTTTACAGATGAAGGCACTGAGGCCTGGAGATGGGTAGTTGTACAGCTAGATGCAGACCTGGGCTCGAACCTGGGCTCCTTACCCTCCTTCCAGTCTTCCCACCCCTACAGCTGCCACCTATTAGGCGGGAGCCTAGACGGAGCCCGTAGCGGGGCACGGAGGCCCGAGGAAGTGCCCCACAGCAGCTGTGTGACTAGCAGGCTGGCCTGTGCTGAGGCACAGGGGGTGGTCGCCCATGTAGCATCACCTGAGAGGCCAGGGAGGACCTCTGACCCCAAGGCTCTCGCCTGCGGGCACCCAGAACCCCATCTGAGTCATTCCTAGCTGGAATGGTGAACGCCATGGGAAACTCATGGCTGGGGAAGGGGAACCCCGGACTGTGAGCATTTCGCCTCTGGTCCCAAACGGAGAGGTCTGGGGCCGCAGCAGGGGCCTGGATACCCAGTGGGGGTGGGGCAGAAGGCAGCGAAGCTCTTTACATGTCAGAGCTTTCTGCGTCCACTCTTTTATTCAGGGTTCATTGCAGCCCTCAGAAGGCTGCCTGGCAGCTTTATTTATTTTTTATTAAAAAAAAAAAGTGTATTTATTTATTTTTGAGAGAGAGAGGCAGAGCACAAGCAAGGGAGGGGCAGAGAGAGAGAGGGAGACACAGAACTTGAAGCAGGCTCCAGGCTCTGAGCTGTCAGCACAGAACCCCGACGTGCCTACGTGGGGCTCGAACTCATGAAGAGTGAGATCATGACCTGAGCTGATTAACCAACGGAGCTACTCCTGCGTCCCTGCTTGGCGGTTTTAAAACCCACATCTGGCAGAAAAGGCCACATGCCACCGGTGGGCCCCGTCCACCTCCTGGTATTCACACGCCTGTGCAGTCCCCACCCACAATGGGGAGAGCCAGCCTGGGTCACCAGTAACATAGTGCGGAAATGACGAAACATGGCTTCTGAGGCCAGATCATCGTCTACGGCCATACCATCCTGAACGCGCCCGATCTCAGATGAGGCCAGATCATCAAAGTCATTGTGGCTTCCATCTTGTTCTTTGGGGATCACTTGCTCTGGAGGAAGCCAGCTGCCATGTTGTAAGGGTACTCAAGCTGCCTCGAGACTGATGCCTCCTGCCCACAGCCATGTGAGTGGCTGATTTTGGAAGCAGGTCCTCTAGTCTCAGCCAAGCCTTCAGATGCCTGAAGCCCCCCGGGGGACATTTGACTGCAACCTCCTGAGAGACCCCCCGAGCCAGGATTACCCTGTGCAGTACCCCCTGGATTGCTGACCCACAGAAACAGTGTGATATAATGTTTATTGTCAATTTAAGCTGCCAAATTTTGAGATACACAGCAACAGATAACTAATACACTCAGAGAAAAGAAAATGTCTTGTGACATGGCTAGCCCCAGGACTCCTATAGCCGTGATCTTCCTCCTGGGGAAAGCAAGGGTGACAGGGGCCTAGAAGGAAAAAAGGAGGCGGCTGAGGCCTGAAAGTCAGACACGGTTGGAGCCAAATCCCAGCTCTACCACTCTCAAGCTGTGTGACCTCAGGCAAGTTACTTAACTACTCTGAGCCTCGGTTTGTTCATCTGTGAAGTGGGGACAGCAATACTGACTTGAAATCTCCTTGCCAGGATTAAATATGTAGCCAAGGGCCTGGGTAACCTGCTTGGGGGGTGTACTCCTGGAGCTCATCCAGGCAGCTGGGAACCCCTAGTGTTTGTTCCTTGCCAACTTGAAGGAGTGAACTTCCTGCCCCCAGCCCTCTGTGGCCACTCCTCACCACCTTCTGAGAAGCCCGAGCTGAGTGACCAGGATCCACCTAGTGTCCTGGGCCTCGAGGCAGGGAGACCTCTGAGGCTTTGACTTGGAGGCGGCCGGACTCGCAGGGCCTGCCCGATAAGCTCCCTAATACAGAGTCCCACTTGCATTAAGGCTCCAGAGAAAGGTACTCAGAAAAGCACCTGGGCTAATCAGAGCGGAAGGGTCCGGGCTTTCCTCTTCCGGTTTGCAGCCTCCTACCTGCCGGCTGCTGCCTGTGGCAGAAAGAATCCCTTTATCTGCCGAGGGTATTTTGGGGCCATTTGGGGCTGGGGTTCCCAGCTGTCGGGGAAGTCCCTGACTTTCCTGAGCCTGTGTCTCACTTGTATCTCTTCCGCGACACAGGCTGCCTGTTCCCTTCCGAAGGCTTCCTGCTGTGCCCACCTTGTGTCCCCCTCGTCCGAGACGAGATGGTGCGGGCAGGCACTGCTCACCTTCCCGCCCCCTGCAGGCATGGGGTTGGCTTCCACAGCTCACTCTGGGCATGTGTGGCAGCCTGTGGCCCCCGCGATCCCACAGCGGCGCCTGCCTGCCGCACCTTGCATGGGGCCCAGGGACTTCCCCTCCTGTTCTTCAAAGCACTTTCACACTTGCGAGGGGGTTCGTGAACCGCCTGGAACCTGCACAAGGTGCCCACTCGGCCCCGTCCAGTGCCTGCCCTTTATAGTCCCCTAGGCCGCCAGTTTCCTGGGCCGCTGCGATTTCGACAGTAGAGGCCGGACTTCCCCGGGCTCCAGCTCGTCCCCTGGCCCCAGAACGTGCCCTTCTCCCTGCTGGCCAGCTGTGGGCTCCCAGCCCTGTGCCGGGCACCGTCTCGGGCTCCCGAGGCATCTCGGTTCTCCAGGAGCCCACAGTTTCCTGGGGCAGATGGATCCACGAACCAGTCATTACAGTCATGACGCAGTAAGACCAGTTCTAGAATTGACGTACAAAAAAACGACAGAAACCGCCTTTCTGACTGGGAAGATGGCTGGGGGGGGGGGGGGGGGGGGCGGGGAGAGGGACAGTGCCAGGAAAGTGACAACGAGGAGGTGGCCCTGGAGCAGGCTCTGAAGGTACATGGGAGGCTGAGGTGTGTCCCGAGGGAAGGACCAGGATGGGCAAAGCCATGAAAGAGGCGGGGGAAGCTGGAGGGGAAGACAGGACGCTAAGACTGGGCCATGGTACCAAGGGCCCTGAGTGCCCCTGGCTTGGAGGAACCGGAGCCTGGTGGATTCACTGTGCCGTGCCTCGGTTTCCCACCTGCACAACAGGTATGCCATCTTCCTCGTGGGATTTTCCAGAGGATTGGAGGAAGCAACGCCTGAAAAATCCTGGCCCCAAGTCAGCACTCAAAGGCAGCTGTTGTTATTGTCATCAAGTAAATTACATGAGTTTTCATGTAATGAGAGCCCCCGCCCCATCCCCACCGCAGGTCTGCGAGGCTTCTATGCAGAGGAGATGTGGGGAGCTGTCCTTTAGGAAGCCCGTGAGGGGAATGCCAGGGAGGGGACGCAGGCTTCCAGAGCACCATTATTATGAT
This sequence comes from Prionailurus bengalensis, assembly GCF_016509475.1. Taxonomy (NCBI): domain Eukaryota; kingdom Metazoa; phylum Chordata; class Mammalia; order Carnivora; family Felidae; genus Prionailurus; species Prionailurus bengalensis. The sequence goes on from NC_057345.1 coordinate 8,832,890, forward strand.
CATTTTTAATGGATGTGTAGTATTCTAGTAAGCTGGTGTACCATAATCTTCTTAACCCTTAACCCCTGATGTTGTGATTCTTAGGGTATTTCCAAAATGTATAAATAACATTTTAGGAAACATTGCTGTGTTTATAGTTTCCTTTTTTCTTCTTTCCAGTTGAACTATTACCTTGGTTTTTCTTTATGGGGGTGAAATGACTGAGCCACAAGTTGTAAACATTTTTTTTTTTTTTTGCGGCGGGTTGGGGGGAGGTTGGGGTGGGGGTGGGGGTTGAAGGGGGGCTTTTGCTAAGAATTGCTACATTGCTTTCTGACCAGGGTTGTTAACATTTACCAGCAGAGCATGAACGCATATTCCAGTTTTACCACAACTTTGGGGTTGGATTTTACCAAAGTTGCTTTTATAAAGAAAAGCAAAAAAAAAAAAAAAAACAACAAAAAAACCCTGATGATTTAATGAGTCGAAGATGACATCAAAGGTTGCTTTAATTTGTATATCTTCGCTCGCTAGAAAAGTGGAATTTTTAAAGCGTGTAATTAATGTTCATTGTATTTCCCCTGTGTCCACTGTTTTGATGTTGTTGTTTGGTTATGCATATGTGTTTTATTCAGAGAAGCTCTTCTATAGTAGAAAGCCCTGACCGGAGGTGTCCTGAGTGACTCCTGCCCCTGTCTGGCTCTGTAAACATCATGGGTGGTCACTTCCACTGTTACTCACTTGTTTTTTTTAAACCCTCTTTTAAAAAATTTTTAAAAAATGTTTATTTGTTTTTGACAGGGAGAGAGACAGAGTGTGAGCGGGGGAGGGGCAGAGAGAGAGGGAGACCCAGAATCCAGAGCAGGCTCCAGGCTCGGAGCGGTCAGCACAGAGCCCGATGTGGGGCTTGAACTCACGAATCCCAAGATCAAGTCGGACGCCCAGATGAAGACGGACGCTTAACCGACTGAGCCACCTAGGCATCCCATAACAGACTCTCTTTTCTTTTTTTGTTTTTATTTATCTTAAAGGAGAGAGAGAGAGCGTGTGTGCACACAACTGGGGAAAAGGCAGAGAGAGAGGGGAGAGAGAATCCCAAGCAGGCTCTGTGCCGATGTGGGACTCAAACCCGAGACTCATGAGATCAGGAGCCGAAATCAAGTCGGACGCTTAACTGACCGAACCACCCAGACAACACTTACAATCACTCACTTAAGTATTTAAATTGTTTAATGAAGTCCCAGCTCAAACATCCCAGGGCACTGGGCCCGGGCACCCAAAGGAGAGCCCGGAAGGGGGTCTCCCCGGGGTGGGTGCCCACTGCAGAAAGTTTCTCCAAGCGGAATCCAGGAGCACGAGGACAGTAGGGTGTGGCAGGAAGGGCAGCTGTGGAGTCCTGGTGGGAAACTGCTGGTGGACCAGGAGATGAAGACGTTTCTGTAAGATGGGGGGGCCTTATACTTTGCAGGACAGAACGAGGTACAGATCCTGAGAGTCACTGGGCCATTCTGGGCTCAGCGAGAACAACTGGCTATCTTTAATCACAGCACCCAGGATTGGCTGCCTGTGTCTTGGTTTCCAGGTCTGGGAAAAGATTACAAAGACAAGCAAATGAGTCCCTGACCAGCAGCCTCCCTGGTGGATGTGCAGTATATGTGTCTGGAATGTACAATGAAAGGAGTAGAGAAGCCATGGGTTGGAGAAGCATGGGAAGGGAAAATAACCCTCTGCAAATGAGAACTTAATCGGAATGAGGCTTGTGTAGCTTCTTTCTCTTAGGTAAGAGTTCTAGCCTCTTCCTCTAGGCAGACGACGTTCAGGGGGGCAGGGAAATATTTGTGGATTGATAACCAAACGCTCTGTTCTCTGTCCATCAGTCCCTTCAACAGTCAGTCCATCCGCCTATCCAATCATCTGCCCTTGTGTGTGCCCATCCATCCACTCACCCACCCACACACCTGTCCATCCGTCCACCCAGCCACCCAGCCATCCAGCCAACCACCTATCCACCCGTTGATCAACTCACCCACCCACCCATCCATTCATCTGTGGATTCATTTTTCAGCATATATTTCTTCATGGATGTTGGCTGTCTCTGCAGTCTTCTGACTCCAGCTGTCCCTTTGAAAAGAATCCCCAGGACAAGAGAGAAGGTCTGGGTTGATCTGTGTCAGAAGCAGGAACCTACTCAGGTCTGGCCCTTTCTTGGGGTGGGGGTGGGGTGGGACCTTTGCACCTGGGACCTCCCAATCTCCTGAGTCCCCCACCTCCAGAAGCAGGGGGTGGTGGGCAGGGTGTGTGTGGGGGTGATGTGGGAAACAAAGGCGGAAGGAAATGGTAGATAAAATAAAATTTCCTTCTGACCTGCAGCCAAGGTGCTGCTCTGTCTTCCCAGCGAGGCAAACTTGGTCCACACGCCAATATCCATTGTAGTCTAGAATGTGATGGGGGAGCAGGAGAGGGCAGAGCCTTTATGGCAGGCAGTGATCATAGCGATTTTGTTTCAGGGCTACCTTGAGTTGCTTTGATGCCAGAACCTCTGAAATATCCTGTGTGTGGGACACCACCCAGGACGCAGGGGAGGATTTTCTTGATAATGGACCCTGTCTATTTTTCTAGGATCATGGGGGCATCTTCAGTCCCAAGGACTCTCCCTTGACATGCCTTTTAACCCACTGGAAACAATTCAGATTGCAAAGATTGAAGAAAGGACTGACCTCCTCTAACACTGCCTGGCTTCAGTAAGGGTCAACCAGTTAGACCTCTCCTGCAGAAAACTGGGCAAATGGATGGAAGTACCAGGCCTTCATGGCTGTAAATCAGGACCTGGTCCTAAGGGCCTCTTGCAGAATGGTTTGGCCACTAATCAGGCCAACAAACCTCCTGCTCTATTGGATGATAATAGTCTAAATAGGTCTCCTCCAAATAAATCCAGGTTGCTGGAGGAAACACAGGCCATCCTTAATGAAGACGATACTGCCCCTCTCTCCCACTGTTCCTTCTCCTAATAGATGTGGGGGCTTCTCCCTCATATATTTCCTGGGCTCATGGTTATAATCAGAGTCAACTGTCTCTGGTAAGTCTCCCTTCGACAGGGACTTTACGTAATATTCCCAAGTAGTTGCTGAAACTCCCTTTGTTTTCGGGAAGTTCCCCGTTCTCCTGCCCCATGTGGACTGCATATTTCCACTTTGGTGGGAAAATCATGGTGTCTGCTCCTCTGTCTGAGCTGGCAAAGTTTAGAACCAGGAACCCTCTTTCTCTGCCCTTTGGTGGCACCCTGCCTCTTCTGCCTCCTCCTGTTTCTGCACCCCTGTGGGTGCGGCCTGCATAAGTGGTTCCCACAGAGTCCTCTGTGGTGCCTCCTCAGGTACCATCGGCTCCTCGTCCCGCCCTTGTTGTCGAGGAGTGAGGAGCACCCAACCAGAACTTGCTCCGCCCCCTTCAGATTTCCCCACTAGTGTCCCAGGTAAAACACTGACAGTGGGGAGCAAATTGACTTTTAAGTGGACACAGGTGGAACATATTCAGTACTTAAGCTAATTTAAGTTTGTTGGTTTAATTAAAATAGGCATGTATTTAGAGTTATCAGCATTCAATATGAGAATGTATTCTACCTAGGTTTACTGAAGGTCGAATAAGCTAGTGGTCTCTGTTGCAATTTGTTAGCAAAAAGTTGACTTAAAATGATGGTTAATTCTGTGTCAAAGTTTTCATGGGTAATTGTTAAGATAGCTTTCAAAGTCTTTGGTAACTTGAAACTTCAAAGCTTTGCATGATAAATGGGATTCAATCCATTGGACATCTAGGTCTTTTCCAAATAGGCTGGGGCACCGAAGCATTGATTTCTGAACATAGGTGTGTGTTTTTGGTTTCTTCTTATTGCAGAGAAGCTAAGGATACTTGGGTCTGATGGTAAACATTTTTTTGTTTATTTATTTATTTTGATAGATAGAAGGTGGGGAAGGGGCAGAGAAAAACAGAGAGAGGGAGAGAGAGAATCCCAAGCAAGCTCTGCACTGTCAGCACAGAGTCAGACTCAGGGCTTGATCTCTTGAACCGTGGGATCATGACCTGAGTTGAAATCAAGAGTTGGAAGCCCAATGGACTGAGCCACCCAGTTGCCCCAGTAAACCTTTGTGCTTAAATGTATTCATAAATTTGCCATCTAAAGAATTCTGGTGTAACAAACCATTCATAATGGGTTACTGCTTAGTTTTCACTGGAGACTGAAGTTTGCAAGAGTTAAAAGTGCTGCTAATTGTAATTAGATGGAAATTAAGGAAGCAACTCCAAATTAAAAAAAAAAAAGGATTTTTCTCTTTTGTCTTCCTGGAAAACTAATTTCTACGCTCTTTCTTTATCAGGTCTTTGATTACTTAAAGTTAAAACCTCTCAATATAAAAGGAGCTCAGTGGGTTTTTTTTTGTTTTGTTTTGTTTTTAACGTTTATTTACTTGTTTTGAGAGAGACAGAGAGAAGCAGAGGCAGAAAGACAGGAGAGAATCCCAAGCAGGCTCCACAATGTCAGTGCAGAACCCCTCTTGGGGTTCAAACTCACAAACCATGATATCATGACCTGAGCTGAAATCAAGAGTCAGAAGCTTAACCAAGTCACCCAGGCACCCCAGAGCTAAGTTTTCCTAGTAACTGTATAATCCTACATATTTGCTTTTGGAATCTTTTATTGTTACCTTGGTTAAATAAATAATTAAGTTTTGTAATGCTCTCTAATCCTCTAATCCACTTTAGGAAGTGCTTTATAGCTTTCTAAGTTTTTTTTTTTAATTTTTAATGTTTATTTATTTTTGAGAGAGAGAGAGAGAGAGAGAGAGAGACGGAGTGTGAGTGGGGGAGGGGCAGAGAGAGAGAGAGAGAGGGAGACACAGAATCCAAACAGGCTCCAGGATCTGAGCTGTCAGCACAGAGTCCAATGGGGGCTCAAACAGCGAGATCATGTCCTGAGCTGAAGTCGGATGCTTAACCGACTGAGCCACCCAGATGCCCTGTAGCTTTCTAAGTTTTTAACAAACTTCTCAAGATTTAAATTGTAAATGAAGTCTTTTTGACCAAGTAGATGTTTTTATTTGGTATGTTAAGTTATTCCGGGAGCACTGTCAAACAAATAATAAGTCATATAATAGTAAGTTGTAGGTTATGTTTGGGTAAATGCTATAACTATTCTAGAGATAATATGCAATTCATAAGGTCTTAATATGTTTTGGTAATAAGACTGTCATGTGATATTGTGATTATCGAAGTGTTTTGTGTTACAGAAATAAATGGATTTCCTTGTCAACTGCATCAGAATGAACTCTCATATCAGATGAACAATGTCCATTCCTGACATTTTGTCATTAATAGTTAATTGTTCTGATTCTCTTACAAAAAAACTAGTTTCATCTTTAAGGAGATTTATAAAAAGGACTTTTAGGGGGCACCTATGTGGCTCAGTCGGTTAAGTGTCTGACTCTTGGTTTAGGCTCAGGTCAGGATCTCACGGTTCATGAATTCAAGCCCTGAGTTGGGCTCTGCGCTGACAGCACGGAGCCTGCTTGGGATTCTCTCTCTCTCTCTCTCTCTCTCTCTCTCTCTCTCTCTCTCTCTTTCTCTCTCTGTCCTTCCCCTGTGCTCCCTCTCTCTCTCTTTTGAATAAATCAACTTAAAAAAAATAAAAAGGGCCTTTAGGACAAATACAGGTATTTGACATCTTTAAAATCATAAAACTGAAATAGGTTAAGAATTTCTAGAACTAAAAAGCTGCATTTATGTGGTCTGGGTGCTCAGTCTGTTAAGCATCCGACTCTTGATTTTGGCTCAAATCATGATCTCGCAGTTTGCGAGTTGAAGCCCCGCGTCGGGCTCTCTGCTATCAGCACGGAGCCCACTTTGGATCCTCTGTCCCCCAATCTCTCTGCCCTGCCCTTGTGCTTGCTCTCTCTCTCTCTCTCTCTCTTTCTCTCTCAAAAATACATACACATTTCGGGGTGCCTGGATGTCTCAGTCAGTTAAGCATCCTACTTAGGCTCAGGTCATGATCTAGTGAGTTCGAGCCCCACATCAGGCTCTCTGCTGTCAGCACCAAGCCCACTTCAGATCCTCTGTCCCCCTTCCTCCCCCACTCATGCTCTCTTTCTCTAAAAAATAAATACACATTAAACAATTTTTTAAAATAAATATATGTTAAAAAAAAAGCTGCTTTCAAACTAAACAAGACTTAGTAATGACGAAGGAGCATAAGGCAAATTGATAATCCACAAATGCCTTCCCGGCTTTGGTGGGATACATGTGACATTCCCCAGGGCATTCCTGGCTGCTCCAAAGCTAAAAAAGGAGAAAAACAAATGGTTTACTGATAGAGATCACAGTCATGCAGGATATGAGTCTCCATCAGTTTATAAATGTCTGCAATTTTATCAATAGCCTAACCTCCAGAGACCCATAGATTCAGCTTCCTGGAGCCCTAACATCACGGTCCCCTCCATAGAGATGTGGGGAATAAAGGCAAGAAGGGAATGGCAGATAAAATTCAATTTCCTTGTAACCTGCAGTCCACTGACAAATACTTGAGGCAGGGGAGTATGACATTTCTCCGGGAACTCCCTCCTGCCTTAATGTTCATGCTTTGCTGGAGGGAAAAACAACCTTAGCCTGACAACAGCTAGACCTCCAGTATCTTTGGAGTCCTCTGTAGCATATAAAAGTCCTTTTGGAATCTTATCTTTTTTTTTTTTTTTTTTTTAGTGTTTTAAATTATTTTTATTTATTTTTGAGAGACAGACAGAGAACCAGCGGGGGAGGGGCAGAGAGAGAGAGGGAGACACAGAATCTGAAGCAGGCTCCAGGCTCTGAGCTGTCCGCACAGAGCCCGTCGGGGGGGCTCGAACTCACGAACCGTGAGATCATGACCTGAGCCGAAGTTGGTCGCTTAACCAGCTGAGCCACCCAGGCACCCCTGGAACGTCATATTTGAATTTTTTTTTTTCCAACGTTTATTTTTTTTGGGACAGAGAGAGACAGAGCATGAACGGGGGAGGGGCAGAGAGAGAGGGAGACACAGAATCGGAAACAGGCTCCAGGCTCTGAGCCCTCAGCCCAGAGCCCGACGCGGGGCTCGATCTCCCGGACCGCGAGATCGTGACCTGGCTGAAGTCGGACGCTTAACCGACTGCGCCACCCAGGCGCCCCTGGAACGTCATATTTGAGAGCGACATGCATAGACTCAGATATGAGTAGACAGTTTTAAGGAACTAGGATTGACTTTATGATGCATAAAGCCATAAAGCCCCTTGGAAATGTTGGCCTGATACCTTGCTTACAGAGTTCCCAGCAGCCTTCCCATCTGAGTAAAGACAGTCACTTCCTTGCAGGTGCAGGAACCTCAGGATATCTTGGGGACCTTGTGAAGAGGAATTCCCCCAAATCTACAGGTATTGCAGGCGAGTCTCAGGGCAAGTACTTGGCTTGGTGTCTGGCCTTGGCGAGGCCACTAAACGCTCAATCTAGACACTCCTTTTGAAAAAGTTCCAGCAAAGCAAACTTTAAAAGATCTATATGCTCAATCACTATTCTTGCTTAGTTTCTGTAAATAATTAGGCCACGTCTGTTAAAATTAGACTTGTTTGCTAAATGAATAGATCCCGAATTCTTCTGATTTCCTCAGATATTTGGCTATGACTCTCCAAACCAAGGTTTCCAAACTTCTTCCAAAAAGCCCTTTCTCACTGCAGACATATCAATAGATGGAGACTATAATGCTTTATTAAGTTATTCCCTTGAGGCCAGGTTCATTCATACGTTTCTAAATAAATATACCGTCCATATCCTTCCTGAACCCGAGCGGATAGTGCTAGAAACCCACCCCATATAATCTGGTTTATCTCACGGATTGAAAGCCTAACAAAGCAGGGGATTTAGCTCCAAAATGGAAGGGCCCCCGCCAGGTCCTATTATGTACTCCCACTGCAATAAAAGTAGGACCTTCCTCATGGGCTCACATATCAGGAATTAAACCTGTTCCTTCCCCACAGGAATCTGGCACACCAGCTGACATGCTTTCTTATTCCTGTGAACCTGTGGGTGACCTCCAATTTCTCTTCAAGCGACGATGAAGAACTGGAGGAAAATTCTGATTAACCGTCAAAGGCCATTTTTATTGGGCTTCTTCTCATAGTGACATTAGCCACATTTTGTTGTCTTTTCCCGTGTCTCCCTGCCTGGTGCCAAGATTCCTTCGCCGCCATAACTTCCAGCTGATAGATGTTCCTTTCTACTGAATGAGGTTCATATACATGTTGTCCCCCTTGGATGGGCTGCCTCTGCCTTTGGGAACTCATATATAAATATATATAAAATGGTCAGGTGGGGAATTAATACATATATAATCATTATACATATTTATAGTTATATATATATAATTATATATATATCATGGTCAGGTGGGGAATTAATGCATATATGTAATAATTATATATATTTATAATTATATATACATAATGGTCAGGTGGGGAATTAATATATATGATAATTATATATATTATATATATAATGGTCAGGTGGGGAATTAATACATATATATAATTATATATATGTTTATAACTATATATAATGGTCAGGTGGGGAATTAGTATATATATAATAATTATATACATTTATAATTATTATATATAAATGGTCAGGTGGGGAATTAATACATATATAATTATATATATTATATATAATTATATATATAATTATATATATTATATATATAATGGTCAGGTGGGGAATTAATATATATAATTATATATATAATGGTCAGGTGGGGAATTAATACATAATAATTATATATATTTATAATTATATATATAATTATTATATATAAATGGTCAGGTAGGGAATTAATATATATAATTATATATATTGTATATAATTATATATATAATTATATATATAATGGTCAGGTGGGGAATTAATATATATTATATATAATATATATAAATAATAATATATAATATATATACTACTATGGGTAGGGACAGCACACCACCCCTATTCAGCAGGAAGAAGTTACAGAAGAAAAGAAAGACCTTCCACCCTCAGCGACCTTAAATTAAGGGTCAAAATGGTTCCGGGGACAATGATGTGGGGAACAAAGGCCGAAGGAAATGGCAGATAAAATTAAATTTCCTTATAACCCGCAGCCCATTGACAAATACTTGAGGCAGACAGAGTAAAACATTCCTCCTGGAACTTCCTCTGGTCTTAAGGTAAATGCTTTGCTAGAGGGAAAAACGGCCTTAGCTAGGTCTCAGGGATCCTGCGAGTCTTCTTCAAGCATAAGAAAGTCCTTTTGGAAACCTGCCCCTGCCTTTCCCGCCCCCAGCTCCCAAGTTTATGATCACTCACTCCTCGCAGTCCCCGGGGCGGCTGTTTCTGCCCAGGGTCCGGTCCCCAATAAGATCACCTTTTGGCATCAAAGACGTCTCAAGAATTCTCTCTCGGCCCTCCGCTAAGGACGCCACCCCCCCCCCACCCCTCTCCAAAACCACATCCCCCTGGGGGAGCTGCCTTCCCGGCCCCTCAGCCCCGCTGGGCCAGGCAGCAAACTCCCTGGAGCTGGGGGACCACGCCTTCTGTCCAATAGCGGCAGGTCTTTCAAACAGCCCGAGGCGAGCCTGGCTGGTCCTGAGTCATCTCTGCACGTGTTTGTCCGCGCTTACTTTGCTGCCGGTAGCGTTCCTGGAAACAGTTCGGGGTACACCTCGGGATGCTGGAGGAAGTTAAGAGCTAAGGCAGAACGGTCGGAGAAAGCGGTCACTTTTGAAGTGACTTTGCAGCTGTGGCTGGTGCCAGCGGGGTGCGCCGGGGGAAGTGGGCTGGCGCCCGAGGTCCACGCAGGTGCGGCTCCGGGGCCCCGGCACCGCACGTGGGCGCAGCGCGCTTCCCAGGCCGCCTGGGTGGGCACCTCCCTGGCCAGCTCAGCCTCCCGCCCGCCGGGATGCGCCCCCTCCGCGCTGTGCTGGGTCTGCTGCTCCTGGGGGTGCTGGGAGCCTTCCCGCAGGTAAGCGGTCGGGTGGTCCGGAGTCCCCTCTTTGCCGCCACTGCCCAGAGCCCCTGGGAGCGTGGGCAGCGTGGGGGGCGGGGGAGGCCAGGGAGTCTCCTCCCCTCATTAGCGCCCAGCTGGGGTGAGGGGGCACAGGTGACAAGGAGGGGGGCCTCAGTGTGCAAGTATTCACAGGTGGGAGGTGGGCCGGCTGATGGGGGCCCCTCCTCTCCCCGCCCGGGGGCGGAATGCTGGGATTATTCATTCCGTCCAAGGCAACTGAGCGGTGGGGGGCTGCCTGCAGGAGGTAGGCTGTTTGTGGGTGGGGGTCCTGGGCAGGCCAGCTGGGGCCTCCATGACCAGAAGAGGACGGTGTTGGGGCTCTCCCTGCTACTTGCCCCTGGTCCCTAAAACGGTTGGCTTGGGGGAGTGGAGTGTGGGTGCGAGGCAGGGGTGAGGGTGCTAGACAGGCCAGACTAGTATCCCCCCCCCACACCCCTGTCTGGATTCCTTGCCCTGGAGCACGTGGTAGGGGACTACTTGAGGAAAAGTGTGCGCTTACCAGTGGCCAGCACTGAGCTAGGCATGGGGTGGGGAGAGAGCTCAGGTTAACCAGAGGTGGTCTATCATGCCAGCGCCCAAGCGGCGGGTCTGAAGAGGAGAGACAGGCCTGTGGCTGACCATACTACCCGGGTGGAACACAGTAGGTGTTGGTGAGGGCCCGCCCAATCTTGGTACCAAGGACAAAAGTGGGAACAGCAGTCTACTGAGGGAGGGGCAGGCCCACCCCCTTTAATCCTATAGGAAGGGTCCCTCCAGTGTGGAGGTCAGTCCTATTCATCCCAACCTCGGGAGCCGGGAGCCGGGAGCCGGGAGCCGGGAGCCGGGAGCCGGGAGCCGGGAGCAGGGGAAGAGGGTAGAGGGGTGGGCTTCAGGCAGGAGGAGGGAGAGTTTAGGTAGAAAGGGGGGCCAGCAAATGCCTCCCACCCCGCCCCAGTCTTCAATGGGACTGTATGAGACCACCCCCCAACAGAGGGCAGAGGGGGCAGCTGATGCCCTGGCTAGAGAACCCTCCTGGCCCTTCAAATCCTCTGCTGGTGACCTGGGGGAGGGTGTGAGTTTGGGGTGCCAAAGTCTTGGGGAGATAAAGGGAAAGAAGGAATGTGAGGCAGGACTTGGGGGCTTTGCTAGTGTTTGGTGGCTGGAACTCCTATGCTTCCTTTCTATAGCGAGAAACCCCTGTTTAGATGAAAACCGAAAAAGGATGCATTTAATGACACAGGGATATATGAATATATCCTCAGTGCAGAAAGTACAGATAAAGCTAAATCTTTGGACCTCGCCTCTTCTTGATTCCTTTGGAGGTGTAACTGCCGTTATGGCCCTGATGTTTCCTTGGCCGACCTTGATAAACGCGTGTCCATATTTTATTAGTGTTGTGGAAGTAGGTGGGGTTTTCCATATACTCCACAGAGTGTACCATCCTTCATTTGGCTGTTACTATGTCTGCAGTAGGTCTTGGGGATACTGCCTCAGCGAGCCCCTGTTTATCCTTTAAAAGGCTGTCTACTGTTCTACCAAATGGGGGGTTCCATTGTTTTACTTGTTTATGTCCCCGATGGGTGGGTGATGAGGTTCCTCCCACTGTTTTTTGCTTGTTTGCTATTGCAACGTATAGCCCCACAGCCCCGTATGGATGCTTCTGGGAACGCGTATGCTGCTTTCCCAGAGAAGAAGCTGAGAAGAGAATGTAGAGGTTGCTGGGTGAAAACGCATTCAAATTACAAGACGCCACCGAATTGCCTTCCAAGGTGGCTGGACAATTTACCCCCGACCAGTAGTACATGAGTATCGACTTCCCCACATCCTAACCGACCTTTGATCTTATCAGAGTTTTTATTTTTGTCAACGTGACCGGTGAAAAGGGCCATATCCTTGTTGTCTTAATTTGCATTTCCCGCCTACTAGAGAGACCGAGTGACTGTCGTGGGCTAAGACACTGGGTCATTTCTTGGCAGGAATCGGGCTCCCTGTGGGGGTGGGGGCTGCCAGCTCCTCCTGGGACACCCTTCGACTCAACCAAGCTTTCTTCTGCCTCTGCTGTCCCAGTAAAGTTTTAGGAATTCATTATTTTTTTTTAATTTTTTTATTCATTTTTGAGAAAGAGAGAGACAGAACGTTAGTTGGGGAGGGGCAGAGAGAGAGGGAGACACAGAATCCGAAGCGGGCTCCAGGCTCCCAGCTGTCAGCACAGAGCCCAGCATGGGGCTTGAACCCACGAACTGTGAGATCATGACCTGAGCTGAAGTCAGACGCTTAACCCACTGAGCCACCCAGGCGCCCCTAGGAATTCATTGCTCAAAAAAAAAAAAAAAAAAAAAAAAAGAAAAGAAAAGAAAAAAAAATCCCAAGTCAAGGGTTGCATTTTAAATCTTTTTTCTCACCGTCTGATTTGAGACTCCATCATTTTGTGGTTGACGCCCGAGATGAGAATGCTTTCTTGCTGTGTGTCACCTTCTGAGAAAGAGATTTGGCTTCTGATGCCTGATACCATAGTCTCCCCAAGAGTGGTTTTTGTAATGTGACCCACGATTGCTCTGATGTGACTCCGGAGAAGAATTCATTGCCCTAATGCCTCCCCCTCCCCTTCAGCCCCTCCATCCTTCGCACCCCGGTGGTGGCGGCCGCGCAGCGACGCCCAGGGTCTTTCCACGAGCTCTTGCAGCCTTCACATTCCCATCCTGAGCTTCCAGCGCTGAAGTTACAACACAACTCCCTCCCACACCCACTCCCTCCCGTTCCACCTCCTTTTCCCTCCAGCCAGATGTAGACCTTTGAGGCTCCCGCTGGGCACGGTTCTTGTTTGCTGGCGTGGCTGATAAGCTCTGTATGTCTCTCTTCTCACCAGGCTTTCCAGAGCTGGGCTGGTGACCCCGTGGAGTGGAGTGCTGATCAGTGGGTTTTAGGTACCGGCAGATGGAGAGGAGAGAGTTTCTGGTTTTGTTTGGGAAAGGGGACTTTTCCGGGGGCCGCTCAAACGCTGCATAGGGGCAGTTTATGCACCAGGAGGAAGGGACCTGGAGGGCAGGGGGTGCCGGATGTGAAGAGCGGTCAGCGGGGAGCTTCGGGTTGGTCTTACTCAGGGCCTCCCCTCCCTCAGAGAGAGGCTGGGGCAGCCAGGAGAGCACAGTGGGGTTTGAGAGGGGCCATTAGTCAGCTTGAGAGCAGTCAGTGCTGGAAGAAGGGCAGCGTTTACTGTAAGTTTCTGACTGTGCTCTCACTCATATCTGACCTAGACTTGTTTCTTGAGTTGATTGTGATTCATCCTTAAGCTCAAATGCACCTTCCTCAACAATGCTTTCACCTCGGGAACATCATCAGAAGGAAAACGGGGCTGAGGGATGTGTGTGTCAGGGCCTGGGGAGCCCCGGAAACTTGGGGGTCCTTGGCACAGATAGGTAGGTTAGGCCAGCCGGGGCCGGCGTGACCTCGTGGTCTGTCTGGGGTCATGGTCCCCATTTCCCAAAGAAGCAGAGGCTCAGAGGCAGAGGAGGGCCTTGTCCACAGTCCCAGGACTGGTCAGGGGTTGAACAGGACCACCGCGCCAGACCCTAGGGACAGAATGTCAAAAAAGGCACCTTAAGCGAGACAGTTCTCCAACATCTCTCTCTCTCTCTCTCTCTCTCCTGCCACCTCCCCCAAGGGGCCCTTGGGGTGGAGGTAGGAAGAGTTCAGTCCCAAATCTTTGCTGCCTCTGGTTGAAAACTGCTGGCATCCTCAGTGGCCTCGCTGGTGGGAAGGGACTTTTATATGTCACCCAGTTCAATTGCTTATTGACTTCTTCAGTCTTCAGGGACATGCATCTGAATACTTCATTCATTCATTCATTCATTCATTCATTCATTCATAAAATCATAAAGCTGCTCTGTGCCTGGCATGTGCTGAGTGCTGTGTAAAGGTAAGCCATTATTAAGCTCCTGTTGTATGCTAGGTATGGTGAATGCAGGATGAAGGTGAACCAGTCCTTGCCCTTGAGGATTGTGAGAAGAGGGACACGGAGGAGAGTGACCGGTGCTATGTAGAACCCTGTCCCCCACCAGCGGGATCCCACAAAGGGCGTGCCCTCTCCTCCACCTGGGTTGGTGGGGGACAGCTTTTGGAGTGGGGGAGATGAGATGGCCAGGCTGTAGAGTGAGTGACAAGAAGCTGTGTACCGTGGATGGTGCCAACGTCCTCACCAAGGGCCGGGTGGAACAGCACGTCAGCGAGGGTGTGTTTGCGGGCCCGGCGCTCGGAAGCTCCATCATTAACTTCCACGCAAGGTCTCTGAGCCTCCAAAAGCTACATGCCTGACACGCTTCCTGCACCGGGGGAGTGCACGCTTTGCTGAAAAGGTTCCAATCGCCCAGGACCATGAAACCCCTAAACCAAATCTTCGCCTTCCTGCTCAGAATGTGTGTGTCCACCGCTGCTGTGTCAGAAGAGGGAGGCCAAGAGTTGGGTCTTGGGGAGGCTGGGAACCTGGCTTCCCTCTCGTGCAGGCTGGGATGGAGGTGGTCGAGGAAGCAAGCCGGCTCCTCTAGCTGGGGGAGGAACCCAAGGCACCTCGGAGGGCAAAAGCCCAAGTACCACTGGGTACTTCTTTTTTTTTTTTTTTAACGTTTATTTATTTTTGAGACAGAGAGAGACAGAGCATGAACGGGGGAGGGGCAGAGAGAGAGGGAGACACAGAATCGGAAGCAGGCTCCAGGCTCCGAGCCATCAGCCCAGAGCCCGACACGGGGCTCGAACCTGCGGACCGCGAGATCGTGACCCGAGCTGAAGTCGGATGCCTAACCGACTGAGCCACCCAGGCGCCCCATTGGGTACTTCTTTAATGCCATTAAACTTTCCCTGGCAGCTGCGGGTGTCCCTCGGTGGCTGCTGCTGGGACTGGTGGTCCAGGGCTGGCAGATTTTATCCCATCTGAGGTATAGCTGAGTGTGAGGCCCAAGGACTTGCTGCAGCCCCAGAACTTTCGGGATGACTGTAATCCAAACAGTTGGCTCAGGCAGCCGGCCCCGGGTTTCTCTGGGGGGGGCGGGGAGGGGCTTCGGTGAGAAGTGAGGAGTCGCAGATTTTGAACTCCAGGCCAGACCCTGACAAGGTTGACTTCGTGGCCTCCATCCCATCCGTTTCCTCACCTGTGAGTGGCTCTGTAACCTTAAGTGGCTCCCCATGGCCAAAGGCAACATTTCCCAAAGTCACTTCCAGAGAATGAATAGGAGTTGCATGAAGAGAGGGTTTTATGGCCAACTCAGGGTGGGAAACCATTTGTGTCTCTCTCCCCAAGCTTTTCCGTGGCGAGTTAGAGAGCAAGCAGGCACATTAAAGGCCCTACGATTTAAAACGCAAACCTCTCCAGTGGAATCCAGTGGCTGGGTGGTGGGTTGTATTTTGTTTTTGCTGGCCACGCTTGGACATCGGGTAGTATTGGCATTGGATGGAACAGTGTGTGGGAAATGACAAGAAAGTGCAGACTGTGTGGCCCTGAGTCCTGAGCCTTGTCTCCTTCTGCAAGCTGCTGAGCCCCCCCCCCCGCCCGCCATGGCTCTGTTCTTTCCTGCTTCCGCATCCTTCACTTCTGCAGGGCTTCCTGCCAGGGATGCTCCCCCCTCGTTTCCTCCTGTCAAGATCTCACCCTCCTTCAAGAACAGGGAAGTGCTCCTCGTCCAAGAAGCCTGCGCGACTACCCTGGGCTAGTTTTTTCCCCTCCTTACCGTGCGACACTTGCATCATTCTGCTTTGGTTTGGTCATCCGTGTGCTCTTCTGATCTTGTCTCTGAGCTTCTCCCACAGTCATTCTCTCCAGAGATTGCTGTTTAGTGTCTCCCGTGTGCCCGTCGTGGGAGCTGCGTTCGTGAGCTGGAAGCATCTGGAACTGGCTTTCGTGTGGCCCCTAACACCTAACCCAGCGCCTGATTCCTGCTGGGCCTTCGAGGAATGCTTGGTGGCAGGGGGGACTTGGTGGAGGGGGGGTGGGGAACTCGGCTTTATTCTTTGCCTTTTTGGCTGGGGCCCTGGTTTAGCTCCCCGTTGTGGCTGTCATTACCATTTAGGGGCTCAGAACAACACAAAGGGTTATCTGTGGTTCCTAAATCCCAAACGTCACCGGGCTGGAATCAAGGTGTGGGCAGGCCTGCCTTCCTCTACGGAGGCTCCAGGACAAAACCCACCCCCTTCCTTTTCCAGCTGCTGGAGGCGCAGGCTCTCTGACCCCGCCGCGTCCAAGCTTTCTCGGACTCTGACCCTTCTGCCCTTTCAAGGACACTTGTGATGGTGCTGTACTCACCCAGATAATCCAGGACCATCGCCCCATGTCAAGGTCACTGATTAGCAACCTCAACTCCCCTCTGCCACATAAGGTGACCTAGTTCTAGGTTCTGGGGATCGGGACGGGGATGCCTTTGGAGGGGCATTGTTCGGCCGACCACGGCCCCCTTCTCTTCTGCCTCACCGGGAAGATTCTCCGGGAGAATGGCTCCTATTCTTGTCAACTCCATCTCAGAAAAGGTGCTCACCTATTCCTCGTGTTCCCTCCTACCAGGGGTGCCAGACTGCCTCCTCTGCGGCTGTATCTGTGTCTTACTGCCTTTGAGCCTTCTCTCCGCCACGGGGCCAGGCCACACACAGCCATGCACCCTCCCCCCTCAACAACCTGGAGGCCTGTGTGCAGACCCGCACACAGGTGTGGGAGCTGCAAGGGATGTGGCCCGTGGGCAGGGACAGACTTCATGTCTGTACATGTGTGGAAGGTTGGGCAGGAGCATGACTTCAATTTTAGCTGGGCTCTTGGCCTGGAGCTCCAGTCTGCCCTGTGGGTTGACAGTGGGGCTCAGAAGCCCCCAGGACTAGGAGAAGACAAAACCCAGTCTGGTGGCAGAATAGCCTCGTGGTTACTTACAAGCAGGACTGTAGTCAGCAGAATGATAGTCCCTTAAAATGTCTGCATCATGACCCCTGGAACCTTATGGAAAAAGGAGACTTTGTACATGTGGTTAAGAGTCCAGACCTTGAGGCGGGGAGATTAGCCTGGATTATCCAGGTGGTCCCACTGTCCTCACATGCATCCTTAAAAGAATCTTCCTGGGGCGCCCGGGTGGCTCAGTGGGTTAAGCATCTGACTTCGGCTCAGGTCACGATCTCGCGGTTCGTGAGTTCGGACCCTGTGTCGGGCTCTGTGCGGACAGCCCGGAGCCTGGAGCCTGCTTCAGATTCTGTGTCTCCCTCTCTCTCTGTTCCTCCCCCGCTCACACTGTGTCTCAAAAATAAGTAAACATTAAAAAAAAATTTTTTTTTAAAGCAGAATCTTCCCTGGCTGTGTCAGGGAAGGGTGATGTGGAAGAAGAGGGAGATGGGATGGAAGGATCTGCCCCAGCAGTGTGGGCTTTGCAGAAGGGGGAAGGGGGCTGGCAGAGTTGGAGGAGTCAAGCAGTGCAGTCCAGGGAACACAGCGGTCTCTAGAAGATGCCCTTCGTTGATGGGCAGCAAAGAGATGGGGCCTCAGTCTTCACCACAAAGAAATGGGTTCTCCCCCATAGCCTCCAGCAAGGATGCAGTCCTGCCCGCACCTTGATTTTAGGCTGCTGAGACCTGACCTGAATGGGGATGTAAAGCGGGGTGGGGGTGGGGGTTCCCCGAGGATGCGGCAATGCACGAGTGAGGTCAGAAGGATGGGTGGGGGTGTGCTGGGCAAGGGGAATGGGGTGGTCAAGGGATGCACAGGCCAGCTGGGGCTCCTGGGCCATTGTCCACACTATGGGCTTCACTCACAGTTGAGTCGGAACCCTTCTGAGTGTCTTTCAGCAAGGTGGAAGGAGGACACCAGGTCTGCGTTTCGAAAAGATCCCTCTGGCCTCTGCACTGTGAGTGGGGCATGGGGAACGAGGGTGATGTGAGGAGGGCCTTGGACACCCTTGGGGGGTGGTGAGGAGGCGCTGGTGAATTTGAGGGTAGCACTGGAGGTTAAGCAGGCAGGACCAGTAACAGAGCGTTGTGGATAAGAGCCTGCGCAGGATGATTCGGGCCAAATCCTGGCTCTAACGTTGCCCAGCTGTGTGATTTTAGGCGAGTTTCTTAATCTCGCTGTGCCTCAGTTTCCCCACCTGGTAGTCGGTGGGGCTTGGGGTTCTGCGTTTTTAGCGAGCTGCCGAGGGGTGCCAGTGCTCCTGGCCCAGGCACCTCACCTTGAGTAATAGAGGTGGGGGTCCCCTGGGGTGGGGGTGGGGTGCACCCCCCCAGCTCTCCCTGGCTCTGACCCCTTTGGGTATTTTGCATTTGACCTGACTCCTCCAACCGCACCCCCCCTCCAGTCTCCAGCTTGGTCCCTGCAGGTGAGACTCCCCTCCTGTTCCCCTCTGCGGCTGAAACCAGGTGGGGCTTTTTGAAAGTGAAATTTACCAGGTTTTGCAGGGAAAACCAAACCAGCCTGAAAATAGGCAGGTTTAGAAATGGGAAGGTTTCGGGCCACCCTCTTTTTATCTTGATGCCTCCAAGGTCGGGCCGCCACAGGCCTCGGGTTGCACAGCTCGTTACCCTGTGGACACCTCGCTCTGCCTCCACCCTGCTGGGGAACCCCACCCAAAAGCCCCCCTTCCAGTCCCCGGGCTTCCCCCTCCCACTCTCCCCTTTCTGACGCCCCTTCTCTTCCAAGGCCAGGGCCAGTTCCCCAGGGGCGGCAGGAACTGATGGGCCATCCGGGGTCTGGGCCCATGGCCGGCGGGGATTGTTGGGGCCCCAGTATTCGGAGGGTCAGCCTTCTCGGGGCTGCGTTGTGCTGAGGTAAATGACCTGTGTGAATGGGCAGTGGTGCAGGGCAACAGGGGACATGGGGGCAGGTGGGGAGATGGCGGGAGGAGGAGAGTGACGAGCAGGCCCAGAGGTGAGGGCTGTGCAAGCTTTGGGAGATCACAGTGTCGCCGAGGTGAAGCCCAGGACCCCAGATGCCAGCTCTCTCTAGTTTATGAGCTGGGTATACCCTGGGAAGGTGCGGTTGTCTCCCCTACCGGAGAGACAGCTCCTAGAGGCTGTTTGGGGGCCCCGTCGGCTCTCTGGTGCTCCGTGGGCACTGGATGTACTCACGGAGTGGTCTGGAGTCAGCTGACCTGGACCCAGATCCTGCCCTGCCACAAGGTGCCGCCTTGGGCAGCTCGTTCTCCTCTCTGAGACTAGTTTTCACGGTAGGAGGGTCTCACAAGGGCTGCTGGATTCAATTACTGCTGTTACTTCTACCACACGTGTGCACCGCACTGGCCCCATTTTCTGGGCACTTGCAGAGTCATGACATCATAGGCAAGAAAATTCCCCTAGTGTCTCTGCCAGAGACGGCCAGCCACAGCTGCCTGGGGCATCTGCGGTGGATGCTGGGGGCTGGCCCTGAGCTGTGCCCCTACCTGGGCTCCGCCTATGCCCCTTTCCCCGTAAGCCCCCCAAGGGAACCCCGCCACCACGACCTCGACTTCTCTCACCGCATCCTGGCTGAGGTCCCACCGACCTTGTGGACCGCGAGAGGGCAGCGCCCCCTGGCGGCGGCAGCCATGGATTTACACAGGTTTATCGCTGAAAATTGTTGCCGTCTGTTTCCCGGGCACCTATTATTGACACGTGTGGTTTTGTACAATTGCTTTATTTCTCTCTGACGATGTATGCTCCTGCTCCTCCTCCTCCTCCTGCTCCTCCTCCTCCTCCTCCTCCTCCTCTTCTCCTTCCTTTTCCTCTTCCTCTCCTTCTCCTTCGCCTCCTCCTCCTTCTTCCTATTTCCATTTTCTTTTGCTAAACCATAGCAAGTTAGTTGCAGACATTTTGAATTTTTACCCCTAAATATTTCAGCAGGTTCTTCTACAACAAGGACACCTCTTAGATAAACAGGTTATAAGATTCAGGCTTTCAACACTGATAGGACAGAATCAGATACAAAGTACGTATTCAAATGTCATCAGCAATCTCAATATTCTCTTTCATAGCCCCACCCAGATTCAGAATCCAATGCAGACATTGCATTCAGCCACCATGTCTCATTAGTCTCCCTATTCTGGAACATTCCACAACTCTTCTTTGTCTTTCATGCAAAGAGTCCAGGCCAGTTGTTTTATAGAAAGTCCCTCAGTTTGGGTTTATCTGATGTATCCTCATGATTTGATTCAGATTATGGAGTTTTGTTAGAAAGACCACGAATGTGGCAGGATATCCTTCTCAGCACAATAGACTGTTTTTCTTTTATAGATGGGCAGCCTGTGGGCCAGAGAGGGGAAGAGAACTGGGGATATGGTGAAGCTCAAATATCATCTGTGCGTTTAGTTGCTGTGTGACCTCGGGTGGGTGACTGCACCTCTCTGAGCTGCAGTGTCCCCATCTGTAACATGGGGTGATGATGGGTGACTGGGAGTAGGGGGGCAGTGATATGCAATACCATGGGTTCCCTATTCCCTTCCACTGACCCAGGATTGGCAGGAAGTGAAGAAGAAGAATTCAGGCTCCCATCAGCTGTCCCCCCCAGACCCTGGAAACAGAGCAGGGGCTGGACCTACATCTCCTCCAGAGTCCATAGTTATCAATGAGATGAGCAGGAAGCCAGGAGGGGAAAACCCAGGCCAGAGACCCAGAATTTTCCCCACACTCAGCAGGCCTAGCAGGCCTGAACCCTCGCACCCGACTCCACCCCACCTGTAGGCTTCCAGGCTCACTGGGTGAAATGCTGTGGGTCAGACCGGGGTTGTCCTGGCAGGTCTCTCTTCCTAGAGAGGCTCCCAGGAGCTCCCCACTCTCCTTGAGAAGAATGGGATCCTGCTGGAGGGAGGAGGCTGGGTGTGGGTGGGTGAAGAGAGGGTCCTCAAGGCCTGGGGCTCTGGATTAAATGAGAAAGGAGGCACACAAGTGCCA
Source organism: Prionailurus bengalensis (assembly GCF_016509475.1). Taxonomy (NCBI): domain Eukaryota; kingdom Metazoa; phylum Chordata; class Mammalia; order Carnivora; family Felidae; genus Prionailurus; species Prionailurus bengalensis. The sequence continues at coordinate 8,853,810 of NC_057345.1, forward strand.
TGTGACTAGTGTTGCACAAACGTCACGTTATATTTGTTATTTCCCATGTACCTGGTGACGTTTCAGATGTGCAAAAAAAAGAAACAAGGAAAATGTAATCGATGCTCCGTGTGTCCACTGTCCTGCCACGCTGGCCTCCTCCTGCTCTCTGACCACAAAGGAAATATTTCTTAGTTTTCACTGTTCCCTTGTCTGGAGAAGAGAGTAGGGAAGCCCTGAGGCCAGCCAGGCCTCTCCCCCTGTGGCTTCTGCTCCCCCCGCCGCCCCAATCCAAGAAAGCCCTTTCATCCTCATCCATCAGGCCAGATGGCAGGCACCATCTGGGAGGCTGCAGATACAGAGGTGGGACACAGCTCCCTCCTTCCCTCTCCCCTCTCCCTCCCGCCTCCCTTCCCGAAGTCTAGAAACCTGGTTTCTGCTCTGCTCTCATTCAACCAGGACAAAGTTCCTCCCCCAGGATGTCAGCAGAGAATTTCCTCTCTTGAGCCCCCTCTAACAAAGGGGCTTAACTTTCAAAGAGCCCTGGAAACCTATGGGGAACTTGTTAAAAATGCATGTTCCAGAAAAAAGCGAGTCTTGACCTCTACTTCACACCATGCGCCAAAATGAAACCTACCTATGGCAGGTTAAACGACAGCATCTAGTGGATAATGTGGGAGAGCATCTGTATGACAGCGGGCTGGCAAGTATTTCTTACATAGGACATTAACCGTGAAAGAAAAGACTGATAAATTGCTCCTCATTAAAACTAAGAACTTCTGGGGGCGGTGACTCGATCTCAGAGTTGTGAGTTTGAGCCCCACTCTGGGTGTAGAGATTACTTAAAATTTTTTTAATGTTTATTTATTTTGGGGAGAGAGAGAGAGAGAGAGAGAGAGAGAGAGAGAGCACGCATGAGCAGGGGAGGGGCAGAGAGAGAGGAGACAGAGGATCCAAAGCAGGTTCTGCACTGACAGCAGAGAGCCTGATGTGGGGCTCGAATTCATGAACCATGAGATCATGACCTGAGCCGAAGTCAGATGCTTAACCCACTGAGCCACCCAGTGCCCTGGGTGTAGAGATTACTTAAAAATAAAAATCTTAAAAAGATCAAAAAACAAAACTAAGAACTTTTGTTCATCAAAACTCTCCCTTAAGAAACTGAAAAGGCAAGCCATAGAATTGGGAGAAGATATTTCCCAATACCAAAGGGCCTGTATCCAGAGTATATAAAGATTTCCCACCCATCAGTGAGAAAGGTCAGACAATCTAATTTTTTAATGTTAATTTATTTTTGAGAGGAGAGAGAGAGAGAGTGTGAGGGGAGAGGGGCAGAGTGAAGGAGAGAGAATCCCAAGTAAGCTCCACACTGTCAGTGCAGAGCCCCATGTGGGGCTCGAACTCAAGAACCTCGAGATATGACCTGAGCCGAAATCAAGAGTCGGACGCTTAACCGACCAAGCCACCCCGGTAGCCCAACGGTAATACCAAATGTTGACAAGAATGTAGAGTGACTGCAACACTTCTAAACTATAGTGAAGTGTCGGTCCAGTTTGGAAAACCGTATGAAGAGTCTATCAAGGCTGAGCATACATTACAACCCAGCAATTCTGCCCCCTACGTATATATCCAATAGAAATGCATACATTTGTGCACCAAGATATATGTATAGGAATGCTCCTAGTGGAATTATTCATAACAATCAAAAGTGGAAACAACCCCAAGGGCCATCAAGAGTAGAATGGAGCAGTACATTGTGCATGTTCACGCGATGTAGTACTACAAAGCAATGAACCTGAATGAATGGCCGCCATCTGCAACAATGTGGGTGAGTCTCACAATATGATGTTGAGTTGAAGAAGCCAGTTGCAAGAGAACAGAAATGATTCTATCCTACGTCAAGCTCCAAAGGTGACCAAACAAATCAATGGCGTAGGAGCTGGGTTAGCGGGCACCTTTTGTGTGTAGTGCATGGGAGAGGCCTGAGGGAGGGTGCTGGGGTGTTGCCCATGTCCTGTGGCTTGATCTGGGTGCTGACTGCAAGACGTGTTCACACTGTAAAAATTCAGTGGGTATGCATCTGAGGTCTGTGCACGTTTCTGTGTAAGCGTGTGAGACTTCAAAAAACAAATTTCCTAGAAATCTGTATTGCTGGGTCCATGCCAGAGGCCAGGTAGGAGGCAACTGAATTAATTAATGCTGGGGAGAGAGGATGGGGACTGGGACCAGGTGGAGGAGGTGAGGACATTGGTCCAAAGAGGCAGAGAGAGAGAGAGAGAGAGAGAGAGAGAGAGAGAGGGAGAGAGTTTGCTGCTGGGTTGAATGTGAGCATGAGAAGAGCGAGTCAGGGGAGACCCCGGGTTCGGGGCTGAGTTATGGAAGGCTGGAGTTGCCATCACCCGCGCCCCCCCCCCCCCCCAGCTGGGGTGCATTTGAGGCAGATGTGAAATCGGTTATTTCTGTCCCGATTGCCTTCTAAAACTTGAGGCTGTGTCTCAGGCCTGGCCTTGACGATGAGTGGAGACCAGGCCTCCTGGGACCTGAGGGGCAGGAGAGAGGATGCGTGTCTGGGACCGGCCCGGTCTCACCAATTTATCCCGTCCTCCAGGATCGAGTTCCGAGGGACGGCTATGCTGGAGACCCTGGCCACCATCACGACAAAACTGCCGGTAGGTGCTGTTACTGCTGCCCCGTGGGTGAGCGGGGGTGCTGGGGACAAGGGGGGATTTTTGTCCTCAAGTTATAAAATTCCAGGGGGAATTGGCGAGTGGCAAGATGGGAGCCCAGATTGCCCTGTTGGCTATAGGTTCCTGAAGGCCAGCCCTCTGAGTTTTTGTTTTTAGTGCCCCTTATGAACTTATACAATACATGCACTGGCCTGAGACCTTCACATGCATTGCATGACCTCATAAGATCCCCACAAGCATCCTTTATCATTCCTACTTTGCAGACGAGGCTGTTAGGGGTGCTATAAGATAAGGTAACTGGCCCAAGGTCACAGAGCTGGGGGAATGGTGGAGCTGGCCGGGGCTGGAGCCCAGGGTTCTGTGACCCCAGAGCCTGGGCTCTCGACACCCCCTGGCCGCCCCTCATTTCTGGGCCTAGAAGCCCTTTGTGGTCCTCATGTTTTTCAGCCCAGAATGTGTGTTTATCCCCCGGGCCCCCTGAACTGTAGATCTCTCTGGAACCAGGCTCCCTGCTCAGCGCACATTTCTGGAAGGCTCACCCTCCCTCAGCACAGTGATAGGCTCTGAGTAGATCATCAGCCTGCCCATCCCCACTCTTCGGGTGATGCTTAGGCCCAAAGACTCGAGCCAGCAGAACAGGGTCGGGAGGCACCGCCAGGTGCTGTGGTTGTTATCGCAAGTTCCCAAGGCACATCCAGGGGCCTTCGTGGGGCGGGGTGTGAGATAGAGCTGAACCGTGGTCTCTGACCTCTGGTGGCAGAGTCTTGAGGGGGAAAGATATGAGTTCTGGCAGCGGAGGCTGTGAGGGCTGTACGTGCCTGGTTCACGAGAACTGCCTCATGCTCGGAGGCCCACAGGCCACTGGCAGTGGGGGTGAGTGACCTTCAGGATGGGTGGGGGGCCACCTGCCCATCCTCTAAGCCTCCCAGCATTGCTGTCTGGAGGGTGGCAACAGGCCACGATGCACAAAGTCACCGAGGGTAAGTGGCCCGAGCCAGGCGGGAACCTCAGTCCGTCCGTCCGGAAACCTGCACGCAGCCTCTTTTCTCCACCGTGAGGACAGGCCGAGCCCTGCGCCACCAAAGGACCGTGAAAAGCATTTGGGGAAAGAATTTGATATTTTGGTTTTCCAAAAATGATTCAGAGTAGTCACGGTGGGGAAAAGAAATAGACCTTTATTGGATTTTCTCACTTTTATGTTGTGGTTTAGTATGGGTTTTGAGGTGCGTGTATCAGGTGGGTGCCTGTGCTAGATCTTGGGACTCCAGTGCCTAACTGGCCAGCCCCACCCCCAGACATATACCTGCCCATCCCCCCCATCCCTTCGCCGCTCTCTTACCTGCCCACCCCTCCCCCTTCTGTTTCCTTCACCCCCTTCCCCAGTCCTTCTTCCACCCCCCCCCCCCCCCATCCATGTCCCCGTCTACCTCAGTCCGCTCTGGCGGCCAGAACAGAACATCACAGACCGGGGGGGCTTCAACAACAGACAGGTGTTTCCTCACTGTTCTGGAGGTTAGAAAGTCCAAGGCCAGGTTTCCAGCAAGGTTTGGTTTCTGGTGAGAAGCCTCCTCTTCTTCTTGGCTTGCAGACAGCCCCCCTTGTCATGGCTGGAGGACAGAGAGAGAGAGAGAGAGAGAGAGGAGAGATCTATCTTTCTTCTTTCCTTATAAGGCCGCCAATCCTATCAGATCAGGGCTCTGCCATTATGATCTCATTTTTTCTTTTGTTTTTTAGTGTTCATTTATTTTTGAAAGAAAGAGAGGGTGTGAGCAGAGGAGGGGCAGAGAAAGGGGGGACAGAGGATCCGAAGCGGGCTCCATGCTGACAGCAGAGAGCCTGAAGCGGGGCTCGAACTGTGAACCGCAGGATTGTGACCCGACCCTTAAGGCAGACGCTTAACCGATTGGGCGCCCCCACTTCTGACCTCATTTAACCTTGATGACCTCCTAAAGACTCTCTCTCTCCGAATAAGGCCTTCAACGCATGGATCTGGCGGGGGGGGGGGGGGGGACACACAATCAGGCCACAGAGCCACGCTGCTCCTCCCACCCCCCTTTCATCTGCTCTGCTTTTTGTCCCCCTGACAATTGTTTATTGCTCCTTGTTGTTGTCGTGATGTCACTTGTCCCCTTTCCGGCCTCTTTCCTTTGGCTTTTCTACCAGAACTGCCGTGCTTGGTGTCCTCTGAACGCACTGTGTGCTTTCAAGTCTCTGGGTCTTCTGTCTGCACCTGTTGCACCGCCCCCTCCCCCTCCCCCTGCTGCAGTCCTGGCACCCCTTCCTCCATGAAGCCTTCCCTCACCGGCCCAGTGCTGTGTGGCCGCTCACACGCTGCTTCTCCCCGGGACAACTGCAGTCAGGGTGGCCCACAGGGCTCTGTGACTTTCCATAGGATCCATGATTCCAGCTGTAGGAAGAAAGACACTTCCTTCCCATGCCCTCCAGCTGCCCTCACCCCTGCCTTGCTGGTGAAGTGGGTGGAGGCAGAGTGATGTCTGGGTCCCCGGCTCCCTCCACTTCGATGCTGTGACTTGTGAAGAAGGGGACTCCCCTCCCCCTATGTTCCCTCTCCATGGCCCAGCGACTGGGGGTAGGTGAGCACCTATGCCGAGGTGTGGTGGGCGGGGCATTTTGCTGGAGTTTTATTGACTCTGTGCTTCCGGCAAGCAAGAGGAAAAAAGAAAAACCCACAAAAACCCCTTCCTCGGTCTCTGGGGGAAATTTCTGACATTTCGCCCGCCCTCTGCAATCAGCGCTCAGCTCAGCTGTGTGGCAAGGTTGGCCGGGGGTGAGTTGCTGGAGGGAGGAAACTGGGAGGCCTTTTGAAATTGAGAAATTTAGATGTCACTGAATCTCTCCTCTTGCCCAGTCTGTAAATGCTCTTTGTAGCATCCTTGACAGCTGATCCCCAGCCCTCTGCTTACACACCCCCAGTGACGGGGAGCTCACTCACTGCTTCATAACCAGGACAACATTACCGATGATGGAGTGTGTCTATGCCAGCCACAGGGCTAGCCCTTTACCTACATTAGCTCCCCAAAACCCTGATAGGAAGCCCAGAGAGGAAACTTGGACTTGATGAGGTTCAGAGATTTGCCTACAGTCACATGCTAGTAAGGAGCCAGCGGGGGCTCCAGTGTGGCCGGCTAACTCAGACACCTGAGCTCTTCCCCCTTAGCTGGTGTTGACCCCCAAGACAGAGCAGATCAGTGAAGGAGACAGCAGAGTCTATCAGCAAAGACCCCATGTGGGGGCTACAAACCCCTTCCTATTCTAGACCCTACTTCCTGGATCAATCTGCCCTTGGTGCCCGGACTCCCTTCCCAGAGGAAGGGATCTCCCCTGCAGACGTACGAGTCCCGCCCAGGTGTGGGGGTACAAGGGAAGCCAGGCCTGGTGTTAGGCAGAGAGCATGGCTTGCTTGGGGCCTGGCAAGTATATCCCATCTTGTCCCAGGAGCAGAGGGTCTCTCCGAGGGCTGTGAGCAGCGGGGAGTGGGAGGAGGCCTCCCTGGCCCTCTGGCCCTTGGCCGAGCTTGGCTGGCCTTTAGTCCCCTCCCTGGTCTGTTCTCCCTCAGTCACCTGAAGGGACGCTTGGCAAACATCTTTCAGCCCCAATTCCAGATCCCAAGAAGGAAGGGTCTGATGGTGCAGATAAGTCCGGATGTCCACCTCTGCTCTGGTCCCCCCAGGCCAGGACTGCTCTAGATGACAGCTCAGGGGAGAGGTGGGCCGGGGGCAGTTCTCTGAGAAGGGTGGCCTGTGGGGTGGTAAGCCCTTGCAAAATGTGTCTACTGCAGCAGGCTGTTAGAACCCGGGATGGTGATGGGGTGCCTGGGTGGCTCAGTTAGTTAAGTGTCCCACTCTTGATTTTGGCTCAGGGCATGATCTCACTATTCATGAGTTCATGTCCTGTGTCAGGCTCTGCACTAACAGCATGGAGCCTGCTTGGGATTCTCTGCCTCTCTCTCTCTCTCTCTCTCTCAAAAATAAATAAAAATTTAAAAAAACATTAAAAAAAAGGAACCTGGGATGGTGTTGCTGGGAGCCATGGGAACTCACTCCCGGGGCACCTGACCTGATCAGAACATTCAGGGGGTCTTCCTGGAAGAGGTGGCATCTAAAGGAGTCCTAGAGATGAGCAGGGATAGGCCAGGCCAAGGCAGGGACGGGGTGTGCTCTGGGCAGAGGCACAGAATGTGCAAAGGTCTGGAGGGGAGTAGGATGGGCTGCTGAAGAATGGGGAAGTTTACATTTGGCTGCAGCCCAAGCCTGGGGTGTGCAGGGGAAGCCCGGGAGGGCAGGCTGGAGGAGCTGGTGGCCCAGACTCAGCATGGAGCAGTTTTCAGTGTGGGAGTTTTTGGCACGAGAGCAGCTGGGGCAGGTTGCCTGATGCTGAGCCAGAGGTGAGAGGCGGTGTGAGAATGTTAGCACAAACTTTGAGAATATCTGGAGTCAGCGACGGGCCCTGAGCCAGAGGGGATGTGGCTGGAGGCAGATCAGGGAAAGGGGATACGTGGGGACCAATTCTGGCATCACCACCACAGCTTTGGAGCCTTTCTCAACCTTTTTTCTCCCTTTCTTGCTTCCTTCTTTCCTTCCTTCCTTCCTTCCTTCCTTCCTTCCTTCCTTTTCTTGCTTTTCTTTCTTTCTTTCTTTCTTTCTTTCTTTCTTTCTTTCTTTCTTTCTTTCTTTCTTTCTTTCTTTCTTTTTCTTTCTGTTTATTTATTTATGTATTTTGAGACAGAGAGAGGGAGAATCCCAAGCAGGCTCTGCGCATGGAGCCTGATGTGGAGTTTGATCACAGAAACTGTGAGATCATAACCTGAGCCAAAATCGAGTCTGACGCTTCACTGACTGAGCCACCCAGGCGCCCCTCAACCATTTTTGTTTCTGATTATGAAAGTGATATCCAGGGGCAGCTTGGTGGCTCAGTCAGTTAAGTGTCTGACTCTTGATTGTGGCTCGGGTCATGATCTCACAGTTCATGGGTTTGAGCCCCGCGTTGGGCTCTATGCTGATGGCACAGAGCCTGCTTGGGATTCTGTCTCTCCTTCTCTCTGCCCCTCCCCTGCTTGTGCTTTCTCTCTCAAAAAAATGAATAAACTTAAAAAAAAAAAAAGAAAGGAAGAAAGTGCTATTCACTACAGAAGATCAATGTGGAAAACGGGAAAAGAAGAAAATAGAAATGAATCAACAGTTGTAATTCTTTGGCTCCGCCTATTCCAGACCCCCCCGCCCCCCCCCCCCCCCATGGCCTTTCTGTTCTTGGCACAAGCCATGCTTGTTCCTGCCTCAGGGCCTTTGCACTGCAGTTCCCTCTGCCTCGAGTGCTCTCCCTACAGCTCTCTGTGCAGCTGCCTGCTTCCAGCCTCCCTGATCCCACTCTCTGGAGCTCTCACCCCTCTCCCTCTGCCCTCTCTCTTGGTTCCTGCTTTATTTTCCTCAAAGTTTGTATCCACACTGGAAGCCAACTTGCTAATTTCTTTTTCTTTTTTTAAAAAAAAATTTTTTTTTAACGTTTATTTTTGAGACAGAGACAGAGCATGAACGGGGGAGGGTCAGAGAGAGGGAGACACAGAATCTGAAACAGGCTCCAGGCTCTGAGCTGTCAGCACAGAGCCCGACGTGGGGCTCGAACTCATGGACCACGAGATCATGACCTGAGCTGAAGTCGGCCGCTCAACCGACTGAGCCACCCAGGCGCCCCCCGACTTGCTAATTTCTTTCTGCACTTGCTTGCCTCTCTTCCCCAGGCTAGAGGGTAAGCTCCACAGGAGCAGGGACCTCACCTTCTTCTATCTCTAAGTCAGTGCCTACCACAAAGGTGGTAGTCAATAAAGGTGAATTGACTGAAAATATAATCCTGCCACTGGATTAGTCACTCAGGTCTGCTTCAAATCCTTGAACCGATTTCCTGCAGCAGGGGGTTTCTAAAGTTCACCCCAAACAGCCCCTGGTGCTGAGAGGTGATTTTAAAGAGATCCAGAGAGGGGATCTGGATGGGGATCAGGAAAATTCCACCAGGGGATGGTATTTCATCCTGAGCTGGCTGTATACACAGTTCCCAGTGGGTGGAAATGCAGATGGGCAGGTGCCTCAGCCTGGGCAAAGCACATTTGTATTTGTTCTCTAGGGCTGTCATTAACCAAATACCACAAACTGAGTGGTCAACACAACAGAAATTTATTGCCTCACAGTTGTGGAGTCTAGACGTCCAAGATCAATGTGCTGGTAGGGCCATGCTCCCTCTGAAGGCTCTGGGGAAGGGTCTCACCTCTCTCTCAGCTTCTGGTAGTTCCTGGCTGCTGACATCATGCCTCCAGTCTTTACCCGGCTGTGTTCCTGTGTGCATGTGTATTTCATGTCCAGATTCCCAGTCTCCCTTTTTATAAGGATCCCAGTCATTGCAGATCATGGCCCACCCCAATGATTGCCTTTTAATTTAATTACCTTTGTTAGTATGCTGTCTTCAAACAAGATCGCATTCTGGGGGCGCCTGGGTGGCTCCGTCCGTTGAGCATCCAGCTTGGGCTCAGGTCATGATCTCATGGGTTGTGACTTCGAGCCCCCGCATCGGGCTTTCTGCTGTCGGTCAGCACAGAGCCCACTTCGGATCCTCTGTCTCCCTCTCTCTCTGCCCCTCCCCCACTCACTCTCTTTCTCGCAAAAATAAACATTAAAAAAATCATATTCTGAGATGCTGGGGGTTAGGGCTTCAGCATATCTCAACCAATAACAGCATTCGACCCATAACAACATTGCAGGACACAGGGGGTGGGGTGCTAGAGAAAAGCCCAAGCGGCACAGTGTTGGCTGCAGCATAGAGCCCGTGAACTGAGTCGTGTACAGTAACGCCAGAGCAGGAGTCGGAGACAAAGAATGCGAGGCTAGTTCCATATTGATTAGGTGGTCAGAGCACGTATTGGTCAGAAATGTGCCAGGCCCTGTGAGATGGGAATCATTGCTGCGCTGAAAGGGAAAGATTCAGCCTCGAGGAGCTGACATTCATGTGAGGAATTCAGACCCTGAGACAATTTGTCCCACAAATAAATGCGATCACACATCTAGATTAAATAGATTACAGCAGAGTTAGGTGGAGGAGGGAGAGGTACATGGGTCTCTGATAGTTTATAACAGTGGCCCTGGCCCAGTTACTGACAAAGCGATACGTTGACAATGATGTGAAGGCTGAGCAGGAGTTTACCAGGGAAAAGGTAAGAGGAATATTCCTGGCAAAGGGCAAGCTTGTGCAAAGGCCCTGGGGGCTGAAGGGAGCATGGCCCCTTTGGGGGACATGGAGATGCCAGTGTGGCTAGAGATTAGACAGTAGGGGGGGGTGTAGGCGGGCAGAACCTCCTAACCCAGTAAGGACCTAGGCCTCTATCCTGGGAATGAGAAGGATTTGAAAGTTTTAGGCAAGGGAGGATGGGACCAGATTTACCTCTCTGAAAGACCACTGGGCAACTACTGAAGTTTTCTGAGCTAGAGGGTGTTAGCCATCAAGCTAGTATTTTTCCAGAGGTTCTTGCATGCTGTTCTAGAGCAGGGGTTTGCCTTGGGGTCCATGGATTCCCTAGTGCCCATGGGTATATTTCAGGAGGGCCCTGAACTGAACGAGGTCACTCATTTTTCATCAGCCTCTAACTAAAATGTCCTGTATGAATTCCTTCCATTATGAATCAAGATAACAAAACATACTGATAATATCATAGTACCTGCAGTTTTTCCATCAGTAGAAATCAGACATTCTCATGACATACTGCAATTATATTAGAGTTGCTACCGTTGTTATGAAATATTTATGTTCATCGGTACTATGAAACCATACTTATTAGACATTAATGAGTTTATAAAGAATCACATATATGGCTAGATCTTAAATTATTTTAATGTTCTGATAACTGCATTCTCACATAGCTAGGTTCCTTTGTAATCCTTTGTATTTTATTTTATGCACTCAGAAACACAATCCTGAGCAGTGTCCCAGGTTTCCCCAGAACGACTAGGGGGCACGAGAAATACTGAGACCCCATGGTTTAACTTTAGTCTGTAACCACTCAGACCTAACTTATTCAGGCACAAACAAGACAAAAGAGAAATAAATGGCTCAGTAACAGAGAAGTCCATGGCACCATAAATTCACTGAGAATGTCCTCAGCAGTCCATTTCTCTCTGTCTCTGGACTTCTCACCTTTGGATCATCTCGTTCTCAGGCACCCTGCCCATCCTGCACCTGCCACGACCTGGCAATGCTGAACTTAAACCGCCCTTTGCACCAGAAGTCTGAAAGTAAAGAGAAGGGCTATTTCCCAGGAGCTTTTGTGAAACTCTCAGAGATGGGGCTCATTGGCTGGCATGGGTCATGTGTCTAAGAAGCAATTAGAATGGTGAGGAAGATGTACTCTGATTGGCCTGTTTGGGTCATGTGCCCGTCTGAAGGATGAAGTATTCTGATTGGCTTATCTGGGTCATGTGCCCATCCTGAGGGCTGAGGCATCTGATTGGCTTACCTGGGTCATGTGCCCATCGTGAGCGATGAGATATTCTGATTGGCCTACCTGCGTCATGTGGCCATCTTGGAATCGAGCGGTGGGCGGGTGGCCTGTCAGTACGTGACTGGAGGGAGAGCCCGCAGGGCAGGGGAAGGCGCCCTGCCCGCTTTGCCCCAGGCCGTCGGTGTCAACGCGATTCGTGTCGCATCCCTGTGTAGTGGGAGCAGGGAACGGTTTGGCACTGCTCGCTGATCCGCGAGCGTCTCAGGCTGGCTTAGGCTCCGCAGCGTCTCGGGACTTAATGGCTCCCCGGTTCCTGCAGTGAAGCAGGCCTCCTGCCCAGGAAGACAGCCGCCAGTGCCCCTCCGGCACTTGCTGTGTGCTAAGCACACGTTTATTTTCACAACCCCTGTAACCCGCTCAACAACCCTGACAGGTTGAACTTAACAGTGCCCGTGAGGTGGAACCCCAGGCCCAGGGCTTCTCCCAGCTGCCAGGGGACCCTGGGGCAGGTCGGCCCTCCTCTGCGCCAGCGCTTCCGTCTGTAACGCCAGCGGCGGACTGACATGTTTGGGCGCTAAGGGGTGGAACTGGCGGTGGCTTTAGGGAGGAGCGGTAACCGGTGGGGAGGTGAGGCCTCTGCCCTGGCGGCCTGGCCTGGAGCTTCTCTGCTTCTTTCCCCAGGGCTGCCGTGCCCCCAGGGGTCACCTGACTGCAGGAAGCAGTGTGAGCCCGACTACTACCTGAACAGGGACGGCCGCTGCACGGCCTGTGTGAGCTGTGCTCGAGGTAAGGGCTGTGTTCTCGCCTCCAGGGGCAACTTCTTGGGAGGGGTCACCGGGGGTGGGGGGTGGCAGAGAAGGTAGGGAGCATCAAGATTTGCTGCCTGGACTCCGGGTTGGCCCCCTGGTGCCTCGCTTTACCCCTCTGGATTTGTGAGTTGTTGTCAGCCATGATGTTTTGCATCCGTTTTCAGAGAGACTTAGTTAACCCGTTTCCTCAAGGGAGGGACTCGCATTTATTGAGTACAATCTTCACAAGACTCCTAGAAGATTTTGTTTTTCTTTTCATTTTAATTTTTTTAAAATGTTTGTTTATATTTGAGAGAGAGAGAGAGAGAGAGTGCATGAGCAGGGGAGGGGCAGAGAGAGACGAGACACAATTCGAAGCAGGCTCCAGGCTCCGAGGTGTCAGCATAGAGCCTGGACGTGGGGCTGGAACCCATGAACCCTGAGATCATGACCTGAGCCGAAGTTGGATGCTTAACCGACTGCGCCACCCAGGCGCGCCTGTTTTTCTTTTTTTAAGTGATCTGTCTGCCCAAGGTGGGGCTCAAACTCATGACCCTGAGATCAAGGGTTGCATGCTCTACAGACTGAGCCAGCCAGGCACCCCGAAGGTTCTTTTCTCATCCCTGCTTTACAGTGAGGAAACCCAGGCTTAGGAGGTTAGGACCTTTGCAAAGTTACAGAAGTCTCGTAAGTGGCAGATGTGGAGTTTGAGCTGTGGTCTGACACCAGGAGCTGTGTTCTTTGCCTGCGACCACAAGTGCTTCCAGGAGATTCTTCCAATGAGCACTTTCATTGTTAATTTCTTATTAGGGTGAGTGAATGTGGTTTGTGAGCTCTCTGGTGTTTGTTTTGTTTTGTGCGGGTTTTTTGTGAGGTGGGGCTGGGAAATTTGTTGAGATTTCTTGTGCCCTAATAAATGTGGATATTTTTAAAGCCTATTTTTAGTGTGTTTGGAGAAAAATGTGTGTTCTGTTTGTTGTGTACAAAATTCTCTACATACCTATTGGATCAAGCTTGTTAATTGTGTTTTTCAAATAATATGCATTCTTCTCAACAAATTTTTTTTGAGTTTATTTTTTTCAGTAACCTCAACACCCAACGTGGGGCTTGAACTCACGACCCCCGAGATCAAGAGTCTCATGCTCTTCCAACTGAGCCAGCCAGGCATGCCCCCAAAATAATATGCTTTAAAAAAAAAAATTGTTATTTATTTTTGTCACCTTCCCAAAGGTTGATGTCACAGATAGATGTGTTAAAATTCATCTTCCCTATGCTTTTTTTTAATCAGATTTTCCTTGTGTTCTATTTTTTTTCTCTATGTCAAAGCTATGTTATTAGGTACAGTGTTTATGAATATTGTGTTTTCTTGGTGGACTGGACCTTTCATCAGCATGAAATGTGTAATATACCTCTTTGCTCCTTATAATGTATTTGCCTTAATTCCATTTTCATTTGATGTTAATATTGCCATACATCTTTGTCTATGTGAGCATTTCTCTGGTGTATCTTTAAGTTTTTAAAATTAATGACGATGTTGTATGAAATAAAAGTTATAGGCATTCATTATAAAAAATTCAAGCAATACAGAAGCGTAAGGAAGAAGGCCAACTCTGCCTGTTCCCCATCATTGGATGTCTGACTGAGACTTCTCTGTGTATATATAGAGAGAGAGAAGGAGAATGGGAAGATTTGTAGCCAGACTATACACACGTAGAGAAAGGGATTTAAAAATTTTTAATTTCTTTTAAAGAGAGAGGGAGAGAGTAAGCAGGGGGAGAAGGGCAGAGGGAGAGAGAGAGAATCTCAAGCAGTGGCTACGCTTAGCATATACCCCAGCGAGTGGCTGGACCCCTGATATCTGAGCAGATATCAAGAGTCAGATGCTCAACTGACTGAGCTACCCAGGCACCCTGGGAAAAGGGATTTTTAGAGGATGAGATCATACTGTTGATGACATTCAAGCAATTACATTTAATTTTATTTAAATGTATCAGAGGAAGAAGAAAGCAAAATTAAAAAAGAATGAAATGATCACAAGAGACAGTAGTTTATAAGAAAATCCTCTAAAATTAAGAAGAGGTGTTGAAAATCAAGAAGCAGTTAGGAAGCATTTAAGGAACAACTATGTCTTGTATTAAATTCATGTTCTACTTGTTTCAGATTTTGGACGGGATGGAGTAGATTGGCTTCCTATAATGAAAAATGAAGTAATTAGCCTGCCTCCTCCCTGTCCTCTTCCTGACTTATTACTTTTCTTTTCTTTGTTATTGCCTGTGGCATTTATATTCTTTTCTGTGACCCACAGTCCCTTGGCGTGTTTGTTTTAGTTTGGTATTTAAACTCATTCGTTGTACAGTATGAGCACATTGACCACAGCTTCACTCTTTCTGAACTTTTTTTGTAAGTCTATTTCTTTCTTTCTTTTTTTTAACATTTATTTATATTTTCGAAAGAGAGAGAGACAGAGCGCGAGCAGAGGAGGGCAGAGAGAGGGAGAGACACAGAATCCAAAGCAGGCTCCAGGCTCTGAGCTGTCAGCACAGAGTCCAATTCAGGACTCAAACTCATGAACCATGAGATCATGACCTGAGCCGAAGCCAGAGCTTTAACCGACAGAGCCGCCAAGGCACCCTCTGCTCTAGGAAGTTCCTAGATTCATAACATATTTATCTTTTGTGACGGCCTCATTTCACTTAGCATAATGTCTTCAAGGCACTGTATCATGTGTCCGAAGCTCCTTCCTTTCCAAGGTTGAATAATATTCCGTTGGATGGATCTACCCCATTTGGTTTATCCATTCGTGCCGATGAACACTTGGGGTGCTTCTGCCTGTCAGCTGTTGTGAATACGGCTGCTGTATACCTGAGTCTACAAATGTCTGTTCAGGTCTCTGGCGTCAGTTCTTTTGGGTAGACTTAGCAGTGGAACGGCTGGATCATGTGGTAATCCTGAGTGTTACTTTTGAAACTGATTTTAGGAGTCTGAGGACCTGGGTGGGAGGCCGAGTGCAGCCAGAGATGGGTGGCGTCCTTGCTGGAGCACAGATCTGCCTTCCCTTCTGTGAGATCGTCATTACCAGAGCTCCTGCGGCTGCAGAGAGATGCACCCACTCCCGGGGTCTCTACCGATTTCCACTGGGTCTGCCTGCCCGAAAGTTAGCCAGTCCAGCACCTTTCCCACCTTTGTTCAGGCTTGTGATAATTATGTTTGGCTACTACTCTGGGGTTTAAAACCTTTTTTTTAAGTAGGCTTTACGCCAAGCGCAGAGCCCAGTGCGGGGCTTGAGCTCATGATCCTGAGACCAGGACCTGAGCTGAGATCAAAATCAACCAAGCCACCCACGGTTTTACA
The DNA here is from genome assembly GCF_016509475.1 of Prionailurus bengalensis. Lineage (NCBI taxonomy): Eukaryota > Metazoa > Chordata > Mammalia > Carnivora > Felidae > Prionailurus > Prionailurus bengalensis. The sequence continues at coordinate 8,869,112 of NC_057345.1, forward strand.
TGAATTTCACAGGGGTGTCCACTGTTTGTCCTCAGCCGGCCTGCCTCTCTCTTAGATTTTCTACAATTCTCAGGATTTTAGTCTCTCCTCAGTACTGCTTCTGGGGTGCAGGCGAGAGTTAGGGGCTACAACAGTGCAACCACAGCAAGGAAGAGAGAGATGATAGAGCCTCCTGCGATGGTTTTAGGGGCCAGGCCTGGGAGAAGCCCTTATCATTTCTGTCCACGTCCCATTGCCAGAATGCCATCATATGACCCAAACCAAACTGCAAGGGAGGCTGGGAAATGTAGTCTTTCTGTGAGCCCACTTGAATTGGCGGACACAACGTTGTGCCCAGGGGGTTTCTTTTTATGGCTTCCGTTTCCTTTGTGCCCTTCCTTGAGCTCCAGGGGATTCTGTTTTATAGCTGCCGATTCCTGAGAATATTAATTGTACTGATTCTAACAGCTCGTTCTGTTTTTGTTGTTGTTGCTTTGTTTTTTGTTTTCTATTACCTGCTTTCTCAAGAGTTTTTTTGAGCTTGGAGGTCTTTTTGCTTGGTGCTGGTTTTCTCTCATGGGTGGTGGCCTCTAGTTCTGCACATCCTATCTGATGACCACTGGGAGGGGTTCTGTTAAGTGGCTGATCTTCTGGGTCTGCAGGCTCCCTTCTTCCCAGGTATGACCAGCCAGGGCACTGTCCCGTTACCTCCCCTGAGAGTCTCCTGGGGGAGATGCTTGGCTTCTGGGTCTGTGGCATCAGTGGATGAGAAGTGTGGGGAGACCCCCTGGGGCACTCCCCATCGGCTTCCCTGGGGCCTGCCCCTGCCCTCACCCACTTGGAGACTGGAGTACCCCACCCCAGGGCCTCTCCCAGAGTAATCCTCTTGGGTATATTCTGGGCTTTGGTCTCCTTCTTCCATGCGATCCTATCTGCCTTCCATATTCTAGGAAGTCTTCATTGCTGGTTGACCAAGGATGCCCTGTGTTGCTTTCCAGGGATGTGTGCATTTGTTAATTACTTATACCGGTGATTTTTTTTTTCTCTTGAGATCAAATTCACCATTGTTTTCTTTTAAATTCATTTTAATTACACTCTTTGCTTATTTGTTTTTGAAATAAGTTCTACGCCAAACATGGGTCTTGAACTCATGACCCTGAGATAAATAGTCACATGACCTGCCAACTGAGCCAGCCAGGAGTTGGTAAAATTCACCATTTTAAAGTGTGCAGTACAGTATTTATTTATTTTTTTTAATTCACAATGTGGCACCACCACCACTATCCGATTTCAGAGCATTTTCACCTCCCCCAAAAGAAACCCCTTCTCTCCCAATTCACTCCTTCTTCCATGCCCTTACAGTGACTCATCTAGGTTGTGTCTCTATGGATTTGCCTACTCTGGGCATTTCATCGAAATGGAATCATGCAATATGTAGGTTTTCATGACTGGCTTCTTTCACTTTGCAGTGTTTTCAAGGTTCATTATGTTGTGGTACCAGTCATTCCTTCTTTTCTTTTCTTATTTTAGTGCTCATTTATTTGAGAGAGAGCGAGAGAGAGAGAGAGAGAGAGAGAGCGAGCAGGGGTGGGGTAGAGAGACAGGGAGAGAGAATCCAGAGCAGGCTCTTTGCTGACTCAGTGCCCAATCCCACAAACCTGTGAGATCCTGACCTGAGCCAAAATCAAGAGTCTGATGCTTAACTGACCGAGCCACGCAGGCACCCCCTGGGTCATTGCTTTTCACAGCTGAATAACATTCCTTTGTATGGACACACCACGTTTTGTTTATCCGTTCATCGGTTCATGGACATTTGGGTTATATCTACTTTTTGGCTGTTATAAACAATACTGCTGTGATCATTGGATTTAGGGCTCTCCTCCCTAACCATGACAACCACTGATCTTTTTAGTGTCTTTGTAGTTTGTTTTTTCCTGAACGTCGTGGAGTTGGAATCACACAGCACGTAGCCTTTTCAGATTGACTTCTTTCACTTAGCAATATGCACTCAAGGTTTCTCCGTGTCTTTTTTGCCCATTTTAATGGGGTCATGAATTTGTTTTTAATATGATGGTAATGACGTCTGGGGATATGAGCGGGGAGCGGAGGCTGCCTCATAGGCCACACCTGCCATCTTGCCTTGGTTGCAGGAACCCTCTGGAAAGAAGGGCCGGGTGTGCGGGCTCCCTGCCCGAGGGGAGGCCAGAATGATGCCTTGTCTCACGTGCCAGGCTGTCCCTGAGGGGTCCCTGGATCCCTTCCCCGGTCCTCCCTCTGCCTCCCATGCCCGTCTCTGTGTCCCTTAGACGACCTTGTGGAGAAGATGCCGTGCTCAGGGAACTCCTCCCGCGTCTGTGAGTGCCGCACTGGCACGTTCTGTGCCACATCAGCCACCAACTCCTGTGCCCGCTGCATCCCCCACACCGTCTGCCCGAAAGGGATGATTGTCAAGGTCCAGGGTAAGTATCCCCACCCTCAGCCCAGCACCAAGACCTGTGCCAAGCTGTACCCCGCCTCCACCACCGTCCCAGATCTCCAGATGACCTCTGACCTTCTCCTTCCTCCTTCCTGTTGGACTGACATGTCTCCTTTCGAGATGCTGTGGGTGTACCATTTACTCAGAGCCCCCCAGCCTCTTCCCTGCACTTTGGGTCCCAGGCTCAGAGAGACCCTGATGGCCTGAGACACAGGCCTGGCTGGAGGAGTGTTGGGTTAGTGGAGACTCGGGGCAGAAGTTCTCTGATGCCTGAAAAACAAGAGCAGAACTCAAGTCTTCTGTACCGGGACTTTCCCAGGGTTTTGGGGCTGTTTTTCCCAACTCACAATCGAGGCATTGGGAGTTAGAGGAGCTGAGAAACTCGGATTTCTTTTCCAACTTGCTGTGTGAGTTCAGGCACGTGCTTTACCCTCTCTGAGCTTCTGATTTTGTGACAGTACAAGGGGCCAGAAAAGAGGCCAGAAAAGAGGTAAGGGCCACAGATCCGGTGCAGGTGGTATTGAGAGCACGTTTCAGAGGGAGGTGGGAGAGTGGGTGGGCTTTGGACCATGGCCCACTAGTGGTGCCACAGCCACACGGGCTGGGAGGCTGCAGGGTGGAACCAGAGAGCTACACCCATTAGGGAGAAAAGTGCCAACACTGAGCCCATGACGCTCCTTCTCCTCAACTGGTCCTTTTCCAAAGCCCAGGCCTAGATTTTGCCCAGATTTTGCTCCCCAATTCTGTCTCCCGTTCCCACCCCCATTTCCTCCTGTCATTCCTTGCCCACGGCTGACAGGCAGAGCCACTCTGCTTAACCAAATCTGATTTCTCTCTGCCTGTCTCTCTCACCCCCACACAGCTGCCATAAAAACACTTCAGTATTTTCTCATTTCTACAGCGATAATGACATGATCCCTTGGCAAAAGAGAACAGGTGTTTGGAGGGATTTCTTTAATTCTGCTCCCGTTGGCATTTCTGGGCTGCTGGTTTATCGGGCTCCATGTCCGGGATCTATGAACAAAGAGAAACCCCAGGGGACTTGCCACTGTGTCCTTCCTAGGGTTCCAAGGGCTACCCTCTCCTCTCCACTGTTCAGAGCCTTCTTTGTTTCATACATTATTTTTATCTGTATAAAACACGTATATGCATGTTTTATACATGTGCCCGGGCGTTTAGCTGTCCTTATTGGGAGGACTAGGGAAAAGGGCACCCAGTCCAGCTTCGCACGAGCAGTCTCCAGGACGTGACCCTGCACGCGACCCTGCGCCGTGTCCCCCTCCCTCCTCCAGGTCAGACTCCCGCCGGCCCCCTCCTTTCTTGGCCCCACTGGTCTGCTCACTTTCGGCTCCGTGGATGTGCGGTGCTTCTCACTCCTACCAGGCGTTTGTGCGTGGTGTCCCCTCAGCACATCCTCTCCTCCTGCTCACTCGGTCACCTCCTGCTCAGCCTGGCCTCTCTGTCCACACCTCACTTCCTCAAGAGGAAGTGCCATGACTTGTGACAGGTCACATCTCCGTTGTGATCTCTCATCACACGGAGTCCTTTTCCAACACGGATGTGAACACCGGTGTCTGTCTTGGTTCGATCAACGCTGGCCTCCCTCCCTGGGCCGTAGATGCGTGAGGGCCGAGGTCATCTCCCCATTGCCTGATCAAGGCCAGGCACAGAATCTTCTCTGCAGAGATCTATGCAGAAGGACGTGGGGGCCCCGGACAGCTCAGTGTTGCGGGTGGGTGGGGCTCAAATCTGGCCCAGTTCTCCCCGGGTCACACAAATGCTGTGCTGAGGGGCTTGCGGCAGCGCGCCACCTGCGAACAGGGCCGGGGGTGGAGTGGAAAATGCTCTGGGCTGGGCACCAGGTCCCCGGGGTATTGTTCGCCTGCAGCCGTGGGGCATGTTCCCACCCCATCCTGGGCTTCAGTGTCCCATCTGGGAAATGTAGAGTTGCCACTAGACGGCCCTGGGGGACCTTCCAGCTCTGAAACAATTGCATCTCTGCTAGCATCGGTTTAGAGTTCTGTTCCAGCCAGGGCCCGTGGACCCGCTCCAGAAAGGAGGCCCTGTTTTGGTGGTGTTCCTGCGACTGCCGCATGGTGGCGCCCGAGCCCCCCCTTTGCTGCCCCTAGACCCCTGCTGCCCCTAGCGGTACCATTGGCCACATGCCTCCACGGAGCGTTTAAAAGGTGGCCAGTTGCAGGCGTACAAAAATGTAAAACATCTCATTAATTATCGTTATGTTGCTTGTCTACCTCTGTAGTTTAGATATATTGGGTCACATACATTAAATTAATTTCACGTGTTTCTTTTTACTTTTTAAAAAATTTATCTTTCTTTTTACTTTTTAAAAAGGGGTTACTTGGAAATTTAAAATGACAGCGTGATTCACATCATATTTCTGGGGGACAGCGCTGCTGGCTGACTTCTGGGCTCCCACGTGGACGCTCCCAAGGGCAACTCTCCAGCTGCAAGATGGACAGTAGTTTCCGCTTTAGCGTCAGCCGGTAGCTAAGCCGCATGGGGCAGCTTACATAGGTGTTCCCTCCTGAAATTTTCAAAACTCCAGAAAGTAGACGGAAGTATCCCCATTTTAGAACGGGGGAAATTGAGGTCCAGGGATGGCAGGTAAATCGCTCAAGACCACAGAGCAGGGAATGTCTGGGCTAGACTTTGAATGTCACACCCAGGCCTCGTCACGCCAGCGCACTCAGAAATACGAGACACATGAGCATTGCTCAGGCCCCCTCCACTGAAGCCTTCAGATCATAATCGCACACGTGGGACTGTTTCTAAGCAATGGGACAGAGATCTAGAAGGGGAAAAGGACACGCTGTTCATGGGGCGTTTACTCTGTATCACGCAGTGTGATGGGCACAGTGAGGACATGTTAGAGGTGGCAGGCAAACTCAGATCCACCTGATGGAAAGTGCTACGTGTTTTTCCTCTTTACCGTGTTTGCACCCAGGATTCTTCAGGAGTCTTTGGGTTGCACGTAACAAAATCTCAAATTTTTTGGCTGATGTAACTGCAAAGTCTGGGGCTGGCTCTGGGTAGTATCAGGCATGGCTGGATCCAGGAGCCCTGTCTTTACCTATTTGTCACCTCTGCTCCCCCAGATCCAAGCTTGCCTCCTACCCAAACCCAGTAGAAAGACGGTTTCTCCTTCCTGCAATTTCAACAGCCATAATTGAAACCACGACATTGTACCTCATGGGCGTGGCTGGGGTCACGTGCCCACCGCTGAACCAGCTCCTCGGGGTCAGAGGAATCAAAGGGATTGATTGGTCCAAAGTCGTCTGGGTTTACTCCTGGGAGGGTGGGGTGGTGAGTCGGCCTCAGCCCCGTGCACAGATACTGAGACTGGGGAGAGTGTTCCGGGGAGAATCGGGATGCCTTAGCCCGAGGGGGAAGGGGTGCTGGGCAGGCACAAACACCAGATGGCCGCTGCGTTTTCCAAGCACCTCATTCCGAACTGTGGGTCGTGGTGGGAAAGAATCTGTTCCTAGAGCCTCCAAGCTCCTCGGTAGCACATCTGTCCACCTTGTGTCCCCTGCAGGCACAGCACAGATGGATACTGTGTGTGAGCGGCCTTCCCCGGTGACCAGCCCTGACCTCGGCACGGGCCCAGAAGACTGCCAGGCGCCCACCAGGTGACTCCCGGCCCTCTCCCTTCCAGCTGAATGTGGCATGGGGCTGTCCCAGCCCCAGGATGCCCAGAGCCCAGCTGGGCTGTGGTGTGGGTGGGGTTTGGCCCAGGGTATCAGGACTCCAGGGTGCCTCTCTGTCAACCCAGCAGTCGCTTGACCTCCACTGTGTGCTGAGTGTTGCCCGAGCGCACGAGAGAAGGTCTAGACGGCACAGCCGTGGCTCCCAGGAGCGGACGGTGGGGCTGCCAGAGGCCGTGGGCTGAGGGGCTGGGAACCCCTTTGCTGTGGAAGCGGTTACCCCTGAGCACAGACCTCCCTGCGTCATCAGGAGGGTTGGCAGTGCCCTTTCCGGCTTCTTTCTCAGCGACACCAGCGCCCAGGCCGGGCCCCTGGTGACCTCCTCAGTGAGCTCCGGTGCCAGGACCACGCTCCTTGGAGGGGGCACTGCCATCACCCCCGAAGATGATTCCAAAAAGACGGGGGCCCCCGGCTCTCCGTCCTCTGTGAGGAAGCCCAGTCCAGATCCAGGTAATTTCTCGAGAAGCTTTGGGTTGTTTCCCAGGGCAACGGCGTCTCACTGGCAGGCGACCTGTGTGTGGCGTTCCCCTGGGCAGGTGGGTCTCTCCTGGTCCAGGGAGAAGAGGGTCTCTAGGTCCCTTGGGGCTGCAGGCTTCGAGGGCCAGAGGGGATAAAGGAAGAAGTCGTTCATTTGACAGCTTAGTGCCTGCTGTGTGCCAGACACCGAGGTCCTGGCAAAGCGGCAGGTGTGGATATGACGCCCTCCTGGTTCCTGTGGTGACGGGTTGGGGTCCTCAGTTCCCTCCTGTTTATCGCCGACCAGCCTTCTGTTGTATGGGTGTATACACCGTGTATGTCCAGTAGTGTTTGGATTTGGGTTGTTTCCACTTTTGGCTACAGTTAACAGTGATAAACAAGTCTTTGTTTTCATGTCTCTAGAGGGTTTGTTCAGTTTTAACTGAAAATTTCTTTTTTTTTTTTTTTTTTAAATTTTTTAAACGTTTATTTATTTTTGGGACAGAGAGAGACAGAGCATGAACAGGGGAGGGGCAGAGAGAGAGGGAGACACAGAATCAGAAACAGGCTCCAGGCTCTGAGCCATCAGCCCAGAGCCCGACGCGGGGCTCGAACTCACGGACCGCGAGATCGTGACCTGGCTGAAGTCGGACGCTTAACCGACTGCGCCACCCAGGCGCCCCTGAAAATTTCTTTTAAGTGCATTCATTTATTTTGAGAGAGAGCACGGGGGAGGGGCATAGAGAGTGGGAGACAGACAATCCCAAGCAGGCTCTATGCTGTCAGTATAGATCCCGATGTGGGGCTCCATCCCAAGAACCATGAGATCAGGACCTGAGCCAAAACCAATAGTCTCTGCTCAACCAACAGAGCCACCCAGGTGCCCCGCTAAAGAGGTGTCCCTAATTTTAAAGTCATCACGTGGGTCCATCTTTTCTCTTTATGTCCTGCCTTGTGTTCGCTGCAGTCTCCACTGAAGTCTCAAAGACATCCTGCATTACCTTCCAGGATCATTACTGTTCTGCCTTTCACGTTTAGATCCGCTGTCTGCCTACCTTTTGTTTGTGGCGGAGGCAGCGGTCATGTTGCAAGAGGCCGCATGGATATGCAGTTGAACCAACGCCTTTTATCGAACAAATTGTCCTTTCCCCGCTGATTTGCCTGCCATCTTTGGGGTAAATCTAAGGTCCATAGGTGCCTGGCTGTGATCCGGACTTCTTATTCCTTTCCGTTCGTTGTCTTTTTGTCTGGTCTGTGTGGATGCCATGTGGTCTCGACTCCAGGAGATTTTCGGTATATGGTGGAACAACTTCCCCATCTCTGTTCTCCAGCCCTGCCCTGGCTCTTCTTGGTAATTTGCATCTCTGCGTCGACTTTAGAATCAGCCTTTCACATTCCACAAAACGTCCCGTTGGGATTTTGATCGGGATTGCACTGAATCTGTGGATCAGGTTAGAGAGAATCCGTATTTTTATAGCATCAAGTACACGGGAAAGCCGTATGTTTATTCAGGCCGTCTTTATTTATATACATATATACACACACACACATGAGGCCCCGCTTTCACGGTCTGTATTCGTACTGCAAATCAAGATCGGCCGTCTTTATTTTTATGTATTTAATTTTACTTAGGTCAGTTGAACCTCTCTCTCCCAATGATGTTTTATTAGTTTCCATGTGGAACGATTTACATCTTTGTGTTAGATTTCTAGGTATTTGATGTTTCTGATGATGATGACAGTGGTATTGTATTTTTCAATATCGCGGGTTGTAAGTCTTCATTTTTAGTATTGTTTTGAACCGTGTGAGTAGTCAGTATGTGACAGCCTAACCTGTCACAATAGCAGTCTCATAGGGTTCAACCCAAATGTATAGACACTCAGCTGAGTTTGATGTAATAACATTATATCCAGTTACCTTGCTAAACTCACTGTGAGTCCTAATAACGTATCTGCCGATTCTTCTGTGTAATCTGTGCACCTAATGATGTCATCTGTCCCTGGCAGCCTGGTGTCTGCCTCTCCTGGCCTCACTTCTTTTCTCTCCTTTCCTTGCCTTACTGCCTCGCCTGGGACCCCAGGGCCACACTGAGCGGAAGCTGTGGTAGTCGGCATCCTTGCCTCGTGGCTGATCTCAGAGGGAAGTGGCCCCAGGGTTTTGAGGAGGGTGGTGACATGGTGGGGCTGAGGAGAGGGCTCTGGCGTAGTGGCAATGACAGATCGCAGAGGGAAGGGCCTGGAAGCAGAGAGGCATTTCAGAGGGAGTCAGTGCTGTTTTCCTGTGTGGCTGTAGACCCATTCCTTCCCTCTCTGGGCTTTAGGACTCCCTCTGCAGATTGATCTGACACGTGAGGAGTCTGCCTTGGAGCTGGTGGTGGCGACTGGGTGAAGAGGTGGTGGTGAATGATGGGGCCTCTGCCAAGGTGGCCTGGGCTAGAGCTTGTCTGCTTCTTTCCCCAGGGCTGCCGTGCCCCCAGGGGTCGCCTGACTGCAGGAAGCAGTGTGAGCCCGACTACTACCTGGACAGGGATGGCCGCTGCACGGCCTGTGTGAGCTGTGCTCGAGGTAAGGGCTGTGTTCTCCTCTCCAGGGGCTACTTCTCAGGATGGGGTCCATGGCGGCCGGGAGGTCGCAGAGAAGGTAGGGAGCATCAAGATTTGCTGTCTGGACTCTAGGTTGGCCCCTTGGTGCCTCAGTTTACCCCTCTGGATTTGTGAGTTGGTATCATCATGATGGTTTGCATCCGTTTTTAGAGAGACTTAGTTAACCTGTTTCCTCAAGGGAGGGACTCACATTCATTGAGTTCAATCTTCACAAGACTCCTAGGAGAAGAGTTTATGTTTCTTTTTTTAAGTAATCTCTGCCCAATGTGGGTCTCAAACTCATGACCCTGAGATCAAGGGTCGCACGCTCTACAGACTGAGCCAGCCAGGCACCCAGAAGGTTCTTTTCTCATCCCCGCTTTCCAGTGAGGTAGGCTTCGGGAGGTTAAGGGCCTTTGCAAAGTTACAGAAGTCCGGTAAGTGGCAGATGTGGAGTTTGAGCTGTGGTCTGACACCAGGAGCTGTGTTCTTTGCCTGCGACCACAAGTGCTTCCAGGAGATTCTTCCAATGAGCACTTTCATTGTTAATTTCTTATTAGGGTGAGTGAATGTGGTTTGTGAGCTCTCTGGTGTTTGTTTTGTTTTGTGCGGGTTTTTTGTGAGGTGGGGCTGGGAAATTTGTTGAGATTTCTTGTGCCCTAATAAATGTGGATATTTTTAAAGCCTATTTTTAGTGTGTTTGGAGAAAAATGTGTTTTGTGTACAAAATTGTCTACATACCTATTGGATCAAGCCTGTTAATTGTGTTTTTCAAATAATATGCGTTCTTCTCAACAAATTTTTTTTGAGTTTATTTTTTTCAGTAACCTCAACACCCAACGTGGGGCTTGAACTCACGACCCCCGAGATCAAGAGTCTCATGCTCTTCCAGCCATGCCAGCCAAGCATGCCCCTAGATAATATGGTTTTTTTTTTATTCTTAATTATATTTGTCTCCTTCCCAAAGGTTGATGTCAGAGATAGATGTGTTAAAATCCATCTTGCCTATACTTTTTTTCATCAGATTTTCATTGTGTTCCATTTATTTTTTCTCTCTATATGTCAAAGCTATGTTATTAGGTATAGTGTTTATGAATATTGTGTTTTCTTGGTGGGTTGGACCTTTTGTCAGCGTGAAATATACCTCTTTAATCCTTATAAAGAATGCCTTAATTCCAGTTTCATTTGATATTAATATTGCCATTCTTCTTTGCGTTAGCATTTCTCTGATGTATCTTTTGAGTTTTTAAAATTAATGACAGTGTTGTATGAAATGAAAGTTACAGGCATTCATTATAAAAAATTCGAGCAATACAGAAGTGTAAGGAAGAAGGCCAACTCTGCCCATTCCCCATCATTGGATGTCTGACTGACACGTCTCTGTGTATATATAGGGAGAGACGGAGAATGGGAAGATTCATAGCCAGCCAGATTGTACACACATGGAGAATAGGGATTTAAAAAATATTTTTTTAACATTTTATGGGTTTTTTTTGAGAGAGAGAGCGCAAGTGGGGGAGGGACAGAGAGTGAGACACAGAATCCAAAGCAGGCTCCAGGCTTAGTGTCAGCACAGAGCCTGAGGTGGGGCTCAAACCCACAAGCCGTGAGATCATGACCTGAGCAGAAGTTGGACGCTTAACCGACCAAGCCACCCAGGCGCCCCTGTTTCAGATTTTCGATGGGATATTGTAGATTGGCTCCTGTCACAAAAAATGAAGTAATTAGCTTGTCACCTCCTTGTCCTCTTCCTGACTTTTATTACTTACGTATTTTTTTTACATTGTTACTGCCTGTGGCATTTATATTCTTTTTCTGTAACCCTCAGTCCCTTGGCATGTTAGTATTAGTTTGCTATTTAAACTTACTCACTGTGCATTATGAGCACATTGACCACAGCTTCTCCAGTCCTGATTTTCTCATTTTGATTTATTGATTGGTTAGTTAGATTTCACTGACCTTGGGATTTATCAGTAAGGACTCATCTTTGCACATCCCTCAGAGGATTCTTTTATGTTTGAGAATGTTTCTTGCCTTTATATTCCAATGACAACCTGGGCAGATATATGATTATTCCTGGGACCTGTGTTCTCCAGAACTTTGTAGACATTGGTGCATTGTCTTCTCATGGTGAATATTGCTGGGGAGGGGTCTGCTCTCTGCCTTCTTTCTCCTCTGTAGGCGACTGCAAGAACAATTCTTTCTTTATCCTTAATGATAAAAAACTTTGAACCAGACTGTGCCTTGATATTAATTGTTTGGAAATAATTCTGGAATGTCTTTTTTTTTTAAGTTTTTACTTATTTAAATAATCTCTACACCCAACCCGCAGCACCTGTAGCCCGAAGATCAAGAGTTGTATGCTCCACCGACTGAGCCAGACAGGCACCCCTGGAATGTCTTTTTTCTGTCTGCACGTTTAGTTCTTCCTTCATTTCAGGGAAATTGACCTGGAATTTAATTTCTTTTTTTAATATTTATTTTTTTATTTTGAGAGAGAGAGAGAGAGAGAGAGAGAGAGAGAGAGCGCAAGTGGGGGAGGGACAGAGGGTAAGGGAGGGGAGAATTCCAAGCAAGCTCTACCCCAGTGCAGAGCCCAGTGCAGAGCTCGAACCCATGAACTGTGACTTCATGACCTGAGCCAAAATCAAGAGTTGGACTCTCAACCGAGTGAGGCACCCAGGCGCCCCTGGATTTTTATTTCTGCTAAATACATATCTCAATGTCAACTTAATGGACTCTAGTTATCCTTCTGTTTGATTGTGTTTGCCTTTCCTCCCTGTTTTATTTCATTGCATTAATATCTTTGTCTCTTCACCTTGCATTCACAGATATTTTCTTGATCCTTTCTCCATGCTGTGAACTCTATTTTGTTTCTCATGTCTTCTGCTGCTTGCCTCCCAGCTGTCGCCAGGGCTCCTAAGACACTGCTAATTTATTTATTGGATATCTGTGCGGTACATCTCAGTTTGCTTTCTTTAGCTCTCTAGTCTTCTTAGCCCATCCTTTTTGAAGATCAGCTTTTCTTTGAGCTTTTCCTTTGCCAAACTTCTATTCTTCTTAAGTTCCTTTATAGTGGGGAGCATGCTTGGGATGGCTTCTGTTTGTTTTAGACTGGGTTCTTTGTCTTTCCAAAACATATTTCTGTTTCTTTTAGATTTTCTATTTCTTTTCCTGTCTTCCCTGTCCTGGTACAGTGTGACTTCTCCTTACATTCCCCCCACCTCCCCACCTACCTCACCGGGCTCTACTTGGTCCTTTCTGCTCAGAGCTTCACTGGGGACCGAGTGTTACTTAAAAAAAAAAAAATGCTGTAGTAAAATATACATAACATAAAATTTGGTGGCACTTAATACTGTGGTAAAATATACGCATATAAAATGTATCATTTTGGCATTTTAAGTGTCCTGTTTAGTGGCTTTAAGTGCATTCCCATTTTAGGGCAACAACCGACAATGTCTAGCTCCAACACTTGTTCTTTTGCCCCAGCTGAAACTCGGTTCCCGTTAAACACTAGCTCCTTAATGCCCCCTCCCCCACCAGCCTTTGGCAGCTCCCAGGCTACTCTTTGTCTCTGTGAATTTGACTACTCCAGGAAGTTCATATGAGTAGAATCATAACATATTTATCCTTTGTGACGGCCTCATTTCACTTAGCATAATGTCTTCGAGGCACTATATCATGTGTCCAAAGCTCCTTCCTTTCCAAGGTTGAATAATATTCCGTTGGATGGATCTACCCCATTTGGTTTATCCATTCGTGCCGATGAACACTTGGGGTGCTTCTGCCTGTCAGCTATTGTGAATACGGCTGCTGTATACCTGAGTCTACAAATGTCTGTTCAGGTCTCTGGCGTCAGTTCTTTTGGGTAGACTTAGCAGTGGAACGGCTGGATCATGTGGTAATCCTGAGTGTTACTTTTGAAACTGATTTTAGGAGTCTGAGGACCTGGGTGGGAGGCCGAGTGCAGCCAGAGATGGGTGGCGTCCTTGCTGGAGCACAGATCTGCCTTCCCTTCTGTGAGATCGTCATTACCAGAGCTCCTGCGGCTGCAGAGAGATGCACCCACTCCCGGGGTCTCTACCGATTCCCACTGGGTCTGCCTGCCCGAAAGTTAGCCAGTCCAGCACCTTTCCCACCTTTGTTCAGGCTTGTGATAATTATGTTTGGCTACTACTCTGGGGTTTAAAACCTTTTTTTTAAGTAGGCTTTACACCAAGCGCAGAGCCCAGTGCGGGGCTTGAGCTCATGATCCTGAGACCAGGACCTGAGCTGAGATCAAAATCAACCAAGCCACCCACGGTTTTACATGAATTTCACAGGGGTGTCCACTGTTTGTCCTCAGCCGGCCTGCCTCTCTCTTAGATTTTCTACAATTCTCAGGATTTTAGTCTCTCCTCAGTACTGCTTCTGGGGTGCAGGCGAGAGTTAGGGGCTACAACAGTGCAACCACAGCAAGGAAGAGAGAGATGATAGAGCCTCCTGCGATGGTTTTAGGGGCCAGGCCTGGGAGAAGCCCTTATCATTTCTGTCCACGTCCCATTGCCAGAATGCCATCATATGACCCAAACCAAACTGCAAGGGAGGCTGGGAAATGTAGTCTTTCTGTGAGCCCACTTGAATTGGCGAACACAACGTTGTGCCCAGGGGGTTTCTTTTTATGGCTTCCGTTTCCTTTGTGCCCTTCCTTGAGCTCCAGGGGATTCTGTTTTATAGCTGCCGATTCCTGAGAATATTAATTGTACTGATTCTAACAGCTCGTTCTGTTTTTGTTGTTGTTGCTTTGTTTTTTGTTTTCTATTACCTGCTTTCTCAAGAGTTTTTTTGAGCTTGGAGGTCTTTTTGCTTGGTGCTGGTTTTCTCTCATGGGTGGTGGCCTCTAGTTCTGCACATCCTATCTGATGACCACTGGGAGGGGTTCTGTTAAGTGGCTGATCTTCTGGGTCTGCAGGCTCCCTTCTTCCCAGGTATGACCAGCCAGGGCACTGTCCCGTTACCTCCCCTGAGAGTCTCCTGGGGGAGATGCTTGGCTTCTGGGTCTGTGGCATCAGTGGATGAGAAGTGTGGGGAGACCCCCTGGAGCACTCCCCATCGGCTTCCCTGGGGCCTGCCCCTGCCCTCACCCACTTGGAGACTGGAGTACCCCACCCCAGGGCCTCTCCCAGAGTAATCCTCCTGGGTATATTCTGGGCTTTGGTCTCCTTCTTCCATGCGATCCTATCTGCCTTCCATATTCTAGGAAGTCTTCATTGCTGGTTGACCAAGGATGCCCTGTGTTGCTTTCCAGGGATGTGTGCATTTGTTAATTACTTATACCGGTGATTTTTTTTTTCTCTTGAGATCAAATTCACCATTGTTTTCTTTTAAATTCATTTTAATTACACTCTTTGCTTATTTGTTTTTGAAATAAGTTCTACGCCAAACATGGGTCTTGAACTCATGACCCTGAGATAAATAGTCACATGACCTGCCAACTGAGCCAGCCAGGAGTTGGTAAAATTCACCATTTTAAAGTGTGCAGTACAGTATTTATTTATTTTTTTTAATTCACAATGTGGCACCACCACCACTATCCGATTTCAGAGCATTTTCACCTCCCCCAAAAGAAACCCCTTCTCTCCCAATTCACTCCTTCTTCCATGCCCTTACAGTGACTCATCTAGGTTGTGTCTCTATGGATTTGCCTACTCTGGGCATTTCATCGAAATGGAATCATGCAATATGTAGGTTTTCATGACTGGCTTCTTTCACTTTGCAGTGTTTTCAAGGTTCATTATGTTGTGGTACCAGTCATTCCTTCTTTTCTTTTCTTATTTTAGTGCTCATTTATTTGAGAGAGAGCGAGAGAGAGAGAGAGAGAGAGCGAGCAGGGGTGGGGTAGAGAGACAGGGAGAGAGAATCCAGAGCAGGCTCTTTGCTGACTCAGTGCCCAATCCCACAAACCTGTGAGATCCTGACCTGAGCCAAAATCAAGAGTCTGATGCTTAACTGAGCCACGCAGGCACCCCCTGGGTCATTGCTTTTCACAGCTGAATAACATTCCTTTGTATGGACACACCACGTTTTGTTTATCCGTTCATCGGTTCATGGACATTTGGGTTATATCTACTTTTTGGGCTGTTATAAACAATACTGCTGTGATCATTGGATTTAGGGCTCTCCTCCCTAACCATGACAACCACTGATCTTTTTAGTGTCTTTGTAGTTTGTTTTTTCCTGAACGTCGTGGAGTTGGAATCACACAGCACGTAGCCTTTTCAGATTGACTTCTTTCACTTAGCAATATGCACTCAAGGTTCCTCCGTGTCTTTTTGGCCCATTTTAATGGGGTCATGAATTTGTTTTTAATATGATGGTAATGACGTCTGGGGATATGAGCGGGGAGCGGAGGCTGCCTCATAGGCCCCACCTGCCATCTTGCCTTGGTTGCAGGAACCCTCTGGAAAGAAGGGCCGGGTGTGCGGGCTCCCTGCCCGAGGGGAGGCCAGAATGATGCCTTGTCTCACGTGCCAGGCTGTCCCTGAGGGGTCCCTGGATCCCTTCCCCGGTCCTCCCTCTGCCTCCCATGCCCGTCTCTGTGTCCCTTAGACGACCTTGTGGAGAAGATGCCGTGCTCAGGGAACTCCTCCCGCGTCTGTGAGTGCCGCACTGGCACGTTCTGTGCCACATCAGCCACCAACTCCTGTGCCCGCTGCATCCCCCACACCGTCTGCCCGAAAGGGATGATTGTCAAGGTCCAGGGTAAGTATCCCCACCCTCAGCCCAGCACCAAGACCTGTGCCAAGCTGTACCCCGCCTCCACCACCGTCCCATATCTCCAGATGACCTCTGACCTTCTCCTTCCTCCTTCCTGTTGGACTGACATGTCTCCTTTCGAGATGCTGTGGGTGTACCATTTACTCAGAGCCCCCCAGCCTCTTCCCTGCACTTTGGGTCCCAGGCTCAGAGAGACCCTGATGGCCTGAGACACAGGCCTGGCTGGAGGAGCGTTGGGTTAGTGGAGACTCGGGGCAGAAGTTCTCTGATGCCTGAAAAACAAGAGCAAAACTCAAGTCTTCTGTCCCGGGACTTTCCCAGGGTTTTGGGGCTGTTTTTCCCAACTCACAATCGAGGCATTGGGAGTTAGAGGAGCTGAGAAACTCGGATTTCTTTTCCAACTTGCTGTGTGAGTTCAGGCACATGCTTTACCCTCTCTGAGCTTCTGATTTTGTGACAGTACAAGGGGCCAGAAAAGAGGCCAGAAAAGAGGTAAGGGCCACAGATCCGGTGCAGGTGGTATTGAGAGCACGTTTCAGAGGGAGGTTGGAGAGTGGGTGGGCTTTGGACCATGGCCCACTAGTGGTGCCACAGCCACACGGGCTGGGAGGCTGCAGGGTGGAACCAGAGAGCTACGCCCATTAGGGAGAAAAGTGCCAACACTGAGCCCATGACGCTCCTTCTCCTCAACTGGTCCTTTTCCAAAGCCCAGGCCTAGATTTTGCCCAGATTTTGCTCCCCAATTCTGTCTCCCGTTCCCACCCCCATTTCCTCCTGTCATTCCTTGCCCACGGCTGACAGGCAGAGCCACTCTGCTTAACCAAATCTGATTTCTCTCTGCCTGTCTCTCTCACCCCCACACAGCTGCCATAAAAACACTTCAGTATTTTCTCATTTCTACAGCGATAATGACATGATCCCTTGGCAAAAGAGAACAGGTGTTTGGAGGGATTTCTTTAATTCTGCTCCCGTTGGCATTTCTGGGCTGCTGGTTTATCGGGCTCCATGTCCCGGATCTATGAACAAAGAGAAACCCCAGGGGACTTGCCACTGTGTCCTTCCTAGGGTTCCAAGGGCTACCCTCTCCTCTCCACTGTTCAGAGCCTTCTTTGTTTCATGCATATTTTTATCTGTATAAAACACGTATATGCATGTTTTATACATGTGCCCGGGCGTTTAGCTGTCCTTATTGGGAGGACTAGGGAAAAGGGCACCCAGTCCAGCTTCGCACGAGCAGTCTCCAGGACGTGACCCTGCACGCGACCCTGCGCCGTGTCCCCCTCCCTCCTCCAGGTCAGACTCCCGCCGGCCCCCTCCTTTCTTGGCCCCACTGGTCTGCTCACTTTCGGCTCCGTGGATGTGCGGTGCTTCTCACTCCTACCAGGCGTTTGTGCGTGGTGTCCCCTCAGCACATCCTCTCCTCCTGCTCACTCGGTCACCTCCTGCTCAGCCTGGCCTCTCTGTCCACACCTCACTTCCTCAAGAGGAAGTGCCATGACTTGTGACAGGTCACATCTCCGTTGTGATCTCTCATCACACGGAGTCCTTTTCCAACACGGATGTGAACACCGGTGTCTGTCTTGGTTCGATCAACGCTGGCCTCCCTCCCTGGGCCGTAGATGCGTGAGGGCCGAGGTCATCTCCCCATTGCCTGATCAAGGCCAGGCACAGAATCTTCTCTGCAGAGATCTATGCAGAAGGACGTGGGGGCCCCGGACAGCTCAGTGTTGCGGGTGGGTGGGGCTCAAATCTGGCCCAGTTCTCCCCGGGTCACACAAATGCTGTGCTGAGGGGCTTGCGGCAGCGCGCCACCTGCGAACAGGGCCGGGGGTGGAGTGGAAAATGCTCTGGGCTGGGCACCAGGTCCCCGGGGTATTGTTCGCCTGCAGCCGTGGGGCATGTTCCCACCCCATCCTGGGCTTCAGTGTCCCATCTGGGAAATGTAGAGTTGCCACTAGACGGCCCTGGGGGACCTTCCAGCTCTGAAACAATTGCATCTCTGCTAGCATCGGTTTAGAGTTCTGTTCCAGCCAGGGCCCGTGGACCCGCTCCAGAAAGGAGGCCCTGTTTTGGTGGTGTTCCTGCGACTGCCGCATGGTGGCGCCCGAGCCCCCCCTTTGCTGCCCCTAGACCCCTGCTGCCCCTAGCGGTACCATTGGCCACATGCCTCCACGGAGCGTTTAAAAGGTGGCCAGTTGCAGGCGTACAAAAATGTAAAACATCTCATTAATTATCGTTATGTTGCTTGTCTACCTCTGTAGTTTAGATATATTGGGTCACATACATTAAATTAATTTCACGTGTTTCTTTTTACTTTTTAAAAAATTTATCTTTCTTTTTACTTTTTAAAAAGGGGTTACTTGGAAATTTAAAATGACAGCGTGATTCACATCATATTTCTGGGGGACAGCGCTGCTGGCTGACTTCTGGGCTCCCACGTGGACGCTCCCAAGGGCAACTCTCCAGCTGCAAGATGGACAGTAGTTTCCGCTTTAGCGTCAGCCGGTAGCTAAGCCGCATGGGGCAGCTTACATAGGTGTTCCCTCCTGAAATTTTCAAAACTCCAGAAAGTAGACGGAAGTATCCCCATTTTAGAACGGGGGAAATTGAGGTCCAGGGATGGCAGGTAAATCGCTCAAGACCACAGAGCAGGGAATGTCTGGGCTAGACTTTGAATGTCACACCCAGGCCTCGTCACGCCAGCGCACTCAGAAATACGAGACACATGAGCATTGCTCAGGCCCCCTCCACTGAAGCCTTCAGATCATAATCGCACACGTGGGACTGTTTCTAAGCAATGGGACAGAGATCTAGAAGGGGAAAAGGACACGCTGTTCATGGGGCGTTTACTCTGTATCACGCAGTGTGATGGGCACAGTGAGGACATGTTAGAGGTGGCAGGCAAACTCAGATCCACCTGATGGAAAGTGCTACGTGTTTTTCCTCTTTACCGTGTTTGCACCCAGGATTCTTCAGGAGTCTTTGGGTTGCACGTAACAAAATCTCAAATTTTTTTGGCTGATGTAACTGCAAAGTCTGGGGCTGGCCCTGGGTAGTATCAGGCATGGCTGGATCCAGGAGCCCTGTCTTTACCTATTTGTCACCTCTGCTCCCCCAGATCCAAGCTTGCCTCCTACCCAAACCCAGTAGAAAGACGGTTTCTCCTTCCTGCAATTTCAACAGCCATAATTGAAACCACGACATTGTACCTCATGGGCGTGGCTGGGGTCACGTGCCCACCGCTGAACCAGCTCCTCGGGGTCAGAGGAATCAAAGGGATTGATTGGTCCAAAGTCGTCTGGGTTTACTCCTGGGAGGGTGGGGTGGTGAGTCGGCCTCAGCCCCGTGCACAGATACTGAGACGGGAGAGTGTTCTGAGGAGAATCGGGATGCCTTAGCCCGAGGGGGAAGGGGTGCTGGGCAGGCACAAACACCAGATGGCCGCTGCGTTTTCCAAGCACCTCATTCCGAACTGTGGGTCGTGGTGGGAAAGAATCTGTTCCTAGAGCCTCCAAGCTCCTCGGTAGCACATCTGTCCACCTTGTGTCCCCTGCAGGCACAGCACAGATGGATACTGTGTGTGAGCGGCCTTCCCCGGTGACCAGCCCTGACCTCGGTACGGGCCCAGAAGACTGCCAGGCGCCCACCAGGTGACTCCCGGCCCTCTCCCTTCCAGCTGAATGTGGCATGGGGCTGTCCCAGCCCCCAGGATGCCCAGAGCCCAGCTGGGCTGTGGTGTGGGTGGGGTTTGGCCCAGGGTATCAGGACTCCAGGGTGCCTCTCTGTCAACCCAGCAGTTGCATGACCCCCACCGTGTGCCGAGTGTTGCCCGAGCGCACGAGAGAAGGTCTAGACGGCACAGCCGTGGCTCCCAGGAGCGGACGGTGGGGCTGCCAGAGGCCGTGGGCTGAGGGGCTGGGAACCCCTTTGCTGTGGAAGCGGTTACCCCTGAGCACAGACCTCCCTGCGTCATCAGGAGGGTTGGCAGTGCCCTTTCCGGCTTCTTTCTCAGCGACACCAGCGCCCAGGCCGGGCCCCTGGTGACCTCCTCAGTGAGCTCCGGTGCCAGGACCACGCTCCTTGGAGGGGGCACTGCCATCACCCCCGAAGATGATTCCAAAAAGACGGGGGCCCCCGGCTCTCCGTCCTCTGTGAGGAAGCCCAGTCCAGATCCAGGTAATTTCTCGAGAAGCTTTGGGTTGTTTCCCAGGGCAACGGCGTCTCACTGGCAGGCGACCTGTGTGTGGCGTTCCCCTGGGCACACCTGGGTCTCTCCTGGTCCAGGGAGAAGAGGGTCTCTAGGTCCCTTGGGGCTGCAGGCTTCGAGGGCCAGAGGGGATAAAGGAAGAAGTCGTTCATTTGACAGCTTAGTGCCTGCTGTGTGCCAGACACCGAGGTCCTGGCAAAGCGGCAGGTGTGGATATGACGCCCTCCTGGTTCCTGTGGTGACGGGTTGGGGTCCTCAGTTCCCTCCTGTTTATCGCCGACCAGCCTTCTGTTGTATGGGTGTATACACCGTGTATGTCCAGTAGTGTTTGGATTTGGGTTGTTTCCACTTTTGGCTACAGTTAACAGTGATAAACAAGTCTTTGTTTTCATGTCTCTAGAGGGTTTGTTCAGTTTTAACTGAAAATTTCTTTTAAGTGCATTCATTTATTTTGAGAGAGAGCACGGGGGAGGGGCATAGAGAGTGGGAGACAGACAATCCCAAGCAGGCTCTATGCTGTCAGTATAGATCCCGATGTGGGGCTCCATCCCAAGAACCATGAGATCAGGACCTGAGCCAAAACCAATAGTCTCTGCTCAACCAACAGAGCCACCCAGGTGCCCCGCTAAAGAGGTGTCCCTAATTTTAAAGTCATCACGTGGGTCCATCTTTTCTCTTTATGTCCTGCCTTGTGTTCGCTGCAGTCTCCACTGAAGTCTCAAAGACATCCTGCATTACCTTCCAGGATCATTACTGTTCTGCCTTTCACGTTTAGATCCGCTGTCTGCCTACCTTTTGTTTGTGGCGGAGGCAGCGGTCATGTTGCAAGAGGCCGCATGGATATGCAGTTGAACCAACGCCTTTTATCGAACAAATTGTCCTTTCCCCGCTGATTTGCCTGCCATCTTTGGGGTAAATCTAAGGTCCATAGGTGCCTGGCTGTGATCTGGACTTCTTACTCCTTTCCGTTCGTTGTCTTTTTGTCTGGTCTGTGTGGATGCCATGTGGTCTCGACTCCAGGAGATTTTCGGTATATGGTGGAACAACTTCCCCATCTCTGTTCTCCAGCCCTGCCCTGGCTCTTCTTGGTAATTTGCATCTCTGCGTCGACTTTAGAATCAGCCTTTCACATTCCACAAAACGTCCCGTTGGGATTTTGATCGGGATTGCACTGAATCTGTGGATCAGGTTAGAGAGAATCCGTATTTTTATAGCATCAAGTACACGGGAAAGCCGTATGTTTATTCAGGCCGTCTTTATTTATATACATATATACACACACACACATGAGGCCCCGCTTTCACGGTCTGTATTCGTACTGCAAATCAAGATCGGCCGTCTTTATTTTTATGTATTTAATTTTACTTAGGTCAGTTGAACCTCTCTCTCCCAATGATGTTTTATTAGTTTCCATGTGGAACGATTTACATCTTTGTGTTAGATTTCTAGGTATTTGATGTTTCTGATGATGATGACAGTGGTATTGTATTTTTCAATATCGCGGGTTGTAAGTCTTCATTTTTAGTATTGTTTTGAACCGTGTGAGTAGTCAGTATGTGACAGCCTAACCTGTCACAATAGCAGTCTCATAGGGTTCAACCCAAATGTATAGACACTCAGCTGAGTTTGATGTAATAACATTATATCCAGTTACCTTGCTAAACTCACTGTGAGTCCTAATAACGTATCTGCCGATTCTTCTGTGTAATCTGTGCACCTAATGATGTCATCTGTCCCTGGCAGCCTGGTGTCTGCCTCTCCTGGCCTCACTTCTTTTCTCTCCTTCCCTTGCCTTACTGCCTCGCCTGGGACCCCAGGGCCACACTGAGCGGAAGCTGTGGTAGTCGGCATCCTTGCCTCGTGGCTGATCTCAGAGGGAAGTGGCCCCAGGGTTTTGAGGAGGGTGGTGACATGGTGGGGCTGAGGAGAGGGCTCTGGCGTAGTGGCAATGACAGATCTCAGAGGGAAGGGCCTGGAAGCAGAGGGGCATTTCAGAGGGAGTCAGTGCTGTTTTCCTGTGTGGCTGTAGACCCATTCCTTCCCTCTCTGGGCTTCAGGACTCCCTCTGCAGGTTGATCTGACATGTGAGGAGTATGGGTGCCAGCCTTGCAGCTGGTGGTGGCGATTGGGTGAAGAGGTGGTGGTGAATGGGGCCTCTGCCCTGGCGGCCTGGCCTGGAGCTTGTCTGCTTCTTTCCCCAGGGCTGACCCCGCAGCCGCCGTGTCCCCAGGGGTCACCTGACTGTAGGAAGCAGTGTGAGCCCGACTACTACCTGGACAGGGACGGCCACTGCACGGCCTGTGTGAGCTGTGGTCGAGGTAAGGGCCATGTTCTCCCCTCCTGGGGCTCCCTCTGGGTGCAGGGGGTCTTGGCTGAGAATCTGGGATGGAAAACCTTGAGTTTGTTCTGGGACTGGTGAGTCCTCAGGAGCCTAGCTCTCCATTCTAGCATTTTTGAGCAGTTAGATTTTCTGAGTCCAGTTGTGATTATAGGGTTTTAATGGCAGTGATCCCTTTTCAGAGAGCTTCCATTTGCTCACTCCTGCAAGGAAGCATTTGTCATAACCTACCCTGTTCTAAACTTGTCTCGTTATTTTTGGTAGCTACCTTATGGTGCATGGATTACAAATATCCCTGTTTTACAGAAGGGAAAACTGAGGCTTTGGGAACTGAGGCGTTACAAAGGCCACACATCCTTGTGAGAGCCAGAGCTAGAGTTTGAACTTTGAGATTCTCAGTTGTGGTCATTCCCTGCGCTGTCCCTTAGCGCATGCCCTGGACCGGCACTTGCTGGGTGCCTGCTGTGTAGACAGTCAGCTCACTTATGGCAATACCAGCTGCCCCATGACGTCTGTGAGGGCCACAGAGGGCAGGGGAAGCTGCCCAGGACCCGAGGAAGGTGTGATTATGTCTCCTTGTCCAGAGTTTCTTTCACACAACAATGCAGCCTGAAGTCCAGGGAGGCCTGAAGAGGAAAGAACACTGTTTGTGGTCACCAGGGGCCACTGTTCCAGTTATGAGGCCACATAGCAAGTTTTGTCAAAGCTTGTGGTAATAAACCATTCTTTGTACTCGTGAATCTGTGGGTCAGAATTCGGACAGGGCACTATGGGGACAGCTGGCCTCCGCTACACGAGGTCTGGGGTTTCCATTGGAAAGTGTGAAGGCTGGAGGTTGGAATCATCTGGAAGCATTTTCATTCATGGGTCCGGGTTTGATGCCAACCGCAGGCTGGGGCCTCGATGCTCTCTGTGTTGGCCTGTATATGGCTGACTTTGGGCTTCCTCAAGGCCTGGTGGCTGGACTCCAAGGAAGGGGGAGGGGTGGGCACAAGCCATATCCCTTTTGTTGACGTTACCTCAGAAATCACACGTCGTGACTTCTGCCGGTTTCTACCTGTTGAGGCAGTCGCAAATCGCACTGAGTCATCGGAAGGAAAAGAAATCAGGCTTCTTGATGGCTAAGTGGCAGAGGCGTAGACGAGCAGATGGGGCCAAAATATTGCTCTGGCCATTTTGGACAAATGTAACCTGTCATAGCCACCATGTCAGATAGAGAAGCAGGAGGTGGCTGTTAGTCTGAGAATTCCTTTAGCTCTAAGGATGAAGCCCTGCAAAGCAATGGGTGCAATACAGGGGCTAAGAGCACAGACTCTGGAGCTCAAGTGGCTGGGTTCAAATCTTGGCTCCACCCCTTTCCACTCTTAAACACAAGCACGTTTCTTAATTTCTTGTGCCTCAGTTTCCTCATCTGTAAAATGGGTATAATAATAGTACTCTCCCAGAGAGCTGTTGCAGGAATTAAATAGGTTAAACCAGGTTAATCTGAGCAGAGTGCTCAGAGTACTACCCCCCTCACCTCGATTGTATTAATGCTGCCTCGCAGGCACTCAAAGGTATCAAGAGCTATAATCATGAGAATAGCTATTACTGTCCTGTCTCACCTCTCTCACTGCTGAGCTCACTCTTGCCCTCCACACAAATTCTCCAGAGCCTCTCTGCTTCCCACTCTCTCTGGAGGTTTCAGGAAGAAAGTGTGAGGTCCTTTATCATTAGAGGTCTTTTCAGTATCCTGCTGACTGAGAAAAGCCCTTAATGACCAAGTCATATTTGTCTAATCTAATAACGCCGTAATTCTATTTTCACCCACATACAGCACACAAACTATTTCTGAACATATGTAAATGCATTATTATATGTTTTCTGTTCACGAAACCTCTAATATTTTAATTTTGGGGGAAAACCCCTTTCTGTCATTGAAAACGTCAGACCTGTTGAGAAGCAGAAAGAGTCAGGAACGGTTATGGAATATTCCCCAGTTTTAAAGAATGATCAAGGCGGGGCCAGTGTGGGTCCACCTATGTGCACGCCCACTCACCCTGTCCTCTAGATTATTTTCTTTTAACAGCTGTATTGAGGTATGATTGACAGGCAATGCAATGCGATGTCTAAAGTGTGCCATTTGATACGTTTTGACATACGCACGTAGTGGTGAAACCATCGCTACAGTTGAGGTAGATGAACTCTCCATCCCCCTGGAAAGTTTCCTTGTGCTTCTTATCATCCCTCCCACCACTGTTCACCCCGCGTCCTTTCCCAGGTCACCATTCTGCTTTCTGTTACTGTGGAAGAGTTTGCATTTTCTAGCATTTTCCATAAACATAATCACATAGTATGTACTCTTTTTTCCTGCCTTCTTTCACTTAGCATAACTATTTTGAGCATGCCAAGAGATCCGCTCAACGGAAGAGTCATATGAGCATTTGCTTCTGGACAAAGGAATTCTCTGCCCTCCTGGGTTCTCTGGAGCCCCTGCCCTTGCCATCCCAGATCCTTCCCCATGACCCTTCTGTGTCCCTTAGATGACCTGGTGGAGAAGACACCCTGTACCTGGAACTCCTCTCGTGTCTGCGAATGTCGACCTGGCATGTTCTGTGTCACACCAGTCACCAACTCCTGTGCCCACTGTGTCACCCGCCCCGTCTGTCCACCAGGCATGGCCACCAAACCCCAGGGTAAGCAGTCTGTACCCCCAGCCAAGGGGCTGAGGTCTGTGCCCCTATAGCTGTACTTTTCCCTACCCCCAGCTGGGCAAATGACCTTCAACCCTAGCTGTTAACTAGGTCAGGTTTGGGCTTTGGTTTTTCTTTTAATAGCTAGATCCAGCAAGTGGAGTAAAATCTGGATTTGGGGGCGCCTGGCTGGCTGAGTTGGAAGAGCATGTGACTCTTGATCTCGGGGTTGTGAGTTCAGGCCCTGAGTTGGGTGTAGAGATTACTAAAAGATAAATCAATTTTAAAAAATGTTTATGTATTTGGGGGGGGGGGCGGTGGAAGAGAGGGAGAGAGGGAGAGAGAGAATCCCAAGCAGGCTCTGTACTGTCAGCTCAGAGCCCAATGCAAGGCTCGATTTAATCTCGTGAACTGTGAGATCATAACCTGAGCAGAAACCAGGAGTCGGATGCTTGACCGACTGAGCCACCCAGGCACTTCAAAACATAAATAAACTTAAGAAAAGTCTAGATTTGGCATTTTGGTAAGAGATTCTGATAATATTTTTTAAAATTCTTCCTTCTGAAGGTGTTGGGTTTGTAAAATTTTGACTTGTTTTTAAAAGGCTGTTCGATGACTCAAGACAGATAAATGAAATTTTTGAAGATGGTTCCAACTCAGATGGTAGACATTTGGGGCGCCTGGCTGTCTCATTCAGTAGAGCATGGTGCTCATGATCTCAGGGTTGTGAGTTCAAGCCCCATGTTCGGTGTAGAGCTTACTTAAAAAAAAAAAGAAGAAAGAAAAAAGAGAAAAGGAAAAAGAAAAGATGGTAGACATTTGCCAGAGTGCAGAAAATTATAAATTCTTGATGGTGGGGGAAAAAACCCAAAACACGGTTCATCAGTAGATGAGATTTCAGCAAATTCCTAGAAGGTAGAAAACAGAGGGAAGGGTGGTGATGGATGAAACCAGGGGGAGGAAAGCTCCCCCCGGGATTCAGTGTTGCAGGAAATGTGAGCGGTAACTTGCTTTGAAGACCCCACAGAAGCTCTGCGCTCAGAGCAGGCAAGTAAAAGGAAGGATGGGATGGGAGCGAGATGGAGAATTGAAAGGTACAGAGGGTTGCAACTTCAGCTTGAAAATAAAAATTAAAGCCTGTAACAGAGGCCTACCACGGACACTGACCAGTCTGAACAGACGGTACCTGAGTTTTCATCCTCTGGTGAAAATTGTCAACTTTTTGGCTAAAGATACTGAAGGAGTATCTAGGGAAACATAGGGCTACTGGTGGGGGTACTGCCACCCTGCTGTAAAGCCCTCTTTGGTTGTGTATTTGGGAGTACGCCCTGTCGATAGGCTACCCCTGCCGAGTCACCCTGGAGTGAAAACTGCCAGCCTGCACTCCCCCCATGGGCTCAGAGTTCCTGGGTGGATCTCCTACTCAGGGAAGAGACCCACTTTGAAAAGGACATGCTGGAATATTCAGCATCGTTCTTTTTATTATTTTTTTTTTTTATTTTTTAAATTTATTTTTCAGAGACAGAGGGCGAGAGACAGAGCACAAGTGGGGGAGGGGCAGAGAGAGGGAGACACAGGCTCCAAAGCAGGCCCCAGGCCCTGAGCTGTCAGCACAGAGCCTGACATGGGGCTCAAACTCAAGAACTGCGAGGTCATGACCTGAGCTGAAGTTAGAAGCTCAACCAACTGAGCCACCCAGGAGCCCCTCAGTGTGGTTCTTTTTAAGTAAATATGAGTGAGCAGTAAAGATATCCAGACTGGTAAGGAAAACCAGCAGCATGAAAGAGAATAGCAAGATACATTGACAGAAACATTTACTATGGATGGAGCAATAGGAATTGCTTCAGGAATAGCAATAGAAGTTTAAAAATTTAAATTAGTGTCTACAGGGGGTGCCTGAGTGGCTCAGTCCATTGAGTGTCTCTTGATCTCTGCTCAGGTCATGATCCAGAGGTTCATGGGATAGAGCCCTGCGTTGGGCTCTTTGCTGACAGGGTGGAGCCTGCTTGGGATTCTCTCTTTCCCTCCCTCTCTCTCTCTCTCTCTCTCTCTCTCTCTCTCTCTCTCTGCCCCTCCCCCACTCACTCTCTCAAAAGAAATAAACTTAATATAAATAAATAAGTAAACTAGTGTCCACAGAAAAATTCAAGTTGCTACATCCATAAAGCGAGAACAGAACGCAATGAAAAAGAAATAGTAAGAAAATAGAGGACCAAAAAAAAAGGCTTTTAGAAAGTGTGCCTGTTACCAATGGTGGCCTCTCAACTCTCATTGCACCCTGAGCTCCTGCTGTGCAGTAAAGGGCTGGACTCTTTCCGCATTTCTCCTCGTGAACGTGATGTTAAGCTTTGCCCGTAGAGGGTGCTGGGGAGCCACTGCAGGAAGAAGGAGGCTTTTCTTGGCTGCATTTACTTTTTCTTGCTCTTGCTGCACACTCTCTCAGCAGGGCGCATGGGTGGGGTCATCTGGTCCCAGTCATGCTCCCAGAGTCGATGGTCCCTTGCAACCTCATAGCCCCAGCCTAGGTCTGGTGACCACCTTGGCATGGCCCTTCCAGTGGGGACACTGGTACATCCCAGGCCTCATGTCAGCAGAAGTGCCATAATTCCCTCGGTGCACTCCCAACCCCAAGTCTTAGGTCTTCTGCATTCCCATTTCTCATGGCCCTCTTGACTTGGTCACTGTGTGCTCCGGGCCTTGTACCCACAGCGGTGCCCCAACTTTCCTTGCATACTTGACCTGAAAAATACAAGATTTCAGACTGAAAGGACTTACCAAGAGCAAAGCAGGATGAATGAAGATTACCCACACCTAGACATAATAGACGTATTTATTTATTCATTCACTAGTTGACAGACATTTGGATTATTTCCAGTTTGGAGCTATTTTTTAAATTTTATTTATTTATTTTTGAGAGAGAGAGAGAGAGAGAGAGAGAGAGAGAGAGAAGGAGGGAGGGGTGCAGAGAGAAAATCCCAAGCAGGCTGTAGGCACAGAGCCTGACGTGGGGCTAGAACCCACAAAACATGAGATCATGACCTGAACCAAGATCAAGAGTCAGATGCTTAACCAACTGAGCCACCCAGGCAACCCTCCAGTTTGGAGCTATTATGAATACAGCAGTTACAAACATTCTTGTACAACTCTGTGTGAATATATATTTTTGTCTCTCATGAGTAAATACCCAGGAGAGGGATGACTGGGTCACTGTGCTGGCCACACAGAATGTCTTTAAGGGTCAATTCAGAACCTGCCACCACCTGTGATCTGATCTCACAACCTAGTTTTACAGATGGAGAGAATCATAGGGCCAGAGCTAGAGCTGGAACACAAGGATACTGAGTTTTAGCCCCAAGTACTCTCCACCAGACCACATCAGCTCCTTCTTAGTTCTGAACCTAGAATTTTCAGTTAAGATACAATTAAGTTTGAGAGCAGAACAAAAACATTTCAGACATAAAAGGGTAGAAAGGTTTTCCCTTGTGTCCTCTTTTAGAAAGTACTTGAAAACGTAATCCAGCTAAATGAGGGACAAGAAACAAAATCCATGAATCTAGAAAACAGTGACTCTGTCCCAGGGGAGCAAGAAAGGGAAGTCCCAGAATGATAGCTGTGTTGCAGACCAATTGAACCAGATAAGAGGGGTAAAATGAAAGAGGGCTCCAGTGAATTGTCTTGTCTGCAGGAATGAAAGAAAGAATTGCAGTGAACTTTATGAGTAGTACCTTTGAAAAACTTCATATGGTGAAGGCACATTATTCTTTTATCAACAAGAAAAAGAAAGGCCATTGAAAACTCCAGGGAAAATAGAAAGCTGACAAGAAATTTACACTCCAAATATGAAGATGAAAATTTCATCTGACTTTAAGCACTTGTTGGATATACAAAAAGATAATCCATTTTATCTTGATGCTAAGACCATTCTCCTTCAAATGGCCCAAGGATCAGGTGTTTGGATTTAAAGAGAAATATTTCAATCTGGTAAATAATAATCCTTTTTAGTTCTAAATTGGGACAAAGAGTAGGTAGGTTCTTTTTTTTTTTTTTTTCTCTCTTTCAGTGGGTCCTTACCAGAGAACACAGACAGGCAAAGTAGTGGCTAAACAATACCTTCTGTTTACCTCCAGATTGAAAGAAGGAAGAAAAGGGGAGGGTCACTAACCCAGGGAGGAAGGAAGAAGGTATGGTACACATAGAGAGGTTGAGAAGCATCCAAAGACCACTGGGTCCATCTTCTCCACTTAGAGAAGTTCTATTGCTGGATTCCAGCAGGTATTCCAGTGGGAGCTCAGACTGAGGCTGCCTTAGAGAGACACCAAAGGGCTCTCTGCTCATGGTGCTACCTGCGTGTATCCATAAGTGGTATATTTGAACACAAGAACTTCTCCAATCCTCTCAAAGTCAACTCTTGTTGAAACCAATGACATCTTAAATGTAATTCAAATACTGATTTACAAATAAATAGAAATTATAATAACAAATTGCATCATGTTCCTCATAGGCTAAAGCCTCCAGGCTTCAGCTAATTCAGGTAATAGTCTGGTGGCCATGTGGAAAGACATAGCATCTATTTGGAGACCGCCAAAAGAGGAGAGTTCCTCAGGACCCTACTAATCCAAAAAGGAAATTAATTCTTGCTTCACTTTCTCTTCAAGGTATTTCAGGAAAAATCTGAGAGGCAGCACAAGAGCTTTTTAGAAGGGAAATGAATGTGGGTGGGGGATTTGCTTTGTACCCCATCAGAGGAGGGGTGCTGTCACCAGGAACATGGGGGTAAAGAGGGATAGTGATCAGCTTCAAATGTGGGCCAGTTTTTTTAGCCCTACAAAAGCAGTTAATTATAAACTTGTAAGAAAGTGCTCATTCCCAAGGCAGGAGGTGTGCTCTGGGCTGGGACTAAGGAGCCCTGCCTTCTGGCTCTAGCTCTGGCTCTATGATTCTCTCCATCTGTAAAAAAGAGGTGGCTGGGTCAGATCAGAGGAGATCATCTCTGAATGGTCCTTAAAGACATTCTGTCTGGTCAGCAAAGTGACACAACCTTCTCCCTCCAAGGTACTCAACAGGAATGAAATTCTATGTCCTCACAAAGACTTGTATGAGAACATTCAGAGCTACCTTATTTATAATAGCTTCAAACTGGAAACAACCCAAATGTCCATCAGCTGGTGAATGAGTAGGTAAATGGTGGTACATCTCTGCAATGGAACATTGTTCCATGGAACATGTTGCTCTGTGCAACATTAATGAATCTCAGAAATATTATGCTGAGTGAAAGAAGCCAGACGCCAGAAAGCACATACTGCCTGATTCCATCCTGTGCAATTCTAGAACAGGCAAACCAATCTACAGTGACATAAAGCAGACCAGTGGTTTCCTGATGTGAGGGGAGGATTTATGGCAGAAAGGCACTAGGGAACTTTCTGGAATGATGGGAATGTTGTAGATCTTAAATGGAGTTAGAGTTACATGGATGTATACATTCTTCAAAACTCGTCAAACTGTACACTTAGAGGTCATTTTCTTCTATGTAAATTATGCCTTAATGAAGTTGATTTCAAAAGAAAGACTTTAAAAATTGAGGCTACATTTAAATATCAGGGGATAGTATTTAAATTTATTCATTTATATGTATTTATCCGTTATTTATATAAAAGAGTGAGCGAAGGTAAGCAGGGGAGGGACAGAGAGAGAGGGAGAGAATCTCAAGCAGGCTCCTCACTGTCAGTGCAGAGCCTGACATGGGGCTCGGACTCACAAACTGTGAGATCGTGATCTGAGCTGAAATCAAGAGTCAGATGCTTAACCGACTGAGCCCCCCCCAGGCGCCCCCAGGTTTCTCTTTTAAATAAAGTCAGAAGACCTAGAGCCACCAAGCCACCTTCCTGTGTGACCACAGTTGGCTGGAGATAAGGAGCAGCCTTTTCACTTTGATCTTTTGAGACACGAACCAGACCGTCTCAGCCAGCTGTAGCTGCAGGAATAGCGGCTGACAAACAACGTTGACGTTTCAGTGTTCAGCTCCTGCTCCTCCGTGGGTCAGCTGGGCACTCTGCTGACTTGCCTGGGCTTATTTATTGGTTTGGTGTGGGTTTGCTTCCAGCGTTTCTCATACTTCTGGGACCAGCGGGGGCCCCTCCCTGCCCAGAGCAGCATCTCCTTATGGCGGCGGTGCAAGTGCAGAAATGCCCAGGCCGGAAACAGGCACTCTTACTTCTGTCCTGCTCCCCTGACCGTCAGAGTCGCATGGCGTTGGTGAGGCAGAAACAGACCCCTCCTCCACCCGAGGAGTGGACCCTTGATTCAACCTACCACACGGATCCCATCCTATATCGCTAATTAAATCGTTGCTTTGGGGAGAAAGACAATTTTTTAAAAATTTATTGATTTATTGAGAGAGAGAAAGCTAGAGAGTGGGGGAGGGGCAGAGAGAGAGAGAGAGAGAGAATGAATGAATCCCAGGCAGGCTCCGTGCTGTCAGCACGTAGCCCAACCAGGGGCTCCAACTCACAAACTGTGAGATTATGACCTGAGCTGAAATCAAGAGTCAGATATCAAGAGTCAGATGCTTAACCGACTGAACCCCAGGCGCCCTGAAAAAGCCCCACTTTTTAAGAACAGCTTTATTGCAGTATACTTTACATACCACAAGATCTGCTGGTTTTAGGTGCGTATAATTCAATGATCGTAAAGAAATTTACAAAGTTGCAAAACCATCACCACGATCTAAGAGACCTCACGCCTTTAGTGGTCAATCCCCATGTCCCTCCCCAGCTTGGACAAGCACTGATCTACTCTCTGTCCCTCTAGATAAGCCTTATCTAGACATTTCCAGAATATGTGTTCTCTATCGGGGTTCTTTCACTCAGACTAATACTTTTGGGGTTCATTCAGGCTGTCACATGTATTAGTGCTTTTGTTCCTCTTATGTCCACACAATATTGTGGTACTGATGTACATTTTATTTACCCGTTTACCAGTTGATGGGCATTTGGGTTGTGTCCACTCTTCTGGCTGTGATGAAGAACACAGCTATGAATGATCACGTACAACAGACAGTCGTGTACACGTTTTAATGCGGCTGCACACCAGCCTCCCCTATGCGCTCGCTCTCTTCCTTCCCCCACCTATGAGCCTCCCCACTTTCAATTTCCTCTGCTTAGATGGCCCTACCCATACACACATCCCAGCAACAGCCTCCCAAGGGAAGCCTTCCTGGTCAGATGAGGTTGAGTCTCCCATTAAAGGGAGCCCATGTGCCTTTGTGTGACACCTGCATCGTGTCTGTGAGCCCCACCAGCCTGCAAGCCCCTGACGGTAGGGATCGGTTTTGTGCACTGCTATGTCCCAGGCTGCAACATGGTCCCTGGTACACAGTAGGTGCTCAGTAAGGAGTTGTTGCATGGAGGGAAGGAAGGAGGGAGACAAGGAAGGAGACAGGGCCAGAACACTAACCTGGGTCTGCCTGGCTGCAGTGTCGTTCCTGCCTCACCGTGTCGCTTCCCTGGAAGTTACCAGTCCTGCTGGGTAAGGCTCCTTGACACTGATTCTACGACCACTCCCTGCAGGTACAGCTGAGAGGGATGCCACCCATGAGCCTCCGCCTCCCCTAGAAGCCCACCCCGAGTGCAGCACCAACCCAGAGGACAGCAAGGCGCCCACCAGGTGACTCCCTGGTCCATTTTGGGGGAAGCTGGGCTGGGGTTGGAGGTGGGGCCTGGGCTGGATCTCTGTGCCGAGCTCACAAGTCATCTTGGAGGATGTGTGCCCATTTCTGTGCTGGGGTGGCTGGGAATGGCTCCTGTGTACACACTTCCCTCTTTCCATCTCAATCGTCAGTCTTACCTCTGGCTTCTCTCCTGGCAGCGCCATGGCCTCTCCGGTCTCCGCAGAAGACCCCCAAGGCAGTAAGGAGCATGGAGGGGGCAACACCCACACCTGGGGAGACACCTTCACATCAACGAGCTCCCCTATCTCTTTCTCCTCCACGGGAAAGCCCATTCTGGTTTCAGGTAATGATTACCCCCCGCCCCCAGAAAGGAGGGTCTGCCTCCCAGGAGGCCAGGAGGAGGGAGGTTTCTTCCTGGGCAGCAGCATCCATTGGGTGGGGGAGCCCAAGGTTGACCCCAGGTTTCTGGCTTCTTGAGCTGGGCCTGCGGCTCGGTCACTAGCTAGTGATTGTTCCTCAGTTCTTGTGAGCAGGGACTTTGTTCACAGCTTCATCCCCATGGCCTGTAATTGCTACTCAGAAAATGTTTGTACCTGGTTAGCTCAGTTGGTAGAGCATACAACTCTTGATCTCAGGGTCATGAGTTGGAGCCTCACGTTGGATGCAGAGTTAGTTCACTTAAATAAAACTTTTTTAAAAAGAAGAAGAAGAAACACGAGAGACGATTAAACGTATTGGTGAATGGATATATGACCTTGACTAGTTGCTTAATTCCTTTGAACCTCGGTTTTCTCACCTGTAAAATTGTAACGCCATGTAGCACGCAGGGCAGCAAGCATTGGAATACATGCAGCTAGTCCAGTACGGGCAGGGCTCCTTCTAGACAGACATTCCAAGTGCGCTTCATTTTAGGGCTTGCAGTTCTCGTGCCAAACACTAGGGGGCGGCAGTTCTCCAGCCGGCCATCCTCAAAGCGCCCGTCCTGGACTTGCAGTCTCAGCAGCTTGTTAGAAGAGCAAATTGTGGGCTCCACCCCAGCCCCACTGAACCAGACTCTGTATTTGAACGTGGCCCCCGGAGATCCCTATGCACATTAAAGTTTGAAAAGCACACATATGGCGCATGCTACTTTTTAACATCTGAAACTGGACTTAAAAATCAGTAACTAGGTATGCGATCTTCATAAGGGACAAAGGATAAAAGGAGCAATTTAAGTACTAGGTTGTAAAAAAGTATATACTTAGCTAGCGGTTAAGCGTGTAGGTGCTGGAGCCACCCTGGCCTGGCCCAAGCCATGATTCTGCTGTAACCCTTTGCCATTTAAGTGAGTTACTCAATCTTCGCAAGCCTCAGTTTCCCTCGTTTGTAAAAATGGAGATGGTAGCGGTGCCTGTGTGATATTCAGGGAACGCTTGCTGAGCGTGTTTATGTTCTCACGGAGCTTTCCATCTGGAGGGGAGCTGGGAGTCCTCCCAGACTCCCCATGTCACCTGCCTCGCTACTCTGCCCGCCCCCGCCCTGACTCTGGCCACACCGGAAGTGCCACAGGCTGTCGGGGGACACACATGGCATGTGCCCTTCTCCACGGCCACTGAGACTGTGACTTCTTTGTTGTTGTTGTTGTTGTTTTTAAATGTTTATTTTTGAGAGAGAGAGGGAGAGAAAGGGAGTGCGAGCCTACAAGCAGGGGAGGGGCAGAGAGAGTTGGGCAGAAGATTCGAAGCAGGCTCTGTGCTGACAGCAGAGAGCCTGATGCGGGGCTCACTCC
This sequence comes from Prionailurus bengalensis, assembly GCF_016509475.1. NCBI lineage: Eukaryota > Metazoa > Chordata > Mammalia > Carnivora > Felidae > Prionailurus > Prionailurus bengalensis. The sequence continues at coordinate 8,903,736 of NC_057345.1, forward strand.
CACGAACCATGAGACCATGACCTAAGCCAAAGTCAGATGCTCAACTGACTAAGCCACCCAGGCGCCCCTAGACCGTAACCTTTTGGACCTCAGTTCCTTCACTCTGGCTCTGTGACTCCTCAATTTCTCGCTGTCTAAAAATGGTTTGCTCTTCTGTCAACTATTCAACTCCCCCGATGGGCTCCCTAGAGCCAGGTGAGGGAAGGCAGGTCGATAAGGGCCTGGTGCCAGGGAGATATAGGGTCTGGGTTTCAGTCCCCTCTCAGGGAAGGACCTGGTCCTGCCAGCCTCCATGGCATGTGTCCCAGGAGAAGGAGAACATAGTCTGGGCTCGTGAGGGCCGTCCCATGTGGTTGCAGCAGGGCCCCTGGCACACTGCGATGGTGGAGACCTCGGCGCCCCCCCCCCCCCCCGCATCAGGGCGGAGAGTGCAGGGCCGCCTCTGTGTTCCAGGACCTGTGCTCTTCTGGATGGTCATGATCCTGGTGGTGGTCTTGGTCTCCCTCTCCTTCCTCCTGTGCCACTGGAGGGCCTGCAGGAAGTGGATTCGGCAGAGTGAGTAGATGTGTCCTGGGGGCCTTAGAAAGGGCCAGGCGCCCTGCACTAGTCTGGCTGGGGCCCTGCCCTGCCCCCTGAGGCTCCCTGAGGCTGGCACCTCCAGCCAACTCTGCTGTCCTTTCAGAGCTCCACCTGTGCTACCCTGCCCAGACCTTCCGGCCCACGCTGGAGCCTGTGGGTAAGTGTCCACGTGTCCAGAGGGGCTGCTCGGGCCACACGGACACAGTAGCTCTGGGCCCTGGGTTTGGGGCTCCCTCTGTCCGCAGCCTCATCTGTAACAGGAATGTGATGCGGGTGGGAACTGCACGGCCTGTGCCTCACGGTCCTCCCAGAGGGCTGGCAGGAAGGTTTAAGATCCACCTCGTCTTTCGTTCTTTCCTCCACGGTGCCTCCCGGAGAGGCATTCCTGAACGCCTTCCCCTCCTTCCGAGCCTCCCTATGCCTTCCTTTCTCCCCTCTCCTGCTGGCAGCGAGGGGCATAGTGGTCTGAAGGGCAGGCTGATAGGGCTGGGATCCTGGGTCTACCACTTACCAGCTACATGGCCTCGGGTGAGTTTCTTAATTCCTGTGTCTCCATTTCCTCACCTGTAAAGGAACAGTGGGACTTCGGAGGGCAGGCGTGTGGATCCGTCGAGGTGGGCCTGTTGGTGCTGTGCGGAGTGTGTGGTGGGTGGGGCCGTGCAGCGGGGGGACTGTTGACTGACAGACCGGCCAGTGTTGGGGGCCTTTTTCCTCACCAGGAATCTCAGGGCTTTCTGAATTCGAGGTTGTTCTGAAGCCCTCCCTGGCCCTTACTCTCTGATCTCTGCCCGGCTTCCGGGTCAACTTTTGCAGGCCGCCTTTCGGAACCCCTGACCTATTTCCAGCTCTCACCTGGTGTGTGTGTTGTGGGGGAGGGGTCCCAGCCATCTGTGCCCCAAGTGCCTTTTCTCCCCTGTGCAGCCCTTTCCAGGCAGGACGAGGTCTTCATCAGCACTCCATAAACACTGATTGAGCACCTACTGTGTGCTGGGCCCTGACCGTCGGGGAAGGAGTGAATGGGAATTGTCTGAGCTTCCCTTTCTGCTTTCGAGGCAGGCTCCCATAGAGGGTCTCACTGACCCAGAAACCCCAAGGGAGGTGGGTGATGATCGCCATTCCACAAGGAGGCAGCCAGGCTCAGAAAAGGTGGATAAGTGCCTGGGGCCACACAACCTTCAAGGCTCAGGCGTGGTCCTTGAGATTGTGGACTTTGTCTGTGGAGTACAGACCTGTCACCTCCACCTTCCTCCCCCCAAGCTGTGTCCACCCCCAGGGTCCACTCATGAGCCCAGTGGTCAGCCTCAGGCCAGGTCACAGCTCCTTTGTCCCCCAGGCCCCCATCTCCCCAGGGCCCTTGGAGACCCTCACTGTGGCCCGCCTTTTGACTTGAGCACAAAACCTGTCCACTGAAGCCTGTTTTGAATTTGATGAGTTTCACAGCAGGTGCATGTGCTCCCTTAGCAAGGGGGGTTTTCGTGTTTTGATAGTTTCAAGCCTTTTTCCATGAGCTGTCAGCCCTAATGTCTCATTGAAACCTGTGTTTGCTTTCTTGACATTTTTCTAGTATTAAAATTTCCATTGCCGTCAGTTTATTTTTTTCTTCAAATCTTCTTGATGGCAGTTTTGCCACAGAGAGAGAGAGAGAGAAAAAAAATCACCTCTTAAGAAGCCAGACCTACAAGGAACCAAGCTCTGAGACTCAGTGGTGGCCATCCTGTTTGGGGCTGTTTTCGGCCCTCTGGCTTCCGGTGGGTCCCTGGGCAGGGGGCTGAGGTGGGGGGCTGGGTTCCCAGGCCTGAGATGGAAGGAAGGCGGGGCCAAGATGAGCACCCAGGGCCCAGGATGAGAACGGACTAGGGGGGTGGATGCCCCATTCCCTCCCGAGCAATGGGTGCTAACGGGGGGAAGCGGCTTTCATTCCTGTGCTTGCTCATTCGTGTATTTAGATCCAAGTGGCTCTGTGCTGGATACCGAAACGGTGGTAGCTCTCCCAAGCCTTCAGACCAGTGTCAGTTCTTTCAGGGGACGGAAGGCTAGCAGGATGGGAATGCGTGACCCAGCCCTCCCTATCCTGGAGCCCCAGCGCTTTACCAGCCTTCACTTGAATTGATGTGACTTTATGGCACATGTCCTTGGTGACAGGCATTTGTAAAACACATACGTGTACAGGGGGTCTGTGAGGCGTCTGCTATTTTTATTCCCATTTCACAGACCAGGAATCAGAGGCACAGAAAGGTGGAGGAACCTGTTTAAGGCCACTTGGTTAATAGGCAGTATGACCAGGATATTGTTGTTGCCGTTGGTGGTGAGATTTTTGTACAAAGGGCCTCTCACTATTGACGTGTGGGGCCAGGTCGTCCTTTGCTGTAGGGGCTGTCCTGTGTGTTGTAGAAGGTTCTGCAGTTTCCTCGATCTGTAGACCCACCAGATACCAGTAGCGCCTCCCAGCTGTGACAGTCAGGCACATCTTCAGGTAGCTCACTGTCCCCTGGGGGTGGGAATCACGCCTGGTTGAGAAACACTGACTAAAATTCTTTTAATCCTTCCTTTTAATGACACTGAAGTCATTATCTGCTACTTCAAGCAGGTCGAAGTTGAAAAACATTTTGTGTTGTTTTGAAACAATTTCACACTTACAGAAAAGTCACAAATGCAGTACAAAGAACTTAATTTTTTCTGAACCTTTTTAGATAAGTTGCCCACTTAATGCCTTATCATCTCCAAATACTTTAGCGTGTGCTCATACAAACATGGGCGGATTTTTAGACAACGTAGTGAAACCATCAAAATCAGAGAATTCACACCGATGCATTTACCACCAACTAATTCTCAGACCCCTTTCAACTTTCTTCATTTATCCCAACAACATCCTTTATAGCAGAAGAATCCAGAATTTCGTGTTGCATCTGGTTGTCATGTCTTTTGAGTTTCCTTCAGTCTGGGTGCATTGCCGCCTTTTCCTCCATGTTCACGACTTTGCCACTTTTGGGGATCCCAGCCCTGGGTTTGTGGATGTCCCTCACCTTGGGTTTGCCTGATGCGTCCTCACTACTGGAGATTGGAGTCCGGTCATGCGTCTCTGGTGGCGGGAAGATCCTAGGAGTGACACCCAGTTCCCCTGGTGGCATCCGTCCTGCCAGGCTGCAGCACCAAGTTGCTCTTTTCTCCTTGGCAAGTGCTAAGCACTTTCAGGGGGGGGGTACTTTGAGGCCCCGGGAATAACCGCTTCCTCAACAAACTGTCTTCTTTTTCCTTTGTGTTTATAGCTGCCTGGACTCTTGGATTGCTATTTTATTCTGTTGCCATCGTTATTTAATTGGATGTTCAAGTTGCCTCAGATTAGGCCAGTGGGGGCCCTTGAAGCTGGCTCCTGTGTCCTTTTGTCCCATCCTTTCCTGTTTTGAGCACTTCTTTAAGATGATCCCAACTTGCCTGGTACTTTCCTGCCCTCGCCCTGGAATCGGGTATGTCTCCGAGGAGCCTAGGTCTTAATCTCGGGGTGCCCATTGCCAAAGCTTGGCTGAACCTCTGTGCCAGACTCCTTCCCTGGGTCCGGTCTGCTGCCCGCAGCACCCAGGAGCCCAGGCCACATTGGGGCTGGGACTGAAAGGGGAGAGTGACCAAGATGGAAGGGACCGATAGTGTGCGCATCAGAACCCCTGTGCTCGGCTATGGTGGCCCTCAGAGTGGCCTCGGGGATACCATGCACTTGTCCCAGGGGTGGCCCCGATGCTTAGTGTGTCCCTGGACTCAGGTCCTAGGGTGCCAGATGCGTTTATAAGAAGATCACAGTTATTCCCCAAAGCAGGAAAACAAATCAATGAAGACAGTGGACTGAAGCAATGTTTTTAGGGGAAACGCACTTACGAAATCTGACCTCTGTACTTGGCATGACTGGTTCTGGGTCTTTAATCAAAGCACACACGTGGGTTGTAACGAAGCTGTAGGCAGACATTAGTACCTCTGGATTCTGCCTTTTCACCTTTGTGTTATTTTATGCTTGTTTCCAAGAGTCAGTATCAAATGCTGATTTTCTCTTTGGTGGGATGGAGTGCCGAGCCTCGTTAATGTCCCGGGACCCACTATATGCCAGGCAGCATCCTGGGCACAGTCCCTTTTTCACGTTTAAATTAAAAAAAAATTTTTTTTTTTTAAATTTTTTTTTTCAACGTTTATTTATTTTTGGGACAGAGAGAGACAGAGCATGAACGGGGGAGGGGCAGAGAGAGAGGGAGACACAGAATCAGAAACAGGCTCCAGGCTCTGAGCCATCAGCCCAGAGCCTGATGCAGGGCTCGAACTCACGGACCGCGAGATCGTGACCTGGCTGAAGTCGGACGCTTAACCGACTGCGCCACCCAGGCGCCCCTAAATTTTTAAAAATTTTAAACACACTTCATTTTTTAGAGCATAGGATATTTGAAAAGATAGTACAGAGAGTTCCCTTATCATTTTCTCTATTTATTTTTTCCTCCATTATTAATGTCTTACGTGAATATGGCATATTTGTCACAATAAACGAATCAATATTGATACATTACTATTGACTTTATAAAGTCCGTACTCTATTTAGGTTTACTTAGTTTTACCCGACCTTTTTTTTTTTTTTTTTTTTTTTTTTTACTGTTCCAGGCTCCCACCCAGGAAACCATGTTACAAATAGTTGTTGTCTCTGCTTGGGCTCCTCTGGGCTGGGACAGTTTCTGACTTTCCTGTTTTTGATGACCTTGGCAGTTTTGTCTTGTTTTTTTAATTTTAGAGAGAGAGTAAGAGCATGAGCAGGGGAGAGGGGGCAGCAGGAGAGAGAATCTTCAGCAGGCTCCATGCTCGTCACAGAGCCCAACACAGGGCTTGATCCCATGACCCTGGAATCATGACCTGAGCTGAAATCAAGAGTCGGATGCTTAACCTACTGAGCCACTCAGGTGCCCGTCCACCCCCATGACCTTGCCAGTTTTGAGGAGTACTGGCCAGTTATGTTGCAGGATGCCCCTCTGTTGGAATTTGTCTGACATTTTCCTCCTTATTAGATTGGACTTAAGGGGTTAGGGGAGGAAGACCACGTGAGTACAGGGTCATTCTCATCATATCACGTCAAGGTTCATGCTCTCCGGGTGATTAATCATTGGGCACCTTCACGTTTGAGATCTCATTTATCGTCACAAAAACCCTCCAAAGTTGGCATGATGTGTCCCATTTTCCAGACATGAGGACTGAGCCTGGGAAGGTGAAGTAATGTTGTGTTGGCCTTCCTGCCAGGAAGGCCTCTGCTTCAAGACTGCTAAGCAGCCTCATTGTTTGGCATCTGGCTCGTTCTCAGTTTTTTGTTTATTATAAATACCACCTCTGTGCACAACCCTGTTGTGTTCTCTTGGGTTTTTCCTGAGGGTGTGTACCCAAAGAGGGATTACTGGGTCAAAGGGTGTGAGGTTTTCCTTGCCAGTTGGCTCTTGAGAAACATGGAACCGGTTCACAGGGCATGAGAAGCTGTGTTCCTTTTTACCCACATCCTCTCCAAGACTGAATTTTATCACTTTTATTTATTTTATTTTATCTTGTTACTTTGTTGTACTTTCTCCCTGTGGCCACCCAAATCAAAGTTGGCTGTTTGCAAAACTCAAACTCACTCTTAAAGGACAAAGATGAGGCCTCACTGACATCATTTAAAGGAAGCTGCCTCGGGCCAGAGAGCATTTGGTGGCTTGGACTAGGGACAGTGGCTACCTAGTGGGAATGAGCCACGGCCTCCCAAGGTGACCACTGTGCTGGGAACACCAGTTACCAGAGGAAGGAAACTCGGTGCATTTGTTAAGTCAAGAATCCAGAATTGTGTCATTTTATACGCGTTCTCCTTTTGACCATCATTCTGGTTCCTTTCCTCTTTAGACACTTTGCTGATGGTCGCTTAAAAGGTACATGTAAGAGTGTTCCCCAAACTGACCTAATGTCTACACAGCATGTTCACACCACCTGTCTTGTTTGTATTATCACAGCTGGTGGGCCTCCAGTGAAGTGTTTCAGCTAGGATTCAGGGCTCATGGTTCCCAGAGCTGCTGAAATCAGAGAGTGTTCTGGAGGTGACTTAGCTCATTGGCATTTTCAGAGCAGATCTCTCTGGTCAGGTGTGCACACCCACAGCAGTCTATTCCAAGTCTCCGAGAGGGCCTCCTCAGGAGTCCTAAAGGGCTGTGTGTCCCTAGAGGACGGTCTATGCCGGGAGTTGATTTGCCCTCGGGTAGACCAGATGCCTGGGCACCATCTCCAGCTGTCTCAAATGGCCAGTGGGCCGTGGCTAAATACCAACATGTGCTTGGCCATGACCTGGCCCTGTATTTGATAGGAGAGAAAACCTGGGGGTGGGGGTTTGGGATAAGAGGTAGTTGTGCCCTGAGAATCCCTGAGTCTGTGCCTCCTGAGCCCACCAGAGGGGGATGGTAGGTGGCAGGCTGACGATGAGCAGCTGTCTTCCTTGAAGGTGGTCATATGGGCTCTTCCAGGCACGAGTCGTAGAAACCGAGCTCCCACAGAAGGCCTCCAGGGTCGCCTGGCTTCGGTGTGCCCGGAGCAGGTTCAGCAGAGGTCCTCAGGATCGGTCATCTGCTCTGTGTTACCAGCCCTGAGGTCTTCCGTGAGACCTTTGCATGGGGCTCTGAGGAGTTCTGGGCTCTCTAGACCCTGGGGGCTACAAGATAGTGTCCGCAGCCACAAACCAACCCGTTTGTGGGCTGGGGGAGGGCGTCAGTACTGTGATTGGCTTAGTGGCTGGGGGAGAGGTGGTTCCCAGTTCTCCCATTGCCGCTACAGAAGTGAGCGCTGGGAAATGAGTTTCTGTGCCCAGGGTTGGGCGCGGACTCTGAAGCCATCCACCGCTCTCCAGCCCGAGGGCCTAATAAGTGTCAGCCGCCATCCACGCGTGGGCTGGGACGGGACCAGGTAGCTCCCACACCCTCCTTGGTGAAGTCCCTGCTCTGCTTCTTTTTGCAGATTCCAGGCCCAGGAGGAACCGGACCGTAAGTAGCCCTTCTTTGCCCCGCCTCCCTGGCTTTGTGCCCCTAACTCTGACTCCTTCGCTAGCAGATCTGCCAGTTCTGAGAGCTGTGGGTCATTCCCCAACCACAGTGATGGGGTGCGCCCCCCGCCCCCGCAGGTTCAGGCTGGGTCTGCCCCCCGTGGGATGCTCTGAGCACAGCGGGGCGAAGCCAGGCTCTGGCAGTGGATGGGGAGCCCCACCCGCTCAGCTGCCTCTGGCTCCCAGCTCACCCTGCTGGGGACTCTTCCAGAAGGGCCGTGGATTTGGTTTGGGCCGATTTGGGTGCCAGGTGTGGTCAGAGGAAGGCCATGCTGACCTCCCCTTTTCTCCTTCACTCCTCTGTGGCTCTCATCCTCACAGCTGGGATGGCAAATCCAGAGCATGACTCTGAAAATGTAGCCATCACACATGGGCACTTCCCAGGAGCCAGGCACCTCGCTTGTGACTCTTAAAGTTACCTTGGGTAGGCCATACAACACTCAGAGGTTGGTGCTGTGGTCCATTTTACAAAAGAGGAAACAGAGGCACAGATGGGAAAGGATACTCCACAGCTGGAAAATAGATCAGCGAACCCTGGTTTGATTTGAACCCTGGTTTGTATGGCTCCAAAGCTGGTACCCTGGGCTCTAGGGACCTCTTCACCTGCTTTTTACAAGCAACTTGCTGTGGGCAGACGCTAGGCCAGGCTTTGCAAACTTTACCGTTGATCCTACGATTACCCCAGATGGGGCTTCGACACCTGGTCCTCACTGGGCTTGGCCTGGTGCCCTGCTGTGCACCCAGCCTCCAGGAGCAACCTTTGGGGGGAAGAGCAGGGGTGTTGCCATCGGGAGCTGAGGGACAGGGCAGGACATATGGATGAGTCTCATGTGTGTATGGTTCACCTATTTTTGTTTTCTTTGATCAAGTCTTCTATACCCTTTTTAAAAAAAATTATTTATTTTGAGAGAGTGTGCATGCATGCAGGTGGGGGAGGGCAGAGAGAGAGGGATGGAGAGAATCTCAAGCAGGCTCCCCACTGTCATCGCAGAGCCCATGTGGGGCTCAAACTTGTGAAACTGTGAGATCATAACCTGAGCCAAAATTAAGAGTCGGATGCTTAACCAACTGAGCCACTCAGGCGTCCCCCCTCACCCACCCATGACTTTCTTTTGACTCAGACTTTCACCCTTGGAGAAAGGTTTCCATCCTTTAGTCTTTAAATATAATAGAACCACAATGTGAGTTCAGTTTCAAATTATGGGAGGTCACATTCAAATATGCTTGGGTCAGATAAGTGGCTATTACAATACCAGGAAATTTCATGAACAAGGCATTTAATGATTTCTAAGATAACCAAACATCTTTTGGCCACGGGAGTCAGTGCTTTTATAGTAACTTGTTTAAAATGCCATCTTTTGGACTTCTAATTAATATAAAAGAATATTTGGGGTTATGTAGATATACTTTGTGAATTACTCAGACTCATTCCCTAACTAGTATGTGTTAGAACATTTCATGAGGGGCGCCTGGTTGGCTCAGTGGTTAAGCATCTGACTCCTGGTTTTGGCTCAGGTCATGATCACACGTTTCATGAGATCGAGCCCCAAGTCAGCCTATGAGCACAGAGCCTGCTTGGGATTCTCTCTCTCCCTCTCTCTCTGTTCCTCCCCCATGTGCTCATGTGCTGTCTCTTTCTCTCTCTCTCTCTCTGTCTCCCTCCCTCTCAAAAATAAACTGAAAAAACCCAGAACATTTCATGAGACCACTTCTCCTTTATGCTTACTTATAAAAGTAAAAAACTAAACCATTTTCCTGAAAATGTACAGAACGCATTGATGTAATCATGAACGACCGCTGTCCCAGGAGGTCAGGGCTGGGGAGTTGGGGTGGGTCTGGAGCGCACACTTACCAACAGGTGCTTTATGAGCATGGATTCCGGAGCAAGGCGCCAGGGTTCAAGTACTGGCCCAAACACTTACTAACTAACCTGCGCCAGTCCCCTGACTCCTCTGTGTCTCTGTTTCCTGATCTGTAAAATGGGGAGGGGGCTATTCTCAGTGCATCGCACTGAGTGATGCATTGGTGAGTGCAGTGTGGGATGCTGGCTACTGTCATTTAGTACAAGTTAAAAGCAACACGACTTCTAAAATTCTCCACAGGGACATCAGGCTCTCAAACCTGAGCAGCCTTGGGGCACCTGCGTGGCTCAGTCGGTTGGGCGTCCGACTTCGGCTCAGGTCATGATCTCACGGTTCATGAGTTCGAGCCCCACGTCGGGCTCTGTGCTGACAGCTCGGAGCCTGGAGCCTGCTTCTGTGTCTCCGTCTCTCTCTGCCCCTCCCCCGCTCATGGTCTGTCTCTCTCTCTCTCTCTCTCTCTCTGTCAAAAATAAATAAACATTAAACAAAAAAAAAAAACAGCTGAGAAGCCTTGGGTGGTGTGTGGCAGCTTTAAGGCAGAGAGGGAGACCCACTGGGGTCTACAGACATGAAGAAACAGGGGCTTCCCAGCTCAGAGCCCGAGGGGAGGTTGGGGCACCCCGCATCAACTCCCCATCTTCTGTGTCCACAGCAGTTGAGGAGTTGCATATTGGTGGCCAAGCCGGGCACAGAGGAGCTGGGATTAATGGGCCCCCCGGCCGTGGAGACCTGCCCCAACGGGGAAGCCTGCCTGCAGAGCATGCGGCTGCTGGATGCCAGCCCGGCCGGGAGCCCCCCGTCCCCCAGGGACCTTCCTGAGCCCCGGGTGACCTCAGAGCATACCAACAACAGGATCGGTGAGTCTGCCGATTTGGGGTGTGGTCAGGGCCGAGGGGGCAGCAGGGAGATGGGCACTGGCTCAGGGTCCAGTGCCCCCGACCGGAACCAGAGACCCTAGGGCACGAAGGCCCAGCGAGGAAGAGGCCCTTGTAAGCAGGAGATGCTTGTTGTGAGAGAGTTAAAGCATGCTTAGGTATATTACGAAGGCTGTTCCCCCTCGTTACCCCAATTCAAATTTCTGTAAAACAGGAATAGTGCTAATTCTGCCTCATAGGGCCATTGCGAGACGTGGAATCATGCGTGGGAGGTTGTCCTGGTGGGTGGGGGTGAAGGTGGGGGAAGGGGCTCCCCTGCCTGGTGCCTGTTGTTGAGGCGAGATGTGGACGCCGCCCCACCCCCCAGCAAAGAGCCCCGTGAAGGGAAAGGAGGACACCTTGAAAGGTGCCGGTGACAATAAGACCTGCCACTTGTCTAGGTGAAAGTCATCTCTCGTTGTCCCATGGCCTCTGAGGACAGTGTCTTCCTCCTCTTTTTATAACTGGGGACACTGCAGCTGGTGGGGGAGGGGGTGCGTGAAGAGATCTTCCCTGTCACACAGCCACTGAGTGGCCCAGCTGGGACACGGCCCCCCACCTGCGGGGCTCCGAAGCCTTTGGCTTGCCCACGGCGGCCTGGAGGCCAGCACTTCCCGAACTGCAGCCGCCCTCCCACTCAGGCGGACCTTCTGCTTTGGCTTCCCAACGGCCTCGCTGCCTGCTCTCCTTCTGCTCTCCACCCTGCTACACCCAGAGTGTTTGTGCCAAAATATATGCCCGTCCGCTGTGCACCCCTGCTTGAACCCCTGGGGCTGGGGCAGGGGTCCCTGTTGCTGTCAGGATGGATTCCAGGACTCTTATTCCGGCCTTCAGACCGGTCACCAACTGCCTCCTCCCCACCAGACTCACCTGCCTCCTGACCCCACAGGCCTGCTTCTCCTACCCACTGGCAGTTTCCCGAGTTCACAGAGCCCTCCCTCCCTCCTGAGCTTCTCTGCGGAAGCTGCTTCCTCACCCTGGATGGGCAGCTCCCTCTTTAAATCTCGTCAATTCCTGAGCTCCTGGAGGCCCCTGGCCTTTTGCCTCCTCCTCCAGGAAGTCTTCCTGGCCCTCTGCACTCTCCTGTCCAGACCAGATGCCCCTCTGCTGTGCTCCCCCAGACCCCAGGCCTCCTGACCTGGTATCCTCAGCACCCAGCAGTGTGACTATTTGTAGCCTCCCTTCCCCCCTCCCCTCACCCCTCCACCTGGCTGTGAGCTCCTTCTGGAGGGTTAACCATTGCTGGGTAATACCAAAGAGGCTTTGTTCTCCACATTTCTGCCGCAGTTGCTGGTGGATTGAACTCTTTGGGGCTGAGTCTTTCATATGAAAACAAAACTTTTGGAATTGTAGCTTTCAGCAAGGTTTTTTGTTTTTTCCCCATTTTTTAAAAGAGGGTTATTTGGGGAAATACCACCAAAGACATCTCCTTTACATTTCCTAAGAAGTCCTAATTTGAACGTTTGAGTCCCTGCCGAGGGCAGTGCCCAGAGCTGCGGGGGCAGGTGGAGGGAGGTGCCGAGCTCCCGGGATGGGAGTGGGCCGTCTGCTCCAGCTGGCCTGTTAGCCTTGCTGGCCAGCGTGGTGGTTGGGAGCGAAGGCCTTGGAGGTCCTCTCAGGAGCCTTTTGTCCTTCTCATACCATCCCAGAGGGGCCCCTGCTGCCCTGTCCAGCACCCCCGGGGACCAAACTGCAGCTTGAGCTTTATCCCTCGCCCCCAGGGCACCAGGCAGGGAGAGCCCCTTCACTTCCCACCAAGATAACTTGCCTGGATTCTAGAGCCCCGGGTGGGCTGCTCCATCCCAGTGTCCTGCTCCACCCCAGCTTTCAAGTTCCTTCTTGAGCTTCCTTATTCAGACTCCAGAGATAGTCACGGGGCCGGGCTGCTGGGAGGCCCTGAGTGCAAGGCCATGTAGCTGGGCCGGGTAAAGGCTCCTCGCTTCTCGGCTTACTTAGCTTCCCTGAGCCTCCAAAGCCCCAGCCATAGATGGTGGTACGACCCTTAGAGGATCATGCCTCTGATGGGGTGTGCTGCTGATTCATCCAAGCAACATACACCAGCAGCCCTACTACGTGCTACTCAGGCACAGCTGTGAAGGCCTCGGGTGGGCGATGGGAAACACGTAGCGAACACCTGAAGACCCGAGGTACGGCCCCGAGAAAGACTCCCAGGCTGCGGCTAATTGTCAACAGGGCTGAGGTTTCTTTTTTTTAATTTTGTTTTTAAGGTTTTTCATCTTTCAGAGACAGAGAGACAGAGCGTGAACAGGCTCTGAGCTGTCAGCACAGAGCCCGACGGGGGGCCCGAACTCACGGACAGCGAGATCATGACCTGAGCTGAAGTCGGACGCCCAACCGACTGAGCCACCCAGGCGCCCCAGGGCTGCCTGGGTTTACCTGGACCTTAAGAGGTTCATGGGGCTCGGGACTGTCACGGCCATGTCCCAGGAGTGCCCCCAGGCAAACCGGGACAAGTCCGTCACCCCTGGTTTCTGATTTAGGCACGTGGATAGGAGCGGAAAGGGTGGCCAGTCAGGTGGGGGTTTCTTCTGAGACTTCTAACTACCTGGTGACTTTGGACAGGTCTTTTAACCTTTCGGGGCTTTAGGTTTTTTATCTGTCCACGGGGACAATCCTAGACTCTCCCCCTGGCAGCCGGGATGTGAGGATTCGGGAGTAACGCGTGGAGGGTGTCTGGACAGTGTCTGCCACCAGCTAACCTCCTCTGGAGCTTCCCGGGGCTGCCACTTACCAGCTTCTCTCCCCAGGGCTCGCTTTCTCTCCTGGCTTTACTCTCTCCTTCCCTACCAGATCCCCACTGAAACTAGAGGAGACCGTGAGCCTCTCCCACAAGGAGCAGGCGGGCCGGGCCAGTGCTTAACTTCTCAGCACATGGTTTCTAGCTGTTTTATTTCCTTTGAGCCTCAGGACACCTGTGAGGTTGGTGGGGCTTACCGTGGATCGGAGAGATTGTGTCATCTGCCTGAGGCCACACAGTAGGAGTGACGAGGCTGGGGCTTGCACCCACCTCTGCCTCCTCACTCCGTCCAGCCAGGGCTCCCGTTCCCTCACTTCAACCCATCCTTTTGCTTACAGAGAAAATCTACATCATGAAGGCTGACACAGTGATTGTGGGGACCGTGAGGACCGAGGTGCCTGAGGGCCGGGGCCTGGCGGGGCCGACGGGGCCTGAATTGGAGGAGGATCTGGAAGGGGACCACGCGTACCCCCACTTCCCGGAGCAGGAGACAGAGCCACCTCTGGGCAGCTGCGGGGACGTCATGTTCTCAGTAGAAGAGGAAGGAAAGGAGGCCCCCTTGCCCATGACTGTCTCTGAGAAATGAGGCCTGGTCTGGGTTGGGGCTGAGAGGGCAGCTGGGTGGCCCCGGAGAGGCCAGGGTGGCACTAGTGGCACCAGGCTGGCAGCAGAGGCCTGTGTGGCCCGAACTGAGGTTCCGGCATCCGGTGGAAGACCAGCCTGGGCAGGGGGCTTCTGGTGGTTTCCAGTTGCGCCCTGCCCAGCTGTCCCCCCCAGCCCAGACCCCGGGGGAGCCCGGCTCGTGCCGTGGAGACAACCCAGGGGCTGGATCCGCAAGGCAGTGTTGGAGCAGCAGGCAGACAGCAGGGACTGGGCGCCCCGTCTCCCACCACTGCCAGGAAGACGCCCTCGGAGCCCGGAGCATCAGACGCACGCCGCCAGGGCCGGAGCTCACTGGCAGCAGAGATTGTGAGGCACAGACCCCTCGGCCTGCTTCTCTCGCCCGGGGCCTCGGGAGCAGTGCCCCCCTGACCTTGCTGCCATGCCGGCAGCCCCCAGTTACTGTGGTGTGGCCCCCATGGGCACCGAGCCAGCGCCTGTGGTGGTTTCTCCTGAGTCAGTGGGGAAGCCAAGGGACGAGGCATCATCCCCCATCTTGGCAGCGGCTGCCATGCTGTGCTCTGTGCCAAGGTGTGTGCCCAGCCTGGCCTCCTGCCCTGCTAGGGCTGAGCGAGACCCTCCTGGTGCCTCCAGCCCCTCCCTATGCTGCAGCCCCCACGGTGGGCTGAGGGCCTGGGGTCAACTGTCTCAAAATGTCCCCACCAGTTCTCCCAGTGGGAAGCATCTTGGGACCCAGATGTCTGTAGATGCTCCAGTTGCGGGGTCCTGCTCCAGCCGGAGACCCCGCCCACCCGGCTGCCCTCCTGGAGAATGGCCTGCTGAAGGGGAGCCATGGGCCCTTCCTGGATCCTTGCTGCTGTGTCCTGGGAAATGAAGATGCACCTTCCCCAGCTCTGCCACGCTTATAGATCCCGGCGGCCCCCCGCCCTGCCCTCGGGCTCCCCTGCTCAGCACCCACGGTGGGGATATGGATGTCAAAAAGTAACGCGGTTTCGCCCAGGCATTCAAATGCCTTCTTCTGGATTCTTGGAAAAGCAAGTAGTTCAGTCCAGATTTCAGGATCTTTGCAATTCACGAGAAGGAGAAGCTGCCCTAACTTGGGTCCGCTGGCCTGCTCTCCCCGGGGCTTTCAGACTCCTATAAACACACGAGGGGCCTTGGAGAGGGGCCTGTGGGCAGAGGACAGGTGGGCCGCAGCCCAGGGCATGGAGTCTCAGCCACCTAGAGGCTCCTGGAATTACCCCCTGCAGGAGGCCAGGCCCGGGAATCTGCTGTTTACCCACCAGCCTGCTCACTGTCAGGAGGAAGTCGAGGCTGGGTCAGGAATCACAAGGGTAGTTTCTGAAACTGCTCAGATGTTTTTGGGAAAGTTGGAGAGGCTAGGACGCTGACAGACATACCAGAAGCTGGAGAAGTTTACATGAAATTTTAGAGACAGCACCGGCACTGTGCCCTGAGCTTTGGCTCTCAGGGGCCCCGAGGACACCCCACCCCGCCCAGCAGGCCACCCAGCAGGGTTCTGGCAGTCTTGACTTGAAGATACTGACGCACGTCTAATGAAACGGAGCATTCCCTTGCCCAAAGGCCCCTCACAAAACTTTCGATCCTCCAAAACTTTTGATCCTCAGAAAATTAGTAAGGTCCCTTAAAAAAAACTAATCGTAAGGCTCAGGAAACTATCTTTGGATTAAGAGTATTTGAGAACCCCTGAGCAGGAAGGGTCTGGGCAGTCTCTCTCCCCACAGGACAGGGAGGTCCCTCTTCACCCATCCACCTGGGCAACCAGCCTCTGGTGACAGGGAGCCCACTATCTGCTGAGGCAGCCCTTCCTCTGCGTACCGCCTACTCCCTGGTCCCAGACCTGTCCTCCGAGGGTATGCAGAATAAAGCCTCTCTTGTCATAAGGCTCTCTTTGGGTATTTGCAGAAAGAGATCCCTGGCCTCCCCATGACCTTCTTCCCTCTGGGCTGGGCTGAGCAGCCTCCCAGCTTGGGAAAAGGGGAGTCACAAAGTAGTAGCATAAACACGTAGTCTCTGGAGGCGGGGGATGGAGGGGGCGGGCAAGGGGAAGACGAAGGGGTAAATGTGAGACTTGGACTTTGGGCCTGAGCTGGGGGGGAACTGCCCCCACAACAGGCAGCCAGCCTGGAGCCCCCCTCTGACTGTGGTTCCCCTGTGGGGTGGAGGAAAGAGACAGAGGGCTGTGGTCAGACCTCACCCACCCCATCCCCAGGACTCCAGCTCATGTCCAGACCTGCAAATCAACCCAGCCGTTTAGCCAGCGTCTGCCTGCCATGTGGCTGGTCTGAGAGCCACGGTGAATTTCCCTGTCTTGACCCGTGATCAGGGGCTACTTCTGAACCTCTGTCTGTTCTGATGTCCAGGTGGGCAGACGGGCAAGGCCCCTCCTACTCAGGCTAGCACTTCGTAGGCTGTAAGGATCCCTCCCGTGCACACGTACATCCCTCTTCCTGAAGAGTTTGTATTCGGGGAGTGACGGTAAGTGATGTGTCCTACGGAAGCTATTGCACTCAAAGGAAATTTATCATTTCCCAAGCTGTCTGGTAGGTTGTAAGCTGTTCTAGGTTCTGAGAATCTGTAAGTAAGGCCAGGGCTGGTCCCCGAGATGGAACAAGAGGCTTCTGTCTCATCTCACCCCTCCCCTGGGTGGGGGGAGATCTTGAAGACCGGTCACCGGGAACTGGCCTGTTGGGCTAAACAGAAATGAAAATCGGTGCTGACAGTGCAGGAAGTGGAGGGCGGGTGGGGTGGAGACTGAGACAAAGTGCAAGTGGGGGAATAAGGCTTGATTGGAGGCCACAGTGAGGATATTAAAAGTTTCGAGGTCCACTCCGTGACCCTCCCCCAGGCCCCTCGCCCTGGGCCAACACCCCATGCTGGGTGCACATCCTGGGGCCGTGCCCAGGGGCCAGAGGAGCACAGGTCACCAGTGTTTGAGAGCGAGGTGCAGGCAGGGAGGTCTGCCCCCCGCTCTCTGGGGCGTGGGCACAGAACAGCAGCAGTGTGCAGGTGGGGATGGGTCCTGGGGTCAGACCTGGGTTCGAGTCCTAGCTCTGCCACTTACCAGATGGGCACTCTTGGTTATGTGCCTCTATCTCCCTAAAGCGATTTCCTGGTCTTCGAGGTGAAGGTATCAGTCTCTATCCGGTAGGGTCATGGGGTTGCATTAGACCCCACCTGATACGTGGATTGTGCTTGCTGCATGGAAGCTTCTGTCCTGGGTGCAGCCTGGCTGCCACTTGCCAAGAGCGAGCCCTTCCTAGGCTAGCAGAATTCAGCTCCTTCCAGCCTACAAACAGGTCACCCTCAAAAAGGCATTATAAGTGGTGGTTGGTTCCAGCAAGCCTGTGTTTGCTCTGGTAAGGTTAACCAGGGCTTTCAGGCTCTCCTGGCACCTGGCCTCCCTTGGGGCCAAGTTGCAATGGAACCCCTCACATCATGGTCATAGGACTGGGCTGTTTATTAGATGTCTGGAACTCTGGGTATTTGTGATGTGCTCTGGGTCCCTCTGCAAGGGACGTCCTGCTCGTGGTTCTAGTGCATTCCAGGCTGCACTGCATTGCTGCTCAAGATCTTTTTTTTGAGTGGCCTCCCTCCCTCCTTCTTCCCGCCCTCCCTTCCTTCTGAAAACACCTATGGTGACCAGGCCCACATCTAGCTGCCGAGGGACCTAGGAAGGCCTAGGTCTGTCTGTCTAGCGCTCAGACTTGCTGTCCTGGGTCCTGGGTCCAGTGGATGGAGACTGATGAGTGTGCACAACTGATCAGTGAACAAGGTCATTCCAGGATTAATCCCACTGTGTGCTACAAGAAACCCCAATCTGGAGCCTGTGTCACAGTGTCTGGAAGGGAGGGGCAATTCTGGCCAGGTGGCCGGAGAAGTCTTCTAAGGAGGGGTCCTCTGAGCTCAACCTGAGGTGACATGACAAGAAGGAGTCTGGGGACCTGGCGGCAGAACATTCCGGCAAGTCAGGGGAACAGCAACCACAAAGGCCCTGAGGTGGGAATGGCCAGGAGATTCAGGATGCACGGGGCATCTGGGTGGCTCCGTGCGCTGAGTGTCCAACTCTTGATTTCGGGTGGGGTCACGATCTCGCGGTTTGTGAGTTTGAGCCCCTCATTGGTCTCCGTGCTGGTGGTGCAGAGCCTGCTTGCATTCTCGCTCTCTCTCTGCCTCTCTCTCTGTGCCTCTCTCTGTGCCCTGTGCACTCTCTCTCTCTCAAATAAACTAGAAAAAAAAAAAAAAAAGATTCAGGAAGCACAGCACCCTGGTGGAAACACAGTGAGCAGAACAGAGAGAAGCAGGAGGTGAGTGTGGAAAGCAGCGGGCGGGTCACGGGGGCCTGCCGGGCAGCTGTCAGGCACTTAGACTTCATCATAAAACATCATTATTTCTATTTTTCTCCTATTAGAACAATAAACATCCTGGTATTATCTCAGGAATAGGCGTGAAGGGCCGAAGCAGAGGCAGCAAAGGTTGTTTGAACCTATTTCAGAGGGAAGCCTGGGCCAGGGGCAGCGGTGGCCAGGAGCCAGGAAGCAGTGGGACGGGTGGTCTCAGGACACAGAGAGAAGCCTGCATTACTGATTCATGTGGCCCTGGTTGATGTCACCACAGGAGGCTGGCCGTCAGTCAGTCTAGTTCCCCCTTTCTCCGGGTGCCTTCCAGGAGAGTAAAAACCACACCAAAAATTCCTGGGGGAGGCTGGAGCCTTTGTTTGTTTTCGGGTGTGGGGCGTGGGGTCTCACCGAACCACGGCCTGCACTTTCTTCCTCGGTCGGCCAGCACGCGCCCCCTTCTGTTTCATCACCGTGGCTTCGCCTGTCGGGGAAGGAATGGCTCAGCTCGGTCAGGATTCACCTCCTGCTCGAGCGACTCCGGCTACGGGGCCTCCAGCAAAGCCCTTAAGCGCCTTTACCTTCGGTTTCCCAATCCGCAAAATGGGCACAACAGCTGCCTTCCGAGGTGGTCGTGCGGCCCAGCGGTAACGCGGGGCAAGTGCTCGGCCTGGTGCTAGGCATGGTCCCTGTTCAGGAAATCGCAGTCCAAGTAGGCGTTTCAGGAGCCTTACAGTTGGCTCCAGCCTGTCTGCATTCTTTCTGTATTTGAGCTTCATAATGATAGCTGAAAAGCCAAGTATCAGCGCTCCCTTTTACAGACCGGAGCTCAGAGAGGCAGACAAACTGACCTACTGTCACACAGCCGGGAAGTCCCTCTCCCGCCCGTGTGGCCAGGATGCCTCTGTGGTTGGGCTGTGTTTATGTAGAGCCATCAACTGGCACTGTGCCCTCTGGACAAGTTTCCTTTCACTTCCCAACTCTCCACAGCTGGGAGATGGGAAGGAGGTCGGTTTCATTCCTCCTCTTCCAGGGAGGCAGAGACGGTTACAGGAGGCCGGGGAACCTGCCCAAGGTCAAGTGGCAGGCCAGTTGTGGCTTTCTGAGTCTCCTGGTGAGGCAGAAAGGACACGAGGCTAGCCCAGTCAGAGCCTCTGTTCTTGGAGCTTCTCCCCCTGATCCTGCGGGCAGGGGAGACCCAAGGCTGGGAGGGCAGGCGGTGCAGACAGCATCTTCTGGAGAACCACCTGACCCCGGTATTGCCTTGTGCATCCTCAGTCACCCCCTTGTGCCCTGCTCTCTGCCCCATGCCCCTGAGGAGCCCCCGAGGAGCCCTCCCTTCTGGGAGCCCCAGAAGGAAGACCAGTTGAGAACAAGCCTCCCCATTTCACAGATGGGAAAACTGAGCCCCACAGAGGTAAAGCAATTTGCCTAACATCTCAGCTTGGTGCTGTGTGGAGACAGGGTGGGGGGAAATCACTGTTCAGTCCAAGTGAACAAGTAAAATCATTCTTCCGTTCTTTGTTTTTGTTTTTAATTTGGTGTTAAAAGTAACTGTGGTGAGTGAGTTGGGTTCTTATTTATGAGGCAGCTTTGCAGGAGTCAAAGTAGTTCCCACAGTCAGACGAGAACGTCGTGGGAGCAGGGCTTCCTAAGCACGCGGCTTGTTTGGTCCAACAGGGCTCCTGCTTTGAAGGGCCAGCGCTGGGTTTACTGCTTTGCTGTGCTGCCTGATAAATTATTAACCTTTGGACAAAGGGCCCTGTGTTTTCTTTTTTTTTTTTTCCACTGGGTCTCACAAATGACGTAGCTGATTCTGCATAAGAGGCAGCGAAATTGTTAGGAACTTACTCAGGTCCAAGGCACTTTCCATACTTTGCCACTTACCCTCATAGTGGCCGTGATTATAGATGAGCTCGCCGGGCCCCAGTCTGCAAAAATGTCGAATGGCTAGTAACTGACCTCAACTGTCCTGGTTCTCTCTTGCTACATCATAAACCACCTCACGACTTAGTGGCTTAAAACAACATCCGTCATTGATTGTGCTCACAGATGTGCAGTTTGGCCCCGACTTGGCAGGAGAGTCCACCTCGGTTCACACTGGTGCCCCGCGGCTGGCCCGGGGATTGTTGCGGCTTCTCCCCACGGGCCTCTCCTGTGTTCCTAGAACAAACCACCCCAGCGTAGGAAATAGGACCCGCCAGGTTCCTGAGATCTGGACCCAGAAACGGGCACAGCATCACCCTGGCTACATTCTGTTGGTTAAGCAGCCACAGAGCCCAGATTCAAGGTGAGGGGTTGTAGATCCCCCAGCCCTCAATAGGAGGGTCAAAGAATTTCGAGATCTTACTGTGTGACAGGCACTGTGCTTAATACTTCGTATATTGCCTCATTTCGTGTTCCCAATAATTCGACCCTTACTGCTCCCAGAGTTGCCTCAAGGAAGCTAAATATAACCTGTCCAAGGTCATCTGGATGGAATTTGAATTCGAGTTTTGTCTGTCTCCGGAGTGTGAGCTCTCACCTTGGGGACGACCTGACCTGTGCATTCAGGAGCCCCCGCAGTCGGAATGAGGCAGAGCTGGAAATCCAGCCTACGTCTGTTTGATTCCATAACTTTGGAGACATTCAAAGTAATCAGCTCAACACCCCAGTTTCCAGATGGGGAAACTGAGGCTGGAAGAGGTCTTGCTGGGCCTCCCCTGAGAAGGGGGGCAGCGTCTGGCACCTTCTAAGGCAGGATGGGTTCCCCCCCTCCACACCCTCGCCGGGGCTGCGCACAGCCTGGTCAGGAAGTTACAGAGAGCTGTGGGCAGGTTATGCAAGAGGCTGTCGCAGGGATATTGTTTTTCATTGCGATCACACTTCACTCAGGAAATACCCACAGCTTCGGTGGGTGCCGAGGGAGGAGGTGTTGAGGCAGGTGTCAAGGGAGGGCCCCTCACTTCGGGCAGAAGACCCCTTGTGAACTCTGGGGCACTGCGGAGATGGCCTGGCCAGGTTCATTCACTCAAAGTTCTCTGAGAGCCACTCTGTGTCCCTGTGAGCTGGGCTCTGACCAAAGAGGTAGGGTCTCCATCCCTACCTTCCAGGATGTCCTGCGTCAGTGAGAAAGACAATACGATCGTACTTATCGAGGCTTTTTGTGTTCTCATTTAAACCCCACAGTGCCCTAGGAAGTGATTGCTATTAATACCGCTCTGTTACAAGTGAGGAAACAGAGGCACAGAGTAATCCCATCACTTGCCTGAGGTCACACAGCTGCTAAGTGGTGCAGCCAGCATTCAAAACCCAGGCCATCCGGCTGGAGTCCAAGTTCCCAACCACTTGGCCATGCTATTCCGTCATAGCTGAGGCTGCGGTCACCGCTGTGCTGTGGCTCCGCCCTCAAGTCCCAGACCCTGCAGAGCACACCACCCGGGCATCTGCCAGGCTCCAGGCTCCAGAACCATACAGCGAATGGAGTTTGCCTCCTGGCTTTCATCCTCCCTTTTGGAAGCCCAGCTCCGACTGGGCTGTTCTCTCATACAACCTTTGATGGTTCCCCAGTACCTACAGGCCGGAGTCCGCCTGCCAATCTGGCCCTCGCAGGCACGTCCTACTACCTCCCGTGGCTCCTGTATCCAAACCAACCTGTGACCCAGCTGCGTCCCCTCTCGATTCCACCCCACCTGCCCCTGCCACCAAATACAGAAGACACGTCTCGCCGTGCAATCTCGGCCCAGCGCCCCAACTCCCAAACCTCCATCCTCCACTTCCTCCTCCTCCCCCTCCAGAAAGCCTTCCAGGACCACCCAGGACCAGGGCCTCTGTGTCCTCCAAGTTCCCACAGCCCTGACTTGTGAAGAGGGTTGGGGGTCAAGTCCCAGAAGGCTCACAAGATACATCTCTGTGCGGAGAGAAGAATTTGTTCACCCGTTTGGCGGAGTCGTTTGAGCAGCAGACCTGTCTAGAGCACCTATTGTGTGTCAGGGACTGTGCTGGGAAACACTGTGGGCTGGGAGAGGACAGGGATAGACGGTACTGCTCCCGGGGAGTCCAGGCTAACCACAGAGGCCGGCCTGGGGTCGGGCAGTGGCTGAGGATGTGACCGTCGCTGGGACTGAGGGAAGCATGGGGCGTGGGGCTCTAGTGCCCACGGCTTGGCACGTGGCCCGGAGGGTGGGCCTCCTCGACCTCCTGTGTGGAATGGGTTTCACGAGAGTACTTGTCCCAAAGATAGGTTGCAAAGATTAAGCCCGCTCATGGGTTTGTGAATTATTGAGCTCACACTGTATGTGCTGCTGGGTGCTGGGGACATAGCCCTGCCCTTGTGGAGGGACAAGAAAGGGAGCATGAGACAACTTTAGCCAGCGGTACCCGCTATAAAGACAAAAACCTCAGTGGTATGCGTAGGGCGCTCAGGGATGCGGCCAGGGCTTGGGGATTTGGTCCCCTTTGAAGGTCTGAGGGCGGGTGAGAAATTCGGGGCATGGTGTGAGAAGCGGTAATGGGGGCGTTTGTGGGTCTGGGGCAGAGGCCGCCTCTCTGCCGAATTCCCACCTCTGGGCCTCTAAGGACAAGGGGCGAGATGCCGGAGGCAGTGTCCTAGGGGGCAGCCCTGCAGGCGCTGGGAGGGAGGCGGAGGGGCTGGGCCCCTGGTGACAAGTTGCCACGACCTCACGAGGGTGGGGGAACTGCAGGGGAACAGGGCCTGCAGGGGGTTTCCTTTGAGTGTGAGGGGGGAGGAGAGGGACTGAGCACTTCGGGAACTTCACAGGGAAAACTTCCCCTGAACTCGTGGCGTGGAGGGGGGCGGGGGAGGGCAGCGCGCCGTTCTGGGGAGGCAGAATGCATGGCCACCGTCAAGTTCTGAGTCTCCATTTATCGAGCACCTACCACGTGCCACGTGCTGCGGGCTCCCAAACCCTGATCTTTACAGTATCCCTGCCAAAGGGACTTTTAAAAAAGATGATTTATTTATTTATTTTTGAGAAAGAGAGAGAGAATGAATGCAAATGGGGGAGGGGCAGAGAGAGAGGGAGACACAGAATCCAAAGCAGGCTCCAGGCTCTGAACTGTCAGCATAGAGCCCGATGCGGGGTTTGAACCCATGAACCGTGAGACCATGACATGAGCTGAAGCCGGAGGCTTAGCCGTCTGAGCCACCCAGGAGCCCCGGGGCTTATTTTTATTTTTTATTTATTTATTTTCTGATGTTAAAAAAATTTTTTTTTTAACATTTATTTATTTTTGAGAGACAGAGAGAGATAGAGCATGAGCAGGGGAGGGACAGAGAGAGAGGAGACACAGAATCTGAAGCAGGCTCCAGGCTCTGAGCTGTCAGCACAGAGCCCGACGGGGTCTCGAACTCATAAACTGTGAGATCATGACCTGAGCCGGAGCTGGATGCTTAACCGACCGAGCCACCCAGGCGCCCCTATTTTTTGATGTTTTAATTTATTTTTGAGACAGAGAGAAAGCACGGGCTGGGGAGGGGCAGAGAGAAAGAGAGACAGGATCCAAAGCCGGCTCTGCACTGACAACAGAGAACCCGATGTGGGGCTGGAACTTGCAAATCGCAAGATCATGATCCGAGCCGAAGTCGGACGCTCAGCTGACCGAGCCCCGCAGGTACCCCGTAAAGGGGACTTATTTATGCTCATTCCGTAGATGAGGAAATGGAGACTCAAGGAGAAGAAGTGATTTGTCCAAGGTCAAGGTCACATGCCAGTAAATGGCCTGAGCTAGGACTTGAACCCAGGTCCAGGTGATGGCCAAGTTGAAGCCGCCTTGGTCCTCGAAATTCCACCATTCATTCCCAGGAGCTGAAGCGTGCTGGGATCTCATTTGGGCACTTGGCCGGAGCAGGGTCTCCGTGGGCTGCGGGCGAAGGGGCGTGAGAACTCTGCCCGGCACACAGTAGGCACTCAGTAAGTATGTACGGGGTGTGCAGGGAAGGCAGTGCGGGCCTGGGGGCGGTGAGGGACTCTGGCTCCCTGGGAGCGAGGTCCTACAGACAGCTCCACGTGGACGATGGACTAGAGGTGGCCAAGTCACTGTCACCTAATTCAAGGAGCCCCCCGGCTCCTCAGCCAGGTACCCCTGTCCCTCCCACAAGCTCTCTGCAGAGGGTGTACCCACACCGGGTCATCCCTGTCCGGCCCTGCCCAGCTCTGGCCAGTAGACGTGTCCACGTAAACATCCGAATGAGTGAAGATTGGGAAATTGTACCAGGGGAAAAATTCTTTCTTTCTTCCTCCTTTTGAGTTGGGGAAGGGAAAAGTTGCTGGGAAAATGAGGTCAGCGACTTGAGTGTTGCGTGCTCCATGCTGATGAGCAAGGAGAGGTTTCACGTGCTGCGTTTCCCAAAGGAGAGGTGTCACGTGCTGGGTGCCACGTCAGAGAGACAGGCACAGAGCGACCCGGTGTCCAGCCTGGCTGGGCACTGCACCCCTCCCCCCAACCCCAGCCCTGTCGCTCCCTCCTTTCTCCCCGGCTGCTCCCGCTCTGAGCCAAGGTCTTGCAGATGAGAAAAACACGTGCCGGTTCTCCCGTCTGCAGGCCATCCCGGCTGGTGGCTCCCAAGCAGTGTGCTGACATAGCCGGAGGCAAACGGGGGACCCAGGGCAGGGCTGATACGCAAGAGGATTTGTGGCCCCCAGACCTCAGAGCCCCCTGCAGCCCCTCTGTCTCAGAGTACAGATGGGGAAACTGAGGCCGGGAGAGGAGAGCGATGTGTCCGAGGTCACAGGCCTCAGAACTAGAGCCCAGGGGCCACCTGGGTGGCTCAGTTGGTTGAGTGTCTGACTCTTGATTTCGGCTCAGGTCATGAACTCAGTGTTCTCGGGATGGAGTCCTGCATCGGGCTCTGTGCTGACAGCTCGGAACCTGCTTGGGATTCTCTCTCCCTCTCTCTCTCTGCCCCTTCCCTGCTTTTGCTTGTGCGTTCTGTCTCTGTCTCTCTCAAAACAAACTTAAAAAAAAAAAAAAAAAAGAACTAGAACTCAGGTTCCTGGTGCCTTAAATAGTAAAACGAAAACCAAAATCCTTACAAATAAGGAAGTAAGTAAAATCTGGGGGGAGAAAAAACTAACAAACAGAAAAAGTATAAGGAAAATGATAAACATTATGCGTGATCCTATCACCCGTTACCACTACTTCAAACATCTTGGTTTCTTTCCCTTCTAAGTAACTTTTAAAAACTATCTTCAGGGGCGCCTGGGTGGCGCAGTCGGTTGAGCGTCCGACTTCAGCCAGGTCACGATCTCGCGGTCCGGGAGTTCGAGCCCCGCGTCGGGCTCTGGGCTGATGGCTCAGAGCCTGGAGCCTGTTTCCAGTTCTGTGTCTCCCTCTCTCTCTCTGCCCCTCCCCCGTTCATGCTCTGTCTCTCTCTGTCCCAAAAATAAGTAAACGTTGAAAAAAATAAATAAATAAAAACTATCTTCAGTGATTTCTTTTTTTTAATTTTTTTTTTCAACGTTTATTTATTTTTGGGACAGAGAGAGACAGAGCATGAACGGGGGAGGGGCAGAGAGAGAGGGAGACACAGAATCGGAAACAGGCTCCAGGCTCTGAGCCATCAGCCCAGAGCCCGACGCGGGGCTCGAACTCATGGACTGCGAGATCGTGACCTGGCTGAAGTCGGACGCCTAACCGACTGCGCCACCCAGGCGCCCCAGTGATTTCTTAACCAAACTGAACTTTCCAACCTATGGTTATGAGTGACGTGGCCATTTTTCATAGCCCTCCTCACACTGTTAAAATGGTCTCCATCCTACGATTATAAACGGTGAGCAATTCATGACTTGGACTGTTGGCATGGGTGCCAAGAACTTCACGCACCGTTGCATTTGCCCTTCATGACACCTTTTGGAGGCCAGTGTAGTTATTACTGCCTTTCTACAGATCAAGAAATAGGCTCAGAGAGGTGTAGTGACTTTTCCAAGGTCACACAGCCAACGAGTGGCAGAGCTGGGATCCAGACCCTGGCAATCTGAGAAAACTGAGTTCTCTCTCCATATAAGATTCCACTATAGGGGCACCTGGGTGGCTCAGTTGGTTAGGCAACTGACTTCAGCTCAGGTCATGATCTCTCGGTTCGTGGGTTCGAGCCCCGCGTCGGGCTCTGTGCTGACAGCTCAGAGCCTGGAGCCTGCTTCGGATTCTGTGTCTCCCTATCTCTCTGCTCCTGCCCCGCTCACACTGTGTCTCTGTCTCTCTCTCAAAAATAAAAATAAACATTAAAAATAAGCCCCACAGAACTTGAAGATTCCACTACAATAAATCATTTTATGGCATATATATGTATATTATGTATATGTCCATATATATATATATACACACACACATGTTTGCTAATATATATATATATATATATATATATATATATTTGCAAGTCTCTGGTTTAGCTCATTTTCTTTCTCTCCAATGCGAGACTTCCTGTAGAAAGGGCAAGAGACCCCTGTGGACTGGAGACATCTTGGAGGGCTTCAAGAAGAAGGTGGGGTTGGAGCAAAGCCCTGAAGAATGGCTCTGCCTCAAATGGGAAGGCATTGCATTTCAATGTGAGAGTGTTTAAGCCCACACTTCCTGGGGGTTCAGGTGGGAGCCCTCTGGGAAAGTACTTTGGAGGAAGCTTTGGGGAAAGGTGAGGTAAGGACAGGTTTAGGAAAGCGATTCTCCCCAGGAAAGGCCAAAGGAGATGTGCCAGGTAGGCCTTTGCCTCCTAGCTGGGCTCGTCTGAAGAGCTGGGGCCACCAAGTCGGTACAAGCTCCTGGTGATGGGGGAGATGGGCCTGGTAAGCCCACCGCTCCCTAAGGGTCAGGCTGGAGAAAGCCCTGTGTTCGGGACACCAGAAGAACCCCAAGTTCTCCATCTATGAAGTGGCGCCTCTTTAGAATGAGTGGTACAACTCAACATAAGAGATCATGGCCTCGGGGTTCAGCAAATCCCTCAAAACTGACATTTTAGATTTTAATGATATCAGCCGTAGGATCGATTTGCTGTATGTTATGTGTTCGCACTCTGTGTGCTGGCTGTGAGGGCTCGGACGAGCCACTTAAGATCGTATATTGGATCATCTCTTAAGACTACTAGGCTCTGGGGCGCCTGGGTGGCTCGGTCGGTTGAGCATCCGACTTTGGCTCAGGTCACGATCTCAGGGTCTGTGAGTTCGAGCCCCGCGTCGGGCTCTGTGCTGACAGCTCAGAGCCCGGAGCCTGCTTCGGATTCTGCGTCTCCCTCTCTCTCTGCCCCTCCCCTGCTCATGCTCTGTCTCTCTCTGTCTCGAAAATAAATAAAAACATTAAAAAAAAAAAAAAAAGACTACTAGGCTGTGCCATTGAGCATGCCTGGAGGAGATATGGCGGCGATCAGCTGAGAGCCCAGGAGGTAGAAGGGGCGAGTTAGGGAGGGGTGCTGATGCCTTTCACCTCTCCACCCCCGGATGTCCAGAGAAAAATCAAACAGAAGATAGAAGATGCTCTGCACAAATGAAGGATGCATCATGGTGGCGGGGGGTTACACCAAATGGTGCACTGATGTCAGGTTTTTTTCATATTCACCTGTCAATTCAGTGCAAATCCCAGCTGGAGCTCGAAGAACGGAACGAATGTGTTCTAAAACATATATGGAAGAATGAAGAACCCTGTATACGAGCAAGGAGGACTCACTCTACCAGGAACTGAACAGCCTACAGAGCGCTACTGATGAAAACCATGGGGAACTATCCCAGGAGCAAGGCGGATGGAGACGAAGAGACAGTCCAGCCACCGTGCCATGTAATCATGATCGGGGTTGACATCCTGGGATGGGAGAGGCTCTGGAGGAAAATGAAGTTGGGGCTCTAGATTTTATACACCACAAACTGTCTGGTTGTGTTGAAGACCTTGGTGGGAGATGTCAAAAGCATAAAGTGAATGAGAACAGCCGTGGAAAAATATCTTTTTATCCTACGGGTTGGGAGGGAACTTTTGATGAAGATCTAAATAGGCAGAAAAAAAAGAAAAGAAAAGAAAAGAAAAGGAAAGAAATCAGTGGATTTGATGATTACATTAAACTGAAGGATTTTTTTCTTTTTAATAGCAAAGGGCACCACCAACCAGGACACCAGACCGAGGGCAGGATAAGAGAAATGTTTGTGATGTCTCAAATGACAAGGGATTAATATCTAGAATATACAAGGAATTATTGCAAAGCTGCAAGAAAAAGACAGGAAATAATAGAAATATGGTCAAAGGATGTGAATAGGCAGTTCACAGAAGGGGAAACCCAAGTGACTAACAAGTAATGAAGAGGTGCTCAAACCCACAAATATTCAGAGAAATGGAAATGAAGCGAGAGGCGGTCCCATATCACACCCATTGAATTGGCCCAAATCAGAATGGGACCCTTGTGACAGGGAGTGTGGCTGGGGTGGCCAGCCCGGGGGGGAAAACGATTGGCAGCTTCAGGGAAATAGGCCCACAGCAATGCCCAGACCCGGCAGTCCCAGCCCAGAGAGATCCCAGACCCCACGGACACCACAGGATTTTTGGACTGAGCTCACAGTGGTGGGGAGCGGGGCGGGAGCAGGGATTGGGGAAAAAAGAAAGTGTGGACTCTTGCATGGAAGAGGTGATTCATCAAACCCCCTGCAGGTGAAGTTCAAACAAACAGAGCCAGGGAGAAGTCATGCAAAAAAGATTCCATTCACACCAGCTACCAAATTATAAAATCCCTGGGAATTATTTACAAAGCAGGGGATGGGGGGTGGGGAGGGGGCCTCTCCAGGCCAGAGCGGCCCAGTCTGTAACGGGGTGGAGAACTCAGAGGGGACCCAGGGGAGGCAGGGAAACTGAGGCCAGGGTAAGGCGGGTCTGGAGAGATCAGGGAAGAAGGCAGCCATTGTGTCTTTAACTTTCACCAGAAAGTGGGGACGAGCCGGAAGCAGCTTCCCCAGGAGGAGGGGGGTTTGGAGAGTGGGGTGGGGGATGGGTGGCAGGTGGAGGGTTGGGGGCTAGTGGGTAGAGGAGTTAGGGGTTGAGGTTTGGGGGACTTGGGGGCACGCATGCCTCAAGTGAGAGGAATTTTGGCACGGCCAGGGCGAGGTTCTACCCTGAAAGCGGGTAGGAGAATTGAAAGCACTTTGAAAATATGAAGGGCTATAAAAGGAAACCCACTGACAAGATCAAAGGTCCTCGCACTTGTGGGCACGCGGGAGTCTCACATGCCGCTGGTGGGAGTGTAACCGGGTACAGCCCCTTGGGAGAGGAATCTGGCAGGACCTAGTGAAAATGAAAATGTGCAAACCCCACCATCTGGCAGTTCGACTTTCTAGGTTTAGGACCTAGGAGTCTAGGAGGCGCTCGGTCCCGTGCTTCTGGGAGGCAGGCGCCAAGGATGGGCATCCCCAAGCAGGGATGGAGGAAAGTGCAGGCACCCAGGCGTCCCCTAGCAGGGAGCAGGGAGCAGGGAGCAGGGAGCAGGGAGCAGGCTGTGGGGCAGGCTTGCGGGCCAGCACCACACAGCAGGTACAGAGAACGGGCCAGGTCTGAACTCATCAACACGGAAAGTTCTCAGAAACACGTCCGAGGGGAGGGGAAGCGATCAAGGGGCAGAGCGGCGAGCCTGGTTTTCTACCGTTTGTGTAAATGCAGAGGCACAGAGAACGATACTCTGTGTTGTTTGTTTAAACGAGAAGGCAGAAGACAGACTAGAGAGCCATGTAGGGCCACTCGGAGACTCAGAGTAACAGGTGCCTTTGGGGAGAAGGAGATGGGGTGAGAACTGGGCGGGGGAGGGTCAAGAAAGGCTTCGATTTTAATTATAAAATAAAATAATTTGAAGCAAAAATTAGTCAACAAATACAGAGAACCTGCTATTTATTTTTAATGTTTTTACTTATTTTTGAGACAGAGAGAGACAGAGCATGAGCAGGGGAGGGGCAGAGAGAGAGGGAGACGCAGAATCCGAAGCAGGCTCCAGGCTCTGAGCTGTCAGCACAGAGCCTGACACGGGGCTCGAACTCACAGACCGCGAGATCATGACCTGAGCTGAAGTCGGCCGCTTAACCGACAGAGCCACCCCGAGAACCTGCTATTTAAAGAAAGTATCTATCTAATGTCTGTGTTGCTATTCTAGGTGCTGGGGACCCAGGAGAGAACGAAAAAGGCGAGACCCCAGCCATCGTGGGAGAGACAGACAGACACTACACACACACAGAAGTTCTAGAACTGCTAAGAAAAAAAGTGAAGCAGGTATTTTAGTTAGGGGGTCAAAGGAGCCTGAGGAGGTGACATTTGAGCAGAGGCTGGACTGAAGTCAGGAAGTGATTCATGCAGGTATCTGGAGGAAGGGTGATCCAGATGGAGAGGCCTGCAAGTGCAAAGGTCTGGTGGCAGGAGCGTGCTCTGTGCGCTCAGGCCAGGCCGGGCCGGGAGGGCGGAGGGGTCAAGAGTTAAATGATATGATGTCAGAGAGGAATGAGGGCGGCCATTGGTTGTTAACATTGGTCAGTTCCGGGTAGTGGGAGTATGGGTGTTCTGGATCCTCGGCTTTGAAAAATTTTTTAATTAAAAAAAAAAAATCTGAGGGGCGCCTGGGTGGCGCAGTCGGTTAAGCGTCCGACTTCAGCCAGGTCACGATCTCGCGGTCCGTGAGTTTGAGCCCCGCGTCGGGCTCTGGGCTGATGGCTCAGAGCCTGGAGCCTGTTTCCGATTCTGTGTCTCCCTCTCTCTCTGCCCCTCGCCCGTTCATGCTCTGTCTCTCTCTGTCCCAAAAATAAAAATAAACGTTGAAAAAAAAATTAAAAAAAAAAATCTGAAAATGAAGACGATGTAAGGTAAAAAGATAGATGGGTGTTGGGGCGCCTGGGTGGCTCAGTCGGTTGAGTGTCGGACTTCGGCTCAGGTCATGATCTCACATTCGTGGGTGCGAGTCCCGCGTCGGGCCCTGTGCTGACAGCTCAGAGCCTGGAGCCTGCTTCGGATTCTGGGTCTCGGGAAAATCAGAATCCTCAAATGTCAGGACGCCGGCAGGGACTCGGTCCTAGTCCACAGAAGGCAGAGGAGCCAGGTGGTCATGCTGTGGCTGCCCCTTCCCCACCCAGGGCACGCCCGGTCCTCAGCCACGCGTCCTTTCTTGCAGAGGCCACACGCGAGCTCCCGCTCGCTGGGCCCCGGGTGGCACCATCATGCAGAGCTGGCGGTGAGGGTGAGATCAGCCTCTCTCCCCTGACTCTCAGCTGGCCCCACTTGACTCGGCTGAGAAACTGAGGGTCTTCAGGTGGTTGGGGGCTGACCTGGGGGCTGGTTCTTGAGAAGAGGCCACCTAGAACAGGGAGGTTGGGGCAGAATGGTGGGGGGGGGGTGCGGGAGGAGGACTGGAGGCCCTCTTGACTCCATTTCCCCAATTGCCTGGGGTCCTCTCTGAGGGTCGGGGGAAGGGAGCTCTGCACTCCTCGGCCCTCCTCTTCTTTGGAAGGAAATGGGGACAGGGGCTGGCTGCTTGCCACGACCAGGTTAGCCTGAGGTGTGGCCCTGGGATGGAGGGAGGGCCAGGGGAGGCACAGATGAAGAAGACAGTTTCAGGGCTGTGGCTAACACTGTGTTACTTCCTGTTCGTGATTTTAGGACGTGAGTCATCCAGGGGCTGGCCCAGGGCATTTAGGGCGCTGACATAAGCAGGACAGTGGAACGAGAGAAGGTGGCCTGCTCTGGCTGTGGGCCAAGCTGGGTGGGGATGGGGAGGTGGGCGGGGGGGGGGGTGGGGGGGGAGGGTCAGGCTGCCCGAGCAGCTCCTTTGAGATGGGATCCCACTGGGCGCCCAGACCAGGTGAGAAGGTACTGGCTTTGTGGCTGGTTCTGAGACCTCCCCACAGCGTGAACTGCCGTTGCCAACCCAACCACAGCTATGCCTTCCAGACCGCCCTTAGCCACAGCACCTGCTGCAGCTAAACCCTCTCTGCACAGGGTTCCCCAAAAGATATCCATTAGTCACCTGAGGGCACGTTAAAAAGCCAGATCATCAGGCCCTCAACAGACACGGGAGTGGGGCCCAGGAATCTGCACATTTAACAAGCCTTCCAGATGACTCTGATGCTGGCTACAGCTGGAGAGCCATATTCCTCCAAACGCCTGGCATGTAGCAGGTGTTCAGGAAATACCGGCGGACAGACTGGCTGTTCTTGGGCCCGATGCCTTCCACCACACCTGCTGCAAAGCACAACCATCAGCTCATTGGGGTGAGATGGTGGAGGGCCCTCTGAGAGCTATGGGCTGCACTGGGAAGGGAGGATAGGCTCCAGGGAGCCCCAGGCCAAGGGTATATACTGTGCGTGCAGCCCCTGGGTTGGGGACCAGAGGGCCACAGTCCTACCTGCTGGAACCTGCTGATTCCCCATGACCGAGGAGCAAAAACAGTGGGCTGTGGGACTTCGGGGTCTGAGACATGCATGGCCTGGGAGACCACGTTGAGTGGGTAGGGTCTGGGAGGGAGTGGGATGGACTAGATTCCTGGGTCTTGACCCTGACATCTGCTCACTCACTCACGTCTTCGCCCCTGTGCTGTCTAGCTTTACTGAGCTCCTCCCTCTGGGGAAATAGCAGGGACCATGACCAAGTGCCTCTGCCCTCAAAGACCACACAGTCCAGCGGCGTGAGAAGCAGCCGGCTGAGCACTTGCTTGGCAAACTAACTCAGTGGGAGCCCACTGTTGCCTTCACTAGCTGTACAAGCTTCCTACGAGGCTTGGCCCCTCCGCTGCAAGACCATGTCTGTAAGTCGTCTGGCCCCGAGCAGGCTTCCAATAACCGCTAGTCTCGCAATTACTAACAGAGGAGAGGGGATGTGAGCAGCTAACCATACGGAGGTGAGGGTTCTGCTAAAGGTCTGCAAAAGTACCAACCCCTGCCTTGGCTGGTGGAGTGTGGTTAAGGGCAAGTTTCACAAAGGAGAGGGAGTCGGTGATCACCAAGCAGATGGAAGGGGAAGCCGTCCCAGGCAGAGGAACCCAGGGGCAAAGGCACGGAGGTGGGGACTCAAGGTTATTCAGGGAGTCCAGGGTGGTTAACGTATGGGGCTGGGGGGGATCTGCCTGGCAGGCAGTGTGGGCCAGGACGTGAAGGCCTCCAGCATCTCACCGAGGAGGCTGAGCTCGATTCAGAAGGCTGCGGGGAGCCACGGGCGAGGGCATGGAGGGCCCTAGGGCTTCTCCGTGTTGGCACTACCCACATTTTGGGCTGGATAATTCTCTGCTGTGGGGGCTGTCCTGTGTATCATAGGATATTTAGCAGCATCCTGGCCTCTACCCCACGAGAGGCCAGTAACACCACTCTGTCCCCTGAATTGTGACAATCCCAAATGTCTCCAGACACGGATAGATGTCCCTTGCAGGGCAGGGGGCAAAATCGCCCCTTGATTTTCAAACCACCGGACCAGGGGGAAATGGCATGACTGCCTTATGCTTTTGGGAGCTGGCCCTGACCACACCACGGAGCACAGATTAGAGGGACAGAACCTGAAGGCCAGAGGACCAGTTGGGAGATCACTAGAGCATCACGAGTGAGAAATGGCCATGGCCAAAGACACGGCTGGGCTGTGGGGCA
Source organism: Prionailurus bengalensis (assembly GCF_016509475.1). NCBI lineage: Eukaryota > Metazoa > Chordata > Mammalia > Carnivora > Felidae > Prionailurus > Prionailurus bengalensis. The sequence goes on from NC_057345.1 coordinate 8,937,463, forward strand.
GGAGGAAAGGAGCCAGGGATCCAGACCAAGGCAGGGTGTTAAGGGGACTCTCTGTGCATTTGCTGAGTTTTAGCAGATTTCTCAGCGGCAGGTACACAATGGTGGGTGCCAAGACCAAATCCCATCTTGGAGAGAGAGAGAGTCCGGGGCCACCTGTGCAGGTGTGCTGACACTGAATGTCGAATGGCTCACCCAGAATTTGCCATCGCCCATCCCTAGCCTAAAGAAGGCGTTGGGTCTGGAGAAGCCAAGAGAAAAGATTTGGGGAAGGGTGTCGCCATTGTACTGAGCGCCCCCTGCTGCTTCTTGGGGGAGGGGGTGCTTCCCTTGATCTCAGGCAAAGCAGGAGGGGCTACAAAGGACCACTCTGACAGCTGGATATCCAAGGAGTTTAGGGCCCACAAGACTGACAGGAGATTCTCGCCTGCTTTGTGCCCTCCTGAGTGCCCAGCACACCAGGGCTGGCCCCACAGATGCTCGATAAAAGTGTGTGACCTGAGTTAGAGCCTGAGGCTAGATGGGCCTGAGGTGACTGTGCCTTTTCCCTTGGACCAGTGCCAGCTGGTGGCCTGTGTTCAGCCACAGGCCCCACCAGGCCCCTGCGCGGCTCTCTATGGCAGTGGGCTGACCGCACAAACTAAATTTCCCAGGTTCCCTTGTCAAATGTTTTCCGTCTTAGGTTCGGCCAGTGGGAGGCACTGGTGGGAGACGAGGGCACGAAAGGATGGGAGAAGCCAGAATATTTCCCTTCATTGTGCTTCACATGGTGTCTCCTGCAGTGGCTCTGTCTCCTCCGTGGTTCCAGATTCCCCCAGACGCCCTGGCTCCTGGCACTGGTGGTGCCATCTTCAGCCACAGGGGTGGTGGCAGCGTCTTGTAGTTGTTAATCTTAGGGTTATCTCCCCTTCTTCTAATTGTCCTTTTAATTCCCTTAACACCTTTCTAACTAATTCCTCTGTATTAAATCCACTATATAGAAGGGCGCCTGGGTGGCTCAGTTGGTTAAGCATCCGACTCTCGACTTCGGCTCTGGTCATGATCTCATGGTTCGTGAGATTGAGCCCTGCGTTGGGCTGTGCACTGACAGCACAGAGCCTGCTTGGGACACTCTCTCTCTCTCTCTCAAAATAAATAAATGAACTTAAAAAAATAAATACCCTTGATAGAATCACTAGGCAGAGGTTTGCTTTTCTCTCGACTTGGCTGCCACCTACCCTTTGGGTCCACTGATGGAGTTGGGATGGGAGGTGGGGTCCCAGGAGGATCCCCACATTTGGGTGGTAAAGGAGCCATTCACTGGGATGGGGAGCCATCGGAGGAGCCAGTGGGACCCATTGGGTTTGAGAGGTACGTGGGTCATCCATGGAGAACCACTTGTCCCTGCATCCACCGGGTGACCCCCAACACACACACACTCCTGGTCTTTGGCTCTCTCTTCCAGATCGGGGAGTCCTCAAAACTGCCAGGCGAGACTAGTAAGGGCCAGAAGAAACCTTTGTGCTAGTTGTAGAGGCTGACTCTCTGTACAGAGTCAAGTTTGTGGGTTGCGCTAGCCGCACCCTCAGCGTGGCGTATCTCTTAGAAATGTTTGGGAACCAGGTAATTTCCCAGACTCCTGGTCAGGAGATGGGATTTTCCACCTCACAAGAGTCACTTCCCAGTTTCATTCGGTGCCTAGACGCACCAACCTTGCTATCTCCATCATGGGGGTTGGTGGCCCAGAGCAGAGGTCCCTGAACCTCTTGGCAGCCTGCAGTGAGGGAATGGGAGAACAGAATTGTCTCCTGTGGCCCTGCCCACCCCACTCCTCCGAAATGCCCTGTGTGCTGGGGGCAAGGACTCCCAGGCCTGGGGGAGTGAGTTCTGGCCACACGGGGCTGGCCCTTGCTTTAGAGTTGTGGCTCGGGGCGCCTGGGTGGCTCAGTCGGTTAAGCGGCCGACTTGGGCTCAGGTCATGATCTTGCGGTCCGTGAGTTCGAGCCCCGCGTCGGGCTCTGTGCGGACAGCTCAGAGCCTGGAGCCTGTTTCAGATTCTGTGTCTCCCTCTCTCTGACCCTCCCCCGTTCATGCTCTGTCTCTCTCTGTCTCAAAAATAAATAAACGTTAAAAAAAAAAATTGGAGTTGTGGCTCAACGAGGAGGAAGATGGAAGATGGCCAAGATAGCAGGGAGCGTGGGTGCTCGGTCGTGATGTGAGCCCCAGGGGAGCCTGCCAGCCCTCGCGGCCCTTGGCCTGGGCTCTCTCTGGTCGCCCTCAATTTCCCAGATGGCTTTCTGTCCTAGCCTTGTTTACTTGTTCGTCACCTGGACGGAAGACTTAAGAAGGAAGGCAGGGCAGGGTCTGGCTTGCTCTGAGAAGGGCTTGAAGAACATTTAAGGACAGGGGCACCTGGCTCGATCTCAGGGTGGTGAGTTCAAGCCCCACACTGGGCATGGAGCCTACTAAAAAAAAAAAGTTTGAGGATAAATTAACAAATGGATAATAGTAATAACAGCCAACTCAGTATACACAGCTTATTAAGTTACATATACATTTTGTGAGCGTACATACATAACATATATATTATATAGCTTTTAATCTTCAGAAAATGTAACTCTGTGAGGTTAATGCAGAGACACCCTCAGACGGTCTGGCTCGAGTCCAAATGAGTGAATTATATAGAACACTGGTGGTCCCCCAGAGCTAGTGTCACCTTTGGGAGATGTTTTTCCAAATTAGTGTCCCATCCCCACAGGAATGGGGAGCCAGCGGGGGAAGGGGGTGGGTGGGAGGGGTAGGTGGATGCAGGGCAGGTTGAGAGGCACAGCCTGGGGGCAGCAACAAACCTGGTGGGCGGGTGACTTCGAGGGGAAGGGGCACGAGAAGGAGGTGGAGGCGGAGGGGTCCCCCAGAGCGGGAGCCCGGGGCGAGTTGAGGGGGTAAGAGCGGGAGCAGGGACGCGGGGCCAGGCGCGAGGGGGGCGGGGGCGGGGGCGGGGAGGAGGCGTGGTCGAGAGGCCCCGCCCCGCCCCGCCCCCTCCACCTGCCTCCCTCCGGCCGCCAGAACTCAGGCTTTCGCTTTCCGTCGGAGGCGCCGGAGGCAGCGGGGCGCAGAGAGGAGGCGCGAGGGCCCAAGGGCGCGACAGCCAGGGACGGCCGACCCGCCCGCGCTCCCGCCGCCGCACGCATGGCGCCCGCCGCCCTCTGGGCCACGCTGGCCGTCGGACTGCAGCTCTGGGCCGCGGGGCGCGCCGTGCCCGCCCAGGTGGGTGACCCGCGCGGCTCTCACGCCCCCCGGTTGGCGCGCACCCCACCCTCCCATCCCGGAGCGCGGTGTCGGGGCTCGGGGAGACCGAGGCGCCGCCCCCTGAGGGTGAGACGGTCGCCGCGCGCGCCCGGAGACCCGCCGGGACCCTCCCGAGGCCTGTGTGGCACACGTGCGCTCCGGCCGCGAACTCCGCCCCCGCCGCCCCGGGGCGCAGCCCGTCCCCTCCGGCCGCGCCGACCCGGGCCTTTGGGGCCAGCCGGCCGGCCCCGGGCTGATCCCCGTTAGAGTCTGGCCCCTGACTCAGACATCCCTGCGCCTGCGGCGCCCGGCCTGCCTCCCGCGGCGGGGTAGGGGGTCCCGTACCGGAGCGCTGTCCTCGCTGCGGACGCGGGCCCTCTCTTTAGAAGACTTCCTCCTCCTCTGGGCTATGGTTTTCCTCTTTCTTAGAAATGCTAGGGCTGCGCGTCTGAAAGAACAGGGCCAGATGTGCAGTAAGCGCCTAATAAGGGCACAGTAGGACCGTGGGCTGCGTCCCCGTGCGTTTGCGCAGACCCCTTCGCCAGGACCGACTTGGGGTGTCCGGCGACCATTTCAGAGCCTGTTTATTCTTTGCGGACTCTGGGTACTGGGGAGGAGACCGTGTCTTCAGGTTCCCCTGGGCTGACCTCCTCGAGGGCCTGTATCTGAGCTCGGGGGACACAGGAGGTGCGGGAGGCCTTCTGGGCAGTTTAGCCAAGGCAGACGGGGCCCCTTAGGGACTGCAGAAACATGGAGAAAACAGGCCTCGTGCACCCACCATGGTAGCAAGGTAGAGTCTGCAAAGGGATCGCGCATCCTTTGCCTGTTTTGGGCTGTCTGCGTGGTCTGGTAAGACAGAGTAACCCCATTTCACAGAGAAGGCAAACTGAGGCTCAGAGAACTTGTATTTTGTGGAAGGGCATAGGGGGCGCTCTTCCTCTAAAGGGGGCATTTCCCCCCTCCAACCTCTTCATGACCTTACCCTGATGAATGTGCAATGTGCTGACTCAGGTGAACATCTTCACGGGGAGGAAGGTGGGAGGTGGCACTGGCTCATGCGGTAATGTGAAGTGACTCACTGGCCACGGCTGGAGACATCTTTAGAGTCCAGCTCTCCAGGGCAGAGGATGGAGGCTGTCGCACCGGAGTTGACTCACCTGCAGTGGGTGCCAGGATGTACCCTGGGGCGGCGGTGGGGAGGGGGGGCCTGCCCCAGAGGTTGTCTTGAAAACAGAGGAGGGTCAGGAGAATCCCAGCTCTGACAGCCTGAGCGCAGGGTCAAGTCACAGACTCGGGCCTCAAGGGGTGTTGTCCTGCCCTGGTGAACCCTGGGGTCATGTGAGCCCATCGGGGGAACAGGTGCAGGGCTTCTCTGTGCAACACCACGCCTGAGTCCCAGAGTAGTGTGAGGGGTCCTTGGTGTCTCTCACTTCCCACGCCTCCGGGCCAGCTCCCGTGTCTGCTCAGGTCCCCTCGCCCCGGACTATGTCCACAGCCTCGGGGCTGGCCTCCTGGCCCCCGCTGCCTCTCCCACTGACCCTCCTTGGTGGCACTGCTCCCCGTATTGGGGTACCTCTGCGCCTGCCCGAGAAGCCTGCTAATGACTCCCAGTGGTGGAGGAAGAAATTCCCCTGGGCGACCCAGGTTGGAGTGAAGTATCTGGGTTCTTTCTGCCACCTCTCTGCATCCGTACCCCACATCCAGAGAGACTTGGTCATTGCATTGTCCCCTCTTCACGGCACACCCCTTGCCACCTCCTTCTGGCCTTTCCCACGAACCACCCCTTCCAGAAAAGCCTTTCCTCACCCTCCCCGTTGGATTGGATCAAAGCTCTTTGTTCCTCCCAAGAACAGACTCTATTCTGCTTTTGAACCTAGTGGTGTCTTATCTACCTCAACAGGTGGAAATTTCCTTGAGCGCAGGGCCTGTGGGGTCCTCTTCCCCCTGGTTTTTATGAACTAAGTGCCAGGCACTGTGCTAGGCCTTTAGTACAGAATCTCACTGAAAGCTTCCTTACAGCAACTCCTAAAAGGCGGGGGAGGGGGTAGGGTGGGGGTGGGGGAGGGGGTTGCTGCTGTTTCCATTTGGAGACGTGGAAGCTGGGGCCCAGAGAGGTTGTGACATTTCCCAGGATTACAGGGCTGGGGGTGGGGAGGGGCTGGGGGGATTTGAATGCAGGTCTGCCTGATTCCCCAGCTCTTTCCACGCTGTGCTCCCTGTGTCAGGATCTCCCCGCTGCCCCCAGCCAGCTGCTCACCCACAGTGTGCACTCAGGATTGTTGGCCGTGACTCACCGTAGTTGCAGAAGGAGCCCCCCCCCCCCCCCCAGGGGACCTGAACTGGCTGCAGGGTGTGGCAGATTCATTTTGCCATCCGGGCTTTTGCCTCCTTTAAAAGCCGTTTCTGGCTGGTGTGGAGTGCATCATTCATTCATCTGGTATTCATTCATTCGGCAAATAAATGCCAGGAGAGCTGGCGGAATAGGTAAGGGCACTTGGTGCCCTCTGAGGAGGATGGGCAGGGCCCCTGCCGTCTGACTGTCTGCTGGGAAGGGGGTCGGCCTGCCTCTCACCGGAAGTCTGGGGGCTGAGAGGCCCCTACTACTTGCCTGCTCATTACCCGGGGGGGCTAGGGCCAGCTGGGGTTAAGGGGACAGATTGGGGCTCCCAGTTTGACCTGGGGACAATGGCCTTTGATGTGGAGATGGGTGATCTGTGTACCTGCTGTCCCGGGATGCCCCCTGCCCGACCTCCCAGAGGGGAGCCTGTGTGCTGACTGGGGATGTGGCCTGGTGGTTGGTCCTCCTGCACAGGGCGGCGGGCAGCCAGCCAGGCACCCTGGTACGGTGCCGTTTATTCATTCCCCCAGCATTCGTGGACACCTACTCTAGGCCCACCCCGGTGCCGGGCTCTGGGGACCTCAGATGACCATGACCCGGCTCCAGCTCTCCAGGAGCCACGTTGCCAATGGTCACAGACCTGGGCTCTGTCCCTACCCGCCCTTGAGAGCTGGGCCAAGTTAGTGGCATGGACACTGTGGGCCTGGAAAGTACTTCCCACCTTGCTGTCCTCACAGAGCCGAGTGGGTGTGAAAGGTATTGCGGCAGATAATGGCTGAGAGCCTGCCAGGCATTTTCGTGTTAGGTAGTGACCCTCACTGACATCCTGGAGCACCATTGCTTTCCAGGGCTGGGAGATACTTTATGGCCTTGACCATCCAGTGCTTCCTAGAGGAGTAGCCAGGAAGGTTGTATGTTGGGTGGGGTGGGCAGGGGGAGTTTTGATGTCAACCATGGTATGTGTGTGTGTGTGTGTGTGTGTGTGTGTGTGTGTGTGTGTGTGTTTGTATGTGTTCCATTCAGCTCTCAGTTTTATGCCATGCTGGCTGCTTTTCTGTTCCTCAGGCATGTCACACACACCTACCTCAGGGCCTTTGCACTTGCCTTTCCCTTTCCCTTGAATGCTCCTCCTGCTGATCTCCCCTAGTCTCATCACACTACTTCTTTCTGCTCAAATGAATTCTCCTCAGAGAGCCCTTCTCTGACCATCCTGCCTACAAAAGCTCCCCACCAGGTGCTCTCCCTCCCCTGACCTGCTTTGTTTTCTTTGTTCTGTTTCTTTCACTTTTACCGCATCTTCCTACTGGATTGTAAGCACAGTGAGGGCTGGGACCTGCTCGCCGCTATAGACTCACCGCCTAGAACCGAGGTTCTCATTCTCAGCACCCTTGACATTGGGCCACATCATTGTTTTGGGGCTGTCCTGTGTGTTCTGGTACATTTAGCAGCATCCCTGACATCTACCCACTAGACGCTAGTTGAACCCCCCCCCGCACTTTAGTTGTGACAATTAAAATGTTACCAGATATTGTTGAATATCCCCTGAGGGAGAAATTGCCCTGGTTGAGAACCGCTGGCTTACAATAGTGCCTGGCATGTCGTAGGTGCTAGAAAATATTGAGTAAATGTGCAAAAATCTTCACTTGACCTGTATCATGGCCCTGCTTTTTGGATGAGGAAGAAGGGTTTGAGAAGCCAGTGGTGGCAGGGCTGGGTTCCAGTCTGTCTCCCTCCGTTTGGGGTATTTCTCTGGGTTCCTCTTCACGCTGTATTGGGTCTGCGGAGGCTAGGGGTGCTCTCCTGAAAGTGCTCCCTCCTGTCCTTCACATCCCCTCTCTAGCTCGTGACAGGGCCATCCACTGGCAATGACTCAGGGCCCCGATTGGCATGTGACTGGCCCAGAAGCGGGAAGGGAGGGAAGCTGGGGGTTAGGGAGGAGAGAGGGGTGCCACCAGGGGAACGGGAACAAAGTGGGGATGCTGTGGCTCCCAGTTCCGGGCTCTTTGCTGGGTCATGGGAAATCAGTATTGATGACTTAGGGGAAGGGCCCAGCCCTCAGAATCAGGCAGATCTCAGCTCAAATCCTTCCTCTGCTGTTTACAGGCTGTGTGTTTTTGGCAAGTCTTTCTATCTCTGGGGAGCCTCTGTGTTTCCAGCTGGAAAATGGGAACGACCTCCAGCTCATTGGATGCTTGTCAGGGTTAAAAGTGCTTTGTAGGCTATGCAGTTCACTGGTGGCTATTTGAGCATTGGTGGCTTTGCAGGGCCTGACCTGACTTTGCATTATGGGATGGTGCTCAGGCTGAGGCGGAGACCACCGGGGAGTCAGATTCTCTGTCTCTGAGCCACAAGGGCCCCAAGGTGTGGGTAGCAGACCTCTGGTTGCCCAGAGCTTATGCCCAACATCCCTGAGAGCAACTTTCATTCTGCCCTGCCTTTTCCTGGCTGTCCTTCCTCCCCTGAAGCCCCCACACTGGAGCTCTCTCACCACCTGTCCGACTGCTTGGCCTCCGGACCCTAGCATGTGGTCACGGTCAGGGGGTCAGGAAATCACTCCCCCACTCCTTTCATGAGTGACAGGTGCTGTATGTCATTTGAGGGTGAGCGAGGGGTACATTTGGCACAGTTTCGAGGAGTCTTAAGACCTCCCTGTGAAAGGGATTCTCTGGCCTCAGCTTCCCTGCCTTCAAGATGGTCCTTCTTCCAGGCTATCTCTAAAATCTCTTCCGTTTCTAATCTCTGTGATCCTGAAGTTCTGTTTACTTGTAACCCTGAGAAGGGAAAGCCCTTTGGAGGATCCTCTGAGGCCATTCTCCAGCCTCTAAGGGACTTCCAAGATGGCAAGGCCCCAAGGAAGGAACACTGGCCCAGGTGTCAGGAGAACCGGGTTCCCAGCCCAGCACTGCCACTGGCTTGCTGTGTGACCTCCTTCAGGTTACTTAGCTTCTCTGGGGCTAAGCATTCCTCTCTATTAAACCTCCCACCACTGATCCCAACACTCTCCTGGAATGTTGGGGAGGTGCTAACTTTGTATGTGTTTAACAAAGGCCTAGACCGAGGAGGGGTGTGTGTCTAAAAGTTTTCCCAGGAAGCAGAGCCCAACACTCCCCACTGCGAATATCTTGGCTTCCCAGCCTCTCTTCCTGTTGACCTCAATCCCGCTGGCTTTGCCTGGAATGATTCCTTGACTCAGGCCCCAGTGGCACCAAGAATTCCTGGCTGCCTGTCAACTTGCATCCAGAACAAGATGCAGAACCCTCAGGCAGAACAGGACTCATGGCTTTCCTGCCTCCTTGCCACTTAGTAAAATTCAGAAGCCAGACTCCCTGGGGCCTCAAACCGTGAGTAAGTCTATGCCGTGGGCACCCACTGCAGGGCCTGCTGTCTGGGAACCCACGAGTTCAAGGAAGCCTCGGTGGGAGTGACGGTCTCCTCGAAGAAGCCCTCTGTTACCTGTGATGGGCACACAGCCCTCCCCGCTGGTGCTGACTCTGGCAGGCGTCCTTCACAGCCCCGGGGCTTTGGGCATTTGTCCCCACCTCTGCCGAGCTACTGACTGTGGGGCTAGGACTCGGAAGCTCAAGGCCCACCCCTGTGGGGCTCACGGTCATTTTCCACTGTGGCATGTTGTGAGGTCACCGGGGAAATAGTGACATCACTGTGGTTTGGGGCACTTGGGGTGCGCACCCAGTAGGAGGAAGTGTCTGTTTACCGACTGGGGTTTGGGAAAATAGATTTCCTTCTGCCCCAGAGGTGAGCGGCGCTGGGGGAGCTGAGTTGTGGGGGCAGCTGTCCAGGAGGCCCCAGGCTGGAGCCGTGGTCTGGTCTCTGCCCTGCTCTCTTGTTGTCTGACACACTGTTCTACCTCTCTGAGCCTCCACGTCTTCTTTGCAGGGACAGGCTTCGTCTCTGGTGTCACCTGTGGGACACATAGGCAGTGTGGAATGCGGAATGACTTCAAGAGCCACAGGATGAGTCTGTTTCTGGGTCCTCAAGAGGCCAGCAAACTGCTGCTCTGTCCGTGACTTTGGAGCCGGGGCCCTGAGTTGACCCAGCCCCTCCGACAGGGCAGAAATCCCCAGGGGGTTTTGTTTGTTTTCTTTTAATGTCCAGACGGTGGCCCACCCATCTGTTTCAATCTGAGCTTGGCCCTGAGTGGGCATGGCTGCTGTGGCCACAGGTTCAGGGAATTGAGTGGGCCTGGGATGCGAGGTGGGGAGCAGTGTGGGGAAGGGTTTGGGGACAGGACAGGCAGGCTGTGTATGGGTATCTTCTGGGCCGTCCGTGGGAGGCCTTCTCCAGCGCCTGTCAGGAGAGATGCCAGAGGTTGTAGAAGTGACCAGAGCGTGAGGCTGGGAGCCGAGGGGTCTGGGGCCTGGGCCTGGCTCAGTCTCCAGCTCTGGGGGGCCTGGCCACTTTCCTTCTCCTCTCTGAGCCTCAGCTGCCCCAGCTGGAAGTTGAGATCAGCGTGGACCTCGCCCACCCCTGCCTTGGAGTCCTTTGGCCCCAGTGTTAGACTGGCGGAGGGACTGGGGGAGGTGGTGCACGGGGTAGGGGGCGGTTCGTGGCTTTGGGCAGAGGGTGGAGTGCAGTTCTGCCTCCACACGCCGCCCGCCCTTGGAAGGCCCCTGTCTGGTCTTGACAGTGACCCTCCTGGCAGGGGCTCCCGGCACCTTAGTCATCAGGATGCTCACCAGCACGTTGGGCGCCCCTGTCTGTCCTTCCTCCTGCTGACCCACAGCCTGGCTTCTGTCTGCCACTCTTAGAGACTCCGGGTTTGGCTTCTCCCTGTTGCCTGCTGCCTCCGTCTCCTGCTCCATCCTGTCCTGTCCTCCCAGCAGCCTTGAGCCCTCCCACACGCATGGCACGATTCCCCCCTGTCCTCCCCAGCCATCGCCACCCCCCCCCCCGCCCCCGAGGGCTTTACTCTCTGCCTGGCCTGCCTCTTAGTCACTGTCCTCATCTTTCCTTGTCATTTTCCTGGTTCTGCCCCCTCCCCGCCACCCCATCCTGGCCTCTTCCAAGTTGTCCTCTTGCGATGACCACACAGGGATCTGTCTAAAAGTTGAGCCCCGAGGGTGAGCAGGATCGAGATGAGTGGGTCCAGGAGGGGGAATGGCGTGGAGGGAGCCATGAGGCAGGTGTAGCAGCGGACAAAAGCCTAGCTGGGGCAAAAGCCTCATTGGGAGCAGTGAGGGCACAAGAGGTTATGGGCTGTTGGGGGCCAACTAAAGGAAGTAGTAACAAATATAAAGATTGCATTAAAAGTGGTTACAGCGGTGATTTTTGGAGTGTGTGCCAAACACTTTACATGTCTTACATCACTTAATCCTTACAACAGCCCCATGAAGTGTATACGGTCTATAGATGAGAAGATTGAGGTATATTAACCTCATTTATTAAACAAACAAACAAACAAACAAACTCTGATGCTGTCAGCTAATGGGGGGGGGGGGAGGTGGTGGTGTCTGAATTCAAAGCCAGGCATCTTCACTCCAGCATCCATGATATGATTTTGGCACAACCCTCACCTCCTATCAGGGGTTGAGGCAGTGGGAAGCCATTGATAGTTTTAGAGCAAGGGAGTGACTAGAGCAGAGAGTGAATTAGGAAGATCACTCTGGCCTTGGTGGGCAAGTCAGATGAGGAGGGACTGTTGCAATAGTTTAAGCAGGAGCTCTGGGCTGAGGGAGTTAGCAGCCAAACAGGAAGGAAGGATCGGAGGCTTCAGGGAGGAATAGGAGGCCTTTGGACTAGACCTAAGACCTAGTGTGGGACAGAGGTTCTCCGGAGGAGGAGGAGGGGTTGCCCCTCTATACCCCATCCTGCAACACAAGGTCCCTCTGGCTTCAGCCCTGCCCCGGCCTGAGCCAAGTGATGGTGGCCAGCATCAGCCTCGTGTTCCTGGAGCTGTCGTGGGCAGCCACCGGTGAGCCTGGCCTCGGTCACCCGGGCTACCGCCGGGGTGCCATGGGACAGTGCATGGCTGATCCACTTGTCTCAGGTGTGAGGTGAGATCTCAGGACTTCTGGGGAACTGCATAGCTCTGCTGCGAGGGCCTCGAGACCTTGAACTCTGCTCTGAGCTTTACTTTTCCCCACTGGTAAGGTGGGGATAACCGCGTCTCTGTCACTTTGCATCGGGGGGCCGGGAGAATGCAGTGAGCCCAGGGCTGGGACTGACATCCCAGGAAGGAGGCGCTTCAGCCTTCCCCGAGCCCTCAATTCTCACAGCCCCTCCTTCCCTGGAGGAGGGCGGTTTTGATAGGAGAGGCGGTGGAGACAGGGAGGTTGAGCTGTGCGCTCAGGCTGTCAGTTTACTAGAGGCGGAGCCAAGATCCCACCGCAGGCCGTCGCGCTCCAGAGCTCTGTACTTTCGCGGTGGTCGCCGTGGCTGTGACAGGCTCTTAATCTGAAAGCTGTTGCTTGGTCTACCCCAGCTAAGGACAGACACCTCCTGCTCTCCTTGCGAGCCATTTCCTGCCCAGTTCTCATGCTGACTCCACCTCGTTTCAACTAATTGGAAATGAAAACTTTTGCATCTGTTAAACAGTTCAGCCTCTGTGAGGCACCTACCGTGGGCCGTGCCCTGGGCTGGACATAGAGCAGCGAGTAATAAAAACCCAACGAGGAACACTTAGCTCTTACTGCCAGCCGGGCACGGCACTGGGCACTTGACACGCATTGACTCAGTGAATCATAATGGCTCCATGTGGTGGGCACTGTATTCGTCCCCATTTTATAGATGACAGAACTGAGGCTGGTGAAGGGCAGAGCTGGGATTCAAACCCAGATGTCCGGCTCAGAGCCAGAGTGTGTGGAGGGGGCATGGTGCCTGCCTTTGAGGGGGAGATACTGGGAAACAGGTAATTAACCAAGAAGAGGTCTGGGCAGGGTAGAGATCTACTCAGGTTGTCACTGGGGCCCCCAGGAGGGACCTCTGGCCCCATCTGGGAGTTCGGAGGTTTTGCTAAAGTGGTGGTGGAGAGGGCCCTTGAAAGAGGCTGGAGAGTTGGCCCTGCCGTGGGGGTCAGGATGGTTGGGCAAGGGAACCGGACGCTGCAGGGGGCCGCGCAGCGGTGCCCGGGCCTCAAGCTGGGGATGAGCTCATGCCCGAGGGCCATGGAGCCAGTGGTTTTCAACGGGGCCAGACTTGGCTGTAGGAAGGTGATTTGGGGTCCATCTGGAAAGCCTGGGGACCAAGAGTGAGGAGGCTGTAGCTGGCAGGAGATGCCAAGGGTGGGGAGGCGGGAGCCGGGTGAATTGAGGGGGCCACACCGACAGGCCAGTGTGTTGGGGGGGGGTCGGGAGGGATGGAAAGGGGTGTCCTCTGCAACTAGCCGCAGGGTTCCTTGGGGGCAGGGGCCACATCCTGCCATCTTCGAGCCCTAGCACTTTGCACAAAGGCGGGCCCCAAGAACCGGATACCAGCCCGGGCTTCCTGTCTGCCCCAGGCTCACTTCTAAAGCGACATCACAGGCAGCAGGCAGGGAGTGGGATGTGTCACCCCTGGGCCGCCGTCTGTGATGTGGTCGGTCTTTCCTGACGCAGACGCTGTTCCTCTCCATGACGGCAGGCGAGCCTCCGTTGCCTGGTCCCAACGTCGTTGCCGCGTCGGCCTGGCCTGATGTGGCTGCACCCTGCAGTCCACGGGGCTCCCACGAACCCCCAAGATCGGGGCCCAAGCGGCTTTGCCGCCTCCCACCGCACCGCAGGGCCCCAGAGACCTGCCATGCAAATGAGGGGGTTTCTCTATTGCTTGAAGATGGTTTCCATCCGTGTCGGGGTCCCTGGGTCCTTCGGCAGATGCCTCTGCCCCTCCCCGTGGCTGCGGCCTCTGCCCCCGGGGGCCCTGGAGACCCTTTCGGGAGAATCCCTGAATCTGCCTGCACCTTGCTCACTGAGTGTTCTCCTAGGAGACACGCTTCCCCTCGGGGCCCCTCTTCTATAAGACGAGGGAGCAGGACAAAACCACAGCATATAAAATTGTCCAAGGACACGGAGGCAGATGGAACCCTGACTGCTTCCTGTCTGCCGCTGGCTGGCCGGCTGCTCTCGGACTTAGTATCGAATCTCCCAAAGCCTCTGTTTCTGCATCCCTAAAATGGGGTGATGTTGACCCCCTTGCGCTGCTGAAGGGATAAAACGAGAGAACGCGTGTGGTGCCCAGGGCTGCGTGTATACAGTCGGCGGGTCTCCCGGGTCTGCGCAGCCTCCGCGTCCTTCTGGCTCCGCGACAAGGGTAGCTTTGAGAGGCACGTGCTCCTCCCCGAAGCCTGACGCTTCTCCCTGTGACCTCCTCCCCCCTCCTCCCCTCCCCGCCCTCTCCCTCCCAGCGGTGCTCCCAGTGGAGGCTGGGAGAGTGACCCCTTCCCAAGGGTACTGGCATCTAAAGCGGGGGGGAGGGGTCTCCAGAAAATTAAAAGGGCCCGAAGACCCCAAAGGCATCGATTGCGCTCACGGTGGCAGGAAGGGCAGAAGGCTCCGTCCCCAGTTTGGTGCTCTCAGATGACGCCATCCTGGCGGCCACAGCTTCTCCTTCCCCGGTCCTGCCCTGCTTTCCCTTCCTCTCTCTCACTGTTTATAAATAGAAGAAATCGAGGGCCGCCACCTTGGGGTACGCACGGGGCCGGGCCCGGCTCCAGGAGCGGGAAGGACAGAAGTCATCCGTGCAAGGGTTGCCCAATTCCCCGCCAGGGTACTGACTCCATCTCAGACCGGCGAGGCTGCCCTGGCCTGCCGCTCGCTGGCTGGTGACCCCAGTGAGGGGTCCACCTTGAATTGGTGTCCCCTCCCCCAGCCGTGGCCGCTCTGGGCTCCGGTCGGTCGGGCTCCTCCAGGGTGACAGACGGAGGGAGGTCGGGAGGGGAGGGGGCAGCGGGCAGGAAAAGGCACTTCCGACTCAGCAGGTGAATGAATGAGGGATCAGAGAGGTGGTGCCTCCTGCTCCCGGGAGGGGCAGAGACTGGGGCGGGGTCGGTGCAGTAATGCCCAGCACCTAGGGAGCAAGTGCTCAGTACTGTTTGCCGGGAGTGAATGACCGTGTCCACTTTCGTCCCTGACTTCCTCCACCATTAAATGGGGGGCTGCTGACATGGCGTCTGAAGCTCCTGCCACCTTCGAGCCTCTGCCGCCAGCCTGAGGATGGGTCCTCTCCGGAGCCCGGTGACTCGGGCGGCTCTGGGACGAGCCAGGTCTCGGGCGCTGGGCGTCCCTGCCTGCTGCGGAGGACCGGCCTGGTCTGAGGTTCCTGGGTGGTCACCTGAGGTCAGAGGTTGTTGGCCCGAGGCTGAGAGGGGTCCCCGGTGCTGGGGGGGCATGTGTGTGTGTGAGAAAGAGAGCCCGAGGAAAGATAGAACCTGTGTGCCCATGTGAGCCAGGGCCGGAGGTCCGGCTTGGCGCGGAGGTGGGTGCGTAGGAGCTGGTGGCACTGCGGTGGCTCGGGGACCAAGGCGGAGGGCAGATCCGAGGACCTGGCTCTGTCAGCCGTCCTGAGGAGGGGACAGAGATTTCTCCGGCAGGACCAGAGCAAGAGTCACATCCCTGCTCCGCCCCATCCTTCTTGGATGACCTTAGACAAATGACTTGATCTCCCTGAGCTGTGAGATGGGCACACGCCCCCCTGCTTTGGGGGGTGGAAGTTGGCTTCCGTGAAGCGCCTGCCGCCTGGCCTGGCTCGTAGTAGGTGCTTCGCGAATATCCCACAGTTTTCCTTCCTCCTCAAAGGGCCAAAGCCGAGAAGCTGGAAGAGTGATGTAGGCCACGTGCTGGGAGGGTGTGCTGAGTTTGGGAGGCCCTTGAGGTCCCGGCTCTGTGTCGAGGGGAAGGGACGCTTGGGTCCCGTGTTCTGGGGACCTCCCCAAGAGAAGAGAGGTGGGGGCGCCCGGGTGGCTCAGTCGGTTAAGCGTCCGACTTCGGCTCAGGTCACGATCTCGCGGTCCGTGAGTTCGAGCCCCGCGTCGGGCTCTGTGCTGACGGCTCGGAGCCTGGAGCCTGCTTCGGATTCTGTGTCTCCCTCTCTCTCTGACCCTCCCCGTTCATGCTCTGTCTCTCCCTATCTCAAAAATAAATAAACGTTAAAAAAAAATTAAAAAAAAAAAAAAGAGAAGAGAGGAGAAGAGAGGTGGGAGAGGAGGAGCAAGGAGCGGGGCTCTTGTGCCGTGGCCTCAGACACGTCACCTCGCCTCTGAGCGTCTGTGAACGTCGTGGGGAGACTGCGGGACCGCGGATCTCGCACGTGCAGCTGCGCCTGGGAGACAGCGGGTGTGAGGGGCCCCGTTCCGCGGGTTTCTTCTGTCCCGGGTGGAGGGAGGCCCATGTTGAGCAGAGGAAATGAAGCAGCTGACCCTGATGTGGTGAGGCAGCTCTGAGGCCTGTAGGAGGTGAGCGGGGGACCCTCGTGGCCTCCTTGTGCACAGTCCTGTGTCACCCTGGCACCAGCCACGCCCTGGGATGGCCTGGAGCCTTTAGAAGGCCAGGGAGGTGGCTTTGCTGCTCTGTCTCCATTTCGCACAATCTCTGTACCTCATACGTTGTATGTTAGCTAGGTCTGCCCTTCCTCCTCCCTCTCTTCCTTCATGTTATCCTCTCTCCCTCTTATTTACGGATCCCATTCATCCATCCATCATCCATCTTCTCCCGTCCCCCATCCCCACACTGAGTTACAGATTGCCTGCCTGTTTAAATGAGTGGGTTGTTTAAAGTTTATTTATTTTGAGGGGGGAGGGGCAGAGAGAGAGGGAGAGAGGGAGAATCCCAAGCAGGCTCCGAGCTGTCAGGGCAGAGCCCGATGCGGGGCTCGAACTCACAAACTGTGAGACCATGACCTGAGCCGCAGTCGGCCGCTTAACGGATTGAGCCACCCAGCGCCTGTAAATGAGTGGTTAACAGTCATCAGTGATTTCCAAATTTTCACCTGGGGACGCAGTGTTTTGAAAGATTGGGTTGGCTAAACTGCTGAGTAAATTGAGTCATATCCAATTTATTTCCTCATTTTGAAATGTCAGAGCTCCCCTGTGGGTGGGTGTATGTGGATCTGAGCCTCCCCAATACCAGCCCAAGGATCCAGAAGCTTCCACGGCCCTGGGTTTCCCAGAGACCATTTGCCACCTTCTGGGGCCATCCAGAGACCCCTGGCCCGTGTGGCCCCTGAGGTGACAGAGGCCTGGCTCCCAGGGCTGTGGTTTGGCCGGGCCTCTGCTCTGGGAGCTCCGCAGTAGAGGGAGTGACCTTTTGTCCCACTCTGCAGAGGGGCTTTCTGTTCCTCATTGTTTAGCCATGACGGGGCTGTGGTTGTTGGATTTTTTTCTTTGTTTTGTTTTTTTTCCCTCTGTCCGAGAGCATAAACAGGCTTTAAGATTGCTCAAGGGAGGGCTGACCTCTTCTGCCGACCGCCAGCTCCTGGGCTCTGGAATCACACAGAGCGGCAGGAGGAAGTGCAGGGAAGGGTGTTTATAACCAGATTCTGACAGGAAGAGGCCCCGGAGGGGAGGCCTCCGGGCAGTGGCCTGGGGGCTATGGGGGTCCCGCTGTCTGCCTACATCCAGGAACCCTTGGCCTGTGGGTGGAGAGAGCACAGACTTGGCCAAGGCAGGGCCCTTTCCCATCAGGCCTTTTGAACCCTGACAGGAAATCCTCCCCCCCCCCCCCCCCCCCCCCCGACAGGGCAGGCCTCCCCCGGCTGCACCACAGGAGCTTCCCTGGGAGGGTGAGGGTTTCTCTCTGCCACCAGGAGCCTCACTGGCCCTGTGGCTCTCAGCCCTGCGTGAGTGAGGGGCTTCCCTATTACTGCTGAGGTTCCATGTGGGGAAGAAGCCCACAGTGTGCTGTGCTGGGGGGGGGAGGGTCCATGAGACCTGTGCCAGCCACCCTGCCCGGGGTGAGAAGGAGGTGCAGCCCTCCCTGCCCTCGGGGCAGCTGCCTGGGGGGGGGGGCGCTCAGCCAGAGGAGGGGCACAGCCCCTGCCCTCAGGGAAGCCACACAGCCGCAGCCTGCAGGGAGGGCCCGTGTGGGGGGCCGTGGGGGACAGTCAGGCCCTTCGCTGGGGTTAGTACACAGTTGAATGGAGTGTGCAGAGGCGGCTGTAGGATTCCTCTGGTTTAGGGGCTCCCCTAGCCTCTGATCTCTGGGTCTGCTCTGCGTGCCCCTGCCCCCAGATGCTTTGGACGCTGACAGTGAGCCTCACCCCCAATCGCGAGGAGCCCTGATAAGGAGGCTTGCTTCGTCTTTTGTCCAGTACCTGGCAGCCTGTTCTAGGACCGGACGGGGAGGGAAGAAGGACTGTGTGTGTGTGTGTGTGTGTGTGCGCGCGCGCGTGCGCGCGCGCGCCAACATGAGCAACTGTGGGCATGTAAGCTTATAGTCCAGATGGGGTGGAAGTTACTTTTTTAGGCTCTGCGTTATGCAGGATGGTTCCCACTTCCCCTGCCAGCCGCCCGTGTCTTTCCCAGCCTCTCTAGAGGGGTTTTGGCACTGGCCCCAGGGTGGAGGGTGGGCTTTGGGGGCAGGCGTCTGCACCCATGTTTATGCTTCGTGGCCACGGTGCTGGATTGGACCCCTTGAGGAAAGATGTCATGAAGCCCACGGCTTAGATTAGTGACCCCTGAACACCTGCTACGTGCCAGGCCCCGGGGTCATGGTAAAGAGTTACCCCCGACCCCGGGCTCGGAGGGCACCCGTCTTGGGTGGGGGTTGGCGTAGCCCTGCGTGCCAGGCGCCCTGGGGGAGGGGGTCGGGATGTTCAGGGTGGGGTGCGTGCAGGGAAGCCTTCAGGGGGGGCCTGCTGAGAAGAGAGAAACAGGGATTTTTGTCAGAGGAAGCCTGGAGCTAGACCAGGTGCAGAAGGCACTTCGGGCAAAGGCATGGGGACAGGAAGAGCCACAGATTGCTCTGTAGCAGGGAGCCCGGGCCCCGGGGGGGGGGTCCTCCCCCACCCCTGCCCCCTCCCATGGCTTCCAGGTGTTGGCACTCAGCGGTGTGCCGCCAGGGTGGGTCTGGGGCTGCTCCCCGGGGCTGCTCATCCCCCATGTAGGAGCCGGCCAAGAGTCTGGCTTCCCCAGGCTCTGCCAGTCGTGCCCCTGCCCCCAACCCCCGGCGGTGCTGTGAAGGGAGCAGGGGAGGGCCACGTGCAGCTTCCCTGCAGCCCGATCCCTGGGTGGGGGGGGGGGGGGCAGCGCTCTGTCAGTCCCACTCGGAGGCCGGAGCCCTTACCAGGCAGCACCCAGGGCAGCTGGGGGATGGGTGCCCTGCTGGGAAAAGGGGCTCTGAGTGGAGAGCAGCAGCACCTGCTCACTAGAGCACCTGGCGCCCCATAGGTGCTCGACGCATGGTAACTTGTCATTGTTGGTCATCGACAACCATTCACCTACTGAGCCCCAACCCTGCGAGCATCCCGTGCTGGAGGCTGAAGGTCTAGAGATGATGAGGCCGTTGTTTCTGTCCCCTGCATTGCAGACACTTATGGGGTGTGTGTGTGTGTGTGTGTGTGTGTGTGTGCGCGCGCGCCCACGTGGCAGGACCAGTAGGTACCCCCGTTTCAGCACAATGAGCTGGCTGTTAGAAGGGGCCCTATCCAGTGTTCCGAGAGAGCCCAGAGGAGGAGGAATCGGACACAGCCCGGGGGAGTCAGGGAGGGCTTCTCAGAGGAGGCAGCATTCAGCCAGGAACACGAAGGGGTGATTCCCAGGTGCAGGAAGGAATAGGAGGAATCCTAGGCAGAGGGCCCTCTTGTGCTGGGCACTGTGGTTCTCTGTGACTGAGGCCACTGGCTTTGGTGCCTCACATCCGCCCCCCAGGAGTGGTAGGGGCTAGCCCCGTGCTCCGGCCAGCTGGCTCAGTGCCCCCGCCTACAGACGTGAGTGTGCTACACTGAGGGAAGAAGAAGAGGCAGTGAGAGAAGGCGAAAACTCTCCTACCTTCCCCTCAAAGGGAGAAGTCCCCACGTCAGTAGAGCTGCAACAGGGAGAGGGCCAAACACCTGCAGGCCACAGGATGGGGATATGGGTGTTAAGTATGACAGTCCAGGGGTGGCCATGCTGATGGCTGTCCTTCCCTTCCCTCTTCCAGGTTGAATTACTCCCCTACGTTCCGGACCGTGGAAGCTCATGCCAACTGACAGAATACTTCGATGAGAGGACCCAGATGTGCTGTAGCAAGTGTCAGCCTGGTAAGTAAGGGGTGGCCACTGGGGCCCTGACCCACTGGAGAGGGTGTGTGGCAGGCGGTGGCGGGGGGGGGGGGGGGAGGCTTGGAGTGGGGTAGGGTCACGGCGCTCAATTCTTACCGCATTCCTTCTAGTTCCATGAATTGGCCCCATGCTGCCTCCTGCTTCAGGGCCTTTGCACATGTTGTTCCCTCTTCCTGGCAGAATTCCCAACTCCCTTTCTCTGCTTAGCATCTGCTAAGTGTCAGGTGCTGTTCTAAGTGGTGGGAATACAACAGAGAGCAGGGCAGAGAACAGGGCAGAGAAAATCCTCACCCTCATGGATTTTGCATCTGATAGAGGCACAGACAAACCAACAGAGGAAACAGATATGTGGTCCCATCAGAGGGTAAATGCTGTGAAGAAAACAAGGCAGGGTAAAGTCAGTGGAGACAGATGGACTAGGCCTGCTGTTTTATATGGAGTTGTCAGGGAGTCTGACACCCTCTCTGAAGAGCTGACACTTGGACAGAGGCATGCAGGAGGTGAAGGGTGAGTTGTCCAAATGTACAGGAAACAGCCTGTTGGGTTGGGGAAATAGCAAGTGCAAAGGTCCTGAGGTAGGAGCCTGTTTGGTGAACTCGAGGACCAGTGAGGCCAATGTGTGGCCCAGAGTGAGTGAGTTAGCAGGAGCCATGGTAAGGAGTTTAGATTTTATTCTGCGGAAACTAGGGAGCCATTGGAGGGCCCCTGAGCCATTAGCCTGAGGTGTGGCCAGGGACATGTGTACCTGTCATCTCCCACAGCCATTTTAAGAGACCTCACAAGTGACTCTTTTTCTGTTAATTGGCAGGGTCCCCGTAAGAAGTTACTGGATTAGCACAGCAGTGAAGATGGCAGGATAGGGCTCAAGGCTCAAGAGAGAAAGTCCTTAATGGTTTGCTTTGATGTTGTCCTATCTCCTGGCATGCCTTCTCTTTAGGCCCACAAGTCCCATGTCCTCATCCTTGGTAGGAGCCCAGGGACTACATTTGTACTGTTGGCTTACTGCTAGTTCACACCCACAGGTAAAGAGAATTGTTGCTATCGAGAAGAAAAGAGCTAGAAAACCAGTTCTCACTAAAGCGTGATTGACCAGTAACAGGCAGTCCCATTGGCGGAATCCCAGGCATCTGGAAAGAGCAGAGGGAAAAGTATTTTATGAGCATCAGGGGTTTGGAGATGGAGTGACAGCTGGGACCTGCAAGATGTTGGATGACTCGGTGAAGGACTTGGAACCCTTTCAAAGAGCCTTCCCAGCCAGGCTTTAAGACGCTGGGGCTCTGGGGAATGGCGGATGAGCCCGGGGCCCCGGCAGAGCTCCCACCCCACTGACCTCTGGCCCTTGCTTTCTCAGGCTACCATGCACAGTCGCTGTGCACCGAGACCTCAAATACCGTGTGTGCCCGCTGCGAGGACAGCACCTACACCAAGCTCTGGAACTGGGTGCACGAGTGCTTGAGCTGTGACTCCCGCTGCACCTCTGGTGAGTGGGTTCAGAGCTGGGGCTGGGCCCTGACACCTTCCCCCGGCCGTTGTGCAGCCCAGCCCCTTTGACTGAAAGTTGGCTAGGATTACCCCAGGCCAGGTGTTTTCGTGCTCCGGAGCCTGGGGCTGTATGGGTTCAGCCCTTCCCTGTTTACCAACGGCATTTTTTTTTTTTTTTTAAGTTTAGTTATTTATTTTGAGAGAGACGGGGACAGTGTGAGTGGGGGAGGCGCAGAGAGAGAGGGAGTCAGAGCATCCCCAGTGATCTCCGCACTGTCAGCGTGCAGCCCGACATGGGGCTCGAACGCACGAAACCATGATGAGATCGTGATCCAAGCCGACCAAGAGTCGGATGCTTAACCCACCCAGGTGCCCCATCAACAGCATTTTCATCTTCTGTCTCACCAAATCCCCTTTCACGGCCCCATGGGCAGGCAGGCCAAGGGCAGCCATGAAAGAACTGTGCCCGCGAGACCGCGGGCCTTGGCGCTGCGTGGCCAGTGTTCTTTTGCCCCGTGCTGGGGCGTGGGGCGGTCCACCAGCCTGCTGGAGACCAGAGCTCTCTGTGGGTGGCGGGTTGGCTGGGCGACGGGGTGGGCACAGTGGTGGGCAGGGCCGGCGGAGGCGGGAATAACCCTGGGTTGCCCTCTCGCTCTCGTAGACCAAGTGGAGACTCAGGCCTGCACTCCGGAACAGAACCGCGTCTGCACCTGCAGGCCGGGCTGGTACTGCACGTTGAAGAGGCAGAAAGGGTGCCGGCTGTGTGCGCCCCTGCACAGGTGCCGCCCGGGCTTCGGCGTGACCAAGCCAGGTATGGGGCTGGAGCCAGTGGGCCTCGGGGACCCCGCTGGGCCTCTCCTTCATGGGCACCAACCCATCAGCTCAGCCCGGGAATGTCAGCAGTGGGGGCCAGCTGCCCGCCCTTTCCCCCTACCTCCTTTCCTCCGGCATGCCAGATTAGACTCCTACTGTGCACTAGGCCCTGGGGATCCAGAGAGGGGTCAGCTGAAGCCCAGGGTTACTGGAAAATTGGGTGGTGCCACGGAAGATGAACCCACATGACCCCGGAGGCCAGGAAGTCACTAGATTTGGTTAACCGTCAACCTCGGCCCGGTGGGCGCGCGCACACACACTTGTGTGTTTTAAGGGATGGAGGTGAAGACGGAGGTCCGTAGGCCCCTCAGACTTCCCCTGGGACTCTTGTGCCAAGGCCCAGTTGTTCTGCCAAGTATTTGAGTTGGCGACGGGTTCCAATTTTTCCTCGAAGGAACTGAAACGTCAAATGTGGTGTGCGCTCCCTGTGGCCCAGGGACGTTCTCCGACACAACGTCGTCCACAGATGCCTGCAGGCCCCACCGGATGTGAGTGGCTGGGTCGTTTGGTTCTGGAGGAGCAGGGAGGGCAGTCCCTGGGCGACCGTGGGGTCTAGAGCACAGACTGGCCGTGCCATGGTGCCTGAAATCCCCGCATTCGTTCCCTCGGGTGGAGGCATTGCCAAACCCCTGTTCCGCTCCTGGGTGGGTTTATCCTACAGTGGGTGGGTGGGGCCCAGCACAGACAGCAGGTGAGTGGCATCCTTGCCCTGGCAGTCAGCACTGGGGGGGGGGGGAGGGCATGGGGAGAGGGGGGGAGGGGACAGACAGGGGCAGTTCTGAGGGGTCGTGTGGCACAAATACTCTCTCCTCCCTCCTGGCTCCCATGAGTGAGCCCAGCCATGCTGAGTCCTCAGGCCTCTGTTGTGCCCTGACCAAACCTCCTCCTCCCTCAGCTGTGGCTCAGTGGCCATCCCTGGCAATGCAACCATGGATGCCGTCTGCGCGTCTGTGCCTCCTACCCTGAGGATGGCCCCACGCCCAGCCCCCACGTCCCAGCCAGCGTCTACTCTATCCCAGCAAGTGGAGCCGACTCCAGGCCCTCGCACAGCCCCTAGCACCTCCCTTCTGTTCGTGATGGTCCCAACCCCCCCAGATGAAGGGCTCAGCACGGGCGACATCTCTCTCCTCATTGGTAAGTCCCAGGAGGGCTCCTTCAGCCTCCCTGCATCCCTTCCCCTGTTGGACCTCCAAGTCTCTCTGAGAGCCCCCTGCAGGCTGCACCCTTTGCTCTGCACTGGGAGGCAGGTGGTGAGGCTTGTCTTCTTCCAAGACCTGGTGCTGTCACGAAGAACTGCCCGGGTGGGAGAGGCAGGGTCTGCGTTTTATCTGCAGGCAGAGGTGGTTTCCTGGTTGCCGTCTCTGATGAACTCATTAGCCGCTGGGGTGGGCCAGGTCACCCCATGGGCTTCCCTTCTGGGATTAGGACTACCTCAAGGCCAGAGGTCTCAAACTGGTGACCCTGGGGCTGGATGTGGCCAATAGACATGTCTTGTTTGGTCAGATTTTTTGGTTATTTGTCTTGTGATTAAATTTGAGAGTCTCTGGATGGGGCTTGCCCCTCCTGTGACATCCCAGACGTTTTTGGTCACTGACTTAGCTGCCTGGCTCCCTGGTATGTTTGAGTTTGCTTTCTGCAGTTGTTTGGAGCTTTTCTTTTTTGTCCTTCTAGGACTGATTGTGGCTGTGACAACCTTGGGTCTGGTGATCATAGGGCTGGTGAAATGTGTCATTATGACCCAGAAAAAAAGTAAGTTTTCATTCCTTTTTCTTTCATGTATTCATTCTTTCATCCATTCATCCGTTTCTTCAGGACACATTCATTCATTCATTCATTCTTCCATTTGTTCAGGACAGATTCATAATTCATTCATTCAAACATTTGTTCAGGACACATTCATTCATTCATTCATTCATTCATTCATCTGCTTGTTTAGGAAGCTTTTCTGGGGTGCCTCCGGTCAGTCCAGTGCTGGGCATAGCTTTGTGGGTCAGACAGCTGGATAGGGCAGCCCCTGTTCTGTAGGAGCTCAGAGCCTGGGGTAGAAGGCAGTGCCACTAACTTACCTACTAAAGAGGCAAGATGCGGGGCACCCGGGTGGCTCAGTCGGTTTGGCGTCTGACTTTGGCTCGGGTCATGATCTCATGGTTCGTGAGTTCGAGCCCTTCATCAGGCCCTGTGCTGACAGTGCAGAGCCCGTCTCTGGATCCTCTGTCTCCCTCTCTCTCTGCCCCTCCCCGGCTTGTGTTCTCCCTCCCTCCCTCTCTCTCAAAAATAAACTTTAAAAAAAAAAACAAAACCTTTAAAGAAGGCAAGATGCCACAGAGCTGTCCAAGGGGGTGGGAGTCTAGGATTGTGTCTGGAAATCCCGGGGGAGTCAGGCCTTCTGGAGCAGGTGGCATCTGAGCTGAGTCAGATTTCCACGGGCAGACGTGTGCAGGAAAGAAAAGGCACGCTGAGGAGAAGGCACGGTGTGAGCACATAGGGGGACGCCAGAGAATGGTTGAGCGTGGCGGAGGGGGTGGGACACGGTCGGGCCGTCTGGGGAGTTGGGGAGGGCAACTGTGCGCAGCCCCCAGGGCCGGGCCTGCTCTGGCTGGTTCCGCTTGGGCCCCATGCTGCCCTCCTAGTTAGAGCAGGTGTGGCCTGAGGAAGCCATGCTCCCTGATTTGTCGCCTCTCTCTTCTTTGCAGAGAAGCCCTTCTGTCTACAAGGAGAAGCCAAAGTGGTGAGTACCCCCTCTGCCCTCCCCCTCCTCCTCCTCGCCAGTCTCCTTACTGGTGGGCCATGTCGTGCCCACGGGCACTGGTGCATTCTGGAGGTTGGTCTGTCCGGTGTCTGGGCGTGCGCAGCCCTGGGAGGCCGAGGAAGGGCCAGCCGGTGTCTGTCCCTGGGGGTTAGGCAGCCCTCCGTGGGCTCAAAGAGGCTGCGAGTGTGAAGGACACCGTCAGAGCACAGGGCGCTGGCGGTGTCAGCGGCAGGCACGTGGTCACGGACGCATAGTGTGACGGCGGGCAGATGTGAAATGGCGCATGACTCCGTGTCCTCGCCGTCAGAAGGAAACAATGTCTGCTCAGCCCAGCCTGCAGGGCAGTGCCATTCGCTCAGTGGCAACAGTTGGCGGGCTGTCCGTGACCTTCACAGAGCGCTTCCCCGTGGAGCCGCGCTGGGGTACCCTGGTTTTCCAAAGAGGGCCTGGCGTCGTCTCTGGGGTTGAGGTAGAGGCGGGAGTTTGGGTCCCAGACCCTGGGCCCTGCTCTCCACTTCGATCAAAGCAGCTCACCTTTGATCCTTTTTAAAAAAAAATTTTTTTCATGTGTATTTATTTTTGACACAGAGACAGAGTGTGAGTGGGGGAGGGGCAGAGAGAGAGACAGAGAGAGAGACAGAGACAGAGACAGAGAATCAGAAGCAGGCTCCAGGCTCTGAGCCATCAGCGCACAGCCCCACGTGGGGCTCAAACTCACGGACTGTGAGATCATGATCTGAGCCGAAGTCAGATGCTTAGCTGACTGAGCCACCCAGGTGCCCTGATTCTTTCTTTCTTTCTTTCTTTCTTTCTTTCTTTCTTTCTTTCTTTCTTTCTTTCTTCCTATCTTTCTTTTTCTTCCTTCCTTTCTTTTTCTTTCTTTCTTTCTCTTCCTTCCTTTTTTTCTTTCTCTTTCTTCCTTCCTTCCTTCCTTTTTCTTTCTTTCTTTCTTTCTTTCTTTCTTTCTTTCTTTCTTTCTTTCTCTTCCTTCCTTCCTTCCTTCCTTCCTTCCTTTCTTTCTTTTTTTTATAAATTAGGGTGCGTGAGGGACTTTTGTTAGAGACAGACCACTGACACAGTAGTTCATCAGTTTCTTATCAGGAAGGCCTTTGCCTGAAAGTGACCGAAAACTTAAGGATGACTTAAAGCAAAGGGGCTTTTCTTGCAACCCAGAGTTCGGGGGGCTGACAGCTGCTGGAACAGTTGGGTTGCATCCTGTGAGGTCGGCAGGACCCTAGGCTCAGCCACCTTCAGCCTGTTGGCCTTTGTTCTCTTGCTTGTGGCCTTATATCATAAGACAGTGGGCCCCACTTTGCATGTGGCCTCCAGGTTTGAGGCAGGAAAAAGACAGGAAAGAGAGTGGCCAGGCCATTGATGGTGCCTTTTATCAGGAAATCAGACGCTCATAGCCCTGAGTGGGCTTTTCCTTCCCTCTCATTGGCCAGAGTGGTGTCGTGGGGACCACCCTTAGTTGCAAGGGGGGGCTAGAAAAGGGGCGCTTTGCTTTCCCAGCCTCTGTGGTGGAGGAGGGGAGGGACAGGACTTGGAAATGGGTGCGGGGTGAGCTAGGACACAGTGTTTGCTGCAACCCCGTGCCTGGTAGGCAGGGCAGAATTTTTACCCACTTTACAGATGGGGAAACAGAGTCTGAGGCACTCCCTCCACGTCCCCTGTCCTGCTGGGGCAAGGTTTCTTGACTTCAGCAATTTTGATACCTGGGGCCAGATCATTGTTTGTCACGGGGAGGGGGGGCTGTCCCCTGCATTGGAGGCTGTTTGGCAAGATCACCGGCCCCCCCCACCAGATGCCGGGAGCACCGTTTCTCAGGACCAGCAACCGGAAATGCCTCCAGATACTGCAAAATGTCCCCTGGAGGAAGGACAGACTTGCCCCTGATGGAGAACTGCTGTGCGAGGGAAGAAACTCAGCCCTTGGTGGCCCAGTGCCCAGGGTTTACACAGGGAGTTGGACTTGGTAGGGACTAGAGACTGATCTCCCCTCGGGCAAGAGAAGAGGTGCAGAGAGGGAAAGCGGCTTGTCCCAGGCCATACAGCAGTGTATCTCTGGACCCCTGGCCCAGTGCTCTTGGACCTGCCCTGCAGTATTTCAGCAGATGCACGTTCTGGTTTGGAGGTTCAAACCGTTTCTCCTTCCTGCAGCGTGCAAGTGCCACTCCTTCCTTTTTCTCTGGCTTCAGTTCAGCGATGCTGACAGCTGCTGCCGGGTGGCACTGAGAGCCAACACACCCAGCAGCCTCACTACCACATTCTGTCTCCCCACCCAGGCTTTCCCAATACTCAGTGCGCTGAGGGTGTCTCGGGTGTGGCCCCAGCGGCCTCTAACTTCCCCTTTCCGTTCACGGAGTTTCGTGTTCACTGAGTGTAGCTTAATTATCTGCAGAGTGCGGTTGAGTATCGCGCCCAGTGGTGTGCTGGTAATCGGCTCTCTGGGCAGGAAAAAAACCAAAAAAACCCAAAAACCCGAGCTCGAATTTGTGGTGTTTGCTCCCACCATGGCCGGTCTCAAGCTGCCAGGAGCTTGCTGAGCGTGCAGCTGGGAGGAAGCGTGTGAGCCCGCCGCTCCTGAGCCCCATGCCAGGCCTTTTGCCTGTCCCCTGCCACCGAACCCTCACGCACCCCTGTGAGGCAAGCACTAGAACCAGTTCCATTGTGCAGATGAGGACCCTGAGACCGAGCGAGGGTCAGCTACCCATGTTAAGCTTAGACCACTAGGCAAGGGGCATAGCCCGGGTTCGAGACCCAGTCTGAATCTGCAGGCTTTGCCCTTATCCCCCAGGAGGGCCTGAGCTCACGGGGTGGGTGTCTTCCTAGCGGCCCTCCAGTGCCCAGGCTCCCGCCCCTGCCCCTGTCATGCTTAGCCTGTGCCCACTCAGCTGGTGGGCAGAAGCCCCTGCTGAGAGGCCACCGGGTCATGCTCCAGACCTGGGCCGCTGGGGCTGGGAGGGGGGAGACCCAGCGCCTCCCACCCCTCCTGCTGCGGAAGTGACTCCAACGCATGGCCGGACGGTGGCCTCCCTTTGTTTGGACAAGGCCAGCATACCCACGTATGTGAGCTCACCCACAGTCAGTCACTCCCACGGACACACTTACACGTGGGCTCATGTTTAACAACGAGAGTGAGCACCTGGGAGGTGCCGAGCGTGTGTGCTTGTGCATTGCTTCGTCTCACAGCCGTGCTGACACCCAGACAGCATGATTATTGCCCCGGTTTTTATTGGGAAATAAAATTTGGGCTCAGAGAAGTTAAGTGACTTTCCCTAGGTCACACAGCTAATAAGAGTGGCCAGAGACACAAGCCTGTCTTCACCACCCCCAGCACGTGCCCTCACACGTGCTCCTACACACACAGACAAGTGTGTGTGATGTTTTACCTCCTCCCCCCCCCACACCTGTGCATACAGAGGTGTGAGCCTCGTGAGCACACACACACACACACACACACACACACACACACAGGCAGACGTGGAAGGACCTGGCTGGGGCTCTGCCAGAGTCTCTGCCTCTGGCCATGTTGGGGGCTGGGCGTGCTGGGGGCTAGCGGGCTGGAATCCTGGTTTTTGAGTGAGCTTCCTCCATACTCCCCCTCACTGGGGCCCCAGCCCAAGGAACAGGACTCAAGGATGCATCTGCCCCACTCAGAGCCTGCCTGAACTTTGCAACTTGTGGCTTTGGGAGAAGGAGGCAGATCGTGACCTTTGGGGGTTCCTGCTCTGCCCAGCCCCAGCCACAAGTAGAGCAGCAGGAGACTGGCTCCCAAAAGCCCCTTCTTTGGGGTTTTAAGGAATGACATTTGGGTGCCCCTCTTGTCCCTCCTTCCCCTGCCTGTCCAAGCGCAGAGCAAGGGTAGGAGTGCAGTCCAGTAGCCTCGATCAGACCACCTGGGCAAAGGTTCAGCCTGAACTTGAGATGCCCTCCATCCCTCCAAAGCCTGGGGCCGTGAACCAGGGAGGCAGGACGCAGTGGGAAGCCAGCATCTCTGCTACACGGATCTGGGCTCATTCCGCCTCCACCACAGACCAGACCGGCTGTGATGCTGAGCCAGGGACTCACCCTCTCTAGGACTCTGTGGCCTCAAGGGACAGCTTGCAAAGAAGATCCTTCCACCCTGATGACAGAAGCAGGCTCAGCTGTGGGAGTAGCCTTGGTGGGCGGGGCAGGGGCTGGGTGGCCGTAGTGATTGGCCAGAGAGTGGACTGCTCAGAGAGCGCTTGGGATTGGAGGCCAAGGGGTGTCAGCCTTTCCTGGGGAGTGGGACCCGACATGCCTCCACCCCTATGGCAAAGGCCTTCCCTCTTACCTTACTAGGCCATGTCCCACCAGCCCTTCCCTTGCTTTGGTCCTCATTCCCCCCGGGACCCTCTCATCCTGCACTGGTCCAGGGGCCAAGGGCAGCAAGTGAGAACGTGGCCCCTTCTGTCTCCTTTCTTCCTGGGATCTAGCAATCACCCGGGACCCCGAGGCAAAGGCTTGGGTGCCTATTCAGCTGGTGCGGGCAGGCGACAGGCTCTGAGTGGAGTTTCTGGGTGCTCCCCAAGCAGGAATACGTGGAAACTGGTACCTTGTCTTGGGCCTCCAGACCTTGAAAACCCAGACACTCGGGAAAGCTGTCAAGGGTTTTAGCCCACCTTACCATGTCCTAATTGTGTGACCTCAGGCAAATAACTCAACCTGTCTGGTTCTCAGTTGCTACATCTGCGAACACTGGGCTGTTAGAAGTATCAATATAGTGTTTTAGAAGGACTTCGGCTCAGTGCTTGGCATTGAATGGCAGATATCAGCTAATACCTTATTATTATTGTCGGTGTTCGTTATGTTCTTCTGTGGGGAAAAGATGTTAGGAGTTAGTCACAGAGCAGGCTTGGGGAATAGAATCTGGAAAGGGTTCCTGACCCAGCGTGGCCCAGGGCTCTAAATAAAAGGGCTGTCTACTCTGGAATGATGGATTGAATACAAGGGCCAGTGAACGTTTTCCGTGAAGGGCCAGACAGTAAATATTTTAGGCTTTTTGGTCGTATGGTCTCTGTTACAGCTACTGAAACCTGGCGTGGTAGCAAGGAAGCCACCACAGATTTGTACATCAACCAACGAGAGTGGCCGTATCGCGATACAGTTGCATTTATGGGCGCTA